>NC_138077.1:162609620-164084620 GCF_964212035.1 Myotis nattereri | reverse complement strand
ACAGTAAAACTTAAGCATCAAACTTAAGCATCAAGAACAAAACTCTGGCTATTAAAACAATAACAAAACAATGCCAATGCAAAACCCAAAACATTTTAAAACTTGAACATAACATTTTTAAAACTAGTAAGAATAATAAGACAATGGCAATGCAAAACAGCAATAAGTGAGAAATCAAACCACAGTAACATTTTTCTACCAAATGAAAGTTTCTTTTGCCAATTTACTCAAGAGTCCTCCAACTTGGCTGAGAGAGTAGCTTCCATTTCTTGCTTTTCTACCATCTGCTGGGCCTCAGTTGTTAACCTCTTCAGCTGACCCCGAGTCGGTGGTTTGGTTGTCCTTGTTGATCTGGCTAGCGGGTGGTGTCACTGGTGATGGGCTTCCTAAAGCGTCAGCGTGTTGTACGGCTGGATCAAAGGGTCCATCAGGGCCGTGTTTGATGGTGGTGTCGGTGTCCTGGGAGGAGTCAACTGTGACCTCTGGGTCAGCTGAAATGGATGATACTGGGGAGGAGGAGGAGGAGGCAGAGATGGAGGGTAGTAGAGAGAAAAAGAAGAGAAAGTAAAAGAACTACAAGGCATGGAAGTGTTTAGAAAAAAGAGGAAGAAGAAAGGAAGAAGGCAGCATCCTGACACAGCCCTTTCCTTCAGCTGCCCCTTTCCCTGTGGTTCAAGGTAGAAGTGGGAAACAAGTCCTGTTGCAGTGAGAGGGCAGCTGCTGTCAGCCAGTCTCTATCTTTACCTGGGTCCTGATCTGAGCTGGGCCAAGTCTCTTTCTGTTCCCGATCTGAGCTGGGCCAAGTCTCTTTCTGTTATCTGGGTTCCGATTTGGGCTGGACATGGGAAGTGAGAAGCAGCCATGGGGGCAGGAGACCTTCCTCAGAAGGGGCGAGTGTTCAAGCCCCTGCACAATTGGGGGGGTGAGGATCTGTGCCCCACCTCTGTTGAACCCCAAGTTCTCTCCTACTGGCCCCCGGCTGCCTGTCTTAGGTTGCCCCACCCTGTGGAGTCTTACCCGTCGTTGACTACCAGCCATCTCTGGGCCAAGTAGGGTGATGTGAGGTTCAGTTCTGTCTCCTTGGTAGCCTATGCCCCTGTGGCCTCCATGCCCAGCAACTACCTTGGGATCCCCTCACCTGCTGGCGGGGCCCCAGCATTGATCACATATCTTGGGAAACCCAGGTTTCTTCTCCAGAGAGGGCCCAGCTTACGCCATTGGGCGAGAGGCAGATCCATGGTACCAGCCACCGTGACCTCAGCAAGAACAGAGATATCAGGCAACAGCTGTGGGCCCGGGACAGGGCTTTCTCAGCCCATGATGTCAGGCTCTTAGTACAAGACAACTCCACGTATGGGGCATATACCAGACACTCCCAGTCACAGCAGAAAAGGGAGGTGCCCTTCCTGGAACAGTAGGGTAGGGAGATTCTAGAAAAGGCTGTGTTCAGGAGAGAAGGAGAAAGGCCAAAGAACCAGCAAACAAGTAGTCAGATTAAGAAGAAAAGAAAAAGGACAGACAAAAAGGAGGCACATGTGATCCCTCCAATGGGCAGGTGGTTCCAGCTCAGGGCTGCACATCTGCTGAAGATGGGCACTGGTCAGGTGTGCTAACTCAGGTTCCCAGGGGTGACGGTCCCCAGGAGGGAGCAGAGGCTGCTCCTTCTGGAAAGATACAAAACACAACCTCTTCCCCACATCATCACTAGATCTTGTAAAACTCTTGTCTGGTTTGCATCCTTCCACTGGGCTAAGTCGGCAGAGGCTATTGTACAGGAGGCCCGATGCCTTTTGGCTGCTGTACAATCCTCTGCATTGTATTTCCAAAAGTCTAACATATAACATTATTCTCCCCCCCCCTCTTTTTTTTTTTAAATCAGACCAATGAGTAACATATTTCCTGGTGGTACTTGCCTCAGGGGCGGGAAATTTCAAAAGAGCTACTTTAAATTGCCTTGGGAAACCAGCCTGTATTTCTTTCTCAGGTTCATCTCCGCCATTTTTAAGGCCAAAACAGTCTTGGGTTTTTATTCTGTACACAGCAAAAGGTCAAGTTCAGCTCAAAACTATGTGCACTCGTTTTTAAACTGGCCTTTTCCCTTTACATGTGCACAGAAATCCCTGATGCATTTCTAAATTTTGTAAAACTTTTCAATTACAAGAAGGACTTTAAATTAGACTATTTGGGGAGGGGGCGTCCACACTGGATGGCCACATGAGCTTCTTTCTTCCCTTCCCCCACATCCTGCTTTGGGGGAAGTTTCAGCAAATGACTCAGATGGCATATTTTTCCCAAAGTCATGCTTAATAGAAAAAGACATTTTAAATTTTTTCCTATTTCGCTTTCTAAAGTCATGGCTAGCACCCTACGGTGGAGTCCTATCCGTCCCGAGTGCGGGGGGCTTACCTAGGGGAATCCTGTTCAAGTGCCAAATGCTGGGGGCCAGCCCCAGCGGATCCAGGGGTTCCCAAAGGTGTGGACGGAGTCAGCGAAGAATGTTTTACATGGAGACAGCGTTCAAAACTCTCTAGCTTTCCTTAGTCTCCATGGATCTTCCCTGTGCCTGGCTGAGGCCACAGAGAGAGATCCCAAGGCAAGCTGAGCCTTTATTTTATAGTGAGAGGTAAACAAGGTAGTGGTTTCCATTAGTTACACAGTTCTTGTGAGTTTCACTTGTTTACACAGTTCTTGTGAGTTTCACTTGTTTTTGTTCTTGTGAGTTTCACTTGTTTACACCATGGTTATACTTCCTGCACTTCCTCAGCCCATTAGCTTCCCAGATAAGATCTAGGGAGTGTCATAAAGTCAAGCCTAATTATGCTAAGAGGACTGTGCCCTCTAAGCTGGGAATTTTTTGTGACTTTGCCCACAGGTCAGTCGGAGGCTTAACCCTATATCAGCTCCCTACACAGAGTGGCATGAGATGATTGGGCAGGGCATTCCAGGGAGAGGGAGCAGCGTGCTTGAAGATTGTAAAAGCATAATTATGTAATATTGTTACACGAGTGGGAACTCAGAAGAGGCAGTCAGTAATTCCAAATGTGATTTAATCAGGAAATATTGAGCACCACACATGTGCTCAGCATTTTGTAGCCAGAAGAGAGAACATGGAGTTTATTAAAATGTAGCCCCTGCTATAAAGATATGTCTGATTCCTGTGCACGAGGTAGAGAGTCACCCAACTATTATTCACAGGGTTCCTTCTACTTTTGATTTCTAATACATTGTGAGTTACTAGTCAATGTTAATTTAACATTTTGAATTCTGGGAAAATTCTGAGCTAGCTATTACTTACTTAATTTATCAAAATCTCACGTAAATAGATTTTTAGCAAGAGAGAAGGGAGAAAGGCCAAAGAGAAACATAGATATTCATCTGTGAGCTGCCTCCTGCACACCCTAGGAATTGAGCCTGTAATCCAGGCATGTGCTCTGACTGGGAATTGAACCAGCAACCTTTTGGTGCATGGACAACATCCAACCAACTGAGCCATAGCAGCCAGGGCCCAAACTCACTTTTTTTTTTTAATCTATTTTTATTGATTTCAGAGAAGAAGGAGAGAGAGAGAGAGAAATAGAAACATCAATGATGAAAGAGAATCATTGATCGCCTGTCTCCAGCAAGACCCACACTGGAGACTGAGACATGTGCCCTGACCAGGAATCTAACCGTGAACTCCTGGTTCATAAGTTGACACTCAACCACTGAGCCACACTGACTGGGCACCAAACTCACTTTTCTAGAATGCTTTCAAAATGCTGAATTGTCTTATTGAAAGGAGAAAAAGTGGTAAAGAAGATACACAGCATCCCAGCTCTCATGGAATCCTATAATTGTGGAAGTTTTATGAGTTGAGGATCATTTCTAAATTGACTGATATCTGGTTTGAGTTTGAAGTAGGCTGGCATACTGATAATACAGACATAGTGTCTTATTATATGAAGCCCTTCAAGTGTAGTTTTCCATTACTATTTTACTGGTTTCCAGAAGATTATTTTTCAATAAACAATATCCTATATAGTAAAAGCCTAATATGCTGTGTCCAGTTGTCCAGTTGTCCATTCAACCAATCAAAGCATAATATGCTAATGATATGCTAAGGCTACTCAACTGCTCACTATGATGTGCACTGACCACCAGGGGGCAGACAGTCAACCAATCAACCAGTCACTATGACGTGCACTGACTACCAGGGGGCAGATGCTCTGACTAGTAGGTTGGCTGCTGTGGTCCAGCCGATCGGGACTGAGTGAGATGGGCTGGACATGCCCTGGAGCCCTCTGGTGGTCCTTTCCCAGCTGGCCAACCACCTGCATCCCTCCTTGGCCCTGATTGTGCACCGGTAAGGTCCCTCAGCCTGGCCTGCACCCTCTCTCAATCCAGGACCCATTGGGGGATGTCAGAGAACTGGTTTCGGCATGATCTCTCAGGCCAGGCCAAAAGATCCCACTGGTGCAAGATTCCGTGCACCGGGCCTCTAGTTATAAAAATAATACCCAAAACCAAGATTCACATAGAAGGCTATTTAAAACATACATTGTTTTTCTTTGTACAATACCAGGAAATCTAAAATAAATATTAAAAATGAGACTAGAATAAACTACTAAGTGAACATTTTAAGCTATTTTGGGGAGTAGGTATTTAATGACTAAATTAGAGGTGGGCTAGACATTTCATTGAGATAATCTGATGCATTTTATATTTAGATTAGATCTAAACATTCATATATGTAAAATTCAATATAACTTCAAAGGCAACTTTTCAGCCAACACCTGATTTATTTTAGTTGATCCCAGTAGCTGAAATCTGAATTAGAATTCATTTTTCCATTTAAATGCAGATTCAGATTTTCTACCTGAGGGGGGTTGGGGAAGTCATTTCTTTTAACAGGAATACTAATACATAGGGAAGTTTCATTTACATGAATATTTCTTCTCAGCACAGGAGTTCTTTTCTTGTGATATCTAGAATATTTATTGGAATAATTTTATAACCTTCTTATATTTACTTCATCATTTAGCTATAATTTCATGTGCTAAATAATGCAGATAGATACAAATTAAACTTTCAGTGGCATTGGAAAAGTGTGCGGGGATTTAAAATGGAAGTGGTGAATTAAACACCACTGAGTGACTAAATTAAAATAGAAAATACTGAAAAGCTAGGTGTGTTAATATATTACACAGAGATATAACATGTAGAGCCATCTACATGTGTGTTAATATATTACACAGAGATATAACATGTAGAGCCATCTTCTGCCTTTTTATTTATTTTTTTTACTTTTTAAAAATTGAATCCTGGTAAGAGTTTTAAATAGAGAGCCTCATGTTATGTATGCCCTCTCATGAAATCAAATTCATACATGAAAGGATGCTACATTTATCTCTAATACAGAGATTTATAACACAGGGGAAATCAAGGAGTAGAGATCAATCATTGTAAAGAGTTATATTAGCAGCTTATTAAATGATTTCTTCTTGTACCCAGTCATAGCTAATGAAATAATTCCATTTTAGTTCAAATATATGACAATTTTTGCCTGTTCAAATGCTATGAGGATCTCAGTCCAAATATGTATATGTACAGTAGCAATCATTTTAGGATATTTACATGTGAACAAAATTAAAAGTTAGAAAACTATATTTATCTTAGATATTTAATAGAAAATTTTACAAAGTTATTTTTATAATGTATCTCTTCCCTCAGAAGAGATTCCATCTGGCAAAGTATTATTTATGGCAATAGTACAGTTTGTCATTATCAAAGCTTGAACATTTGCATGCATTCCTTAAACAATAACAAAAATTGACTACACATTATGTGCTCTGCTGGAGACTTGGAGGTTAAACACACAGTCTCTAAAACATTTAGCTTATGACCTAAGTAAAAAGCAACTTTTAATACTCTGAATTTTATAAGATTTAAATTGAAACATAAAATCTTACACACCCTAACCTTGGTTTCCCTAACACTACCTTCATCTGTTTTTTGTGATTTCTCTGGGGATTTCGTGTGTGTGTGTGTGTGTGTGTGTGTGTGTGTGTGTGTGTGTGTTTGGTAGTATTCCATATCATTCGTAACAATGTGTGCTTACTATACTACACTTCCTGTAAGTCATATTATCAAGGTGCCACCTTCATCCATAATCTCTCTGAGGGATTATCAAACTTGACTGTGTGTAAGAATCATTGGGGTGCTTATGATAAAGTAGGATGTGGTAGGTTTGGTTGGGGCACAGGTTTTTTTTAAAATATATTTTGATTGATTTCAGAGAGTAAAGTAGAAGGAGACAGAGATAGAAACAGCAATGATGAGAGAGAATAATTGATTGGGTTCCTGGGGCATGCCCTACGCTTGGTGCATGTGCCCTGACTGGGAATAGAACTGTGACCTCCTGGTTCATAGGTCTATGCTCAACCCCTGAGCCATGCAGGCCAGGCAGAGGGCACAGGATTTTGATCATGAACTCATGGCCATTTTGATACAGGTCATCTAGAACTACACTTTGAGGAACATCTATGTACAAACTAAAAATACCCCAATTTATTGTTGAAATCCAGATCTCTTATTTGGGCTTCACTGACACATAATCAACTACCTACTAGAAATTTCCTCTTGATTGTTGCAAATGCTCCTCATACCCTACAAACTTTCCCTCATCACAATGCCACTGCCTCAACATATTTTTTCTACTATTCCCCTGGCTTAGAGAATTCAACCTTAATATTCCCATATGATAAGCTAAAAATGTAGGTGTTATCCCTAACTCTTCAATCCACCTTATTCCCCTCATATGATCCTATATAATAAAAGGCTAATATGCAATCGACTGAAAGGCAGAACGAACGGTCACTATGATGCACACTGATCACTAGGGGGCAGACACTCAATGCAGGAGCTGCCTCCTGGTGGTGAGTGTGCTCCCACAGGGGAGTGCTGCTCAGCCAGAAGCCCTGAGCTGGGCTCACAGCTGGCGAATGCAGTGGTGGTGGCAGGAGCCTCTCCCACGTCCACAGAAGCACTAAGGATGTCTGACTGACCCCGAGAGCTCCTGGACTGCTAGAGGGTGCAGGCTGGGCTGCGGGACCCCCTGGAGTGCATGAATTTTGTGCACTGGGCCTCTAATCACTTATAAAATCCTATTTATAACTCTTAATTTGTTCTCTTATCTGTGCTTCCTCTACTCTTACATTACTGCTACCTCTCCTGTTTACAATCATCATTTCTCACATCCTATATAATAAAGAGGTAATATGCAAATTGACCATCATGCCCTCGCACAAGATGGCCACCCCCATGTGGTCACAAAATGGCCACAACAAGATGGCAGGCAGGGGAGGGCAGTTGTGGGCATTCAGACTAGCAGGGGACGGCAGCTGAGGGCAATTGGGCTGGCTGGGGAGCAGTTAGGCATTGATCAGGCTGGCAGGGCAGTGGTTAGGGAGCAATCAAGTAGGCAGGCAGGTGAGCGGTTGGGAGCCAGCAGTCCCGGATTGTGAGAGGGATGTCCCAGATTGTAGAGTGTGCAGGCTGGCTGAAGGACACCCACCCACTCCCAGTGCACGAATTTCATATAGTATATTATATATGGACTTCAAAATTTTCTCTGACCCTCCTAAATTAAACTTATACTAGACCAGTGGTTCTCAACTTTCCTAATGCCACAACCCTTTAATACAGTTTCTCATGTTGTGGTGACCCCCAACCATAAAATTATTTTTGTTGCTACTTCATAACTGTAATTTTGCTACTGTTATGAATCGTAATGTAAATATCAGATATGCAGGATGTATTTTCATTGTTCGCGACCCACAGGTTGAGAACCGCTGTTGGACACTGTAAACCAAGTGAAATTTCAAGAAAGCAAATTAACTGTGAATACATGAAAATGCCCTTAACATAGTTATTTGTCTGTGCATAATAGAGCCCATCTTAACTATTCAATCCCCTGTCTCTCCTCTCTCCTTGCACACCTACTGAACCTACTACAGTCCTCCAAATGCACTCTACTCTTCTTTATCTTTCGGTCTTTGCATGTGCTGTTTTATTTGCTTACAATTCTCATTTATTAGTTGGCTAATTTCTTCTCCATTTAGATGGCACATCTTTGGTGAAGGCTTCCTTATATAAGAAGTTTAGATTGGAACCATTTTCCAAATGTGCTAAAATTGCCCATTTTAGCCTATCTTGCATTTCTCCCATACAATATCTGGGACATGCTTATACTAAAAATATTCATTGCTTATCTGAAATTAAACTTAACTGGAAGCTTATATTATGTCTGGCAACCCTAACATGTACCCACATAATTTGTTATATTACAATTGTTATTTTATTTCTTTGCTATTCACATGAATCTTTTCAGAAATTGTAAAATTCCTCCTGGCAGGAATCATGTCTCCATTTTTTTTTCTACATTGTGTCACTGCACTTTTAAGATAGTACTTGGTAGTTAAAAAATATTTGATGAAATCATGTACCCAATATTCAAACCTCCCTACTTCCGGTTTTCACTATGCCATATTGCTTCTAAATCAAAACAAGAGAAAGCTTGCATGTATTACATGTGAATAATCCAAATATTAAAAAAAAATACTGTTTAATTCTTGACAGAGACTAGAATGTCGCATCATAGCAAGGCCTATGAATGATTATATGTTGGGGTTAATTTACCCCTGTACCACAAATATAATTCAGAGAATCATTCCATGAACCCAAAGCTTTTCTAGTCCAGTTTTCTGAAAGAGACAGGAAAGCATTAAATAATGATATGTACTGTCATTCGTAGAGCTTAATTCAATCAGAAATACTTTCTATTCATAAAGCATTAAAAGGGAAGTCAATTTTTTTTCCATTTGTACCCAACAAAAGAAAAATCCATAGTTCTCAATTCTCAGATTTTCAAAATCTTAAACAATGTTCTTTGAAAATAGAGCCATTTAAATAGTTTTCTTAGTCTATGTACACTAGTCTCTGTATTGTGCCTGAACACAGTGATCTGGATATTCTGAGTAAGTTCTGAAAATAGAAAATACCAATATCAATTATAGGGCCATTAAAACAAAGCTTTTCATAATTGACTGTAGCAGCAATTGATCTTCAAATGTCACAAGATGCCATGGGGCTCTTAGAATTGATGATGGATAGCAATTTTAGCAGAATTAGGCAGACACATCACAAAGCAGAAACAGCATCTGTTACATGATAAGGAGTTATTGGTGTATGAAAATAGTTGAAAAACAATATTTTGGGACTAGTTGGGAAAAATGTACATTTTCTCTCTTTAGCGGTATTTGAAAGTACAGAAATAACAGAAAATGTTAAATGGTATTTATTCATTGAACACGAATTTATTGGGGCTCAGCATGTGCCTGACATTAATATTCTCTGCTTTGAGTGGAATTTAGATAAGTAGCAAACAAGAACAGAATAACCAACTTTTGATTCAGAAACAGCAATTATATTCCTGTTCATGATTTGTAAGTTCTAGATTTGAGGACACCGAGTTTCTGTTTTGTGTTCAGTGCTTTTGTAAATAAAACAAATTAGTTTATCCCCACCCAATAAAAAAATTAGTTTATCCCTGTGATAGTCTTCATTCAAAACCCAGTCCCCATGCTGTTATGTCCAGCAGAAATCTTACCTACATTATCTCTTTTCAACTATTCTCTTCATCTTACTCCTTCTTGCCATTTCTACTGCTGTCCTTTCTGTGAAGGCTGTCTTTTATTCTTTTGTTGTTGTTATTGTTCTAATTTCCTGTCTCCTATATTATAAGTCAATGAATAAGCATTTGTCCTGCTAGCTCACAATTGCAACTTCCATATTATTTTAGCTTCTTTATGAAGCAAACAGATTTAAAAATCAAAAAAATAGTGGCAGCAAAAGTCATTATTTTGAAAGTCATGTCATTCACCTTAGTTACCCTCTACTTCTCCTTTTTGTCTTTTTTTCAATATATATTTTATTGATTTTTTTACAGAGAGAAAGGGAGAGAGATAGAGAGTTAGAAACATCGATGAGAGAGAAACATTAATCAGCCGCCTCCTGCACATCTCCTACTGGGAATGTGCCCGCAACCCAGGTACATGCCCTTGACCGGAATCAAACCTGGGACCTTTCAGTCCACAGGCCGATGCTCTATCCACTGAGCCAAACTGGTTTTGGCATCCTTTTTGTCTTTTTATCTTGACCTCTTACTCATTCTTTACATTAACTGAAAAAATTATTTTATAGTCTTTCCCTGTATCCTTACTCCTGTTTTCATTCTCATGACATTAATATTTAGGTAAGTGAAACATCCCTGTTTTTATTTTCTTTATTTCTTTACCTCCAATGAATGTTTTCTTTTAACTTCTTTTCAGTCATTCACTTCCTTGGATGCAAGGTACACTCCCACATCATCATTAGCAGAAACTGTGCCGCCTCTATTTTAAATATCCCCCTTTCCAACAACATTTTTCTGTTCCTTTGACTCACCTGTTGGATTACCTTTAACAACACAATTCTTTGGTTACATTGACCTTGACAATTCATTAAGCACAACTGCCTCACTTTTTACCTTCTCTCTTGACACCTATATCCCAGTCATTATTATAATCAGTTCACCATAAATACCGTGAACTTACCTGTCTCCCTCTGTGTGTCACTCACTTGGCCATTTCCCAGTATTGGATGACTCATACACCTGAAAAACTATGTCATCTTGGGGAAAAAAAATCATGTGATTATTATAAGTTGATTGGTATCACTTTAAATTTAGCAAATATCTTTGTGAAATGGACTAGCATTCTTCCATATTTTGTTCATTTAATCAACAGATTTGCATTGGTAACCTTCTATATACCAGGAGCTGTTCTAGTTAAAAGCTGTTCTAGTTAAAGCTGTTCTAGTTAAAAATGTCAAAGCAGATTTTGTTTTATGAGGCTTATATTCAATTGGGGTCCAGAAAGAAAGACAGACAAAAACTGAATGAAGACATAAGCATACAGGAAATAGAAGATAGTACTGAAAGCTTACTTATTCAGGGAACAAATATATACTGAGCACTTACTGTCTATTAGGCATAACATTACAAAAAATAGGGTAATGGTATAGAAAGCCCAGAGGTGATAGAAGCTTATTTTAAGGGGGGAAGATTAGTCTACCAAAGCCCTGAATTGGAGAAAATCATGTTCTATCCAAAGTCTGGAAGAAAATACTAGTACAGGAGGAAAGTCAGGATGGCTAGAGTGTGGTCCTGGGAAAGACTGATGTAAGCTGAGGTTGGAGAGGCAGGGAGGGACCATGGTGTGACATGTCAGTCAGCCAAATACATTTTCCCCTTTGATTATAAGCCAGGGAAGAAATACCAACTCTCCTTCCTCAAACATTTTCGATCTCTGTTCATTCTAAATTCTAAGCTAATGCCTTCATTTAGAAAATACCAAACATCAAATATAAAATACCCTCCTCAGCTCTCCACCCATAAGCCTACCATATTTTTTTTCTTCAATTCTGTTACAATGGATGTTATGACATATCTCCTTCATATGTAGTTTTGACCTAACTCCTACACTTCCCTTCACAGACTCTTCTGTTCTCCAATGTTATCCAATGTCATTAATATCTATCTCCATCATTTCAATCAGCATTAAAACTTATGCTAATTAATTTCTCCCAAGTCAGAATACAATTCCATCCTTAGCTCCCTCCCCCATCTTCCTCTAAATAAATCTCTCACCCCAATAAACACCCGATATATCTGCCTCAAAATTATCAACAGTTTCCTCCATGTTTAAATTAAAGGACTTCTCACCATCTCCTATTTCCATATTACTTAACCTCTCAGCAGCACCCACACCAGTGAACACTTCCTAGTGAAATAACAGACAATTTTTTCTTTCTCGGTGTTCACAAATACATTCCTCACATCTCTCTCTCTCTCTCTCTCTCTCTCTCTCTCTCTCTCTCTCTCTCAAAAGCTCTCAGACTTTTTGGTATTTGTTCCCTGAGTGGTTAAGTAAGGCCCTGTGTTGAAAAGTAAAAGATCTAGTATGGAATAAATTTATATTTTAATAAAAAATATCATTGACATCCCACTTTCTACAGTACAATAAGCATATGGAAGGGTGTTTGTGTATGTGCATAAATTTGTCTTCTAAGGTATTTTAAGAAAATATATATATTCATCTACATAAGATAATATAAATATAATTCATACTATGCATCAGTCACTGATATAATTAGTGTGTGTCCTTATGAACTTAATCTCTCTGTGTTATGTGCAGAAATGTCTATTCCACAGTTTAATGAATTACATTCCTCTCCCCCAACTCCCTTTTGCACTGGGTTTTACAAAGCAAGCCGACTCTAGAAGCCAAGAAAAGAAACAAAAGTAGAAAATAATTGGCAAATATTTTAAAGCAAGCATTTCTTATGTTCATGACATTTTAAATGACTACATTTTTTTCCATAATACCTAAAATGCAAAGTAGATCATTTCTTTCAACATTTTATTTCAAATTAAATAAATATTCAAAGAAATCTCAGTATGTTTGTTTTTAATGACTCTTTCTCAATCGACTAATGCCATTTTTGTAGCCCAAAGCAGGCTTTTAAAAACTATAGCGCAGTAATTGCTTTATTCTGACAGGAACTTCCATGTGCTGAAGATGTGAACATAATTCTTTGATTGGCCTATTCAGATGTAAACATACCCAGTGGGTAAATGAGTTCAGATTATTAATCATTTTCTGAATAGTTATGCATTTATGAACTTGTTAATGAGATTTTACAGGTTTTCTCCCCATACGTGTCAAAGATAACTGGTCAACATGAGGACATGTTTGAAAGGTTTGACAGTACTATAAGATAAGGTGGGATTCTGTTTTTTCTGCTGGCACCTCTGAGCAGCAGGGTTCTTTGTCAAGTTACTGTACTCTTTCAGTTCCTCGAGGTCGGAGTTTCCTTAGCTTTGCATGCCAGACTGCTCAGATCCCCAGGCATCAGAATTAATCCAGTGTTTACATCTAAATGGCTTCCTTCATTAAACTCCAACTTTGATTTTCAATATATTAAATGTGTATGTTGTTCAAAGGAATAAAATAATCTCAAGCATTTATTTAATTGGCTTTGTTGGCACAATTACTAAATTAAGTATTGAGTATTCTTTCATCCGGAAATATCATTTTAAAGCTGTCATTTTACAAGCAATTTCAAAAGAATAACTTAATTTTGAAGTTAATATTAGTGAATATAAGTTATTTTCTTGCTGGATGATACAATGAAATTGGACCAAATAAATTAACTTGAAAGTATAGCCAAATTAAATGTATGAAATTTATAAACTAGAACATTTTTAAGAGATTGAAATTAAAAATATGTTAAAGAGTTGCTAACTTCTCAAGTAATACTGTAACACAAGCTAATGGCTAATAAAGTATTGCTAATTTAAGGTACTTCAAACCTTTTTCACTGCATGCATAAGGCTCATGTGAATGGAACATTTTTCTATTTATAAGTAAATGATAATTCTAAATCTCTAAAAAGAAGTATCTTCTTTAAGTAGGTTTATGTTCTAGTTTATTATATATTTTAATTGACTACATAGATTTTTTTTCAGACAATGCAAAGATAAATTTGGCAATGAATTCTAAAAATGTTATAAAAATTAAATTTCTATACTTTAGGGTATATTGGAATATCTCTATAAGTAATACATTGATCATAAAGAGGAAATAGATTTTTTTGTAAGGATGTTACACATGGTCATGTTTAAAAGCCTATTTAAAGGGCAACTCCTTTAGATGAAAGAGGATGGAACATAGATAGATTCACATTCCACTATCATATGATATGACCTTCAATGTCTTTCCAAATCTGAGATAAAATAGCATTCTCTGGATATATAGAAAAAAACAAACAAACATGGCTTGCATTTACTCTGCCAATTCATCTTCTGTATCCTGTCAGAAATAGTCAATTCAGAATTATCAAGGACTCATTTTAATCTTGGTTTCAATTTCTTTGCCAGAAGCATTTTGCCAGAGAAAACAGAAGTAGCAAAGTTTCCTGCTCTGACTTGCAGCTTACATCTCTTTCTCTTTCTCCTTACGTCCAGATTAAGGACAAAATCTGAAAGACCTTGGAGTTACTTTCAGCCTCTGAATCATTCCATATTTCCAGCATTCTCTAGATGTGGAAAAGATGAGTTGGATCACTAATTTCATCCAGGACTTTGATAATGTCCATGGTAAAAAGTACTTTCCAAATGTCAGTTTCCTATTTCAAAAGCAGCCCCTTAGTCTGTGCTTGTGACAAAACATTAAAACTAGCAGATGCCTTCTATGTATCTGATTTTGCATTAAAGATCAAATTTCTGATTTTTGCTTCAGAAATTTTATACAACACGCCCTTTGGGAAGGCCAATATTTTGGTTCACTTGTCAGTGGTAATCAGTGTTTAACGAAGCAGAGTGTAGCTATGTTGATATTTTTACTGTGGCACTTGATCATTTTTTTCATTGGCAGACCCACAGATGGCCTTTTTTTAATCCAGAAAATATCTGGCTAAATACATTCTATGTTGGGTCTACTGTTGTTCACATATTCTTTGGAAACCTCGGCTTCCTTTGATTTTTACCATGGAATCTTTTAGAGTGAATATTTACAAATATTTACATTTACCTTTTAACTTTCTTGAAAACCCTACCCAATCTGCATCCCAACCTACCTTTCCAAACTTTATTTTACTGATCCCTTCAAATGTTTTCTGATTTAGCTAAACGGACTTGATTATCATTCTACATGCACATCCATCACGGTCTCTTCATTCCTGTGCTTCCCTTCTTTGAAATTTTCCTCACCTCCAACAACCCACTGGAATCCTTATCTCAAGCAATGCTGCCAGCTATTGCGTACCACATGTGCAATGCTTCAACTCTATAGACACTGCACTGACTTTCTTTAGCAGATATTTTTCCTTTGAACTTTACGCAAGTATTGCCTTATCTACTGGAATAATTTCTATTTGTAAATAGTAGGCTCCTTGTTACCTTTCTCCTTTCAGAGTGCTTACTCAAGTATTCTCACTACAGTTATCCTACAGTCTAGTCACTGCTTCCATCCTTTTACCAACCCTTCTACTTTGTCTCAATCTTTCAATTTTTTCAGTCCATTACTTTGAACTTCATGACACTTTTTATATTACTTATATCCCCTAGGGGATTTTTGTCTTTATTTTTTTTAAATATATTTTATTGATTTTTTTTTTTTTTACAGAGAGGAAGGGAGAAGGATAGAGAGTTAGAAACATCGATGAGGGAGAAACAGCGATCAGCTGCCACCTGCACATCTCCTACTGGGGATGTGCCCACGACCAAGGTACATACCCTTGACCAGAATCGAACCTGGGACCTTTCAGTCTGCAGGCCGATGCTCTATCTACTGAGCCAAACTGGTTAGGGCTTTGTCTTTATTTTAAACTCAACCTTGGATGAATAAATAATAGATTTGCCTGTGTTCATCTTCTACTCTAGGAAAAAAAAATTAGAATCCACCAGATGAAGTCTCTGTGATCTGCTTATACATACATCCTATTCTACTAGTAAAGTTCTGAATACTTCTGTCTGAAGAAAATCTCCCCACCTGTGTGTGGATTTCATCCACTCCTCTACTCATTGGCATGTTATCCTTCTCTGACAAGCCTATCCTTTCTTTTTCCTATATATTCAATTTCTCCTCATTGTTTCAGATATCCTAAACATAGTCAAATTTCTTCAATTAGTTAAACAAATAAAACCTTAAGCCTAAACTTTATTCTCCCCTTCATTCCTCTCCAATTACAGGCTCATGTCCCTTGCCTTCTTTATGGCCAGACATTTAGATAGTGGCCTATATCGCAGGTTTAATCCTTATGAGTCCATGAAATGACTTCATGTTGATAAAGATAATGGATATTTCTAAAATACTTAACTTAGTTATGTCTTTGGAGCATTTGATGCAATCAACCACTGTTTTCTGGACATGACCTTCTCCTAACTCTCTGGCTACTCCTTCCTTTTCTCTTTTGTAGTTCATCCTCCTCTACATAGCCAATAGATTTAGAGTTCCTCAAGACTCAATACTAAACCTCCTCCATTCTCACTTTATATTCTCTTACTGGGTAATCTCAACCACGTTCAGGGATTTAATCACCACCAATATTCATCTCTACCTCAGATTCACAGCTGACCTTGACCTGCTACCTATAGTCTTATACATTCTATTTTCCACATGGTAGGTATTTTCAAAATAAAAATCTCATATCATCTTTGAGGATCTCCCAAATTCTCCCAGTCATGCTTAAACTTTTTCAATATTTTCCATAGGGATTTTCCCACTCTAAGCTCTCTTTATTTCAATCACCAGCCCCCTTTTTCATTCATAGTGGTCTTCTATCATCATGGTTATATTGTGTGGCATTTGGTTTTCATTTGGATTAAGGAATATGAAATACTAGAAGTCCGGTGCATGAAATTCTGCATGGGTAGGGTCCCTAGGCCTGGCCAGTGATCAGGGCTGATCTGTGGGGCTACCAGCGGGGCAATCGGGGAGCCCCCACTGGCACCCACCTTGGCTGGCCTGGTGCCACCCCCTTACTGGCCCTGGCCCCTGCTGCCGCTAGTCACCTCCCTCTGCAGGACAACCAGCAAGGCAATCGGGGAGGACCTCCTGCTGGCACCCACCTTGGCTCGCCTGGGCCTGTGGGCTGGGGGCAGCTCCTGTATTGAGCGTCTGCCCCCTGGTGGTCAGTGCACATCATAGTGATCAATCGATCCTCTGGTTGTTCCATTGTTCACTCAATTTGCATATTAGGCTTTTATTATATAGGATTGTTCTTTAATCTAGAAATTCTGATTAATGTTGGCTATAACAAGTTCTATTTAAATTGAAATGTCACTTTGTTGTCCCTTTAAGACTGACTGAATTGATTAATTATTTACATTTCACATTACATTAAAACCCAGATTTCTGGAATAAAAACTCTAGTACTGTCACACCTTTGGAGTTTGGCTTTGATAAATAATTTTTTCCTACTTCCCAGGGGAAAAAGTGGTTATAAAAGCTCAATATAACATTATACATTTTCCCAGCTTACCCCTCATCATGATTTTGAGAGCAGCATGCATAAAACAGTAACAAAAAAGTTATTTATTAAGGATGATTTATTTTAGCACATTTTAAAGTAATCATTAATTTGTGACCTTTCATTAACAGTGGAGAAGCAGAAACCACAAGCAATAACCACTAATCACTAATTAAAGTCACTGATGGGAGAAATTTGAAAGAAACAGTGTTTACATTTGCTTTGGAAGAAAATTCAGAAGTATTCAGGGGTCTGGTTAATGTCACACATTTTACCTATGCTAGTCTATCTAATATCTTTTAAATTGTACACTCTATATTAATCACCATTTTAATTTAATAAAATTTACATATAACATTGCCTTTTTAAAAACAAAAATGAGGGTCAACTTCATTAATTAAAAAGGAACTTCTTATCACAGGATGGGGTTACAGGAAATCCTAAAAAAATTGCCAGGTTTGATTTTATAATAAATATTTTAATGAAAACATCACTGAAATTACATTAAACAATTAAAAATGTGGTAAAAAAAAAAAAAAAAAAAGAAGTTCTTACCATTTACAACATCATGGATGGAACTGGAGAGCATTATGCTAAGTGAAACAAGCCAGTCAGAGAAAGATAAATATCACATGATCTCACTCATTTGTGGACTATAATGAACAACATAAACTGATGAACAAAAACAGATCCAGAGATAGAGAAGCATCAATCAGATCGTCAAACCTCAGAGGGAAGGTAGGGGAGGATGGGGGTAAGGGGGAGAGATCAACCAAAGGACTTATATGCAAGCATATAGGCCTAACCAATGGACACAGACAACAGGGGGTGAGGGCAAAAGTGGGGTAAAGGGGAGTAACGTGGGGATAAGGACACATGTAATAAGAAATAAAATAACAAAACATTTAAAAAAAAATAATGATGAGCCAAAAGCACTTTACTCCTCATCTATAATAATAAAAGTGTAATATGCTAATTTGACTTCCAGATGTCCATAATTCTGGACGTCCTTCCTGATGACCTTCTGGATGAAGCCGCAGCGGTGGGGGCAAGGCAGAAGTGGCTGCCATGATGGGCAGGGGCCAAGGCAGAGGTGGTTGGAAATAATTGGGCAGACAGGCGAGCAGTTATGGGTGATGAGGCCAGTATGCAGAGTGGTTAGGGGTGATCAGGCAGGCAGGTGAGTAATTAGGGTGATTAGGCAGGCAGGCGGAGTAGTTAGAGGTATTCAGGCAGGCAGGCGAGCGGTTAGGAGCCCGCAGTCCCAGATTGCAAGAGGGATGTCCGACTGCCAGTTAAGCCAGATCCAGGATAGAGCCTAAACCGGCAGTCGGACATCCCCCGAGTGGTCCCGGATATCTAGAGGGTGTAGCCGGGCTGAGGGACTCCCTCTCCCCCGTGCATGAAGTTTGTGCACCAGGCCTCTAGTATAATTATAAAACAACACTAGCCTCCTGATTTGTCTTGCTGCCTCCAGTCTGGCTGTAGCAAAACTCTACTCTTTTCTGCCACCAGAGTGGTCTCTTTCTTTGCTCAGGTTCTTTGATTTTCCTGCAGCAATTAGAATCAAGCCTGATGTCTTCAACTAAAAACCTTGGTCCTTCATGATCTGGCTAGACCTGTCTATCATTTGAACTTTAGTTAAAACCGTTATAGAAACCCACAACCTCTCCTCCAGCCATATGCAATGGCTAATGGTATACCATTTCCCAACTTCTTTATGTGTTTCTGTTTTCTTTCTTTGGTCATTCACACATTCTGTTTGTACTCCATGGTAAAAGCCTCTCCCTTTCTTCACCTTATCCATGCTTATTTTTCAAATTAAACTGAATATTGTTCAGTTCAAATATCATCTCCTTTAGAATACAGTTTCCTGATGTCCCAATGTCTTTGAGAACCCAGACCACTTGGCAATGAACCTCAGCAACATACTTTATAACTATAAGCATCAATTTACTTGTCTGACTTGGAGAAAAACTGATATACTTTGAGGATTGAATCTTCTTTAAATTAAATCTGCTGGCCTCTGGCATACTGCATTTATTTGCCAAGTATTTACAGATCCAGTGTGATATTCCAGATTCTTCGTTTGGAGCCTCAGACACAGAGATTAAAGATATATGATCTCCATCTGAGGAGTGGATCATCATGTGTTGATGTAAGAAAGTCCAAACCTGAAGAAAAATTTTATAAGATTTTATTTGAGCCAACATGCAGACAAGCCAGGAAGCAAGATCTCAAATGCTGCAGAGAATGGCAGTTTGCAGTTTCTGTTAAATATTTAGAATTAAGGAAGGAACATAAGGAAGATTTTATGGTGGGGAAAAATAAGGCAGGAATTGAAATAAAGGATAAGTAATAGGATTATGTGCTATGTTGAGGGTGGTTATGCTTCTGGGGGGTCTAAAAAAGAAACATTTAAAAATGTGTAATAGATGCACAAAAACAGTGGGCAGGGCTTGATTAAGGCAAATATAAACCTTTTATAAAGTTGCATTCATGAGATGTGACTACCCATCATAATTAGGAATTAATGATCAGATCAACCTGTGAGGTTACTTTCCATTAGATTTATTAAAGTGTCTCCTTTTTGTCCACACATAGATAGAGTAGAGAGAGACTTAACACTTAGTTGCTAATTGAAGTAATAAAGAAATCTCACCTTTGAAAAGTGTCTAAAAATAGCTAAAAACTATAATCACAAAATGGTAACAAGAATGACAAATTATTACTATTGATTATAGTAAGTGATTAAATGAATGCAACCTAAATTTGTGACTATGCTATATAATTTTAAGTAAACTTCAAGAATGAAAATTGAAATTCAGCTCCCTTCCTTATCTTATTCCAATACCTATGAAATATGACATATGAAGCATTTTATTTATTGATTGAGATATTTGGTCTGAAGGATCAGGTTTTACCCAGCCACCGTCTTGATATCTCCTTCCTAATCTGGCAGTGTAAAGGTCAAAGACTAAGACAGAAGCATTAATCTAAAAATAACTTGGAATCTTCATGGAGAATTTTAGGAGGGGACAAAAATACGTCTTTATGTTGCCCAGGCTAATGACCTACTCCAGATGCAAATGAAAAACTTGCTCCTGGCCATATTTGAAGCCGAGGAGCAGTAGATACAAGTGGCATACATTTCTTAATAGTTTCAATAAGAAACTTTTGTCCCAGAGTGTGCTGGCGGCCGCTCTGTCAATGGAAGAATTACTGCCCTAACACCAGCTTTCTATCAGGATACCCCAGGTTGAGGATTTGTCGCCAGTACAACAGGGGTGCCAGAGCACTCAAAAATGGGGTGCGGCATGCAGTGTCAAGGGGGGATGATCTTGTTACTCAACAAGATGGGGAAAGCACGGTGGGCTTCACTTGTGGGTTCAAATAGTACATTTTCCATCAGTGACTGGAGAGGGAAAAGCACTTGTTTTATTTGAACCCAAAAGAATTATCTAACAGTTACAGATATGATTAACATTGCTCTTAAGACAATGGACACATACAGTTTGCTCTATCTATTTCAAAATAGTATTATTCTTATTGGGCAACTTGGGTAGCTCTACCACTAAATGGTACATAGATATTTAAATGAACATCTTGATAGAATTTAAGATACATATTTTGGTGAAACTCTTCATGTGAATGCTTCCTTAAAAATCAAATTCTAATAGAAAAATGGATTAATGCTTGTAAAGTATCTAGAAGAAGATGTTTTAACTGGAATTTTGGGGACGTATTTTCTCTTTGCCCCTTATTGGGTGATAAGGACAGGTTACGGAGCAGAACATTTTCCCAAGCAATCCATTCAAAGACACAAAAGAATCTTAATGAAAGTGATGGAATTCTGTGTGGCTAAGGGTCTGTGAAGAAACACAGGCAAGTAACTCTACAAATTGGACAGATAAAGAGTTAAGGGTGACTCTATGATACTAAACTGTATTAAAAAAAATCTGGCATTGTTCCTAGAGTTCACGGCTCTGTGCCACTTAATTGAACACTCATGATAGATGTGTGTCATGCTTATAGAGAAATGCTTGGTATGATTTTTATTAACATGGGCAGTGCTGAAACCTGTTTGATGAGCATGATGCCTTCAATGTTAGCAAAAATTCAGAGAAATAATAGTGGAGAACAGACAGATGGAAGAAGACATAGTTTTGCTCGTAACATCAGAACATATCACTTAGATAATCAGTATGCTCTGTATAGAATTAGGCCCAGAGAAGGAGAAAGTCTGTCAACTTGCCACTGGCAAGGCACAACAATATAATTTCCATTAAAAAAAAAAAAAGCACATCTTGATTTTGAGAATTTGTGTTACTGAAATAATTAAATTATTATAATAATATTATTATAATATTTTGTGGTAGTTGAGAATTCCTGCACTGGATTAGGAAGTCAATTAAAAGTTGCTATTAAAAGTTTTACTTGCTCAGAGAGAAACAAGCCAATGCATGTGTCTGAACTCCATCAACTTGTTTAAATGAAAACTTTAGACTTGGTTAGCTATCGATAAGAACTACTTTGTAAATGAGATAATTACAGATGTGAAAATGACATACCTCTTTGCATCTGACTTACCTTTTCATTGCAAAACTATGAATGTTGCTTGTTTATAGCACTACTAGTACTTCTGCCTACCAACCCCATTACCAACTGCTTATCCCATTTCTGCTAATTCTGCATGGTCTAGTTTAGAATTCATACATTCTTGGAAGCCTCCTCTAACCCTCACAACTGCACCGCTGCTATCCCCCTTAAGTTAATCTTTTTTTATATCAGTTCTTACGTTGTATTTATATTGCCTATTGACTTGCTCACCTCAATGAGATTATGACCTCTTAGAGGACAGAACTGCTGGCCAATTTGAAATTGTAGCCCAAATTTATGACCTAACATATTTTTGAATGAATATATTAAGGAAGGTATAAATTAATGTCTTCATGTATTATGCAAACCAGCCATGCTTTGTAAGTCATATTTGAAATATGTTCTGAAAATAACATGTTATCTTGTGAAACACCATAGAGTTGAAGTAGAACATTTGACTATAAATATGATCATAATGCATTCATTCATCAATGCAAAAGAACAATTACTTGAGTTCTCTGGGATACACAAATATGCATATGCTTGTATGTTTTTATATATATTCTGTATCTCCCATAAACCCTAACATATATATTTACAGTTGGGGGTGTTAAAGAAGGCTTCCAAGAATGTATAACTTCTCATCTAGAGTGTAAGGGATTAGCAGAAATGGGATAAGCAGGTAGTAGGTGGTATTGAAGTAGGCCAAAGTGGTATTGATAAATGACATAGTTTGCAATATATAATATATTATAAATACATTTTTATCAACATCTCTGTGAAAAGGGTTAACTAGCTAGCTTAACACAGGAAGGGATGGGGTCCAGAGAGAATAGAGACATCTTGGCCTAAACAATTAAAACAGCCATAAACCAAGGACAGAGTCATCTCTGGCCTGAGCAGCTGGGAGAGCCATAGAGGTGATAAATATATGACCAAGAGAAAAAAAGAGGCCCTTTTACTCTTTTGAGCAATGAAGACAGCAGTTTCAGTCTGAAGGCTTGGCAAGATAAGGTTGCTAGATAGATCAACCATAAAATAGATTAAAAGTAACTCCCACTTTTACAGATAACATGGATATGTGAAGGACAAATTAAAGACACAGAATATCGGGGAAAAGGAAACATTTTCACAGAGGATGGAGGAATGTTGCAAAATAAGGGGAAAGGAAGAGGGGGCACCATGTGGGCTTTGGCCTTAGCAGAGTGATCAATGAAGAAAGCACGGGGTCCTAAGTTGGGGGAGAGTCCAATTAGGAAGGGTTATGTTCAGACAAAGAGCCACAGCCTGTATAATCCCTCAAGACAAAGAAAGCAGCAGCCACCCTCTTTAGGGGAACCCTTTTCCATCCTGAGCCAGGAGAGACAGAGTCTTAGAATTAGAAAGCTTAAATTAGGAGTTTTAGAGATAGTGTCTGCTTGCAATAAAGTTTCTTCTGCTTGCAGTAAAGTTTCTGTACTTCTCACCTACCACCTTTTGTCCATGGCTTCACTTTTGAATCTGTCTGGACAAGAACCCAGGTAAGAAATCACTCTTACATCCTGCTCAATAAAAAAAAAAAATCACCCAAATCATCTGCAACATTAGCATTTATTGTACTAAAAAGGCTATGATATATTTACTCTCTTGGATATGGACAACAAGAAGGAAATTATATATATCAGCTCTATAAAAATATATTAAACAATATTTTATATTATTCTAAGATAAAACAAATAAATATTAAAAGATACATTTTAAAACTAAGTTATTGTTTTATTTGATCCAAGCAACCCTTTTAAGTCACATTTAATCATAATTAAAGAAATTTATTTTTTTTCTTTGGAGAAGATTGCTGTGTGAATATGTAAATATTTACATAATATTCATTGTAGAGTTTACATTGAAAATAATTTTTGTTACCAAAAGTTATGATCTCAAGTATAACATATCTAATATTTTGAAGAAAGTTCACTAGGGGTACAAGTTTATGTTACAATAAAAATTTGTTACATACACAGGATACTAAATGCATAAATTAGATTTATGCCTTAGAGTACACCATACATTTATAAATATACAATTTAGAGTGCTGCCAATTATAAGAGAAAAAAACACTAATCTTTGGCAATCAGTTTATTGGGAAAAAGGAAACATATTTTTCTTTTTTGGTCATTTAAATTTAGTCCTTACAAATTTCGTCCAGTACCTTCTTTTTCTTTGACCTATTACTTTGAATTACTCTCAGAAAATATTTACTTTACTTTTGAAGACTATACCTTGTTGATGTAGTATATATATTTAAATATTTTCCAAATAAGTATAAAACATGAACCTTGATAAATTATATATCGAATCTTGTTATATCATTAAAAATAATGAGTTTCACTATTAATTAAAATTATATATATATTACATTTTATATATATATATATATATATATATATATATTCACACTATTCCAATTTATGATTTTAATTACTCTTGCCTTCAAGGTAAGAAGATAAGCCTATAAACCCGAGGCTTTCAAAACATTTGAAATTTGATTCAACATTTTATGAACTTAGAAATACTTGACTATTAGGTTTATAAAAATTATTATTTTAATTGAGGCATCACTCTTTTTTGATAATATCTTTCTTAGTAAAATTCTCAGCACTTATACAAAGGCTTTGTTTAAAATTTAAATTAGAGATAGAAGACACAAAAATATTCAACAAGGTCAGTCCTTAAATTTGAAGAGTTCCTGCACTTTGCAATGCATCAAACAGTAATTTGTAATTGACAGTTTTCTTACCTAGAGTGCTTCTCAGTCAAGAGATTGTTCTCCAAAGACAGTCAGCTGGGTAAATGTCAGAAGCTCAAAAAGTAAATTATAGTACAAACAGTGTTGATATTTCTATGAAATGGAAGGAAAAGCATATTTATTTTTAAAATATAGAATTTTATTTAAAACAAGTGAAACCTTCCATTGTGACCTTTACAAGATTCCAAACAGTGACGAATTTGGTCATTACAAATAACCTTTTCCAGAAAGAGCTTTACCATTCGGGACTTTCATTTGATAATGTCTGTGAATTAATTTCCTTTCTACGAACTAACTCATGATATTAAATTTTTATGAGATATTTTATTCCTGATATTAGAGTTTTAAACAAATTTTAGAAGGGAAAAAGGTAAGGGAGCAGTTTTTGATAGTCTGTCATTTTAACTTGTTTGGGGGAAAATCATTCAGTCATTTTTTTTTGTTTCTTCCTTGTACAAAATTATATACTTGTGTGAGCTTTGTGAATAATTATATCTTCCAACATTCTTTATAGTGCTTAGTATGCTTTTTTTCAGAAGGTTCATTCTGAAGCAGTTTCCAACTTAACAAATAAGTTGGAATCTCCAGGTACATTCTGAAATCATTTGTTTGGAATCTGGTACTCCTTTTCGCCATGTAAAAAATATTGTGTATGGTGGCTTCAACTTGTTTCCCAAGTTGGTCTTCACTATTGTTTTAACTCTTGGGGATCCAAAAAGAACTCAAATATAGTAAAAAAAATAGCAACACACCAAAACAAAAATAAAACCACAACATTTATATTTAGAATATATAAAATGAATTATAAAATTATGAAAATAAATAAAAGAGTATGCAAATTATTACCACAAGATCTAAATATCTAGCATGATATTATTTCTCTTGGAATATGATCTCCAAGTTCCAATCTGGAATTCTAGGACCATGTCCTGACCCAATGATCCTGTCAAAAAAGCTCTTTCTCCTCACTCCCATATCTCCGTGACACTGAATACTTAGAGCAGTGGTTCTCAACCTGTGGGTCGCGACCCCTTTGGGGGTCGAACGACCCTTTCACAGGGGTCGCCTAAGACCATCGGAAAACACATATATAATTGCATATTGTTTTTGTGATTAATCGCTATGCTTTAATTATGTTCAATTTGTAACAATGAAAATACATCCTGCATATCAGATATTTACATTACAATTCATAACAGTAGCAAAATTACTGTTATGAAGTAGCAACAAAAATAATTTTATGGTTGGGGGTCACCACAACATGAGGAACTGTATTAAAGGGTCGCGGCATTAGGAAGGTTGAGAATCACTGACTAGAGGATCACAGTTCTGTTTCATTGACTGGGATTTCTTATAAAATGACGGGTTGAGAAAGGCAGAAGCAGTGAATGCATGACAAGACATAGGAATTAAGGTGCCCCAAAAGGCCAGGTCTCTTTCCTCGATTTAAAATCGTTGCCAAGTTGTTTTGTTTTGTGGGGTTTTTTTCCCCCTCCCAGGAACACTATACCTTCTGTCTTCTCCACTGATAGTTAGCTGATGAATTGCAAACCCTGTGGACCACTGGGAAATAGAATACTGTACTTTATACCAGATAGTTTACACAATCTTACGGGGAATGCTGAGTGTTCCTTGTAAGCTAATACATAATAAGAGGAGTGACTTTAGCAAGTTTCAAAAATTCTTAAGAATCATTAACAAAAATTATATCAGTAGTCATTGGAAAATAGAGAAGACTACATTTAGACCTTTCTTCTCAGCTGTATGTGAAAGACAATAAATTTCCCTGACCCCTTCATCTAAAATATCAGTCACAAATCCTACTCTCTTATCCACAGTTATGTTTCCTTTATTGTAACTGATATACACTGAGTGGCCAGATTATTATGACCACCTGATGTTTGTAGGTAAATTAGCTATAATTTCGCGCTGAAGTTGCTAGACGGCCAGACCATTATAAATAGGGAAGCAGGTTGTTTACCACCACAGAAGTGATTTTTTTCTCAAGATATGGGTAAACAATGCAATTTAACAGCCTTTGAACGTGGGAGATATATATATATATATATATATATATATATATATATATATATATGTATATATCTCCAGATTATTACGACCACCCCATGAGTACTTTGTTGGGCCACCTTTTGCCTTCAATACTGCGGCGATTCTTCTTGGCATTGACTCCACGAGATGTTGAAAGGTGATGTGAGGAATCTGACACCATGGCTGATGAATAGAACAGTCCAGTTCTGTGAGATTTGATGGTTGTAGAACCAGCTGCCTGATGGCTCTTTTAACTTCGTCCCACAAATGCTCAGTTGGATTGAGATCTGGTGATTGTGGGGGCCACCTAAGCAAGGTAAAGTCTCCCTCATGTTCTTGAAACCACTCCTGCACAATATGAGCACCGTGGCATGGCACATTGTCTTGTTGGAAGAAGCCATCTCCATTGGGATACGCCATCAACATGATAGGATGAACTTGATCAGCAACGATACTTAGGTATGTTGTGCTATTCAGACGTTGTTCCACACAAATTAAAGGGCCCAAACCATAACACTGCCCCCACCAGCTTGAAGGGTTGTACTCATGCATGTGGGGTGCGTGCTTTCATGCTGTTCCTGTCAGATTCTCACTCTGCCATCTTCAAGATGCAACTGGAAATGTGATTCATCGGACCACATGACTTTTTTCCAATGCTCAACTGTCCAATCCTTGTGTTCCTGTGTGAATTGGAGATGTTTTATCTTGGAAACTGCAGACAGCAAAGGTGTTCGAACAGGCCTTCAGCTTCCATATCCCATATGATGCAGTGTACGGCTAATTTGCCTATAAACGTCAGGTGGTCATAATAATCTGGCCACTCGTAATAATATATATCCCACGTTCAAAGGCTGTTAAATCGCGTTGTTTACCCATATCTTGAGAAAAAAATCACTTCTGTGGTGGTAAACAACCTGCTTCCCTATTTATAATGGTCTGGCCCTCTAGCAACTTCAGCGCGAAATTATAGCTAATTTGCCTACAAATGTCAGGTGGTCATAAGAATCTGGCCACTCAGTGTAATATTTATTTTCTGCTTCTTCCTCTAGAACAGAGGTTCTCAACCTTGGCTGCACATTAGAATCACCTGGGAATCTTTTTAAAATCCTGATTTCTGGACCTCATCCTCCGGAAATTCTGTTTCTTTGTTACTAATGTTGTGGCCCCACCCCCATAACAAAGAAACAGAATTTCCGGGGGATGAGGCCCAGAAATCAGGATTTTAAAAAGATTCCCAGGTGATTCTAATGTGCAGCCAAGGTTGAGAACCACTGCTCTACTAGGAAGCAGCTATACACTAGGAAAAGTGTCAGGGTGAAGGTGATGAAGGCTGGCCCAGCAGTTCTTGGCTTTGGAGATGGCAGAAGGGGAGCATGAACCAAGGAATGCAGCTGGACTAGAATCTGGAAAGGAAAGAAAATGGGTTCTCCCCCAGAGCCTCAAATGTAGCCTTTCCAATACTTTTATTTTAGCAGAGTGAGACTTATTTTGGACTTCTGACCTATAGAACAGAAAGATCATAAATTTGTGTTGTTGTAAGCCACTAGCTTTGCGGTAATTTGTTACAGCAGCCATAAAAAACTAATACACCTCCCTTGGCTGCTGTTCTTTTCAGGCCAACAGCAATTTTGGTAGATGTCAGAGTATATGGATGTGTCAGATTGAGACTTCCTTTATTACACTTTTTGTCTAGCTCTCATCCATTGATTATTCCTTCTTTGGAAGACCAGTAAAGAAACATTTTCCCACAGTGAAGTTCTGTAGCCATAAGTCACAGATACAAAGCTTGATTATATGCTTTAAGAGCCTATTTCATTCTTCTCTGTTAGTCTTGAACACACTTTTTGAGAGAATGAAATACTGAATGGATAAGCACATAAGTGGCCTAATGTTTACTCTCCCACTAAAACTAGTGTAAATATTTTCCACCTGGAATAAAGATCAATCCTTTTTTTTTCTCTCTCTAATGGAATGCCAAGAGTTTCCTTAACAATTTCCAAATTGTAACTTAACCTTAAATTACTCCTGTTTTCTAATTTTCAGCGGTAGCTTACAAACAAGACATCCGAGCAAGTGCTTCATTCAAACAACATGCAGAAACCATAATAATTATTTTTTTTTAACTTCTGAATCTATTATCCCAAATACAATCATATTCTCAAAACAAATTATATCTCCAAGCCAGGTCAGTCTTGCTTTTATATGTCAGGAACAGCTAGCATTATATGGGAAAGAAAGAGAAAAAGAATCCATAAAAGGGAAAGTTTTAGCCCTACCAGAATCTTCTTCAATTTATGCAATGTCTATAGAAAACTCCTCTTAACTTATTTGGAAAAGAATCCACAATGAAGAGTTTCATTTTTACAGCATGCTTTCATATTCTTAAGAAGCTATGGCATTTGAGACACTCCTACTTCCTTGGAAATTCAGAAATGGTTCTCTCATGTCCTATTACCCTTTGCCATTTCCATTCTCCTTCCAAGCCAACACAGCTGTGCTCTTTCAATATTTTATTGCTTTTTTTGTTGGTTTCTTTTTTCTCCACTAAATATAGTAGAGAGGTTAGCATCTTGTCTTCTTCAGCATGACAATAGGGCACTAGAGAATCCTGGTTCTGCCCATTAAAAATGTGGCCCAATGTGTAGTGAACTTGATCAGCTATTCTTGGGAGAGAGTGAGGGAATGGGTACAGATGGAGAGACCAGATATGTAACTTCAACCTTAGTTATCCTATCATGTATAGAGTTGTGTGGGAATCTCCTCAATAAAATGTGAATTTAGGAAGAAAAATATTTCCTGCTAACACATCATTAGCTAGGAACAATGTACCTCATCATTTTGAAAGTCATCTAATGTATGGGTGATGTCTTGTTATAAACCTTCTAAATAACACTGCTTTTAAATGATTTGCCAGTGATACTTATTTTATTATGACAGCTTTGCTTTAGAGATGTTCATAATGAGACGGCTGAAAGGCCATTAATTGTGAAATGTTAACATAATATCACATTTTACATAATTCCAGACAAAAATGTGGAAGTTTATTGACTATTACTGTACAGTCATGTGCTACAGAATGACGTTTCACCAGTGATAAACTGCATATATGATGGTGATTCTTTAACATTGTAATGGAACTGAATTTCTTGTAAGAATGGAAGGCTATGTGGTTAAGGAGGATTTTTTTTTCTCTGATGGGGGTGATATCTGTGGGACGTAGCAATTGACTCCTTCTTACTCAGAGCACCTCCGTTTTGAGTGCATAGTTTACATCCCAATCAGTCAGCCACTGACTTGTTTCAGCACAGGGGAGACCGTCCCTCCTGCATTACTGCACTACTTTTTAGGGGTGATACAGCCCTCCTGGATCTAGCTTGATGGTCTTAAGAGTGCATTGCTGTAAATTCTTTGTTGAGGACCTAAGATCCTGTACAAGGACACAGGTCCTCAGGAGCCACCTTAACACATATTAAGTGCTATTGACACCTCAGTAAAAGCTTTCTATGTGTGGAACCAGCCTGTCCCAGGGCTTAAAAAATATGTTTAGGTCACAATGATGTAAAACATAGATAAGTTTTATTTCTTCCATCAATTCAATGCCAGGGAGAGACCTTTGTATCAGACAGGGTCAATGGGACTACGAATGGGGTCCTCAGTTCTACACTCCCTCCATGTTAAAATTCCTCTTTTTTTAAAAAAGAAAAAATGAATACCATGAAGTTCCTCAATCTTACTACTGCTCCAACATGCAATGGCTAAAATGACATTGTCAAGACAATTCCATATGTCCCTTTATTTCTCCATCTTGATTTCTTATTCCTACTGATCCCCAGGCCACCTTTCCCTCCCTCCGTTCAGTCACTATTATGGTGACTTGTGCCTTACCCAGCCAGTTTCTCCTCAATATTTTCAAGCAATCCGGCCCTCATCCGTGTCTATGGAGCAGCATTGACGGCTTTGATTTCTGTCTCTGGCCCTGTCGAAAGGAAGCAGGGAGAGGGCTGTGGGGCATTGTTTATAAAGTCCACAGCAGTGCACAGTGATGTCCTAAGTGGACCTTTTGAGCTCGGCGTGTCAGCATTTTGAAAAAACCTAACTTAACTCTGGTGTCGTGTCACATATAGAAATTTTTTGATATTTGCAACCATAGTAAAACAAAGACTTATATGTTTGATATTTATTTTATATATTTAAATGCCATTTAACAAAGAAAAATCAACCAAAAAAATGAGTTTGTGTGTCACCTCTGACATGCGTGTCATAGGTTCGCCATCACTGACCTAGGTCTTCACATTCACTCACCACTCACATTCACTCACCACTCACTCACTGACTCACCCAGAGCAACTTCCAGGCCCGTAAACCCATTCTTGGTAAGTGCCCAATACAGGTGTATCACTTTTTTACCTTTTATACCACATTTTTACTGTACCTTTTGTATGTTTAGATGTACAAATACATATCATTGTATTATACAGTATTTAATACAATAACATGATGTGCAGGTTTGGAGCCTGGAAGCGATGGGTATGTAGTAGGCTATGCCATCTGGCTTTGTGCCAGTGCACTCTATGATAGCACAATGATGAAATCACCCGATGTCACATTGCTCTGAACATATCCCCATCATAAAACAGCACACCACTGTGTAAAGAATCATTATTTAAAATATGATGAAAATAATCTCAGGCAAATGTAAAGATCATAAGTTTAAAGAAAATCAATAAACTGGTCAAGTATTTTCTTACCTATTTTTATTTTCTATTGAAAATAATACATTACAATAATGTTAACCTCCATCTTTCTAACAACAAGAACTCAACCCCATAAATGAACTAACCTTTTAACAAAAGTAAGATGATGTGGGAACATGACCACTTCTCTGCACACAAATTTTAACCCAGTTGTTTGAATGGATGCTGATTGTTCTGTATGAATTACAGAAGTAATCATACCTTCTTTGTTTTGATCATAGAGAAGAGACTTAAAAAAAAGAAGATACCGATGAAAGTATTTGAAAGTAATTGGAGAGTTTAATTCTTCTATTTCTCCCAACTGAAAGTAGGTTTACTTATTCATAATTATTGAAAAAAAATTATTTTTGATAAAAATTCACCCCAAATAGATGAATGTAGGAAAAAAAATGCTTATAATAATACCATGTTAAAAATAATCATTGGTAATGATTTGGGGTATGTTCTTCCAAATGCATTTTGTAGCATACATGGCTTTTATAAAAATAGAGTAAAATGTACATATTGCTTTGCATATTATCATTTTTCACAAATCAATATACTGTGGTCCTATTCCCATGTCAATAAATATATGCCTGTCTTCTTTATAAATTGCTTTATTTCTGTAGTGGACATTCAAAATATAAGAACATATATGTCAAATATAGTAGGCATATTACAAAATCTGGACATTCCATTTTTCATGTAACCATCTATACTAATAAAAGGGTAATGTGCTAATTAGACCGGGAGACCTTCCAGACATCCTTCTGGACAAACCCATGGTGGCAGGGCCAAGGCAGAGGCAGTTAGGGGCGATCAGGTCAGGAGGGGAGGGCAGTTGGAGGTGATCAGGCCGGCAGGGAGGCAATTGGGGGCAAGCGGCCAGCAGGGGTGGTTAGTTGGGTCTGAGCAGGCTGGCGAGGGTGGGGCAGTAGGGAGCGAGCAGGCCAGCAGACAGAGTGGTTAGGGGCAATCAGGCAGGCAGGCAGGTGAGCAGTTAGGAGGCAGTGGTCCCGGATTGCGAGAGGGATGTCCCAGATTGGAGAGGGTGGAGGCCAGGCTGAGGGACACACCTCCATGCACGAATTTCGTGCACTGGACCACTAGTATTTTATAAATAAAAATGTGGTGAACATGCATCTTCTTCTTTTGTGGGGGCACTGTAGGTGAAGAAAATTATTTCAAGGAATATGTATCCATATCTTATTGTTTTTGGTACAAATTGTTACATTTCCCTGAAGAAAATTTATATAAAATTTTCTACTATTATTTTGAAGAGAGCTTATTATAAGACTGTGTTGAAAAATATTCTTACTTTCTTCATCATTCAAGAAGGAATAGCAAATCATTCTTTTCTACAAAATTACTGGAAATAATCATTTAAAAATTAATTTTTGTTAATATTTGAGTATAGAAAAGTGTCCCTATTCTATTTTATTTTTGGTTGTGGATGAGGCTAGATATCTTCATGTTTTTGAACATTTTTTGAAATTATCTGCTTGTGTTATATACCTATTTTAAAAAGGAGTTTTAATATTTAATTACATACTAGTACATTTTTTTCTGGTTAATAGAGTGATCTAATCATTTTATCATGTTTTATAAATTTTTTAAGGTATTATTAATGGGGTATTACAGCCCATTCTTGAATGTGTCTCAATTTCTTAGATACGACTATATGAAATTTCTGTTCATACATTCAAAAAGTTGAATATTAGCAATTTCATACCATTAAACCTAATACATAACCAGTTTTTAAAGACAAGTTATTGAAGTTGTTTCTAATGCTTTAATATTACATGCTTTTTTAATGTTATTGGGAAACCAATTAATAGTCTAAATAACAATTAGAAATGACTATAAAAATAAAGTTTTCCCAAAGGATGCCATTAAATATTTTATTCTGTTGGCATTTGTAATACTCCTGAAATATTAGATTTTTAACTTAGAATTAATACAATATTTTAGCATAATGAAATCTATAGTAATATATAGTCATATAAAATAAACTGAAATTGAAGTGTGTGAAATTTACTTTAATCAATAAGTATATGTGATTCATGTCTCTTCTGTATAATTTCAAATGTCTGTAAAGAAGATAAATGTTGTCTATTTGGACAAATTGCTCTGAAAACATATTTCTGCTTCAAAAGCATCCCTGTTTCCATAGATTTGTAACATGCAATAAAATTTTATTTTAAGTTTAGGTTTGGTTTTGCAGATGCCATGCGACACATATATACAGGAAAAACTATATAAGAAAAGGAAAGACAATTAACCTTTATTAATTCCTTATTTTATGCCTGGCAATTTATTTCCACTTGTTTATCAAGTGGATTAATATTCTCTCATGATTATATGCTGATCAATATGGTGTAAGACTGCCATATTTAAGAAAAATAAAAACAAAACAGAATGTCAAGTTTTAATTTCAGATGGGAACTGGACCTTTAAAAAAGCATGTTTCATTTAATATTGGACTTATAATGTTACTGAATATTTATTGTTTACCTGAAATTCAAATTTAACTGGGCATCCTGTATTTTACATAGAAACTCAAATAGGAAAAAGTTCAACAGTTTAAACAGATTTTTTTTCCTTTTGGAAATGTGAGCCTAGGTCAGTCAAATCTTCTAATTTTTCAAAAGAAATGGTGGATTCATATTTCAACATGACTTCTCATAATTTCATGTGTCCCCAAATTATTAAAACACTTTAAATTACAGTGTAAAGTAATCGATGCATGTCTGTGGACCATGTCTGGCCTGTGGAACACCTGTGGGTATCTGAAGACGATGTAATAGGTCAAAGGTTCTCACACTCCAATGCATAGAGAAGTTACCTCAGGATTTTATTAATATGCAGGTTCTAATTTACCAAATCTCAGGAGGAGCCTGGAATTCTGCATTCCGAACAAACTTCCAAGTGAGGTTAGTAGTTGCCTTCTGCTGACCACACTTTGAATATCAACGAATGCATAACAGAAAACAAAAGGAAGGGATAAAAGAACAAGCAAGAAAATAGAAAATTAGGGTAGATATCCAACCTATAAAAGGAGACACTGAAAGCATTGGAAGAGTTGGGTTAAAGGTCTCATCCATATATTATTGTTCTTGAAATAAAAAAGCCAATCACCTAGTGTAAAGAATAAAATCAGGACAAATGCAAATATCTGATTTCTTTATCATATAAAACCATGGTTCTCAACCTTGGCTGCACATTAGAATCACCTGGGAATCTTTTTAAAATCCTGATTTCTTGGCCTCATCCTCCAAAAATTCTGTTTCTTTGTTACCAATGTGTGGCCCCACCCCATAACAAAGAGACAGAATTTCTGGAGGATGAGGCCCAGAAATCAGGATTTTAAAAAGATTCCCAGGTGACTCTAATGTGCAGCCAAGGTTGACAACCACTGATATAAAACATTTTAATAAAGTTATCTGATTTGGAAAAATAAGCAACTTAGCTAACTATGGGAATGGCGAGGTGTTAGCTATATGCACACAGATGCACAAGTGTGGCACACACAAGTATATCCCGAAAAGCTATTAATGCACATAAAGATATATTTTCACATGTCCTACCACTTTGTGATTCAGCTGCCCCTTGGGAAATACATTAAAGGTGGATGTATACAGATGATTATCAAGGTAGAGTTTTAATTGCCTCTGTTAATTGACTGCCCAATCATGAAAGTACGATAAACCACTATGTCTGTCAGAGACAGCTGTTGGTCTCTGGGAAAGGCAAAGATGAGAGAAGGATAGTGATAGAAAGCAGCGAGATGGAAAAGGCAGAGACTTCATGAAATGCCTGATGTAACCATCTATCTAAAGGAGGGTGGGGATTGCAGCATCTGTTCACCTTCCTTTTTGAGAAAGGAGGAGGAAGGATATTAATAGAAGTGAGGAGAGATGGAGAAAGATGAAAGAAGGAAGAAACTTACAACACACTATACCACATTGAGGGCTTACATCGTAGGAAATTGTATAATGCATGTTATTTCCTATAATTTAGCATGTTCTTCCCTGCCCAAACTCGACAGGTGTTCGGTAGCTTACTGTGATTGTCAAAAAGTTAACACAGGGACCAAAGTAGTTAGCTGTGGGAACCTCTGTCAAATCAATGAAATAATTATAGCCATGCAGTTAACAGTCCTGCTGATTCTAAATAGATATTTTGAGGCAGATTAGCCCATCTGCCCATGATTACAGTGACATAATTTTTGCTCGGGTTTAAAATGATCACACTTAAGAAATTCAAAAGTGCTTTTTTCTAATAGAAACATGTTAATCTATGTAAAGAGTTTGGCAGAAATTTGCCTTTCAAAAATATCAATTCAAAATAGGCATCCTATCTAATAATAGACAAACATGGTAATTGACCGTACCTTCGCTACGCCTCCCATAGGCTAATCAGCACAATATGCAAATTAACTTCAAACAAAGATGGTGGCTAATTTGCATACTGCAGGCAGGATGGGACAGCGTGAGCCGCCATTGTGAGCCGCCATCCAGGCCCCCATGTGCGACCCCAGAAGCCGCCTGCCTGCCACCCATGATCGGATCCGATCCTGGGCCACAGGCCGGCCCCAGAAGCCCCAGAAGCTGCCTGCCTGCCACTCGGGATCGGATTCGATTGGGCCACAGGCTGGCCCCAGAAGCAGCCTGATATGGTAGTAACTCTATCAGTAAGCACTCTGAAAGTCAGTGGCATAAATGCACCAATTAAAAGACAGATTATGAAGGTGAATCAAAAACAAAACCCACTTTAAATATAAAGACACATATAGATTAAAAGTAAATGAATTAAGCTGCAGCCTTTTTTTGCTCAGTGGATAGAGCATTAGCCTGTGGACTGAAGGGTCCCAGGCATGTACCTCAGTTGCTGGCTTGATCTACAGTCCCTATCAGAGCATGTGCAGGAGGCAACCAATCAATGTGTCTCTCCTTTTCCCTTCACTCTCTCTAAAATTCAATAAAAAAATATCCTTGGGTGAAGATTAACAAAAACAAAGTAAATGGATTAAGTAACATTAAAGAGATTATAAGAAAAATATATTCTAAATTTTGTTAGTTGTATAATGGTTATGTTTAAATTATTAACACCTAAGAAATTGGGTGAAGGGTACATATAATATGCTGTAGTATTTTATAGTTTTTTTACATGTATGAGATTATTTCAAATTAAAGTATTAAAAAATTAAAACTTAATAAAATATTAATTGAAATGTATCTGCATTACATGAAAAATCTCCTAATTGCTTCTAACATAATTTATTAAATTTTGCTAAAATTTACAAGGGTTCAATTAAAAAATATCTTAATTCTAAATGATATAATAGAAAATATATAATAGTGCAGTTATAAGCACTTATCTGAAAATAAAAATTTAAAGAAGTGAATTTAAAGAAGGGATTAGCCAAAGAAAATATATGCACAACCCATGGACACAGACAACAGTATGGTGATGGCCAGAGAGAAGTGGGGGGCAAGAACTGGGTAGAGTGGGCATAAGGGGGAAATAGGGACATCCTATATAATAATAATAAAAGACTAATATGCACATTGACTGAACGGCAGAATGACCAGTTGCTCTGATGTGCACTGGCCACCAGGGGGCAGACGCTCAATGCAGGAGGTGCCCCTCTGTTAGTCAGTGCACTTCCATATGGGGAGTGACACTCAGCCAGAAGCTGGCTCATGGCTGGCCAGCTCAGTGGTGGTGGCAGCAATAAGAATGTCCAACTAACAGTTTAGACCCAATCCCTTGGGGGCCTAAGCCTTTAGTTGGACATCCCCGGAGGGCTCCCTGGCTGCCAGAAGGATGTCTGACTGCAAGCTTAGGCCTGATCCCCCGGGGAGTGGGCCTAAGTCGACAGGTGGACATCCCCCAAGGGGTCATGGAATGGGAATGGGCGCAGGCCGGGCTGAGGGACCCCCCCGCCGAGTGCACAAATTTTTGTGCACCAGGCCTCTAGTTGTTTTATAAGGGTGATTCTTACTGAATTTGTACCAGTATATATTAATGCCTGTCACCATTTGAAGATAAGCAAATCATCCAAGGAAAATTGCTGATATTAAGGAAAACAGAGTAATTAGGCCAGTGTTACACCTACCCAATAGTGTGTCAGCCCCAAGTCATCCCATCTACATTTCTTTTGTGGCTTGTGAATTATTGATTTATTGAAATCTACTATTGTTTCTCGTATACTCTAAATTTTGTAATAAAGTGTAACTTGACTTGCTTAAGCCAATGGTTCTCAAAGTGTGGCCCAGCAAAGCAGTAGAATATCAGTTGGAAAACTTGTTAGAAATGCAAATTATTGGGCTCCATTATAGATTTACTAAAAAAAAGAAACTTTGGGGAGTAGGATCTAGAAACCTCTATTTAAAACCCTCCGGGGCAACCTCATGCTCACTAAAGTTTCAGAACCAAAAGCTCTCTTTTTTTCCTACATGTTTCTGAAAACGTCCATCTTCAAGAAAGCCCTAGCGACAGATGTGACTCTTACCATTAATGTGAGCCAGATGACTAATTCAGGCAAATTATTTGTGATTGAGACATAATTTTGAATACTGCAATTTTTAATAACATTCCTAAATACTAATGTCCTTGCTTCATGGCTTGTAGGAATCAATTTGTATTATGTAAATTTGTAACTTTTTAATAAAAATGGAACTGGCTTAGAGTTTATCACTACGTTATTTGCAGAATTTGTGTACAAATATTAACTTATCTGCATTACATAAAATATAAGCCAGTTGCGCTATTAATTCATGGAACCCATGGTTATTGCACCTGTGTGCTATTGCAAATCTATATCCTTGAATTACATTCAGAACAATCAGATAATAAGTGATTTTCATCAATCAGAATTCTGCAATGTCTTGATTACCTATAGTTAAGGAATAGAGTAGTTTATCTACAATTGCCATCAGGAGAATTAGCTCACAAAACTGGAGTTTGCAGTCAGCATGGCTCTTAATAAGCAATTCACATTCACTGCAAAAGTGAATCACCCATAGTTGGTAACCAGAATGTAGCTGGTAAAGTATCTATGATCATGTCTATAAGTTAAGAGAAAGTCATTTGAATAAAATTATACAAAAAGGCAAAATAAGTGATAAAAATGCAATTGGATTCTTCTCAATTCTTACAATTAGAGCCTCTTACAATAGAGAACAATTTAAAGAGGTTTTAGCCTAGAAACACTGCACATATTTTTACCCTTGTTTAACTATGCTACTGCTAGGCAACCAAGCCAAGGGTATTAAACTTTGCTCCTAGTTTCTTCAAAAAGATATTATTTTTCCCCCTAGTTCTAGTGCGTATCATATCAGGGCAATCAAAATACTCTTGGGGAAGTTCTGATTGCTTGCAATCCCTTCAAAAAGGGGCACTGTTTGAGAGATGCACATTGAATATTTATTCAAAATCACACAATTATTTAAATGTGGTGCATGCCCTGATTTAGAATTTTGGCATTTACTAATTTGATGTAAAACATTTGTGACATGTATTATATTTCTGCTAATAACTCATTTTTATAAATTGCTGATGTAGACAACAACAAAAATGTATTCAGTAAGGGTACTTTACTTCACAATGTACTTCTATTAATAGGGTAAAATTATTAAATTTATATTATTTTTCAAACCGTTTTGTAATTTGGAAATGAATTGGACGTGACAATGAGGTTAAGTGAGTTACTCATCAACACCTATGGTTTTGACAATGCTACATAAGGGTACCTTCTAGTTTGTTTTATTTCGTGAAATCAGGAGGTGCATACCTATCACTTAATTAAACTTATAACAGAAATATGAAGTGTTATGCCTGTTAAATTATTGTCAATAATTATTTAATGAATATAAATAATAAAGCAATGATTAGATTATGGTTAGTGATATAATTGAATAATATAAATTAATAAGAGTAATTAATTGCATTAGTCTTCCAGACATGAAGCATGATACATTTTCTAAAATTAGCATTTCAAATATTCTCATACTTTTTAGATTAGAAGGTGTGTTTAAATTTTCAGTTAAAATGTTGAATGTGTTAAAAAACTTAATTTTATAGAGAATATCCCATAAATAGGTTTCAGAGTAAAATCCTTAGAAGGAAAATTATCTTGCCTCCAGGAATTATAGAAGACCTTAAAATACAAAATTATTTAAATTTGGAATTGTCACTACTCTTTATGTAGCAAATTGCTATATGGTGATTGAATATTAATAAGATGCACCATCAAGATTTCGGAATTGGAAGTGAAAATGGTGAGGAAATGTTCAAGATATTGGTCATAAAACACTAATATAAATTCACCCTGACTTTAAAATCAGACCCAGATAAATATATCAGTAGGTAAGAAACAATACAGTAACCTTTCTTCTAGTGAATATATGAAATAGATATCAAGATAAAATGAATCCACAGTTTCTAAATTGTGTCATTTTCTAAACGTAAGATTTTTCTTTCTGGAGTTTATATGACTTCGGAAAATAAAATATCTTTGGAAAAAGTAATTTTTCCCTGTTTTCATCACTGTCATTTCCCAGTCTCTGAATCAATTTCTCTGGAGCAGGAATCACTTGGCCTTAGCATTTAGGCTCAGTTCTGCCTCGTTATACTACCTGTCCTGAGTTATACTTGAGAGTCATTTAAGGGTCTAAACCAGCACTTGTGGAATAACATCAGGGTACCCTCATTGTGACTTAATTCTCAACTGGTACCCCATTCTAATAACAGTTTCTGCTTTTTCCCTGCCCTGCATAGGACCTTACTCTCCCAGTCATGATTCCTCTGCCTGTATCATTGTCTGTGTGATCTGCCTCAGTCTTTGCTTGTCATTTTATGATTGAAATAATATTCTTTTTCTTTTCATGCTCCCCTTCTCCCCAACTCTCACCCACCTTTACTATTCAAAACCTAAACCAGAGGCTAAGTCCCTGTCACCAGCCAAGAGAAACTTAATGCAAACTGCTTGCTTTGCTGCCCAGATTCTGGGGCTAATTTAAAGAAGTGCAACCATCTATCTAGAGGAGGGTGGGGATTGCAGCATCTGTTCACCTTCCTTTTTGAGGAAGGAGTAGAAAGGATATTAATAGAAGTGAGGAAATTGTATACAATTTGCTTCCATGCATACAAGTCCTTTGGTTGATCACCCAGTAGTCTCAAAAACAGCGAGTCACTTAACTGTTGGGGTACTCCTCAGTGCAGATTGCTCCACTGGCTCATAGCTTGACGTATGTGATGCTGTACTATTCAGGCAAATGAATAATAACAGTGCTTCAAAGCATGAAAGGAGAAACCACAGATATGCTATATCAAGTGGCAGCTGTGTGCACTACACAGGCCCTCATGCAAGCATGTATTATGCACCTGCTATGTTTATTAAGGGAGATTATCCTATATAATAAAAGCCCAGTGACCATATTGACAGAACGACCAGAACGACCCCTCGACCAGTCACTATGAGATGCACTGACAACCCCTCGGTCCCTTTCCCCAGCCTGCAGGGTCCAATCGCTGATGGCAAATGGGGAACCGGGGTAGGTGGCAGGGGATGCGGGCGGTGCCAGGCCAAGGCCCCCACCCACCAGTCACCCACACACAGAGAGTGACTGGTGGCAGAGGTGAGGCTGGTGAGTGGGTGGGAATGGCTGATCTCTCTGTCCCTTCCACTGGCCAACAGGCTCCCATTACTGGATGGGGAACGGAACGGGGAACCGGAGTGGGTGGTGGCAGGGGGTGGGGCCAGCTGCCAGCAGCCAGGGAAGATGGCCCTGATCACAAGCTAGGACTTGAGACCCTACCCACACACTATTTTGTGTGCCGGGCCTCTAGTTTTTAATATAATTTACCATGTAACTAAACTAAACTAAATTTGAAATTGTGGAGAGATTAAAAATGGACAGTTTTTGTTTTGAGGATGTTGTGTTCTAGCTATGGAGGCAGAGAAAAGATGAGAAACATAAAGTAGGGATGCTTAAAGGATAGTTTTAACAAGAAGAATCTAATTGCCTCAAGTTTAGAAAAGATGCACTATCGTTTTTTGGTAATTGGTGTAGGATGGCAGTGGGCATGGTGAGTAGGATACAATGTTTGAAATATAATCAAACCTGTAATTATTTTGATTTTTGTAACTGGTGGTATTCCATGTCCACTGCTTTAGCTGCAGATAGAGAGAGAAAGGTGTGTTTGCTCTTTCCGTATTTGGCATCCACATTTCCAGTCTCAGCACTACATCCAAATGAAAGGATAAGAGGGGTATCATCACTGCGTAGATGGCACATACCTGATATGTAAACAACTGAGCAGTCAAAACACCCAAGGCTGACATTCACTCTTGAGTGTGTAATACTTTCAGCATTTCAAATGTTTTGTAATTCAGTCAAACATATCAGTCTCAACTATAGGAAACAAACAATTCATAAATCTTCTTATTGTGAGACCTTAGAAACTAAATACTTCTTACAGTTTTCTAAACACTGATGATATATGTTGCTCAAAAGACATAACTAGGTTGAACATTACAGCAACATCTGTAGAAGCAAAATGAAAACTATCAATATGTGTCGACACCAGCAATAACTCTCTTTAACCAGCTGCATCAATTAATAAGCGTTCTGTAACAGAAGCAATACATTTTCAAAAATGGGGAGGTACCCATATCTCAACATCCATTACAATGAAAAGCAGCCTCAGAGAATACAGCCCCTCAAAGTTTAGTATGATAAATTCATCAGGTGAAAAGTTTAGCCCCTATTTCAATAAGGGAAGCCTCTGGGATCACTTGAAGGAAAAGCAGAAGAGGAAAGAGCAAATCACCTGGGAACCGCATTACCATAATTGAGCACTTAAATGCATAAGAAACAAATTGAGACCACTTAAGTAAATAAGGAGAAAGCTATGTAAAGACAGCATCAAGATGCTACAATTGATCTTTAACTGCTCCCATCTCTGGAATTAAATAAGGCTGGCACTCTCAGGACTAGTTCCTTAGCATTGAGTTAATTAGTTATGTGCCCTGCTTCTCCACTGACAGCTTGGGTATGAACCCAAGCGCCAGCACCTGGCAGATGTGTCATCCTGGGCAAGGTTCTTATCTTCAAGACTCAGTTTCCAAATAGCATTGCTTTATAGTGTTATGATTTTAAATGAGGTCATTGGATAAGTGTTTGCCATAGTGTATGGCCCATAATAAACTCTCTATAAATGTATTTTATTATGACATGATACTAATCATTATTATATGTAATGTATATAAATATGAATATATCTCTATCTCTATCTATCTATCTATCTATCTATATATATCTTGATGTTGTCTTCATATAGCTTTCTCCTTATTTACTTAATGGTCTCAATTTGTTTCTTATGCACTATTATTATCTATAATAATAAAAGTGTAATATGCTAATTAGACTGAACGTCCTTAGGGATGTCCTTCTGGACAAAATTCCGGATGAAGCAGTGGTTGTGAGAGAAGCCTGGGTCCTGGGTGCCAGAGGGAAGCTGTTGCAGGCAGCAGGGTAAAGAAGGCCTACTCTTGCATGAATTTCATGCATTGGGTCTCTAGTTATATATAATATGTAATGATAATTATTATTACCAGTTATGAAGAGACACATAAGCTTACAATACATACTTATATAGGCAAGTACAAAAGAGTGGTTTGGTAGTTAATAGGATTTTTTATATAAAAATATATCAACTCAAAAGAAATATTAAATCAAGACTATTTGGATCTTCATTAGCATTACTTTATTTTTTAAGGAAAATTGAAAGGAAATTGATTCACTGAGATTATAAATCTTATAATATTCTAACCAAGTAGGGAAATTTAAGAAGGTGAAGTTTTACAAATTTTCTTATTTTTTCACTGAAACTACTTCAAAATATAGCATCAATCCTGGTTTAGTATAACATAATAATTTGGACACTAATTATTGAACTGACTCTTACACCAACCTTCTATAACATGCGTGGATCTAGTTAAGAGAAGTGATTAAAGACACTTGCACATTACATGTTGCATTGTATTATTTAATTATTTTGGTAAACATTTTATTGAAGTTCAAAATATATAATCAAGCCATAAATTTTAAGTTTACATGCTGGTAATCCTATCTAATAAAGAGGGAATATGCTAATTGACCACCACGCCCTCACAAGATCACAGTGCCCACAACCAATAAAGAGGGAATATGCTAATTTCCTGCCACGCCCTCAAAGATGGCAGTTCCCTCAGCCCTGTCGGGGTGGCCGGCATGTGGCACAACCAGGCCCTCCCCCAGGTGGGTCCTGCTGCTCTGCGCACCAGCCTCTGGAGTCCCCCAGTCCCCTCCACTCCCCAGCCGCCCAGGACCAGCCCCGGGCACAGGCAAGCCATGGATGGCTGCTGCCCAGACACCCAGGGCTGGCCCAATGCTCAGGTAACCAGGGCCAGCCGAGGCTTGCACTGCCGGCAGTGGCAGCAGCAGAGGTGTGATGGGGGTGTTGCCTTCCCCTGATCGCCAGGTCGCCTCCCGCCCCTGAGGCCTCCCGGACTGTGAGAGGGTGCAGGCCGGGCTGAAGGTTCCCCCTCTCCAGTGCATGAATCTTCATGCACTGGGCCTCTAGTCTTTTTTTTTTAATTTCTTTATTGGTTAAGGTATTACAAATGTGTCCTCATCCCCCCATTAACCCCCAACCTTCCCCTCCCCCCCCCGCATTCATGTTCTCACCCCCGCTGTTGTCCATTTTCATTGGTTTGGCTTATATGCATTCATACAAGTCCTTTGGTTGATCTCTCCCCCTTACCCCCACCCTCCCCTACTTTCCCTCTGGGGATTGATAGTCTGATTGCTGTTTCTCTGTCTTTGGATCTGTCCCTGTTCATTAGTCTATGTAGTTCTCTATATTCCACAAATGAATGAGATCATGTGGTATTTATCTTTCTCTGACTGGCTTATTTCACTTAGCATAATGCTCTCCAGTTTCATCCATGCTGTTGCAAATGGCAAGAGTTCCTTCATTTTTACCGCAGCGTAGTATTCCACTGTGTAGATGTACCACAGTTTTTTAATCCACTCATCTGCTGGTGGGCACTTAGGCCGTTTCCAAATCTTAGCTATGGTGAATTGTGCTGCTATGAACATAGGGGTGCATATATCCTTTCTTATAGGTGTTTCTGGTTTCTTTGGATATATTCCTAGAAGAGGAATCACTGGGTCAAATGGGAGTTCCATTTTTAGGTTTTTGAGGAAACTCCATACTGTTCTCCATAGTGACTTCACGAGTCTGCATTCCCACCAGAGGTGCAGAGGGTTCCTTTTTCTCCACATCCTCTCCAACACTTGTTGTTTGTTGATTAGTTGATGATACCCATTCTGGCAGGTGTGAGATGATACCGCATTGTTGTTTTGCTTTGCATCTCTCGTATAATTAGTGACTTTGAGCATGTTTTCATATGTCTTTCGGCCTTCTGTATGTCCTCTTATGAAAAGTATCTGTCTAGGTCCATTGCCCATTTTTTGATTGGATTGTTTATCTTCCTATTGTTAAGTTGCATGAGTTCCCTGTAAATGTTGGAGATTAAACCCTTATTGGTGATATCGTTGGCAAATATGTCCTCCCATGCAGTGGGTCTTCTTGTTGTTTTGTTGATGGTTTCCATTGCTATGCAAAAGCTTTTTATTTTGATGTATTCCCATTTGTTTATTTTCTCTTTAGTTTCCATTGCCCAAGAAGCAGTATCAGAGAAGAAATTCCTTCAGCATATCTCTGAGATTTTGCTGCCTATGGATTCCTCTAGTATTTTTTATGGTTTCCCATCTTACATTTAAGTCTTTTTATCTATTTTGAGTTTATTTTTGTGTATGGTGAGAGTTGGTGGTCTAGTTTCATCCATTTGCATGTATCTGTCCAATTTTCCCAACACCATGTATTGAAGAGACTGTCTTGATTCCATTGTATATTCTTGCCTCCTTTGTTGAGTATTAATTGGGCATAGTGGTGTGGATCGATCTCTGGGTTCTCTATTCTAGTCCATTGATCTATATGTCTGTTCTTGTGCCATTACCATGCTGTTTTAAGAACAGTGGCTTTCTAATACAGCTTGATATCTGGTATTGAGATTCCACCTATTTTGTTCTTCTTTCTCAGAGTTGCTGCAGCTATTTGAGGTCTTTTTTTATTTCAGACGAATTTTTGGAGCATTTGTTCTAGGTCTGTGAAATATGCCGTTGGTAATTTAATGGGGATTGCATTGAATCTATAGATTGCTTTAGGTAATATGAACATTTTGATGATGTTGATTCTACCAATCCATGAACATGGTATGTTCTTCCATCTGTTTATGTCTTCCTCTATCTCTTTTTTCAGTGTCCTGTAGTTTTCTCATATAAGTCTTTTACCTCCTTAGATAAATTTATTCCTAGGTATCCTAATTTTTATGGTGCGATGGTAAATGGGATTGCATTTTTAGTCTCACTTTATGTAAGTTCACTATTGGTGTAAAGATATGCCATAGATTTCTTGGGGTTAATTTTGTATCCTGCTACATTGCCGAATTAATTTATGAAGATTAATAATTTTTTGTTGGAGTCTTTAGGGTTCTCTATGTACAGTATCATGTCATCTGCACATAAGGACAGTTTTACATCTTCTTTTCCAATTTGGATGCCTTTTATTTCTTCTTCTTGTCTGATCACAATGGCTAGTACTTCAAGTACTATGTTGAACAGGAGTGGTGACAGGGGGCATCCCTGTCTTGTACCTGTTTTTAGGGGAAATGGTTTTAGTTTTTGCCCATTGATTATGATGTTGGCTCTGGGTTTGTCATATATGGCTTTTATTATGTTGAGGTATGATCCTTCTATTTTTACCTTGCTGAGAGTTTTTATCAAGAAAGGGTGTTGGATTTTGTCAAATGCTTTTCTGCATCAATTGATATGACCATGTTGTTTTTATCTCTCAATTTGTTTAGGTGATGTATTATGTTTATTGATTTGCAGATATTGTACCATCCTTGCATACCTGGGACAGATCTTACTTGGTCATGGTGTATGATCTTTCTGATGTACTGCTGGATCTGATTTGCTAGGATTTTGTTGAGGATTTTGGCATCTATGTTCATGAGGGATGTTGGCCTGTAATTCTCTTATTGTGTTGTCTTTGTCTGGTTTTGGTATTAGGGTGATGCTGGCTTCATAGAATGAGCTTGGAAGTATTCCTTCCTCTTGAATTTTTTTGAATAGTCTGAGAAGGATAGGTTTTAGTACTTCCTTGAATGTTGGGTAAAACTCCCCTGTGAAGCCGTCTGGCCCTGGGCCTTTGTTTGCTGGAAGCTTTTTGATTACTGCTTCGATTTCATCCATAGTTATTGGCCTGTTGAGATTTTTAGTTTCTTCCTGATTAAGTTTTGGAAGGTTGTATTTTTCTAGGAATATGTCCATTTCCTCCAGGTTGTCTAGTTTGTTGGAGTAGAGTTGTTCATAGTATTTTTTAACAATCCTTTGTATTTCTGTGGGGTCTGTTGTTATTTCTCCTCTTTCATTTCTGATTTTGTTTATTTGGGTCCTCTCTCTTTGTTTCTTGGTGAGCCTGGCTAGAGGTTAATCAATCTTGTTTATCCTTTCAAAGAACCAGCTCTTGGTTTTGTTGATCTTTTGTATTGTGGGTTTTTTTTTTGGTCTCTATGTCATTTATCTCTGCTCTGATCTTTATTATTTCTTACCTTCTACTTACACTGGGCTTTTCTTGTTGCTCTCTTTCTAACTCTTTGAGTTGTAGGGTTAGGTAATTTATTATCATTGTTTCTTGTTTTTTTGCAGTAGGCTTGTAGAGCTATGAACTTCCCTCTCAAGACTGCTTTTGCTGTATCCCATAGGTTTTGGATTGTTGTGTTTTCATTGTTGTTTGTTGCCATGATGTTTTTATTTCTTTGATCTCTGTGGTAACCCAGTCATTGTTTAATAGCATGCTATTTAGTCTCCATGTGTTTGATTTTTTTGGATTGTTTTTATTGTAGTTGATTTCCAGTTTTATGCCATTGTGATCTGAGAAGATGCTTGATATGATTTCTATTTTCTTGGATTTGAAGAGACTTTGCCTGTGACCCAATATATGGTCTATCTTTGAAAATGACCCATGTGCCCTTGAGAAGAATGTATATTCTGTGGCTTTGGGATGAAATGTTCTGAAGATGTCAATTAATTTCATCTGATCTAGTGAGTCATTTAGGATTGATGTTTCTTTGCAGATTTTTTGTTTAGAGGATTTTTCCAATGGTGATAGTGGGGTGCTAAAGTCCCCTACTATGATTGTATTGCTGTCAATCTCTCCCTTGATCCCCTCCACAAGTTTTCTTATGTATTTGGGTGCTCCTATATTGGGTGTGTATATGTTTACCAGAGTTATTTCTTCTTGTTGGATTGCTCCCTTTAGTATTATGAAGTGGCCTTCCTTGTCTCTTTTTATGTCCTTCACTTTGAGACCTAATTTTTCAGATATAAGTATTGCTACCCCAGCTTTTTTTCATTTCCATTCACCTGAAAAACCTTTTTCTATCCCTTCACTATCAGTCTGTGGGCTTTTTTTTCTGAGGTGGGTTTCCTGTACACAGCAGATATATGGGTCATGTTTTCTTATCCACTCAGTTACCCTATGTCTTTTGATTAGGGCATTTAATCCATTTACATTTAAATTTATTATTGATAGATACTTGTTTTTTGCCATTTATATTCTTTACCCCTGTGTTCCTTTTTCGTTTCCTATTTTTTTCTTTTTACAGCAGACCCTTTAGCATTTCTTACATTGCTGCTTTGGTGGTAATAAACTCCAATAGTCCTTTTTTGTCTGTGAAGCTCTTGATTTCACCCTCAGTTTTGATTGATAGCCTTGCTGGGTACAGTATTCTTGGATTCAGACCCTTCCTTTGCATGACTTTGTATATTTCATTTCATTCCCTTCTTGACTGATGTGTTTCTGTTGAGAAATCTGTTGCTTGTCTGATGGGGGATCCTTTGTAAGTAACTTTCTGTCTCTCTCTGGCCGCTTTTAAGATTCTTACTTTGTTGTTGGTGTTTGCCAATTTAATTATAATGTGCCTTGGCTTTGGTCTTTTTGGGTTCATTTTGTTTGGGATTCTGTGAGCTTCTCGGATTTGTGTGAGTTTTTTTTTCCCTATATCAGGGAAGTTTTCTGTCATTATTTTTTCAAACAGGTTTTCTATTACTCGCTCAGTTTCCTCTCCTTCTGACACCTCTATGATGCGGATATTGTTTCGTTTCGTGTTGTCCCAAAGTTCTCTTCAGCGCCCCTCCTACTTTTTAATTTTTTTTTCTAGAAGCTGTTCTGCTTGGGTATTTTTTCCTGCCTTGTCTTCTTGCTCACTGATGCGGTCCTCTGCTTCTTCTAGTCTACTGTTGATGCTTTCTATTGAGTTCTTTATAGCAGTGTTGTCATTTTTCATTTCTTCTTGGTTCTTCTTCATTTCCTCTTGGTTCTTACACATATTGTTGAATTTTTCTTCCATTCTTTTCATCCACCTTATGGCCAGTTCTCTGAATTCTTTCTCTCACAGGTTGCTTGCCTCCATTGCCTCCATATTGTTTACTTCCTTTTCTGGTAATGGCTGTTTTTCTTTCATATGCAGTCTGTTTCTTTGTCTCCCCATGATCTCTCTTCTCCAGGTGTTTGGTTATGTAGTTCTCTCTCTGCTGCGTTGATTTAAAGGCACAAAATACAACACAACAAGGCACAAGGCACAAGGCACTGAACACAAATGTATGCACGATACTAATAACCCCAAATAAAGGTGAACACTAGATCTAAGAGAATTAGGGGATAAAGAAGAAAGAAGAGAGAAAAAATAGAAAAAGAAAAAAAGAAGTGCAAAAATGAAAATGGGAATAGGAAAAAAAAGTAAGAGAGAAAATACAGAGAATGAAATAGAAGAGGGGAAGAAACTATTTATATGGGGAGAAAACTCCAATAGAACAGCCACTAATCCCAACAAATTCCTGCAACAGATCCCTGGAGATGAATGAAAACTACAAACAACAACTAATATCAAGCAAGGAGAGGGAAAACAGAAGCAAGAAAATAACTGGAACAAAAACCAACATAAAAATAAAAAAGAAAAAGCAAAACAATCTCACAAACAAGCATAAAAAAACCCCATTATACTCAACAATCAAGCAAACAACAACAAAATGACAGAGAGAATAAAAAAACTTTGGATAGTGAAGAAAGAGAAGAGAGAGGTGCATATGGATTTAGAGCAGGAGATTTAACAGGGGGTAAAAATAAGGAATAGGGAAATTTAAGTAGGGATAAGGTAAGAGAAACAGGACAACAAAAGGGGAGAAGTGAGGAAGAGAGTTTTGGCATAAAGGTCCAGTTGAGGTAGAGTAAAAGGATGCTAAAGGAAAGATGAAAATAGAATGTAGAACACTAATCCCAAAATATTCACCTTAACAAGACATGATCCAAAGGTAACAAAGCATGAATGTACTCACGGCATTGATAACCCCAATATAAGCAACCACCCGAGAAAATATAATTAGGGGAGAGAAAAGAGAGCACAAATGATATCTAAGAGAGAGAAAAAAAGATAGGAGAGAAAGAAAAAGGAGAATATATGTTTATGTAGAAAACACCACAGAGCCAATAGATAAACCAAACAAATACAAACACCAAACACTCAGTAAAGAGGGTGGGGCAGAATCTGTAGAGGCTGAGGTGATATACAGGAAATAAAGTTAAGAATTGGATAAATATGGGGAGGACCTCAATTCAGTATAGAGGAACTCCCGAGCCTCTAGTTTTTTATAAAGTGAACACACCAAGGTAGTCAGTGCCAAGATCATGGTTTAGATCAGTGATGGCGAACATATGACACGTGTGTCAGAGGTTACACGCGAACTCATTTTTTTGGTTGATTTTTCTTTGCTAAATGGCATTTAAGTATATAAATATAAAAAATATACATCTTTGTTTTACTATGGTTGCAAATATAAAAAAAATTCTGTATGTGACACGACACCAGAGTTAAGTTAGGGTTTTTCAAAATGCTGACACGTCGAGCTCAAAAGGTTCGCCATCACTGGTTTAGATCATTCTAAGCCTCTTGTGCACCTGTGCTCCATTCATTACACACCCTGGAAGTATCCAGTATTCTGACTTCTATCACCACACCTGAAATGAGGTGGTAAATGCTATTCTGTATTTAAGGTTCTTTTGTCAACATGAGTCTATAACATTTATCTGTATAATTGCTTGAAATATTGTCTTTTCTATTATGTAACAAGTATATTTCCCATTTTACTATTGATTGTGGTTACTTTCAGTTTTTCGATGTTGTAAATTGTGCTTAATGAACATTCCTGTACATGTCTATGCTGCACCTGGTTATAGGATATACAAACATTTACTTATAGAAAAGACTGCCAAAAATTTTACAAACTTGTACCCATCTGCAATACCACCGGAAGTGTATGAGAGCACTGTTGATCCAGTTAAGGGCCCAAAAATGGTATTATAAGTTTCTTTAAGTTGTACCATTCTGGTGAATATGGAACAGTATCTCATTGTGGTTATAATGCACATTTTACAGATGATTTAAAACACTGAACATTTTTATATGCTTATTTTCCATTTGGATATCCTCTTGTAAAAAGCTTGCTCAAGTTTTTTCCATCATGTCTTGAAGAAATTTTCTAATTAATTTATAGGATTCATTGAATAGGAGTTCTTCTATGGATATATGTATGACATTTTTTCTCCTTTTTGTGGATTTGCCTATTGAATCTCTTAAAAATGTCTTTTAATAAACAGAAGTATTCATGACTGATAAAATCAAATCTGTCCATCTTTTTCTTTATGATCAGTGATTCTTTTTTTTGTGTGCTCTGTTTAAGAAATCTCTACCAATCTCAAAATCATGAGTATATTGTCCTATAATAATTTCTAGAAGTTTAATTCTGTTATCTTTTACCTTAATTCTAAAATGTATTTCTAAATGATTTTTTAGAAATCATTTAGGTTCAAGTTTCATTTCTTTTTTCAGATGAATACCATTTTTAAAGACATATTGAAGTCATGTAACATGGGTTCAGTTCACGACAGACTCTTCATATTGCAGGAGTATATTTCTGCTTAAAAGAGGTCCTTACCACTTTAAGTAGCATCTATCTATTTATCTTTAACACTAGAGGCTCAGTGCACAGATTCATGCACCAGAGGGGTCCCTCAGCCTGGCCTGTGCCCTCTCGAAATCCAGGACCCCTTGGGGGATGTCAGAAGCCCAGTGTACGGATTTGGACGGATCCCCACAGGCCAGGCCAAGGGATCCTACCGGTGTACAAATCCATGCACCGGGCCTCTAGTATGCATATAAGATCTTTGGTTAATCTCTTCCTGCCCTCCTCCCTCCCTCCTTCCCTCTGAGATTCATCAGTTTGTTCCATGTTTCCATGCTTATGTGTTGAGCATCTGCTCTCTGGTGGTCAGTGCATGTCACAGCTACTGGTCGAATGGTTGAATGGTCTCTTAGGCTTTTATATATGTAAGAACAATTTCCCTGCTATTCTTCTTTTGAGAATGCTATTGAAAATATTTTCAAATCCTAACAATTTAAAATTTAGATATGGCAGAAACCTTTTTAACAGTCCTAATTGCTAGGATTACCAATATAGTTTACTCTGGCTTTAATCTCTTTCAAAATAACTTCTTTCAGGTTTTATGGTATCCTTGCAGAGAAATAGTGAGTGTACACTGGCCTTTGGCAATGACTATTTTATATTAGTTGTTATTCTTTAATGCATTCAGCCATGTATCCACTCAACAAATATGTATAAAATATAGGCTCAGTGTTAGGTTTTACAGATACAATGGAGTATAATATAAATGTTTTTATGTATAGACAATGTACACTTACTATGAAATGTAAATTCAAATATAAATGATTACAACAATTAGCAGATTTTCTAATTTTTAGAATGGGGCATATGCATTCTGAGGTCATAAATATATGGTTTTTGAGGTCATAAATATATCTATTTTGCTGGGGAATAGTTTGGTAGACCATTCTTATTAAAGCATATTATTAAATAACTAGAGGCCTGGTGCACAGATTCATGCACATTGAAAGGAAATTAATTAGAAGAAATATTGTAGAGGCTGGGGAGGGATATGGGGAGGTTGGCTCCAGGGCATATCCAGCCCGCCTCACCCAGTCCCCATTGGCAAGACCACAGCAGCAAGCTAACCTATTGGTTGGAGCATCTGCCCCCTGGTGGTCAGTGTGCATCATAGCGACCGGCCGAATGGTTGAACAAATGGTCAGACACTTCACATATTAGGCTTTTATTATATAGGATTTAAATCTCTTAGAATTGAAAGGATATAAAACAATTAATTTGAAAAATTACATTTGTTTTTTAAATATTTTGTCTACTATAATTTATATATATACTAGGGGCCCGCTGCACGAAATTCGTGCACTGGGTGTGTGTGTGTGGGGGGGGAGAGTGTCCCTCAGCCCAGCCTGCCCCCTCTCACATACTGGGAGCCCTCAGGCGTTGACCCCCATCACCCTCCGATCGCCTGATCGGCCCCTTGCCCAGGCCTGACGCCTCGGCCAGAGGTGTCAGGCTTGGAGAGGGGACCCCCATCTCCCCCCGATCACTGGCTCTGGCCCCCGCCCAGGCCTGAGGCCTCTGGCCCAGGAATCATGCCTGGGCAGGGGACCCCCATCTCCCTCTGATCGCTTGCTCCACCCCCCACCCAAGTCTGACGCCTCTGACCCAGGCTTCAGGCCTGGGCAAGGGGACCATCATATCCCCCCAATCCCCGGCTCCGCCCCCCACCCAGGCCTGATGCCTCAGCCAGAGGAGTTGACCCTCATCACCCTCCGATCACCAATCACCGGATCGGCCCCTTGACCAGGCCTGAGGCCTCCGGCAGAGGTGTCAGGCCTGGGCAGGGGACCCCAAGCTCCCCGCGGTTGCAGGCTCCGCCCCTGCCCACGCCTAATGCCTCTGGCCTAGGCGTCCGGCCCAGGCAGCGGGGACCTGCAGTGGCAGCGGGGGGCGCCGCGATCGTGGGCTCTGCTTTAGGCCCAGGCAAGGGACCCCTAGCTCCTGGGACTGCCAGCTTCGACCGTGCCCAGCTCCCATCGCTGGCTCCACCCCTACTTCCTGCTATCACTGGCCAGGGCGGCAAAGGTGCCTGATTCTCCGATCATGGCTGGGGGGCAGGGCAAAGGTGGCCCCAGGGCCGCCTTTGCCCTGCCCCCCAGCTCTTAGCTCCCCCCTGGGTTTTCGATCACTGTCAGTGGCAGGGGGCTTCTTCCTGCTTTCCCTTTTGCCTCCCTGCATTGTGCCTACATATGCAAATTAGCCGCCATCTTGTTGACAGTTAACTGCCAATCTTAGTTGGCAGTTAATTTGCATATAGCCCTGATTAGCCAATGAAAACGGTATCACCGTACGCCAATTACCATTTTTCTCTTTTATTAGTATAGATTTGAAACCACTATAAGCTGATTTAGAAAAAAAAAAACAATAACTACTTAAACACAAAATAGAAAATATAAAGCAGAGAAAGATAAAAGAAATAAAGTAATTCTTTAGTATTAAAAAGCATGCTGAAACAACATAGTTATGTAGTTAAATATTAGCTTAATTGCATTAAAGCCAGTAATGCAGTGTTAGCTTAATATAATAATGCAGCCTGGGGGAAATTCTGGGTTCAGATCAGACATCCATTGTTTATGCAGCAAAAAGCACGTGCTTATTAACATAAACTATGTGGCCACCATCGAATTGGAATATGAGCTGCCTAACCAAATGAAGGCAGAGGAATGAAGTTTGATCCATTTGTCAGAATCATTGTATACCAGCATTGCAAAACAGATTCTGAACTTGATCTATAATGATATAGCTCAAATCAAAATTCTGCAGATGATAAAATGAGAAGGTAATGAGGAAAATGTAAAGATATGTTTAGATAATCAGTGAAATTATTCTTGCATAAAATCAAGCTGTCCAGATTACTTTGTGTGGAACACAATAGGGAATGACCTGACCTTTTTAGAAAATTATACGTTTAGGATAAAAAAAAATATTCTAATTTTTTAACCCACCCTTAACCTATAATAAATATTCATAAAAAGCTTAGCATCTTTCCCTTTCAATTCATAATCAAGCCTGAAGCAGATGCTTTTTGAGATATACCTATTTCAACAGTTACAACTTAAATGTATTCTTATTTTACTCATAGTTGAATTAAGTGCAAAAACTTAATAAAGCCCTTGCTTCTAGTCTCTTGTCCTCTCCATATAAACTACACAGCATTATTGAATGAAGCTATTGTTTGATTATATCAATTTCTCTTACAAAATGGCATAATTTCCAATTGCTTCAAATATTATCATCCATTTTTTTTCTGCCTTTACAAACATACATCAGCCATTTGCTGAGATATACTTTTTACTATTAAAATGGCTTGACAATTCTTGCTCTTGCATTATTCATGGAAATCATGAATTGAGTTATCAGTTTAATCTGGTGCTTTTAGATGATATTGGAAGTGTATTGGCACCTTGTAAAACATGGTGGAGCAAATGTAGGTTTATAGTTTGTATGAAAAATGATGCAATTATTAATAAGTAATAATACAAGAGTAAACTCTGTTTCCCATACTCAAAACTGTAAACTACTTTTTTCCCACCCTGTATTATTGTCTTGTGAAAATATGTTTTGAATTCTAGCCTATCTTTGCACTAAACTTTTAAATATATTATTTATAAACTTGGCACTGCAGGTAATTCTTTGCTTATAATTTTTGTTTCATCTGTTACATTTTCATAAATATTAGCTATCAGTTTCCTGCATTATTAATTCCAATATATGTTTTATTATTTTATACTTATCTGATTTGCCTTTCTATTTCATATCCTATTCTCCTCTTAAGATTTTAAACATGTATATGCTTCAGTTTTCTGTTTATTCACTTAATCAACCAATATGCATTAAATATTCAAAATGAACCAGACACTAAGTTAGACACCAAGAAATTACTAATGAATATCATAGATTACCCTCAGCAACCCATGGAGCCATTGCATTTCCAAAGAAACATTTAAACATGTTGTTAGTTTTCTATTGCTGGTTAAGATTTTATTACAAATTTAGTAAGTTAAAACACTCATGTACTAGCTCACAGTTTTGTGTATGACAGGGTCAGCTATAACCTGACTCAATGGAGTCCTCTTTTGAGGGCCTCTCAAGGCCAAAATCAAATTATCATCATGCTGAGCTTTTATCTGGAAACTCTGATTAGGATTGCATTTTCAAGCTCATTCAGATTGTTGACAGAATTCAGTTACTTGGTGTGGTGTGGCCAAGTCCCAATTTTCTTGCCACTTCACTTTCAAGCCAATAGCAACATATTGAATCCCCCTTTGCTTCAAATCTCTGATTTCTGCTAACAGCCAGAGAAAGATTTCTATTTAAGGGTGCATGTGATTATATTAGGCACACCCACATAAAAGGGGATATTCTTTCTAACTTAAGTTCAGCTGATTAATAACCTTAATTACATCTGCAAAACCCTTTTGCCATGTAGCATAACATATTCATGTTATGGGAGTATCACTACCTGGCAAACATTACAGAAGACAACATTCTACCTAACACACTTGTGGACTAGAAAATATATATCAGTATCTTCATGGTATCTTTGTTGGAAAAGATGAAAAATTATAAAAAACACAAATACTTATCTAAATATGATTGTCTAACCATTACACTATACACTTGAAACTCATAATAATATTGAATATAAACTGTAATTTTAAAACATTAAAAATTTTAAAAAGAAAAAAATACACAAGTGAATTGTGGTCAATTTACATAATAAACTATTATCAAGAATTTAAAATTAGAATAGAATAGAGAACCCAGAAATCGACCCAAACCACTATGCTCAATTAATATTCGACAAAGGAGGCATGAACATTCAATGGAGTCAAGACAATCTCTTCAATAAATGGTATTGGGAAAATTGGACAGATACATGCAAACAAATGAAACTAGTCCATCAACTTACACCATACACAAAAATAAACTCAAAATGGATAAAAACCTTAAACATAAGATGGGAAACCATAAAAAATACTAGATGAATCCAGAGGCAGCAAAATCTCAGACATATGCTGAAGCAGTTTTTTTTCACTGATACTGCTCCAAGGGCAATGGAAACTAAAGAGAAAATGAACAAATGGGACTACATCAAAATAAAAAGCTTTTGCACAGCAAAAGAAACCATCAAAAAAACAACAAGAAAGCCCTCTGCATGCAAGAACATATTTGCCAATGTTATCACTAATAAGGGTTTAATCTCCAACGTTTACAGGGAACTCATACAACTTAACAAAAGGAAGATAAACAACCCAATCAAAAAATGAGCAATGGACCTAAACAGATACTTTTTGAAAGAAGACAGAAGGAAGGCCAAGAGACATAAGAAAACATGCTCAAAGTCACTAATCATCCAAGAGATACAAATCAAAATAACAATGGGGTACCATCTCACACCTGTCAGAATGGCTATCATCAAAAAATCAACAAAGGACAAGTGCTGGCAAGGATGTGGAGAAAAAGGAACCCTCGTGCACTGATAGTGGGAATGCAGACTGGTGCAGCCATTGTGGAGAACAGTATGGAGTTTCCTCAGAAACCTAAAAATGGAACTCCCATTTGACCCAGTGATCCCACTTCTAGGAATATATCCCAAGAAACTAGAAACACCAGTCGGAAAGGATATATGCACCCCTATGTTCATAGCAGCACAATTCACCATAGCTAAGATTTGGAAACAGCCTAAGTGCCCATCAGCAAATAAGTGGATTAAAAAACTGTGGTACATCTACACAATGGAATACTACGCTGCGGTAAAAGAGAAGTTCTTACCATTTGCAACAGCATGGATGAAACTGGAGAGCATTATGCTAAGTGAAATAAGTAAGTTAGAGAAAGATAAATATCACATGATCTCACTCATTTATGGAATATAATGAACAACATAAACTGATGAACAAAAACAGATCCAGAGACAGAGAAGCATCGATCAGAATGTCAAACCTCAGAGGGAAGGTAGGGAAGGGTGGGGGTAAGGGAAATGATCAAGCAAAGGACTTGTATGCATGCATATAAGCCTAACCAATGGGCACAGACAACAGGGGGTGAGGGCATGAGCGGGGGTCGGGGGGTAATGGGGAGATAAGGACACACATGTAATACCTTAATCAATAAAGAAATTAAAAGTAAAAAAATAATTAATTATAGCTACAGACCATAGTATGTATACATTTGAACAATATAACATTGAAGAATAAAAGATTAAGTTAAATTAAAATTAAACCAAAATAAAACTAAATGTAAACATTTCCAAAAACGACTGATAACATTATATAGGATAATAGTTCTCTCTAGGGGGAAATTTAAGGAAAAGTTGAGGTAAGAATTCATAAATAGATTTAAGGAACAAAAAAATGTTATTAAAAACGTGAGGATTTACTCTAGTGTTATGTTTATAGATTTTTTTCTATTATAAATAGGTACATACTTAAGGAAGAGAGTCATATGTGGGCCAGATTTTTCAGGACATAATGAACCAAGGACTTTGAAGAATCAAATTCTATCTGTATGTATGGAATTGCTAAAATATTAAATGTAATAGAAGAAAAAAAATCAGGGTGCTTTGAGATAAAATAACATAGGTACTGATTGAGGATAAGGGCATAAAACAATCTTTCTTTAAAATAGTATTTAAGCTGAGCCTGGCTGGTGTGGCTCAATTGGTTGGGCATCCTCTGGTGCACTGAAAGATTGCCGTTTGAATCTTGGTCAAGAGCACATGCCCAGGTTGCAGGCTCCATCAGGGAGGGGTGTGCCAGAAGCAGCCGATCCATGTTACCCTCTCACATCCATGTTTCTCATTCTCTCTCTCCAAAATCAATAAACTATTCTTAAACGATAGTACTTAAGCTGAGATTCTGAGGTTAAGGGCACAAAAACAACCTTTCTTTAAAATAGTATTTCAGCTAAAAGATGAAGGTCTACAATTATAGGAGATTAGGTAGGAGTGCAGGGAAAAGCAGTTATGTCTCTCTGGAAATGTGAGTCCAGAATTATGACTGGAAAAGAAGTCTGTTGTGTGCTTTAGGGGCAGGGGCCAGATGTTGCTGCAGGATGCGGAGTTGTGTGATGAAGCATATTTTCAAAAAAGATGACTTTGTTCACTAAACAACTTGAAACTGGAGGATAGGAGGTTATGCCTTGGGATCAGGGGGACTCCTGTAGAGGACATTTACTGCTGAAGATGAGAATGTAGTAAATAAAAATAAAGTATTCTATGGCATTTGACCTGAATAATTGGGAGAATGGAAACACCGTTAACAAAAACAGGAAATATGAAGGGGGTAATAAATTTGAAAGGTTATTACAATTTTATATTTGAATTTAACTTTGAGAAGCTCATTGCACATTCAAAGGTATATGTTAAGTATGCAATTATATGTATCAGTGTAGAGTTCAGGAAAGCATCAAAAATAGAAATGCAGATTAGCAAATTATTAGAATATACATTTCATTTAAAAGCCAAGATACTGGCTGTTAGGAATCAGTGCTAACTGATGAGTCCTGGGACTGTCCAACATGTATAGATCTCAAAAAAAAAATTCAATTAATTTGCACCAAAAAATAATATACAATAAATAAAAATTTAATGTCATATACAAATGTGTTTTTTTGTGTGTGTATGGAGCATGAGTAATGCAAATTAAAGCATATGAGCAGGGAGTGATACCCAAAAATGTTAGGATCATGGATGCCTCTGAGAAGAGTGGGAAAAGCATGAATTTGGGAAAAGCATACAAATATCTTTCAATTTTGCCATTAAAGTTTATTTTTTAAGAAAAACAACTTGAACATAGGAAAATTAAGTGGCTGGTAAGAGATTAGACAAAATGACACAGTGTGTCAGAGAATTCTATTTAAATGTGTTTGTTTTTTTTTAAACTAAATGGAGTAGTGATATGCACTATAATTGAGGAAGTTGTGGCTTTCAGGTTTTTTTTTTCTTTTTGCTATTATTATGAATTTGTTGTTTAATTTTGTACAAAGAGTGGCAAGAACTCATTTGTTTCATTCTGACCAAGAGACAGCTTTTGTTAGGAGTGAGATAATTTAATCATTAAAATGGGAGCAGGTAAAAAGAGGTGATAAATGCAGTTCAATTGGTGTGATTAAATAGTCCATATCTTTTGGCTTTTAATTTTTCTAAAGTAAGAGACAAAGCCAAAAGCTGAGAGTTACAGCTTTTGAAATGTCTAATGGAGACATTAGAAATTTGAGGGATCTGGAGATATCAGATAGTATCCTAAAAGTAGGATAGCAAATTATTATAAAAATAATTTAAAATTTCTAAGGGTTTTAAGTCTTATTGAGTTGAGGATGTTGGTAACAATTGGAAATAATATATATATGATCCCCCCACCCACAAAAGTGGTCTACAGTTACGAGTAAATCATTGGGTTGAACTATTATCTGAAAGGAGACAATTTACTCCAGCTAATGTCTTGGTTATTTTAGCAGGCCTTTGCAGTTAATGGAGCAATATCATCAGGCTGTTTATTTGCAAGATCGGTGTGGGCACTAGATGATAGGACAGGACTTGTACTACTTCCAGGGAAATGTTCACTTTCAACCAGGTAAAGCATGAATGCTAGACTGTTCTATGAAAAGCTGGAAAGTAATTGTGCAAGTTTGAAGGCTTAGCTGCCTGGTTCTGTTTTGGCCAAAATGTTATCCTCTTTCTGAACAGCAATGTTCCAGCTCCATGACTAGGATAATTTAGACTGGATGGAATCCAAGGTCTGCAGTTTCACCACTTAACAGACTCTTTGATTCATTATATTGAGGTTTGTCCTATTCCATGGCAATATATCTTTATAGAGGACTGTTTCTAAATGCTGGATCAAGTAGAAGCAGTTTATCACTCACTGTTTCCCTCTAAATCTAATAATTAAATCTATCACTTTGGGCTCTTGCTAACACATGCAACATGGTTATTTAAAATGAATGACTATTGCATTTTTTAAATCTCTATTTATTTTCCAATAAGTCCTATATTTAGGAGAGTTTCTGAGTCCCCTCGTAGTTTGGTTAATTAATCATTTTAAAAGTGACATCATTATTTTACTTGAAACTACCCCTTCTTTTAAAAAATAATTGCAATAGCCTCATCTTTAAATGCCATGCATTGGTCAATACTATTTGCAGAAATCCTTTCAAAGTAGTTTAGGCAAGAAAGATATGTATAGGCACATATCTGTGGGGAGCTCAGTAGAGTCATGTTTTATGCAGAGAGTGGTCAAATGATGTTTGTAAGAATCTCTAATATTATTTCTTATCTCATGACCTGGGTTGGGCTTCTATCAGAAAATACCATGGACCTGGTGGTTAAACAACAGCCAGTACTAGTCTTTGTCATAATTCTGGAGGCTGGGAAGTCTGATCTCAAGGAGGCAGCTGATTTTGTTCCTGGTGAGGGGCTCTCTTCTGGTACTGCAGATAATTGCCTTCTTGATGTAGCCTCACAGAGGGAAAGAGGAAGCTCAGGCGTCCCTAACCTATCACTATAAGGGTATTGATCTCATCATAGGGGGGCTCTACCCTCATCTAACAATAGTCACCTCCCAAAGACTCTCCCTCCTAATGCCATCACATTTGGGATTAGGACTTTAACATCTGAATTTGAGAAGAGGAAAATGAGCATTGGCTCATTAACATCTGTCTTGGTTTTCTTATTGCAAATTCACATGGTAGACAAGCTTCCTTCATGTGGCATGGCATGCCATCCATTGCCCTGGACATATGCCTCTACAACTTTTAAACTGTCCTGTAGAGATGGCACTGGAGTATAGTCATGTAGTGTAAATGTAAACTAGAGTGAATTAGAAAAAATTTTTTGAGTATACCCAACCCCCTGAGCTCTCATTATCCTACAGAGAAGTATACTTAGGCCAAGCATGTCTGAGAATAAGACAGGCTCTTCCAGGAGATTCCATCCTTCTGTATCACTATCCTATCTAATAAAAGAGAAACATGGTAATTAGCCGTACATCCGCTACCCTTCCCATTGGCTAATCAGGGAAATATGCAAATTAACTGCCAACAAAGATGGCGGCTAATTTGCATACATAGGCGCAATGATGGGAGACAAAAGACGGAAGAACGGTGGCAGGCAAGAGCTGAGGGCGGGCATACCAGGGGGCCCCAGGCATGGCTGCACCCGTCCAGTGCAGCCATGCCTGTGGCCCCCGCCCCTCCCTTCGTGATAGCAGATCCGGGCTGCAGGCATGGCTGCACCCACCCCAGCCAGTGATTGCCATCAGAAAGCCTGGCAGCAGGCCAGGCAACACCCCCGCCTGGGGTGCCAGTGATCGCCATGGTGATGGGAGGAAGAGAGAGCCAGGGTGCAGGACCCCCAGGGCCAGGGGTGCCAGCTGGCCTGAGGCCTCCTGATCTGCCATGGCGAAGGGAGGGGCAGGGCCCCAGGCACTGCAGTCGGTCACTGGGTGCAGCTGTGCCTGCGGTCCCCTGATCTGCGATGGTGAAGCGAGAGGTGGCCCGTAGGCAGGGCTGCACCTGGGAGACCAGGTGCAGCCGTGCCTGCCCCCCCCGGGATATGCAATCTTGAAGGGAGGGGCGGGGCAGCAGGCATGGCAGCACCCTGGGCACCGGGTGCTGAGGTGCCTGTGGTCCCCTGATCTGAGATCGGGAAGTGAGGGGGCAATGAGGCAGGGAGGGACCCAGAACACCTGGAAGGTGTCCTGCCTGGCCAGGGGACCTGATCGCATCCCCAGCGAGGAGGCAGGGAGGGACCCAGAACAGTGGAAGCCGTCCTGCCTCGCCGTGGGGGACCAATCATGTCCTGGCGATGAGGCAGGGAGGGCCCAGGACACGTGGAAGGCGTCCTGCCTGGCCCCGGGGCACCTGATCGCATCCCCAGCGACTAGGCAGGGCGGGACCCAGAACACGTGGAAGCCATGGAAGCCATCCTGCCTGGCAGCGGGGCACCTGATTGCATCCCCAGCCGGCAGGGAGGGACCCAGAACAGGCGGAAGCCAGGTCTTTTTTTTTTTTTTTTTTTTTTTGATTGTGTAATTATTTATTACAAATAAATGGTGGTTTCACATCTGTCAAAAACGGGTCCTCTTTTTGCACGGGTGTGCAGGTTCTGATGTACAAGAAAGGGTCATGTGCTTAGTTTATCCATGCAAAGCTCACAGGTACATCAGTAATTACTTTAAAAATAGAATGATCTCTTTTTGAACCAATCTGTTTAGATTCATGATTAGTAAAACAGTATGGCACTAATGAAATACAGTGATAGGAATTAGGAAGTGTGACACTGATGGTTCTGGGCATGTGAAGGGTGAAGGACAGAAGGGTATACATGGCCTTCCCTTCAGTTCTGCTGGAGAGATGAGCTCCGAGGGCCCAAGCTGCTCCATGCCCAGAAGAGGTGGGTGTGGTCAGTGGCTCTGTTTCAGAACTTCTTGCCAAGCAGAGAGCTTACCCGACCCACAGGAATCTTTTTACTCCAGAAAACAGGAACAGCCAGTTCCCAATGGGCATGGGAAAACCAGTGTCCCCTCCTGTGCACGGTGTCCTGATAGGGTGACGGGGAGGTGGGTGAGGGGAGCTGTGCAGAGTTGTTAGGCAGCTGGAGTGGGAGTGGAAAGGCCATGAAATGTCCACAGTCCTGGCTGTGCCCACGGCCTGGGCTGCTCTTCCAGGCCCTGGCTGAGGGATTAGGGCTGATTCTCTCGGGAAGGGAATATTCCATGGGTAGAAGATTTACAGGCTCAGGGTGGGCCGTGTGTTAGTTTGGGGCAAATCCCTCAGCATTCCTGCTGCCAAGCCCTCAAAGGAATGAGGAAGAGGCACCCCTCACCCCCAAGACCCCTTTGTGGACATTTTAGCATCTACATGATTTTTAATCCCTTCAGGGAGACTTTCTATCCTGCAGTCCCATCCCATCCCATTGTTGCTGTTTGTCTGCCAGCTGGGTCAAGCATCAAGGGGAAGGAGGGTTTATACTTACTGAAAGACTACTGATCCTACCAGGAAACCAACCTGTTTACTGTACTGTTGTAAATATCATACCCTTTATATCCTGTATATTGGCTTCTTTTAAATAAAGTGAAATGTCTTAGAAAAAAAAAAAAAAAAGGCAAGGCAGGGCGGGACCCAGAAGACCCGTATGGGGAGTGCCACTCAGCCAGAAGCTGGCTCATGGCTGGCCAGCGCAGTGGTGGTGGCGGGGGCCTCTCCCACCTCTGTGGCAGCACTAAGAATGTCCAACTAATGGTTTAGACCTGATCCCTTGGGGGCCTAAGCCTTTAGTTGGACATCCCCCAAGGGTTCCCTGGCTTCCAGAAGGATGTCTGACTGCAGTGTTAGGCCTGATTCCCCGGGGAGTGGGCCTAAGTCAACAAGTGGACATCCCCCAAGGGGTCCTGGACTGCGACTGGGCACAGGCCAGGCTGAGGGGACCCCCCCCCCCCGGCGCAGTGCACAAATTTTTGTGCACTGGGCCTCTAGTATATATATAGCCTAAGCAACCATCCGACTGTTCAACCATTCGCCCGGTAACTATGACACACAATTACCACCAGGGGGTAGATGCTTTGACCAGTAGAGGAGGGAGCCTGCATCGGCCATGGGTTAGGTTGCTGCTGGGGCACTGTCGGCCCCGAATCTGCTTCATCCGCACCCCAGACCCAGAGATCAGTTTCGGCCCAAACCCCACAGGCCAGGCTGAGGTACCCCACAGGTACACGAATCCGTGCACCAGGCCTCTAGTATATTTATAAGGAAGGAAGGCAGGAAACACCTAGTTGAGTACATTAACAATGGGAACTTACTGGTCAAGCAGAGTCTCTGGAACTAAGAGGCAGAAATGAGCCTGTTCCTCCCTTGAAATGGCTAATTGAGACTTGCTTGATGAACTTTCAGATTAAGCTTAACCTCATAATCCACAAGGAAGAGTTGTATCTCCCTGCCTGTTATTCTTGTTTCTCAGCAGTTCCATCCTTACACTTCTATAGAATGCTTTGTGATTCTGGAGCTTACATGCAATATTATATTAGTTTCAGATGTACAACATAGTGATAGACATTTATATACCTTATGAAATGATCACCCTGATAAATCTAGTACCCATCTGACACCATACATAGTTAATACACTATTATTGACTATATTCTCTGTGCTGTACTTTACATCCCATGACTATATTTATAACTAGCAATTTGTACTTACCTGAGATAAAGGAGCACCTGATTGAAAATCTTAGCATGACTATTTGGAATTACAGAGAAATTCTCAAAAGAAAGGGATTGCTATCACTAGAATAACGGGAATGGGAATGTCTGAGGGGCCAAGCGAGGAAGCTCTAGCCATCACAGACAGATAGCATTGCACTGTTTATCCACGTATGTAAGTGTATGCACTGCTTATCTATCCCCTTTAAGAGTGACTTTATTAAGTGGTCCAAATTAATACATTATAAACATGGTGTTGTTTTATTTTCTTTTACTCCAGTCACTGTTTCAACCATAGTCTGTGAAACATTTTGTTATACTTCCCAAATAATATTGGACAGGTTACAAAACACCCTGTTACTTTCAAACCTATGTGGTTTTAGTTTTCAACTTCATCTTTACTTCAACTGTTTCCCCTCCTCAGACATCTAAAAATATCATTCCTCTTCCTTCCACATTCAGAGGTGAGAGATATGTATCTGTCTTTGAGATACATCCTCTTCTTGTCTCCTCTAAATTATGTGTTCTGCAATGGGTTGGGGCTCATAGACAAGAGAGGGAAAGTTACATGAGCTTCTCTATAAACAGATGGTGTTGTAGGTTTCTTTCTTGGTTGGTTCTGACAGCTTTTCTGACCACCACAGATATTCTCTGTGTGGAAAGTGTGCCAATGATTGGAGGCACATGTATCAGATTTTCTGGAGGTGCTGTGGTCCTCCCCACTGCACAGTTCCCTGATTTGTGAGGTCTGGCTCAGGCGTCCTAGGCAGTATACCCACCAGGCCTGTTGCTGTGCTATTTTTTACAGTGGGGCAACGTCTCATTATAATACCAACAAATACAACTACTTCTTATTTCCCTTGACCGATTGGAAATTTGGGCATTTATATGGGGTGAACATAATCAATGTCACTGCTTTCTTCTATTGGTATCCAAATGAGGAAGAGTTGGCCATATAATTCAATATCATGTAAGATATTTCATGACTAATTTGGCTGGACCACATGCTCAAAGATTATTCTGGATCTTTCTATCAGGTGTGTGATGAGGTTTATATTTAAATTGATAGACTTTGTCTTCCATAATGTGGATAATCACTGAAAGGGTTAAAAACAGTATAAGATTAATCTTTCCCAACAACAAAAAAAATCTGCAGCAGATGGCCTTTGGACTTGAAGTGTGTATCAACTCTTCCAAACTAGGTTGCTTATTCTGCAGGTTTTGGACATGCCAGCTTCCATGACGTGAACCAATTTTATAAATGTATGTTTATTTTATTCAATTACACAAATTCATATATATCCTATAAACATTTTTCTAGAGACCCCTAATACAGAAATATTAAGAAACCCAGATCACTCACCTGTAGGACTACAATAATAGTTAATGAGAGGTGGGGTGGATTGTTGGCCCTTGTGGTCTACATTATTAAATATATGTCTTCTTGTTTCCTTGAGATTGGCCCCACGACCATTTTTCTTTTATTTTCCCTTGCTCAACCTAACAACAACATAAAAAGGTATAATTTTGATTCATTCACACTAGATGACTATTGTTGTGTTGACTGTTGTCATTTTTTTATTTGACAATCTAAGGAAAAAGAGGTCGATAATCCTGACTAAATACTCAGGTATTGCATGTTTTAAATGTACTTGAGGCACCATTTATTGAAGAAACTGTCTTGACTCCATTGTATGCTCTTGCCTTCTTTTTTACATATTAATGGACATAATGGCTTAAGTCAATTTCTGAGTTCTCTGTTCTATTCCATTGATCAATATGCCTGTTCTGATGCCAGTACCAGGCTGTTTTGATTATAGTAGCTTTGTAGTATATCTTGATGTCTGGTATTGTGATCCCTTGAACTTTGTTCTTCTTTCTCAAGATTGCTTTGGCTATTTGGGGTCTTTCTTGGTTCCATATAAATGTTTGGAGTATTCTAGATCTGTAAACTATGCCATTGGTATTTTAATACAGATTGCATTGAACCTATATATTGCTTTGGGTAGTATGGACATTTTTGTTGTTCCATGTAAATTTTAGAATTTTTTTCTATTTCTGTAAAAAATTTCATTCAAAATTTTACTGCATCAAATTTTATAGATTGATTTGGGTTGTATGCACATTTTAACAATAATTATTATTCTAATCCATGAGCATGGGATACTATTTTCTTTATTAATGTCTTCTTTAATTTATTTTATCAAGTATAGTTTTCAGTGTACAGATCTTTCACCTCTTTTGTTAATTTCTAAGTATTTTATTGTTTTTGATGCTATTATAAATGATATTATTTTATTTATTAATTTTTAGATACCTCATTATTAGTATATAGAAATGCAACTGATTTTTGTATTTGATTTAATAACCTACAACTTTACTGAAACTGTTTATTAGTTCAACAGTTATTTGGTGGAGTCATTAGGATTTTTCTATATGTAAGATCACGTCTTCTGAAAACAGGGACACTCTTCCTTCCTGATTCAGATACCTTTTATTTCTTTTGCTTGCCTGATATCTCTGGCTAGGACTTCCAAAATTGTTTCGTATAGGAGTGATGAGAATAAGTACCCTTGTCTCATTCCTGGACTTAGACAGAAACTTGCAACTTTTCACCACTAAATGTGTTAATTGCGGGCTTGTTATATATAGCCTTTATTACTGTATGTTGAGATACATATGTTCTTTCTTTACCCAATTGTTGATATTTTTATCATGAATGGATGCTAAATTTTGTCTAAAGCTTTCTTTTGCAACCATTTGAGATGATTATATGATTTAAAAAATTTAAAAAATATATATAATCTTTATTGTTGAAAGTATTACATATGACCCTTTTTCCTCCAATTGACTTCTTCTAGCCTGCCCCCAGCCCCATCCCAGGCCTTCATCACCCTATTGTCTGTGTCCATGGATTATGCATATATGCATGCAAGTTCATTGGTTGATCTCTTCCCACCAACCCCTCTCTCCCCTGACTTCCATCCCTGTGAGGGTTGACAGTCTGTTCAATGGTTCTGTGTCTCTGGATCTATTTCTGTTCATCAGTTTATATTGTTCATTAGATTCTACATATGTGTGAGATCATGTGATACTTTTATTTTTCTCACAGGCTTATTTCACTTAGCATAATGCTCTCCAGGTCCATCCATGCTGTTGCAAATGCTAAGAGTTCTTTCTTTTTTACAGCTGCATAGTATTTCATTGTGTAAATGTACCACAGTCTTTTGATCTATTCATCTGCTGATGGCCACTTAGGCTGTTTCTAAATCTTAGCTATTGTAAAATTGTGCTGCTATGAACATAGGGGTGCATATATCCTTTCTGATTGGTGGTTCTGGTTTCTTGGGATATATTCCTAGAGGTGGGATTACTAGGTCAAATGGCAGTTCCATTTGAGGAAACTCCATACTGTTTTCTACAATGACTGCACTAATCTGCATTTCCACCAGCAGTGTATGAGGGTTCCCTTTTCTCCACATCCTCAACAACACTTGTCATTTGTTGATTTGGTGATGATAGTCATTATAGATATTTAAACTTTTTATTTTTATTATTGAAAGTATTACATATGTCCCCCTTTACCCCCACGTTGATCCCCTCCAACTGCTCCTACTCCCTACTCCAACCTTCTGATCATGTGATTTTGATATTTCATTTTATTAATGTGTCATATCACATTTATTGATTTGTGTATGTTCATGGCATACTTCAAAGACCTAGAACAAACTCTCCGAAAATTCATCTGAAATAAAAAAGACCCTGAATAGCTGCAGCAATCTTGAGAAAGAAGAACAAGCTTAGAAGTATCACAATACCAGATATCAAGCTATACTATAAAGTCACTGTTCTCAAAATTGCCTGGTACTGGCACAGGAACAGACATATAGACCAATGAAACAGAACAGAGAAATCAGAGTTCAACCCAAACTATTATGCTCAATTAATATTTGACAAAGGAGGCAAGAGCATACAGTGGAGTCAAGACAGTCTCTTCAATAAATGGTGTTGGAAAAATTTGACAGATGCAGGCAAAAAATGAAACTAGACCACCAATTTACATCATACACAAAAATAAACTCAAAATAGATAAAGGACCTAACTGTAAGACAGAAACCATAAAAATCCTAGAAGAAGCCATAGGCAGCAAAATAGCAGACAGACATTTGTCGTAGCAATGTCTTTATGGATACAGCTCCTAGGGCAATGAAAACTAAGAAGGAAATAAACAAATGGGACTACATCAAAATCAAAAGCTTCTGCACAGCAAAATAAACCATCAAGAAAACAATAAAAAAGCTCACTGCATGGGAGAAGATATTTGCCAATGTTATCTCCAGTAGGGTTTAATCTCCAAAATTTATAGGGAACTCATACAACTTAATAAAAGGAAGAGAAACAATCCAATCAAAAAATGGCCACAGTACCTAAATAGACACTTTTCTAAAGAAGACATACAAAAGGCTGAGATACATATGAAAACGTGCTCAAAGTTACTAATCATCCACGAGATGCAAATCAAAACAACAGTGAGGTACCATCTCACACCTGTCAGAATGGCTATCCTCAACAAATCAACAAAAGACAAGTATTGGCAAGGATGCAGAGAAAAAGGAACCCTCATGCACTGCTGGTGGGGATGCAGACTGGTGCAGTCACCATGGAAAACAGTATGGCGTTTCCTCAAAAAATTAAAAATGGAACTTCCATGTGACCCTGTAATCCCACTTCTAGGAATATATCCCAAGAAAACAGAATCACCAATCAGGAAGGATATATGCATCCCTATGTTCATACCAGCACAACTTACAGTAGCTAGGATTTGTTGAATTATCCTTAATGGCCCAAGAATGAATCCCATTTGATCACTGTGTATGATCCTTTTAATGTACTGTTGATTTCAGTTTGATAGCATTGTGTTGAGAATTTTTTGCATCTGTATTCATCAAGGATACCAGCCTATAGATTTCTCTTCTTGTACTGTTCTTGTCTGTCTCTGGGATCAGGGTGATGCTGGCCTTATAAGATGAGTTTAGGAGTGTGTCTTTCACTTCAGTGTTTGAAAGTATTTGAGAAAGACTGCCATTGAATAATCTTTAAGGTTTGCTAGAATTAACCAGATAAACTGTCTGGTGGTGGGTTTTCCTTTATTGGGAGGTTTTTCATTACTACCCAATCTCCTTACTTGTAATTCATCTGTTCATATTTTCTATTTCTCCCTATTCAATTTGGATATGTTGTAGTTTTCTAGGAGGTTATTTATTTCTTCTAGTTAATCCAATTTTTTGTTTTACATTTTTACATAGTAGTTAAGTTTTCTATGATTCTTTGTATTTATTTGTTGTCAGACTTAATGTCTCCTTTTTTATTTGTAATTTTATTTACTTGGGTTCTCTTTTTTGTTCTTGGTTAGTCTACCTAAAGTTTTGTCTATTATGCCTTTTTAAAGAACCAACTGACTCTTGGATTTGTTAATCTATTTTAATGTTTTCCTCTTCTCTATTTCATTTATTTCTGCTCTTACTATTATTATTTCCTTTATTTTGGTAACTTTGGGTTTAGTTTGTGTGTGTTTTTCCTAGTTCTTAAAGGTTCAAGATTAGATTTTTTAGTTGAGATTTTAAAAATATTTTTCTGGATGTATGAATTTGTTGCTACAAACTTAACTGGTAGAACTTTTTTTGCTTCATTCCATAAGTTTTGGTATGTTGTTTTTTTTCCATTTTCATTTGTCTCATTACTTTTTAAAATCCCATTAGTTATATTTTCTGATACACTTTTCCTGTCAAAAGGAGGAGTCAGTTTCTCTTCTTGAAAATGGGCCTGCCTATGAGACATCCTAAATGAAGAGAATGTGGTAGAAATTACACTGCATGCTTTCTGAGGCTATGAGGGGAAGGCCTTGCAGTTTTTTCTGGTAGCTCTTTAAACACTGGCTCTGTATGTTTCTTCAGTCATTATGGAAGAAGCCCAGTTACAGTGAAGCTGTGTTTGGAAAGAACACACACACACACACACACACACACACACACACACACACACACGGGGTGGGGGGAGAGAGAGGGATGCCAAAGAAGGCCCATCTTTTCAATTGTTACATGTTGAAATCTTTCTAGACCAGGTGCCAGACATGTAATAGAGAAGCTTCAAGATCACCTCATGTGTCCTAGCTGGTTTGGCTCAGTGGATAGAGCATCAGCCTGTGGACTGAAGGGTCCAGGTTTGATTCCGGTCAAGGGCACATGCCTGGGTTGCTGGCTCAATCCCAGTGTGGGGAGTGCAGGGGGCAGCCAATCAATGATTCTCTCTCACCATTGATGTTTCTATCTCTCTCTCCCTCTCTCCCTTCCTCTCTGAAATCAATAAAAGTATGTATTTTTTTAAAGAAAAGATCACCTCGTGTGAGAACCTAAGTGATAACTGCTGAACCAGTCATTTTCAAGTCTTGGGCAAAATAAATGATGCCTTCATATTTTTAGCCACTCTTCTGCAAGTGACTGGTTACACAACATAAGGTAAATACAACAGACACTTACCTTTACTGGATCCTAAATCAATTATTTATTTTTGATGTAAAGGAACAAGTGTAAGAATAAAATTCAAATAACAGTCAAAAAGATTTTTCATTTTTTAAAATGTTCAAGATGCTGTTATGTATCTTGAAATTCTGCCAAGTGACAATTAAATATAATTCTCCTGCTTTCTCAGCTTCTACCACTATGGAGGTTTATTTCATTCATTTCAGAAATCTGAATAAAAGAGGACCCTAATCACCCAAACACACACTGCACACACCAAACCCCATATTCCACCCTGCACCACCACTGCTTTGTAGTGGACAAGCAAGGAAAAAGGTTTTCCATTATTTAGATCCATAGGCACAGCCTGGTCAATAATGATTTGACTATTTTGGCTTAAAATTGAGCAGTTGTCACAGAAATTGCATCAAATCACAATGTTCTTTGTTCAGTTGGGGTCCTGAGAAACTCAGCACTCCATCTCTAATAGAATTATTATGTAGCAGTTAGTGTGCATAATACTCTAAGATAGAGAGAAAGCGATATAAGAATTTTCTAGTAGTCTGTGCTTTCGTGTTCTTCATTGGTTTAACTTGTACAAATTTTCTTTTTGCAATAAAGCCGTCTTATGATTTCAGTGAAGCAGGAACAGTAGTGACAATTTATGAAGGCTGTTCTTTCTCTGAGGGGAGAGGGACAGACACATGGCTAATCGGCAAGTGTCTGGGTCTACAAGCTCAGGATTTCCCAAGGGGAGCCTGGCTCAATAGATGTGTCTGTTTTCTAATGAAAATATGGGTAGATTTTTAGATGCCAGGATAAGCATTAGAAATTATACATTATATTGATATGTTCTATAACAATTTATAAAACAATAGGACTTATTTATTCCTGCATAGGAGAGGCTAAACTACTGGCACATTCTCTTCCCAAATCTTACTTTGCGTATACATTCTTAAATCTCTTTAGAAGGAGTCTGCTCTAATGAATGTACTATGCTTGATTGGTTGCTTTTTTAAACAATAGTGGGTGGAAGGTTAGGGATTTATTAATGGAATGCTATCTTAGTTTTAAAATATAAAACTTGTGAGAACATCTTTATCAATGAATTTAGAAGTGCAGTTCTGTGAAGCATTTGGAAGTAAATATCAATGCTCTGAACTCTCCGCTGAGACACAGTTTGTCTCCTGTGGAAAATTAATTCTGAAAAAGTAACACAGACAGCAGTCATTCTGGCCTCAACTGAATTGCAGATGTTCAAGCTTCACTAGAACCTTCTCCCATTCCTGGCACCTGAGTTCTGAACATTTCACCTGTGACCACAAAATGAAACTGAACCAATGGGATTTACATGCCCGGCATGGGAGCACTAATGTTGGCAGCAGAGGGGAGGACTCGCAGAGGAGGCCCAAGTCACTGAAACAGCCCTGCTGAAGTGAATCGCCACTAAAGGAAAGAGACTCTAGCATATGCAAGCTGTTTTCATTATAATGCAGAATTTCTAGATGAGTATAATATTAAGAATTTTTTCATAAAAGTGTAATAATTTTCTTAGCATTTCTATCTAGCAAGTTAGTTACCAGAACCATTGTGAGGGTTCTCCAGTTCCACTGGTTTTATGTAAATTCAGAAATCCTAGCATTCATGTACATCGATGCACCCAAAACCAAACCAAACCAAACAAAAACAAACAAACAGATGTATGCGTTTAAAGCAGTAATAGCATTCTATCCAATATTGTGTCAATATTAATGTGTCTTCTGACCCAGATTCAATGTAAGAGCTAAAGACTCAAACCCCCAAAATACACAAACAAAGAAGGTGTAGAACTTTTCATATTAGCATTAACTCAAATGTCCCCTCTTAATGAACAGAATGGGTTTTTTGTATCATGCCCTTCCATTTTGTGTTTTCCCTATTCTTTTGTTAAAGCCTTGACCTTAACAAAGTATACTGTCAAATGAATTGTATCATGATAAAAAAAAATGAACTTCAGAGACACTATTATCTATTTGAGAGGTAAAAATGTCCAAGCTTTCTTTGTACTGTAGTACCCATATTTATATAGGAGAAAATTCTATAAATATATTTTTGTGCCACAGGAAAAATATCACTGGTCTTTTTTTCATTTATTTTCTCTTCTCTCTCCTGAATATATCTCTGTCTCTATCATCTCTATCATTTATATATATCTATATCTATATCTATATCTATATCTATATCTAATCTCTATGATCTCTAGCTCTAGCTCTAGCTCTAGCTCTAGCTCTAGCTATTTATCTATCTACTAGAGGCCTGGTGCATGAAATTCATGAATGGGCAGGGTCAGGCATGAAAGGAATGGACACCGCCGTCGGCATCCCGCCACTGCACAATTTCTTGCCTCTCCCCTACTCTTTCCCTCATCGCCATGCCACCACTGGGGCCTGCAGGCTGGGGGAGGGACAGGGTCTGCTGGCCAGGGGGAAGGACAGGGGTAAGGGACCATGGGAGGGTGGCCACTGGCCCTGAAGAGGGAGCCAGCCCTCGGCCCCCCTGGGAAATAACCGCATGTGCTGCCACCCACCCCCCAGTGCCCTGTCCTAGCCCAGGGCCCGGCCCTGATCAGGCGATCGGGACCTGCCAGCTGGGGGGAGGGACCACGGGAGGTTGGCCGGCCAGGGGAGGTTGGCTGTGGGAGCGCACTGACCACCAGGGGGCAGCTCCTGCATTGAGCGTCTGCCCCCTGGTTGTTAGTGTGTGTCATAGTGACTGGTCCTTCTGGTCCTTCCAGTTGTTCTGGTCATTTGTTCATAATGGTCGTTTAGGCTTTTATAAATCTACACTAATAAAAGAGAAATACGCAAATTGGTATCATGCCACTACACCCACCAGCCAATCAGATGAGTATGCAAATTAACCCAACAAAGATGGCAGTTAATTTACATATGCAGGCGAGGAGCGAAGACTGAAGGTTCCAGCCGGAGTGAAGAAGACTGAAGACTGAAGACTGAAGACTGAAGAGGCTTGGCTTCTCTGCTGCAGCCGGACCAATGGGCCTCTAATATATATATATATATATATATATATATATATATATATATATATATATATATTGTTTTTTCTTCATAGCTGGGTTTGTCTCAGGAGTAGTTGTTACAAGAAGTTTTGTATCCTATACATGTAAATATGTGAAAGCCCACTTAAAGCCAGCAAAGGACAGTATCATGCTTATATGCTAAAGAGAAGGCAGTCATTAATAGTCGCATATCAATACAATGAACAAGAAATAGAGAGATAAAGGCACATATCACTTAAATAGAAGTTTTGGAAAGTGAAACTGGTTAAACTTTAACTTGTATTTCCTTAAGTGACTTTGATTTTCTAAAGCTGAGAGGATGGGTCATACAGAATGCTGTATATATCTCTTGCCTTTTTTTGTCCTTATGATGACTACAAGACTTCTCTGAAGAGATTTTGGTAAGATATTGTATATTTTAAATATATTTTATTGATCTTTTACAGAGAGGAAGGGAGAGGGATAGAGAGCCAGAAACATCGATGAGAGAGAAACATCGATCAGCTGCCTCCTGCACACTCCCTACTGGCGATGTGCCCGCAACCAAGGTACATTCCCTTGACCGAGATTGAACCTGAGACCCTTGAGTCTGCAGGCTGACCCTCTATCCACTGAGCCAAACCGGTTAGGGCAAGATATGTTTAATATTTCCAACAGATTCATCATCAGCTATAAAAATTATTAATTTATTCTTTGGTCAAATCGAACACAGTAAAGAAAAGTTATTATCAAAAATATAGGTGTGCACAAAAGATTTTGACTTTTCTGAATAAAGACATAATATATAGTGCTTGACATTGCACCTATTACTTTTCACCTCAGTGATTTTAATATAATGAATAATAGATATGTAATTTTGACTTTCAACTCTATTAAGAGATAGATTTTCATCTACTACATTAAATTTAGTTTCACACCTTTTAGTTCATTCAATAGAGTTTCCATATAATAGTATGTTAGTCATCAAATTTCAAATTTGTTTGTGATTACTTTTGGTGTATTTTCTTTTTCCATTTGAAGTGTTTATTTTCTTGGTTTTATATAGTTCCAAAGACATTACATTATATTTACAGATTGATTTAGGAACAGTTTGATTCAATACAAAAATAAACATTTTTCTTTTACTCTATTAAGTTGTCATTGTCTCCATAAGCAGTAGTTCTCAAAGTATCATTCCCAGAACAGTAGCAGTATTATCTGTGATCTTATTACCAACAAAATTTTTCAGGTCATATGCAGAACTACTGATTCAGAATCCCTGGGGATGTGATCAAGAAATCTAAGTTTGAATGAAATCTTCAGATGATGCTGATGTGTGGTCAAGTTTATGGATCACTAGATATAAGAATAAAATGTGCCCTAACTGGTTTGCCTCAGTGGATAGAGCACCAGCCTGGGGACTGAAGGGTCCCAGGTTCGATTCCAGTCAAGGGCATGTACCTTGGTTGTGGGCACATCTGCAGTAGTGGATGTGCAGGAGGCAGCTCATCTATGTTTCTCTCTCATTGATGTTTCTAACTCTCTGTCCCTCCTCCTTCCTCTCTGTGAAAAATCAATAAAATATGTTTTTTTAAAAAAGAATAAAATGAATAGGATTACAAAAAAAATGTAGAAAAGGCCAGGTAGATTTGGGGAACTTTCTACTTTTTACTTAAAATCTATGGTAAAACATGCATATGTTTGTGATTGCTCCTGTAACTACAAGTTTATTGAAGTAAGATACTTATCTAATTCATCATTAAAACTTCATAATATATAATAAAATATTTTAGATAATAGGTTCTTAATACATAAATGAAAGAATAGCATGAATCTATACCTTTATTTCCAAATAACTAAGAGCTCTTTTCTCTTTGCTATTTGAGGTTAGCTATTGGCTATCTTTTCTTAGTGGTGAGGCATTTTTCACTCCAATTTAGTGTGAAGTCTTACTCTCTGGTGCTGCCAGCCTGTAGGTAATGTTTTCATTAATCATCAATCATTTTCCTCTTTCTAGTTATACAGGTCTCATGTGCAACCTGCAAGATGTTGTACAAGAAAAATGCCCCTTATAAGTAAGGTAGCAATCTTCTGGAACGATTGCACTAGTGAATGATGACCTTTATAAAGCGGTGGGCAATTAGAAAACCTCCAAAAGACATTTGGAGGCGCAAGGCAGCATGCTGTCTGAACTAAGTTCTTATAAGTAAACTTGATGATGAACACATATAAGGAGGAAGCAGTGCTTTCCAATATTCATTGTACAATGTGAAGAATTTGACTGATTCTTAAGAGGCCAGTGCTATTTCTAATATTTCTCTCTTGGGTGTGGATATAGATGAGAAGTAAATACAGTTGTAATGTTTTGGGGAATCCTGCCTATCTAAGTGGGAAATATTAATATCAATCTTGTTTTTCCTGCTTTTAGTCACATTGTATGTACTTGTAGGAATATACTTTAAGGATTCAAAGTCCAAAGTGATGATATAAATACATATTTAAAATTTCAAAGTAGTGATATAAAATGGTAATAGCATATTAGAACAAGACGTAATAAGTAATAGTAGCTGTACAGAAATAATACATTTCCTGTAAGTGGATTTAAAATATGTATTTGTAGACATACCTTTAGCATACCTACCATTGTTGAAATTTTGATATCAACCCTCTTTTTTGTTTAAATTTCCAATTATGTAGTACATAAAATTATTTTTCTTCTCCTAATCAGATGGAGTTAACATATAATAAACTGAAGAAATGCAGTGCAGATTTGTACATAAATTGTAAAATTTTCTGTAATAGTTTTAACATCTACCTAATTATAATTTTCAGTAAGATTTGTCAATATCATCTTTATGTTTTTTTTTTTTTTGTAAATAATTGCTGTTAACAATGATAATAGTCTCTGTTATTGAATGTGTTCCCATGCATTTGGCATTGAACTAGGGCCAGTGGTCGGCAAACTGCGGCTCGTGAGGCACATGTGGCTCTTTGGCCCCTTCAGTGTGGCTCTTCCACAAAATACCAGCTCTTCCACAAAATACTGACTTCTGTGCATGGGCCAAGAAGTTTCAATTGCAATGTATGTGTGCACCCGCATGTGGTATTTTGTGGAAGAGCCCCACTCAAGGGGCCAAAGAGCCGCATGTGGCTCGCGAGCCGTGGTTTTCTGACCATGGAACTAGGCATTTTACATACATTTTTTCACTTTTCCTTACTATATCACTATGATAAAATTGATAGCAACCTTATATTACCAATGACATGTTATTTGGGTTTCACGGTTTTACAAAGCCTGCAGGGATAAGTCATTTTCCTAAAATGAGATACTTAAAGAAAGCAGGAGCAAGAATTTAAAACTTGATATATCATACTCAAAATCTCCTGCTTTCTTCACATTGTAAAACTGATGGGCTCTGTAAATGTTTGCTATTAGGTGGGTATTTTTTGTCTTATTCATGTTAAACTGAGTGATGAGTAGTAACTTAAAAATGTAAGGTACCTTCTTGTTTGTCTTTGGAGACTATCAGAGAAGACAGAGCGGAGGTACGGCTAATTACCATGTTTCTCTTTTATTAGATAGGACTAGAGGCCCGGTGCACAAAGATTTGTGCACTCGGGGGAAAGGGGGGGTCCGTCAGTCTGGCCTGTGCCCTCTTGCAGTCTGGGACCCCTCGGGAGATAATGACCTGCTGGCTTAGGCCTGCTCCCGGGTGGCAAAAGGCAGGCCCAATCCCTAGGTGCAGCCCCTGGTCGGGCTCAAAGCAGGGCCGATTGGGGAGTTGGGGTGCCGCCCCCTGTCATGCACAGAGCAGGGCCCATCAGGGGGGTTGGGGCTCTGTACCCTGTCATGCACAGAGCAGGGTCGAACAGGGGGTTGTGGAGCTCCCCCCTGTCATGCACAGAGCAGAGCCCATCAGGGGGGTTGGGAAGCTCCCCCCTGTCATGTACAGAGCACGGTTGATCAGGGGGTTGGGGAGCTCACCCCTGTCATGCACAGAGTAGGGCCAATAAGGGGAGTTGGGGCACCACACCCTGTCACACACAGAGCAGGGCAGATCAGGCGGTTTGGGCGCCGCCCTCTATCACCCACAGTGCAGGGCCGATCAGGGGGTTGGGGCGCTGCCACTCTCACACTCAGGGCAGGGCCGATGGGGAGGTTATGGCTCTTCCCTGTCACACACAGAGCAGGGCCCGTGGGGGGGGGGGGAGCGCTGCACACTGTCACACACAGAGCAGGGCCGATCAGGGGGTTGGGGCGCTACACCCTGTCATACACAGAGCTGCAGGGCGATCAGGGGGTTGGGGAGCTCCCCCATATCAGGCACAGAGCAGGGCTGATCAGGAGGTTGGGGCACCTTCCCCTGCCATGAACAGAGCAGGGCGGAAAGGGAGGTTGTGGCCCCGCCCCCTGTCACACACAGAGCCTCAGGGCAATCAGGGGGTTTGGGCGCTGCCCGCTTTCACGCTGATTCCGGTGCCAGGTGGCCTCGCGGCTCCGCTGATTCCAGTGCTGGGAGGCATATTACCCTTTTACTATATCGGATAGAGGCCTGGTGCATGGGTGGGGCTGGCTTGTTTGCCCTGAAGGGTGTCCTGGATCAGGCTGGTGGTCCCCATTTGGGTCCCTGGCCAGCCTGGGTGAAGGGATGATGGCTATTTGCAGCTGGTCACACACCCTTCAGGGTGGGGGTCCCCACTGGGGTGCCTGGCCAGCCTGGGTGAGTGGATGATGGCTGTTTGCAGCTGGTCACACACCCTTCAGGGTGGGGGTACCCTACTGGGGTGCCTGGCCAGTCTGGGTGAGGGGCTGAGGGCTGTTTTCAGGTTGGCAGTTGACTGAAGCTCCCAACTGCTCCTTTTTTTCTTTTTCTTTTTTATTCTGGGCAAGCTTTAGCTCTGGCTCCAGCTCTGAGGCCTCTGCTGCTGAAACCAGGTATCTGGTTTGTTTGGGTTCTATAATCAAAACAATGTATAACTGCAGTTCTGAGATCTCGGCCAGCTGAAAGCAGGTTTCTGGGGTTTTATTTAGTTTCTATATTTGTTACAATGTTTCAAACTGCAGGCTCAGAGGCCAGCAAGGCTGGCAGGGAACATTGGAGTCCTTCATCACTGAAGCAAGCAAGCCTCATGTTAGTTTCAAGCTGCCTGGCTGCCGGCCGCCATCTTGGCTGGCAGTTAATTTGCATATCGCCATATTAGCAAATGGGAAGTGTAGCGGTCGTATGCTAATTACCATGTTTCTCTTTTATTAGATAGGATACTAGAGGCCCGGTGTTGAATTCATGCACAGGTGGGTTCCCTTGGACTGGACAGTGATTGGGGCCCATTGGGGCCATCATTAGGGCTGGTCAGCTGCAGGGACGGACTGCGTGAGGATGGCTGTGGGAATGCACTGACCACCAGAGGGAAGCTCCTATATTGTGCATCTGTCCCTGGTGGTCAGTGCACATCATAGCAACCAGTCTACTGGTCGACCAGTCGTAATGGTCGCTTAGGCTTTTATATATAGGCTAGAGGCCCAGTTCATGAAATTCGTGCTCGGAGGGGGTGTATGTCTCTCAGCCCAGCTTGTATCCTCTCCAATCTGGGACCCCTCAAGGGATGTCTGACAGTCGGACATCCCTCTCACAATCTAGGACTGTTGGCTCCCAACCGCTCGCATGCCTGCCTGCCTGATTGTCCCTAACTGCTTCTGCCTGCCAGTCTGATCACCCCCTAACCACTCCCCTGCCCACCTTATCAATGCCTAACTGCTCCCCTGCCAGCCCGATTGCCCCTACCTGCCCTCCCCTGCAGGCCTGGTTCCCCCCAACTGCCCTCCCCTGATGGCCTGGGTCCCCCCCCCCCCCAATTCCTCCCCTTCAGGCCTGATCACCCCCAACTCCCCTCCCTTTCAGTCCTGGTCCCTCCCAACTGCACTCCCCTGCAGGCCATCTTGTGTCCACATAGGGTAGCCATCTTTGACCACATGAAGGTGGCCATCTTGTGTGTTGGAGTGATGATCACATTGCATATTACTCTTTTGTTAGATAGGATATGTATATCTATATATAGTCAATATTTTTGTAGAAGATGTAAAATTGAATGAGATTTTACAAACTATGCTTCCATTTTAAAAACCAGGATAATTTTATCAATTCAAATAGTAAAAGCACCAGGGAAGGATCATTCATTTAGAAAATAAATGTTTGCCTATGATAAAAATATCAGAAGTCCAGGATATATCTATTAAACGTTTTCAGTCATGTCGAGTTTAATTATATATACTTTAAAATATTTTATGTACTCATATATAAGATAACCTTATTTCTAATTATAGCCAACCAATCATAAATTTTATCTAGCAAGAATATATAAACAGATATATTTTAAATAAATACATTTAATAACATATATTTATAATATTTATTTTCATTACGTAAGCATTTAAAATTGCATATAAGGTAGCAAATTATTTTAGAAAAGCTACTTTTTGTCACTCTCACAATACACAAATAACTTTTTTAAACCATCACATGTACCTTTAGCCTTAGTCTCCATTGATTTCTTAAAGAGAGTGGAAGGGAGGGGAAGACAGAAAGAGAGAGAATCATCAATGTGAAGCAGACAAATCAAGTGATTGCCTTCCGCACACCCCTCACCAGGCCAGGATCAATCCTGCAAGTGCCCTTGTCCTGAATCAAACCCGAGACCCTTCAGTCATCTGGCTTATGCTCTAAGCACTGAAAAACTGGGTAACGACTCTGTCTTTTTTGTTTGTTTGTTTTGTTTTAATTATATTACTTCTATAAGATTGAAAAATAGCATTAATTGAGGTCACTTCTGTCTGTGATGCTTTTTTAAAACAAAACATATTTTTAGAATATAGAAATTTAGACATTGCCCTTTAAACAGAGATGTTTTTAAGGACAGAAAAATACAACTCTGTTTTCTAAATAAAAAGTTGGTAAAAATTCTCATATTTGAGTGTGTTGACAAATTATCTTATCTATAGTTTCTTGGGCTAGTTTTCCTGCATTCATAGTGAGTGAAGTGTTTCTCCTTTTTTAAGCCAAAAAGTTAAGTGCTAGCATTAACATCAAGCATAGGAATTTTCACCTTTTGTTTTTATTTATTTTTTTAATATTTATTTATTGAATTTATTGTGATGACATTGGTCAACATGAACATATAGGTTTTAGGTGTGTGTTTCTATATTACAAGATCTGTATATTGCGCCATGTGCCTACCACCCACCTGAAGTCAAATCTTTTCTTGTAACCTTATATTAGGATCCCTTTCTCCTCCACTCCTTCTCTTTGGCAATCACCACACTGCTGTTTGTGTTCACCTGTTTCAGTTTTATATCCCACATATTAGTGCAATCATATAGTTCTTAGCTTTTTCTGACTGACTTACTTTTCTTATGGCTGAGTGGTATAGTAGTATTCCATTGTGTATATGTACCACATCTTCTTTATCTATTTCTCTATTGTGGGATACTTTGGTTGTGTCCATATCTTGGCTACTATGAATAATGCTGCAGTGAACATAGGGGCACATATATCTTTGCAAATACATGATTTTGAGTTTTTCGGGTATATACCCAGGAGAAGAATTGTTCGGTCCTATGGTGCTCTATTCTTAATTTTTTGAGGAATCACTAGATTGCTTTCCACAGTGGTTGTACTGGTCTATATTCCCACCAGCAATGAATAAGGGTTCCCTTTTCCCACAACCTCTCCCACACTTGTTATTGCTGGTTTTGATAATGGCCACTCTAATAGATGTAAGGTGCTATCTTATTGTAGTTTTGATTTGCATTTCCCTAATTGTCACTGAAGTTGAACATCTTTTCCTATATCTATTGACTGTTCATATGTTTTCTTGAGATAGGTGTATTTTCAGGTCCTCTGCCCACGTTTTGATGGGGTTGTTTGTTTGGTGTTGAGTTTTATGAGTTCTTTGTATATTTTGGAAACTAAACCTTTATCAGAGCCACTGTTTGCAAATATAATCTCCCATCTGGTTAGCTGCCGCTTTTTTTTGTCAATTTCTTTTGCTCTGCAGAAGCTTTTGAGTGTTATATAATCCCCTTCATTTATTTTTGCCTTTACTTCCCTTGCCTTTGGGATCAAGTTCATAAAATGTTCTCTACGACCAAGGTTCACAAGTTTTGTACCTATATTTTCTTCTATGTAACTTACTGTTTCAGGTCTTATATGTAGGTCTTTGATCCATTTTGAATTAATTTTTGTACATGGGGACTAACTGTAATCCAGTTTCATTCATTTGCATGTGGCTTACCAGTTTTCCCAGCGAATCACCTTTTAATTTTAAAGATTTGTTATACAGATATTTTTGCTTTAACTACATATGTGTATATGTGGGCATATATGTACATATATATGAATGTATATGTATGTGTGTATATATATATTTATTTTTCAGAGCAGCATGAGCTATATTGAATATATTTTGGAAAGGTAGTTATCTCTGGAATGAAACTAGATGAATATAGTAATAATAACATACTATCCTATATATTAAAGGTCTAATATACTAATTAGACCAAACAGCAGAATGACCGTATGGATGACCTTCCAGATGAAGCCGGGGCTGCAAGGGTCGGTCAGGCAGCCTGGGCTGTGAGGACCCACCCAGACTGCGAGGGCCAAGCCCCTGGCACAAATTTTGTGCACCGGGCCTCTAGTTATCTATCATAATAGGCTAATATTTATTTAATGTTAACTTTATAGTAGAAATGGTTCTAGGTACAATATATAAATTATTTTATATATTACATGTTTACCAGAATCACCTGGTGAAGAATAAAGTCATATTTCTCTAACCCACTTTACTTACTCTACTATGTTTTAATTAACTATTTAATTGTCTCTGGGAAATAAGGCTTGGTCACTTTTATATTTTAACTAGAGGTCCAGTGCACAGAAATTCATGCATTGGGGGGGTGGGGTCCCTCAGCCCGGCCTGCGCCCTCTCGCAGCACAGGACCCCTCAGGGGATGTCCACCTGCCGGCTTAGGCCCCATCCCTGAGGGGAGTGGGCCTAAGCTGCAGTCAGACATCCTTAGCGCTGCCAAGGAGGCGGGAACAGTAACTAAAAGGTGCCTATTACCAATGTGGTCTTTACTTATGATATTTAGGAGAATTGAGGTCAGGTATAATAAGAATGGTTGTCGATATCATGGATATATGCTTATCCCATGTATAAGTAACTCTTCTGTTGATAGCATAACTAATTGTGCACATGGATACAAAACATCTAATTCCATTTATATACTGTACAGAGTCATTTAGTAGTAATAACTTGTGTGTTTTTGCTTTTGTATTATTTTTTATTTTAATGGATCCCTTGGTCAGTCTGCTCCTTCCACAAATAAATGAATACACATAATAAACAAAACCGAGCCATATGGGTCAAATTTTTACAGCTCTTGACCCTGAAGCAAAACAGATTTCCAGACAGTATCATAGACAGAAAGCCATTTTATTTTCTCTTATTTCTCTGCCAACTCCATCTAGATGAACAAAAAATGATAAGAATATTATAATTCCAAGAAAAACTTATTGGGTAATGTTTGTATATTAGTTATGCTTCACTATTTGGATTCACTCAGTAAAAATTTATGACAATATTTAATCAAAATTATTAAAAAGAAATTGTCACCTTGTTTTCTATAATATGTAAAACAATTGCCTGTGTGTATTCTGCAATGATTTACTGTATATAGAAGTGAATGGGCATGCCGAAAAGCAGATATCTGATGGGTAGAGGTGATAAATATTCATCAATATAGTTAATACTAAAAGATTTTCTCTATTACTTATTCCACTTTACTTATTTCTACTTGCTGGAATGGTAGACATATTAAAATATTAATTTTCCGCTTTAGTGGAATGATTTCAGAGTCAAGTCCCATTAAAATTCTGAACATAAATATGAAAAAGAGGATGTAGCTCAGTCTAATTCTCTTCAATGTTTTTCTAAAACTATTTATTTGCTTTTTTTTAAAAAAAAGCTTCTATTTCACCAATTTTAATTGCTTTGGGAGACTTATGCAGAAGCAAGAAAAGGTGTCACAGTCTTGTGAAATATCTGTCACTCAGAAAGCATTGGATAGTCCCTATCATAAGCTTGTAAAACAAAGGTTAGCTTCTGGGAGGCAGGCCAACATGGGAGGATCAAGGCCACATTTTACTGCTATAAAGAACATGTCTTCTGTCCTCCTCCTTTTTTAAAGCTGTTAGGCATATCACTTAGGGATAGGAAGAAAAATGCCATACAGGGCAACCCCATGTGTATGAAGCAGGCTTAGAGCATTGACCAAAAGTTGGATAAAAGCTCTGATAGAGAGGTTTGTCATTATTACTGGCTAACGGGGGTTATAAACTATAGATTATGAATTTAGCCTGATGTCAATGTAATAATGTTCAAACCAGTGGAGAATTTTAATAAAAATTTATGTGAGCCAGAGAATACGTATAGAAACAAGCTCTCAATAGACTTAGTTAAATACTTTCCAGAATAACAGTTTGTAGTTTCTTTTATGCAGTTGAGATTAAGGAGGGGATCGTAATGGTGATTATGTGAAGATGAGAGAAAGCAAGATGGGGACTGAATTACCACTTGCTTGCTTTAGAAGGAGGGGTCTTAAAAGGTGGCATTTCAAATGCCTGTTAACCTAGATGTAGAGAAACAATGGACAGATCTTGCTTAAGGCAATGGTAAGCCTTTTACTAAAGAAGTTGTATGCCTGGGGCATGACTACCCACCAGGACCTGAACAGTTAGAAATTTATGATCTGATTATCCTGTTAGGGCTTTTCATAGAACCCTCTTTTTGTCCACAGTGATGTGAATGAAATGTCACGATTTCCATCAATGTTTATTTTATCCCTTATGATTTTTCTTTTCTTCACTGCTAAATCTAACTTCGTTGGCTTGTTGGTTATACAACATAGAATCTATTACCCATCACCTCCCCTCCCTCAATACCTACAAAGGCACTCATTAGAGATAAATGACTATACTGAAGATATTTTAATAATTGTCATTTTTAAAAATCTGCACCCTTTGTCAATATCATTAAGTTACCAGTTCCAGGACCTGTTCCTACAGTGGCCATTGCCAGTGTAGAGCCCTAGTATGCCATACCTGGTATGCCATAAGCTATTTTGCTATTGACCATCAAATGCTTGTGAGCTTCTGCTATGTTCAGAACTAAGTTTGATTCTGAATAAAATTTTAACAGAGGTTGGTTGACAGGGGAGTTTCCACCTGTTTCTTTGTCCCCATATGGATATCTCATGCATATCTCAATACAAGATAACACATAGCAAAAACTTGTTGAACCAGGCACAGTTCCAAATGCATTACATACATTAACTAATTTAATACTTACAAACAGCTCCTGAGTTATTTTCTCAAATTAACAGAGAAATTAAGTAATTATCCAAAGGTCACTTAACTAATAAGAAACAAAGAAGGAATAAGAAGGAATTCAAACTCAAGTAGCCTGCCTCCAGCACTGATGCTATTAACCACAGTGAGATACTAGTGCTGCCTCACCTTAAGTATGGAATTAAGAAGGAATGCTCCTTAAAATGTTTCTTTCTGAAATCAAAGATTTGCCCCAGACTTTTCTGTTTTTGACTATCACATTATCTAAATATAAATTATGTACTTTTCTAGGGGAAAAAAACCCTAAAGGTAAAGTTGATTAAGATATGTTTGAAAAAGAAAAGTAACAAAGGAACTTCATTGTGACAATGTAAGACATTAGAAGTCATTTACCCTTTTGTAGATAATGGCAGTTTCCTGATCTCAACACAGTAAAAGGTGCTCAAATTTACTTTAATTAATTAATTCGTTCTCTTTTTTGAATATTGCACTTTACTATGAATAGTAGACACTGTTGTGATTAATATTAATGTATGTAGCATCAGATTTATGCAATCCTTTATTTCTATTAGTTCGTTTATATGTTATGTTAATGCTTGAAATTTTTCTACAATAGGTTACCATGTAATATAAAAACTATTATAGTCAATGTTTAGAGTAAAATATGTCTTTTGCCTTATAAGTAAACTTAAAAATTAAAACAAAAGGGTTATAGGAAACATTAAAGTTGTTTACTGCATAAGACATTGATTTTAGCCACCAACATTACTTGCAATATAACTCTGACGTCAGTGATCTAGCTCTAATTAACTCAATATAGTTCAACCTAGTTTTAACTAAATCAATATAGATCTTATTAGCATTGAGATATAACTAAGTCTACATTTATATGATGGGTACTCTGACCTGAAGATATATCAAACTATTATTCTTAAACATTTCATGTAGTATTTCTTATCTTTCTCCTTACATAATTTTTCCTCTTCCTGTAATTCTTCTAATTCACTTATTCATTCAGCAAGTTCCTACATGTTCTTTAAAATTTAATCCAAATATCAATTTATAATGACTTTCTCACCCTGCTGTTCAAATTATACAACTCTCCTTTATGATCTCAGAATACCTTGATATGTTTCAGCCATTTCATTTATCAAGCTCATAGTTGACTTAGTCATCTTCACTTGAGTGCAGGCGAATCATATTTTACTTGACTTTATATCCAGAGTGCTGATCATCTAGCACATTCATGTTATAAATAGACTAATAAATGTTAAATCGTAGTACAATAATTAACAAACAAATGTTTCTTTTTAACTTATATTATGTAGTAATACAGGATTGTGATAGACAGAATTCTAAGGTGGCCCCCGATATTTCTGATCCCTCCTACACTCCCTTTGTATAACCTGGTGCCCTTGAGTATTACTAAAACTTGTGAATATGATGATAGTCATTCCCCATGATTATATTACTAATACTATGTGACTTATCTAAGCAGACTGGAGAGGGATAAGAATACAGACTCACTCCAGTTGACCTGGATGAAAACAATAGTCAAGCTGTAAACTTCATGTAGTAGCTAGCTAGTGGCAAGGAAATGTGGGTGGCCTGTATGAATCAAGAGTAATCATTGGCTAACAGCTAGCAAGAAAGCAACTGCTAGGGAATGAATTGTGCTAACAGCCAGTAAACTTAGAAGACACTGAGGCTGAGATGAGAGTCCTATCTCTGGCTGACACCTTGATTTCAGTCTGGTCAGACCCTAGCAGAGGATCCAGCTAATTAGACTCCTGACACTTGAAAACTATGAGATAACAAATGTGAATGTTTTAAGGCACTAAATTTGTAGTAATTTCTACTTTGTAGTGGAAAATTAATGCAAGAATGAACCCATTTTAGTAGGTGGGTAGAGATAATAGATATACTTCAATCCCTTCTCAATTACTTAAGTATTTAAGCTACCTCTCATTAAACTGATATACTTCCCACCTATATGCTGCATGAGGTCATCATCACACTTTCTTGTTATCTATTTTTACAATTCATATAACATGCTGTGAAGAATATAGATATTAGCTATTTTACAAAATTATTTGTTTATGGAACTGTTATATATATATATATATATATATATATATATATATATATATATATATAATTTCCTTTTACTCTAAATATTAACAACCCCTTAAGGAGCCTTTAGCTATCTTTTGTCTGTTATTTCTTATTAATAGTAATTTATTAATATTAGATATGAAAGAGTACTACTTAGAGATTGATTCACTAATGTTTACCTCCTGTTAAATTTAGACTTATAGTACAGACTATGAAAATAAAATAGATTTAGTTAGGTATTGATATGGGATTTTTGGACTGGAACACCCTGGATTCTTTGTCCATTGGAGCCGAAGAATGAAACCATGGACAGAAGATGGTACAGCAAAGGTGGAAATTTATTGAAGAACAAGTACAGACTCCCACATGGGGAGGGGAAGAGTTCCACCAAGTTCTTTCCCCCTCCCCACCTCTCCTTCCCCCATCCCCCAAGCCCCCACTCCCCAGCCCCATTTATAAATGCTTTTGTTTTTTTTGCCCCCATATTCCCTCTAATTGGCCACTAAACCCCTTTGATTTGATCACTATAGCAACTCCTGAGCTCAAAGATCAAACCTCACATGGGACTTGTGAGGCCCTCCTCCCTTATTGTTCTCTTATTCCCTCTGGGCTTTCTTCCTCCTTCTTTATTTTGTAAATATAGACATCTTGCTACTCCCAGTTCCCTTGTCTTATGGAAATGTACCCTTTTACAACCCTGTAGCCCTGTGTTTTTTCCATGGACCCCTTAATTTAAAAAATTCCCTAAACCTGCCTATTTCATCCCTAAAAATTCCTATTATAGTATAAAAAAACACATTTCTAATAAAATAATATAATGTTAAGTTGAATTACCAAAATTTATGAAATTTCTCTTTTTGTTAATATTTAAAACAAAATTGGTAAGACTTTTTTTTAAATCTGAAGAAAGATGATTAAATTATCACTATGAGTATTCCCTTAGCTATAGGAGTTTCTCTTTTAGTACGGTAGGAGCACTGCAAACAACCTGCTAATGCTTTACTGATATGTTAAGAATGTAAAAATATAGAAGTAAGTTTTTAGTAGCATCTATAGTCTTTTATATGCTTGTTCTATACAATATTATAAAAAGTTCAGATGGGAAAATAATTTGTTAATCTGAAATTCAGAACTCCTTTAGGAAATAGCATAGCACACTATTCATGACCATGCCATTGGCATCTATACTAACAAAAGCCTAGATGGTCCTCATGCCCTCGTGCATTGCCCTCACACCATCACAAGAAGGTGGCGCCCATGTTGTCACAAGATGGCCACCACAAGATGGCCACCCCCACGTTGTCACAAGATGGCCATGTAGCTGGACATTTGTAAACAAGCATCTGAAGTCCTGCCAAGAAGAAGTGAATGTTCTATTAGGAACAACAGCGTGACTTGCAAGTGAGTCACACTGGGTCAAGATTGCACACAATCTTGAGTTCCTGGAACATTTACCTCCCTGAGACAGGATAAGATTAAATAGTCGTGGGTGTAGAGCAGAAAGGGAGGGAACAGTTGCAAGTTGTATTCAATGTGCTGTTCTAATAATATAGAACAAAACAAGATTTAGTTGATTAACTGCTGACACACTAACCTCGTGCCAAACCCCAATAAAAGCAATGGTTGAGAGTACAGAGTTTGCTACATGCCTGAGCCAGCTGTAGCCCTCTGTCCGGCATCAATCGCCTGTATGCTCATCTTACCTCTGTGTCTTCGGTTCATTAAGTATCCCTCAACACTTGCCATTAAACATCCTTCAACATGGCCACCATAAGATGGCCAGCAGGGGAGGGCAGTTGGGGGCGAACAGGCCAAAAGGGGAGGGCAGTTGGAGGCATTTGGGCCAGCAGGGGAGGACAGTTGGAGGTGATCGGGCTGGCAGGGGAGCAGTTAGGTATCAATCAGGCCAGCAGGAGAGCGGTTAGGGAGCAATCAGCCTGGCAGGCAGAAGTGGTTAGGGGCAATCAGGCAGGCAGGCAGGCGAGTGGTTAGGAGCCAGCAGTCCTCGTAGGGATCGGGCCTAAATCGGCAGTCGGACATCCCCTGAGGGCTCACAGGACCTCTAGTAGTAAATAGTCCTGTTGAATTTCAATTCTGCCAATCAGTTGAGTGATTTGGGTTAGATATTTCATTTCTCAAGCCTTATGTTTCTCTGTAAAATGGGTATAATTAATATCTGCATTAAAAAGATCAGCAAGTAAATTATTTCTTAGAATAATTGTGTCACAAGTGACATTGATTTATTATTTCATAAATATCATTTTGAGTTTTCATATTCTAGCCATCTATCCTTACTTCCCAGGTTTGTAAGGGAACAATATAATCTGCAATATTTATTCCTCTCTAATTTATGATTATTAGATAACTTTTGAAGATAATTTGAAAATATTATAAAATAAATGCACTCGGAATGACAATTATATTATTTCTAATTTAGAACACACACACACACATATTTTCATCTATATAATAAAATTTTCATTTTATTATATAATACTTTTTTATCTATATAATACTTTTATTTGCTTGTTTTGGAAGAGGAATACAAATTAGATACAGTCATTTAAGTTGTATATTTTGGAAATGAAAGTGAAATTGAGGAGGAGTACTGGATGCAATTGATATAAAAATGTAATTTCAGTGGCTTTAAAAATTTTTGAACTTTACTCACCAAAAGAAACATATAACTTAACCAAATATTTACTCACATATATGCAAGGGAAACAAAAGAGCTATGAAATAATACAATTATTAGCAGAATAAAAACGCCTACACATTTTTAGGCATCCCTCCTGGAATTCCATTCACAGAAAGGTTGGGTCTATGTTTCCTCTTCTTGAATTGTGGCTGGCTCTGTAACTGTTCAACCAATACATATAGCAGAAGTGGTATTGTGCCAATTTTCTGGCCCAGGCCTGGAGACTCTAGCAGCTTTATTTCATGGTTTTGGAAACTCTGCCTTTGAGGCCTTGAGGCTGACAGATAGGATGTCCCAAGCCACCACGCTGTGAAGAAATCAGAACGCTGATCAGATGATAACTGTATATTGATGAACAGAAAGGAAAGCCTTTAGGGGATTCTGCTCCTCTAGGGAGCACCAGCTCCTTGGTTTATGATTACTGGAGGGCAGTTTGTGAAAGGTCCTGTTGGGATAGCATGCTACATTTTTACTCTCTTTCTCCAGAATTGCTAATGATAGTACAATTAGGACATCACCTATAGCTTTCCCTAAGCTTGCCTCAGATTTCTGTAGAACATGTATTGTTAAGCTTATGAATATGGGCTTCAAAATCATTCCCCATTTATATGCTGATTGACCCTGGACTTCACTTTTATGACACTCACTTTTATCTGCAAAAGTGAGCTAATAATGCTAATTACATAGAATACTTTTGTTTTCAATGAAATGTATAGCATTTATAAAGCATCTCCTATATAGCATGCAGAAGATGCATATCACATACCAGCTATCATCATTCTTATTATTCCATGTGTAGTTGAGATCCAGTCTATTTTTCTTATTTCCTAATTTAAGCAATAGACTGGAAATAAAATTAAGTCCCAGGGACAAGGAAAGCACCATTTTTAGCAATCCTGATAGTTTATGTTATTCAAGCATTGCAACACATATATAAAGTAAATTTTATCATTTCAAAAAAAATTGTGAGGAAATAGAGGTGCAGAGAAATCACATACCTGAATAGGTAAATCAGGCCCTTTAACCAAAATATGTGACTTTAAAATTCAACACCATACAGCCCCGACCTCCTCTTCTCACAATCTTCATTTTTAAGACTAGATGTGTTTTGTACTTTGGAGAATACTTTACATTCTTATCTTCACTTATTTTGCCACTTAAGAAAGCATCCATATTCCTCCAGTGATATTTTTACTTCTAGAAAGTATATTTATTTTAATGAAGAACTGAGACAGTGAATGCATCTACATTGTAGTAAAGGAATTCAGGTGAAATAATATTTATATGGTTGCTTTTAAGCACTTCCAAAGAGCATCTCATTTTTCATTTTATCTAACTCTCATATTAATCTTATAAAATAGGCCTAGCACATTTAACTCAGCTTGTATGAGTGGGATACAGGAAAACAAGATATAATAAAATAGACTAGACTAATTGGGGTCAATATAATTCAGACTTCAGGAGAATCAAAGTGAAAGCAAGGCTGTATTGCATGCTGCTCCTTACATGCATTAACTTGTGGTTCTCAACCTTCTGGCCCTTTAAATACAGTTCCTCATGTTGTGACCCAACCATAAAATTATTTTCGTTGCTACTTCATAACCGTAATGTTGCTACTGTTATGAATCGTAATGTAAAAATCTGATATGCAGGTTGGTCTTAAGCGACCCCTGTGAAAGGGTCGTTCGACAGCCAAAGGGGTCGCGACCCACAGGTTGAGAACCTCTGGCTAGAGTTAGAAATGTTCTTCCTAAGAAAGACCATGCTGAGCAATAAAACACTTTTTACTTTTTTTTTCTGACACAGGCCGGTACCTTGGGATATCCTAACAGTAGCCTTCTCCTCATTCTTAGTTGTAGGATTATTCTATACATTTGTCTGGATTTTTCAAAAAAACAGAAGTAAAAAAGGAATTATGCATGCAAAAGATTTGTTGGGGGATATACTACAGAAAAATGGGGAGGGAGCTGGAGGAGTCTGGAAAAATCATGAGTCTGCAAGATGTTTGACCCTGTGAAGGGGAGCGGAAAGGCAGGAAGGTGGAAAGCCCTAGATTGCAACACAGCTCTAAGAATGTTTGGACACAACTAAAATAGTAGTTGTAGAGTCAAAGTTTTCCATCTTATGAGTCCTGTATCTCCTGGCAATAAACCTGCCTTAGTTTTTTGGTATCCTGTTTTGTCATTTGCCGGGAGCAACTTGTAAAGCATGGCCTTGGTATAAATAAGGAGTGTATTTCTGAGCACTGCAGATTGCACCAGCAATCACTTATGCTCCCTGCACTAGGGAATCTGAGAGGTAGATGCCGTGGTTGTCGCACTGAGGACACCCTATTCATTAGAAGTCACCCTATTGTCCTTGCTTACTTGTAGTAGGGAGGTTTTGGGAATCAAACTGATAGGTGAGTCGATCCTAGTTGCCAATTTACTATCTTTGTGTCTTTGAGCAATTACCTAACCATCCTATGTCAGCTGACAACAACTTGGAGAGGGTACTTTCGCTTCCATCTCTACATCTTCAAGTGTGTGTAATAAACTTATCCCATAGGGTTGTGACAATCAAAGAGACAATATGTATTAGGGACTTAACCCTTATCAGTTAAGTAAATAAATAGCTATTATTATTATTATTATTATTATTATTATTACAGTAGAAGCTCTCATAACCAACTCCCACTGTCCTCCATTTACTATTGCCCTTGCATGCTGGATATTTGAGATTATTAGATTTCTCTCTAAAACACCCATTCTGCTGCCATAAGCCTGGCAATAAGAAAAACATTTTTTTAATTTCCCAAACATTCTCATGGCATGTAATTGGATAATCTAATTAAAGTTAGTGTAAATTTGTTTATTATTTCTTAGAACAAAATCCTGTTTTATGAAAGAAATTGATGCTTTGGAAGGTGCCTAAAAGATGTCTTTAAAATTGATTTTGAATTCGATATGAGCAAGAACAGTGAAAAGATTTGAGACAAATAATGAAAACCCAAAATTCTGAATGCTTCATAATTTCTTACTTTAGCATACTAAACTAAAAATCATAACATTATGTTCTAATTTTCTTTGTGGGACATAACTTGAAGAAATTAAAACCAGGTGACCCATCCTCTACAAATGCCGTTCCCCCCAATAATGAATGTACCCTAAGAAGTTTTTAGTTAAAATGAAATATTGAATGTATGTATATCCTATTTATCCTAGTTTCATGATTTTCTGCTTTACCTGACTTCTATCAGAAGTAATACTTTTATGATCTTGTGTAAGAGGGCTTCTATTCTATTACAGTTAGTTTTAGTAGTGCCATTTAAAAAACAGTATTAATAAGACTGTTAATACTTATTATTAACAGACTGCCTCCCTCAGGTGGTTAAGATTAATTGAGATTGCTTATGGAAAAGCACTAAGTACAATATCTAGGGCAGAGAATATGAAAATATGTATGAACTTTGACCCTTCCTCTCATTTTTCTTTTACTCTTCCTTTATTTTTATATATGTTCAATGCCTCTTTACTTCACCATACCTTTCCTCCTTTCCAGTACTTTTATACTGCTATAGACAGGAAACATTAATTTCAAAAGTTTAGTTTCTACTTTAACATATTTTCCTATCAGAATAGTTGCAATCAGAAGGAAGTACTGATTGAATTAAGTCAGAAATGTGGTTTCCCATTTAAATAGAATATCACATAAAAGCACAGCCACTCATTCATTTCTTAATGGTGATTCATTAATATAAAAATCATCTAGGGAATTTTATGTATTTCTTGATGGACTTAGGAGAGAAGAGTGTATAACACCAATTCAACTCATTCTTTTTTTTTTCTTTTTAAAGTTATATAATTTTAAAGGAAGAACTTATCCTCATAAATCCAATTTTCTAGCCAAAAGTATGGTTTTTAAGAACGTGCTCAAAAATAATAAGATAAGATTATTTTAAAAATCAAGATTTGCAGCACATTCTAGGTACAATTTACTATCTAGTTTTCTTTTTTAAAAAAAAAAAAAAAATAGGTCCTTTAATAATCTTGTGACATTAATGGGTAAGGTGAGCCTGACCCTTAATAAATTAATCATAATTTGTATTAAAGTATTTTGTAAATGTCTTGTTAGAATTAAGGTATTTAGGAAAAACTAAAAAAGAAAAAAAAGATAGATTATAAAATAAAAGTCAGTTTATTTGCCACATAGTGAAATTTATTTTGTCATACATTGCTTTGGATGTCATCACAGATAATAGTCCTAATGCACACAAAGAGGCCTTTCCTGAAACTTAATAGAATTTATTATGTTAAATATATTAATGCTTTATGTGATAGCAGTATAATATGAATTTTATGAATGACTAAAATGTATATATCTGGTTTACTTTATTGCATTTAAAACATTTCTTATGGTGGTGACTTTCGTTCTTTTGAGGAGAAATTCCTGAACAATGATATTATCCAAGGAAGTGAGTGGCCATAACTTTTAACTTCCAATGTGTTGGGTTTATATTGCATTATGCCATTAAAAAACCATTTCCTCTCTTTGATTCTGTGCCTCCTAATAGGCAGATATTAGGATATTTGTCTACCTGGCAATATTCTCAGCCACTATTTGTCAATCTGACTGCACAATTATAGCAGAAAATAACTGGAAAGGAATAATGAAGAATAGACCACTAAAAAGTAACTATGTATGCTACAGAAGGGTTAGTTAATGTGTTCACTTTTCTATACTTTTTACTCACTTATGTATTTCTTTCACATAGTGAAATTTCTTAAAGAAAAGCACATAAATATTTTCTTCACCCATATGCATGATTGTGTTATGAAGGGCAGCTTGCATCTCTACTTGTGACGGAAGTAAAATAAGAATGTAAAAGAAACTTTTAAATGTAGAATTTATTTCTTTGATTTAAAATTTTACCTTCTACTGAAAATCTTCATGGACAGAAGGATGCTTAGATAAATGGAAAAGAGGTGAAATAAGTCAACTTGGATATGCCTTTCAAAACTTTTTTGTATGATTTTATTATTTTAACTGCTGATGTCTCATACCCTAAGGTCATGGAAAGAAAAACATTTATGATGATAACTAAGGCTCATACTGCTAGTCATAGGAAATCTTTCAGAGTCATAAACACCACTGAACAAAACAGTACAATAGTTTAGCGTGGATTTTCCAAAAAGAAACAGTTGTAGCCAAGATAATAACATGCCAAAACCTATCCTTTTAAAAATATCAATTATAGTATTTAATTTTCAAATAGGAGAGTTAAAATGTAAACATAACAAACAACAGAAAAGTTTTTACATGCAAATATTCCCCCATGATGAAGGATTTAATTTATCTACACTAATAAAATACAAAGATGCTAATTGACTGTACCTTCACTATGCTCATCAGCCAATCAGAAGAGTATGCAAATTAACCCAACAAAGATGACCGTTAAATTTGCATACTGCAGGCAGATCCTGCTGCGCCGCCCCACCCGGGGCTGGCAGCAGCACGATCCCCAGCCAATGGCCGCCCCAGCATGGGATCCGGGCCTGCCCTGTGTGGGGCGGGATGGGCGGGGCAGGTGTGGAGGACAGCAGCACGATCCAATCCACCGCCTGACCCAACACAGGATCCGGGCCTGCCATGTGCGGGGCAGGCAGCAGCACAATCCGATCCGCCGCCCGACCCAGCACGGGATCTGGGCCTGACATCTGCGATTGGGGGAGAGGGGGCAGGCACTGTGGGGTCGGGCATGCCATCTGCCACCAGGGGAGTGGGCCTAAACAAGCAGGTGGATATCTCCCGAGGGGTCCCAGACTGAGAGGGCACAGGTTGGGCTGAGGGACCCCGCCCCCCGCCAGTGCACAAATTTTTGTGCACCGGGCTTCTGGTTTTATATATATCTATATATATGCCTAAGTGACTGGATGTCTGGACGACTGGATGACTGGTGGGTAGCTATGACACACACTGACCACCAGGGGACAGATGCTCAACACAGGAGCTGCCTCCTGGTGGTCAGTGTGCTCCCACAGCAGGAGCACCGCTCAGCTGACAGACAGGCACCAGATGCCTGGCTCATGGTTGGTAAGCGCAGCTGCGGCAGCGGGAATCTCTCCCATGGACACTCCCCATGCATGCCCGAGCAGCAGCGGCAGCAGGTGCAGCCAGTCGGGATGAGCAGGAACTGCATGGCGCCCAGCCCAGGCTCAGGCTCTTCCCCGGCTTCCTGCCATTTTGCATACTACTTCGTGCTATGCAGGATCAACTTGGACAACGGGCTGGAGTCTGACAAGCTGGAGGGTAAGGCCGAGCTGCAGCAGTTAAGAGGTCCACTCATCCCCGCAGGCCAGGCCGAGGGACCCCACTGGTGCACGAATACGTGCACCGGGCCTCTAGTATGAAATCAAATTGCCTATATGTTAATAAGAGCTTATGAATTTGATAAAGTAAATTACTGTTTCAAGGGAAATAAAAAATTACAAAAGCCAAATTAGTTATTTTGTCTTGATTCCAAGATTCCTCTGGAGATCACTGTCCCAGGCAGCCAGCAAGAAAAACAATTACGTTCTTCTTCTTAGGTTAGGGTGTGGTTACTTCTGGTCTTAAAACTTGCAAACTCAGCAGACAAGTCACCTGTACTTTCAAACCCAATATACAACAGCGGATTGGGGAAAAGATATGCATATAAAACTAGTTAAATTTGGAAAAGTGAGAAACGAAAAGCACTGAAATTGCAAGGGTGGAGAAAAGTATAGTATCTTGGAGGGAGGCATTGTGAAGAATCCTACCCTGGCAATGAGGAAATCCTTTGATGAGAAACTGAATGTCCTCTCAAGGAAAAACCTCAGCATTCTCAGTTGCCCCCAACTTTGCCCTCTGGGAGTTGTTCCTTGCTTATTAGTCTCCATGCTCACTTCTATAGTGAGTGTTAAAAATCGAATTTACTTTTTTCTCTGATTCCTGCTGGTGCAATCTTGGATGTCCCAAGTTTTTTAGAGCTGAAACAATTAGACATTTATTTTGGATGCCTTTTTATTTCCTTGGGAATACAATTTCCCTTAAAATAATGACATATTGCTCATATGTTTCTTAGTAGCCAGTTCCAGGTACTGGAAACTGTACCCAAAATTCTCTCTTAGACATAAATTTTAGGCTTCTTTATTTTTGACCCCATTTTCTCATGCTCCGTATGGTAACCACCATGACATCATCTAAAATTTAGTCTTAAGTCGGAAGATAATACCCTTTATTTTACATTTGCCACATATCTAAATGGGTTTTAAGAAGTGCTAATGGGTGTTATTGTTTAGAACCTTTTTCAGCCTCATCTTATACTCTTTAGGGTCTAAATAGGGTCTAAAGTCAATTGTTTTCTCCAATCTTCTTATAGGTTTAGGCTTTGCTGTATCAATGAATAATTATTTCCCTGAACTCATCTCTATTTTGTAACACCATGCCAAAATCAGTAAAGAGTATCTGTACTTATGAAGAGTTGGCATTTTTCAACACTTTTCCCTAGAGCTGTAGGTACATTGACCAGCATTTAGTTTTGCAGGTGGAAGTTTTACAAAATATATTACCATTGCTTAAAATTGGTCTGCAGATCTTGCCTGTGATTTCTGATTTCTTTTTACTTGCTGTCTTGTTCTTAATAGTTATGACAACACCAAATCATATATATATATATATATATATACTAGGGGCCCGGTGCACGAAATTCGTGCACTGGGTGTGTGGGGGGCGGGGAGTGTCCCTCAGCCCAGCCTGCCCCCTCTCACATACTGGGAGCCCTCAGGCGTTGACCCCCATCACCCTCCGATCGCCTGATCGACCCCTTGCCCAGGCCTGACGCCTCCGCCAGAGGTGTCAGGCTTGGACAGGGGACCCCCATCTCCCCCGATCACTGGCTCTGGCCCCCGCCCAGGCCTGAGGCCTCTGGCCCAAGAATCAAGCCTGGGCAGGGGACCCCCATCTCCCACTGATCGCTTGCTCCACCCCCTGCCCAACCCTGACGCCTCTGACCCAGGCTTCAGGCCTGGGCAAGGGGACCATCATATCCCCCCAATCCCCGGCTTCGCCCCCCACCCAGGCCTGATGTCTCAGCCAGAGGAGTTGACCCTCATCACCCTCCGATCACCAATCACCGGATCAGCCCCTTGACCTGGCCTGAGGCCTCCGGTAAAGGTGTCAGGCCTGGGCAGGGGACCCCCAGCTCCCCGCGGTTGCAGGCTCCGCCCCTGCCCAGGCCTAACACCTCTGGCCTAGGCATCCGGCCCAGGCAGCGGGGATCTGCAGTGGCAGCGGGGGGCGCCGCAATTGTGGGCTTCTCTTTAGGCCCAGGCAAGGGACCCCTAGCTCCTGGGACTGCCAGCTTCGACCATGCCCAGCTCCCATCGCTGGCTCCACCCCTACTTCCTGCTATCATTGGCCAGGGCGGCAAAGGCGCCTGATTCTCCGATCATGGCTGGGGGGCAGGGCAAAGGTGGCCCTGGGGCTCTTAGCTCCCCCCTGGGTTTCAGATCACTGTCAGTGGCAGGGGGCTTCTTCCTGCTTTCCCTTTCGCCTCCCTGCATTGTGCCTACATATGCAAATTAGCCCCCATCTTGTTGGCAGTTAACTGCCAATCTTAGTTGGCAGTTAATTTGCATATAGCCCTGATTAGCCAATGAAAAAGGTATCACCGCACGCCAATTACCATTTTTCGCCAATTACCATTTTTCTCTTTTATTAGTGTATATATATATATATATATATATATATTTACATTGGCGTTCTACTTTAATCTCAAATTCTAAGACATTGTGGTAGGGGACCACATCCCTACTAGAAGTTCTTTAGAGATTCAATTTAATGGCCTTTCTGCCATCTTAAACATGTAATTTCAGAGTTATCATTATCAACATCATTTCAATAAGCTGGGCAGGATAAGAGTATGGGAGAATTATCATGGAAAATTTTCTGGGCCATACCTAAAAATGTTACTTATACTTATGTTACATATTACTTATACTTGCATATTATAGAATAGAATCTAGTTGCATGACCACACATACCTAAAAGGGAAGTTTGGAAATATAATTTGTGTGTATTTCCAAATGGTTTTATGGAAAGCTAGCAGTTTCTGTAATACCTGTTTTATAAAGTAAAAGTAGAATTATAATAACTAATTTAATAAAGGTTTTTAGAGTTAGATATAGTGTATATTATACAAGTGACATTATTAGATATTTAAGTACTGTTGTGTTTAATAATTATCATTATTATCTATATTATTGACTATATTTTAATATATCCAATTGAGGCTTAAGTACCAAGTTAATGAATCCTATAATGTGTTCAAACATAGATTTTAAATGTTTAGCTATCACACTCAAATTTTTGTGTGCATTATATTGGAAGCGTTTGGATTATTTAATAGTCCATAGTAGAAATATTATTAATTATTTGAAAAAAAGATACAAATTTATCCTTCCTATTCCACATACAAATGTATTCCAAAATGGACCAAACACTTAAAGTAAAAATATAAATTAAAAGTCATATTGCTCAGTAGTTGAACATAGTTCCATGCACTGAGAGGTCACCATTTTGATTCCCCATCAGGGCACATGCCTAGGTGTGAACTCAATTCCCAGTAGGGGGCATGCAGGATGTAGCTGTAGTTTCTTTCTCATCAATGTTTATATCTCTCTCCCTCTACCTACCCCTTTCTCAAACCTGTGAACAGATATTTTTTAAAAAATAAACCCAATAAACTAAATAATGAAACTATATATATATATATATATATATATATATATATATATAGAGAGAGAGAGAGAGAGAGAGAGAGAGAGATACAGATATGCAGATATACATATATGAATATCTGCATATAAGATAAGACAATAGGGTTTATTAAATAGTTCTAAAAGATAAAAACTTTCAAAGGAGATGTTTACATATGCATAATATCATATTTTTATTTATACATATTATAAACTTATACTATTACTAGAGGCCCGGTGCATGGATTTGTGCACCGGTGGGGTTCCTCTGCCTGGCCTGTACCCTCTCACATTCCGGGACCCCTTGGAGGATGTCAGATATTTTATTTCAGCCTGATCCCCACAGGCCCAATCCAGACAGGAAGGAGCCGATTCCCACAGGCCCAATGCCCGCAGGCACGATTAGGACAGGAGGGAGCCCAATCCTGTGCATTGAGCATCTGTCCCCTGGTGGTCAGTGTGCATCACAGTGACAAGTTGACCTGTTGTTCAGTCTCTTAGGGTTTTATATATAGAGAGATGCATTGCTACATATGTGTTATTTATATTTACTGAGCATAAAACAAAATCAAAAGATTGAAACATTTCTAAAGAAAATTCAAAGCCACAGAAATATTCACCTAAATTTTCGATGTTCCAAAGCAGAGTAAGAAATGTAAGTTTATAAATAGTAACCAATATTTTAGTATTCTGTTCCCTTCACATTCATTGTTCATGCTTTAGTAAAGTGAAATTTTCTAATCAGAGTAAAGTGGCATGGAGAAGGTGTAGAAAATATATTCGAATGAAAGTTTTTAATGAATATGGTATTTATTAAGACATAATTCATTAAAAGAAAACTTGCATGGTTGTCTCACATTATTTCATTGATTTTTATTTCATGCATGACTCAAGGTGAGAAATGATTCTACAGGAAGTACTCTCATTTTTAATCTTTAATTTGATAATGGAGTCCTTTTTGTTTATTTGTTTGGTTTAGGACATTTTACATGTATAAGCATTATATGCTCCAGTAACTGAAACATTGAAATGGAAAATCAGAATTAGCACAATGGTAGCAATTTAAGACTTTCAGTATATAAATATTATTTTTTTAGTAGTTTACTTTTCTTTTCAAATTCTGACTTTTTGAAAGAAAATAACCGGCTATTTTTTAAAAAAATAAAAATTTGAAGATCTGAACATGTCAACATCAAGTATATCATTGGTAATGACATTACAAGGATTTAAAATGGAATACAAGATTAAATTCTCCCATAGAATTTAAGAGTCATTTGACAGGCTTACCAAAATGTATATCCCTATATTAGTAGATTGTTTAAAATACACACACCTTCTTACACATGTACAACTTCTATGCCAGTAGCAAGGTGCCTACCGATGAAAGGTAAAATAGATGACAATTTTCTGGTAATGCAACCCTAAATAAAAACTTAATTGTCTAGAGAATTGTCTCAATTTTCCACTTCACTTTGTGTGTGAGACTACATCTCAAATGACAGCCTTAGAAGGAAAACCTGTCACTGAGTTTGCAATTTGTATAAGATCAGACTGTAAAAATCCCACCTTATCAGATAAATCACAGACACAAAGCAACCATCCTTTAGAATTGCCCAACACCTAGCCCACTGTGTGAAAATACCCTTTGAAACAGCATGGAAGGGCCTGGAGAGTATTTGCTAAGCAAAATAAGCCAGTCAGAGAAAGACAAGTATCATATGATCTCACTCATCTGTGGAATCTAAAGAACAAAATAAACTGTTGAACAAAATAGATCCAGAGATATAGAAACATAGACCAGACTGAAATCTCAGAGGGAGCCATAGGTGGGTAGGAAGATATTAACCAAATAATTTTTATACATATATGTATAACCCATGGACACAGACAATAGTGTGGTGAAGGCCTGGGGTTGGGGGAGGGTACAGGGTAGAGGGGCTCAATAGGGAAAAAAGGGGAACATCTGTAATACTTTCAACAATAGAGGTAAATAAAAAAATATTAATGAAAATAAAATATACTCTTGCCATACCAGTTTGAAAAGGATTAATTGCATATACCATATTGATTTTTTATAATCTAATATTTTTCTTTCCCTTTACTAGACCATATAGTATTTTTCTTTTTGTCTTGGGTTTCTTGAATAATTTGAATACGGCCTAACTTAAAAAATCACATTTTAAAAGATGAATATATGTGAGAGAAAGAAAAAAATTACATGTAGAAAAACCAATCTATAAGGCATTGATACCTAAGTTGTATTGATACTAACTACATTGTATTCCTGAGCTTCTGTCAATAAACTATAATAGTAAGGATTAATATATTTCTTGTGAGGATTTTAGTAATGAAAATAGATGACCACAAAATCAAATAGATAGAATTGGTTGATATTATTTATGAAAGCAGTCATACTGACCATTTCACATAATGGAAACTATAACCTGGATATTCAAATATTTCAAAATTGAAATTAATAGTAATTACAATGAAAACAATAGTAATATAATTATGGAGGAAATATGCATCATTTATATGAATTATCAGTAGAGACAGACTGTCTTTCTTGCTATTGCTGATTTTTATTGTTTTTAGTGTGCTAACCACACCAGTCATATTTAATATATACATGGATATTTAAAAACCATTATGCAACAATGAATCAAGAAAACAAATGACAATAAGCAGAAAGTTAATTAATCAATTTACTTATCTCATACCTATCTGTTCAGCAGTATTTCTAATGAGCTGGTAGCTCTTTGATTGTGAGACACACCAAGAAAACTTAGTGTCTAAACTGCTTTTGTAACTGCATTCTTTCTGTTTAAACCATTTCATAGCTCTAACTTTGGATAAGACATAATATAGTCGCTATATTCTAATCACAAAAATAGCACATGTTCATTGTAGGAAATTATGAGCATTAAAGAAAACAAAGATGTATCAGCTGCTATCCAAAGATAATCACTATAAACATTAGAATTATATATGCATAGAAACATATAAACACACACATTTTAAAAATAATGTTGATACTATGATGCATGACTGATTTGAAAGTATATATTGCTTTACACTTGAAAATATATTTTTTCAAGGTAATACACATATATTCTAGTTAAGATAAAGCAAATCAGACTGGTTTTATCATCCTATCTTAAACAACTAAAAAGCCTGTAATATATGTGAAAAAATGATACTCAAAATATTTGACATCAGGTGGTGATGAAGCACAGTGGTCCCTGAGAGACAAATAACAGATAAGTCCACAAGAGTGACACAATTTAATTCCTGGAGAAGGTTGGTTGCAGTGCAAAGCACAGGAACCCCATCAGAGCCCAACAGTCTCCTTGAGTTGAGGAAATAAATCTGGATTATACAATAACTAAGGCTACTCAGATTTGAAGGTCAGAGTACCACATTGAATAGAACTACACACGTGAGAGAATGCTGGAGATCTGCTGAGGCTTTTTCTTGAATACTTAGTTGAGTACCAATCAGCTGATGCACATGGGGAAAAAAAAAAATCCAAGACTAAGGAAAGAAGGGCTTGAAATGATTACAGGAAACAGTGGCTGCAGTGCTGTTCTATTCTAAGGCTAGAAATAGTGCACATCGCCTCCAGCCAAACTGGAATACCTCACATTTCATGGGAAATTGTTGAAGCTGACCTACTGACCCTGAGAGATGGATGAATGGATTACTCCGACACAACATTGGCTGTGAAAGAGAGGGCTAAGGGACTGTCTGGCTAAAGGGACCAGACGGCCTCGATTGCCTGCCTCATTAGGCTTTTATTTTAGCAGCAGTTTGAGATAAAGTTTATCTTTTAAATACAACCAGTAGGGTAAGTTATATTGGGAGGAAACATCTGTTTGTAGTGTCCTTTAAGCAAGGATACCCAAAGATTAAGCATAAGGATTCCAGTAAACACCTGGGAGTCTGCACATGCACAGACCTTTTTGGAAAGTCAAGAAAGAATTAGGGGTGCCGCCTTTGGCACTCCACTAAGTCGGAATTCAAATAAACAAGGTGGTAGTCTTCCGCACACGTCCCTTTTTTCGGAATGTCCCCCTTACAAATTTTCCAACCAAGTCTCATGCTTCCCCACAGAAAATTGGTTTACAGTACCTCAGAAGTTGGCAAAAAAATGAGCCCTATATTTTTTAGTATAACTAAAATATTTAGAAAGGAAGTCTTAAAAGGAACAAACTATTTTCAAGATATAATCACATCCTCAAACAAAGCAGAAGATATAGACTACAAAAATATGCAGGACACAAAATAAAATTTACAATGATTGGCATCTAATAAATTAACAACTATGAAGAAAATGCTTAATGAGGGGAAAATAAATCAAAACTGTCCAAGAATTGATACTGATACTATCGGTAGATAAAAATTTTAAGTTTATTTTGACTCTAAAACTTGTGGTCAAAGCCTAGAGGAAAGTTAACACATAATAAGTAGAGACAGGGAATATATATACAACATGTCCAAATGAAAATTTTAGAGGTGAAAATGTTAATGTCTGAGATGAAAATTATAGATGGCACTATTAACAGATTGAACATTGCAGAATAAAAGATTAGTACACATGAAAACATAGCAATAGAAACTATTCAAAATGAATCACACAGATAAAAATATTTCAGAAAAATACAACCAATGAACTGCAGAGCAATTTCAAAAGGCCAAATAAATGTATGATTCTAATCCCTAAAGGAGAGGAAAGGGGAAACTAAAAATATTTGAGGAAATAATGGTTGAAGACATTTTATATTGGATGGAAATCAGAACACCCCATCCAAGAAGTTAAACAAACAAGGTGATAGAAATAAGGGGAAACAACATACAAAAACATACCTTATATTCACATTTCTTAAAACAAGTATCAAGAGAAAATCTTAAATCTTTAAAGATGTCAGATAAAAGACATTATATATATATAGAAACAAAGGATGACAGCACCTTTCTCATTGAAGCAATGCAATTGAAAGCAAAATAGAATAACATTTTTGAAGTACTGAAAGAAAAAAAAATCTATCAACCTGGAAAACTAAACCAGGCAAACATTCCTTTAAAAAATGAGAGGAAAACAAAGAATTTTTCAGAGGTAATAGTTGGAATCCATCATCAGATATCCTGCAATACAAGAAATATTAAAGGAATTACTTCAAGTGTTAGTACAATGGAACAAAATGGAAACCTGAGTATGAAGAAGGAGCCCTAGAAATAGTAACACCATGTGTAAATATAAGACTAATTTTCCTTACATCTTTTTAAAAAACATATTTGTATTCATTTCAGAGAGGAAGGGAGAGGGAGAGAGAGATAGAAACATCAACAGAGAGAGAGAATCATTGATTGGCTGCCTCCTACACATCCTGCTCTGGGGATCGAACCTGCAACCCAGGCATGTGCCCTTGACCAGAAGTGAACCTGGGACCCTTCAGTCTACAGGTTGACACTCTATCCACTGAGCTAAAACAGATAGGCTCTTACATCTTGATTCATTTTAGAAGATAAGCAAATGTTGAATGTAAAAAAAAAAAAAAAAAGCAATGAATTGAGAAGTTTATAAAGTGTAAATGCAAATTGTTTAATAGCAATAGCTCAAAATTCAGAAGTAAAGAAATTAAAGGTTTTAAGTTCTTATATAATACTAGAGGCCCAGTGCACAAATTTGTGCATGGGTGGGGTCCTGCTGGCCCACCTCAGTGGGAGCTGATTGGGACTGGGCCAGCAGTGGGGAGGGCCTGCAGGAAGTTGGGCAGGGCTGATGGAGGCCCAATCGGGCTGGTAGACCACCGCATAACGATCATTCCTTCTGGTCGTTCCATCATTCTGGTCCCTTGGTTTTACATGGATTTGTATCTAGGGAGCAAATATATAGATAAGAAGTAATTTGGTATTATTTAAAGTAGACAAATATAATTTAAATTATAATATGAATCCTAAAGCAATCTCAGAAGAACAAAAACAGAGTAATAACTAATGAACCAACAAAGAAGCTCCATCATAAAAAAAAAAAATAGTTAATCCAAAATAGGTAGAACAACAACAACAACAACAACAAAATGGAATAAGCTTTCTTTAGGAAATATAAAACAAAAACAAGATAGATTTGATTTGATCACAATAAATAATTCCATTAAATATTAATGGTCTAAACACCCTAATTTTCCTAACTGACAATGATTAGAAAATGTCATTAAATCCTCTTAATACATTTGGCTTTTTAAAACTTCTCCCACTATTTATGAGATTTTCAGTTATAATTTGCATTCTTTGTTTTCTAGTATATTACTCTCATGATTGACATACTGCTATTATGATTACACTATTTTATGTTTTACATAAACATATAGAAAAATAATATTTGGTATACATTCTATAAATTTTAGTACAATGTAGACATGCAAAAATCACCATTATTATTAAGTAATAGAATAGTTTCATTACCTAAAAACTCCCTCAGGCTATTTACTTATTTTGTAAGATATATTTTTATTGATTTCAGAGAGGAAGAGAAAAGGAGCGAGAGATAGACACATAAATAAGAGATGATCATCAGTTGGCTGTCTCCTGGACACACCACACTGGGTATTGAGCCCACAACCCAGGCATGTGCCCTGACCAGGAATCGAGCTGTGACCTCCTGGTTCATAGGTAGATCCTCAACCACTGAGACACACTGGCCAGGCTCACGCTGTTTACTTTTCATTATAACCTCTTTCCATGCTTAACCCTAGACAACTATTGATCTGTTCTCATTCTAAATAGAGATTATTTAGAAAAAAAATTAAGATAGTATGTATTTATTTATAATATAACCTATTGCTGTTTGTTTCTTTGTGGTTTGGAATAATCCAGTGTGGAGAGTGAGACTAGAGACACTTAAGAGAGGGAAGAGACAAAAAGGGAAATAAGCAGAAGGAAGGAGTGACGATTGCTGGAATTGGTGAAATGGATTTGTATCTAGGCAGCAAATAGAGGGGCAGATTTTAGAAATGTGCCTGGAAAATTCATTCACAGTTATAGTAGACAGAATATATATATACACATATATAGTTTCACTGTCAATGCCAGAAAAAAAGTATCCTAAAGTAACCTTGGTGTAGTCTTTTCCTAAATGGAGGAAAGTAACAATCTCCCACACCCAAATATTAATCCAATTCTCAGCATTTGCTAAAAATAGGAAGAAGTTTTGGCTTTAAAATCCTGTGATGGCAATTCAGATTTAGCCACCACCTTTATCTGCAGAGGAGGTATGGCATCCTGCTCACTTTCTTTCCTCACTGTTGAATTAAAATTTTCACTCAGATTAAACACAATCCAGGTGCTCTATACCAGCCTGGTCTTCATAAATCATTACATGAAAATAATTAATAATTTAATTGTTTAAAGGGATAATTCATTATTTAAATAAAAATGCCTTAAATGTGGTAGATAATACATACTTGTATTAAAGGTGAGAGGTTAGGATTAGAAATACAGGTTGAGATTATATGTATTCACACTCAGTTGATTTGCATTATTCAAGGTAGTTATGCTTTATAAAGTTGTTGCATATTTTTAACCAAAATCCAGAAATCATACTAATCTCACACAGATTTTACCAGAAGACAAAGTAAGAAGACTTCCCAATTCTTTTGATATGAACATCAAAACCTTGGTACCAAACATTATACATTATAAGGAAAATTATAAATTAATCTCTTATATAGAAAAGCAAGAGCTCCAACATAAAATACTAACAAATCAAATCTAGAATATATAAAGGAAAATGTATTTTGACTTATTGGTATTTTTCCATGAATGTTATGGTGGTTTAACATTAGAAACTCAATGCACAAAAATAGATTGAAAGAGAAAAATCAGGTGGTTATCTAACTAGAAGAGGGTAATCATTTAGTATAATTCGAAACCTATTCAGACAAAAAGTTTTCACAAACTGGGAATAGAGTGTAAACTTATCAATAGAAAAAAGTGTACTTTAAACATATATATATATATATACACACATATATGTGTGTGTGTGTGTGTGTGTATATATATATATATATATATCCTATATAATAAAAGGCTAATATGTAAATCAACCGAACGGCAGAATGACTGGTCGCTATGATGCACAGTGACCACCAGGGGGCAGATGCTCAATGTAGGATCTGCCCCCTAGTGGTCAGTGCACTCTCACAGGGGGAGAGCTGCTCAGCCAGAAGCTGGGCTCATGGCTGGTGAGCACAGCGGCAGTGGTGGGAGCTTCTCCTGCCTCCACTGCAGGAGGGTGGTAAAGAGCGAGGGGTCCCGGACGATGAGAGGGATGTCTGACTGCTGGCTTATTGGGCCTAAGCTGGCAGGTGGACAGTCCCTGAGGGGTCCTGGATAGCAAGAGGGTGCAGGCCGGCTGAGCCCCCCCCTCTCCCCCAACCTAGTGCACAAATGTTGTGCACCGGGCCTCTAAAATTTATATATATATATATATATATATGAAATATCATACAAAATGGTAGAAAATCCTTTTTCTTGAGGTTAATGAGAGAGGGATGCTGTGTGAATTGTAAAATGTACCCCCGTTTAGTCCCTGGAGCTTGTGCATGTTATCTTGTGTAGCAAACACCTTACATGTGTAATTAAATTAGGGAACTTGAGGTGGGAGTATATCCTGGATTATATGGGTGGGCCTTAAATGCAAACATATATTATTTGGAACAGAATGAAATTTCATACCCTAGAGGAGGACACAAAGTGAACATCTAGACAAAGATTGGAATGATGTGGCCACCAGAATTGAAAGAATCAAGGAGCAGATTCTCCCTAGAGTCTCAGGAGGATTGCAGGACTGTTGACTCATTGACTTCAGACCAGCAAAACTGATTTTGGACCTCCAAAATTTGTCAGATAATAAAATTCTATAATCTGAAATCAATAAACTTGTAAGGACTTGTTATAACAGGCTGGCCCATTTACTGTCACTGGGGAAAATTTCCAAGAGCAGCAAAAAAGTAAGCCCCAACGTACCGACACTTTTCAGGTTTGCATTATTGCATTTGTTACCATCACTTTGGCTGAAGGGATTCACATGGCCAAGCTCAGAGTTAATGAGGATACAAGCGACGTATGAACAAATTGAGGACATTACTACAATCAATTCACTGCAGAAACTGTGCATTCAGATAAACTTATAGTATCCTTTGCTTCTCTCTGCACTTTAAAGAAATAACTTTAAGTGGTTGGTGTACTTGAGGAATAGTATGCAAGGCATAATTTGGTAGTGCATTTATCAAATATAGACTCTTTGGTGAATAAATGTTTAGTTTTAAGTTAAATATTTATTTATTTTTTTAAATTTCTTTATTGATTAAGGTATTACATATATGTCCTTATACCCCCATTGTCCCCCCCACCCCCCCACTCATGCCCTCACCCCCCTGTTGTCTGTGTCCATTAGTTAGGCTTATATGCTTGCATACAAGTCCTTTGGTTGATCTCTCCTCCTTACCCCCACCCTCCCCTACCTTCCCTCTGAGGTTTGAGCATCTGATCGATGCTTCTCTGTCTCTGGATCTGTTTTTGTTCATCAGTTTATGTTGTTCATTATATTCCATAAATGAGTGAGATCATGTGATATTTATCTTTCTCTGACTGGCTTATTTCACTTAGCATAATGCTCTCCAGCCATCCATGCTGTTGAGTTAAAGATGTATAAATGTATCCAGAGTATATTAGTAGCACAAATTGCCATGTGCTCATACCAAACCAATAAATGTGGCCAAAATGAATGGAAGTTATAGACTTTATTTATGAAGTGTGTATCAGAGCCCCTCTCAAAGCACATACAGAGTGGAGAAGAACTATTTTCTCATACAATGTTTGAGATGATAAGACTGAACACAGAATGGATAGAGGCTGGGAAGTAAAATCAACAAAAGTAATTCATAAAAGTAATTCATAAAGAGAAGACCAAGGAAATTAGTTTAAAGGACAGTTGTAATTGGGTGGATCATGACAATGTAAAGAAGAGGTAAAACAAATAAAAATTTTGTTATATCTATATTATTATCTCACCTAAAATTGTGTAGCACCATCTCTTTATAAAAATAATCAATATGCTAATTTTATTAAACTTGGTGCCAATTCTAGTAAGTTTCAATGTACTTAGTTTTTTCATTGTTGTTGCTTTTAATTCTTTACTCTTCAGTTTATTTTTCATTTCATTTCTTACATATATATTTAATATCTTACTTAGCACTTGGGTACAGATTGATTCACTGAGATTCTTTTAACCCCAGAACTAAGCTACATAGTATTTTTTATACAGAGAAAAAGTTTTTTCAAGAAGTTTTGCATTGTACTGAAGTTTTCTTTTGCTATCAGCAGCAGGAAAATAACATGTATGGATGATTATATTGTGTAGTGTGAAAGCAAAACTTCCCCAGTAGTAATTATTTTCATATTCCGTTTTCATTACCCAGTATCTCATGGACCTACTCAAATGGAACTGGGTAAAATTTGTTTGTGTAGAAATGAATAAACTTAATCTGTATACCATAATATTGCAAATTCTAATTGCAGTATTTTGAAAACAAGGAAAGGACTCCAAATGGATAATTTCAGTGTTTTCTGAATTTATGGCTAATATGTTGAATTCATAGGCTGAAATTCTTATTTGTATAGATTTATACAATATATAGAGAACTCTAGATTTAGAATACAAGCACACATTTGTGTTGCTATATAAACAAGAATAAAAGTATTACAAAGAAGAGATCTGGATTTCATCAAGGATATATAATTTTGGTTTGAAATGCACTGGTATCTCTCTCTCTCTCTCTCTCTCTCTCTCTCTCTCTCTCTCTCTCTCTCTCTCTCTCTCTCTCTCTCTCTCTCTCTCTCATACACACACACACACACACACACAAAAGTAATTAGCTTAATCTTGGGATTTATTATTATCTGTCATATAGAACTAAAATAAACATGGGGAATCCTGAAGAAAGTCATGACTACTTTGACTATTTCAGCTATTTATATGACTTAAAATCTTGTCTTGATCAATATATAATTTTAAATTAATGTGAGTAAATGGAAACAACTTTACTGGTTAACATAGTTATTACAGAGGTAGGTAAGACATCTGGGGAGCATATGCTGTGACTTTATGTGAATTGAAAATTAGATTTCTTACTATGAATGCTTTCAACCTCATAAGAGTTGGTGAGCTGAGAGCAGGCTAAATGTTTGTTTTATCCCTACTTCCTACACACACACATTTCACCATCATCATACATATCTGGGTGCCTTTTTGTAGGGCATAATTTACACACCTGGATAATGCAGTTCTGGAATTAATTAACTTGCTCCATGGACCCAGCATTCTGCAAATATCCTGAAATTAATTTAACATTCAATGTACATGATCATAGATATTTCTTATGGAGAATAACCATGAGGATTAATCAGATGTTCATATCAATGCATTGACTCCATAAAAGGTGAGCAATTCACAGATTATAGGACCAAGTCTTTCAATTTTAAAAAATGAAATTCATTATTTTACTAACTTTGCTACTTTCAAATTGTTTTGTCTTGTCAATAATGACCTAGTTAAAGTAATAAATGCATAAAGGTAGTCATATGGCCATGTCTGTCATAGGAAACATTACAAATAGTGAATTTACCATGACTTACAAATACAGATGACCAAACTTGAAGGCAGGAATCTCCCCTAGGGACTTATAAATAAAAATTCTATACTAACCCAAATTAAACAAGAAGATTGAAAGGAAAATTGCTTATTAATTAAATTTAAGTAGATAGCCTAGCTTGATTTGGCTAGGCTCTATCCTAAATTATTTTGGAAAACAAATAGATATAACCATTTAAATAATCTTTGAGTAAAATAGCAATGACTGTTTTTTTTAATCAAATTTATAAAATTGTGTTTCTCTAGCAACATGACTTAATGTTCATTTAAATCCTCTAGACAGAAATAGAACTCATCTTTTAAATGATGACTTTCAGATAAATGACAACACTAGATATCTGTCTTTGTCAGTAATTGTTTAACTTAATAGATACACCTAGCATTAAGTAGTTTTTATAAAAGCTTTTCGTGTGGAGGTGTTGAACCTCTGACCTGCAAATCTTTCTCTATAAGCTCATAGGAAAAAGAAAACGTATTTTTGTCCACTCCTGAATGTGACACAGTTTGGGAGTGAACAGGGAGCTTTTCTTCCCCTCAGACCCACTTGACTGTGCATGTTCAAAAAGGAGTTTAATAAAAAGACAGTGCAAGTGACTTTGAATGATTTTGACCTCAACTCGAGTCTTTCCTGAGATGTGCAGTACTGTTTTTTTATGTTCTTTTGACAGATGTAAGGGATACTGCATAGTGGACAGCATGATTCCCTCTGATTGACTTAGGCAGGGTGTGAATAGCGCTGCAAAGCAGGGGAGCAACGTTGAGCTTTCAAAGTGACAGACTGGTTACAGAGTGATTGAACAGGTGTATGTCCTAGCATGTATGTGATAGGCTTGGGGAGAATAAAGGAGCAAGGAAGAAAGGAACACATCGTGTATATATTTATGATATAGTTTCTTCTTTTTCATGTGCATTATTGTCTCAATGTAAGAAGAAACATGTAATTTAGATATTCTGGTTCTATCTTCTTTTCATATGAGGAATAAAATAAAATTTTGTGTGAATATATATGACATTTCAAATGTAAGACAAATAAATATACAAATAGGCACATAAAAAGATGCTCAAGATATCATTAAAAGATGAAAATTAAACTAACAATAAGCTTCCACTATTTATCATATGAATACCCAGTTGTTCTAACACCATTCAATAAAGAGATTGTTTCTTCATTGAATTACATTTGCCCCTTGTCAAAAATCAAATGTCAATTTATGAGATAACCCTATTTCTGGACTTTCTAGTTTGTTCCCTTGATTTAATTATTGATTTTGATGCTAGTTCCATGCTTTGGTAATTGCAGATTTAAAATAAGTCTTAAAGTGATGGCGAGGTGGCTAAGTTGGTTGCTGCATTATCCTATACACAAAGGAGGTTGCGGGTTCAATTCCCAGTCGAGGTGCATACAGGAGGCAAGTCATCAACGTTTCTCTCACATCAGTCTCTCTCTCTCTCTCTCTCTCTAGCTCTCTCCTTTCTCTCTCTCTCAAATCAATAATAAAACATATCCTTGGGTGAGAATTAAAAAAAAGAAAATAAATAACTAAATAAAATAAGTCTTAAAAGTAAGTTTTGTTGTGCAAACACAACATTCTTTACATTACCATCTTAATTTTAGAATCAGCTTCTCAGTTTTAACAAAAGGGGCTGTAGACATTTGATTGGAGTGTATTCAAGCTATAGATCAATTTGGGGAGAATTGATGTCTTAACCATTGTGTCTCCCAGCCTCTGTACAAGCTACAGTTGAATCTGGAACAAGGTAGGGGGCTAGGAACACTGACCCTTGAGCAGCTGAAAATCCACTATAGCCACTGACTCTTCAAATACTTAACTACTACCATATTGCTGTTGACTGGAAGACATACGGATATTGTACAGTCAATTTACACATATGCATTTATATTTTATGGTATTAAAACATTAAAATAGACTAGTATGTACATATATTTAGTTTTTTTTTTATTTCTCTCAACAGTTTTATAATTTATAGGGTACAGATATTGTATTTTTTGTTGATTTATCCCTAACTAGTTCATATAATTTTGTGCTAATCTAACTTATACTGCTTTGTTACATTTTAATTTCAAATTTTTAACTTTTAGGACATAGAAATGCAATTTGCTTTTGTACATTGATCTGCAAACTTGATAAATTTAATTATTATTTTCCATTGCTTTTACTTTGTATACTACAGTGAATTTTCTATAAGAACAACATGTTATCTGTGAAAAAAATGTTTTACATCTTCTTTTCAAATTATGTAATTGATATTTCCTTTTTCTTTATGTATGGCACTGGCTAGATACTCTAGCACTATGTTAAAAAAAAATTAGTGAGAATGGACATTATTATCTTGTTCCTAATCTTAGAGTAAAAGCATTTAGTCTCTTACCATTAAGTATGATGTTAACTTCAGAATTTTTCATAGATGTCCTGAATCAGGTTAAGTGTATTCCCTTCTATTCCTGATTTGCTGAGTTTTTAACCAAAATGAATGTTGGGTTTTGTCAATATTTTTTTCTTTTCTGTTTTGTTGTTGTTATTGTTTTCCTGTCCATTGGGAATGGTCCTATACTCATTCCTTTTTAGTTGGTAAATATGGTAAATTACATTGACATATTGTTAAATGTTAAACTAACTTTGGTCAAATTCCACTTGGCCATCATGTATTATCCTTTTTATATAAGGTGGGCATTTATTTCCTAACATTTTGTTAATAACATTTGTTTCTATGTTCATGACAAATATTGGCCTGACTTTTTTTTAGTCCTTTTTTATCGGGTATAATGATGATGCTGGCCTTATAGAATGCGTCGGGAAGGATTTCCTCCTGTTTAATTTTCTGGAAAAGCTTGTGAAGAGAACTATTCTTTAAATATTTGGTAGAATTTATCAGTGAAATCATCCCTTCCTGAAGTTTTATTTGTGGAAAAACTTTATGTTGCAAATTTAATTTCCTCAGTACATAAAAGCCTATTCAGATTACCTATATATTTTTTAATGAGCTCTGATAGTTGTGTTTTTCAAAGAATTTTCCCATTTTATCGAAGTTAAATATTGGCAAAATGGTCACATTATTCCATGCTCTCTCAGCTTCAAATTCATCTTTCTAAAATCATCTTTGAAACTCTAGGTCTGAGACAGGAAGCCCTTATTTTTGTTTTGTCAGCTGGTCTTCTTCTTAGCTGTGCCAATGAAGGGCACAGGAAAGAGACTCCACACCTGTGGGAAGAAGGCTTTGCTCCTCTTAGGTGCTTCCTGCTTGCTTTCTCTTCTTGTTAGTAACACCCACCAACATGTATTCGCAGGCATTTTATTCCAGCTTATATTCCCCCACTAATAATTACCACACCACCCTGAGGACACCAATACCAATTAATTGTCAGAGGTCTGCACTCCGGACTCACAGCACATATCTCTGATCTCAGAGACACCAGTACCAGCAAGCACTCTTTCTCAGAGGTCTGAATTTCAACTCCAAGGGAGCCTTCCCCTAAGCTTCTACATATTAAGAAGTTAAGAGCTCTTCCTTTTGTTCTCTCAGACCTAGAGCTGGGGCTGCTTCCTGCAGTTGCTATTTCCTGTCACCTCAGTCTTATCCATGGTTTGCTCTTTCAGTTCTTCAGTCCCTAGTTAGCAATTATTTATGTTTAATTGTGTTTGTTGAAACAACTGGGATGGTTTCTGCTTTCTATCTACTCCCTGATAAATATAATGAGTATATGTTTATTTCTACTGTAGTCAATTCTCATATTGCTTGTAATTTCTTTAAAGTTAAATTAATTGCAAAACAAGAACAAAAGTCTAAGAAAAATAAAGTAGTTTTAAATCTAATTCAAATACATCTGATCTTTAGGTTTCAATGCAAAGGGAAAAACATAGTTTGACATTTTCCAAACTTCTGCTTCTAATATCCACATAATGCAATCTATTTAAACCTCAAGCAAGAAAATGTGAGTAAAAATGGTTACATACCTTTGTTTTATTAGTCTGGGTAAAGCACAGGCTAGACATCAGACATACTTTACTGCCCCAAACATTAGAAATCAGGATTGTATTTGATCAGACTGCCAAATTATTCATGAGATTTGATTTGAGAAATAAGACATGATGAGAAGAAAAACTGCAATTTATATATGATTGTCTCAAATTTCCTGGTGGTGCCCATGAATATGCTTATATTTATAGGATTATTGCAAAGCTTTGGCATTCATTGCCTGTATTAGCAATTTGGGATTATCTAAAATATAAAGGTAGTTTTATAAAATTTTCTTTTCTTTTCAATTATTGTCTAATACTTTGAAAACAGTCCAAGTGGGAAGTATGAGGTTGTTTGGTATTTTGGTATGGCAAATTCATATATATATATTCATATTCCCTTCTTGCTTTTTCTTTAAGTCTTCTGAGTACTCTTAGATAAACCATGTTACATCATGTCATGTCAGGTATTACTGGATAATTGCATTTTCATTAAGAGGCTGTTTTCAAAAGTTGCATTGAGACCTATATTCTCAAAACTATATATGACTGCTTCTGTTGCAACAGGAGATAAACTGGCTGAACATTGCAGATTAACTTTGAGGGATCACCACTGCTACTTGAAAGGAATTCTAGGTAGGTATAAACTTAAATTGGAGACTGCTATAGCATAGCTGCCAAACCTTAGCTAAAACTCAGGGATGAATATTTTACTGTGCTGATTCATCGCCTCAGCAGAGAAGGAATCCTGAACGTTACCATTTTACATCTCCTAATCCTGTGATTTCATCACCTGCCATTTGTAGACTGGTAATGTTCTTGTGGCTATGAGAAAAGTGTATACTTGTTGAAAGCCCTTTGTAAAGAAACCTTACTGTTGTGACTTTTGCACTGCCTCTGCTCTCCACGGGGAACACCTATAACAAGGCAGACCTCAGAGATGGAAAATCGTTGTGAGTGTGCTTCTGCTTTCCATATGCTTTTAATTGTTTCACTTTCCTATGCTTAGCATGGGTGCATGGAAGGATGAAACAAAGCCTACATTTATTTTTCTTGTCGACTTGGAATGTCAAAAAGATCTAGTCACATAGTTCCAGTTAAAGGTCTGTTCAGGGATTTCAAAATAATTAAAATCTATAAGTTAGCCCTGGGGTAGAGAAATGCACTTGCTCTTTGCTTCCATGAATACATTCTTCATTTTGGGTAGAATAAACTGTGTAATGTACTTGGAGAGGAATGAATAAAGAGTAGATTATACAGAAAGCCTATCAGCCTTAGGTAGAAATTTAGTTGCAGCCCTCACAAGAATGTTAGTTCTATCAATTTCTTGCTCTCGACAGCAAGTGCTCTTCAAAATAGCTGTCAGACCTTTTTAATCCCTCTGCAAGTAATTCCAGCAGAGTTGATTAAAACGAGATAGTGACTAAATAAGAACTGAAGTAGAATTATTGAGATTGTTAAAGATATGATTCCTACATTCCAGTCCTGTAAAATAGGATGGGAATAACATGCTACTTATCATTATAAGAAAGCATTAATTTCTCTAAAGTCCTCAACTCCAAATCTATCAATACTTAAGAGTGATTGTTTTTATATATAATTATGATACTAAGATTATTGGTTAATAATCCAATTAAATATGTAAAGCCAATTTATTGCAGTTTTTAATGGTGTAAAACACATTTGCAGGTTAACTAAAGTTTAATGTTTCCACCTATTTTTTGGCCGGGTGGTTGATGGTAGAAGTTACATTTTGCTTGTTTTGATCCACTGTAGAAATTTCCATTTGTTTATTCACTGTTGAGTCTTATTTAAACTCTTTTTAAATTTTTTCTTTATTGATTAAGGTATTACATATGTGTCCCTACCCCCCCCCCCCCTTGCCCCTCACCCCCTGCCCATGCCCTCACCACCCTGGTGTCTGTGTCCATTGGTTAGGCTTATATGCCTGCATACAAGTCCTTTGGTTGATTTCTGCCCCTTACCCCCACCCTCCCCTACCTTGCCTCTGAGGTTTGATGGTCTGATGGATGCTTCTCTGTCTCTGAAGCTGTTTTTGTGCATCAGTTTATGTGGTTCATTATATTCCACAAATGAGTGAAATCATGTGATATTTATCTTTCTCTGACTGACTTATTTCACTTAGTATATGCTAGCCAGGCCCATCCATGCTGTTGCAAATGGTAGGAGTTCCTTCTTTTTTATTACAGTGTAGTATTCTATTGTAGATGTACCAGTTTTTTAATCCACTCATCTGCTGATGGGCACTTAGGCTGTTTCCAAATCTTAGCTATGGTAAATTGTGTTGCTATGTACATAGGGGTGCGTATATCCTTTCTGATTGGTGTTTCTGGTTTCTTGAGATATAGTCTTAGAAGTGGGATCACTGGGTCAAATGGGAGTTCCGTTTTTAATTTTTTGAGGAAACTCCATACTGTTCTCCACAGTGGCTGCACCAGTCTGCATTCCCACCAGCAGTGCATGAGGGTTCCCTTTTCTCCACATCCTCACCTGCACTTGTCATTTGTTGATTTGTTGATGATAGCCATTCTGACAGGTGTGAGATGGTACCTCATTGCCATTTTGATTTGCATCTCTTGGATGACTAACAATGTTGAGCATGTTTTCTTATGTCTTTTGGCCTTCCTTATGTCCTCTTTTGAAAAATATCTATTTAGGTCTGTTGCCCTAAATTGTACTGTTTATCTTCCTTTTGTTAAGTTGTATGAGTTCCCAGTAAATGTTTGGAGATTAAGCCCTTATTGGAGATAACATTGGCAAATATGTTCTCCCATGCAGTGGGCTATCTTGCCTTTTTGTTGATGGTTTCTTTTGCTGTGCAAAAGCTTTTTATTTTGATGTATCATGCAGTACCATTAGTCTATAAAATTTTAAGAATGGCTGACTCCATTTGATTCATTCAAGTCTTATTGATAAATATTTAGAATGAACAGAAGCAATTAATGGAGAGAGAGAGAGAGAGAGAGAGAGAGAGAGAGAGAGAGAGAGAGAGAAGGGAAAGGGAAAGGGAAAGGGAAAGGGAAAGGGAAAGGGAAAGGGAAAGGGAAAGGGAAAGGGAAAGGGAAAGGGAAAGGGAAAGGGAAAGGGAAAGGGAAAGAGAAAGAGAAAGAAGAGATATGATGAGAAAAAATCATCATTGGCTACCTCCTGCATGCCTCCTACTGGGGATCAAGCCTGTAATCTGGGCATTTGCCTTTGGCTGGAACTGAATCTGGGACCCTTCAGTCTTCAGGCTGATATTCTATCTGTTGAGACAAACTGGCTAGGGCTATGGTGAATTGTTTTTCAAAAATGTCTCATACTTGCTACTTTGAATAGAACACTGGCAGTTTATTTACATCCATATTTTAACACCGTATTTTATTTAACCAAAATTAATTTGGTATAGCTAGTCATTTTATATGTCTTAGAAATTTATTTTTTTCTCATTTTTTATTGAGCAAAATTACATGATTAACCAATAATTCATTCTCTGTAGATCCTAGAAAATGATTAAAGCTTTTATTTTTAATAAAATAAAAATTGGTAGAATTTTGTATCTCCCAAAGTGTACAATCCTAAATTAATTAAATTCAGTTAAAATGCATTAAGTGCTCACTTATTTTCCTATGTTTTCTAATGTAATCCCTTGTTATTTCATAGAAATGTGGGTATTTTTATCCCCATTTACAAATGAGAAAATAGACGTTTAAGGAGATTGGAAAGGAGTAGAGTGCTAATCTCCATATATTATAATACAAGTCTTAATTGGAAAACTGTATCTACTAGCATTAAAAGCAATGAATGGTTCCAAGTAGAGTCTTTTGGAATGGCTCACTGATTAATCATAAACATTGCATTATAGAGCACCTCAATCCATACTGACTGAGTATGTGAGTCTGATGATGCTTTATTTTGAGCTTTCATAACGGAGATAATTTGCAATTCAAAATTAGATTCACCTTTTTCTAATTAGGTGAAATTACAGTTGCCATATTATAATTCAAGTCTATGTGACAGACAGGGGTCTTTGTTTGGATTATATCAGATTATTTTTCTGGTTTTCTGAAAATTGTAGCTTTTAATGAACATGGATTTTTAAACCTTCTGACAAATATCTGTTTGTATTTAGGAGTAGGGCTGTTTCCTCTCTCTGAACTAGAAATGCAGCTATAATTGTCTTTATTATGGGACACATTCAAAAGCATTTCTCTTTCTACCAAACTGTCTAAAGGTATTGATGTCAGAATATTTCCCTTCTAATGAGCACATGATGTCTCCCAGAGATGCTATGAAAAATATCACTGTGCCTCAAACTGAATTATAGTAATACCACTTAATAATGCTTTTTAAAATGTCTGAAATTATATATCATAGGGATATTGAAATACGGAGGTATTATACAGGAATTGCATTGCCAAAAATAACTTTTAGTATTTGACCATTGAAAATTTTAAAATGTATTATAAAATCTCTGCCAAAGATATAAGAGGTTAGACCTCATAAACTTGAATAACCTAGGAGCCATTTAGAATAGTTGCACAGAATCTGAAGCCAGATTGCCAGGGGATCAATATAGAGAGCTTTCCCTCCTTATAAAATGGGGAAAATGCCTAGGATTATTGCAGGAATTAAGAGTTAAAGCATATAAAATACCTAAAATATTGTTTAGCAAAAAGTTTGCTCTCCAGAGTGTTAATTATCTCCTTTGGACACAGTATTTGTGATAGAAGTTTTTCAAACAATCTCCTTTTAAAGTTGTTTAAGACAATTCATTCTGTAATTTATTAAAATTTCTTATATAATAAGTTTTTCTAAAAAGTATGTTTTTTTTGTACCTTGTCATTTATGAGTAATTATTTAATTGCAACATCACATCACTCTTACCCCTATACCTCTTCTTGGAGTTTTAATCAAAATTTTGTCTCTAGCTAATAAAATAGGTTTGTCTCATGATTGTCTTCAATGACCTTTAAATAAAAAAACTTTACATCTACTAGTATAAAATGTCGATATAATTTCTTACAGATTCTGTTTCATTTTGAAATGTAACTACTTCAATATTTTAATATCTTTATCACAATGAATAAGAACTTATTTGAAACTTCTATTAAATTATATGAAAGTACAATTGATAAAAAATGTATTCTTAAACTCAATATTAATGAGAATAGGGTAAATATAAATTTAAAAGTTGTTGGTATTTAAATGGGTATTTTTTTCTTGTGTTCACTCAATAGAGATTTATTGAGTATATACCATATGTAATACACTGCACATTCAGAATATTAACTTTAGGAATAAGCTAAAATACTAGAAATAATTATACATTACACTGCAGTTTGGTATTTTTAATGGGTTTTATTCCACTGCAAATATCAAACAATTAATTACTTAAAAGTTTTTATCTTGGTATTGTTTATAGACTATTTTCTTTTTTGTACTTAAATATTAACAACCATTTATATTCAATCAAAATACTTCATTTCTGTATGATATTTTCTCGAACGATGTTGCCACCATGGCAACTGGAGCTCTCAATGACAATACCATGCAAACAACCGGGTTGAATTATGTTGACAGAATTTTAAAGTAATTAGATTATGAAGATGCTTTGTCTTTTCTAGTTCAGAGATTTGTGCAACATTGCTAAACAAATTATTCTGAAAATATTAAGTTGTTTAATCAGTTATTGTCATCTGACTCTATTATCACTCTCTTACAATCTCCTATCATATACACATTACAGAATTGCTTAGTTGATCCGTATCCATCCGCTAATCATTTCCTGTATGAATTTTACTTGACATATTTTTCCTGGCATGGTTTGGTTTTCTGGATGTGTTTTAACACATGGAGCAACAACAAATTATCGCTAACAGAATTCGTCGTATTAGCTCAGACAAGCTGGACACACCAGGGAGTTGGATTTAGAGAGTGACCCTTTATTTCTTTCTATTTTGCAAAGGCGCCCTATTCACATATGGATTGTAGGACATTTGTGTTATTTTGATTTTAACAAAATGTGTTTAAACATGAGTCTTTGTCTATATGTAGAAGATGCCATGAGTAAATTCTTTGGTGTGGGTTGCTCAGGGACGTTGGGGCTGGGAAAACAGACCTGGCTGGGAATCTGTCACTTACAGATCTATACTGTGTCACTTTTCCCTTCACTGCAGATGGGCAAGTGCAAACAAGTGTCAGAAAATAGATTGCCTGGACCATGTTGTCCTTAGGAGATGGAAGTTGCCTGGAGAGCATTTTAGTCGGTTATTGGGACAGAGCTATTAATCTGGCATAGCAAATAAAAGGTTAGAGTATCCAAAGTACAGGGAGGAACTATTTAGTAAGCAAAGATATAGATATGCATTGGCTCTTCCCCATTTTCAAACAGAGTCTGAACACAAAAAATGTGGAGATAACAACAACTGGGACACTGAAGGCTAACCAAATACTCTTGCCTGAAATTTCTAGGTAACCTTAGGCCAAGACTTTCTGTTTTCATCATGTGAGTAATTTTACCAGTATTTATGACATGATAGATAAATTTGTGTTTTGTTTTTTTAATTACATGCCAAATATATGTAAATAAGGAGATTTACAAATCATTGGTTATGTTAGAAATTGTCTGTACCTTAAACCCAGTCCACACAAAAAGTAATCACTACATGAAGTCAATCTCTATCAACCTCTTAAAATACATTTATGAATCTCAAATTAAATTTTATACACAATTTAAAATTTATAAGTCTTTGTCATGCTTATTTCTTCATGGTTTTGGACTTTAAATCATAAAATTATCTACTCTCCAAGGTAAATTAATCCCTTACTTAACCATGTGCAGAAATATTTAAAACATCATGGATCTTGTTACAAAGCTAGTGATAGGTTCTCTGATTGTTGGAGTAGAGAATATACTAATTAAGTTTGTTAATTTTAATAAATTGAACAGACAAGTATACCTCATATTGTCAGAAGAAAAGAGGTGACCAAAGCTTAGTATAAACATAATTTTATAAACCAAGGAGAACTTAAAGAAATAAGGTTGTTCATAAAGAAGAAAAGTAAGTGAAAATTGGGAATAACTGACTTTCTTATGTGGTTGTCAAAGAATCAGCATATACTTAATGAAAATTTACATTGGGCAAGGGAGTATTCGCTGGAGATAGAGAGCTGAGAATGTCACTAACCATGGCCTCAATCTGAGTGGAAGAAGTTAAAAATATAAATTAAAAACTGATTATGACTAAGTAGTGTTTTGTTATAATTTTAAAAGAAGTAAATGAAAACAAAATGTTGGCCAATGAAATAATATCCACATATGCAGGTCATTAATTTTGTATTTATTTATCGTTTACAGTATCACAGCAATTCCCCATTTTCCACTCCTCTGTCTCCCTCTACCCAGGGCCTGCTGCACCCCAGGTCTTCACACTATTGACCGTATCCATGAGCTGTATATGCATATGTGTTCCTTGGTTAATCTCTTCCAATCCCCTTATTTCAAGGAAAGAAAAAGACCATTAAAGCTCTAAAGTGTAAAAGAAGATAATAAGTCTTTTCCAGGGATTCATGTATTCAGATTTTCTCCTCTTTACCTTACTATTTTTTTCTTCATCCCTCAAACTCAACCTACCAAATATATAATAACTAAGGTTATTTTCCTTCTCTTACGATTCAGTTCAGGCATGCTTCCTTGAAGACATCTAATTCTTCTTGTCTCCTTCCTATATCACTGCTCTACACTTACCACCATGACCTTCTAAAACAGAAATCTTATTAGTATTTCTGTTGCTCAAAGACTTTCACTTGACTGTTATTTTCTACAATAAAAACTACTTAAATGACAGGCACTCAAGATTTGTACCTAGTTTATCTTTTCAGTCTAATTTTCTGTTTGTTTAGCTGAGACTATAGCTTTGAATTCCCTTATAAGATTATGGAATTGGGTCATATTATGGGTATATGATTTTTTTTAAAGGGGAAAATGATGATTTTTATTTTTATTTTAATATATTTTATTGATTTTTTTACAGAGAGGAAGGGAGAGGGATAAAGAGTTAGAAACATCGATGAGAGAGAAACATTGATCAGCTGCCTCCTGCACACTCCCTACTGGGAATGTGCCCACAACCAAGGTACAAGCCCTTGACCTAGATCGAACCTGAGACCCTTGAGTCCATAGGCTGACACTCTATCCACTGAGCCAAACCTGTTAGGGCATGGATATATGATTTTTTTTTTTAAGAAAATGTCAATCTGTTTTCCAAAATAGTTGTACTATTTTACATTCTATGTCAGAGTTCCAATCTCTACATTTTTGCCAACACTTAGATAAGCAGACTTTTTAATTCTAGCCTTTTAAATAAGTAGTGGTATATGATTGTGATATAATTTTCAGTTTCCTAATGAGATATGATGTTGAGTACCTTTACATGTGCTCATTTGCTATCTATACATCTTCTTTGAGAAAGTATGACAATTGTTTTCCTATTGGTCAGGGAAGATATTTGTCTCTTTAGTATTATATTTGAAAATTGCTAATACATTCTAGATACAGATACTTATAGAATTGTTTTTTTGCAAACGTTTTCTACAAGTCTGTGGCTTGATTTTCCATTTTCTTAATAGTATCATTCAAAATTAAACATTTTAAATTTTGATGAAGTTCAATATATCCATTTTTTCTGTTATAGATTTGTTTTTGGTTTTCATATTGTATTTTTTTTAACTACTAAGGGGATCTTTCTGAATATTCTAGGCCAGTGGTCAGCAAACTGCGGCTTGGCAAACCGTGGCTTGCGAGCCACATGCGGGCGGCTCTTTGGCCCCTTCAGTGTGGCTCTTCCACAAAATACTGACTTCTGTGTATGGGCCACGAGGTTTCAATCGCACTGTACATGTGCGCCCGCATGTGCTATTTTGTGGAAGAGCCACACTGAAGGGGCCAAAGAGCCGCCTGTGGCTCCCGAGCCTCGGTTTACTGACCACGGCTCTAGGCTATTTTTCTTGCATTGTGAGGTCTTTCCATTCTGATTGAAGAGAACAAACTATTCCCAATCACCGTATATTCTGATGATTGTTTGACCTGTTTTTCCCTATCTTGTGGTCCTTTCCCTATCTTTCCTTATACACATGTGCTGACCAATACTCAGCTAAAGACTTGAGGGCGCCCTCTATATAAGTTCTGTCCCCCCAACTTAGAAAGATCACTGGGTCCTGTTTGGATCTACCTCCATGCTCTGTGGCCTAATTCTTCCTTCAGGCAGTATTGTGGGACGATTGTAGTGTCTACTTACTCTGTCTTTTTCCCTTCTCTAAGGGTCATTATGCTGAAATTACTATTGTCCAGTAATTTAAAAAAATTGTATATTTTGTCCAGTTTTGTTTTTTTGTTTAATTCTTTGAGGTAAGAGAATAAATCTAGTTTGTTACATCATCATGACCAGGAGCAGAAATCTATAACTGTCCTTCGATTGGTCTATGTTCCTTGATAAAATTTGAACCCCCTGAAGGTAAATGTTCTAGTCCACATTTAGTATTCAACAAATATTTCTTGAATAAAATCAATGCATTTTTCTGAATCCATGTGATTTATTTAGAAATAAGAAGACGTGCTTTCACTTTAGTCTTCTATTTTAATCCCAATCAATTTTATTGGAAATCTGTAAAATGAGTAAAGAAGCAAGAAGTAGAAACTAGCATACAAGCTCATTACTCACAGTTGGGCATCACTTTGCTTTCTTTTATTTATTGTTGTTTTTAATGTGCTCAGCTCAACTTTGGAAATAACACCAGGCAAGCATCGTATTTATCTTGAAGGTATTTGAGTGAATGAATATACAAATGGAAAAGAACAAGACTATATATTAAAATAAAACTCTGACTCAAAACTTGCAGCAACCAGCCCAGGAAGCCCAACCACAACCTCTGTAGCCTTTGGCCCTAAACAGTCAGGACTTAATCAGTAACTGATAACTTCCCTAATTTTTGCCCCTGCTTCCAATTTAGGACCAACCAGAGAAAGCCAAATGTACCTCCCTAGTCAATTACATATGATGTCCCATTTCTAGTTTACTTGCCTCCAGCTTCCCCATGTCAACAATCCCCAATCAGGGCATACATGACACTTTGCATTTTATTATTGTTATTATTATTATATTTTATTATTATTGGTAGTATTTTGCCTTTGAATCTCTGCCAAATGAAAATGATGTTGGCTGGCTCCTTTCCTTTAGCAAGCTCTGATAAAATAGCATGTGTTTGTTCTCATTTGGGTGGTCTTTATTTATATCCACAGTCACAGTGTAGTGAAAAATATAGTACATATGTGATAAATCATGAGAAAGAGGAACTATGCCTATAGAAGGGAACATAAACTAGGGTTTTGGTGATAAGAGAAGCCACTGAATTGAAAATTCTATATGTTGAAGCTATTTAAAATTTTATATTTTATCCATTGAGATATATATATATATATATATATATATATATATATATATATATATATATATATATAATATATGAAGAAATTTTCCCTCTTATTTTATTTTCATAGATACTTATTTCTATTATTTGGGGGTTTCTTGGGGGCAAAAATTTTTGGCATCTTTATGTACTATGAAAATCATGACACTGTTTTCAAATCATATACCTTGCCATACAGAATAGAAGGAAAAAAATCAATGTATGTTTTATCCATTATTTGTTATTGCTTTATTTTACTCCATTCTCAAATTATACCCTGGAAGGAAATAAAAATAAAATAATATCTATTGTATACCAATCTAGTGTCATTCATAGTTCTACAAATTTTCATAATAACTGAAATCTCATTTAATGCTTAGAATTCTTAATTCTATGTTAATATTGTCATTCTTATTTTACAGCAATAAAACAGATACACAAAGAACTCAAATAGCTAGTACAAGGTCACAGAGCTAGCCACGTGCTGAACCCCAATAGGAACACAGGTCTCTCTAACTATAGATCAAGGTTTCTCAACCTCCGCTCTGTCGCATGATTCTTTGTTGCGCTGTCCTGTGCATTGCAGGATGATTAGCAGCATTCCTGTCCCCTATCCTCTAGATAGCAGTTCTGTTCCCCAGTCATGACAGTCACAATGTTTCCAGACATTGCCAAAAGTCTCCTGGGGGCAAATATTGTGCCTGGTGAGAACCACCTACAATTATAGTTTAGTTATTCTACCTAGTATGAACGTTCCCTTAGCTAACCTAATCTTTCACAATTGATTATTTCCATAATTTGTTTGATTCAACTTCTTGAAGCATGGGAATGCACACACACACATATAAACATACATACACACACATCCCTCCTTCACTGCCTTGCCCTTCTCTGTGCATCCCCATACATTCTCTAATAAAATTAGAATTGATTCATTTTCAGCAGGGAATTCACTTTTAGTTTTATAATCACTGTCTTGGGAGTTGATGTACTTAAAAAGGCCCCATTAGACATTCTGACAAAGAGCTGATTGTCAGTCTGTAATTGCTGGGGAAAGAAACTAAATTTATGGTCAACTTCCTACTGTTTTTTTTTTTCTGTTTGTTTTTAGAATTCTTTAAATTAGTCTAGTAACCTTGCTCTCTATCATGCTCGCACAATATTCTCTCCCCACTGCCCCTCCTTTCTTTTGTTTTTACTTTTTCTCTTTTCTCTCTTTACTACCAACCCTGTGCCTCCCCCACTTCTGTTTTTCTCTTCTTCTTCTTTTTTATTCTTCTCTTTGAGAGTCCTGTAAGGCACTAGCATACATGGATTTCAGTATTCCTTTTCCCCTTTTCTCTCTCTCCTTCACTCCTCTCTTTTGCCTCTGGAGTTCCCTGCCAGAGCAGCTGGCCCATCCAGCCTTTGATGCTACTCTGTTATCTTTGGCACCAGCTCACAGGCTTCATTGGGCTGAAATTGGAACTCTTCCATCCCCATCTCCTTTCTTTTGTCCTGCAATATGGTTATCCCGAAGGCCACTCAGCTGCCTCCTGATATTAGAGTAGGTGACAAGAACAGGGAATAGACTCTCTGAAGCCAGAGCTAAGCAGCTGAACATCTTACAGCGGCGAACACCTTTGTTGTTGCTAATACCTTTTTCCCAAACCCATGCAAGGAGCATTTTGAAATAAACTTCAGCACCTCTCACTTTTCCCTTAGCAAGCTGTGGTATCTGGCAGTGGTTTTCAAAAAAGTACTTATCTTTGAAAATCAGACTGAGTTGAAATTATCCTGATTTCATTGTAAAACTTCAGATTGAAGCAAACACATTTTTCGAATTTCATGGGAGTGCCACATATTTTTCGACTATACAGTAAAAGTGAGCTGAATAATGGGATGTAAAAAAAAAACAAAAACCTGAAATAAAGAATTTCTGTGACTAACACTGCTCTAAGCCTACCTTCCCCTCTTAAAAACTCATTTCCTACTTAGAGCTGAATAGAAAGCATACATTAACTCTGAACCTTGGACAAACTCCTTTGATAAGAAAGAACTGACTCGGATCGTAGAATGTGGATTTATTTTGGCCCTTAACATCTTAACACAGACTCAGAATTGGTTTCAATGATTTGGAGGGATAGAAATGTTAAAATTATGTACCGCTCCAGTTTCACAGTTCCTGTGGAGAAAAATCAAATTTTAAGCATACCATGATTTTTCTGCATAAACACGAGGAGTGAGGAACTAGAGCTTCTCTTTAGAACGCGGTTTGTACAAAAGATCTTTATCTCCTTCATTCTTGTTTGGTGTTATTCTGTGTGGAAAACCGTGTGCTGCACTTAGTCCTATTTGCTTATCCTACTATGCAGCCACCTGCAGACTGATTATTTCCTTTTAAAGCAGGAGTAAAATCTCCACTTCCCTCCCTCCTCTAGGCAGCCTCCGCAAAAAGGCAGCTTATACAATGATGTTTTGTGAGAATGGATCTCATTAACAACAGCAACTTGGATTTATATAGCGCCTTATCACACAAACTCCAAAGCAACTCCAGGCATTTTCTAAAATGGAAAGCATTCCCTTTTAGGCTTCACCCCCAAAATCTTTATTAAACAAAAACAACAACAGCAACAAAGACTAACTGGAACATGTGAGCCAATCAGGGGGAAATGCATTCTTCTTCGTCTAAGTTATGGCGAGGCAGACTTCAAATCAAATTGTCCATGTCATTGTTTCAGAAACAGATAACACTAGAATTTAAGCAGTTCCTGATGAGAAAGACAACTTTCTGTGAGAGAGATGCTGTCCAAATTTTTAAATGACTGCTTGCCTTAATCCGCATGCTTTGTTCAGTGTAGTATTTCTTCAGGAAAATTTGAAGGACTTTGATGTATTACTGTGATGTGTTACGATACTTTTTTTTCTAGGTCAAATTTAAGGTGGAATGCTGATTTTTCTTTTTCTTTTTAAGAATTTAGCCAGTTGATTAGTCGTTATAGAATCATTTTTAAAATTTGTCTTTTGCAATGGTACATAGCTGCTCTCTGTGGGTAGCAAAATAAGTAATCTGTATTAGCATATGCTTCAACTCATAATGGTTAAAAATTATAAATGCTTCTCCAATACAAATATCATAATGTTATATTTGTTATCTTTGTTTCTAGCTTTGAGATAGATTGGGTTACACCCTCAACATCCAAAGTTAATGCTATCTTCATGATCAGGAAGCTTCTATAACAGTTTTGTTTATGGTAAAAGCATGATGTTTAACATCAGACATGCATTTGGTTTTAATATCTTATGGAACTATTTATGATTTGTCTGACTTTGGCAGTCAACTGATTTTTTATGACTTGGCTTCATAATCTCTAAAATATAACTAATATTGCAAAAGACAATTGAGACACTATGAAGAATTTGATATGATGCCTGCTATTGGTTAGTATTGAAAATAAAAGTAAAATGGTAGCCCAAGATTAAGACAGAAAATGGGATAGCTATCTTGAAATATACCTTCAGAAAAGCAAATACTCAGATTGAGAGAGCTCAGAAGAGCCCAGAGAATATTCATTTCAAGTTGAGGAGCAAACACTAAAGGTTCAATCCTTATTTTATACAATGAACAAATGGGGTAAAAAGCAAATGGAATCAGGAGGCAAACCTGGATTAGTTCAGAAATTCAGAGGAAGTAAGACAGAAAAATGTACAAAAATAGTCATATTTTCAGGTAGCACCTAACCCTTGAAAGAAAAGGAAGAAGAGAAATACTGAATGTGAATGACGCGATAGAATATGAACTCTGCAGAGAGAAGTAAAATCTGAAAGAACTTACCTACACAATTCTTAGTCATCTGAAAACTAGTCTGATTTCCTGGAGTTTAGCCCTGGCTCCTGCCTCTAACAAATAGGTGAGGCAACAGAAACTTACTTTATTCAATATGGTTTACTCAGAAAGTAGCCAGCTGTGACCTACCAGACAAAACAATACCAGTGATGGTGGAAAAGAAGAACAAAGGGCAAACTAGGAAGCAGAAAGTTGTTGCCATAGAGAACTAATGCAACTGCTACCGGACATTTTGCGAAAAACTGAAGTAAATGTGTTGCTTTATAGAAGTGCAAAGCAGAGATACAAGAGCTCTTAAAGGCAAAAGGTGAAAATGAAGAAAAAGCAAGCAAGCATAAGGTAGTAGGGAAAAAAAGCTCTTCTCAAATGGATATTAACCAAAAGTATAATAAAGCCACAAGTTGATCATGAAGCAACATGAGACAAGCAAAAGAATAAAGTTTAAACTAATGAAAAAGTTAAGATTAGACAGTAAAATTGTATATACATTTCTTTGCAACATTGATCACATTAAGTTAAAACTGGAAATAGCCTAAATACTTATCTATGTGGAACTGCTTAAATACATTATAATAAATCATTAAAATAAATATCATTAAGCAGAAAAATTTGGGAAACCTAGTTACACATATAAAAAACACTGTATTAGATATAATATTAAATGAGATAGAAAGACACTTAAGCATATATACATACTACCGTCTGTATATCATGTTTATGTGTGCACTTTCATCTGTGTTTATAAGTATTTTTCTTTGGGGAACATATATTATCTCAAATCATACAAATAAGACTAATCTCACTGATTGCCTGAGAGGAGATAAATGGAGGCTGGAAAACAGGGATGCAGAGAATAAGTTTTACCTTTTATTAAATATTATAGTATTAGAGGCCCAATGCATGAAATTCATGCAAGAGTAGGCCTTCCTTCCCCCGGCTGCCAGCACCAGCTTCCCTCCAGCACCTGGGACCCGGGCTTCCCTCTGGCCACCAGCAGGCACCCGGGATCTGGGACTGGGGCTTCCCTCATAGCCCCGACTTCATCCAGAAGGTCATCAGGAAGGATGTCTGGTCTAATTAGCATATTATGCTTTTATTATTATAGATGAGATTATGTTTATTTATAAATGAACCTTGGAGAATAAGTCTAAGAAAAATATTTTAGTGCACAAAATTTTGAAAATGTTTCAAGGTATTTGAGCTATAATTAAAATATGTTAACTGTCAATCTAATAGCAGAATGTTGTATCACTTGTTTTTTAAAAAAGATTTTATGATTTTTTTAGACAGAGGAGAGAGAGAAACATTGATGTGAGAGTGAAACATCAATTGGTTGCCTCCCACATACGCCCCAACCAGGGATCATACCCATTAACCTGGGTATGTGCCCTGACCAGGAATCAAATTCACCACCTATTTGGGCCTATTTTTCCACACTAGCCCGGGTATCTCACCTTGTTTTAATTCATATTTAGCAGCTCGCCCAATGACTAAGTGGCAATTTGCTTCAACCACATTTATCGGAGGTCTGGCTGTTTATTCAATGGTATTATAACCAAGGTATTGTTTTTTTATTGTATAGTCTAGTTTCAATCTATTTCTAATGTCTATGATAATACTTATCACTCTATACATTATAAATCACTCCTTAATTTAGGCATGTAGACTTGGAAATAAAGAATCATTTCACGAACCTTAAGGAAACATCTGTATCTTCCCATCAATTTTCTTATGAAATTATGTCCCTTCGCTTTTGTCTGCAAAGTATAGCCTTCATTGACCCCTTTCCTAACAGAAAAGCATGCTGAAACCTCTCACATTCTGAAATGATCTTTTTATATCACCACTCCCTCTTAAAGTTAAATAATGTTTAAAAGAGATTTACACTTTCTGCTCATACATTTCCCCTTCATTTTGCTATAAAATCAACTCCAATCTCATTTGAACCTTAAAATTATCCGAAACTGCTGGTTCTAAGGGCCAAAGTAGTCTAGCCTAACTTTCTTCCACCTGTTAACTTTGTTCAACTTTCTCAGATTTCTTTAGTCAGTTCTGCACACCACTCCTGATTCTCCTCCTTCTGCCTTGCTCCTTCTTTCTTTTTGCCCTTAAATTTTCATATTTTCCCTTTCTTTTTCCTAACCTTGTACATATTACTTAACTTTTCTCTAGTTTTTTCGACCGTATGCAAGATCACCTGTCAACCGATACATTATCTATACCACTAGAGCTTTCTACCTAAAGTCCCTTATATGAACCTGTTCTTGTCTCTAAACATGTTTTGCTCTTTATTCCGCTACCACTCAAATGGATTAATCAAGTTTTGATTCATCTACCTTCTATGTCTCTTGAATATATCTTTTCAAAACCCTCAGCTAGTGACCTAATACAGAATATTTTCATGCTTTAAACATGACCACATATGACATTTAACAATGTAACTACCAATAATAGATCATTGCCAACAGAACAGAAATACGCCATGGTGTCTTCCATTTTAAGAAAACACAAATAACAACAACAATCTTTATTTTTTTTCCCTTTATTGAATAAGATATTACAAATGTGTCCTTATCCCCCCAATGTCCCCTCATCCCCCCAATCCTGCCCTCACCCTCACCCCCAGTTGTCCACATCCATCACTTATGCTTATATGCATGCATACAAGTCCTTTGGTTGATCTTCCCCCCTCACCTCCACTCTCCCCTGCTTTCCCTCTGAGTTTTGAGCATCTGATCGATGCTTCTCTGTCTCTACATCTGTTTTTGTTCATCGGTTTACATTGTTCATTATAATCCACAAATGAGTGAGAGCATGTGATATTTATCTTTCTCTGACTGACTTATTTCACTTAGCATAATGCTCTCCAGTTCTATTCATGCTGTTGCAAATGGTAGGAGTTCCTTCCTTTTTACAGCTGCATAGTATTCCATTGTGTAGATGTGCCAAAGTTTTTTAATCCATTCATCTGATGATGGGCACATAGGCTGATTCCAAATCTTAGCTATTGTAAATTGTGCTGCTATGAACATAGGGGTGCATATATCCTTTCCGATTGGTGTTTCTAGTTTCTTGGGATATATTTCTAGAAGTGAGATCACTGGGTCAAATGGAACTTCCATTTTTAGTTTTTTGAGGAAACTTCATACTGTTCTCCACAGTGGCTGTACCAGTTTGCATTCCCACCAGCAGTGAATGAGAGTTCCTTTTTCTCTGCATTCTCGCCAGCATTTGTCATTTGTTGATTTGTTAATGATAGCCATTCTGACAGCTGTGAGATGGTACCTCATTGTCGTTTTGATTTGCATCTCTCAGATGATTAGTGACTTTGAGCATGTTTTCATATGTTTCTCAGCTTTCTGTATGTCCTCTTTCAAAAAGTGTCTATTTAGGTCCGTTTCCCATTTTTTGATTGGGTTGTTTATCTTCCTTTTGTTAAGTTGTATGAGTTCCCTATATATGTTGGAGATTAAACCTTTATTGGAGATATCATTGGCAAATATGTTCTCCCATGCAGTGGGCTTTCCTGTTTTTTTTGTTGATGGTTTAAATAACAACAACAATCTTTTTAGCTCCATCATACTACTTCAGGCACCATTTCACAAATCTTTTCTTTTCAAAGCAAAATTTCTTTGTTATTCCATATTTATAGTTTTCACTTCAAAATTTTCATTCACTCTGAAACACAGTCTAGTTTTTTCTTCTACCACACATTAAAAAATGGTTATCATCATGATTAACATCAATGTTCATGTTGACAAAACTAATGGAGATTTTTCCTTTTCTACTTATTGCACCTTTCATTGTCACAATGAACTATTCTCCCTTCCTTGAAATACGTTTGTCTTCCTTTAGAAACTGTTGCTCCCTGTGTTATAAGCTTTCCTAGATTTTCCCTTAAGTCCACCCTGCTTCCTTCTCTCTCCTCTATCCAAACCTTCAACATTGTGCTACCTCAGAGCTCAGTTGACATTGTTAGAACATATGCTTCTTATGTACTGAGAGACGGCTGTACTTGTATAATTTATAGAAAAAATAAGAGTGATTTAGAAACATTTTTCTGTCTCCCCCACAAAACTGTGATGATAAATCGAAACAATGATGAAAATACAGGAGAGGTTTACAATATTAAAAATCCATGAAAAAAAATCCTGGAAAAGGAAAACAATAGAATATTTTCTTTACCTGAGATTTTAAAAATTGTGTGAATTCTTCAGTCTGGAAACAATGTGTGTCTGTTTTTTTTGTGTGTGTGTTTTTTTTTTGTTTGTTTATTTGTTTGTTTGTTTTTTGCCCTAGGTTTATAACTATTGTCCAGAAACATTAAAGTCACTGAAAACTACCATGTTTTAATTATTGCTTTAGAGTAGTTTGAGATTAAATGTATTATTATTAGTAGGTTTTCAAGAGATTTAATATCAAATCCATTAGCACTAATCATAAATCTATCTTCTATCACTACAGCAGGCTATAGTGTCTGACAGTGTTTTTGTGGAACTTTGAGAGCTCATACACCACAGGAGATAATTCAGCACTTAACTGAATAGAGCCTTTGTTGCATTGCCATTAGTTTTTACATATATTTTCTCTGTTGCAAATTGCATGTTTTTGATAATAGAGTATACATTCTTACCATATTATTTTTCCATATTATTTCCAGGGTCATTTTAGCATATTATTTTACACACCAGCTTGAGTCCATTTAACTTACTACTAAGAAAATATTAGGCCCTTAACAAGTATTTTCTATATTATTACTTGAAGCTGTTGGTAAAGACAAAAAAAATAATAAATTCTAATATGGTAAAAATTGTCCAGAAGGGAAAGATATGTAGAAAACCATGGTGAGGTCCAAGCTCTAAATGAAAGAAAAGGGGCTTATCCTGGAACATGATAAAAAGAGGAGGGAAGAGAATGGGAGTGGTTGGTATCTGGGGGCCAAGCCCCAGCAGCCAGCTTCATTGGAAAACCTGAATCAGCAGCCTCATGAGCCTAAATTAAACATTTTACTAATATATAATTCTCTTCATTTTATCTCATTTTACTCGGGTATTAAGTAAATTCGATGTGGGCAAACTTTGGCTAAATTAATGAGGAGCTTTGGAATAACAAGAAAAATGATCATTTGGAATATTCATTGAATTTGTTAACATGAATTATAGTGAATGAAAACTATAGCAAGGTTTATTAACAATTTAGATTTTTGACAATTGCAGCAATGATTTGGCTAGAAAACTTCAATGTGGTTGAAGAAGAAAGACAAAACTAAACTTTCAACTCTGCAAATTAACTTGGTTAATCATGTATATGAGGCAAAGGAATAAGGATCCGAATGTGTTCTTACATTTAATAAAAGATTTACAAAATGTTTGAACCAGTACGTTGGAGCATTTTTTGGCATATAGTATTTCCACTTTAAAACCTACCAATTTAGGCATTTGAAAAAATAGATTTTTCCTTGCATTTTGATAGTACCACAATTATCATTTTAGCTCTGAAAGCTTTAAAAGTATTATGAAAATATAAACACACACACACATATATATATACTCACATTATATACATGTGTGTTCATACACGTGCATATATGTGTGTGAATATATATGTACATATACATATGTGTGAATATATATATATATATATATATATATATATATATATATAATGTATTTCTTGCAAGCATGTTGCTATTATAGACCATTGTATTTTTTGTTGTGTTTAATTGGATTTGCAACTTTCCAGTCCAGTAAACAACTAATTTTTCCAAAACTGTTCACGGTGAGTTGAAGCCACTGTTCTTGCCTATTCAGCATCTCTTTTAATTTGTAAGCAGTTCCATAAATCTTCCCTGGCTTCTAGGGACATAAAGGCTCCTATGATGAAGTGGCCAGCATGGTGGCTTAACAAGCTGAAGGCTAGCTTCTTCCCTCCGTGCATCTTAGGGACCTCTGTCTTACTCCTGGCAAAGTAGATCAGATTTTGAATTCCAGCCAGGGTAATTAGCAGGCTTTAGGATCTCAATACACAAAGCAGAATGGTCAGCATTAGCAAAAATGTCTTGTGAGTGTTTCTGAGTAGTAGAAAGGAAAAAGGATGGCCAGCTGCAGCAGGTCTTTGGGAGTCTAATGAAAGGGGCCCATTAAATACAATTCCACCTTGGGGAGGGTTGTATATCAACACTCTAAGCTTTGAGCCAATGTCTTTATTATCTGTTTTTTTTTTATTTGTTTTGTTTTGCATTCTAAAAAAATAGGAATACAGAAAGATCTAAGATGTCCTTAACATTCCCTAGAAAGCAAATTCTCACTGATAAAATTATATTCTCTAAAATAAAAGTATCAATAAAAATAAGGTGTTTTATTTATTTTTTTTAATTCTAGAAACAACAACATTCCTGGTAGTCATTTAGCTTATTTAGCTTACCATACTCTGAAAACACAAAATTGCAAGCTCTTCCTAAAATGGGTTTAGTGATGGAGATAAAATGGCTGGATTGCCTTGTTTAGGTTTTGGAGCATTTTGGAAACTGGAAAACTACAGTCAAATAATTTGGAAATATTTTAGAGAGACTCAAGAGCTATGATCACATTCAACGTTCTATGCTTTAGGTCTCATGTTTATTTATTGGTATTCTACCAAAGTGGTTGCTGATACTTTTAAATCAAATTACATGTGTCATTCTTCAAACATATAAATATATATTTCAATATGTAATATATATTATACATAATAAAATTGAGTAGAAGATACAGGATTCCCATATATCCATAGCCCCAACATATGCAGATTCCCCGCCCCCATCAAAATCCCATACCTTGAAATCAAGAAACCTACATTGACACCTCATTTTCACCCATTGTCCATAGTTCACATGAGAGTTCACTATTGGTATTGTGCATCTTATGTGTTTGAACAAATGTATAATGACATGCACCCACCATTACAGTACCATTAAGAATAATTTTGCCACCCTAAAAAATCCTCTTTGTTCTATCAGTATATCTGTCTTTCATTCCAATTTCTAGCAACTACTTATCCTTTTGCTTCCATCATTTTGCTTTTCTAGAATTTTATATAGTTGGAATCATACAGTATCTACCCTTTGAGTATGTACCCATTATTTTACTTAATGATATGCATTTAAGTTTCCTCTATGTTTTTTCATGGTTTGTTAGCTTATTTTGTTTTAGCATTGAATAATTATCCATTGTCTGGATATACCACAATTTTTTGATCCATTCACCTACTGAAGTACATCTTGGTTTCTTCCAAGTTTGGTCAATTATTAGTAAAGCTGCAATAAACATTTGTGTGCAAGGTTTTGTGTGACAAGTTTTCAACTCTTTGGGGTAATTACCAAGGAGTACTGTTGCTGGATTATATGGTAAGGAGATGCTTAGCTTTGTAAGAAACTGCGAAACTGCCTTTTCAAATGACTACTATTTTGCATATCCAGGAACAATGAATGAGAGTTCCTATTGCTCCACATACCGTATTTTCCTGTGTATAAGACACTCTTTTTTTCTAAAATCTTTAGACTGAAAATTGAGGGGCATCTTATACACAGAAGTCAGCAGCTGAGGAGGGAGTCGCGTGGGTTCTTAGCTGCCTATACCTTGTCCAAAAGGCTTCTTCTAATCATGAGCCTTCTTGTTACTGACAGCAGCTGATGCCATAATTGGAGGTGGAGGTGGAGAGTGCACAGATGCAACAGGGACCAGAGCGTTCTGAGCCCATAAAGATGTCAAAAAATAGAAAGATAAATACCGATAAGCGATTGTCTTACTATACAAAATTCAAACTGATTGTAACCAGCTATGCAAAAGAGCATGGAAATAGAGCTGCAGAGAGACACTATGGACCTCCTCCCTCTGAGTGTATGATCAGACAGTGGAGAAAACAGGAAGAACAACTCCTTAAGATGACAAAAAAGAAGAAGGCTTTAAGAGGAAAATCAGCAAAATGTTTAAAATATTGATTTCTTAATTTTGGTTGAAAAAGTTAGGGGCATCTTATACATGGGGGCATCTTATACATGAAACAATACGGTACTTGCTAGCATTTGGTTGTTAGTATTGTGAATTTTGGCCATGTGTCATACTTTCTGAAAGTAAGTTTCTTTGATCAGCTCATGTGAGAATAACTTTTATTTTGATTCTAATATATACAATATTTAACTTTATATATGATACAACATATTAGAAATATTATTTATGCTTAATTATGCATACATATATGTATGTGTATATGTGCACTGGCTTGTGCACAGTGTTTTTAAATCACACCATTTTTATTTGAATCATTAGCCACATTAAAAAGACACACAAAGGTTATATTGTAATTTCAATAAAAACAAGTGCCTGATTAAATGTACATTTAAGACAGAGAAACTGGTAAGTCTCAAGTATGGGACTGTTTGAGTTTGTATTTAGCAATAGGTAATATACAGAGAAAGTAGCTAATGAAGCAATCTCAGAAAGGTATCTGATATTAAGTTATAAAGCCTGCCCTTTATTTACTGGCCCTTTTACATAGCTTATTCTCTTCAAGAGAGTACTTGATGGATGCGCCAAATTGTTAGTTTGCATGAGGAGAAGCAGGGCAAATCCTCTTGGCATGTTTTTGGCTATTACTTTCAATTTCTCATTGACCTCTTGGCTAAGTAGTGAGTCACTGATCTGTGTAGTAGAGATGAGAAAAAAAGTCCTTTGGTCTATCAAATTAAAAAATATCAAAAACTCATTTCCAATGAAGCCAGAGCAGGTCACACATTTTTTATTCTTCAGACTCCTATAAATGGTGTTTCTCTCATTTTGCTCTTTTATAAACAGAAGGAAGGCAAAAATCACATTTTTAATACAAGCTATTATTAGTCTTCATTGTTTTAAATTATAATTTTAAATAAAAATTAACCTCCTAGCCCTAACTGGTTTGGCTCAGTGGATAGAGCGTCGGCCTGCGGACTCAAGGGTCCCAGGTTCGGTTCTGGTCAAGGGCATGTACCTTGGTTGTGGGCACATCCCCAGTGGGGGGTGTGCAGGAGGCAGCCGATCAATGTTTCTCTCTCATCAATGTTTCTAACTTTCTATTCCTCTCCCTTCCTCTCTGTAAAAAATCAACAAAATATATTATTAAAAAAATTAACCTCCTACTACGAGGATATATATGAAAAGTGGGAAGAATAAAGGTAATAAACTCAAGGACTAGGTTACTTATTGAGCTTGGAAAACACAGGGATTTTTCACTGAGGCAGTCAGCCAGAGATGGTGTGTTTCTATGTATGCATGTGCATGTACTCACACATGCTGCATCTAGCAAGATTAGTCCAAGGACACAAGCTCTTTTGCTAAGGTGGTAGAAGTCACCAAAGCCATTCAAGAGTATTTTACAAAAGTTAAATAAATTTTCCCAACAATTACAAAATAATGTGCTCTAGTCAATGCATTTGCAACCTCCATCTCCTAAGCATAAAAAAGAACTATTAAAGAATGCTTAGTTTTAGACTCAGATAAACATACAAAATTTAAAAAATCACATTCTTTACAATGTGTGGTACCAATGAGATTGTTATTTTTTAATTTAATGCCAAATGATTTAATATATAATACGGGTGTGTGTATACATGTCAACCTATGAATCTTTCTATATATAAGACACACACCCCTAAATATGTTTCTCTTACATCATAGATTGCCATATTATTTACGTGTGGTAAATCACTTGATCCTTTGGTTATTTTCTTCCCCATCAACATTATAATTATTTTTTTAAATGTTTATTCTTATAAATAATATATATATATATATATATGATAAAGAAAATTAGGTAGCACTAATAAGCAAAATAAAGAAAATAAACATCAGTAAGCTTCCAAAGATATTCACTATTAAAATGTTGATGAATTTATAGTGTGATATAGAGATGTAGTTGGGAAGCACAGAAATCTGGATTTAAAACCTGATCAACAGTTTATGATTTCCAGTACTCTTGATCAATTAACCAGACTAAGGCTAATATTTATCATCTGCACATTGGAAAAGATAATCAGCATTTGTGTGTGAGTGTGTGTATGTGTGTGTGTGTGTGTGTCTGTGTGTTTTGAGGGCAGAAAAGAGAAAATGTAGTTAGTGCAATGAACTGTTGTTATTATTACTATTACTAGAGGCCCGGTGCACAAAAATTTGTGCACTCGGCGGGGGGGCGGGGGGGGGTGTCCCTCAGCCGGGCCTGTGCCCTCTTGCAGTCTGGGACCCCTTGGAAGATAACGACCTGCTGGCTTAGGCCTGCTCCCGGGTGGCAGAGGGCAGGCCCAATCCCTAGGTGCAGCCCTTGGTTGGGCTCAGAGCAGGGCTGATTGGGGAGTTGGGGCGCCGCCCCCTGTCATGCACAGAGCAGGGTGGATTGGGAGGTTGCGATGCCACCCTCAGTCATGCTCAGGGTAGGGCCGATTGGGGGGTAGGGGCACCGCCCCCTGTCACACTCAAGGCAGAGTCGATGGGGAGGTTGTGGTGCCACCCCCTGTCACGCACAGAGCAGGGCCCATCAAGGGGTTGGGGAGCTCCCCCCTGTCACGCACAGAGCAGGGTAAATCAGGGGGTTGGGGAGCTCGCCCCTGTCACGCACAGAGCAGGGCCCATCAGGGGGTTGGGGAGCTCCCCCCTGTCACTCACAGAGTAGGGCCCATAGGGGAGTTGGCGCACCGCCCCCTGTCACACACAGAGCAGGGCAGATCAGGGGGTTGGGGCGTCGCCACTGTCACACTCAGGACAAGGCTGATGGGGAGGTTATGGCTCTACCTCATCATACACAGAGCAGGGCCCATGGGAGGATGGGAGGGGTTGGGGCTCCGCACCCTGTCACCCACAGAGCTGCAGGATGATCAGGGGGTTGGGGAGCTCCCCCCTATCAGGCACAGAGCAGGGCCGATCAGGGGGTTGGGGCGCCTTCACCTGTCATGAACAGCGCAGGGCTGATAGGGAGGTTGTGGCCCCGCCCCCTGTCACACACAGAGCCGCAGGGCGATCAGGGGGTTTGGGCGCTGCCCCCTGTCACGCTGATCCCGGTGCCGGGAGGCCTCTCGGCTCCACTGATCCTGGTGCCAGGAGGCATATTACCCTTTTATTATATAGAATAGAGGCCTGGTGCATGGGTGGAGGCTGGCTGGTTTGCCCTGAAGGGTGTCCTGGATCAGGGTGGGGATCCCCACTGGGGTGCCTGGACAGCCTGGATGAGGGGATGATGGCTGTTTGCAGCTGGTCACACACCCTTCAGGGTGGGGGTCCCCACTGGGGTGCCTGGCCAGTCTGGGTGAGGGGCTGATGGCTGTTTGCAGGCTGGGACTGAAGCACCCAACTGCTTCTTTTTTTCTTTTTTTTATTCTGAGCCAGCTTTAGCTCTGAGGCTCCAGCTGTTAGGCCTCCGCTCCTGAAAGCAGGCATCTGGTTTGTTTAGGTTCTACAATCGAAACTCTGTATCAACTCCAGCTCTGAGATCCTGGCTCACTGAAAGCTGGTTTTGGGGGTTTTGTTTAGCTTCTATATTTGTTACAATGTTTGAAACTGCAGGCTCAGAGGCCGGCAAGGCAGGCGGGGAATGTTGGTTTCCTCCATCACTGAAGCAAGCAAGCCTCATGTTATTTTCAAGCTGCCTGGCTGCCTGCTGCCATCTTGGCTGGCAGTTAATTTGCATACCTCGCTGATTAGCCAATGGAAGGGTAGCGGTTGTATGCCAATTACCATGTTTCTCTTTTATTAGATAGGATTATTACCTTTTGCTTTTGTTCTTTTGCAATGTAACAATTTTTATACCTATATACTGCCTTTTTATAAAATACCATACTTTTAACATGCTTTTTGATAATTTGTCATTTTCCTTTAACTGTGTATCTTGAAAAAATTAATTGCCACTAGAAATAGTTTAGCACCTTGAATGACTCTTTAGTAAATGCTTCATTGTGTGAATGTTCTATCATTTAGTTTGCAAATACATTATTTTAAATATTTACTTCCAATATTCCATTTGTTAAATGATACTATAATAAACATCTTCATAGCCATTTTTTTGTGCAAAATCTTAATTCTCTTCATAAGTTTGTTATACATAGATAGACATATTTTTATAATTTTGATAGATATTTAATACCTCCTAGAAGCCATATTCCAATTTATATTTTATACTCCAGCTGTATATAAAAGTTCCTAGTATGTCATAATCATGAGAATGAGATATTTGAAAGCTGATCTAGCCAGTTGGTAATATGGATAGAGTTAAAGAGCTTCTTCAGTTTCTTATGAGAGTGTTATTCTCCTTGGAAAAATCTAGAATTTAATATTTTGGATTTAAGATAACCTTTAAAAAGTTTTCCCCTTAGGCTAAAGGGGACAAATTAGTCATTTTTTTGGTATTTTTTTTTTAACATTTTATGTTTCAGTTTCTCCTGCACTCAATTTAATATTTTCTGATTTGTTTCAATCCAGTCTGTTTCTGTGATTTAGTTATTCCAATACACTGAATATTGGCAATGCTCTCTAAATGTTAAACTATTAGTTATTTCATGCTTAATACTAGAAAAAAATTACTTTCTACTGCTTGGTCAAAAACAAAGAACTAAAGATATTTTAAACATATGCTCATATCTCCCTCTGAATAGATTTGGTTCTTAGTTTGAATTTTCCTAAGAAGGTTGTATTTGAAACACTCTGTTAAATTCATAGTAAAGGCTTGGCAGATCTGACCACGCCATTAAGTGACATGCATTTATTTTTTGGGTAAATAAGAATTCAGAAAATGTACATGAGTCTTTGCATTATAGTTATAAAATTAACCCAAACATTGCATTGGTTCTATATTCATAAAAGTAATACAGATGTAGGGAAAGAAATTGAGGTAGTAATTTCCCTACTACTGGTTTTAATTCTGAAAAATTAAACCAATAGAGACAAAAATTACAAATTTGTAGGCATTAAAAGAGCCAATTTAATTATTGCACATTGTCACTGTTGCTTCAATAATCTTATTTTTTAAATAAAATATATCATTATTTAGTCAACCTGCACCTAAGGTGTTTATACATCATCTCTTATTTGCCTATTATTATTTCCATGCTCTAGATTATATCCCTTCCTGACTTCTCATAGACTGTAAAGTAGAATAAGTATTCTCTGTATTTAATCTTTACTTTTCCCTTGTCTGCTATCCTTTTTACAATCATTCCAACATATGCAAATATCTACCATCTAAAAGAGGGGAAACAAACATATCTTCCAAAGTTTAACAATGCTGCTGATTATAGATAGTATGATCATTACTATTTTATTCTTGAGGACATTAAGATTCAGCGATAGTGAGGGTCTCTTCCCAAGAGTACTGACATTGAAACTCTGGGCTGCAGAATTTCAAAGAAGGTATTTTTTGCATTATCCGGTATCTCAAATGTCATATTGCCTCTCTCAAATGTAGGCCTGTACTACTAATTATATGGAATATGGTATATTAATATACTAAGGAGCTGATGTTTCTAAGATAGTACTGATATTTTCCCAATATTTTGACCTTTTCTTAAAGTACCATCCTGATACTACCTAGTTCAGCGAGTCATATTCTTTCTGTAATTCAAGTACATTTCTAAACTAACTCTCCTTGTGAAAGACTGGTGGAGAATTGCACCAGCTGCAAATATATTGTGTTTGATTTTTGTAAATTAGCATGAAGACTGAAATTCCTAGAAAATTGATGGTTGGTGGAATTTACATAATTTCAGTCATATTAAGAACTTCCAGTTATTTAAATATAATTTGTTTCTTTCTGCTATAATATCATGCTATTTTTTAAGAAATGAAGATAACAGCTGAGGCCTAATTCATTTAAATTCTATTATACAGTCAGTGAACAATATATCACTTCCATAAAAAATCCTTTAAGGATGAGTCATCTATGCTAATATAACTTATTAATATAGTCACTTTTTATAGGCCACTAGAAATTACTTCACATATTTTTTTTTCATAGTAAATTAACTAGGTTTCTAAGTCATCCAGATACTTGCATTGTTTTGATTTAGGCTCTAGTACATTCTTGTACACATAAAATGCAGAAAGACATTTCCATATATCTCTTATTTTCAAAATTCTCACAAAATTTATTTTTACCTGTGATGTCATCAACACCAAAGGGCTTTAAATTATCCAGATATGTCCTGATTCTTACTATTTTTCCTTCAATTTTGGTGGAAAAGTTGTTTCTTTGATCTAAAGCAGATAATTATACCTACATTCCACATATTATTCCCTCCTTCATTTCAGGGACTTTGATTCATCAGTTATTCACCTCTCACAGCTGAATCTTCCAACTCTACTTGTATATTTCTTTCAACATATATCCCAAGTCTTCTCAGATAAACTAGTAAATACCTTCAAATCTCTGCCAACCTTATGTCTCTTTCTAGATATCTTCCTATTTTCTGATTTTTTCCTTGACTTCTTTCCTGTTCCTTTCTATGCATTCCCCTAAATTTTTTCTCTGCATAATGATTTAACTTCTTAAAGTGTCATGTAAAATTTAGTGTGGAGCAGATAGATAAGCAATCTAGACATGGGATGATGGTGGCTTTGAGTAGGTCATTGACAACAGAGATAGAAATAGATTTAGGATATATTTTAGAAATAGAATCAATAGAACTTGATCAGAGATTTTATGATCAATAAGGTTGATAATGTATAAGAAATACAGGTTGTCCCCCAAAATGTATACACACTTTGAATATTTATGAAGTCATTGTTTATTGATATTACAGTTACTTTTAAAAATCTAAAAGAATCTACATAAATGTGTAAAATTTTTGTCAATGCCTGTTTTCAAACTGATGACCATTCTGGTTCAGGAACTTGTAATAATGTGAAGCAATGGAGCCTCAAACATCAAGAATCATTTCTTTTGGTATTTGTGTGTCCTCTCTTCACCAGCAGTTGCCAGTTTTGCACTGTAAACTTTATCTTTTATGTATCCCCGTAACAAAGGCCTAGTGAATAAACTTTAGGATACATTTTAGTTGTTCAAATCTCAGTCTGGTTTCACCTATTATTTTAAATCAGTTAAACTTGAAAAGGAGTGAATATTAGGTGAGTCATCAGCTGTTAAAATGTGTATTCAATTTTAGAGACACCCTATATATCTAGATGGACTTCCAGTGTACCAGGTGGATGAAAGCGACCTTCATTTAGAAAGGTAATTCTCAGGAGGATATGTTGATAGTATAATACTAAGAGTTCACCTTCAGTCATTATAATTTTGAGATAATTAAAAGAGCTCCAAGTAGAATTACCTTCTGAATCTCAGAAAAAAATCAGCTATAAACATACAACTGGGAGATGTTAGAGTTTATATTGTTTTTAAACTCTTGAAAATAGAATAGCTTTCTGAGGCAGAACATCCTGAGTGAGAATAGATTTGGGCCTGGTATTGACCCATGAGAACTGCTCCACTTATACCTCATTTTCTAAATGAAATATTTACTTATCAGTTTTACAGTTACTTTATCTGAGAGAGAAAAATTAAAACCCTTATTTGAAAATGTCAACATTATATTCATGCAATTAATGTGTTAGACTAAATATCTTTAAAGAATTCTCTGGCTCTTCCATTTCTAGCACATACCACATTTAATATCTTACTCAGTTCTGCCAACTTTTCTTTCAGACATTTGTTTCAATCATTCGTTTCAACTGCAATAACCATTGTTCCAACTATTACCTATTCTCTATAGATAGCACAGTGACGTTTATCACAGAAGTCAAATCAAGTTACTCCCCATGCAAAGCTCTCAAATGATACCATCACACTTAGACGAAAATCCAGATCCATCATGAAAGCCTGAATGATGGTTTCTGCTGCCATTTATAACTATGTCTCTACACTCGTCTCCTGTTTTTCTTCATCACCCATTGCATTGCAGCTATATTAGACTACTTAAATTTATCCAACTCTGTTGCTGCCTCTGGACATCCATACTTACAGTTCCCTCTGCCTATAAAGTTCATTCCCAACATACAGCCAAGGTTTTCATTTTATTCTGGTATTGACTCAAATATCAACTTCTTAGAGAGGCCTTTCCTATGTATTCTATCTGATAGCACTTGTCTTTGCCCCTGTACTACATGTACCTCAACAAGGTATTCGAGTTTTCAAAAAAAATTTACAAAGACTATTTTTTTAGATCAGCTTTACATTCACAGCATTACTGAGCATAAAGTACAGATATTCCCCACATACTTTCTTCTCTTCAGATGCATAGCCATCCCCCTTGCTAACATTCCCAACCAGAGTAGTAGGTTTGTTGCAATTGATTAACCTACATTAACACATCATAATCAACTGAACTCCATAGTTTACATTAGGGTTCACTCTTGATGTTGTGCAGTCTATGGTTTTCATAAATTAAATGTAGAATGGCATTTATCCATCATGATGACATCACACAGAGTATTTTCACTGTCCAGCTGATTCATCACCCCCTTCCCCCAAAACCTTGGCACCACTCGTCTTTTTATACCTTCATCATTTTTGCCTTTTCAGCAGATATCATATAGTTGGAATCATACAGAATGTAGCCTTTTCAGATTAGGTTCTTTCACTTAGTAATATATATTTAAAATTTATCCATATTTTGTCATGGCTTAACAGCTCATTTCTTTTTAATGTTGAATAATAGCCCATTACATAGATGTCCCACTGTTTATCCATTCACCTACTGAAGAACAACTTGGCTGCTTTAATAATTATGAATCAAACTACTAAATCATCTATGTACAGTTTTTGTGGGGATATAAATACCAAGGAGTATAGTCGCTGGACTGTGTGCTAACTTTAGTTTTGTAAGAAACTGCCAAACTGTCTCCCAAATGGCAGAATCATTCTGCATTCCCACCAATAATGAGTGAGAGATTTTGTTATTCCACATTTCACCAACATTTTGTATGGCCAGTGTTCCAGATTTTGGTCATTTAATAGCTTTGCAGTGGTATTTCATTCTTGTTTTAATTTGTATTTGCCTAATGACATATGATGTGGAGTATTTTTTTACATTTTTTTTTGTCATCTGTGCATCTTCTTTAGTGAGGTGTCTGCTAAGGTATTTGGCTCATTTTTTAATGAAGTTGTTTGTTTTGTTTTTTTATTGTTGAATTTTAAGAGGTCTTTGTATATTTTGAATAACTACTTTAACAGATATGATTTTTGTAAATATTTTCTCCTAATTTGTGGCTGTCATTTCATTTTCTAGCTTCTCTTTCTCTTGGTAGAAGTGTTTTACTTTTAATAAAACCCCCTTAATCTATTTTTTGTTCCATGGATTGTCATCTAGGTTTTCTCCTATGCTATCCTCTAGATCAGTGATGGCGAACCTTTTGAGCTCGGCGTGTCAGCATTTTGAAAAACCTAACTTAACTCTGGTGCCATGTCACATATAGAAATTTTTTGATATTTGAAACCATAGTAAAACAAAGACTTATATTTTTTATATTTATTTTATATATTTAAATGCCATTTAACAAAGAAAAATCAACCAAAAAAAAATGAGTTCTCGTGTCACCTCTGACACGCGTGTCATAGGTTCGCCATCACTGCTCTAGATGCTTAATACTAGCTTTACATTTTACACTTAGATCTATAATCCATTTTTGAAAAATATATTTTATTGATATTTTACAGAGAGGAAGGGAGAGAGATAGAGAGCTAGAAACATTGATGAAAGAGAAACATCGATCAGCTGCCTCCTGCACATCCCCCACTGGGAATGTGCCCACAACCCAGGTACATGCCCTTGACCGGAATCGAACCTGGGACCTTTCAGTCCGCAGGCTGACGCTCTATCCACTGAGCCAAACCGGTTTCGGCATATGATCCATTTTTAATTAATTTTTGTGAAGGATGTAAGGCATGAGCTAGGTTCATTTTATTTTTTATTTTTGCATGTGGATGTTCAGTTGCGTTAGCACCATCTGTTGCAGACACCATCTTTATCTTTGCTCATATACATGGACCTATTCCTAAGCTCTATAGTCTGTTGTATTGATCGATTTGTTTATTCTTTTGCTAATACCACAATGTTTGTACTGTAGATTTATAGCAAGTCTTAATATCAAAGAGTGTCATTCCTCAATATTTATTCTCCTTCAATATTGTATTGGCTATTCTGAACACCCCCCCTTCATATAAACACTAGCATCAGTTTGTGAAGTTTACAAAATAAATTGCTGTAGTTTTTAGTAGAATTGCATTTAATTTACAGAATGAGGTAGGAAGAACTGGCAATTTAACAATATTGAGCCTTTCTATTCATGAAAGTGGTATATACTTTCATTTATATAGTTCTTTGATTTTATTAATTCTCACATGAATCTTGCATACATGTTTTATTAAATTTATACCTAAGTTTTTATTTTTTTATATGTTAATGTAAATGGGTTGTGTTTTTAAATTAAAATTGTACTTGTCCATTACTGGTATATAGAAAACAATTGACATATGTACATTTGCTTTTCACCCTGAAACCTTGCTATAATCACTTGAGTTCAATGAATTATATTTGTTGGTTCTTTCAGATTTTCTACAGAGATGGCCATGTAATTTATGAACAAAGATAGTTTTATGTTTTCCTTCCCTGTTTGTATACTTTTTATTTCCATTTATTTAATCATTACATTAGCTAGTACTTCTGGTGTTTTGTTGAAAAGTCGTGATGAGAAAATAACATACTTGCCTTTGTTTCTGATCTTAGAAACAAGTTTATGAACTTAACAAGTTTCTCACCATTAAGTATGATGTTAGCCATAGGATTTTTATAGGTATTCTTTATCAAATAGAGGAAATTTCCCCTTTATTCCTAGGCCGCTGAAATTCTGTATGTTTAATGGTATTGGAATTTGTCATGCTTTTTCTATACCTATTAATATAATTATGTGATTTTTCTTCAGCTTGTTGATGTGATAGACCCAGGGTAAATCCCACTTGGTCATGGTGTACCATTATTTTTACACATTATTTAATTTGACTTGCTAATATTGTGTTGATTATTTTTGCATATAAATACATGAGATACATAGGGTTTTCTTTGATTATCTTGGTCTAGTTTTGGTATTGGGGTAATGCTGACCTCATCCAATGAGTAGGAAATGCCCCATTTGCTTCTATCCTCTAAAAAAAATTACAGAGAATCAATAACATTATGAGGCTTTTAATTTCTTCTATAACTCTTTATTAACTGACTCAATATTTACATGTTTATTTGTTTTTTACCTCTCCCTCTCTCTTTTTCTCTCATGAATGTGTTTCATGAGATGAGAATTGTGTATTTTAGTTGTTTTCTTTAGTTTTAGTATAATATCTGACACACTGTAGGCATTAAAATAATTGTGGAAAATAAATAAAATGGGGAATATAATAAGTGCATTTATTAATTTAAAAAGTAATGTCATTTATTTACTTGGTCAATAAGTATTCATCATTTACCAATGCCATTTTAACAAGGTATAAGATAGAAAGTTTTCAATTGCCTTAAATTCAGAGTAACAAAATCAATTTAAAGGTTCGTTGTTGATTAGTAACCTTGTGATTGTGCAATACTCCATGGTATTTCAGATCTTTAGCATATCACCCTAGACAGATTTATCTTCAAATGTTAACAGGTGAACTTCTAGAAATGTTTTTTTTTTCTCTTTGTCATAGATGTGTCTATATTGTAGACAAACTTAAAATATTTACTATCTTTATTAGCCTGTACATTCTTTTGCATTAATAAGAAGTTTCCATGACAGGGTTTTACTCCATTGGATAATTCAACTGCTCATTAAAATATAGTAAAGATTTTGCTGAATCCACTCAGTACTACTCATGATTTAATGAACATTAATGAGCTTTGTGATTGTCCTGTGGAGCAAAAGTCACATCTCATTAGGTGGACTCCCAAAATGCCTAAAGGTGAGCTAACACAGCTTTAGATATACAAGGTAATTTCATACTTAATTGGTTCCTTACTTGCCACACCAGAGATACATATCCAGAGCTACAGCTTGAAATGGCATACATGTTGTTTGCTGTGACAAGTCAATACAATTGCAGATTTCACAGAGATCTTCTGTGAGTAGTTTAAGGCCATTCTCTATTATGTTAATAACTTGTCATGCTATGACTCGATTCACATAAAATAGAGTGTAAGGAAGAGAGTCAAATAAGTCTTAACTCGAGTTGACATTTATTTGCTCTATCTTTTGTATAGAATATGGCATTGGAAGTACCTACGTGTACTGGTATATATTCAGATGCACATTTCAAAGGCATTGTTTGTTTTCATTAACTGACTTACTATGTGGTAGAAAATTTACATATAATATTTTTCTTTGTAATAAAAACTCTGAAAGTGGGGACTATTATTTTCACTTTATAGATGAGAAAGCTGATGTATGAAGTTACTTGATAGAGCTGTCATAATAAAATATCACAGGCTGGGTGGCTTGAAGAACAGAAGTTTCTTTTCTCTCATTTTGGAAGTTGGATGTACTAGAGCAGAGTGTGGGCAGGTTGTTTGCTCCTGAAGCCTCTCTCCTTGGCTTGTAGATGTCTGCCTTTTTGCTATGTCCCTCTATGACCTTCCTACTATGTATGTACATTCTTAGTGTGCCTTCTCTTCTTATAGGAAAACAGTCATACTGCATTAGGATCCCACCATTATATCTTCATGTAACTTCAATTACCTCTTCAAAAAACATATCTTCAGGTGCAATCATGGTGCTGAAGTTTAGTCCTCAAATTCTGAATGTTGGGAAGTCAATTTAGTCTGTAATATTTGCTAAATATCACATTGGTAGTAAGTGGTGGATCAATGAATTGAGTTCAGCTTTCTCTAACTACAAAGTCCAGGATCCTATTCTGTATACTCCACTATGTAAATATGCATAGAATTCAGAATAATGGGTATTACTCTAAAAATATTATATATTTGAAAGGTCAAAATGCAGTTTATTGTGTCATTATAATAAACAGAAAATTTTAACTTATGTAATTGTTAAGTTCTCAGTTATTTTTTTGTAAAATATATTTTTATTGATTTTAGAGAGGAAGGGAGAGGGAAGAGAGAGAGGGAAGCCTAAACAATGAGAGGGAATCATTGATTGGCTGCCCCGCTGCATGCCTCCCACCGGGGATCAATCCCACAACTCTGGCATGTGCCCTTGACTGGAATGGACTCGGGACCCTTCAATACACAGGCCAATGCTCTATCCACTGAGCCAAGCCAGCTAGGACTCAGTTATTTTTAAAAAGCTGTATTGTATGTAATATAGAAAAATTTCAATCAGAAATATGTTAATCAATTCTAGTTGTTAACTATACATGCATACAGAACATTCATCTTTAGTAAACTTTTTGAAGATCTTTGATTTTGATTTGTTTATGTAATATTGTTCCAAATATACATTTTCAAAGGTGGCACTCATGTTGCCATTATCACTTAGCATAGCTAAGAAGTAGAAAGTTTGGAGTAAAATTCATTTTATTAACGATGTTTAATGTTGTATGGCTCATAAGAATATGGAAAACAGAATATTTTTCAGAATTGATTTTTTCCCCCAGAATTTCAGATTTTTTTTACAATTGTGCTACTGTCTTAGAGCAGGCTTCTGGTGCATTTGACCTGATTAAAGTAGAAAGACAAAATCTTGGAACTCTGCGTACAAGACCAGGCTGCATAGCATGTTGCATTCATGCTAACATTCAGCATACACTAAATTAATAGTGAACATCTGTGAAATTTTTCATAGAGTTCAAAGAGTTTTGAGTTTAATCATGACTCTCCAAATATAAGGTTATGCCTATAGAATGTCTCTGAAAACTGAAAAATCCTTATACTTTTTACTGTAACATTATACTTAAGATGGGCCTTTGGACTGAAAGTATGGCCTCAGTCTTGCTGTGATGACGACCACCTTGTTTTCAGCAAGCTACCTAGCCTCTGTAAGCCCCAAGTTATGCAAAATTGGGGAAAATACCTATTAATCTAATATGATATGATAATTAAACTGAATCAGCATTTACATCACCCAGCATGGTCCTAGAGCATAGTAAATGCCTGGATTTGTCAGTGGTAAACTGACATAGTCATTGTGACAATTTATAATTTACATTCTAACTATGTAGTAATTTACTTAAGGTATGTCTTCCCTTCTAAAGGCAAATTCCATGGAATTACAAATGGTTGATTTGTAAAATCTTTGCATAGCTAACTCTTAATGTAATACTTGACCTATGGAAGCCCTAGTGAATGACTATTGAATAAATGAGTTAATTAATAAATTGAGTTTTATGATTTGCATGATAACTTCAGTTATATTTGTGAAATTCCACATTGAGTGCCATAGAGAAGAATAAAACAAGACAGGGTGAATATCTCACTACTCACTAATAGTTTCTATTGCTTATTAACAGACTGAAAACACTATATAATAAGTTAATGGATGATATTCAGCTCTAAGAACACCTATGTTGATTTATGACCCTTGCTATATTTCCTGTGATTAGTTTCAGCTCAAGGAGAGAGAAACAATTGAACGATTCTTGTTCTTGCCCTCACTGGGTAGCTCAGTTGGTTAGCACATCCTCTTGATACACCAAGGTTGTGGGTTTGATGATCAATTAGGGTACACACAAGAAGCAATCGATGAATACATAAATAAATGAAACAACAAGTTGATGTTTTTCTCTCCCTTTCTCTCTCATAAAAAAAAAGTTTCTTGTTTTATCTCACGAACTCTTCTGCCATGCATCATTTTTCTTTTATCTTTTCCAGTATTTCCAATAGTTAATAGTTAATATATAGGTTGATTAAGTGTGCCATTTTGCTGAAAGTAAAACTTCAGAGAAAAACCATTTTGCTCAGAGATAGTTTTAAATTTATTCAATACTTATGTATCAAGTACGCTTCTAGACTCTTGGAAACACCTGGGAAGAATAAAACCACATACCTGCCCTAATAGATTGAAAAATACATAAGAGCCCAGCCAGTGTGGCTCAGTGATTGAGCATTGACCTATGAACCAGGACGTCATGGTTCGATTCCTGGTCAGAACACAAGTCAGGGTTGCAGGCTCGATCCCCAGTGTGCTGTGTTCAGGATGCAGCTGATCAATGATTCTCTCTCATCATTGATGTTTCTATCTCTCCCCTCCTCTCTGAAATCAATAAACATATATTTTAAAATACATAAGTAAACAAAATAGCATATATGTAGATGCCAATTACCATGGAGAAAAAAATTTGAAGGGGTAAGAAATATTTGAGTTGAGAAAAAACAAGACAGTGCCCCTTTTGAGCAAAATTTTGGGGATCTGAGGGATTATGTTGAAGAATATCTGAAGGAAGACCATTCTAGGCAGAGAGAACAGCTATACCAGTTCAGAGGTAGAAATAGCAAGGAGGACAGAGAGGCTGGAGCAAAGGAAGGGGGAGAAGTAAAAATAGAAAAACTGAGGTCATGCAATCAGAGAGATTAAATGTTATGGGAAATTATCTTTAGCTTTTTGAAAACATTGAATACTGTAATCCAATTCTATAAGCTAACACATGTTGGCTTCCAATTATATTATGATCTCTTCAGGGTATTTCCTATTCGTTGCTGTATTCCCAAAGCATGTCATTGAATCTGCAGAGTAGGTGACCCACAAAACTTTGTTAAAGAAAGGATCCATCACTTCGATGCTGGTTATGAAATTTTTGTAGCCCAAACAAAAAATCTGATTTATAAAACTGTTTATCTAAAATACCAAAAATTTTATTCAATTAATAAGCTTGTTTGGTGCATTGTAATGGTAATGTCTTTGTCATTTTTATAGGAAACTAGAGGCCCAATGCACAAAAATTTGTGCACTGGGGGGGGGGGGGTGTCCCTCAGCCCAGCCTGTGCCCTCTCGCAATCTGACCCCTCAGGGGATGCCCACCTGCTGGCTTAGGCCCACTCCCTGGGGGATTGGGCCTAAGCTGGCAGTCAGACATCCCTCTGGCAGCCCGGCAGCCCTTGGGGGATGTCCACTTGCAAGCAGGGAGCAGGCCTAAGCTGCAGTCAGACATCCTTAGCACTGCTGAGGAGGCAGGAGAGGTTCCTACCACCACCGCTGTACTGGAGGCCGTGAGCCTGGCTTGTGGCTGAGCAGAGCTCCCCCTGTGGGAGCACACTGACCACCTGGGGGTGGCTCTTGCATTGAGCGTCTGCACCCTGGTGGTCAGTGTGTGTCATAGTGACCAGTCATTCCCAGTATTTCTGCTGTTAGGGTCAATTTGCATATTACCCTTTTATTATATGCCTGGTACATGGGTGGGGGCTGGCTGATTTGCCCTGAAGGGTGTCCCGGATCAGGGTGGGGGTCCCACTGGTGTGCCTGGCCAGCCTGGGTGAGGGGCTGAGGGCCGTTTTCAGGTTGGCCACACCCCCTTCATGGAGGGGGGTCCTGCTAGGGTGCCTGGCCAGCCTGGGTGAGTGGCTGGCCATAGCCCCTTCAGGGTGGGGGTCCCCCCTGGGGTGCCTGGCCAGCCTGGGTTGAGGGGCTGATGGCTGTTTGCAGGCTGGCCATGGCCCCCAGCCACCCAAACTCCCAGTGGAGGCTGGCTGGAAGCATGTATCTGGGATTTATTTATCTTCTATAATTGAAACTTTGTTGCCTTAGCGGAGACCACAGTGGGCCAGGGTAGGTGGGAAGCTTGCCTTCCTCCATTGCCGGGGCAACCAGGCCTCCTGCTTGCTCCAGCTCAGTGGCTGCCAACTGCCATATTGGTTGGGTTAATTTGCATATAGTCACTCTGATTGGCTGATGGGCGTGGCTTGGGGGCATAGTGAAGGTACGGTCAATTTGCATGTTTCTCTTTTATTAGAGTAGATACCTCAGGGATAGTAGGAATAGAGCAATAGAGCACAAAATTCTCCTGCAGCACCTCACAGAAAGAGATTGAGAGAAGGGGAAAAGCAGAATAGTATTAGATGGAGGAAGTGGGGAGGAGAAGGGATTTTGTTAATTTGAGACTACATATGTGTGTGTGTGTGTGTGAGAGAGAGAGAGAGAGAGAGAGAGAAATTTAAAATCACAATCTGTTTCTGTTCATCTTCAGTTAGATTTTGAAAAGTATTTTAACTACAATCCAATTTGTTTGAGAGCCTCAAATATTGCTCTCTATTTTATTCTCCTAAAAAAAGAGGGGGGGGGTGATTATCTTTGTCCATTACTGGAAGTATATCCAATGTCATTCACAACTAAAGGATAAAAGATGGTCATCTATGTATGCATAGGTACTTGGTAAATTGAGAAAGATTAGTCTGATATGTGGGTAAATATTTTGTTAGTACATGGACATATCTAGGAATCAATAGGAATTACTATGCAGTTCACCCTTAAACAACATGGGTTTAAACTGAATGGTCCACTTTTACATAGATTTTTGTTTTAGTAAATACCTGTACTCTTTTTAATCAGAAGTTGAATGTTTATGAATGCAGAAGGCCAATTGTATGCCTTGATCTATGCTACTATATATAGGGAACTTGAATATCTGTGGATTTTGGTATACATGGGAGTTCCTGGAACCAATCTCCATATATACAGAAGGACAGACATGTTTTGTGGGAAATTATACTTAGATTTTCAATTGCACAGCTGTTGGTGTCCCTAACCTCACATTGTTCAAGGGTCAACTCTCTATTCATTTAAAAATTGAATAAATTATTGAGCAAGTTTAACTCAACTTTATAGCACTAGCTGTGAGTTATACAATAATTAGCATAGCTTTTTCTAAGAAATGAAATAATGTTAAGATTATTTGGAGAACAGTATTTTTGTTTCAGAGGTTCTTTGTACTTTATAGATTGCCTTAGATTTTAAATTAACATTTCTTTTGCCACACATTACCCTTTGAACAAAATATAAAATAAATGTATTTACTTATTAAACAACTGTATAGATTTATGTAATATAACATTGTTATTTAAATATATACCTGCATATAAACTTTATAATTAAAAATTATAATTTACTTAGGATTATTTTTTCACCTCTGAACTCTGAGTGCTATAAGATTAGGAGATTCCTATACTAATTATTCTTATTCTTAAATAGTAAGATAATTATTGCAGCAATATTCTCTTAAGGATGAAAATTGGATCCACCCCCTAGTACACTTAAATTAGGAGTCTAATTCCCCTTTTTAAATGAATATTTTTATGTTAGGAATAACTGCATTAGGTAAAAATGTCATAAATGTGGTTATACTTTCTATGCTCAAACTATAAGGGTATTTATTCTTTGTACAAACAATGGTTCATTAAAAACTAATTCTGCTGACTTTGCCCAGCCAAATGCATATAAGTTAGGGCATGGCATGGAGGATAACATCATCTAAATTGAATATTACTAACACATTCTAAACATGGGATGGACCAAACTATGAAAGCCATCAATGTTTTGATGAAAAAAGAAAAACAACATTTTTTTTTTTCTTTACCAAAGTACTACCCAACAATCCAGGCCAGCAATTCTCAATCTGTGGCTCTCGACCCCTTTGGCGGTCGAACAGGGGTCGCTTAAGACCATCCTGCATATCATCTATTTACATTACGATTCATAACAATAGCAACATTACAGTTATGAAGTAGCAACCAAAATAATTTTATGGTTGGGTCACAACTTGAGGAACTGTATTTAAGGGCCAGAAGGTTGAGAACCACTGATCCAGGCTGACATGAATACTCCCTACTGTGAGACCTACTCTATGCTGAATATCTATATATATAAAAGCCTAAGGGACTGAACGACCGAATGGCCTATTGACTAGTCGACTGGTCACTATGAAGCACATTAACCACCAGGGGAAAGACGCTCAGCGCGAGAGCTGCCCCCTCGTGGTCAGTGCACTCTCACTGTGGGAGCACTGTTCAGCTGACCAACAGGTGCCAGACACTGGGCTCATGACTGGCAAGCACAGCTGTGGCTGCGCGAGCCTCTCCTGCCTCCACAGCAGCACTACCAAGAGGCGGCAGCAGGCGCTGCAGGGCCGGATGAGTGGGAATGGTGCAGTGCCTGTCCTGGACTCGAGCTCCTCCCCGGCCGCCTGCCACTTCGTGCACTACTACATCCCCCAAAGGGGTCCTGGATTGTGAGAGGGTGCAGGCCAGGCTGAGGGACCCCACCGGTATTTCTATAAAATATTGTTAACATTTTACTACAACTCATTCTGCTTGAGCACAGGAACTACATATTACTCTTTTGGTATCTCACAAATTCCAGGGCAATCCCTGGCACACAGTTTACACCTCAAATAATGTTTGTTCTATTAGTAAATTCGTAGACACAGACCACACTGTGGTGGTAGTCAGAAGAAAAGAGGGGTGGAAGTAGCTGGAAGTGGACAAAGGGGAGATAAATGGGGACAGAAAAACTTTGTTTTGGGAGATGGGTACACAATGCAGTATACAGATAATGTTGTTTTGTGTTTTACACTTGAAACCTGTATGATTTTGTGAGCCAATGTCACCAAAAAAAGTCAATTTAAAAATACGTCACTCTGTTTCAATTTCTAAATCCTTCTTGGAAGTACAAATATCTATGTATGCATTATCAAAATGACTTTTTTCCCGTTTTCACCCAAGGATATATTATTTTTCCATTGATTTCAGACAGAGTGGAAGGGAAGGAGGAGGGGAGAGAGAGAGAAAGAGACATCGACATGAGAGAGACATATCCATTGGTTGCCACCTGCATGCACCCCAACCAGGGTTGCAGTTTGAACCAGTAACTGAGGTATACGCCCTTGGCTCATACTTGAATCCTTGACCCTTCCATCCAATGGTCTAACCACTTAGCACAGTGGTTCTCAACCTTCCTAATACCGCGACCCTTTAATACAGTTCCTCATGTTGTGGTGACCCCCAATTTCATTGTTACAAATTGAACATAATTAAAGCATAGTGATTAATCACAAAAACAATATGTAATTATATATTTGTTTTCCGATGGTCATAGGCAACCCCGGTGAAAGGGTCGTTCGACCTCCAAAGGGGTCTCGACCCATAGGTTGAGAACTGCTGAGCAAAACTCGCTAGGGCAGTGACATTGTATTTTTACTCACAAATTGTGATTTAGTTTATATTTCCAGGGAATGAATATATATTTATCTGCATTCAATACATACATATATACACACAGAGGCTCATACACAACATGGTATTTTTTACCATGAACTTAATCATAAAATAAGTTGAAGATCCCATATCAATTGTGCTTTGACAAGTATGTAAGTGTTTGCACAGCACAAAATTTTTCACCCCTTTTATGGGATATACCTGTCAGATAAATTCACGTAAATCTTATATCCCTAATGGTTGTGACAGAACTATGATAGACTGCTGGTTATGTTCATTTCCAAAGCTATAATTCCACTCAGTTGCCTTTCTCTCAAGAAAGCATATGAGTCAGCCTCACATTAAAACAATGACCTCTTAAATGTTCTAATCAAATACATTACTTACTTTGAATTTTTAAAGTAAATTACTCAAAAATTAGTTCTCTAAACTATGATTAATAACAAATTACTTGTGGCACTTTCTGTAATGAATCTCATTATAAGAGTGATCCTGCCTCTGGACAGGTTCCCATCTTGACTCTGCCTTCTACTAGCAATATAGCATTCCAGCGCTCAGTGTTCTGATCTGTAAAAATGGGAAACTACTATGAATGATTTGAATGATAATCTATATATATTGATTTGGGGGATATCTGCTTCATAGTAATTCTATATAGTAAAAGTCTAATATGCAAATCAACCAAAAAGCAGAACGACCAGTGGAATGACTGGTTGCCAAGTCATGCACTGACCACCAGGGGGAAGACCCTCAATGCAGGAGCTGCCCACAGCCCCAGGCCCCAGGCCAGTCAAGGTGGGTGCCAGCAGGTCTCCTCCCTTCCCAATTGCCCTGCCAGTCACCCCACAGATCGGCCCTGATCGCCAGCCAAGCCTAGGAACCCTACTCATGCACAAATTTCATGCAACGGGTCTCTAGTTATTTAGAAGGTGTTCGCTGTTGTGTCATTAAAGGATCAGTACTGGAAATTAAAATTGGTATAATTATTTTAAGAAGAAGCATATTTAATACATAAAAATAAGTGCTTAGAAACATCTTTGGAGGATTAGGGGAGCATGGTGAAGTCTAGGCTACATAAATAATCTCATCTCAAAACTGAAACTCAAACTAATGAATGTATTAGGATTGCTACTTACACTGCACACCCAGAAAGTTGTAAGGTCAGGGAGCCACCACTGCCTCACATGAGTCACAAGAACAAAGGGCTGTGGCTGTACTTGAAAGGTCTGAAGACTGCCACTATTATCACTTCACTTCAACTCCCATGAAGTGAATCATAGTTCATAGGAATGCTGCTATAGAAAAACTCATGTCTTCCAATCTGCTTGCAAAGAGCAAAAATTAAAATACTAGGAGGTGCCTCACCTAACTCCTACACTCCAAATCTCATGCAAATGCATGAAAATGGTTAACCTTAATTTGAATTTAGAACCCTAGACGTAAGAGGATATCTGGAATTTAGTTATTTGTTTTCCATCACCAGTAACAAAGAATGATTATTGACAAAGATGAGTGCCAAATCATAGATATTGTAGTTATCATATGGTTAGTGTAGATATTAATAGTCTGTGCTATTTTCTGAAGAGTGAATCATCACCATGATGTGCAGTATCCTCATTTGTAGTAATCAATATCCATGCCATGCAAAATAGCCTGCTAGGATCTAGGATATACAGTTACATCAGTCATATTACTTTCCCTAAGATTTATAATAATAAAAAAATGTTATGTATATAAAAGGTAAATGAAAATCTAAAACAAATTTTGCCAACTACAACGTGAATGCTTAACAGGCTATTATACCTATTGACAAGCATCTTCTCAAATGTGGTTTGCTTAGATATACAGACCATTTATTGAGGATCTCTGGTAACCATATATGGGAATTTACTGTTTAACAATATGAAATAGCTTTTAATTTTTTATGAGAAATAAATATGAGTTTATTGCTTGTGATGACAACTTTTAAATTAAAAACAAAACAAAACAGCTGTCAGCCTTCAATGCAGCAACTGGCACTGATAATAGGAAGAGAGACAGAAGGCTTGTGAATAGTACTTTTTAAAATCCTCCATTTTATTCTTCTCTAAATCACTCTTGGTTTTCATATCTTTCTTTACAGGGACATTCACTATTTCTTATCCTGACAAACAGCAAGGGAAATGATCAAAGTTTGTGAAAGACTATATATATGACAAAAGAGGACAGTAGGTTAAACTAATGGAGACACAAGTCAGACAGACACCACATGAAAGAGGCTTTCTCTGCTCAAGGTCAATGTGCACAAATATCATTAACTTGCACAGAAATTTTCTATTCTACTTTTAAAAGAGTAACCTTATTTTTAAGTATACTATTTGTCTATATTGGAAAATACATTTCTTTGTTTTGATAAACACCACTATAAGCCCTACCATATAATCACTGTCATAGTTGTTTACACAAGAGAGAGATTATCTCCCTGAATTCCAGGGATAGATTTATTAATTTTATCATGATGTGCAAGGTTCTGGCTGTGTACTATCTCTCTAACAATGGGTCCAGAAGATTTTTTTTCCAGCACAGTAATGTTCATAAGAGTAGGACCTAAAGAGTGGAGAGGAGAAGAAGGTAATTGTTAATCCTTTTTGTTGTTAAACTCATGTTGCAGAAACTAGAAGTAGAATTTTAAATGATATATTTCTCATTGACTATGTATGAAGCAAATTCGCATTTATAAAAACATGTACATGAATTAAATTTTGTTTAAAAATATACTGATAAATAATAATACACTTGACTAGGGGATATAAAACCTATAACAGGAGATATTGTAATAAGTTACAAATAGAAATATTACTGGTAAAGACTTTCAGGGGATAATGTAAGTATCTTCCTAATGGGAAGATGAAGAAAAATTTCATCACTAAGAAGGTAAAAAAAATGTATGTAAAGGTTAAACAGTGAAGCATGCCAGATTTCTGAATAGAGATAGTAGACTAAATAAACAGAGCAGTTCTATACTCCTTTCCAAAGACCTATTAAAATGAATTTTTCTTTTAAAAAAGTAATTTTATATACACTATTGGGGAGAATAAAAAAGGAGACAATGGCAACAAAAATCTTAGAAGTTGGAAAGAAGGTGGTTGAATGATAAATTAGACAAACAAAGAACACTCATCCTAAGAAGGTAGAGGGGAAAGTTAAGAGGCAAATCTGATTTTTATTGGAGTTCATTTAAAATACTTAAGAACTATCTGCATAAGATACTTTTGGAAATAACATGAGGATGGAACTAAAAGCCAAAGATTTATAAAAAGTCTAAGAATCACTTATGGAATTGAAAATTCAAGAGACCACAATGACAAATATCTGAGAACATTTACTTCAAAAATCATAACAGACTAGAAAAAATAACATCATCAGATTCAACAAGCAGTCACATATAAAGAATTTCAAGTAAGCATATCAAGCATTCAAAAGATCAAGGCGACTTTGTGTAATATTAAGGAAAGAGAAATAATATAAAGGATCAAATATACAAGTTAAAAACATAAAAGTTTATCAAAAAATTAAAATGTTCAGGACAAATAATAGTATTAATTAGCAACTTTTAAGATAAATCCAAGTAAGTCTCTAAGAAGAAAGCAGGGAAAAATAAAGAAATAGAAAAATATATTTTGTAAGTTAAGAGATATAAACGATAGGAAAGTGCCACCCAACATCACAATAGGCTAACAGAGCCCCAAGAAGAAGAAAGTATTAAAATGTAAGGAATATATTCAATTACAAAGAGCAAAGATAAATATAAGAGAATAAAATGATTAAAGAAATCAGATTGAAGGGCCCATGTAGTATTATAGGGAAAAAAAGAAAATATTCTCCTTTCCAGAGAGAAAGGAGATACTGTTTACCAATTAAAAAATATTTAACTGACATCAAATGTATTAACAGCAATGTTGGTACAAGAAAACAAATAGTAGACTTTTAACAAGTGAAGGAAAATAACCTGACCTAGCATTTCATATCCAGCCAAACTGATATCTAATCTAATAAAAGAGAAATGTGCAAATTGACCATAACTTTGCTACACCCAAGCCACGCCCACCAGCCAATAAGAGTGACTATATGCAAATTAACCCAACCAAGATGGTGCCGGCAGCCATGGAGCTGGAGCAAGCAGGAGGCTTGGTTGCCCCGGTGATGGAGGAAGCCAAGCTTCCTGACTGCCCTGGCCTGCTGTGGCCTCCACTAAAGGCAACAAAGTTTCAATTATAGAAGATAAATAAATCCCAGATACCTGCTTCAAGCCAGACTCGCTGGGAGCTCGGGTGGCTGGGGGCCATGGCCAGCCTGCAAACAGCCATCAGTCCCTCACACAGGCTAGCCAGGCACCCCAGCGGGGACCCCCAACCTGAAGGGGCTGTGGCCAGCCTGCCAATAGCCATCAGCCCCTCACCCAGGCTGGCCATATCTTCAAGGGGTGAGTGTCCCTGCTGAGGGGCTTGACCAGCCTGCAAACAGCCATCAGCCCCTCACTCAGGCTGGCCATATCTTCAAGGGGTGAGTGTCCCTGCTGAGGGGCTTGACCAGCCTGCAAACAGCCCTCAGCCCCTCACCCAGGCTGGCCAGGCACCCCAGAGGGACCCCCACCTGATCTGGGACACCCTTCAGAGCAAATCAGCCAGCCCCCACCCATGCACCAGGCATATAATAAAAGGGTAATATGCAAATTGACCTTAACAGCAGAATGACTGGGCATGACTGGTCACTATGACACACACTGACCACCAGAGGGCAGATACTTAATGCAGGAGCTGCCCCCTGGTGGTCAGTGCGCTCCCACAGGGGGAGCTCTGCTCAGCCACAAGCCAGGCTGATGGCTGCCAGCACAGCAGTGATGGAAGGAGCTTCTCCCGCCTCCTCAGCAGCGCTAAGGATGTCCGACCTCAGCTTAGGCCTGCTCCCTGCTGGCAAGTGGACATCTCCCGCGATCTCCTGGGCTGCCAGAGGGATGTCTGACTACCAGCTTATTCCCGATCCCCCGGGGAGCGGGCCTAAGCCAGCAGGTAGACATCCCCTGAGGGGTCCCAGACTGCGAGAGGGCACAGTCCAGGCTGAGGGACCCCTCCAAGTGCACAAATTTTTGTGCACTGGGCTTCTAGTATATATATAAAAGGCTAATATGCTAAGTGCCCAACCATTTGGGTAATGACATCAAATAGCAATGCCTGGCTTCCTCTCCCTAGTGACTAGCTTCCTTGCAGTTTCTTTAGCCAAGTTAGAAACATTTCACACTTTAACCAAATTTTTTGAAGCATTTTCCCATGCCTCATCTCATTTGATCCTCACAGAAGTCCTGGAGTAGGTAGATAGGAGACTCAGTGGAATCCTATTTTCTTTTCATTAGATGGAAAATGGAGATTTAGAAAGCTTCGAAACTTGACCCAACTGAAAAGAAGTAAGAAATGGTCGACCTTGAAAATGACTTCAGGTTTTCTCACTGTGCAAAATATAGCCAAACACTACTGCAGTTAAATATTTTACCCTTTGTTCTCCCTGCATGATCTACTATAATAATCTGCTTCATGTTGATATTTACTGCTGTGTTGCTGACAATTACCTGAAAGAGAAGATGGGGTGCTTCACTGGTCTGGAAAAAGTTTATCTAAATCAGAAAACAGGTCTAATTAAGCAAGTTTATTCTATATCTATAAAAGGATAAGTTGATTTGTGCATGCATGATACATATAAAGCTCTTGTTGGCGCCAATTGCCCTCATGTGTTTCCATCTGTCATTTTCAATCGTGAATTTGGTTGACACTTCTATTATAGAGAAAGGGTGAATAGCACCATTAAAATATTTCTTCTAATTAATTTCCTTTCAATGTGCACTAGGCCATTAGTATTTAAATTAGACAGCAGTACAAAAACCAAGTAATATTTTCAAAGTACAATACCTGGAAGGTTAGCCTCTCAAAAATTGACAATAAAACATCTTTTAAAAATAATACTTAAAAATGGAAAAAATACAAAAGATGCTGAAGATATCTGTGAGTAAAATGTAATAAATTAATTTTAAAATGTGTTATTAAAGGAAAACAAATATTACACCCTTGAAAAAACAAAATCTTCCACAAAAAAGGAAAGATGAACACATATGCATGGTAAGTCCCAAATTAAATTTCTACATAAATCTGTATGATAGGGATTCAGCTAGGCAGAATGTAAATGGAATAGAGGTGTTAAAGGGAAGAAATTGATAGTAATTAATATATGTACATATAAATATGTAGTTGACTTTTTGTTTCTATTCCTCTGATTGAAAATGATAAAGTGATTGAAACAAAATTTAATATTCAGAATTGATCACTCAGAATTTATAAAATAAAATAGTGTAAGCATTTCAACTAATTAAACTTTCAAAATGCATATATGTATATTTTTAAAGTTTTGCAACATATATGCTTCTGAAGTTATTATTGCTTAAAATTGCCCTAAAACTTTCTAAGATACTCTGATTTTGCATGTGTTTTTTGTGCCTGTGTGTATAATAATATGGCTAGTCCCAATGCGACTGAAAAGAAAGTATAGATGGAAAAAAAAAAACTGTGAGAATATTGTGAGTACAACCAATATAATAAAAATAAATGTAAATTAATACTTTAATATCATATACACATATATCCATGTACAATCACATACTTGTATACAAATACATTACTTATAATTAGGTATAATGTAAGGTTCTAAGTAAAAACAAGTATTTCAATCTTTCTTTTACTTCTCATGATATTCCGTGAAATGGGGACAATGATAGGATGCAGCAATTGGAATCAGTTTGGAAATATGAAAGATGACCTTCTTTAGCAAATTCAGATAGAATGTGTTTCCAGCCTGGATGTCAAGTGTGTGTGTGTGTGTGTGTGTGTGTGTGTGTGTGTGTGTAAGTACCTGTAATTTTGCCCTCTATAAATATTAAAGTTCAGCATTAAAACTTTTGCTTTGGAGTTATACATTGTTTTTGTATTAAATTCATTCATTGAAGGGTGTTTTGGCATGTGTTTAAAAACATTTTTAGGAAAAGCTAAAAACCTATATTTTGAAAGAAAACATTTCCACTGTGCTTTTCAACTACTCTACGACAGAACCGTTCAACACAGCTTCTCATAGCTTTCCTCAGATTCTAAGAAATAACTCTGAGCTTTCCCAGAGTTCTCCTTTGAACTTAGAAAATAATGGATCAATCAATTTAAAACACCTCAAATGCAATCTATGATATATATATTTCTCTATTCTACAGTCATCAATACTGATCAATAATTGAGCTCTTTTTCTTTTCTTTGGGGCTTCCTCAAAAAACAGTTTTTTCCATGGGAAAGAAAGTAAGGGAATAAAAAGAAATCCAAATTTACAGTGGAAAATGTGTAACCTTTCCACAGCAGGAGAGAAGTTAACTGTGCAAGCAGGTTTTTTAAAATGACTCAAAACTGGCTTGCCTCTGTGCCCCTTGGTTGAAGTGATGATTATTTACTTAGCAGGTTTACCGTGACATGGACCTCTCAGGATGGCCACTAAAGAAACCTTATGTTGCTATGACAGGCCCCTTATTAACACCAAAGTGATAATTTCAAGCAAGTGATCAATTCTGGAACAAAGGACAAGAATAACATTTACTCATAATGCAATGTTCAGACCTTGGCTTGTATAATAAGAACGAGGTTACAGGATGCATTTTATTTGCATATTATTCTATTAACATTTACATTGACTAAGCAAATAGAGGCCACATATGGAGTCCAGAAGAAGTCACCACCCCTGAATAAAGGTTTTTGACATAAGTACAAAGATGAGTATGAACACATGCATCTTGGCTGAATTCCAATGGTGGAATTACCTTCTGTGTACATAAAATTATTCCTGCCTTTCTCACTTGAGAAGTTAATATTTTCATCTCCCTTCCTAAATTCCATGGTTCTGTGGACTGGCCTCAATGGGTGCCTATTTCAGCTCTGGGAGAGTGATAACTGTAGATAAAACCAATGAGACATTTAGAGATCCTTCTGTGTGAAAGGTATAATCTACACTAATAAAAGAGAGAGATACAAATTGACCGTACCTTCGCAACACCCACCAGCCAATCAGGAGTGAGTATGCAAATTAACACAACAAAGATGGTGAGTTAATTTGCATACACAGGCACCGAGTGGCCCGGGGTGAGGCAGGATGCTTGTGTCATCACCATGGCGACGATGCAGGCATTTCTCACTGCCCCAGCTGCTCTGGGCCTCTGGGCAGTGTGGGAAGGTGGAAAGGTGGCTCCAGGCCAGAACGGAAACAGAAAGGTGGCTCCAGGCTGGAGTGAAGGTGGAAAGGCAGCTCTGGCCAGAGTGAAGGCGGTGGCAGCCAGGGGAAGGAAGGCCCATTCTTGCACGAATCTTCTTGCATTGGGCCTCTAGTATAAATATAAGGCAGTATTTCTTCCCCTTGGGTGGCTCAGTTAACATGTCATGCAAACATGTATTGACAAGGCAACCTTGTTAATCTACTCTGTTATCAGGACTTGTTTCTGCTTTGAGAGGGAGTTTAAAGTGTATCTCTGATTGTGCACATGCCACTTAATACCAAATGCACCTTTGCCTGAGAATATCAAGATTCCACCCGAACTTTGTGCTTTCTTCTGCAATATTTGGGTGTAGGAGGAGGTGATTGAGATGCCACCAGCAATGAACAATGAACTATTTTAAACTTCTACTGAGTTAAAAATCTGTGGTGCTGAGGGAGCTTATAGTAAACATATGACAATGTGTCTCATAGATACTAAAAAAATGAAGACAGGATAGAATCCATTCAATGTATAACACCAGGTATATATGCTGGTGTTGCAATTCTGGGTCCAGTTGAATCTTGGCAATGCAGCCTAATGTTGCATTGTACTTACAGGGCTGTCTGTTAGGAATAGTGATTTACCATCCATCTATCCATTCTGTAACTTGCCGCAAGCATGATAAAATGTATTCAGCTTCTCAAGGCCTTAGTTTCTTTACTCAAAGGTATTTCAGAGGGTTTGCTATAGCAATTAAATAGGAGATCTTTACTGAATGTAGGTAGCATAAGAACTCAATAAGTGATATATGGTAACATTAATTGTATTTATTGAAGTCAGTAAGTTTCAATTTCTATTTATTTTTAAAAGAATTGGATGCACAGATGGCATCCCTCTACACCTAATATATTAAAAAGAATATGAAAAGATACTTAGAAATCACAACAGAAGAAGAGGGAAATAAGCTCAGAAACTCAGGACTGAGAGTTACATTTGAGATTCAGTTTTTAAGCAACAGATGCTAAGAAATATGAAAACATGGAAGAAATATGAAAGCATAAAATAGTTTATGTAATTTTCATTGTTAGATAAAGCAAACCTGTCATACCATTAGTAAAAACAAGCACTTTGTGACATTAAGTGGCAGATTGTCTTTAAGTTAGTGGCTTAATAAATTAAAAAATGTTTAACATCTTTAGTGCTACTGTGCTCTAACAGGAGATTTTGAATAAGCAAAACTAATTTCATAATACATTTTATTTGATCAATTATTTTTAAAAGACTGTTATTTCCTTATGCAATCAACATAAAATTATTAATAACATTTTGTATTTTTCCCATACTGTCTTTAAAATCTGTTGTGTATTTTACATTTACAATATATCTTCACTTGTAATAGTCACAATTTAATTTTTTAATTGTATTGAGTAGTGTGATTCTAGATTAACTAGTACTTTTATATTAGACTAGAAGCCCGGTGCACAAAATTCATGCACTCGAGGGTGGGGGAGTCCCTCAGCCCGGCCTGCACCCACTTGCAGTCCAGGAGCCCTCAGGGGATGTCTGACTCAGAGGGGGTGATGTCCACTGATGTCTTAGGCCCTCTCCCATGGGCCTACTAGTTAGCTGTCAGCCGGACATCCTTAGCACTGCCGTGGAGGCAGGAAAGGCTCTCACCACCACCACTGTGCTCACCAGCTATGATCTCAGCTTGTGGCTGAGCGGCGCTCCCCCTGTGGGAGCACACTGACTACCAGGGGGCAGCTCCTGCATTAAGCGTCTGTCCCCTGGTGGTCAGTTGCCGGGGTCCAACCCCAGCAGGTCCAGGGGTTCCCAAAGGCGTAGACGGAGTCGGCGAAGAAGGAAGGACACGGAGACAGTGTTCAGTTGATCAGCAGCCTAGCCAGGATCTCCAGCCAGGATCTCTAGCCAAGTTCTGGTCTGGATCTCCAGAGAGGTTCTGCTTAGGACCTCCAGCCAGGTTCTGTGTCCATGTTCTCTTGCTAGGTTCTCCAGGTTCTCCAGCCAGGTTCAGTCACCAGGTTCTAGTCAGGTTCTCTTGCCAATTTCTGTAGTCAGGTTCAGTCCAGGATCTTTTGCCATGTTCTCTCGCTAGGTTCTGTCTCTAGGTTCTGAGGCCAGTTTCTGTCCAGGATCTTTTGCCATGTTCTCTCCAGCGAAGTTCTTCTGTCTCTAGAGAACGTTCTTTGTAGGTTCTGTCTCTCTTGGTTCTGTCTTCTAAGTTCTGTCTGTAGGTTCTGTCTTCTTCCAAGTTCTGTGTTGTTGCATCTGTATTTATACCAGTTGATTCCAATCCTATCAATCTCTATTCCAAAGGTTAGGGCGTTTCTTATCTCCATTCCAGGGAGTAAACATTATGTAGCTTAAGCATGATTGTTCGTAGTTAAAATGATTAATTACCCGCCTGGCACTTAGTTGAGGGGTTTTATTCCCTCCCTAACTTCAGGGGAAAATCCCTACCTGGGGATGCAACCTTTCTCGGAGAGGTGACCTTGGTTAAAACACAGCACCAAGAAGGTGAGCAAACATGTTAAGAACCCTATGCCATATATGCCAGGTCCCTTGAAACAGCAAGGATGGACCGGCTCCTGGCAGTCAGTGCATGTTATAATGACTGGTTGTTCTGCTGTCAGGCTAAAACCGGCTCTCCAACATCCCCTGAGGGGTCCCGCATTGCAAAAGGGTGCAGACCCGGCCGAGGGACCCCACCAGTGCATGACTGGGGCTGGGGAGGGACATGAAAGGTTGACAGCTGGGGAGGGACTGTAGTAGAGCTCTAGGGCGTGTCTGGCCCATCTTGCTCAGTCCTGATCTGCCAGACCCCAGCAGCAAGCTAACCTATTAGTCGGAGCATCTGCCCCCTGGTGGTCAGTACAAGTCATAGCGACTGGTCAACCAATTGACTGTCTTCCCTCTGGTGGTCAGTGTTCATCATAGCAAGCAATTGAGCATCCTTAGCATATCATTGGCATATTATGCTTTGATTGGTTGAACAGTCGACTGGATTACCAGACAGCTTATTAGGCTTTTATTATATAGCATACCATGGTTCAAATTTAACTTTACGTGAGTATAACTGATATTCAATTATTTAGAAAAGTAAGCAGCAGAAAAGGATGAGCCAGCATGTGTATTACCCAAAAGTTTATATACACACATACTTATGATGACATGGTCATTGTTTGCTGTGCTTAAAATTACATTAATTTTCCATTTTATCTTATATTTAATGAATGCATGATTTTGTAAGATTTTTAAATACTCAAAACAGTGCAAAAAGTATTCTAGTCACTGAAGAGAAAGCAGCAAGCAAAATAAAATCCTTGCTTTTGGAACTTAAATTCAAGGAGAGGAAGGAAGATACTAAATAAATGATTATATATTTTGCCAGGTAGTGATAGGAGCTGATGTCAGATAAGAACTTTGGATGTTTCTGAGAGAGCTGGGAGATCAATTAAAGGATCTGATGAGAGAAATGACATGATGCCACTTAGGTTTTGAAAGGCCATGTCTGGCTGCACTTTTCTTTGGAAAAGAGATAGCAATAATGGAAGAGTGGGAGCAATGGCAACCCAGATAAGAGACTATGTTGTTTTGGCCAGGACTACTAGAGATATTAAATCATCTTGATGAAAATAAAAATCATGTGCTAAATACATAAAGCCAATGGCTTTATTCTGCTTCCAGTTAAAACCATTATTGGATAAACTGTTCTACTAGCAGGGTAAGCCTATTCATGTGTTGCAAATTTAATTTCCTATGTGGTATTATGTGCAAATTTCAATATTGAATTCAATACAAATTATTGTTGTTTCTTATGCCTTTGGCATGCAGTGTACTGTGCCAGATAAGAAGGAAATAATCCCATGTTCCCTGTCTCCTTTCTTGCTCCCTGTCCAGGGCTCATGGTATGAAAGATATTCCCCACACAGATTTATATGGAAACAGTCAGACAGTAGTATGTGTTATCATAAAGGGCAAATCAAAATAAAATTAGGAAATAAACAAGAAAAAGATTAAATTAAACTGCTGAATTTATGCATATGTCTATCCACTCGATGACTGTCATGTCAGAGGCTGTGATATGTGTTGGCTAGTCAAAGATGACTAAACTTGTAGAGTGTAGGAATGGTTCATGAACAAGGATTCTACCTGTGAGGGCTTACCTGGGATATAGCATCACAGAGTTGGTAGGCTGCTTATAATCTTTGCCCAGGACAGTTGCTAGTAGCATAGTTAGAAAATATTCTGCAAGATGACTACAGAAGGCAGCAAAAGGCCAAACCCAGAGCAGCAGTGCCAAGTGTCATGTCCAAAGGACAAGGTGGGACTCAAAGTCGGAATCCACACAGATCAGGAACTGAGTTAAAGCAAGATAGAGGGTAGTTCAGAGCAAGCAGATTAATTAATACAAAGACCATGTGCTGGGGCTGATGCAGGGAAAACGATGGTTGTATGAATCAAGGGCACACCTAAAGGTTTAAAACGAGCTGGATTCCACCAGAGATATTGTGCCTTTGGCATATAATTGGAATTGACAATGTGAGAGGGGACTGGATAGAAAGGGATTCCTTCCAGAAATGAGATTTTAATGGTGGTATGCATACCAAAGGTTGCAAAGCATTAATAGGGGACAGTAAGTATTCAGCATGTACATGACATGTCCAGTATGTGTGGCAAGAGAGGTGAAATGGAAGTAAACCAAAGCCATATTATAAAGGGTTTGCTTATTTATTATTTATAATTAAATTTATTGGGGTGAAATTGGTCAATAAGATTATATAGGTTTCAAGTGCACATTTCTATGAAGAGCTTTAAATGTATCTATGTAATTTATTCAGTGTGTCTTGGCAAACATTCCATTAAATTTGTTGTTAAAACCTTGTTATTTAGGAATATAGCTTAGTGTTCAGTGTATATGACAAGTCAAAGGGAAGATGCAGGAATATTGAGAACCTAAGAAAGTGCAAGAATGAAGTGACTGAGAATAGAATGCGGGTAAGAGTGGAAAAGAGAAAAATTATACCAGAATAAAATAGAGGTGGAGCCGAAACCGGTTTGGCTCAGTGGATAGAGCGTCGGCCTGCGGACTGAAGGGTCCCGGGTTCGATTCCGGTCAAGGGCATGTACCTGGGTTGCGGGCATATCCCCAGTGGGGGATGTGTGTGCAGGAGGCAACTGATCGATGTTTCTAACTCTCTATCTCTCTCCCTTCCTCTCTGTAAAAAATCAATAAAATATATTTAAAAAAAATAAAATAAAATAAAATAAAATAAAATAGAGGTGGAGTTGGCATTAGTTAACAAAGGCAGGGCTGTGTTAACTGTATAATTTTCATCTCGCCATACCCTCTATACTTTCCCTCATTTATATAAGCTAAGTGAAAGAGGTCATATGTGATAAAAAATTGTGTGCCTTGAGGGAATGTGACTCATGACAGAGGAGAGAGCACAAAAACCTCTGGAAAAAGAGATAAAATTAAAAATAATAAGTTATATTGGGAACATGCTCCTCTTTTACCTATGCATTTCATAGTATGTATTTTCCTACCTTAGCACTGACCATGTAATTTATTTTAGAAATATTGATTGAGGTCATATTCTTGCCAAGTATTGTATTGAATAGTTGACCGTCTAGCTTTAAACAATCTGCTTAGACTATACTGACAAATTTTAGTTGAGAACTATGGGAGAAATAAAGTGCTCTCAGATCAAGGCTTGGAAACCTAATTAAGATAGATTGGGCAGAGAAATATATTTTTTTCATCTTTCTTATTTTCCTAATTTCTCTCCTTATAGAGCATCAGAAAAAATCACAATTGGGAGGTATAATTTGGAATCATTTCTATATAGATATTAATTAAAATCATGGACCTGATCATGGATCAGATAAAATAGATAAAGATGCTTATACAGAAGAAGGAACAGACTAGATCTTTAGAATATTTGAATACTCAGCCTCCACAAAGAGTAAGATAAGTCAGCCATGATGACTGGTGGAATGACTGAAAGACTGTGGAATAAAGAAATGACATACGAAGAAGATAAATAAGAATAAAGAATTTGGGAATAACCAACTTAATCAAAACCTGTTTGAAGTTGAATAAGATAAATATGTAACTCTTGACTATGGTAGCATAGAGACAATTAGAAACTTTTTAATTTATAGCCCTAAATGCACAAAATTACCTTAGTCTGAATTTTCACATGCTGTGTTTTTCCAACAATTTGCAATGAATAAAAAGTTTCTCATTCTAAAAATAACAACTGATTTTACTAGGGTCAAAGCCTTTCTCTGTTTCTCTCTTTCCCTCTCTATGGACCAGTTCTCCTTAGCAAACTGTTAGTATATTCCATTATCTTCTGTCTTTAAAATTAAGTATATAAACAAAGCTTAGATTCCAGTTCATAATGGTTCCCTATGATTACTATACTTGTTTGTTTGTTTGTTTGTTTTGTTTTTGAAAAACCAGTAAAATGGCTTTTGGTTTTCATGAATCATGAGGTTAGGCCATCATAGACAATGAGAGTTTAGTTAAGCTTTGGACATTTTGAGAGAGATAAGGTAGAAAATAGAAGGGGAAGATAAAGGTTTTAGGGAGATAGTATAATAGCTGGTAGTCATGATACATTGCACAAGGCTTGAATTTTCATATTTACTTAACTTTAGGACACTCAAGACAAATTTTAAAAAAGGAAATGGAACTTTTTCTCTCCTCATTTGTAGAAATACATCCTAGCCAAAGTATGTGTATGTGTTATTAAACTCTATTTTTCTCAGCAATCTAGTAAGTAAAGTGCTTTTTTGGGGGGAGTTCCAGAATCCGAAAAGATAAGGAACAATACAAATTATTTATCATATTCAACTAATAATTAAACTGGATTTACATAAAAGGGTGTGGTGAATTAAATTGGAAGCAAAATTTCAAAGAAAATTATTATAGCCCAAACTGAAATATTTTATGTTAAGATACCAGAAGTATAAAGCATCAGAGACCAAATATGCATTAAATGTGGCATAGTATTAAATTATAATTGAAATTTGCTCAAAATTAAATAGACCAAAAAACAATCCTTCTACCATTTGAAATTCTTTTCCTATGGCATATGAAATATAGATAATCCACACTTTTAAGTATTACAATGTTCTTGAACTTGATGCCACTTTGAATGTGAAGATAAGTGATGAGAATGTGGAGTATTAGACAGAAGTTAGATACAGAAAGTGTTTTTTTTTTTTTTTTTTGCTTGCTATTTGAATAAGAACATACTGCATATTGTCTGCAGTGGTTCTCAACCTTCCTAATGCCGCGACCCTTTAATACAGGTCCTCATGTTGTGGTGACCCCCAACCATAAAATTATTTTCGTTGCTACTTCATAACTGTAATTTTGCTACTGTTATGAATTGTAATGTAAATATCTGATATGCAGGATGTATTTAGGCGACCCCTGTGAAAGGGTCGTTTGACCCCCAAAGGGGTCGCGACCCACAGGTTGAGAACCGCTGAAGTTCTCGATTTGAGTTGGAGATGGCATATAGAATCTACATGGTCCTATATATCCACTCTCTACCCTTCTCTAAGTAATTTGGGCCCTAGAACTCTGGCTGCCTCAAAGACCTCCTGTGACTTTATCTTTCTCTTGGGTTCAGCCAATGAAATTCAATTTCTGATAGGGTATTTGAAGATGAAAGGACACAGAGACCACAAGAATGGGTTGGTTACATTGGGTTGGCTATTTTCTTTCTCTAAGGAGCACTTCTATATGGTTATTTTCTCTAGGTTTTGGTAAGCCCTTCCTCCACTGCCCGTTAGAGACTCAAAAACGATAGCTTCCTGCTTTACTAGACCTAGGATACTGTATTATCCTTTATTAAACCCTGATCTCACCTTTTATAAATACTCCTTTACCAAAGCCTTCAAATCAGTGGCTTGAGCATGATATATTTCCTTCTGGGACCCTGACAACTAGGAAGGACTCTCAAGAGACAGAGACATTTGAGTTGGAGATTGCATTGGTATTGTAATATTAGAGTCTAGGAACTTTGAGTCAGGCTTGGAATAGTGCATGTATGGTCTGACTCTTAAGGTTCAGTGAGACAAAAAATCCCTGTTCCTCTAGGTGACTTCAGGATAATAAGAGAACACAGCTTCTGTGGGGATTCAGCACAGAGCCCTACCAGCTAATTTTAAGAAATTAAATAAGGATCCCAGGGCTATGCCAGGGAAAACATACAATAAGCTAGGAGGATCTTGTAGTACCTGAAAGTAAGAAAGTGTCCAAAGCACAAAAGTATAGATGTGTCAGAGGGACACAGAGAGCCAAACTGAAGAGTTCCCAAAGGCTGGACCTGGGACAATTTTAACAGTAGAATAAGTAATAAATAAATAACATAGTACTGGATTATAAGCTAAAGTAAAAAATAAATATACATAAATCTATGGTGACATAAATAAAAGACTGAATAAATAAATTGAGAGGAGATGAGTAATGTTTGTTATAGAAGAATCTTATATAATATATGTGGATATTTGTAATTTTAAATGATTAGTTGGATGTTTTAATGTTATGGAAACTATTCAAGATTTCTTTTAAGCTCTTTAGTTATACAGTCTGATTCTTCACTGAGAATAATGTGATGGATTTTCTAAAGGTTCAAAGCTGTTATCCCTGCTAAATTCTAATATCCACACTCTCCCCCAGTCCCTAATATAAGTTTGGTTTATACAAATGGTACTTATTATACTGGCAGTAGCAAGAAACAAGTTGAACCAAATGAAATATTGTTTCATTATGTGTGGATTTTTTTGTTTTGTTTGTTTTTTTTAAACAAAACAAAAAACTCTCTACTCTACATTTTTTCCAAGGAGAGAATACCAGTAGTTTTGTGTATTCCATTGATTTCTATAAACAAGGAAAAATAGTTCATTTGCAAAGATGTGTTGACTATGATTTCATCCTCTAATGTCAGAAAGGTAAAAGGAATGCATCTTTCTGTACATGGAAATAAGAAAACTTTCCTTCTATTACTCTCTGGCTGCTTCAAGTGTGAATCATGATCTGAATGGAGAGATTTACTGTTCCTAAGAAACCTATAGAAGTACAATTTCCCTTTTGCTCTCAAAGAACTATAGGGATGAGTGATCACAAACATTGTACAAATGAAAAACAACAATAAATCAGCACAAACTTATTGAACATATTTTTCAAGCTAATTTACTAGATACCAGTAGATATTGGGAGGAGGGTATAATGTATGCTTATCTTATTATATTGTATATTTTTGACAAGTTTTATGAAAATCAAGGTTCTTTTTGAAATATATATATATATATATATATATATATATATATATATATATCTACTTATATAAAAACCATGGGTGGTGTTCATCACGACCGGGGTCTGGCTGGCGACCAACCGACGGGAAAGAAGTCAGACCTTCAGGGGTTGTCTTGGCAACGGCTGCGCCCTCCCCCAAGCTGTTTCCCAGAGCTGTTTCCTGTAAGGGCAGGGTTTGAGGCAGGAACCCGCCCTCAGAGTGTGGACCCACTGAATCCTGGGTTGCTTTGCCAAGGGCTGCGCCTCCCCAACTGTTTCCTGGAGCTTTTTCCGGCAAGGGTGGGGTTTGAGGCAGGAATCTGCCCTTGGAGAGTGGTTCCCTGGGAGTGTGCCACGCCAGCACGGCCAGGGGTGAACCTGAGTGGGGGCAGCTGAAAGGCTTAGAAAAGACAGACAAGAGAATAAAAGCAGGGTCTTGGTGAGATGCTGCTTCTCTGAGAGACAGCGACCATGCCCATAGCCATGCCTTTATTTTATAGCAGATGCTACGAGGCAAAGTAAGGGCATGACCAAGTTGTTTACAACATTCTCCTGGGTTTCAATCCTACTCAACTACATGCACCTGAACTCTATCAAGCCTACATCACTCAGGCACGTGGGGCTATGCATTTGGACCATAGGTTCAAGCTTAAAACTACAGCTGTTGGCTATAATTATGCTGAGAGGGCCCTGCCCTCCAAACTGGGACTTGCACGTGGCAATGAGAGGACTGTGCCCTCTCATCAGTCCAAGGCTTGAACCTGTCCAAAACACTGTAGCGGCTCCCCACAATAAAGTTTAATTCTGTTTCTTTGTTACTAATGTCGTGGCCCCACCCCATAACAAAGAAATAATTTCTGGAGGATGAGGCCCAGGAATCAGGATTTTAAAAAGATTCCCAGGTGATTCTAATGTGCAGCCAAGAATTGAAAGTGGGTGTAATCATCATGCTATTGAGAAATCTCAATAGTAAATGGGATCTTTGTAATGGTACCAGATTTATTATCAAAAGATTACAACCTAACATTATCAAAGCTGAAGTATTAACAGGATCTGCAGAGGGAGAGGCTGTTCTGATTCCAAGAATTAATTTGTCCCCATCTGACACTGGCCTCCCATTTAAATTGATTCAACCACGGTTTCCTGTGATGCCAGCATTTGTGATGACTATTAATAAATCACAAGGACAAACTCTAGACAAAGTAGGCATGTTCCTACCTGAACCTGTTTTTGCACATGATCAGTTATATGTTGCTTTCTCTCGAGTTTGAAGAGCATGTGATGTTACAGTTAAAGTTCTAAGTACTCCATCACAAGGGAAATTAGTCAAGCACTCTGAAAGTGTTTTCACTCTTAATGTGGTGTACAGGGAGATATTAGAATAAGTTTAATCACTTTATCAGTCATTGTTTGCATCACTGTTGTTTTTATATCATGTTTTTGTTGTTTTCATATCATGTTTTTGTCATTTTTATATCATGCCTCTGTTGTTATATCCTTTTGTTACTGTTTACTTATTAATAAATTTATGTATTATTTTCATATACATTTTGCTAATTTTCTTTCATCTCTCACACTTCTATTATAGAGAAAGAGCAAATAGCAATATTAAAATATCTCTGCTAATTAATTCCCTTTTTAAAAAAATATATTTTATTGATTTTTTATAGAGAGGAAGGGGGAAGGATAGAGTTAGAAACATCGATGAGAGAGAAACATCGATCAGCTGCTGCCTGCACACTCCCCACTGGAGATGTGCCCGCAACCAAGGTACATGCCCTTGACTGGAATCAAACCTGGGACCCCTGAGTCTGCAGGCCAATGCTCTATCCACTGAGCCAAACAGGTTAGGGCAATTAATTCCCTTTTAATGCGCATGAATTTTGTGCACCGGGCTACTAGTATATATATATAAATCAATTGAGAAAAGAGGTTAAGAATAAATATACTGGCACTGACCGATTTGGCTCAGTGGAAAGAGCTTTGGCCTGTGGACTGAAAGGTCCCAGGTTCGATTACGGCCAAGGGCATGTACCTTGGTTGCAGGCACAACCCCAGTGGGAGGTGTGCAAGAGGCAGCTGATTGATGTTTCTCTCTATTCGATGTTTCTAACTCTCTATCCCTCTCTCTTCCTCTCTGTGAAAAATCAATAAAATATATAAAAAAAATAATGAATATACTGTATGATCATAAAGTCTAATTTGGGGCACCAAGCAAAGCCAAGGGACTGTGAGGAGTCCTCTTACATCCCCTAACTAGAAAAGCAGCCATGCACAGACTAACATTAAAAAGCATTACTCCTAGTAATAGGAACTTTGAGGAACTTACTTCTAATAAAAATTTATTTTAAAATGAAATGTGAAGTTCTTTGAGTTTGAGAAATGTAATACTGTATAGCAAACCATAGCTTAGCAATCAAGACAAAATATGGTTTGAGAATTCTTATACAATATCAAAATGACTCAAGTTTGCAGACAATAATTAATGGTAAAGTTTCACATAAAAATAGAGAAAGCAAATCTCTGTTTCAAGTATAAGGTTGAATGAAAGATTGCAAAATATTGAAAAGATTAAGAAGTCACAAAAAGTTTCATAGAATGTTAAAGTTTTAGTAATCTGTACAAGATTATTTAGTCCTTAATTGTTTTATTTGATTAAAAAATACAAGCGAACATGATTAAGCATTTTGGATTTCTCTGAAGCTACATAAATACTGGTAAACAAAAATTTTTTGGATAAATTGACATAATTATTCTGAACGCTGGCAACATTTGTAAGGAGTAAGATAGTACATAAAATGATTTTAGCTAAAGTCTGGTGGTCAAACCCAAAGAAGTTTATCAACAGAGAAAAAGACATTGCGTTTATCATCAGTCTTCAAATATGTTGCAACTTTTACAAATGTCTTTGTACATGTTTTATCAGGGCTTCTAATAACTTACAAGTACCCTTCTTATGGCAAAATCATGATTATTCTTAAGACCCTGCTCATATATTACTGAGGTTTTAATGATGTTCTGTCCTGGTGTCGATTTTTAACATTCATTAATTTAACATTTTTCTATTTTCACCCTGAAATTATATTGACTATCTCTTGTATTTTCTGCCTATCCACATTTGGAGTTGTTTTTTCCTTCATGAATGGAGAGGGATGTTCATTTTCAATAGCAAAAGCCTTATCCCAGAGAGTGAAAATGCAGAATATTTATAATTTTAAATGATTAGTTGGTTGTTTTAATGTTACAGGAAGTATTCAAGATTCATTTTAAGTAGATGATGATTTAATACTTGAATAATCTAGAGATGAGCTGGGTTTGTCAGTGCTGTTTGTGTTCTTGGCATCTTAGCTCTGGGACAGAGCTTTTACTATAAGAGAGTGACTGTTATTCTTAAACAAAGAAAGAAGCATGGGAGACAAAACTTGTAGAGATAATTGTTTAATGGTTAGAGACTGGGAGTTAGACAAGGAATGGGATGCCAATTCTATTACTTACTAGTAGTATGAATCTGGGTAACTTATTCATGAAAGGCTCTTGACAACGAAAGAGCCTTTTGTGCCTTGTTGGATTACATTTAAACCTAATCTAATCGAGTTAATTAATATGAAAACAAAGATCCTATCCTAATGCAAATCATTGAGGAGATATATAGGCATTTTCTATATTATTTGGGGGAGAAAACATCAGATGCATTACATCACAAAACATCTTTAAAAGCCTTTAAAATGTGACTGTCCTTTTGACAAAATGTCTGGTCTTTATGGCTGCTCTCACATTCACAGCCATTGTCCTGGCTCTCTTGGTTTCCCTCAACGCAGCTCCCTTTTAAATGGCTTCAGCTCTCTTCTCCAACCCTCAGAAACCCCTCTCTGTTCACTCATCTGTGTCTCCAACCTCATGTAAAACAATTTTCTGTCTCTTGACTTCCCCAGTTCTACTACTCAGACATTACCTCAGCACTCAGCTCAGTAGAAAAACAAACAACTTAAAACTGAGTGAAGGAAGCATCTTGTTAGGTATCTTGAGGAAGCAAAGGAATCATCCTCTTTAGAAAACAGAATGGGGTGATATAAAGGCTTAAATATTTTTGTATCCTGTTATATTTAATCTCTCTTAATTTTAGTTATTTTATCTGTAATGATAATAATGGAACAGTATATACCTCCTAAGACTGTTAGGATTTTAATGTGGTAATGTTAAAAGTGAGAATGGATAAAAATAATGTTGGCTTTATGTTAGCATAAAGGAACATTGTTTTTAGTCAATAGAGTGCAGAATCTCTGAGGGAAGACAAAGGAGGGTGGGTGGATGGGAGGTGATCTACTAAAGACCTTGTATGCATATAAGCATAAGGCAGTCAATGGGGTGGTGAGGGCCTTGGGTGGGGAGTATGGGTGGGTTGAAGGGGGTTAGCTAGGGGGGAAGGGGACATATGTACTACTTTTGACAATAAAGATTTTAAAAACTAGTATCAATGGATTTATTAGACATGTTTTGGTCTTTAAATAATGTCTTCACTTGGCCTTCTAAAGTCATCTCACCTACAAATTCTATTAACTATGTGGAAGTTATCTTCATTATTTGTCTAGAGCTAACTTCTGTTTTCAGGTTTTTGATTTTTAACTGAACAACACCTGGAAATTTATGCCAAATGGTTTTCTAAGCCCAGTAGATGACCATGATTTCCCATATCAAATCATCTTTTTTTGAATAATGCAATGCATTTATGCCTCCCTCCTACAATTTGAATTTTCTTATCTATAATAATAAAAGTGTAATATGCTAATTAGACCAGACATCCTTTTGGATGAGGCCAGGGCTGTGAGGGAAGCCCGGGTCCCAGATGCCAGAGGGAAGCTGGTGCTGGCAGCTGGGAGAAGGAAGGCCTACTCTTGCCCGAATATTCATGCACTGGGCCTCTAGTAATTAAAATAATTGTGTTAACACAAAGCAGAAATCTCAAACATAAATATCTCCTTTTAGAAGGTACATGAACTTTGATGTTTATTAGTTATGAAATCCTGGGGGAATTTTACAATTTCTTAGTTAGTACACTGAGTCATAATTTTCTACCTTGAATTGACCTGAAACCCCGTGCATATCTAAGTTGGATATATGGAGAAATGATTCCATTTATAGGTTGCTGCCGTGCTTCATTATTCTAATGGACTAACCTAGATTGTGTGTACAAGACATCCTAATTTCTAGGTATTTCTGACAGTTGAGTCAAAATGGATAACTCAGTAAAGTTCTATAGTCTCATTGACCATAGCTTCAGATCTTTTGATAAGCTGAGCAATGATTAAGTGCACTGAAATATGTAGAAACTCCCAGAATTTACACATTCTCTACATTGCACATGTGCCAATATAAATAGGTAGCATATTAGAATAGTTCTATATTTCTTTTTTTCTATTTCAGAAGACAGATTTACTCCAATTTCATGCTTGTATAGCTTGATGATTGTTCTTGACAGATGATTTATTTGATCATATTGCAAATACAGTTTCTCTGCATTGATAAGGTAAAATGAATATCATTTCCTTCAAAATGAACAGAATAAATATTTCTTTCATTCTAATTGCTAAAGTACTTTAATAAGACATAGAATCTTTTTATCCATGTCCTCTAAGAATGAGACTCAGGTTAGGACTTCTTTATAGCCCTATACTTATTATTTAAAAAATTGTCTGATTGTAGCTCTAATATATATAACCTGACATACTGATTTTACATTTTTTCATTTGTTGAGATGTGGGGTGACATTATTTTAAAACAAAATTTAATTAAAAAGTGAGAAATTACTTCTAATGCTAATTAATAAGACAAATTTTACTTAAATACATCTTTAAGAGTAAGAATAATTTTGCTATTTTCAATCAGTTTTTCTAGGTAACATTAAACTTTTACATATTAATTGTAAACTTACTAAAGCTTGTAGTGTTTAGACACATTTATTTCAAGTAAACTATAAGAATTATGACCAATGAAAGCCTTGTTTAGATTGGCTTTGTATATTATTAGTATACATTATAAGTGAATTATATTTTAATTGGAAAATATATATAAAAAACATGAGCAATTATCTGAGTTCAAGACTATTTTTATTGCTTACATCTTTATTAAATTACCCAGACTTATAATAAACCTTATTAATTCTGTCTTAAAATCATTCATGGTGTTGAAACCTTAAATGGTGTCGAAAAAATGTCAAAAAGAAAATTTTGTGTTTTTTGTTGCATGTGAGCATCCAATTATCCAAGTAATGAATGACTTGATTAATCTGTTCTCCCATTATGTCTATTACTTATCTGCCTTCTGTAAATGATATTCTTTATCTCTAAATATTTTAACTTTATAGTGACCACACATAACATCAACACATTGAAGTATGTCCTAAAGAAAGAAATGAAGTGATGAAAAGCCCAAATAAGATCAAGTAGCATATGAAAACATATTATCAAGTATTTCTTGGCCCTCATTAGATGTTGACTAGAGTATTCTAATCAGCTGTGGACTTTCATATAACAACTTAGGAAATAAAAAAAAATATATGGCAGAGTATATATGCACATTGCAGTCTGATTTCTGAAATGTAAGTCTAGATTTGATTCGAGGTCTGAGATAGTATATATGAAAATGGTGAAAGCTGTAAATTTTCAGTTAGTGGTACTGGGTTTTGAGTCTTAGTTCTGCCACTTACTGGCTATTTCATATTGGACAAATTGCTCAAACTTTCTAAAGACAATTTTCCTTATCTGTAGTATAAATGTACATACAAAACTCAAAAATAATCCAAGTAAGGTATTTCCCAAAGAAAAGATTTAGTGCTAAAAATAGAAGCTAAAAATATTAAGTAGCTATTATGTATGTATTATTACCCATTATGCATTTACTTACTTAAATGTGTTTATACTTGTATTCCCCCTAACGCCTTTCTTCATGGGATTTGGTGCAAATGGGGATCCCAGAAGAACCTTCTGAGAAAGATATTAGAGTGCAGAAAGTTCTTAGGCATACAGTCAGAATCAGCACCTATAAAGGAAAGGGATGGAAACAAGACTGGGCGGTGGGAGAAGTTAGGCAGCAGTACAGTCAAAGCAAGGCTTCAACCTGCTCCACAAGGAGCTCTTCAACAGGGATATCCCTTTAGAGTTATTTCTTATTGTGGGGAAGGGCCTACACTTTCATATCAACCAAGTCATTGGACATAGGCTTCTCTGGGAAGGAGGCATGAACTAGCAACACAGATCTCTCCAGACAAGTGCAGCTCTCTGAAATGGCTTAAAACTGAGCATCACCTTTCAGTAGCATTCTCAGCAGCTGGAAGTATAAGTCTTTCTTAAGGCGGATCTGAGCAGCCAACCAATTACAGCATCCGTTACTGTAGTGTAATTCCTCATAGGCTGTTGTTCTGGTGCTTTTTCAGAAGCTAATTTTGTTTTTCCTGTTTTATTTTTAGTGACTATCAATGGCTGTACCCCTTTTGGAGTTAATCAGACAAAGGTAAGTGTGCTAGTAGTAGATGTTCTAGAATGATCCCTTTTCAATGTGCTATGCTTTTTGCACCTATTGGGCTTGGATATGGGCTTACAATATGTTTGAAACATTTTGCATACTATATGGTGAGTTGCTGATGTTGACAGATAGGCAACACTCCAATAAACCCTGTAAAGGAAATAAAGGAAACTTGCAGGTAGGCGAAGTGATTAATGTAAGGAATGGGATTATCACTTTTTATTCTGGAGAAGAAACTTTGCTCAGGAGTTGAGACCAGGCATGACTCATCCTCATTGTGTGCAGAAAGGATGAAAATAACTGATTTTTGTTTAATAACAATTGGAAATTTGGGAACAATAAGGTAGGTTGTATTTTCACAGAGCCAAATAATTGGACAAAACAGAAGCCCAATTTTACCATTTGAATTAATTTGGTTACTCTATATTGATAACATAAAGAGAAAATAGATTTATTGAAAGAATGCTTATTTAAAAACCTAAGCATCGTCCAAGGAGGAATTGGAAAACCAAGTCACAAGGCATCTTTTCCTGGACTCTGGAAGGAATTTCTGATCCTTTTAGATAGAGAACAACCAGTAATGTAATTTAATTATCACAAGTCCTAATATAATATTTCTTACTTTCAAATTTGAGTTCACCTGTGATGATTGTGACGGCCTCAGATTCAGTAAGGCGCCCATTCCTTGGTCAAATAATTATAGATGATGAGTGCGATCATGTCACGCTCATGTGGTCTTTTATGTTAGTGATGTGCAAGAAGGCAATTTCCAGAAAGTTCAGACTCTATCTCAGCAATCATGTAATCTGTTGAACTAACGACTATTGACTAAATTAGGACTGTATTCTGCTTATTCTATGCAGGCACAAATAAGAGAAGTGTGTGTGTGTGTGTGTGTGTGTTATAATATGGAAGTAAGTCGTTGAGATGGAATTATTTAAATGTATTTTAAAATTAGATAAATTCTCATCTGTTTAGAATGATTTAAAACATGTTACTTTACTAACTGAAGAAATGATATAATTTATATAATTATAAAATAATCTGCCCCAATGTACCCCACATGAAATGAAAAAAATCCTGCTTCCTAAATAAAATAATAAAGTGTGAATATGTGTGCATGCATGTATGTGTGTGCAGTTATTCCCATGTGTAATTTTTAAATCACAGGATAGCATTGCTTTTTATCTATTCAAGTTATAATAGAGCTTAGTATTATTCATTAAATTTGATGGTAATGTATCCGTATCATTTATTATTTTACTGCCTATCATATTGGTCAAGGACCTGTGCTGTGCTGATTGAATGTAGATATGAACTTAATTTAGAAAAAAAGGAATACCTAGGAATTTGGTAGCTAGCTAACTACAATGAGAAGTGCATGCAAAGTATATTTTTAAAGCAGCTGTTGAACTTTTAACCTATAACAAATGCTTAGTCAGACCGTACACCTTAGTACAAAAATAAATTCACACATGTTAGTTGGCTATTCACCTATAGAAAATATATGACAAAATATTTTCTTTCATTAGCAAGTCATTTGGACATTCATTATAGCACTGTAGTACCTTTGTAAGTTTATTGTCACCATCCTGACTTAGCAAGCTTGTATGGTGCCTTATATGTTGCTACAGTTTGGGGTTTAATATTTAGAATTAATTTCTGAAATAGCTTGGACAGGCTAAGCATTCAGCCTGTCATTTTTCTAAATCTTATAGAATGGAACAATAAGTAGCTGAACTATTCTAGAATTATATTACAGGCTTCAGTGATCACCAGGGTCTATGATTCATTCCCAAAGCAAAATCTCTTTCCTAATATGCCTGATGTATTGCTTTTTATTGGCAATTTTCATATCTGAGTTGGTGACCCTGCCATTTGTTTTTATTGCTATTGTTCCCCTTTTGTGGTGCCAATAAGAAAACCTGTTCAGGCTCTCTGGCATTTATGTCTGTAGCCAGTTACTAGTGCTGTGCCCTTTGCTGGGTTCCCTTGCTGGATTTATTTCTTGCTAATCTTTTCTTGGATACCTGATTTCTGAGCAGATGCTCTTTTTAATCTCATTTCATGTTAATTGTAAGAATTTATTCATCAAATGTTTCCAGTTTCCAGTAAACTGGATTGTTTTTTGTATTGCTTTCGTGGCACTCATTGGATTGTTTTCTCATGATTTACATATCTGTCTCCTTTAAAAGACTGTTAGTTTAAAGAAGGCAATAATTGTGTTTTTGTTATCATAAAAGAATCAGAGTCTAAGTACAGAACCTTACATATTCTAAGCACTCAGTAATTTTTTTTAAATTTTATTTTGTTGTTTAAAGTATTACAGATAGTAGTACATATGTCTCCTTTTTTTTTTTTTCCCATTGACCTTCCCCTGTCTTCCCCTATCCCCGGGTACATGCCCACACCCCATCCCGCCTTGTGTCCATTGGTTATGCTTATATGCATGCATACAAGTCCTTCAGTTGATCTCTTACCTCCCCACTCCCCAACACTCCTCAGTCTTCCCATGTAATTTGACAGTCTGGTCAATGCTCTCTTCCTCTGTATCTATCTTTTTGTTCATCAGGTTATAATGTTCTTTATTATCCATAAATGAGTGAGATCATGTGGTATTTTTCTTTCACTGCCTGGCTTAGTTCACTTAGCATAATGCTCTCCAGTTTCATCCATGCTGCTGCAAATGGTAAGGACTCCTTCTTTTTTATAGCAGCGTAGCATTCCATTGTGTAGATGTACCATAGTTTTCTAATCCACTCATCTGTTGATGGGCATTTAAGCTGTTTCCAAATCTTGGCTATTGTAAATTGTGCTGCTATGAACATGTCTGTAAAACTGGAATCTCAGTGGATAAAAGTAAATGAAATTAAGAAATTAGATAATGGGATGGTGCCATATTACTGGTTTAGAGAGGATTACATAGGAAAGAGAGTTATTATTTAGGGGGTATCAAGGTTTGCCTATTTATCCCCTGTCTTTTTAGATGGATCTGACTATACTATCTTATATAATGAAAGGGTAATATGCAAATTGACCAAACAATAGAATGACCAGTCAGCGAGGGGTGGGGCTAGTGAGCAAGCAGCACCAGGCCAGCCAAGGCAGGTGCCAGCAGTCAGAGGGAAAGGAAAATGATCAGAGGGCAGTGGACTGGCGAACAGGCAGTGCCAGGCCAGCCAAGGCAGGTGCCAGCAGGCAGAGAGAGGGGCTGGTGATCGGGGGGGGGGGGATGGGGGTTAGGACAGGGCAAATAGCAATATTAGAATATTTATTCTAATTAATTCACTTTCAATATGCATAAATGCATGCACCAGGCCACTAGAGCATTATAAGTCACCAGAAGCCAGAATTCTTTCTTTTTAATTCTTCAAGAACATCCAACAGCATGTTTGTTTGACCTAATATTTCAATTTCTTCTCCATTTTTTTTTCATTTTCCTAACTCTGAATTTTTAATTTTATTAAAATTCATCCTTGTTTTGATGATTTTTTATATAATTTATTCAGCTTACTGAATTTACTTCTTATGCTCCCACACTATTCTAGCTTTCCATACTTTTTTTTTTATTTCTTTAGTTTCAGTGAGTATACAACTCAAGTAATAGATCATCTCTACGTAGCTACTTCTCAAGATTTGTTTTCAAACTAGAAGGCCACGGATAGGGCTTCAACAGTCAGTAACTGTGCAATTATTTTATTTAAAGCTTGGGCCTGCATGAATCCTATATGTGGTTTGTTTTTTGTTTGTTTGTTTCTAAAAAAAACCCAGTACATATAATCTGTGTTTATTAATGCAGAACACAGTTACTTTAGACACTAACATTTTGTGTCAAAAACTATAAGATCTAACCCTTCAAAAATATAGGAAAAATAATAAAGATGATGAATATAGAAACATATTTTTCCCAGACAAATCTCACCAGCTTATGCCAGTTTATGCATGCATATGAGGTCAGATCCTATATGACCTCACAGACAGAAATGCAATGCTTATGAGAATGAGTGGTGACCTCAGAAAGCCTGAAAGCATCTCTCAGCTATGCTCTTTACTTGCTAGGTGACCTTTGACACGGGGCTTTCTTTCTCTGTAACTTATTTGCTTCATAGGATTGTGGAGATCAAATGTGTAAACAACGGTGAATTTTTTACTGTTATACAGCAAGCAATCAATTAAATATGAGCTTTTATTATTACCCTTATTATTTTTATTATTACAAAATATACTTTATTCTCTAAATTGTTCTTAATTAATTTGCTAGACCAAATATAATGGCTCTGGCAAGAAATGTACTTCTAATTCCAAATAAAAATATGCAAGCTGCAACGTATCAACTGTGCTCTCATATTGTTGGACAAATATTGTTGTTTCTGAAATCAGCGATCTTCAACAAAATCAAAGATATTCAGTGACTAATAGAGTTTGCCTTCTTGGCCCAAAAGGCTTCAAAAATTTACCTTTTCAACAAAGGAAATGTTTTTTTTCCCCTAATCTCTAGACACAATTGGAACTTTCAGCAGTTTAAATGCCCTATTTACTTTAACTCTGCTCTCCACAAATTTTGCCCAATCCTATGCTATCAAAATCAACACCGCCACAACAGTTGTAAAGCTCCTTCATTCCGAGAAGGACCCAGATTCTGATAAACTCCATCTTTTCTGCTTCTTATGACAATAAAAGCTGAAGTTTATTGGGTGTTTAGGTAAGAATACACTGGAAAAAGAGATCTTAGCATTGGTGAGATCTATTCTTGTATGCTCATTGTCTTCCATCATTCATTTCATTCTTCCCCATGCTATAACAACTTTGTTTAGGGTGGAATTGATCCTACTTTCTAACACAATGGATAGGTTTTTAACTGTTTAAATCAATCAGGGTTGTCCTATCCCCCTTTATACAATATTTACAATATCCCAGGTCTGAACCAATCAGAATATGACATTTCCTTAAACACAAGGATATATTCAGGGTCATTTCAATTAGTAGGAGAGATATTTATTTGATGACCCTGAGATGAAACTCTCTCCTGCTGGATGAAAATATAGCATGAGCCTAACTATTGGCATCCATGCTAGGACTCATAGGAGAGCCAACTTTAGAGTGAAGTCAGCTCTGTTTATGGCAGAACAGAGTCTGAGAAAAACTGAATTCTTGAGGACATCGACTTTCAAGTTATATGAGCCAATGATTCCCCTTTATTTTTTAAGCCACTAGGAATAGGCATTTCCTTTATAATCCAAACAAACTGATATGCTTTCTTTGGGCTATGTGTGTATGAACTCATCACCCAAGACCAATGCGCAGTTGCTACCAAGAGCCAGAAAACTAAATTACAGGAGGATGTCCCCTATCTGAGAAATCCTCATACCTGAGAACTAAAAGTGATTTTTACCACAGCAATAGCTAACTAACACAATTTAGCTTTGGCAACTGACCCATGATTGCCAGATATTTGCTTGAATAAGATCCAGAGACATTTAGAGGCAGGCTTAAGGTCCTCAAAGATTAGAGAGTCATACCAAATCAAAATAGTCAGGGTATATATCCCAATCATGCAAGTTTCCTCCAAATGTAGAGGCTTTGTGACAGCATTTCATGCATAAGGCTTTCAGGATGCTGAATCTGGTTCACAAGAAATATTTGTGGCCCATATAAAAGGCTTAGTAAACTATCTCTGCCCAAGGCCTCTGTGACTGGTTGACTACTTGCTCTGGTCGTTTGGTTGTAATGGTCACTTAGACTTTTATTTATATATATTATGATAGGTGTATGAACAAAAATTGAACATAAATATATTTTGTTTAATATGGCTCCTTTTTCTCCTTTAGAAACACAAAGAAAGTTTTGTAAAAATATATCAATAACTACAATTTCTTTCCCATGACTAATAAGAAGCATCTTTTTCTAACCTGTCTTAGCTTACTAATTTCAACAATATATCTGATTATATTTTTCCATCCTTGAGACATTCAGATGTTTGGTTTATGGTAATTCAGGACTCCTACTGATTGTATTTCTGGTCAGGTTTTCAGTCAGGTTTTTACTCTTGTTATGATTACAACTAGAGACCTGGTGCACAAATTCATGCATGGGTGGGGTTCTTTGGCCTAGCCAGTGATCAAGGCCTATCAGGGGGCTGGGAGGCCAGGGGGAGGGACCCTGGGAGGTTGGCCAGCTGACCCCCCAATCGGAGCCTATTGGGGGGCTGGTTGGTAGGGTGGAGGGGCCATGGGAGGTTGGCCAGCTGGCTGGGGAGAGGGGCCACAGGAGGTTGGCCAGTCAGGGGGAGGAGCCACAGGAGGTTGGCCGGCTTGGCCCCGCTTATCAGGGCCAATGAGGGGGCCAGCCAGCCAGGGGGAGGGGCTGTGGAAGGTTGGCTGTGGGAGTGCACTGACCACCAGCTCCTGCGTTCAGCATACACCCCATGGTTGTCAGTGCATGTCATAGTGACTGGGCGACCAGTTGTTCTGGTCATTCGGTCATAATGGTTGCTTAGGCTTTTATATATATACTAGTGACCTAGTGCACAAATTTCATGCACGGGAGGGTATCCCTCAGCCCGGCCTTCACCCTCTCCAATCTGGGACCCCTCAAGATTGGCCTAAACTGGCAGTCGGACATCCCCCTCGCAATCCGGGACTGCTGACTCCTAACCACTCACCTGCCTGCCTGCCTAATTGCACCTAACCACTTCTGCCTTCCAGCCTGATCGCCCCCTAACTGCTCCCCTGCCAGCCCAATCACCCCCAACTGCCCTCCCTTACCAGCCTGATAGCCCCCAACTGCCCTCCTCTTCTGTGACCCAACTCCTTCACCAGGACTAGCCTCCTCCACGTGAGGCGGCAGAGACGCCGGGACTGGCCTCCTCCATGCTGCATGGAGCTGCAGGACCCCCCAGGCCTCACTGTGCAAAGCGGCCGCCATGCCCCACCTCCGCTGTGGGCATGACCATCTTGTGGCAGCCACCTGAGGCTGCGCCCCCTGCCCGGCAAGGCTTGACAGGGGACTTGAGACTGCGACCTACACCTGGCAGGGCTTGACGGGGGACCTGAGGCTGTGGCCGCCTCCCAGCGGGCTTCTGATATCTATACTAGTTTTCTAAGCTTGAAGAAATATATGAATTATAATTTGTCAATGTTTTATTTAAATTAGATTATTACAAAATAATAGCCTCCTTGGTAATTTTCTCCAAGATCTCTAAAAAAGTAAAAAGCTTTGAAAAGGGATTTTAACATTTCTGTTAATTCTATGAGGAAAAAATCTATAGCCTAATATTGTACATAAATTATACTTCTCTAAGATTGCTATTTTTGTCTTGATCACTAATTATTTTATCCCATGAGGTTGTGTGGAAGGGATTAAATAAAAGTGAGAGTGTGTAGCCTATACTCTTTCATACTTGAACTTCTCATATCTGATTTAATCTTTATAATATACGATGTGTATCAGTTAATAATGCAGATTTTTTTAATCAAAGAAAACAGGATAATTTCAAGAGAAACAACTAAAGTGCTTTATTCAAAGTAATGTCCATCGCTAGCTACACATTTCCCCCATCTTTCAGGTAATTTGTGGATACCGTCCCAATAGAACATTTCTTGTTTTGAGGCAAACCATTCAGAGACCCAATTTTGCACTTCTTTGTATGTTTTGAAGTGCTGCTCAGAAAGTATGTGTGCCGTCAATTGGAACAAGTGGTAATCTGAAGGAGCAAGATCTGGTGAATACGGCAGGTGGGTTAATACTTCCCAGGCAAGATCTTTTAACGTGTCTTTAACTGGTTTTGAAGTGTGTGATGGTGCATCATCATGAAGCAAAATTACTTTGCTGTGTTCTCTGGCCCATGCTAGTCTTTTCATGATCAATGTGTGGTTCACATTATTTGTTGTCAGTAGCGATCAGTATTAATGGTTTCACCTGGTTTTAGAAACTCATAATACACCACACCTTCCTGATCCCACCAAACGCAGAGCATTGTCTTCTTCCCGAAACGATTTGGCCTTGCAGTCGATGTTGTTTGACCTGGATCAACCCATGGTTTTGTGCATTTGGGATTCTCAAAATAAATCCACTTTTTATCGCCAGTCACAATTCGATGCAAAAAAGCCTTTCTTTCATGCCATTGAAGCAACATTTTATTAATGACTTTTCAGTTTTCCATTTGTCTTTCATTCAGTTGATGTGGCACCCATTTTCCTTCCTTTAAAATCTTTCCCATTGCTTGTAAACTATCAGAAATTGTTTGCTGAGCAATATTTAATCTTTCTGCAAGTTGTTTTTGAGTTTGACACACATCTTCATCCAATAATACTTGTAATTGTTGGTCTTCAAACTTTTTCGGTTGACTTGGATGTTCTTTGTCTTTCACATCGAAATCAACACTTTTAAAGGATCTAAACCAGTGTTCACAAGTATCTTGAGATGGAGCATGTTCACCAAGGTACTCAGCAGCACTTTTCTTCAAAATAAAATAATGAATTAAAACTTCCCTCAAATGCTCCTTTTTGGCACAAAATTCGACATTTTTAAGCGTAAAAATATCTATGATGTTAACACCTTCAGAAAATTTGACATTTCAAGTTTTGAAGCTTGTTGTCAATACAAAATAGCATACATATCAAATCATATATACATCAACATATGTGTAACTCAATCTATTGAAAAAAATCCACATTATTAACCAGTACACCTAGTAACTTAAATACAAATCTTGTCAATCTTATAGCAGAAGAAAGTGGTACAGAGAAGGTAGTCCACTTACTTCAAATCACAGTGCTTTAAAGGGCAGGGCTGGATTTAAAGTCAGGCCTTTTGACACTGGGGTTTATAATTCTTTCCTCTAAATCACTCCTTATTTGAAGGACTTTGAACAAATGATACCATATTATAGTAGACCCAGCAATAACACTTTGCTTCATGCTGTGGCAAATGACTAACTTTGTGATATATAAAACAACATAACATAACTGTCATATAGTCATTTTAAAATATTTTTAAAGCTACCACAAAATTGCTTTTCATAATTTCCATTGTGAATAATGACAAGAGAGTTAATTCTTGAAGTGTTAAATTATATGTATACCCATGCTGTGTATATATTCATATAAAATCTATTTTATGTAAAATAGGTAATACATGGATATAATACTTTTCAAATGCCATTGTTTTCAGTAGATTTGAACTGTCATCTGCTCTAATAACATGAAACTCTTATTCTACTCCTGTACCATAAACAGCAGCTACACTATGGTTTTCTGACAAGCTATATTTTTATTTTATACTTCATTCTTGAAGCTTCAAAAATTGATACCAATTCTTTTCAAGACAATATGTTCAACACAGTGGGGTAAACATTATCTTTTCTTATAGGATGAGTAGAAGAATTTCAGGGGATCAACTTCTAATATAAATTTTACTCATTACTCAGAAGCTTATAGAATACCTTGGTATTTATGCAAACGTGTTAACTTTCAGTCATAAATTGTCATACTATATATCTACAGATGCATTCATATTTGAAAGCACATTTTCACATTTATAATTCAGGATTTTAAATAGTGGGGTCTCTGCTGCAAGTTTCTTTAAATATCTCTAATAATTTTATATATGTATGCATAAGTACAGGTAATTGCAGAGTATTCTTTTATTCTAAGCAAATAGTGCTTGTGATTAGGGTTATGGAAACCTTACTAATTTTTTCTTAACTTTCTATGTCTTTTCACTCTGTCTGTCTGGATTTTAAATCTGCCTTTACTTTTGTTATTCATCTATGCCTATACAAAGCGAATTATCCAACTGCAAAATGAAAGTATCTCTGAATTATGAACATAAGTAGAGACTATATGAAGTTAAAAATGGGTACTTAGAAATGTCCATTCTTTTTTCATTAACATCTGTATGGGCTTTAAAAATTCATAATCATCTGTATGTTTATATATATCGTGCACTAGTGGGGTCCCTTGGCCTGGCCTGTGGGATTGGACCAAAACCAGCTCTCCGACATCCCCTGAGGGGTCCCAGATTGTGAGGGGCACAGGCCAGGCTGAGGGACCCCACTGGTGCACCATCAGGGCCGGGGAGGAACACGGGAGGTTGGCCAGCCCATCTCGCTCAGTCCCGATTGGCCAGACCCCAGCAGCAAGCTAACCTACTGGTTGGAGCGTCTGCCCCCTGGTGGTCAGTGCACATCATAGTGACTGGTCGACTGGTAGACTGTCTGCCCTACCGGAAGCCGGTCCATCCTTGCTGCTTGACACAGTTGCTGCAGGAAAGAAACATCTGCACAGCATATGTTTCAAGGGACCGGGCGTATATAGCATACTGTTCTTAATATGTCTGTTCCTCTTAGTGCTGTGTATTTTAACCAAGGTCACCTCTCCGAGAAAGGTTGTTTCCCCAGGTAGGAACTTTTCCCTGAAGTCAGGGAGGAGATGCCTCTCCGAGAAAGGTTGTTTCCCCAGGCAGGGATTTTTCCCTGAAGTTAGGGAGGGGATGAAACTCCTTAACTAAGTGCCAGGCGGGTAATTAATCACTTTAACTACAAACAATCATGCTTAAGCTACATACTCTTTACTCCCTGGAATGGAGATAAGAAACACCATAACCTTTGTAATAGAAATTGACAGGATTAAAATCAACTGGGATAAATACGGATGTAACAAGACAATAAACAGCAGAACCTCTCTGGAGATCCAGACCAGAACTTGGCTGGAGAACTTGGCTGGAGATCCTGGCTAGGCTACTGATCAACTGAACACTGTCTCCGTGTCTTTCCTTCTTCGCCGACTCCGTCCTCTTTGGAGACCCCTGGACCCGCTGGGGTTGGACCCCGGCACTGCCCCTTGGTGGTCAGTGCATATCATAGCAAGCGGCCTTAGCATATCATTAGCATATTATGCTTTGATTGGTTAAACAGCCGACTAGACAACTGGACACTTAGCATATTAGGCTTTTATTATATAGGATTTGTACATATAAATAATAAATATAAATGCTAACATTTATCAAGCAATTACCATGTGACTTGTGCAAATCAGATTATGTGGATCCAGAAAGTTTTATAATTTGAAAAGCCTTCAATAAGAAAAAATATATAAAATAACATATACAAAGTAAACTATGAAAGTGAATATTTACTTAGAATAAGAAAATAAATCATTGCCAGATTTAAAAATCAAACCAATACTCATAGGTGCCAAATAAACGAATATATAATGTTTTATTAAAATATATCTGAGATATTTCTTATTACATACTTATTTATTTATTTTTTAAATTCTTACCCAGGCATATGTTTAATATGTCTATTGGTGCCCTAGCCAGTTTGGTTCAGTAGATAAAGAATTGGCCTGTGAAGTGAAAGGTCCTGGGTTCAAATCCAGAGTACATGCCCAGATTGCAGGCTTGATCCCCACCCAGTAGGGGGGCTTGTAGGAGGCAGCCAGTCAATGATTCTCTATCATCATTGATGTTTCTGTCTCTTCCTCTCCCTTCCTATATGAAATTTATAAAAATATTTTTTTAAAGAAAAGAAGGAAGGAAGGGAGAAAGAAAGAAAGAAAGAAAGAAAGAAAGAAAGAAAGAAAGAAAGAAAGAGAAAGAGAGAGGAGAGAGAAAAAAGAAGAGAAATGAAAGGGAAGCAAATGAAAGGGAAGGAAGGGAAGGGAAAGGAAGGGAAGGGAAGGGAAGGGAAGGGAAGGGAAGGGAAAGGAAGGGATGGAGGAAGGAAAGGAGGAAGGGAAGGAGGAAGGGAGGGAGGAAGGAAGGAAGGAAGGAAGGAAGGAAGGAAGGAAGGAAGGAAGGAGGAAGGAAGGAAGGAAGGAAGGAAGGAAAGAAAAAGAGAGACATCACTGTGAGCCCTGGCTGGTGTGTCTTAGTTGGGCTTCATCCATGCATTGAAAGGCTACTGGTTTGATTCCAGGTCAGGGCCCATGCCTGGGTCTTGGGATCCATCCTCAATAGTGGGAATGCAGGAGGAAGCTGATGGATATCCTACTCTTACATTGATGTTTCTCTCTCTCCTCCTCTCCCTTCTCTCTCTGAAAATCAACACAAAATATATATTTTAAAATTTATGTGAGAGAGAAACATTGATCAGTTGCCTCCCATATGCACCCTGACCAGGTATCAAACCCACAACCTAGTTATGTGCCCTGACCAGTAATCAAAACTGCATCCTTTTGATATATTCATACTGTGTCCCAACCCACTCAGCTACCAGGCCAGGGCTGTCATTTATTTTTAAGTAGAGAAAATAGAAAGATAATTCAGTCTTTTTACTAGGCTGGTGGATTTTCCTTTAATCTAATAGTTTAGAAAGGATTATATCAGCCACCCAGTTTGTATAAGTAACTTTTTATTATTGTCAAATTTGGGAAAATTTCAATCAAGTTTTCTTTAATATTGTGTAAAATTTCAAAGTATTTCTGGTATTCTTTTGCAATAACTCATCAGCAATACTTTGAATTGACAATACTCATTAAACAATTTGTCATCCATGTCTCCTCACTGCAGTGGCTTATTATAAATGGTATCTTTATCTTTGTGTCAAATCAGTAAAAAAATTAATTTTTCCCAATGTGAAAAATTTGTATGAATTAGACTGTCAAGTAATTTAATACTATATTATTTCTATTTAAAAGTGTCTTCCATTTAATGAATTATCAGATTTCAGAATTATTTAAAAATTGTACTTTATTTCTCATTGCTGAAATAACTTCTACTGATTTTATATAGGACATGCAGAAATTGTTTTATTACATAATCCAATTTAATTTTAAATTCTGCTTTATCAAATGTATTTATTACAGTATAAAAGTGTCTATTTTGATTTGGCCTCTATACAATTGAGTTCTCCACTTACATTGTACATGTTTGATGACTGGAAGAATTACTCAAGGATTTGTTTGTAACCTCTGGTGTAAAGTATTTCACATAGATTATATGATACAAGACTAAACAAAATTTTTAAGGTATAATTCAACTTAGTCTTCTTTTACAAAAGAGAAAACTTAGAAAGAAAAAGATGATAGCTAGAATGCAGGCAATATGAGTCAGAAGATTGCCTTCTTAACCCTCTTAGAGATTTTTATTTGGATAGGGAAAAGTGACTTCAGAACCTTTCAGTGTCTATCATTGGCCTTTGCATCTGATCAATTTACCTAGTGCTTGCATTAAGCTTCATTTAGATTTTTATTCTCTTCACTCACACAAAACTGGTGTGTAAGGCCTGAACTCGGTCTTATCCTAGGCAATCCTTTTATCTCTAACAGGGAGGAGAACTAGAAGAGTGACTGCCACAAAGCTAATCCTATATAATAAAAGGCTAATATGCAAATAGACTAAACGGCAGAATGACCGTCTCTATGCTGCACACTGACCACTAGGGGACAGAGGGTCAATGCAGGAGCTTCCCCCTGGTGGTCATTGGGCTCCCACAGGGAAAGCGCTGCTCAGCCAGAAGCCCTGAGCTAGGCTCACGGCTGGCGAGTGCAGCAGTGGTGGCAAGAGCCTTTCCCACCTCTATGGCAGCACTAAGAATGTCCAACTGCCATCAGTCGGACATCCCCCGAGGGCTCCTGGACTGCAAGAGGGCACAGGCCGGGCTGAGGGACTTCCTCCCCAACTCCCCCTGAGTACATGAATTTCGTGCACCAAGCCTCTAGTTCAATAAATAACAAAATATATGTTAAAATGCATTTGGTATATAAAGGCATTACAGTATGTACATCAACATAGATAAAACTAATGACGATAATACTCATCATTTAAAATAAGTTGCTTAAGTTTGTACACAGTATTATTTCATTTGCATAAAGCTCAAAATATGTACTGTGTGTGTGTGTGTGTGTGTGTGTGTGTAAAGAAAGCAAGAAAATTAACATGATAATCACAAAATTCAGGATAGTGGTTACCTTAGGTGCTGTAGTTAATAGGGTCAAGGGAATAGAATTATAGAAGGGGACAAAGGGAAGTCCAAAAGTATTGGTGCTATTTATTGTTATTTGTATGTCTTCAAAATATATTTAAATATTGTAGCTCTTAAGTATTTAATTAAAACATTAACACTCTTCAATGAGATTTGAAATAACCAGGTAGGTAGAACAATAGTTTCAGCCTGGGAAAGACTGAGCCAAAGAAATGTAGACAGGAGTAGAAGGACTGAGTGATGTTAGAGACTTGAAAAAATGTGTTCATACTGGACATTGTTATTCTGAGGATGGCTTCATGGACAAGCACATCTAAATGTAGGCCAGAATTTGAGAGAGTGAACTCATTGAAAAGGCCAAGTGAGATAAAAACATCAATGGCCAGTGTCCAAGTTGAGCCAAATATCCTCAATACGGAATGAAATAATAATGGCTCTATGATTAGCACTGTGTGAGGGGCAAGTGTTTGAGGCCAATCTAGAGAGCTAGAGGGTTGATTTTGCAATGTTGGCAGTCTTTCAGTCGCTTTCAGCAGATATATGTCAAACTTTTACTACAGGCCACAAATTGTGTTGGGCTTTGTACTAAGATATTAAAGAAATAGTCACATGGACTCTGTGATTTTCAAGAGTATGAATTCTCTTGTCCTTAGAAACCATGCCTCTGAGAAGATGGAAAACAAGACAAAGACCTAATTTATGAAATACTGGGGCAGATAAAGAAAACCAGCTTGGCATAATTAAGATATGAGCTATAGATCCCAATTATTGCAACTGAATATTTGAAAGTTAAAGTAGAATTCTAGTATGGTGAAATAGGTTTAGAAGACTAGAAATGAAATGATAGCAATATGATAATTGAAGAAGAAAAACTTCAAGACTCTTTGTAAACATAGGTATTAGAAGTGAGACAATATGTTTAGCAATATTTAATGTAAAATGAGCTGAATATTTTATGTGGAACACACATTCAAAACAGAATTTTAATTATGAAACAATGAGATCCGGTTTACACTATCAGTAGTCACATTGCCTCTGTAATTTCATTTTTTTAAACTATTAAAATAGGAACTGTTTTTGTTTATGGTTTTTGATATATTAAGTGTTGATATTTTCCAGCGATCTGTGAAGCTATCATAATAATCTAACATAGTTTCCAGCACATGATGTGCTCATATTTCACTTGCATTTTCTTGCCCACTCTTCATCTTTTTCTGCCTAACTCTATGCCCAGGGAGGTTGATCTTTATGGACTGCATCGTCTGAGCATTCTGCTTCTGGCTTCTGGCTGCCTTTAACTAATAAGAGGTATCAACAGGAGATCAGAAGGCAGGAAGATAGTATGAGCAGGCATTTAATTTCTTAGCTCTCTGAGGCTGGGCCACCTGGTCTCTACCAAAAGTCAAAGCTCCTGCCAAGCAGCCCTCTCCTACACCTACAACTATGCTCACTGAGTGGTGTAACCCTTACCCTTACCCTGTCAGGCCTAAGGGAGGTAAGAGCTCTGCTATGCTGTGAGCCCCAGAGTTCTTCACCCATTCTTATGGGTTGTTCATAACGCTGACCATAGTTTATGACAGTCCTTTGTTAAACTCTCCTCAATTACCCATTTAAAGTAACATCCAATTCTTTCCAAAACCCTATTTGCTACACAAAGTACATAAAAGGTATTATTTTAGTGTGCTTTTCTTTTCAGATAACATGAGATAGCAGTTGCAATTTATCCTCATTGGCTAATCCACAACTGAGACTATTTCAACAGGCACAATGTGTAGTGTGTGGATCAAAGAATGGACTCCAGAGCGCCTAACTAACACAACAAAATCACACATATCATTTTACTTATTTTTATTTAGATTTCCCTCAATAAAAAGCAAAATATTGGTAGTGAACATAATTATCCAGAGATAAAAATAGCAACCTTATTGGAAATGTGCAAGCAGAGACCCAGTCACCATTGTCTGAGCTGTTTAAAGAATATTCCCATATTAGGTACAATTTGAACTTCATGAGTTCTCAGGTCTCTTATTACTCTGAGTTTTTATTTTTATTTTAAGATGCCATTTGTATGTTTCTAGAACCAACCAACTGAAATGTGGGAAATATTCCTAGCAACCCTGAGCATGACATGATATAAATTGAACCTTTTGAACATAAAAATCCAATTTCCAGGGTATACATTTTCAAAATTAAGGATATTGCAATAACTCATTCTTTTACATATTATTTTTATTATTTCAGAAAAAAAAATAGTGGACTGAATCACGTTTTATTAAAAGAGCGTAAATACTGAGATTTAGAGAACTTTGCAGGTATTGATGGAGAAGGGAGAGAAGACACCTAAAGTTATTGTCAGACTATTAAAAAATCAGTGATTTCATATTTTGTTTTTATATAGTTATCAAATTAATATTGCGTTTATACAATTTAGATTTAAATTGAATATAGCTGTTATTTTCTTTAAAATATGGATTCATTTGGCCTTGTATCCAACACTTTTAAACACCATATTCTAAATCTCAGAAGCATAGAATGCAACATGTTTTGAATAATTATATTTTTAACCGAATGATTTAGGTAGAAAACATCTTTTGCTGTCAAAAGCAGCATACTTTTCCTGGGTTTATGAACTGAACTTATGCAAGTATTCACTATCACCTAAGTCACTGGGGCATGTTACCATCAAGTTGAAAATCATATTTTACACAATGGCACTTTCTTTAAAAAAAATGAGAAAACAATGAACTTGCCTTAGATTTTGTGGAGAGTCTTGAGAAATGCTTTCAGTGAAAGAGAGCAGGGTCTCTTCAGTTGCAGTTATAAAACCCATCAACCTCTTAACTATCTCGAGTGTCAAAAATCGTGAAAAGGTAGACAGCCTTACGCATAAATATAGGGTAAACTTTCTCGTTGTGTGGTTGTCTTTGCCTTCATGGAACTTGGGTCTGAGATATTGGGAACTGCAATTCTTTTTTTAAACTAAAGTATCTTCTTTCATTATTTAACTCAGAGGCCCTTAAAAGACAGTTCTGTGAGATATGTTCTCTGTGAGTGCTAATTTATGATTGGCATTTTGCTGGAAAGCTGTCAGGTGGCCTTCTTTCTCCTTCCTTCGTCTACATTGATTTATTGGAAGGAGAAAGATGCAATTGCAGTGGCAACTTTTTCCATTTAGGCTTCACAGATATAGTGCACACAATTTCCGATGATTAAACAGAATGCAGCTGACAGGCTGCTGACCGGCAGGCTTTCATTACTGAATCATGGAGAGGAGATGACACAATTTTTAATGGCACTGGCTTTTTCTTTTTCAGATATTTAGGTCACAAGTGAGTACAATTTTGGCAGGCCCAACCTTATTGCCATTTGAAAATATGAGAACCTTCTGATTTGGCACCCTAACTGTGGAACTTTGATTGGCAGCTTTAGTTTCAGAGTGAAGGATGATCAAAATGAGAGATTCATTGTAAGTCAAATTGTTCGTTGAGATAGGAAGAAAAAGACTCAAGTACTTGCCCAAACCCTACCTGAAATTTGCTGGGAACAAATATTGTGTTTAATTATTTTTGTACAGAAAACAATGGGTCACACAGACTTTAACATAGATAACTAGTGTGGGATTAACCATTTACCCTATGACCATCCTATCCCACAACCCATTTGTGTTTCTGCCTGCATGTTTTTAGTTACTGGCAGAGCCATCAAAGGTTATGTATGGCCTACAATGGGGAAAGGCAGACTTTATGGGCACATGTCTATGACAACATAATTTGATTTGATTCAGTCTAATCGATGCAATGCGAAACAAGATCACCAGAATTAAATTCAACGAAAGTGATCCCCGAATTCCTGTTGCTGCCTTGATCTCCGTTGCTCAATAAGTCTGCACTAAAAATTAGGTATCTGACATCAAGGGAATTTGTTTGATAATTGGAATTAATATTTTTTACTACTTGCAGCTATCAAATGATAGTTAGTCCCCCAGAGAGATCCTAGGCAAGTAAGCCTTATTCTTCTATACATGAGGTTAGGAATAGTGAAAGACCATTAAAAAATCTTTAAACACTTTTTAAATACACACATTTTAGGAATTATAATTTAATAATATTATTCAACACAGAGACTTTCTAAGAATCTGCTATATGTTTCCTGTCCTTTTCCTGGGATTCTGATTGATATAGGTTCAGGGGGAAAATGCCATTACCCAGTAGTACTTCTCCCAACTGGAGAAACACAAGTTCCTGTACTTTGATTAAAGATAACTGAATCTGTAAACATTCATGGGAGGAATTAAACATTTATTTATATCTACTTAAATGAATTAAACATTTATTCATATCCACTTACACTGCTCCCAAGTGTTAGGTACTACAGTTAACACCATTTTTTTTTTTTTTTTTGTAAAGAGAGTTGATTATGATATGTGTGTGTTTTAGAAATTGTTTCCAAGTTGTTTATTTTTGCAATGATACTGTTTTATATTTCTATTTAATTCAACAAAACAATACAACTCAGCCTTTCTAGTACTCTACTATGTGCAAGTTCTCTGCTAGCATTTAATATGTGCTAGAACCTATTCCAGGTACAAAGGATACCGGGTGAACATTTTCTTTTATAAATACATTTTTATTCTAAAATATGTCTCTTTTATACTTCAAAAGATAAGAGAGCAGCCACAGAGAGAGAGAGGTGGGAAGAGAGAGATTACAAGGGTCTACCTATATTGGAACAGTAGGCAATGGTATATTAGGTCTTGCCTTTTTCCCTCTGCCACCACTAATCAGATCTCTGACATTCTTTCCTGGGTTTACGGCCTTTTGAGTATATTCTCTCTCTCAAAACAACTCCCCTTGAGCTTGGCCTTTTTGATTATCACAATGACTTCTAAATGGTGTGAGAGTAATGTGTGTACAGGACACATTAAAAACTAGTTACAGATTAACTAATTTTATGTAAACTAACAAATGTATGTTTTGCTTTGTTTTGTTTTACTCGTAGACTACAATTCCAATTCTGGCTCTACTTCCCACAAGCAGATTTCTAAGGATGGCACCTGCTAGATTCCTATCTCCTTGTTATTTAATCAAACACTAATTTAAGCGCTACTGTAATAGATTTTTAAGAGGTAATTAAAATCTCAATTCAAAATAAATAAATAAATAAATAAATAAATAAATAAATCAATCAATCAATCAAATCAAATCTCAATTCAGTTTACTTTAAAACATAAAAATTATTTTTGTAGGTCTGACCCCATCGGTGAGCCCTTTTAAAGCAAAGCAAAAAGTTTTCTCTGGCTGGTGGCCAAAGAGGACGTTAAAGAGTTTTGAAGCATTACATGGATTCAACATGTCATTGTTAGCTTTGAAAATGCAGGAGGTCACATGCCAATAAATCCAGCAGTGCTGAAAGCTGAGAGCAGCCTCAGCTCAAGGCCAGCAGAGAAACAAGAATCTTAGTTCTACAACGATGAGAGCTGAATTTTGCCACTAATTTCCATGAGCTTGAAAGTGGATTCTCCAACTTGGTCTTCATATAAGCTCTCAGGTCAGCCAATATCTTGAGACCAAAAAGAAAGAATACATTCATAACACTCCAGACTTCTGGCCTACAGAAGTTTGAACTAATAAACGGGTGTTGTTCTAAACTATTAAGTTTGTGGTAGTTTGCTACATACATCAGTAGAAAACTAATATATCAGGAAAGCTTATTCAATGAAATTAGAAGTGCTAGAAGTCAGGTTACTCACCACAAAATGGAGGTAATTATAGTACATAGAGGTTTATTGTGATATTTGAATAAGTGAGAAAAATGCTTAGCACAGAGTAAAATCTAATGCAAAGGTTACTTTCATTTTTAATAGACCATTGTCAGGGCATACATAGTTGTATACAGAATCTAGTTTTTGGATGTAACTGCTGCTAGCTTTCACACTGCATAGTCCTATATTTATATTATATTATATTATATTATATTATATTATATTATATTATATTATATTAATTATATTATATTAATTATATTATATTATATTATATTATATTATATTATATTATATTATATTATATTCCTATCCCAGCGTCCTTTTGTGTGGAGAGATAAGATCCCCATATGTCTTATTTAGCCATCAATTAGAGTTGTTATTTCTTGAAGTGCCTAACAAGTAGGTATGTTAAAAATTTTAATATCCTCTTTGATTTCTTCTTAAAAAATAATATCATTTTTACCCATTCTTATTTCTATTTAGGTAGTTAAGAACATAGCCCTGGCAATTTTTATCTTCAACAGATTGATTAAACTGAAACAACCATGAATAAATTAGTTTACCCATGAAAAATTTCATAGTTCTGCAATGAAATGGACCAATTCCCCCTATATCTTTAAATGGCAATCTACCATCTTCATAGCTGACTGTGTAAACTTACTTTTCTCTATAAGTGGACATTAAAACTTTTTAATGGTATCTGGGGGTTGGGTATAAAAAAACAATTAGAGAGAAATGATGGTTACCTGTTATAGGAAGGACTATATATTCAGATTGGTCGCTTGACTCCATTTGAAAGGAATAACATCTTAGCAATGTTATTATTCTGATATTTCATAAATATTATACTTATGCCTCAAAAAACAGTATAAATGTTTTATATTCACAAATGTTGAATAAATATGTTTTAGTAAAAAATTGGAAAATTGGAAAGTGGTAGATAGATAAAAGTATGTTTAGATTGAGCCAAAAGTATTGATCCTGCTCTTGAAATAAAATTATTTTCAATATGGATCTCATTCAGGATTGCCAATTGACTTTATTCTTGCTTATTAAGAAATTTTATTCATATCTATTATTTCTAGCAATGTGACACTATGTCTACTAATCCTCTGCAGTGATCAGTAAACTCATTAGTCAACAGAGCCAAATATCAACAGTACAATGATTGAAATTTCTTTTGAGAGCCAAATTTTTTAAACTTAAACTATATAGGTAGGTACATTGTTATTAACTTAATTAGGGTACTCCTAAGGCTTAGGAAGAGCCACACTCAAGGGGCCAAAGAGCCACATGTGGCTCGTGAGCCGTAGCTTGCCGACCACAGCTAGGGAATGAGGAACAAATTTTGGACCATTTTTATTTTCTCTGCTTAGATTAATCTTGCATCTGTAACTTTAAACTGTCTCTAAATGAGAACAAAATATTTTGAGTGCTTTTAGAATGTTAAATCTTAGCCTAAATATTCATATATATTTCCAAATGTCTTTCTATCTTGTAAGAAGCTTTTTCTGAGGAGATAGAGATACACTTTCAATACTCTATGACCTATAGGACTATAAGACCTTTCAGAGATTGTCAAATTATACCACAAAGAAGCAGAATCATATCAAGGATGCATAGACAGCTGATCTGCACTGTTTGCCAATTACTGTGTCTTAGATTGCAGTCTGGCCTTCATGTACAGCTTTACTGTGCCTGATATTATCTTTGATAATGTGACAGTTTTGAAAAAGTTGGCCTAATAGTCAATTAAATTTCCAACTGTGAGAACTCATTGATTTGACAAACTTATGTCATTGGACTATTCTCTGATTTATTTCACAGTTTCTCACTGATTGACAATCATTAATTCCATGTATTATTAAATTCCCTCTGGCTGGAGACTCAGCTTTCCAATTTGAAGGAGCCTAAATAACCCACCAAACTCTAGGACCCAGAATTCTCTTGGTTGACATTAGACGTAAAAAGTATGAAGACAAGAGAGAGTAATAGAAACTTTCCTCTTTGAACATTAATGTTCATTGAACATTAATGTAGTTCAGTGGAAAAGGATATAAAATTATGGCATTTTTGTCATCCTACTATCATTTTTATCTTGTGTGGCTGAAACAATGTGGGGATTAGTATTTTTTAGTATTGTTTTAGTAAGTTTGCTTCTATCTGTTTTTCTACTGCTATTTATACAGAGAAAGTAAAACATATGCAAATATATTCAAACTATCAATTGCTGATGATCCTGAAATTGTGAAAGGCAATACTATATCTGATTATTCCAGAATTTCAGCTGTACCGACTGTTGTAGACCAATGCAGGAGAAATATTAGCTCAAGAGTTCTATAATTATGGTCCACATTTCCTACTATTTGTAATGTAAATAGTAGATTAATTATATCTATGAGAGCAGGATGCCTTTTATCTCTTTGAGTTGCCCCTTCCTAGTTGAGTAGATGCTTATATTTTAATTTGAATGAAGAAAGTATCTTGTAAACCAGAGAAAATGTCTCATTATATAGGAACTAGAGGCCCAGTGCATGAGTTCGTGCACAGGTGGAGTCCCTCTGGGTGGCCTGCAGGGATCGGGCTGAAACCCGCAGTCCAACACCATCAGCAGCTCCTACCTGCCGCTCCCGCTCATCCTGGCCCCACTGTGCCTGCTGTGGACACGAGCCCAATCCGTCCCAATCGGGGGAGGCTAGCGCTGCCACAGCAGTGCTCACCAGCCATGAGCCAGCACCTCTTGCCCTCCCAAGGGGCGTGGCCTGTGGGATTGGGCTGAAACCGGCTCTCTGACATCCCCAAGGGGTCCTGGATTATGAGAGGGTGCAGGCCAGGCTGAGGGACCCTACTGGTGCACAGTCAGGCTGGGGAGGACTGTGGAAGGGCTCCAGGGTGTGTCAGGCTCATCTCCCTCAGTCCCAATCGGCCAGACCCCAGCAGCAAGCTAACCTACTGGTCAGAGTATCTTCCCCCTGGTGGTCAGTGCATGTCATAGAGAGTGGTTGAGCAGCCTTAGCATATCATTAGCATACACTTTGATTGGTTGTTTGGTTGTTCTGCCATTCAGTCTATTTGCATGTTACCCTTTTATTATATAAGATATCATATATAATAGGAAATTGGAACATACTCTCCTTGACTGTCATTGATACCATGTAGAATATATGAACCCTGAATGGTTTCATAGATTGCAAGTTCACATCACTCTTTGTTGAAACTCCATTTCTATGGCATAAAATACTAATTTCTTTTAATGAATTTAAAATTATATTTATAGGCTAGAAAAAAACCTACCAAATTTCTTTTCCCAGGATCATACCAGCCACTTACTCCTTTCTGACTCATCTGTAACTTTCTATCTCCCAAATGCTTTACTTATACTAAATCATCTTCCCCATGCTTTGTTAATGTTATTCTTTTGGTCTGTAGAGTTCATCCTACCCATCTTTTGCCTATTTCTTAATGTGATAATCTGATCATAAACTATTATTTCAAAATCACGCTTAAATATTACTACCCATTTTCAGCCTACTCTAATTCTTAAAGACAGACTTTTCTGGGTGACTGTATCACTTGTACAGACATCCATCATTATGAGGATTCAGTATTATATACAGTTGCCCATTTTTCTGCCTCATTCGTTAGAAGAAAGAGTTCTTTATGTCAGAAACTATGTTTTATTTACCTTGGATACTTTTTTTTTTTAGTTATCGTACAAAGAAACCCATTCTAACAAGACATGCGATCCAATGTTACAATTGTGTGACTAATACTGGGGTTTTCTTCTCTTACACAATATAGTCCAGCTGGCCAGGTGGCTATTCTCTATGACAGTGATTTTCCACTGGTGTGCAGTGGCACATTGGTGTGCACTAGAATTTTTAAAACATGCAATATCTGACTCCTTAGTCAGGGGCACTGATCTCTTTTCCTTTAGATTGTCAAATTCCAAAAATGACAATGGCAAACACAATAGCCATCTGGTGTAAATCGAATCGTACCTATTTTTTTGTCAGGTCGGCAAAAATATATTTATTGGTGTGCTGCAGAATTTTAGTAATTAGTTTATGTGTGCCAGAGATGAAAAGGGTTGAAAATCACTGCTCTATGGAGTTATTAGGGAACCAGGACTTTTCATTGCTTTATTCTCCTGTCTCCTTGTGGTTCTCATCTACAGGGTTGAAGGAGGCTCCTGTCTTCTTTACTTCCCACAGAATGAAAAAAGAGGCAGTGCTTGGGGAAAGTTTTAGTGTTATAGATGACCTGGAAGATGTGCACAATGTACACACAATGACTTATGCTTGAATATATTAGTTTAAACATGGTTCAAGGTTGTACTCATCTGCAGTATAGGCTAGGAATGGTAGTTAGGTGCCAAACAAAGTCCTATGTGTAGGGCAGATTGTAATGCAAAAAGGAACGGCAGAATAATGGATAAGGGCAAATGATTAATAATTTTACCCAATATACCTAAATAGAGTATCTAGCATATAATAGGACAATGACTGTTGTTGAATGAGTGAATGAATGAATGAGTGAATAGAATTACATATGGCAATTGACATAAAAAGAAAACTATATTTTCTAGATATTAAGGGACAAATGAGCAGATTCTATACCTTAGAATTTACAATATTTTAGCTGAACACAGTTATTACTATGATTCATTTCAATGGAACTTCTTTTTATTTACTAAAATTTTATTGCTGCACAGTAAGATTTTCAAAACAGAAAGGGTTAATCAAACTAATTTGTATTATGTCAGTGTGACCTAGTTTTGACACTATCTTGAATATTTAATAGCACTGTAGGTATCTTGTGTTTAGCATTTTGAATGTCATCTTAATTAACTTCAGTGGAAACTGAGAATCTCTCCATAAGTGAAGGTGACAGATACCACAAAACTCTAGATATTTATAAAATCCAACTAAACAAATACTTTATTTTCTTCTGAGAATCACCAATGGTTATATGACCTTAATTATGCATCAATTACATACATTAGTTTATAAATCCACTCTATTGTATTACCAAAAGAATATCAAGAGTTTGTCATCACTTGAGGTGCTCTTAAAATTTTTCACTTTTCTGCCATGATGGGGTCAGGTGGGAAAGTAAATGTAGATAATTAAAGAAATTTATTTTTGAAATTATTTATTATTAAATAAGGAAACAAATCTACCTGCGATTTACAACATCTGTAAACACTAGATGGAGCTCTATGACTAAAGCGAATACTAATATGTAATATATATGTATATGAGTGTGTCTGTATGTCTTTGAAAACACATACAGACACTTAGAAAGAAAGCTAAAGATATTTTATTTTTTAAATTTTTATTGAATTTATTGCTTAATAACATTCTATAGGTTTCAGGTCTACACTTATATAATATATCATCTGTATATTGTATTTCTGTGTTCACCATCCAAGTCAAGTCTCCATCACCATGTAACCTCAATTTATACTCTTTTACTTCCTCTAAACCCCTTTCTCTCTGGTAATCTCCATACTATTATTTATGTCTAAGAGTTTTTAAATTTTTTTTATTTTGCTTAATCCCTTCACTGTTTTTATCCGGCCCCCCTAAATCCCTTCCCTCTGACAGGTGTCAGTCCGTTCTCTGTATCTGTTAGTCTGTTTTTATTTTGTTTGTTATTTTATTTTGTTCATTAAATTCAACATATAAATCAAATAATATGATACTTGTCTTTCTCTGACTGGCTTATTTCACTTAACACAATATTTTCATGATCTATCCATACTTTCACAAAAAGTAAGATTTCCTTTTGGTGTTGGTGTTGTTGTTGTTTTACAGCTGAGTAGTATTCCATTATGTAAATGTACCACGGCTTTTTTATTCACTCATCTACTGATGGACACTTGATCTGCTTCCAAATCTTGGGCTATTATAAATAACATTGCATTGATCTTGGGTGTACATATATTCTTTTGAATTGGTGTTTTGAGTTTCTTCAGATAAATTCCCAGAAGTAGAATCCCTGGGTCATAAGGCAGTTCCATTTTTTATTTTTTTAGATAACTCTATACTGCTTCCCACAGTGGCTGCATCAATCTGCAATCCCACCAACAGTGCAGGAGTGTTCACTTTTTAAATGTCAAAATGCAAATATGAAACCTGGGAATAATGCAACTCCGTCAGTTAAGCACCATTTCTTGTTAAATATTACATTAACACACTCATAGCTATTTTTCCACACCACTTCCACCCTCTCAAAGTAATGATTGCTTATAAGTGAAAATACAAGAATATGCTAGTAAGGAAAAATAACTTTTCCTTAAATCCCTGCAATAGTTTTTTGTACTTTCAGGAAACTGCAGGAGCATGGAAGTAACATGTTTATAAAACACAGTACTACATATTAAGACTTTTCATTCATATGCAAAGAAGCTGATTAAATAGGGAAAAAAAAAAAAGACTGTATATTTTGTTACCCAAGACATAGTTTAGAACCAGACAAAAAAAAATCCAATATTAACCTACAGAAAATTCCAGAATGGAAGCTAGGTACTTATAGGAGTTTTGGTTGGTTTGTTTGTTTGTTTGGTTGGTTGGTTGTTTTTTTCTTCTCTTTTCTTTTTTCTTTTCTTTTCTTTTCTTTTCTTTTCTTTTCTTTTCTTTTCTTTTCTTTTCTTTCCTTTCCTTTCCTTTTATTTTATTTTATTGGCATACAGATTAGCATTTTTTCCCGATAACAAAGATAATAAACAAAAATTTCTGAACAGAAATTCACCTCTGATTTTTTTGTCTGTTTGTTTGTTTGCCTTTAGTGTTTTCTCTAGGTGTGCTTCATCCACCTAATCAAATAGAATACTGGGACAGTTTTGGTTGTAGACTCAAGCATGGATTATCTGTCTGTCCAGAAAAACAACAACAATACAACAACATTTTCTTTTGTTGTCACCCAATATCTAGTCTTTCTTTATTATGTCGTAAAATAGTTTTGCTAAGGAACCGAATGACCAGATACAGATTACATTTTTCAACCTTCTTTTGCTGGACAGGCCTTATGATTAAATTATTTCTGTGATGCCGATATGTGTGCAATTTCCATACTGTGGCCTTAAAGGAAAGTTGGGTGCTCTCCCCTTTTCTAGTCAAGCTGCCTGGTTGCTTCCATGCAGGTCAGCAGGCTGAGGCTGGAGCAGAATCCCTAAATGGCAGAAAGTGGTGTAATAAAATGGAAGAAATTGTAATCCTGATCCCATGTACCTCCATATTTAGCTTGGATTGTTTTTGATCAGGTGATAACCTGAGAGAAAAATAAAATACCATTTCTGTTAAGCCATTGTTAGTTCAAGTTTCTTTGTTGTATTCCTCAATCAATACCCTAACTATTTCATGTGCCTTTCTCTTTCAGAAACATTCTTAAGTAATTCAGTTCTATTTTGTGATAATATCTATTTCAAAATAAAAGTTTCCATTTAGTGTTGATTGTTGACTTTTCTAAGCCCATAGAAAAGGAAAGAACCTCAGGGAACATCTAATTTGTTTTCATTTATACAAAAAGAAAGTTAAAGTTTTTTTAAAAAATATGATCTTTTTCAGTATGATCATTTTTTTCTTACTAGGTGGATTAGAGAATGGAATTGGATAACAGAGAGAATGTGTTGGAGTTATTGCTTTTCTACTAATTGTATGTTCTGAGACAAATTAAGTGAACTCTGAGTGCCTTAGTTTGCACATCTATACATTAAAAATAGGAAGTTAGCACAAAGTACATATGAGGATTAAATGAGATAAGTAAAACATTTAGCATAGATTTTGACAAATCATACGCACTGAAAAAAGTGTGAAACATCACAGAGCCATCATGATTTTCACCAAATATTTCTGTTACAACTATGGCTCAGAATTCATCCACTATCACACAAAAGAGATATCCTGCCAACACCAGATTCTAAAGCAACTATATTCTCAGAACTCTTGGATACTGTTTATTCTTAGCAAGAAAAACAAAAGTCCTATTGAATTAGTTTATACATTAAAATGATGATTAGGATAATCCTCAAGATCTGGCTAGTTTAAGAAATATTTTTTTTCAATTGTAGAATCATAGCACAGTTATAATAGTTATGTGTTGGGATTCATAAAAAATTATGTTCTGTTATTTCTCAATAATCCTAAATTGAGATCTCTTTTAAAATGAGTAAATAGAAAAAAATTAAAATTAATTTGAAGCCTGTATGGGGAAAATGCTGATGCACAAGGTAAAAGCATTGAAGATTAGAAGCAAGTATTTTCCTCTGAAGTAGACATTTTTCAAGTAACAGAGGATATTTTGTTAAAAATTTAAGGTAAAGTAAAATGGACACTGAGTCTATGAAGCAACATTAATTCACATTCAGAAAATAACATGAGGTAACAATAAACTGCATGACTATATATTGAGCCAATACTTAACGCTAAACAAAGTACCTATAAAATCATGAAGAGTATGAGAATTGCTGGTATATTTTATTGATAAAATAGTAAAAAAAAATGAAAAATCTATAAACAATAGAAAATATAGAATGTCATAGTTTATTTTTAGGTAAAAAGGAAAAAGCAAAAATTAGTTAACTCATCTTTCAACTCCCAAAAAGTAATAAGAAGAAAACCAAAACCTAACTGACCTAAGGAAAGCAAAATTGATAAAATAATAAATATAAGGGTTGTAGCAAAGTTGCAGTCATAAAAATAAAACCAAGATATTAATCCCAGTTCTGTTTCTCTTTTCTGTGAATTCAGTGAAAAAGAAAAAAATAACAAAAACAAATATAATAAGACATGAATAGTGGCTATAATAAAAGTTAGTGAGTACTATAAATAATATACAGAGAGTAAAATTTCAAGTTTAACTTGGCTTTTGTCTGCTTTACCTGCCAGCCCCTGACCGTCCTCAGTCACCCTCTGCTGTCCCCTCACTCAGTCCAGATCTGTTGGCTTCTGGCTGTTCCTCAAACAGGTCAGTCACTCTTCAGCCTCAAAGCCTTTGAACTGTGTTTCATCCGTCTGGATTGCGTTGCCCCTATATGCCAACCAGATTAACTTTCTCTCTTTGTTCTGGTGTATGTTCATATTATATTTGACCAGAGAGGCCTTCTTCAGCTGCTTTACATAAAATAAGTCCCTTATGTGTGTCATTCTCTGTTTTCTTTAAACATTATTTTCCTTTATAACACATATTGCATAGCATGCTATTTATTTACTGTTTTGTTTTGTTTTTATTGCTGCCCTCCCCCGCAAAAAAAAAAGGTAAAAAAAAATACTGAGGACAGTTATGTATTGTTTTAATGTTGTTTGCATAGCATGGAATACATTAATGAATTAAATAACTTTTTTAACTAACATGAAAATTCTACTAACATAGATGGTTATCTGGAAAATGTACATGATCATAATTGCTTCATCTAGAAATAGCAATCATTTTTTTTTTTAGCATATTAGGCTTTTATTACATAGGATTCCTTTCTTAACATTTCTTTTTTAGTAACTTTTTGCAATAGCATTTTTTTTCTAAAGTTCAAAGGAGAAACCATAAAAAGTATTATTGATAATGCAAGAAGTTATCTTATACACCTTCAATAATTAACAGTTGTGCTATATACATAGGGTTTGAAGCCTAAAGAACAAGCATAAAAATAATTGTTAAGATTAGCAACAACATTAATTTGTAGGTATACAGGCCTTGTTGGTGTATCAGTATGGCTGTCTATTTCTGATGCTTGGGCTTTTCATCCTTGAAAAGTCTTTCATCTCCACTGTAGATAGAGGTGAGTGTCAGAGACAGGGACATATGTCCATTTGCAGTTAGGCACCTCATAAGGTCCCTTGCAACAATGTTGGACAGAGTCTTTAATTAATGTCTTTTTCAATGGACAAAAATCTCCCGGTTGTAAGTCGTGGCCATTGAACTTTTTGCCTCCCGGGAGCACACTGTGAAATGAATGTTACTAATTTTTATCAGTCCCTATAAACTGGTTAATAAGCCATTGATAATACTGCAGAATGTCTCCTTTTAGTTTTTCTTATATTTGGAAAACAAACAAAAAAATTAATCAGTAATATTTAAAACAGAGTAACAATAATAATAATAATTCTCAGTTCATTTAGTCCCATAACCATTTTTTGTTTATCCTGTTATTTGCCAGTATTTTCATGAATTCACTTATTCCTTAGAGTTCTACAAATCTTCATTTAGTTCAAAGATATGACTTGCTTGGAAACCTATAATTTAAAATAAGTCAGAGTCCTTTTCATGGATCTTGCTAAAGATATAACATAGTTGCAAATGTATTAGAGTAAAACAATGACTATCAATAAGTGAAATAACTGCCCTTGCTAGTTTGGCTCAGTGGGTAAAACATTGGTCCAGGTCCCAGGTTCGATTCCAGTCAAGGTCAGGTACCTCAGTTGTAGGCTTAATCCTCAGCCCTGGTCAGGGTGAGTGCTGGAGGCAGCCAATCAATGTTGTCTCTCTCATATCAATGTTTCCCCCCCTTTGCCGGGGTCCAACCCCAGCGGGTCCAGGGGTCCCCAAAGGTGTGGACGGAGTTGGCGAAGAAGGAATGACACGGAGACAGCGTTCAGTTGATCAGCAGCCTAGCCAGGATCTCCAGTCAGGATCTCCAGCCAAGTTCTGGTCTGGATCTCCAGCCAGGTTCTGTGTCCATGTTCTCTTGCTAGGTTCTCCAGGTTCTCCAGCCAGGCTCTGTAGCCATGTTCCCTCGCTAGGTTCTCCAGCCAGGTTCTGTCCAGGTTCTCCAGCCAGGTTCAGTCACCAGGTTCTAGTCAGGTTCTCTTGCCAATTTCTGTAGTCAGGTTCAGTCCAGGATCTTTTGCCATGTTCTCTCGCTAGGTTCTGTCTCTAGGTTCTGAGGCCAGTTTCTGTCCAGGATCTTTTGCCATGTTCTCTCCAGTGAAGTTCTTCTGTCTCTAGAGAACGTTCTGTGTAGGTTCTGTGCCAATTTCTGTCTCTGTCTCTTAGAAATAGCAATCTTAATGCTTCAAATCTAAGGGAGCATTACAGAAAGTTCAAACTAGAACTTGTGAGGACTGAACGAGGTAAGTAAAACATTTAGTATTAAGTTTGACAAATCACGAGCATTAAAAAACATTAAGTATCACAGAATCTTTGGGATTTTTATTATTTGGTTCTGGGGTTCTCCACCCTTACCTTGCCCCAACCAGTAAGGAATTCACTCAAAAACTCAGAGATGCTAGGCTCCCATCCTAGATGCTAGGGAGGTCATTATTATATGATGCTTGACTCCAGTTGCCCCTCTCTAGGGAGGAAGATGCTTGACTCCAGTTGCCCCTCTCTAGGGAGGAAGAGAAGATTGGGAGACTTATGGCTTCTAATGCTGAAATATGACTTGTGAGTTTTCCCTATAAAACCTACTCTTTAACCCAATAATATAAAATAGTGGACACAGCTTTGTTCCATGACTGAGATAACCTTAATGGGATATGGTACTTGTCCTTCCCTACCTTCAATGGCAATATGTATTTTTACCTTAAAAATTATACTGATTTAAAATTATGTTAATTAATAATTGAATTTAGCAAATGGTCCATACGGAAAAGGACTATGTAGAAATTAGTTGTTTCATATTAGAAAAAATTAAAATAGAATAGGAAATTCTTATTTACCTTTTTAAAAACTATGTCTGAGTCTATCGCAGAATAGAAGGAATACATTAATTAGCTATTTTAAAATTCTATTAAGTTTATTTTAAATAATCATTTCCACAATAGCCATTTTATCTTAGGCATTGCTCGAGGCCTTTTGCTATAGTGCACAAATCAATAAATGGAGCACCTTCTTTATTTCTGCTTGTTTTGTTCGTGTGTTCATGTGCTTGTGTGCTTTTTAGTTTGAAGGTGGTTGAGATAAGTCTTGCTGCCTAGTAAACAGTAGGAAAAAGTGTGGTTCAACCAAAGGAATATGCTTTTTAAATCTCTCCTGCAAGTTTTCTTAGGACAGCTGTTAGGTCGCCTGTCTGCTGTCAGTAACCCTACATAGAACTACTGTGTGATTTTTGAGTTTCAATGATGCATCCTCAAGATTCACTGAGCAATTATGTGGTACTTCTTATATACTAGATCAATTACTAGGCTTCATCACATATGTTTTCCTGTATAATGACATATGCAATGGACCTTGAAAACTTTGCAGGGGGAAGTCTATGAGACGAATACAACTAATAGAATATCCTATAATTAATCAACAGTGCTTCTTCCTGTTTCCTTTTCCAGCAAATATTTATGAAGTGCCTAGTATATGACAGACATATAAAAAATCCAGGGAGCAGTGATAGTAAAGGGTGGTGTAGACAAAGATACCAAAAGTCCGGTTCAATGGTGCCAGTTACTTACTTATAGTATTCTTTCTGCATAACTGGCTGCTAAATATATTTCGATTTCAGAGAAGAAGGAAGAGGGAGAGAGAGATAGAAACGTCAATGATGAGAGAGAATCATTGATCGGTTGCCTCCTGCACTGGGGATGAAGTCCACAATTGGGACATGTGCCCTGCCCAGGAATGGATCCATGACCTCCTAGTTCAGAGGTTAAAGCTTAACCATTTAGCCATGCTGGCCAGGCTAAATATGTTTTAATATTACCTTTACCATCGAGCTCATTAGAATGAACTTTTCAGGTCAATAAAACGACAATGTAACAAATAGTTTGGCTTCAAATTTTCCATATTTAAACAGTTTTTCAGTTTTAGCATACTTAACTATTAAGTTTATTTTAAATAATCATTTCCACAACAGCCATGTTGTCTTAGGCATTGCTCGAGGCCCTTTGCTATAGTCTTGATGCCATGATACACAGAGTCATTTAACCATTGAAGAACGCAGTTATAGATTATTTTCCATAAACAAAACTTAGGGTATTTTATAAAGAATGCTAGTGCTCTTAATGCCTTACTATTGGTACCACAGCTATTGTTACTACCACTATGTTTACTAGTGCTAGACTAGTCCTCAAATGACTTCCCAAAATGAACTTCAAATAAAATCAAACCTCCTAACCCTGGCCTCTAACACTCAATATGAGCCTGTCTCTGCTTGCAGTTCCTAACTCATCTTTCTTTACCTTTCCCACTGCTATGTTATTCTCAAGCCATAGTTTTCCATCTCGGAAGTTTTTGTACTTGCTGTTTGTCATTTTGGAATGTTCTTCCTCCAATTCTTTACATAGCAGTGCCTTTCTCATCATTTAATTTTAAATTAGATGTCAGCTCTTCAGAGAGATTTTTATCCACCATCCAAAATACAATAGTGCCTCACTTTCCATAATATCATACTTATTTTTCACTGCACCCATCAGTGCCAGAAATTTTATTTTGTTGGTATGTTTATTTACATTAACCATGTCAAACTCAAATGCTAACATGGGCCAAATAAACAAGTTTTAAGTTTATGTGGGCTGCAAAAAAACAAAAGCTACAATTTTCATAGAAACGTAGGTTTATTTCAATAGAGACATGCTGAATACAAAGGGCTGAAATAAATGAGTAATCTATAATAATAAAAGCATAATATGCTAATTAACTGGATAGCCAAATGACCTTCCAGATATCATTCCAGATGTCCTTCCAGATGAAGCCACGACAGAGTGGTTAGGGATGAACAGGCAGGCAGGTGAGCAGTTAGGAGCAATCAGGCAGGCAGGTGAGTGGTTAGGGGCAATGAGGCAGGCAGGCATAGGCGGTTAGGGGCGATCAGGAAGGCAGGTGAGTGATTAGGGGCAATGAAGCAGACAAGCAGTTAGGGGAGATCAGGGAGGCAGGTGAGCGGTTAGGGGTGATCAGGCAAGTAAGCACAGGGGTTAGGGGTGATCAGGCAAGCAAGCAAGTGTTTAGGACCTATGAAGTAGGCAGGCAGAGTGGTTAGGGTCAATCAGGCAGGCAGGCAGGCGAGCGGTTAGGAGCCAGAGGTCCTGAATTGCGAGAGAGATGTCCAACTGCCGGTTCAGGACTGATCCTGGGCCTAAACCAGCAGTCAGACATCCCCATACGAGTCCCGGATTGTGAGAGGGTGCAGGCTGGACTAAGGGACACCCTCCTTGGCATGAATTTTGTGCACCGGGCCTCTAGTTGTTAACATAAAAATAATAGAACCTTCTAATAAAAATTAATATTTTTTCTTGAACATTAACTTGCCAGACAGTGAATAACTGCACAAATTAATAAGTACAACACAAATAAACCTATTTTTCTTGTTTCCTGAAAGCAAAATATTTCCTGTTGTGCACACCAAACAAATCAGTCCAAGACTAATGACATGGCAATTGACTGCTAAAATATTCACTGATAGTATTAGTGGAGGCTGCGGTGGGCACAGGGTTGGTCTCAACCCTTCCTCTGCCCCTGCCTGGCCCCTCCTGCCATGGCCCTTGGTCCCCTGTCTGCCGGAAACACCGCTTCCGCCACCACCACTCCCATGCACTGAAGACTCCAGCCCCACTCGCACTCACTGATGGTGCAGAGCAATTGAGGCCAGCACCAGCAATGGGTGCAAGCACTGGCTGCTACCCCGATGACCCCTTAGGAGCAGGGGAAGGTGGAGAAGCCCTCAGGAATGATCGGGGCCAGCAGCCGCCACTCGCACCTGCTGATGGCACCAAGTGATCAGGATCGGCGCTACACACTGGCACTGGCTGCAAGCAGAGGCTCCGGCGCCGGCAGCAGGTGTGAGCACTGGGCAGGACTGTGGCTCGCTAGAGCTAAGAATTTTCAGTAACCACCAGAGGCTCGCCCCGATGACAGCAACTGGTGCCCCCCATTGGTCTGGTGCCCCTGGACACCTGCTCCACCATCCTGCTCTGCCACCTGCTGCTGCCTGCTCCCACCACCCACCATGTTCCACATGCACCCCCTGGTGGTCAGCGCACGTCATAGCAACTAGTTGTTGTTTGGTTGTTTGGCCATTTGGTTTATTTGCATATTAGGGTTTTATATATATATAGATTATGTATAAAAGGATATTGTAAAAATTAAGTTATAAAACTTTTATTAAAATGTTTCTTACATACCATTATAGTGGCTGGGCTGCAAAAACATTTGTTGTGAGCTGCATGTAGCCCACAGGCCATGAGTTTGACCGGCTTGGTCTACATTTTGATCATGGAATTTAAATTTCACTGGGGAAGTGATTTTGTCTGTCTCTTTCACTGCCATCAGAGTCTGGAAGAGGGCTTAGCATATAGTATACCTGTACACTAATGGACCTACTAACTAACATTTATTGAATATTTTTCTTTGATAGGTAGATAATGAGATACATAATTTACATAAATTCTGTCATATAATTTTCTCCACAACCACATTATTATGTTAACATTATTAATATGAACCTTATTTTTCTAATAAAAGTAAACCCTGAGGCTTAGAAAGTTTAATAAATGCCCAAGGTCACAAAGCTAGTATAGTATGGAACTAAGATGGTCTGCCTGCTAAATCTCACTCTTCTCAATATCCTGTTGACATGGAACTGCATTCACAAAACTTTCAAACAAGTTGGGTATGAATGACATAGAAAGAGGGAGAATATCTGCTTATATGTATTTGTAGGGACTTAGGGAGGTTATTTTGCTATAAATTGTATATTATGACAATTTTATTCAACTTAATTATCTATTTACTATTATAGGCATGTCAATCATATCCTCATGTCTGCAAAATCACAATTATTAATTTGTAGAAATGTTTCAAGGGAGTTGAATGTAGAGAGAAGTGAGATGTATTGTTATTATTCTAATATTTATTATTTAAAACATTCTTCATATTTTCGAGATGAATTCCAGTCATTAATTATTCCCTGTCATGTTGCCTTGGTCACAATTACTCATAGTAACTGAAGCTGTCGGATGCTGCAGGCAGAACATGAAATATATTGAGTCAGATTAACACTGAGTTACATAGAATGAAATCTAGTCATCTTCTCATTTAAATCACACTAAATTCTTCTAAAATTGTTTTATTAGAAACATATGGCAAATAAAATATATTTGTGGGTGATTTCCTTACAAAAATATTCACTTCAAATTGGTGCCACTTATTCTACACTAGAATATTTTACCTTTTATAAATAATCTCATCCAGCCCCATATTCGGATATTCTGTACTTCACATGCATTTACAATGGACTTCAATTAGTGTGTTTCTGCTTAGTAAGTAAATATTTGGAATGCAGTGAATAAATAGCAAACATACTACATAATTTCACCATAAGCAACCTGGATATGCAATGCTAGCAAATATTTCCTAATCTGAAGAATGTATGTTGTTTTTTCTCCCTCCCTCACAATTGTGGACTATAAAACATTAAAAATTCCTAATGCCTACCAAAAAAACTGTGCTTGTATACTCCAAAGAAAATGAATTAAAAAACAACAACATAATAACACTTTATTTTTATGTATGCTGAGAAGCTTTAACTTGTATTATTTTCCCCCGTAAGTCCTGTTATAACAAAGAAATGTAAGACAGATGGCTTACAAATGTTAGATCAGTTTCCAATCGCCAGCACTATAAAGGAACAACACTCTATACCCAGAATTTTTCAAGAAATTATTTTTATTTTATAGCTAGGATGTGTTATTTTTTGCATCACTGCTCGTCTCTCAGCGATAATAATGTTAGCATCACTGACCTCATAAGGTTGTCATAAAAATGAAATTATCCTGAATACTTTGTTATACATGCTTTGTTTCTGGGTAGCATATATATATGACCTCTGAATAGTTTAGATATTGGAACAGGTTTTTAATATCATAATAGCTCAATATGTGTTTCTAGACAAAACTCATGGAGAGAATATTTGAATTGTAAATCCTTTTATGTTGTACAGTCATATGAAAATAAGGAAGACCAAATTATAACCTCTTATTCCAGGAACAGTATCCTGGGTTCCTGGATAGAAAACCGACTTGAGGTAAAATGCTGATCTGGCTGCTTTTCATTCTGATAGTCTGGATGTTAGTGCAAACTGTTGTTCGTGTTCATACAACTTGTTTCTGGTGCGTGTTTTACTAAAACTATGCAGTCACTGGTAAAAAAAAAATGCATTTCTTCAAAGTTGAAAGTCATGACAAATATATTGAAAATGCCATCAAAATGGACTGAGGGAGATTATGGTACAACAGGTTCTAGTACATCCTTAGACTGAATGGAATAGTTATTGATTGTCTACAATTCATGTAGAAAGTCTGGGAATGAGAACTAGCTATAGAGTAGCATATTGCTGAGGTCAGGTCAAATCTCAGCTCTTTGCCTTTAGACATGCCCTTGTAGCTGCATCCTCAATCATGGCAGCACATGCTGAAGTAGCAGCCTTTCTGCACCTATGGCCACTCTTTCTACGTTGAAAGCTACTCTAGAATCAGGAGCAAATAGACTCCACTGCCTACCATCTTATGTAGTGAGAGCTTAAGCCACATGTTTTCCTGACTCTACCTATCCTTCCTATTTCCCCAATGTTCACCTTCTCATGCCAGCAAAATACCTTTATTATCTTTTCTTAGAAACTGTTTAATAACTATAGTGAATATTTTACATTGGATAAAGTACTTTATATTATTGTATTATTTATTTTTCTTATTATATCCTGTGGGTAAAACCACTATTGTGTTATGTCCCCTACTTTCTAGCAGTATATGTGATTTGACAAGTTATTTTAAAATGTTAATCCTTGGGATATGCTAGAGAAGAGTTTATCCCCTTCCTTCCCCACCCCAACAACATTTAGAAATTAATTTGTACTAAACTACTTCAAAGTCCAAAATTGTTTTATGATAAGATCTCATTAATTTTCATCAAATATCTGGCTTATGTCTAAGTAAGTAGCCAGAGACAAAGAAGAAATAAGATATAAGCTAAAAAATTCTCCATAATTCTATCTTGTAGGGAGCATATTCTCTTCAGTCATAGATTTTCCCATATCCTTGGAAATGGAGCAAAATAATTGCAAATCTAGAACATTTTATTTCAATATTAATAGATAGAAACAGAAAACTATAACTATAATCTTCTTTACAGTGCCATTCTAAAAGTTGCTATACTGATCAATTCAAGAAAGAAAGAAAGAAAAGAAAACTTTATTTTTCAACAAATAAGAAATTTAACCACTTTTAGCCTAAGCTAACTTTTAAATTACTTTTTAAAAAATATAAACCAGATTATTTTAGATATGTCGTAAATAAGGTCTTCTAGTTATGGCCAAATGAGGAGGTGGGCAAATTTGCTTCCAGAAAAGAAACTATAAAATTGACAAAAACAGCTATTTTCATGCTCTGTGAATTTACAAAAGACAATTTTTGATAGGCATTTACTCGTATGCTTTAAGAACTGCAGAACTTTGGGTAGTACTAGTGAACATTTATAGTGCTCTTCCCTGTGGCTATTCTTCATAGTTCAATTAATAGAGGTTTGGCCTGGGCCTGGAAAACTGAGAGGGCAGGCTACTTGGTTACTGATGTCAAAAGGGCTCAGTTTATTGAATGAGTACAATCCCCATAACCAATGGCATTATTGATAAAACAAACAATCTTTTTGGTATGTGAGTAAGAATAGCTGATGGTTCTACTCGGCTTGACATGGTGGCCATGCTTGGTGGAGACCACAGAAAGTGCACTCCACACATCCCTGTAAACACCCAGTCTGTGTTCATGCACAGAGGATACTTGGAAGGAAACACCGGAAAGAAAAAAGGGTCATCAGATTGAAAAACAAAACAAAACTCAGAAGCTTGAATGCTCATCCTTACCACAAATTGATATATTGAAAGCCTTACTAACTCAAACACATTTTTCCTTCAATAATTAGTAGCCACTAAACCACACACAGAAGTGACTCCTAAGACATGTGGCTTCGAATTAAAGTAAGAATTAAAAAGAAACAATCAAAGCAAGAAAAACTAAACTAAACATGGTCATTAGAGACTACAAATTCTTGGGCAGATGTATTTCACAGTTTTATTATAGTCAAGTTCCTAAACCCCAAAACGAAAAGCAAAACAAAGTAAAAAAAAAAAAAAAACTCTAACAAATTTTTAAAGTAAAAACAATAACAACATAAATCCACAGGGATGAAAATAGAATCCAGAGTTGCTATAATATGTCATTTATTTTAAAGAGAGAGAGATACATGAAAAAACAAACAAGGAAGATAAGTGGTGGCAGATGTTAGATTTATCAAATAAAGACTTCAGATCAGCTATTAAAATAAGGTCAATGAACTAAATGATATCTATCATGTTTAGAGTAAAATAAAACTATAACATTAATGAATCAACAAACAAACTAAAAACAAGGACAGAAATGATAAAACAGAACCAAATAGAAATTATGGAGTTAAAGAAATACAATTGAAATAAAAAAAAAAATTGTTAAACAGAGAATTTGGGGTAACAAAAGACAGAATTAGTGAGTTTGTAGATAGAGCGATAGAAATGTTATATATATATATATATATATATATATATATATATATATATGAAAAAAAAAGCCAAATGAGTAGAGCTTCAGAGGCCTGTAAGACATCATCAAATGTATCAATAGATGTGTAATGGAAATCTCAAAAAATGAAGAGAAAACAGGGACAGAAAAAAATATATTTGTTAAAGTTTAGACAAATTTCACAGTGGGGAAAGGAAGCAAATATGATTTCGTGGGCAGAGCCCTTGGAGCCAACTGCTGAGCATACATTTTGTTTTGGCTTACATGCTTTTGCTGTAATGCGCAAAAAATGCCAGATGGGATTATCCTGATCTGGAAGGGCTGTGTGTAAAGTAATACCAATACCACTGGGACATCACAACTCCAATGACCCTGTGAGCCCCAGGTCTTTGTGACTAATGATTTTGCTTATTAGAGTATATGGCAAAGGGAGGCAAACCCAGAGACGCGCTTTACCACTCATTTGATGTGCTACTAGCTACACATTTATTGAAAAGTATCTATTAGCTTCCTACTGGGTTCTCTTTAAAACAGAATGCCGAACCTGTAAAGGTCTTGTGATTCTCTGGTCACTTATTCTCAATTTGGGGTGAGTCAATTCAGACTCCGTGACTAACAAGAAAGGACCAAAAAAGCCTCTTCTATCAAATGGAAATTCAGGAATATAACTGACCTCCAGTGGCACCTCAGCTTTACATGAAAAAGTAGTAGTTAGGTCTTTGTGGGAAACTTTCCAGCCATTCTGCTGTGTGAAGCAGAACTGCCAGTTCAGTAAGACCTTTGATTCACAGAGGTCTCCAAACATGCCTGGATCTGGTTCACTGATGGTTTGGCTACTAAGCTACTGTCATTGTTCACCCTCAGTACCAGCTATTCAGAACCAAAGAGGTATGTGGCCACTTCACTCAGGGAGGCAGAACTCAAGCTCATTTTCACATCTCTAGTCAATACTTCCCTTATTGAAGCTTATATATGTTATCAAATTATGGGCTGTTGCTTGCATCTGTTTTGTTTTCTACTTTGAAAACTATAGACTGCCAGATTAAAGACAGATCAAACTGTCTGTCACTCACAGTTGCCCAAGGTAAGGTTTCATTCTTTTATGAGACTGACTGTAATCCAGTTGCTGGTAGAGATTGCACCACCCAGAATGCCAACATTGTTGTCCGGACCCATCATCCTATGAACATAGAAATATGTCCACCATTAAGGGCTGGGCATAAGGTAAAGGGCTCTGTTTTTATTTCAGGGACTACCATTGCCTGCTAGATTTGTGAATCCTGCCAAACGTTGGCTGACTCCACCTGACTTACCTTTCCAGGGCTTTGAGTTAAAACCTTGGACATCAAGGCTTGGGTTAAGGGCCCTGGTTGGCAGCACTTGACACATGTTGTCAGACAACTTTTCTGGAAGAATTAAATGCATATTCATGAAACTCCACAGGGAGGAGACATTTAAAAGCTTGAGCCTGGTTTCTTCTGGATCTCACCCTAACTGCCTTTTCTTTAAATGATTTGATTGCTATTCTTTCACTGAGATAAACCATAACCTTGAATATAACAGTTTTTCTGAGTCCTTTGTGTCATTTTTGTAAATCACTGAGCCCACGAGTGGTCTTGGGGGGTCCCCTGACATAATCTACCATCCTCTGCTAGATGTCTTTGATGATGATTTGATTTTAAAATCCCTTAACTTTACTGAGAAGACACTATGACAGATTAGGGCAGGGGTCCTCAAACTACAGCCTGCGGGCCACATGCAAATACAAATATTGTATTTGTTCCCTTTTTGCTTTTTTACTTCAAAACAAGATATGTGCAGTGTGCATAGGAATTTGTTCATGGTTTTTTTTTTAAACTATAGTCCGGCCCTCCAACGGTCTGAGGGACAGTGAACTGGCCCCCTGTTTAAAAATTTTGAGGACCCCTGGATTAGGTTGGCCCCTAGATCTTGTTACTCTATACAAAACACCTGTCAGTACTTCTGGATGTCTTCTACTCCCACTCCTAGAGCCATCACTTGATCTTTTCATGGGGCAGAGGATTGCCACTTAACTTGTGATATGGACAAGCAGAATCTGTTGGACAGACAATCCTTTCAAACAAGAATTTAACCCATTTATTTGAACGATGAACCGGAATGACTACCAGGCAGTCAAGAGTATACTTTTCAAGTAATGTCAACTGGTGCCCCCAGAATGATGTCACAGTAGGAGGGCCTTAACTACTGTTAACAACACTTTTTTGTTTTTTGTTTTTGTTTTTTTGGCCAGAGGTACCACAATGAACTGCAGTTCTTGAACTACAGTTCTTTTCAAAATACAACTTTCACTTGAGAGGTGGTCATAGACCTTTGAGTGTTTAAGGAAACAACAATAGATCATGCAATCCTCATTTGACTGTAGAGATCTTCAAGAGGCATAACAAGCCCACTGTTGATGCAGACCTTGTGGTCTGTATTTCTACAAATCGATCCATTCAATTAGAAAAGGTGGCCCAAAATGTGTTCCTAACTTTAACTGAAGTGAACAATGATACCACCTCAGCTCCATAAAGTATTCATGTCTGACTCAGCTTTCTGAACATGGCTGCTATGGATAATAGAATTGCCCTAGATTTCCTCCCTTCAGGCTAAAGCAGAGTCTTCACATTCACTAATATATTTTTTTGTATCTGGATTAATTTTTGGACTAAGTGGCAATATACTATAAATATAGAAACTTAAAGGGAAAGCTACCTGGCTTTTGAAGGCAGACTATGATAGTTTAAGAAATTTGTTTAGTTGGCTTATTCTGGCTGGGTCCCTAGGCCATGGAAGAGGTCAATACTTCAAGTTAATTTCATCTTGATGATTATAGTCCTATCCTATATAATAAAAGCATAATATGCAAATCAACTGAACTGCAGAATGACCAGTCGGCAGGGGGCGGGGCTGGTGAGCAGGGTGGTGCCAGGCCAGCCAAGTTGTGTGCCAGCAGGCAGAGGGAAGGAATGGCAATCAGGGGTTGCAACGGTGACCAGTGGTGGTGGAGGAGCGATTGGGAGAGCGGACCTAAGCTGTCAGCCGGACATCCCCTGAGGGCTCCCGGACTGTGAAAGGGCATAGGCCAGGCTGAGGGACCACCCCCTTCCTGAGTGCATAAATTTTCATGCACCAGACCTCTAGTTTATTATAAATTTAATTTATTTATTTTGGGGAAAAATTAAACAGATATTGTCCTAGTCTCTAATGGTCAGATTAACCTGGTATCCAGTATGATATAATCACAGGAAGCTTCATCAGAAGCCAAAAGAATATAGAAAGGGATGGATATTGTTAATAAATAATTTTTAAGAGATTTTATTTATTGAGTTTAGAGATAGATAGAAGAGAGAGAGAGAGAGAGAGAGAGAGAGAGAGAGAGAGAGAGAGAGAGAGATTAAGCTGTTGTTTCTCTTAGTTATGCATTTATTAGTTGATTCTTGTATATACCCTGTCCTGATCAGGGATCAAATGTGCAACCTTGGCATATCAGGACAATGCTCTAACCAACTTAGTAACTTGGTAAGGCCAAGAAATAATTCTCCATGGGTCTCCTTTTTGTGTGCATATTGCAAGTCAGGATTTAACTGCTGTTTATTCTGTTTATTGTGAAGTTAACAAACAGCCTTGAAAGAGTTAGTGTTTCCTACTATAGCAAAAGGAAGGTATGCTTGCTGACCATTTTAAAAGATGCTGAGGGATCCCCAAAGCTCAGAGCTTCTCTCCTGAGATACTGTGGAAAAAAGGAAGAGAGCAAATACGCTGATGTTTATGCTACCTTTGCGCCATGAGTAGTAAGGGCCCATATCTATGACCCAGGAATTTCTTATTAGTATCTACAAATAGGTAACAGGTTAATTTGTTTGCTTACAAGTAGGACAAAATACCAGACTCTTTGCAGTAACAATATGCCGTGCAGAAGTAATTCTTCTTGGTCTCTTCAAAGATATATCCTCCCTGACAATCATAAAAATTCATGCTTTAACGGCTTCTGGAGAGTTATTTATTTATTTATTTATTTATTTTCAAATTTGGAGGAGCATAGGCTTTAGAATCAGAAGTCCCTGGAAAGAAAACCAGACTGGCTGCTCATAAAATATCACATCAGTAAAACAGGGGTATTGTAATGAATGAATGAATGTAATTTTATTAATAATAAAGCTCTTATTTAGCCCCTGGCCTACTAAAATCAATTGACGATATATTTTTTTTTTTCTGTCTAAGATTTCTCAAAGATTTAGACACCAAGTTGAGAGGCATATAATAAAGTACAAATAAAAATATTTTATAGCATCAATATAAAGTCACATACTTATTTAAAAGAAACTAAAAATAGAAAAAAAAATAGGTAGAAAAAAATCAACTATAATTCCACCACATAAAATGAGCAGTTACTAGAAGCCTGATGCACAAAAATTCATGCAAGAATAGGACTTCCTTCTCCTGGCTGTCAGCACCTGGGCTTCCCTCCAGCCACCTGTAGGAACCTGGGACCCAGGCTGCTTCCCTCCTCTGGCCACCGGCAGGCACCCAGGACCTGGGCTGCTTCCCTCCAACCCTGGCTTCATCAGGAAGGACGTCCAGATGATGTCAGGAAGGACGTCTGGGCTAATTAGCATATTACCCTTTTATTACTATAGATAATGCATCTTCTTGTTATGTAATTGTAAAAAAGCAAATTTTGTAAAATACATTATATGCAATTTAGTATCCTAAAGTAGAAACATTTTGATAGTGGTTCTGGTGAATTTATTCTCAAGGAAAACAATATATTAATATCATAAGCCAGAAAGCTTAGCTGTTGAATTTTGATTAAACCCACCAGTTAAGAACACAAATGAGACTTTCACAGACACTTTTCTTTAGCCCAACCATCTAGATATTTGCTTTATTTTTATTAAAAGCAAAAACCAACCAAACAAAAAATGTTTGATAGAGTTAATTCCAGGCCTCTACAGACAGAAACTGAGATAAAATAATACATAAAAAGTCTGAGAATAGTGGTTGTTGCATCAAAAATTTCATTAATTATAGTAATTATCTGGGATTGAAATTTTTAAAACATCTGCAGTGACACAAGTGACTGTGCTTAAACATGCTCAATTCATTTTTCAATCACTTAAATATAACTATTGTTAAGGAATTAGTTAGAAGTCATTAAGAAAGTAACTTTCAAAAAACTAATTCTGGCATGTCACAGAGACAAAATTGAAGGATTAATAAAGGAAAATGTGCCCAAACATTATGATCTCAATCATTACATATACATTAGTATAAAAATGAAGAAAATCCAGTTGACAATTGACTTCAATTATACTTCTCTGTTTAGATATTAACATCATTAATTTCATAGCTAATTCACATCTGCATTCATGCAATTGTAATGACTTCTTATTTAATGAAGACTAAGATCATTTACTTATTTAACAAGCATTTTGTCAGGTCACTACCATGTTCCTGGCTATGAGGTTATCATCAAAGGTAAGAGAAAATATGGTAATTCTAATTACCCATTTTATTTTTTATTTTTAATAATATATTAGAGGCCTGGGGCATGAATTCATGCACCAGTGGGGGCCCTTTGCCTGACCTGTGGGATCGGGCTAAACCCGGCTCTCTGACATCCCCCGAGGGGTCCCAGATTTCAAAAGGGTGCAGGTCAGGTCGAGGGACCCTACCAGTGCACGATTGGGCCTGGGGAGGGACGCAGGAGGTTGGCCAGCCACGGAAGGACAGCAGGAGGGCTCCAGGACATGTCCAGCCCATCTCAATCAGTCCCAATCATCCAGACCCCAGAAGCAAGCTAACCTACTGATCAGCACGTCTGCCCCCTGGTAGTCAGTGCACATGATAGATAGCATTGGTTGAGCAGCCTTAGCATATCATTAGCATATTATGCTTTGATTGGCTGAATGGCCAACTGGATGACCAGACACTTAGCATATTAAGCTTTTATTATATAGGATATAATATCCTATCTAATAATAGGAAAACATGGTAATTAACTGTAACTTCACTACCCTTCCCATTGGCTAATCAGCGAGATATGCAAATGAACTGCCAACCAAGATGGCGGCCAGCAGCCAGGCAGCTGAAATGAACACGAGGCTTGCTTGCTCCAGTGATGGAGGAAGCCAAGGTTCCCCGCCTGCCGCTGCCGGCCTCTGAGCTTGCACCCTAAGAAACAATGTTGCAATTATAGAAGCTAAACAAACCCCAGAAACCTGCTTTCAGCCGTCAGAGCTGGAGCTAGCAGGACCGCAACACTGTTACAATTATAGAACCCAAACAAACCCAGAGACCTGCTTTCAGCAGCTGAGGTCTCAGAGCTGGAGCCGAGCCTCAGAGCTTTAGCCAGCTCTCAGCTCCAGTGACAGCCATAGAAGGTAAATAAATCCCAGAATAAAAAAAAAAGAAAAAAAAGGAGAGGTTGGGAGCTTCACAGCCATAGAAGGTAAATAAATCCCAGAATAAAAAAAAAAGAAAAAAAAGGAGAGGTTGGGAGCTTCATTCACCTGCCATCCTGAAAATGGCTCTCAGCCCCTCACCCAGACTGGCCAGGCACCCCAGAGGGGACCCCCACCCTGATCCGGGACACCCTTCAAGGCAAACCAGCTGGCCCCCACCCATTCACCTATATAGTAAAAGGGTAATATGCAAATTGACCCTAACAGCAGAAAGACTGGGAATGACTGGTCACTATGACACACACTGACCACCAGGGGGCAGATGCTCAATGCAGGAGCTGCCCTCTGGTGGTCAGGGCTCTCTCACATGGGAAGAGCTCTGCTCATCCACAAGCCAGGCTGATGGCTGCCTGTACAGCGGTGGTGGTTGGAGCCTCTCCTGCCTCCTCAGCAGTGCTAAGGATGTCCAACTGCAGTTTAGGCCTGCTCCCCGCTGGCAAGTGGATATTCCCCGAGGGCTGCCGGGCTGCCAAAGGGATGTCTGATTTCCATCTTAGTCCCAATCCCCCGGGGAGCAGGCCTAAGCCAGCAGGTGGTCATCCTCTGAGGGGTCCCAGACTGCGAGAGGGCACAGGCCGGGCAGAGAACCCCCCCTCCCCCCTGATTGCACAAATTTTTGTGCACCTGTGTGCATACACACACACACACACACACACACATATACATACATACTTTGGAGGAGGAAGGGAGAGGGAGCGAGAGATAGAAACATTGATGCTAAGAGATAATCATTTATTGGCTGTTTCCTGCACACCCCTACTGGGGATCAAGCCCCCAACCTGGGCCTGTGCCTTGACCAGGAATGGAACTATGACCTCCTGGTTCCTAGGTCAATGCTCAACCACTGAGAAACACCAGCTGGGCCTAATTATCCATTTTAATCACTATGTATCTAGAATCAGAAATCTCTTTAAAACTGAAAGTGCATAGTGTCGAAAATATTTTATCAAAGAGGTATTACATGAAATTTATTTTTGTAATAAAATGGTTATAATTAATAAACAAACAAATATATTATTAAACTTAAAAATGAATAAAACAGTATGTACATCATCTCAATTTATAAAACAGAAATATTAAATAGATAAACTGGTAAGATTATTATACAAGGGTGGTAGGGCTACACGTAATTCTTGTGCCTTTTGATTTTTCAAAATTTCAGCAATTGGCAAGTGTTATATTTATAATCTAAAGCAGTTATTTTTAAAAGCAAAAATTCATATATCTTTTATATTCCACTTTCTCATGTCTTTATTTTGTTGAATAAAGTAATATAATCACTGCTAATGAGTATAGGTATGGCATAAACTTTCAAATCAGATGGCCTCGGTTTTTGTCTAAGTCAGCCATTTATCAGCTTTTTGATCCTAAGCATAAGGTTTTGTGTCAATTTTCCTTTCATTGTATTTTGATGGATTTTGACTGGGTGAGCTCTCTAAGAAAATAATAATTATTATTAAAGTAACTAACTCATATAGTGCCAGACTCTTTAAAAAATGCATACACACATGCTCACAAATCTACTTAATTTCAATAACTATGCATCAGAGTTGCAGATATTATCCATTTTAGAGATAATGTGGCTCAAGCTTCTCCATAACAAAGGTACATTTCAGAACCAGGTAGTCTGGCTTTAGAATCTATGATCTTTACTCCTATCTGAAAATGCTTTAACTTTTTAACATTTCTTCATTACTAATATATTGATTAAACAACTTATATTTCTAATAATAACTGTATTAGGGTTTTCCAGAAAACCATAAGAGATAGATATAGATAGATGATAGATAGATGGATAGATAGATGGATAGATAGATGGATAGATAGATAATAGATAGATAGATGATAGATATATAGATAGATAATAGCTAGATAGAGATTAGAGGATAGATGATAGATGATAGATAGATAGATGATAGATAGATAGATAGATAGATAGATAGATAGATAGGATAGATAATGTAGGGGCTAAAAAATCTTAATACTTATTAATGCTTTTTCTCCCACCTTCTAAGTTCTTCTGGCTAGGCTAAATAACAAAATGAACAAAGACCAGTTAACAGGAGAAAAATAAAAGTTTAATACATACACATAGGGAATTCACCTAGACATGATAAATCCATGAAAATTCCAAAGACAGTGAGGTATATAGGACATTTTGGACAAAGAGGAAGGGGGTAATGGAGTATTAGATTTCAGGAGTGAGAATGGGTAGTTTACAGGTAGTTGAGGAAGAGCAGAATACCATAGCAGACAAACCCTTGCTAGGCTCAGAAACAGTGGGACCCAGTGGATGTCTAGCTAACACACCTGCCTGAAACCCTCTAGTTGACCATTCTAAATTTGAAGATCTCCTTCCTGAAGCAGGTTTCTCTTGGGGAGGAAAAAAAGTGGGGGGAAGGTCAAAGGTTCTTTCTAGCCCTAGCCAGTTTGGCTCAGTGAATAGAGAGTCAGACTGTGGACAGAAGGGTCCCGGGTTCCATTCTGGTCAAGGGCATGTACCTTGGTTTCAGGTTCCTCCCTGGCCCAGGCCCTGGTCAGGGTGCCTGCAGGACACAATGTTTCTTTCACATTGATGTTTCTCTGTCTTTCCCTCTCTCTTCTACTCTCTCTAAAATCAATGGGAAAGTATCATCGGGTGAGGATTAAAAAAATAAATAGATAAAATAAAACAAAGGTTCTTTCTACATCTTTTGTTTCTTAATAAAGAGCTTAAAATTGATGTACCAAAAAGCAGCTTCAGCGTGGCAGAATTTTGGTCCCTTTAATAGATAGTCAGATAGATAATAGATAGATGATAGATAGATGCTGGGGTCCAACCCCAGCGGGTCCAGGGGTCCCCAAAGGTGTGGACGGAGTCAGCAAAGAAGGAATGACACGGAGACAGCGTTCAGTTGATCAGCAGCCTAGCCAGGATCTCTAGCAAAGTTCTTGTCAGGATCTCCAGCGAAGTTCTGGTTAGGATCTCCAGCCAGGTTCTGTGTCCATGTTCTCTTGCTAGGTTCTCTAGGTTCTCTAGCCAGGTTCTCCAGCCAGGTTCTGTCCAGGTTCTCCAGCCAATTTCTGTAGTCAGGTTCAGTTCAGGATCTTTTGCCATGTTCTCTCTCTAGGTTCTGTCTCTAGGTTCTGTTGCCAGTTTCTGTCCAGGATCTTTTGCCATGTTCTCTCCAGCGAAGTTCTTCTGTCTCTAGGTTCTGTGTAGGTTCTGTCTTCTAAGTTCTGTCTTGTTACATCTGTATTTATACCAGTTGATTCAATCCTATCAATCTCTATTCCAAAGGTTAGGGCGTTTCTTATCTCCATTCCAGGGAGTAAAGATTATGTAGCTTAAGCATGATTGTTCGTAGTTAAAGTGATTAATTACCCGCCTGACACTTAGTTGAGGGGTTTTATTCCCTCCCTAACTTCAGGGGAAAATCCCTACTTGGGGAAACAACCTTTCTCAGAGACCTTGGTTAAAACACATAGTGCCAAGAAGGTGAGCAAACATATTAAGAACAGTATGCCATATATGCCAGGTCCCTTGAAACAGCAAGGATGGACTGGCTCCCAGCAGATAGACACTGATTTTTAAAGGAATTGGCTCACATAATATGGAGTCTGGCAAGTTCAAAATCTGTAGTTCAATTCTAAAGGATATTGGACCGGAAAACCAGGGAAGAGTTAATGCAACAGACCAAGTACAAAGGCTATCTGTTAGTATAACTTCCTATTGCTCAGGGAAAGACAGTTTTTTGTTCTTTGTTACCAGACTGAAGGGTACCATTTGCCTATGTGCACCAAGCCCAATAAGACACAAGGGACAGTTTGTAGCCAAGGAAGTAGGGATTTATTAAGGAGATGGTGCCATATTCAGAGTCACAGGCAGCTCATGCTCAAAGACTAGTCTCCCCAGTCGCTTCTAGGGGATGAATTATATAGGGAGAAAATAATCGTGGTGACTAAGGGAGTGAGAGTCATGGTCAGGATATGGTCTCTACTGACTGGTCAGTACTAGGGTAAGGGGTAGTTGATAATTGCATCTGGTCCTGATGTAAGCCATGGCACTGTTTCATTTAGTTTTGTAAGGATACGGCCAGTGGGGTCATTTTGGAGCTGAACACAACTGAGGCTCAGATGTTACCTCTAGTTTGACTGAAACTCTGCCTCTGTGGTCAACAGATCCAAGGCTTTGTTTCTAAGACTACTGGATGCTGACCAGAACCTTATTGTCCTGCAGCTTAATGATTAAACAAGAGAAAGGGAAGTGGGAGAGCCAGGTTGTTATTGTCATAATTAGCTAGCTAATAGTAAAATAGGAAGAAAGCAAAGGGGAGGCCAGACACTGTAAGAGTGGTCATCTGGACAGCTTCATCCATTCCCTGCAGATCACTGCGGAAAGGGACCCAACAAAGGGGAAGACGGGCTAATGGGCCGTGAAGTTGGAATGATGTGGGAAAGGAGCTTGTCTGTTAGTCTAACCTGGGAAAAAGGTAACTGGCAAAGGGGTGGAGCACTACAAGGGCACACAATCTTATTAGAAAGTCAAAATCCACAAGCAAAGGAATTCTCTCTCTTGCTTGGTCTTATGCTCATGCTCCCTTGCACTCTCTTGCTCTTTGACCCACACTTATACGTGCACTAGCCCACCATGTGGCCTTAGGTCCACACACAGTGGACTGCAGCTAGGAACACAAGCTAAGCTGGACAGATACTGGACTGAACTGTGCTTTAATATGGAGAAGAAATCCTGGGCAGTGGCCTTAATTCTAGCCCTGTTGCAGGCAAGGCTGGACTTTTTCCATGGTGAGAGGAGGGGAATGGGACATTGGAAACTCAGGAGATTAATTCCACCCTAATAAAAATCACTCATTTTCCCATGTGTGTCTCAGGAACGTCCTTTTCATGGAATATCACAGGAATTCCACTCCCACCAGCACCAGTGGGGACACAGAAGACCCCCTACTGATAACAAGGGCACTAAGTCAGGCCAATTTGTGTCAAAGGGAAAAAAATAAAAATAAAAGGCCTGATGAAAGAAAATAAGGTTTCTGTGTGGTTACATCTGTAGGCCTTGAACTGACTGTGTGAGGCCCACCTGCATTATTGAGGTGGATCTGCTTTATTCAAAGTCCCCTGATTTAAATATTACTGTCATTCAAAATCATCCTACAGAATCACCCAGAATAATGTCATACCACACATTTGGGCACCATGCTTAGCCAGGTTGACACATACAATTAATCATCACAGTGATTAAGCACTAGTTATCATTTAAAATCACTATGGTATCTGATATTCAGATATGAAATTAGAGAGAGTTTGCTGCACCTGAATAAGCCTTGCGTGCTATTGCTTCTCTAACTCCTAGGATTTAAACTGTTTAAAATGACTTCAGATGCTCTCTTACTTATATAAATGCGCCAATTTTGTTTAGATGTTGCTCCTAAACATCCGTGTGTACATTGAATTGTTCCACGTGATCTCCCCCTACCCACCCCCCCCCACTCCCCGTAATGTCAGACATGTTTTCTCAATATTTCTCATTGCTTTTGGGTTGGATATGGCTCTAAGACTTCCAGCCCTAAGTTTTTGATCCCTTGTCGTTCCAATTTATTTATATTAAATATTGAGTAAATCTATGAATAAGTAATTAAAAATGTTTCACCATGTCAGTGTTTCCGGTTTTTGTTTGTTTTGGCAACAGAAACAATGTTCAAACCTGTAGAGAATTTTTTATGAGTTTATTTGAGCCAAACCGACAACAATTGCCAGGAAGGATTGTTGAAAAATCTCCAGAAAATGATAGTTTTTCCATTTATTTTACACATCAGAATCAAAGGGGAATATGAAAGCATTAAATAAAATCCATTGGTGGTAGATTAGGGAAGCAGGGGAGGGAGAGGAAAGCAAAGGAAGTGTCTGGAATTGGCTAAAACGTGAAATGAATAAACACATCCTTCTTTTACATTTGTCCTATAGGCTGTTAACAGTTAACACTTACCATGATAATAATAACAATGAGGGGATATGTGGCCTCTGCTCTAGTGCATTGGTTCTGCATTGAGGGGTGTGGGGGTTGAAGGAAATTATTTTGATATTCCAAAAGTATTTTACCATAAATGCAAAAAAAAAAAAAAAAAAAAAAAGACGACACGCTCAGAAAGGTAGAGATTGACTTGTATTAGGGAAAAACACCCACTTGGGACATGACTACCTGCCATGAACTGCTTTTAGTTAGAAACTTTTCATTTCAGACCATCTCATGGGGTTACCTTAGGTCTCTAAGTTTGTGAGGCCACCATACAGGCCTTCCCTGAGCTTCTTAAGTTTAGTATGTGGCCCCTTTTTCATTCAGAGTTAGTTTTTCCCCCCCAAATTACATTCTATCCATTTGGGTTTGTACACTACTGCTAAGCTATAAGAAAAGTTTCTGAGTTTTAAAATGTTAATTTTATTGCCTAAATCCTCTTAGTTATTTAGTTACTTGTTTAATTGTTGTTATAACGGGGAGCTTACTGCCCAGGGTGAGTCAAAAGTTAAAATTCTTGGTTTTAAAACATGCTTTTATTAGATACTTAGTACTGTATACTATGAATACTCTGAAGTATGTTTTCCTTGATCTAGTGACTCATTTACTTACTGAGAAACTATTTATTGAGAGGCTACTGTGTGGCAAGAACTATTCCAGATGCTGAGAATACCAATAATAATAATAATAATAATAATAATAATAAAACATTTTCTTTTCCTCCTAAATCAGTGTCTTGAGAAAGCTTATATATAAATTAGTAATCAAGAATAAATATATATGTAAAATATGTAGAACATTCTCAGTAGTTGCTATGAAAAAAAATAAAAAAGAGAATAAAAGGAATGCCAATTCAGTTATAAATAGAGTAGGATTTAAAGAAAGACTCATTGGAGGAAGTGATATGTTTAAGTGGCGGAAAGTACAAATAAAAAGGACTTAAGGCAGAAGTGTCCCCTGCAGTTTCTTAGAATGTCAATTTGGCCCATGTAATGATTGAGTGGAATAAATAATAGTGGGAGAGTAGCAGGAGATGAGGTCAGAGTATAATGAAGCATTGAGCATTAGGAGGAAATTGTGGAGCCATGTTTAAGACATTGGTTTTTACTCTCAATGATAGGGGATACCACCAGTAAGTTTTGAACAAGGATGATATTAACCAACCACAATTTTCATCTCCCTTGGGCCACAGGGAAACCCATTAGGAAAACACTACAGCAACCCAAGGCCAGGTGAAAAATGATGGTGGCTCAGACCAGGGTGGTAAAAAGGGGTAACAAAAATAGGCTTAGTTGGGGCTATATTTTGAAGATGGTGACTTTTGTATTGCAGAGAGAAAGTGAAAAATCAAGAACCACTCCACGGGTTTTGCCCTATACCCGTGAAAGCAAGGGAAGAGTGTGAGAAAAATAAATTCCATATTTCTTTTTTTAACCAACACTTTTAAACACAGTGGTGAACTGAATGAAAAAGAATATGTAACCTCTCCTGTCACGCTTCATGCATCTTGTTGGGACAAGCAGTCAAAGTTCCTGAATCAATAATTGTTCTGATTATACCTTTCCAGAGAAACAATGTACAAAAACATATTCCAGTGCAATTTTTCTGTAATCTGTTTCTCCTGTCCCATCAAGTGTGACAGTGGATTATTATATATTGACAGAAAACATCAATATGGATGATGTTAGACAGTGGGAGGAAAGCATTTTGGTGTGCTGGTTTTGTCTTCATAATAACAGCATTGATCTGTATTCCAGCTTACCTCTTGTCAGCAGCTCACAGTTAATGTGCCCATATCTACACTGGCATGAGCAGTAATATGGTGAATGTCAGAGCTCTGCAATTCATAGTAACAGCTCTGCAGCCTAATGACTTTTGTCAATTGTGAATTAATTGTTAATCTGATTTGTCCTTCTTTGTGGAGATCTCTGCAAATGTTTATAAATCAGGGCCTGCACAAACTTTAAGTAGAATTGGTGTGATGCTAACCAGCCACTTTTTGGTATGCTTCCTTTCCTCTTGCCTGGTTAAATAAAATATTCCGGTACTTACCTGACCTAGGGATTGCCATGTTCTCCATTTTACAATCATGGCCTTAAAATAAATTGCCTGCTTAGTGATTTCATAATTTACAGTCTTCTTTGTTGGAGACTTTTATCATTCTTCTTTAAATAACATGAAGGCTTCCATCTTATTCTTAGGTCACCGAATCATGTTAACACTGAGGCAGTGTCTTTGGAAAGCGAATTCACTCAATTAATAGTTAAAAACGTAGGCAAGTTACCAGAAGGAGCTTCAAGTTTCTTACCTATGTTATTGAATTAAAATCACTTATTTCAGAGGCTTATAATGAGCATTTAACAAGAAAATGTATATAGAACTCCTTAGTTTCTGCCAATTGCTTTTTCAATGTGCCTATTACAGTTGAAATGGCAAGCACACTGTATGCCCTTTAAATCAAGTTATTTCCCTACTTAGATGACTAGTTAGCTAGAGATTTCGTCAAATCATTAACTGAATTTGTAGTAGGCGTGAGCAGAGATAGGATGGGGAGCTAGGCACAGAAGGTCACCCAGTTGGAAGGCCTGGTGCCTGACATATTGCTAGTCATGTGGTTCAAACCCTCTCCTGACCTTCCCTCTCCTTGTATGTCACTACTCATGTGGAAGATACTCCCCACCCTTATAGGAAGAACTGAGAGGATGGAGTATAGCCTTAAGAATCCCATATTGCAGGGCCCTCAAGACAATGAGGTTTTAATCTGCATAAAAAAAAATCTTGTAACAAAGCCTCAGGTCTATTGACCACAGAGAGAGTTTTGGTCAAACTAGAGATAACATCTGGGTCTCAGTTGTATTTCAACTCCAGACCCAGAAAAGCAACAAGGCCAGGGGGGCAATGCCATGGCTGACAACAGGGCCAGCTGCAATGACTAAGGATGCCTCCCCCACTCTCCACCTCTCCCACCCCCCTTCTCACCCCCAGTCACTGACCAATCAATAGAGATCACAACCCTAAAAGGACACACCTGGAAAGCTGATGAGATCCTCCCACTGGGACTGACCCTAAAATCTCCACCCTTAAAAGTCCTTAGGATGGAGGAGCCCAGCACAGCTCTCTCTCCAGCAAAACTGGGCCTTTCTCCACCCAATTCTTTCCCTAGGAGCCAGGCACCTATTTCCTTGCTGTCTTTCTCCTAAGTTGTAAGGGAGATTTGTTTTTTGTTTTGGGATTTTTGTTTGTTTGCCTCAGTAACTTGTTTCCTGGTCCCATGCAGCCTCACTTCTTCTACCTCTGTGACTTTCTCGAACTTGTTTGTGTATTTGAAGTCTTGGCTCTGGATTTTTTTCTTACCCATAAGTCAAGTATCAAGGCTACTGAACTGAGGTCCAATTGCCTGTAACTTTCTGGTGGTGTTTTGCCAACAAATTGATGGAAAATTAGCACCATTCAATAATTGGCATTATGGAGGTTAAAAAGAGAATTAGTTTCCTCTCACCTTCTAAGTTCTTCTACTGGAATACTAATCAAATGAATAGGGACATATTAATAGGAGAAAATGTCCAAAGTTTATTATATGAATGCACATATGGGGGCGCCATAACATTGAGACCTGAAACACATTGGGCAATTGCGGCTTATATGTCCTTATGGATAAAGGAGAAAAGGGGGCAGCGGTCTGGCATTTTAAAGAGAAGTAGCCAACTTACAGGTAGCTGACATTGCTGAACACGTGGTAAATATTCCTGGTAGGCAACCCAGAAACAATGGGACAGAGATGGTGGTGATGGTGGGGGTTGGGGATTTAGTTAACAGGTACCTGCTTGGGTCCTTCCTAGCTAATGCTAAGGTTTCCTTCCCAAAGGAGTGTTCCCCATGCAGCCTTTTCCAGCTGAATCTCTTAGGCAGGAAAAGGGGAGGGTCAAAGGCTCTTTGTGATTCTTTTGTTTCTTAGTAAGGAGCTTAAAACCAGTATCTCAAAAGACACATTTTGGGGAGGCAAAACTTTGGTTCCCTTCAGCATACAAATGATTATATTAAAATAATTATTCCACTACTCACCTGATCCATTCATCTTCTTACAGATAGAACATATAAAGAAAGTTGTGCATTAAAGTGATTTACATTCTCCAGTTAAAAGCTGAGGATCTTTATATCATCTAGGGTTAGAGTTTTTTATTTTCTATAGTATATTGACTGAATTTGAAAGTAGCTAGAAACCCGAAAGGCTAAATTCCAAAGTACTGAAGTATGAATTGGGCTTGCAGAAATTGTTCAAAACAGCCTGGCTTTTCAGTTCATAGGCATAAGCGTGACAAACAGAAAATTAGACACCTGGCAGCTTCAATGTTTTGGTTTTATGTTTTTAGATACATGGCCAAGATTACACTGTGAGTGCCAAATTACTATTTTAATTTAAAAGCAGAGAAACACATTAGATTTTTACCACCTAGAAAATCATGTTATATCCTTGCTTAAAAACATCTTTATTTAAAGGAGAGAGTAAAAAAAAAATTTTTTTTCTTCAAAATTATCACCCACTTTGTAGGGTTTAGATCTTGCAAAAAAATCTGGCAAGCCTAATAAACCTTAGGAACAGTTTCTGGGTTTTGAAATGTTCATTTCATTGCTGAAAGCCTATTAGGGCAAAGGGTATAATGAAATGGCTCAGGGGTTGGTAACAAAATGAAAATCAAACCTCTGTTAGTTTTTGTTTTTATTTCCCGTTTTATATTTTTCTAGGAGTGTGGCTTTATGTGGATTTTCCACTAGACACAGTCCTTAGCTTTAAAACCAGATAAATAAGAAAGTTGTTTAAATAAAAACAACTGTATTAAGGTAAATCAAACTCTACACAAATTACCCCTAACTCTAAAGTACACTTTAAAGAAAGCAACATAGTGCATTTGAGCTAAACATAATCCAAGAGGCAAATAGGACACATATTTCTGCCCCAAGCAGATAAGCCGTCAGATAGTAATGATGGAGCATGTAAATGCTAGTATAAAGAGCAAGAAAACCAGTGACAAAGAATCCGAGCAATAGATTTCATCTTTAAAAAATGAGCTGAGGGCCCAGTTTCTAAACAAAAGTGTGTTTTGTTTTTTTTCTGGCTTTTCTGTCTTTTTTGTTGCATTTCCGAGTTCATTTAAACTAGCCAATTATGACATGAATTTGGGTAAGCAAAGACAGATGTGCTTGGCAAGGTCACTGGAGGATTTGAGTGTCTCCTCACTCATACTGTTGTTTCCTGTCCATCTAACGGTGTTTTCCTCACCAGCCCTCTTTCCGTGCCAAACTCCTGTTTCTATTGAACATCCCCATACACCTGTTACCTCAGAACTGTTGGTTCTGACCAGTATCACTGACCTTTGTTCTTAAGCCAATCACATCGATTTAGGGAGTAACTTCCCTGGCTCCTACACAAGTCATTTCTCCAAACTTTTAATCTCTTCCTAAATTTATTCCAGTGCAAATCAAACACAGAATTTGGTCCTCATAGAAGTAGCCCCTGTGTATTTCCAGTGATACTGAGTAGGAGCTTTCTTCTTTTTTAAATATATTTTATTGATTTTTTAGAGAGGAAGGGAGAAGGATAGAGAGTTAGAAACATCGATGAGAGAGAAACATCGATCAGCTGCCTCCTGAACACCATCCACTGGGGATGTGCCCGCAACCAAGGTACATACCCGTGACTGGAATCGAACCTGGGACTTTTCCGCCCACAGGCCAATGCTCCATCCACTGCGCAAAACCAGTTAGGGTATAAGAGCTTTCTTTAAACACTGTTAACTTCTTTTTCATGATTAATCTCTAAGTTTCTACTTATTAACATGCTAATTATCTCAGGTAACTTTCAAAACTGGGACCTACCAGGAATCTAGAACTGGTGGGAGATACCATGTCAGTCACTCACCTTGTTTCTGTTGTCTACATTAAGGCAAAATAACCTTAGCATGCTATTCAAGGATCCTTCCAGCTTCGTCCCAAATCTCACTTTCAAGTCTCATAACCTGCCCCTTGCCCAGGACACACTAACCACCTTTCCTAATTTGTGTGTTCTGTAAAGCTTTCCTACCTTAAGCTCTTCCTCTGGCTAGTTTTCCTCTTCTGCTCTTTCTTACCCAGTTTCTATTTATCTTTTATACTCAACTTTAATATTGCCTCCTCCATGAAGTCTTTTTCTTCTCTATAAAATCCTATAATTACTCACAAAAGTAATTACAACTCTCCCAGAGATGCCATAGTACATTTTTAAATCATTATTGTTGAAAGTGTTATAGATATCCCCCTTTTCTTTCCTGTTGACCCCCTCCACTTACTCTGGCCCCCTCCCCAGGGCTTCCTCCACTATTGTTTGAACAAAACAGATCCAGATACATTGAAACATGCCATAGTACTTTTAACAGCTCTAGGAGAGCACCTAGGATCCAGAAGGTAGCTTAATTTGCTCTGTATGAGATTTTTTCAGAATATAATGGCAAGGAATCATGGAGAATTTTGCCTCTACTTCCACCCCAAGTGATGCAAGAGATGGTCTGGATGAGAACAAAATGTATCTTCTCATTAGAGTGACATTTACTTCCTAAAAGTATAGATAATTGGGTTCAGAGATTAAATAATTTTCCATACAAAGACCATTTCTTTTGCATGGCTAATTAAGGAAAATTAGTTTTATAATACTGTATAAACATGTTCTTTTAAAATTAAGGCATTGTCTAGAGTTGGAAAAAAAAATGACCTTGGCAGGAAAGATACACAGATTCTTGACAAAGAAACTTCCCTTGAGCCACTATAAGATATGGAATAGTAAGCATATACATATGGAAGAAATGTCTACCTATCTGTATATTGTTTACAATTGTGCTTATCTAAGTTATGAGACCTTGTTTCAAATTAACTAGTTTAATTTGAAGGCCAAAGAAGCATTAACATTATATAAGAGACCTAATGAAAAGATTGGGTGCAAATTTAATCCAATAAGACGTGCTGGAGTGGTGTTTACCCTACCCCTCTTAAGAACAGATTGGAGTATTAAATAACTAAGTGAAAAAACAAAACAAACAAACAAACAAACAAACAAAACAACCAAAGCTGGAACTATGGAGGATGGTCAAAAGTAGAAACTCATGCAATCTGTTAGACAAGGAGAAAGGCTTAACTTAGGGTATGGGTTGAGAAGTAGTGTCTAAATGGGTGTCTTGGGGAAGAGGGAGGTAACCTGTGGTAACTTGTAGTATTTGCTGCTCAATACTGACCATATTTTGTTGGACTGACCATGAGGAGGATCAGGGAAACAAGATGGAGTCCAACAGTTAGCTATGGCCTATGGCACTCAAAGACAAATTACCCTAGAAAAGCTACTCAGAAATAAAACTCTATCAGGTGATGCATGAAAACTGGCCTTTCTATTGAGAACTGAACAAATGGGACAAACTTTTAGAAAATGAGCAAAATGAAGACAGGGAAACTGACATGAGAGCAGATAGTCCCTCGTCTTGTCAACACATAAGGGAGGAACTGTAGAGGGCTAATGAGTGGACTAAGAATATTCATGGGCAGAATTAGATTCAACAAATGATTTTTTTTAAAAAAAACCCATGGTTTTTTTTTCACCACTAGAGTGCTTGTTTACAACATAACAGGAAGGAGGAAAACATAGTACCAAGTTATGAAAGATACTTACCACCTCTACAGTGAATTCTTTTCTTCGGTCACCAAAAGATTGAACTAACAATGAGAAATCCTTTCCACATAGAAAATGTCTTTGTTCTAAAAAAAAAAAAAAAAAAAAATAGAATCAATAAATGAACTGTCAAAAATGACATTGGATGATTTTTGAAACCCATGAAAAGATTCTGGTATTTTTTTTTAATATATTTTATTGATTTTTTTACAGAGAGTAAGGGAGAGAGATAGAGAGTTAGAAACATCGATGAGAGAGAAACATCGATCAGCTGCCTCCTGCACATCTCCTATTGGGGATGTGCCCACAACCCAGGTACATGCCCTTGACTGGAATCGAACCTGGGACCTTTCAGTCCGCAGGCTGACGCTCTATCCACTGAGCCAAACCGGTTTCAGCCAATTCTGGTATCTTAAATTCCAAGTTACTTTTCCACTTTTTTTTTTAAAGAACTCAATTTTTCTCTCATTTGTTTATGACCTTAAATGTATGTGGATGTTTGCTTTTGGAAGGCTTATTTTCCGTTTGCATACTCACTTGAGCAATGGGCTTTTTAAATGATCAGTTCAAATTATTTTTGTTTTTTCTTTTTCTTACTACATTTATGATCTCTTGCTATTCTGATCAGCTAATATCTGCAACTTTCTAATATGTCTAAATGTACCCTATTCAATTACCTTCTTAACCAGCACCAACCCTTGCTTCTGTACTGAATTATGGCATTTAGAGAGAAGAGTCTTTATACCTTATTTCATTTGCATGGTCCTAGCATCTATTACAGTGCTTTATATAGAGCTACTCAGTATATATTCATTGTTTGATACATGAATGATTTAATTCATTTTATATAAAGCTCTTGGAAATAGAATAAATCTTCTTATACAAAATTTTGTAAAGTAGGCTGTTACAGTAACTATTCCACTGTAACAAACTATACAACATTTAGTAGCTTAAAGCAGCACCATTATTTTGTAGGTCAATAATTTGCACAGGGCTCTGCTGGGTGATTCTTATGCTCCCATTGGTGGTGTTTATAAGGTGCCTGGACTGGGCTCAGCTGGGTTTCTTTCATTTCTATGTAGTCTCAAAGCCTCTTTAGCAGGCTAGTTAGACTTTTTATGTAATGGCTCAGGGTTCCTGGAAATCAAATAAAGACTGCCAGTTTCCTTGAAGTCTGGATTCAGATATGCATAGTTATACTTCAGCCATACTCCACTGGTCAGAGTAGTCACAAATCAGCCCATATTCAAGAGGAGAAAAAATAGACCTCATCACAATGGGAGGAGTGTAAAGAAATTATGAATACTTCCAATCTGCTACATATAATGAGAAGAAGTAGAAACTTGCTATATATTTAACCTCACTTTCTATGCCTACATTAGATTTGTATCTATGGAATCTTGGGAAAAAAATACTTTATCAAAAAAATATTGGTTCATCTCATTGGCACAGATTTTTCTAGCCTTGATTACCCTAATTGTTAGAGTAACCAGGTTACTCTGATTTATTATTTGCAATGCCTCTGACATTTCCTTTTACATTTTCCTACTTGATGCTATTAGCTTCCACCAAAACTGGTCAAGTCCATGGTAGTCCATGAATTATATCAATACCTTTACAAATAAAAGAGAGGAAGACAACAATCAGGGCTTCTAGAATTCTCCTCCAGTAACCCATTGCCATTTGTCCAAGCCACTTTCACATTTTATTTATTTAAACTCTGTATCATTTTTCATGTCCCTGCTCATAAACCTGTCAAAATAAGTACTACATAAGTATTAGCATTTTTCTTTAGATGTCTATTTATTTTTATTCTAGTTTATATTAAACATTTTATAAGTCAAATCAAACGCATTTTAGAATAAAGAAGAGTAGGAACAAATAATAAACTAGTTAAACATAATCCTAATTTAATCCTAATTTATATTAAACTAGTTTTCAAATGATCACAAACTCTTCCTATAAATAAAGACCTCACTCAGTACCTATGTGATATTATTCAAATATGCATTGTATTCTCCCACTTGATGTCTTTCCTCTGGCTCCACCTATAGAACTCTAGTTATCTTTTGAACACCTATTCAAATGTTATTGTTTTTAGAAAATTCTGATTCTCACCATTGAAACTTCATTCTTTCTTCAAAGCATTTATAAACAGCTTTCATTGTACTTCTTAATCTAGTTCTTACGTTATTAATCCTTGTAATATTTATATTTTCAAAGCACTTTTTTCCCTTACCCAAATAAAATATTCCAGATAAGAAGAAACTATGTGATTTTCACAATGTAAAAACTCAGTACCAGTTGGAATTAATTATTGGATGAATGAATGAAAGACTCAAGAGTAGAATATTTTTTAATAGTAGTATCTTACTAGAAAATACATACGCTCTTTCGGCAAAACAATTTTGAGAAAACAACAATGACAACAACAAAAAACCCCGGCAAAGATCCAGCAGAGAATTCAAACATTTGATTGGGTGGTATCACTCCCTATGTTCTCCAAAAAAGAGTCTTTCACCAAATATTAGGTAATAAAAACATTCCTTTTTCTACACTGAAATTCAAAATATGTTTAAAAGGATGTTGAATCAGATTTGCTAAATTCAAGTATTTTTAGATTCTTAATGTATATGCAAAAATATCCTTATGCATTGTTATCTGCATTTTAAAACATGTATAATCATAAAAGTAAAAAATGTAATACCTGGTTTTATTTTGTACATTTGAATAGCTTGAGCATTGACAACATTTTTATAACTTGAAAATATAATCAACATGCATAATTTTAATTAAAGTTGATGTACAAATAACTTTTTTGAATTTTCTAAATATTTAGTTTTTCAAAATTGAGATAGAGCTATGATTAATAAGGCAATGATATTTTGCATATTTGGGAAATATAGGCTTTTAGCTTAAAATAAAATATTTCCTTCATTCTTATTTAAACAAGGATACTAAGTGGAACTAGAAAATAAATATATCAACATATGTATAAGAATTACATATAAGTTTCACAAAAGTTTTCAGTAGCATTGATTTCCAGTTCCAGTAATACTAGCTAGTAACTTATCTATGACTAACTAAAGCCCATCACTGATGCTTTGACTTAAGAAAGTACAAAATTTGCAGTTTGGGCATGGCTAGAATAGAAATGAATAACTTTAAGATATTATAAAAAGTCTTAAAGTCCTTAACATTTACAGCAATGTCTCACTTTGCACTAATATAACCTATTTTTAGTCTGTAAATGGTTCAAATGCTTTTAGTTCCACATTGGATGGCTCTTTAGGAAGGTCCCTGGTCTCTCAAAGGCAGTATATATAATGAAGGGAAATTTCAATGACTTTTTTTCCAGAACTGTGGGACAATTTAGTAGTCTGTAGAAAATGAATATCAATAGACAGCTTGGTAGTCATATGAAACTTGTTAAAATTTGGTCAACTTATAACTCCCTATAGTTTCCCTTGTAAAAAGCACTCATTTTTTAGAATGGCTTTTCTCTTTTCATTTGAAATAGTAAAAATTCTCAACTCTATTACCTACTTTAATCTGCATATTGACTAGTTTTTAAATGTACATGCAAAAAAATCCTTACACATTGTTATCAGATCTGGAATATTGTTGAAGGATCAGGTTTGGGGCATGTTTAAGGAATAAAAAATAAGAATATTCATAATAATAACAATGTTAACAACTAAGAAAGTTAATACCTAATGAATGAATATCTAATAACTGCAATATATTGAACATTGACTATTCATCGCATACTCAAAGCTACAGAGATCAGAATATGGCAATAGGCACTTCATATTGCTTAATAAGGGACTGTAGTTATCATTTCATATACATTATCTCCTCTATTGGTGATCACATGGGAAGGTAGTTTTATATTCTCTCTTTCTAAAGAAAGAATCTGAGGTTTAAGGTGGTTGATCATCTGGACTAATTAAATGCCAGTTACATGGCAGAAATGGGATTTAAATGTAGACCCAGTAGACTCTATGTCATGTGTACATGTCCAGCACACATGTTATACAACCCATTCATTCATTCACTTAGTTGTTAAAAGTCTGTTTCTAATATGTATCAAGCTAAAAAAAAAAAAAAAAAAAAAGAATAAAAAGACGTTTCATGCTTCAGTTCAATTTAGGCCCAGTGCATGGATTCATGCACCAGTGGCGACCCTTGGCCTAGCCTGCACCCTCTCACAATCCAGGACCCCTTGGAGGATGTTGGAGAGCTGGTTTCGGCCTGATCCCTGGAGGCCAGGCCAAGGGACCCCACCAGTACACTAATCTGTGCACCATGCCTCTAGTATGCATATAAAATCTTTGGTTAATCTCTTCCAGTACTCCCTCCCCCCTTCCCTCTCAGGTTCATCAGTCTGTTCCATGTTTCCATGCCTGTGCGTTGAGCATCTGCCCACTGGTGGTCAGTGCGCATCATAGCTACTGGTCGAATGGTCAAACGGTCACTTAGGCTTTTATATAGAGAGTTTTTTTTTAATGCCAGCTCCTATATGAAGTTTTCTAACTATCCCTATAGAACATTTTTTGTGCCTTAATACAATACAGATTTATTATTTTACTGTTCTGATGATGAAAATTCTGAAATGGGTCTCCTGAGCTAGAATTAAGGTGTCAGGAGGGCTGTGTTCCTTCTGAAAGTTCTAGGGAGAATCCATTTCCTTTCCTTTCTAGCTTCTACAGAATGCCTACATCCTTTGCCTCATCCCATCTTCAAAGTCAGCAATGGTCAGTAGTGTTTCTCTTGATGCATCACTCTTCTTTAAAATTATTTTATTTAATTTTTCAGTTACAACTGACATACATTATTATATTAATTTCAGGTGTACACCCCAATGATTACACATGATGTAAATTATTGTGATCATCCTGATAAATCTCACACCCATCTGGCACCATATATAATTATCAGAATATTTTTTACTATATTCTCTATGCTGTGCTTTACATCCCCATGACTATTCCATAACAACCAATTTGTACTTCTTAATCCCTTCACCTTTTTCACCCATATCCTCAAACCCCCTCCCATCTTGCAACTGTCAAAATGTTCTCTGTATCTATGAGTGAGTCTGTTTCTGTTCTGCTTGTTCATTTATTTTCTTTTTTAGAGTCAATTATTGATAAATATGTATTAATTGCCATTTTATGTTCATATTTTTTTTATCATTTTTTCCCTTCTTCTTAAAGAAGACCCTTTAACATTTCATATAATACTGGTTTGATGGTGATAAACTGCTTTAGCTTTTTCTTGTCTGGGAAGCTCTTTATCTGTCCTTGAATTCTAAATGATAGCTTTGGTTGTAGGTCCTTGTTTTTCTTACTCTGAATATTTCTTTGCAACCCCTCTGGTTTTTAAAGTTCTGTTGAGAAATCATCTGACAGTCTAATGGGAGCTCCCTTGTAGGTGACTAACTACTTTTTCTTGTTACTTTTTTAAAATTCTCTCTTTGTCTTCAACCTTTTGCATTTTAATTATGATGTGTCATGGTGTAGGCCTCCTTGGGCTCATCTTGTTTGGGACTCTCTGCTCTTTCTGGACTTATATGTCTATTTTCTTCACCATATTAAGGACGTTTTCCATCATTATTTTTTCAAATAGGTTTTCAATTTCTCTCTCTCTTCTCCTTCCAGTATTTCCATGGCACACATGTTGGTACACTTGAAGTTGTCCCATTTTTAAATTATCCACATTTTGGGGGTTTCAGTTTTATTCTTGCTGTTCCAACTGGCTATTTTTTGCTTCCTTATATTCCAAATAGCTGATTTGATTATAAGCTTTATCTACTCTATTGTTGATTACCCATAAATTAGTCTTCATTTCAGTTAGTGTATCTTTCATTTCTGACTGGTCGTTTTTTATACTCGAGGTTTTCACTAAGTTCCTAGAGCACTTGTATAAGCTGTGTTTTAAATTTTGCATCTAGTAGATTCCTGGTCTCCATTTTGTTCTTTCATTTGAGACATGTTTCTATGTCTTCTCATTTTGGCAGCCTCCCTGTTTTTTTTGTTTGTTTGTTTGTTTTATTTTGTTTTCTTCTTCTATGTATTAGGTAGAACTCCTATGTCTCCCAGACTTGGTAGAGTGGATAATGCAGTAGGTGCTCTGTAGGGCCCAGCAGCACAGCCTCCCTGATCACCCAAGCTGGGCTCTTGAGGTGAGCCTCCCCATTTAGGCTGTGTACACCCTCCTATTGTAGTTGAACTTTGATTGTTGTTAGCATGTCAATGGGAGAGATTTATTCCCAGGTTGATCAGCTGCAAGGATTGGCTGCAAACACCAACCACTGACCTCTGACCACTGTAGAGGATCAGCTATGCAGGGTCCACCCCAAACAGCAGGATTTACTTCAACAAGGTTCTGGTGCCCACTGAGTGGCCACCCTTTGAGTGTGTTGCTTGTGGAGGTGGATGGAGAGTGGTACTTCAACATGATCTAAAACTGTCCATTGGGTGTTCTGACTCTGAGGCTTCCTGGAAGGGACAAAGGTCAGTTGCCACGTGTGTTATGCCCAGGCCCACCCAGCATAAGCTAAAAAGCAATCTACAGATCAAGACCACTCTGTGAATCAAGGCTGGCTGCTGCTAAGGCCAAGCCTGGGGCCACTTAGCAAGAGCTACAGGGCAGGCTAAGGCCAGATTCTGCTTATTTGAAAGATTTTAGGAAAATCTGAAGCATGACCCAAAATGGACCATTCTTGTGGAAAAGTCACTGGCAACCCTTGAGTGAACCCAAAAGTTGGGTGGGGTGAGGACTCAGGGAATAATCGGAGCAGGGCAAACAGTGTAAGCTAGGTGGATGGAGTCACAGGGATGGCACCTGCCCTTTGGCTCTGCGGGGGTTGGGGAGCTCATCAAAGGAATAGTGGCGTTTTCCAGCATCTCTATCTGGGAGAAAGCTGATCCCCAATCTCCAGACCCAACTCTGTTCTTTCCCGTGTGTCCCTGGTGCCCCTCATACTGCAATTTTTTTCCAGTTCTGGAGCTCAGAGGCAGCTAGTCTGCGTACATCTGTTTGTGGACCCTTTATGAGGAACTGCCTGGGTCTCCACCAGCTATCCATTTCACTCAGTCTCAATCCCTCTGGGTTTTACAGATAGAAATTATGAGGACTTCCCTCCTGGTACTGGAACCCTGGGTTGGGGGCCTGGTATGTACATGGCTGGCACACCTGGCTTCTCAGGGGGGACCTCTGCAGCCAAGATATCCCTCCCAATTTTTATCTGCCTCACATGGGTGTGTGATCAGCTTGTCCTGCATCTCTGCTCCTCCTACCAGTTTGGATGTGGCTTTTTCTTTAAATCTTTACTTACAGAACTTCCATTCACCAAGAATTTAGGTAGTTCTTAATGATGGTGGTTCTGTAATTTAGTTTTAATTTTGATGTTTACTCTGTAGAAGTAATTGCTCACTTTTTTGTGACTCCACTTCAACATACATGTAGTAGATACTAAATAAAAGTAATTGAGATCTGGTCAATGTGACTCAGTTGGTTAGAGCATCTCTCATGCACCAAAGGGCCACTAGTTTGATCCCTGGTCAGGGCATACACTCAGGCTGTGGGTTTGATCCCTGTTTGGGGTGCATACAGGATGCAATCAATCAATGTTTCTCTCTCACATCGATGATTTTTCTCTCTCTCACCCTTCCTCTCTCGAATAATAATAATAATAATAATAATAGAAAAAAGAATGGTGATGTGTCTTTTTATATGTAAGAATATTTCAAGGTTTAACATTTTCCTCAAATAATTGAAATTAGCATGTAATTTGGATTAGACCTTTAATATCTTAGATATTGTACAATATATCTCATACAATTAATCTTTTTAATTTTATACACATACTTACACACAAATACAATGAAATAGTTAACAAGACTATCTTTTGAACTTCTATAAAGTAGCTAAAGAATTTTAACTTGGGTAGCACTTTCATTGCTTTTGGCAAAAACTAATTATAAGTCTCCTGCAGTCATTTTTATAAAAATAAGAAATATCAGATTTATTGCATGAAATGTTTTGCTGTGGAAATGTTTTTCATAGTCAAGGAAGTATTATCCTTCAACTAACAGATGCAAAATTATACAGAGGAAACAATTTTGAACTGGCCAAAATCTCATTAAAATTGTATGAGGAAAATTATGTATGCCCCATTTACAATTTTTCTTTATAACAGAATATTAAGTAATTCATGATTTGAGAGCAAACTTTAGTTTTATCCTAGACCTACTTGACCTGGTAAGTGTTTCTTGATTTTAAAGGATGACATTTAATTAAAACTGCCTTGCTGAAGTATGGTAATTATTGGTGCAGATAAAAGAGATTTACAAAAACCGAAGCCAGTGGGTTGGTAAAAGCAACACAGATTTTTCTTAACATCATGATGTACCATTTACAAGTTGTGATATACTATCCAGCTTTGTATCACTTAAAAGCACATCAAGTTTGCTGGTTGAATTAGCATACACAGTTGTAGAAGAGGCATTTCAATTAAATGAGAGTCAAACAGACGTCAAGAATTTTCTACCTTTATTTGTAATGTTGTGCATAAAATTATTTAAGCATTACATTGAAGGATGAGAACTCATGGAATATGAAATTGAACCAAAGTCTCTCCCCTTAACAGAAGACATCTTTCCTTCTTCATAGTTTGCTGATCTTCAATGAATGACATTTAATAATATGTACGAGTAATAGCTGAGTTTACTGCTCATTACCTCTTTAAAAATCCAAGGAAGTAGTAAGCACAAACTTTGATCGTTTTATGAGAATACAATTTTCATTTATAAAGGTTAAAACACAATAAGTGATTTTTATTTATAATTTTATAGCTTAGCTACTTATTCTTTTTGATACCAAAATACTTATGATTATGCTTTCAGTTATACTTGTACAGATTGTCAAAAAAATAAAAGGGCTCAAAAAAGCAATCTATTCCTTTCATTCAAAAGATGATTTTAGTATTCTTTCAACAATACTTTAATAGAAAAAGTTCTAATAAAAATTAAATCTGATTTATTTCCCAAGAAAGGCATATAAGATATCCTCTTACATACATTCATAATTAAAGGTATTATGAGAAAATCATGTATGCATATCAACTATATAAATATAGTATGTGAGTGAAATCTAAAATATTCTCCTAAGATTATATACAATATTATTTTAAACAATTTCAACTTGTATGCATGAACTATATTATGGTAGCTAACATCACTCCAGAAATAAAGATGAACATGTTCAACCAAATTTTGGTCTTATTTACCTTATTTGATGAGTATTCACATGAGTCTAACTTAACAGGTTCTACATGTTAACATAGTACTTCATAATAATTTATTTTGAGCCCAAGATAGCAGGTGTTTAGCATATTTATTCTAAATTGGTACCAATGTATAATGAATTTTTGGGTCCTTGAGGTATTTATTGGATGTTTTCAGAACCACCCTAGTGACTAAGATGATAAATTGGTTTTAAATAACTTTAGCTTTTTAAAAATTCAATAAGAATAATGTATGTCAGTTTGCTTACATAGATCCTAAGTTATAGTTATTATCCAATTTGATTTCTATACTTGCTAAATCAGAGAGAAGCATACATTATTAGAGTTAAATTTGGGGGGGTCATGAGGTAGTCTCATTATGATGTTTATCCCCCATAGGGTCAGCTGTTGATTTTATTTCGTGACTCTGGAAGGCATATCTTCGCTTCCTACAAAGGTGACACTGAATATTGAAATAGCCTTAATTTTATGTTATTAATATAACCATGTTGATAATGATGATGATGATGCATTCATAAACATAATAAGCCTTGTTACATAAGTTTCCAATTAAAATTAAAATAAACTGACAAACAAAATAGAACCAGAGGCATAGATACATGGAATCGACTGACAGAAGTCAGAGGAGAAAGGGATGAGGGGACTGTATGAAAGAAGGTTAAGAGGTTAGCCAATGAATACACAGTATATGCATAACTCATAGACACAGACAACAGTGTGGTGATGGCAAGAGGGCGAAGTTAAGGGGGACTGCATGAAGGTGGTTAAAGGGGGGAAGAGGGCATACATCTGTAATAGTATAAACAATAAACTTAAAAAATAAGGAAAAAAGACAGGATCCACAATTTAAGATAAATCTACCTCTTAAACATTTGTAAATGAATTATAGTTGAAAATGCAAAATCACATACTAAGAAATGCATGGTATTCAAGCTGATTTTTATCCACACTTTTCATCATAAAATATAAAAAAAAATGCAAAATACTTCAGCAAAAGTATTCCTTTACAAACATTGATTTGTTGACTACTGTATGTTAAGGAAAAAAGCCCACTCAATTTCTATTCCTCAAATCCGTTAACCACATTCACATTTCAAAAAACTTTTGTCTATAAAACTGACCCTTTTGTTTCTGCCAAAGAACAAAAAGAAGTAATCCATAACCTAATTACCCTTGATTATTTTTATCATGCTTATTATTGTTGTTTTTTAAATTAATATTTGAATATATTTTTTTATGTTTTACAATCTTTCAACTTAAAAAATACTTATTTTTCATATTGTTAGAAGAGGAAATTGAGATTCAAAGAGATTACAAGATTTAATTAATGTTCATGTAGAAAGAGGTTAATAGCCAATCTTTTTATAAAGGACTAGGGGCCCAGTGCATGAAATTCGTGCACAAGGGGAGGGGGGCCGGTTCCCTCAGCCCAGACTGCACCCTCTCCAATCAGGAACCCCCTGGGGGATGTCCAATTGCCTAAACTGGCAGTCAGACATCCCTCTCACAATCTGGGACTGCTGGCTCCTAACCATTCACCTGCCTGCCTGCCTGATCACCCCTAACTGCCTCTGCCTGCCTGTCTGATTGCCCCTAACCCCTCTGCCTGCTGGTCTGATCTCACCCCCAAGTGCCCTCACCTGCTGGCCTGATCTCTCCCCTCGCAGTTCACCCAGATTTGGTTCTGATTGGTCAGTTTCTATGCCAGTCAGTGTCAAAAGCTCCTCCTCCTAGGCAGCCATTGACTCCTCACAGTTCACCCAGATTTCATCCTGATTGGTCGGTTTCTATGACAGTCAGTGTCTCCAGGCCTATCTCCGGGCCTGATCAGAGAGATGGGGCTAATCAACAGCCCCTGTGGCTGGTGGCCAGGCCCAGAGAGAAAGAGAGGCATGGCCGCTGCTGAGGGAGAGAGAGAGAGAGAGAGAGAGAGAGAGAGAGAGAGAGAGAGAGAGAGAGAGAGAAGGGCTGATCAAAGGCTGCCATGGAGGCTGAGGATCAGACCCTGCTTCTGTCTCCAGGCCTCTCTCTGGGCCTGATCCACAGCCCCCTTGGCAGTCAGTGCTGGGTCGCAGTGCCCAGCACTGACTGCAGGACTTACTTCCAGTGTTCGGTCGTCCGTTCAGTCATTTTGGACGTTACGTACCCTGGCTATTTATATATATATATATATATATATATATATATATATATATATATATATATATATATATATATTCCTGGCAGCATAGTTTCTTGGAGATAAGAGAGAAAGGTAATGGGACATTAGAATTGGGGGGGGCGGTGAGTAAAGGAGCAGCAAGGTGTTTTAGAAGAAGACTTATGCAACCAGAAGGCATGGCTCAGTGGTTGTGCATCGACCTATAAACCAGGAGGTCACAATTTGATTCCAAGTCAGGGCACATACCAGGGTTGTGGGCTCCATCCCCAGCGTGGGGCATGCTGGAGGCAGCTGATTGATTATTCTCTCATCATTGATGTTTCTATCTCTCTCTCCCTGTTCCTTCCTCTCTGAAATCAATAAAAAAATATATTTTAAAAATAAATTAATAGATCAATATCTCTTCCCCTATATCCACTTGGGAAGATAATTTTTTAAAAAAGAAGAATTGTGTAAACTTTTTAGTAAACTAAGAACCAGAAATCACTGGTAAGAAAAAGAGGGAAGATGCAGTAGAAAGGGGAGGTGATAGGGCCTGATTCTAAATGGAGGAAATGGAATCAAAGAAACTCCTTTGAGTTAAGGTGTTGTCCTTCTTAGAAATATCAATAGAGAGGAGGAAAAAGATAGGTAAAGGCACGGAGACATATTCAGCTAGAAGAAAGGAAAATTGAGAACACATACAATAAAAATAAAATGATCATAATTATAATTAAAGATTGAGTCACCTATAGAGATTAAGGCATTATGATATTATAGAAGATTGAAAGATAAGGAAATCAACTAGGAATGTTAAAATTATTGCTAAGTAGTATTGAATGTCAACTAAAAATCAGTATCACTAATATTTAGCTCTTCAACAAAATACATAGACATATTCTACCAGCTTCTGTCCGCGGAAAACAATGACTGAAACAATCATTTCTCCAATGATGAAACTTGAGGCTAAACAATTGAATTTTCCTTTTCATTTTATTTTTTTAAATTACATATATTGAGGTTACATTGGTTAATATTTTAAATTAAATTTATTGAGTTGATATTGGTTAATAAAATATTATTATATTATTGAATTTTATACAATATTATATGTATAATTCTATGATACATCATCTGTATATTGCATTGTTTGTCCACCACACAAAGTCAAGTCTTCTGTCACCATATATTTGACCTCCTTTACTCTTTAATACCCACTCCACAGGCCTCTTCACTCTGATAATCACCATACTATTGTCTGTGTTTAGGAACTTTTATTTGTTTTTCTTGTTTGTTAATTTGTTACTTTCACTTTTATATCCCTCAAATGAGTGAAATCATATGGTCTTTTAATAATAGTGTCTGTAAATTATTGGTGTCTCTGTAAATTAAGTGTTTTTCATTCACTCAAGTACTTATATTATCTCTACAAGGTATAAATTTTTTATAGATGATGAAACTAACATTTAGAGATGCGAAACAACATCTCCAATATGACATAGCCATCAAATATCAGAATCACAATATTATCTGGAGATATCTGAATACAGATTTTGTGTTTTTCCCACTATGCAACACTGCCTCATCTACAGGGATGTGACTTTCAAAACCAATAATGTTGGCTGAAGGATCTTGCCAGTAGGTTGTAGTAGAAATTTATCAGTTGGCAAGGAGGCTCTGCTCTCTATATTGATGGCTATAGACCTACCTTCACCCGTACATGTAAACACAAACCCTGGTATTGAATGTTGGGTCATGGGGTTAGAAAAAAGCACTTCCTCTTCAAGGAGTAATGTTGACTCCTTAGAGTATCTGGGGTTACAAAAACAACCTTATTTTTTTGGTATATTTTCAGGGATAAAATAGACTTTCTTTGGGCACCGATAATTGAATAATGCCTTATAGAAAGATCATTAAAACAGCAACCTACTCTTGACAAGGGCACTTAACTTCTAATAGCTATATATAGACTGACCTTCCATGAATTCTAGCTACTTGGTGCAATCAACAGATTCATTTAGTTATTTTCCCTGCATTATATAGTTTAGAATAGAAATTGCAAATTTCATTTAGGCTTCTAGACCTCACAAAGATAGCAGACTCCATTTTACCATTGGGAAGGCCTGTGGCAGAAAGTGGACTGGAAAATTCCATCAGTCCATCACTGATGCCGACTGAAGACAGATTTTGTGTTTCTATCAAGTGAGAAGATTTCTAGAATTAAGGATAGTAAATTTACTTTCTGTAATTCAATGAAGAAAATAAGCATAGCGTTCATCTTTGTCAGACACTACAGGGTAAGTTGATAATGAATCAGAGAGCCAACCCAGATGATGAGATAATTAGTCAATAGTGAGAAAATTTAATTCTGGCATTTCCCCACTTCTTAAAAATACTTTAAGTGACTTGACTTTTCAGGCCTGTATAAATCCCAAAAAGCAAAACTTCAAAGTCGCCAGGGCTAGCAGAAAACTAGCTTGACAGACTTTTGTGAAAGGCAGTAGCTGCTCACAGATAAATACTGGTAAACCTTAAAAATAAAAATAGAAAATAAATGATTCTGGAATTTTTTTGTCCAGATGAGAAAGCCTCTTGAGGACTAGGCAGGCCAGTGTTAGGGAAGACAGAACCTAGAATCCAGAGTCACATTTTCTGTCTTTTTGTTTCAATGGACACTATTTCAGGCAAGAGGATTTTTATAATGGCACCTTCGATGCTCCTAGCAGGGTGTATGATGAAGGCAGATATACCATCATATAGTAAACTGTGATAGGGAGTGGGTAACAAGATAGAGACCTGCAAGCCTTCAATGCTTCAGCATCCACTGTAGAACACAGAGTGGATCAAGGAAAAGCAGTAACATCAGGCTTCAGAGGAGATAGGTGAAAAATGTTTCATATAGGCAAGAACCAGAACAAGAACCGAAGCAATAGATGTCAAAAGCCAGACAAATAAACATATAGGAGGCATTGGAACCCAGGCTAACTCTTTCCTGAACCCCTGTTGTTTCTGAACTAGTTCACCCAACAAAGATGTTTTACCCCCATGTAATAACATGCAGCTCAGCTGGTAGGATCCGTGCAATTTATTTAGTCAGGTAAAGGAACTAGACTACTATAGGTAGAGACACGTCAAAATATTCTACTATTTATGTACATGACGATGATTTCCAAAAGAAGGTCTTGATCTGACACATTGTGTCCATGTGAAGGAGTGCAGATACTTCAAGTATAATTACTACTTAGATCCATTCCAATCACAGCAAGTCTTAGGAAATATTTTCAAATGGAAATATACAAGCAACTCATTAGTTCATTTTTTTTTGTAATTTATTTTTCATTGACAGTATTACAAATGCCCCACCCCCTTTACCTCCTCTGAACCAAATTTTGGGTTGGAGGACAATTCCACATGACCTCCAACAGGGTAATTCAATGAAACCCTGCCACAATGCAATAACCAAGACCCAAAGTTCTACCAAGTAAAATTCAGGGTTATATTACTGCCAAATCAATGACAAAAATATATATATTTGTAATTAGAGGCCCGTTGCATGAAGACATTCATGCAATAGGCCTTCCCTTCCCCTAACTGCTGGCACCGGTTTTCCTCCGACACCCAGGACCCAGGCCTTTGCTCCGACTGGAACCTTCAGTCTTCGCTCTGCCGCTTTGCCCCTACGTATGCAAATTAACTGTCATCTTTGTTGGGTTTATTTGCATACTCTCCTGATTGGCTGGTGAGTGTAGCAGAGAGATGGTTAATTTACATGCTTGTCTATTATTAGGTAAGATAGATAGATATAGATGATAGATATAGATATAGATATAGATATAGATATAGATATAGATATAGATATAGATATAGATATATAATTGAATCTGTTCTAATAGACACAAACTAAAATAGTGAAAATTACATGCATGCAATTGATGACGTATTAAGAAAGTTCCAAGTGATTATGAAATTAAAAATTCTAAACTTATCCTTTCCTTTCCAACAGAAACAAGAACATTATTATTTTCTTTATATATATATATATATATATATATATATATATATATATATATCCCACTGCATGAAATTTGTGCACGGGGGGGGGGGGAGCGAAGGCTGTCCCTCAGCCCAGCCTGCACCCTCTCCAGTCTGGGACCCCTTGGGGGATGTCTGACTGACGGTTTAGGACAGTCGGACATCCCTCTCACAATCCGGGACTGCTGGCTCCTGACTGCTCATCTGCCTGCCTGCCTGATTGCCCCCTAACTGATCCCCTGCTGGCCTGATTGATGCCTAACTGCTCCTCTGCTGGCCTGATCGCGCCCAAATGCCCTCCCTTGCAAACCTGGTTGCCCCCAACTGCCCTCCCCTATAGGCCTTGTTGCCCCCAACTACCATTACCTGCTGGCCTATTCACTCCCAACTGCCCTCCCCTTCTGGCCTGTTTACCCCCAACTGCCCTCCCCTGTTGGCCTGATCGCCCACAACTGCCCTCCCCTGCCAGCCATCTTGTGGTGACCATCTTACGGTGGCTATCTTGTGATGGCCATCTTGTGATGATGTGGGGATGGCTGCTTTGTGACAACATGGGGGCGGCAATCTACTGATGATGTTGTGGCAGCCATCTTGTGATGAATTCAAACGACACCACCTAGAGTTTTATTATATAGGATATCTATACTAATAAAAGGGTAATATGCTAATTAGACCAGATAGACTGGACGTCTTCCAGACATCCTTCCAGACAAAGCCATGTTGGCAGGGGCTGAGGCAGAGGTGGTTATGGGCGATCAGGCAGGCAGGCAGAGTGGTTAGGGGCGATCAGGCAGGCAGGTGAATGGTTAGGAGCTAACAGTCCCAGATTGCAAAAGGGTGCAGGCCGGGCTGAATGATAACCCCCCTCCTGTGCACGAATTTCATGCACTGGGCCTCTAATATATATATACACACATACACACACATATCCTATATAATAAGAGAGGGATATGCTAATTAGTCATGACCAGTATGCAAATTGACCACCACTCCATCACAATATTAAGAGAGTGATATGCTAATTAACCCTGATATGCTAATTAGTCATGACCAGTATGCAAATTGACCATCACTCAAACACACAAGATGGTCACCCCCATGTGGTCAAAGATGGCCGGCAGGGGAGGGCATTTGGGGGGGGGGGAACAGGCCTGCAGAGGAGGGCAGTTAGGGGCAACCTGGTTTGCAGGGAGGGCAGTTGGGGGTGATCAGGCTGGCAGGGGAGCAGTGAGGGGGTTATCAGGCAGGCAAAAGTGGGTAGGGGCAATCAGGTAGGCAGGCAGGCAAGCGGTTGAGAGCTTGCAGTCCTGGATTGTGAGAGGGATGTCCCAGATTGGAGCAGGTGCAGGCTAGGCTGAGGGACAACCCCCCCACAGTGCATGAATTTCATATATATATATATATATATATATATATATATATATATATCTGATTTTGGAGAGGAAGAGAGAGGGAAAATGATAGTAACATCAATGATGAGAGAGAATCATTGGTTGGCTGCCTCCTGCATAACCCCTACTTGGGATTGAGCAAATAACCAGGAATCAAACCATAATCTCATAGGCCAATGCACAACCACTGAGCCACACTGGCCATGCTAGCCTTTTCCTTTTTGGAAGGAGCGACAATTGTGGCCACCTGAGTACATTTGCATTATCACAAGATATGTTTCTCTGGGAGTTTCCATGCTACCTTTCTTTTAAGAATGCTGTGAAGGTTAAAGAAGCTATCTCTGATCCAAATAGTATTTAAATAACTTGTGCTTCCTCACATCTCTTTCTATCCCAACCTGAATTACTCAGAATATGTAGGTAATCCTGAGGCTGCTAGCTCATAAATCTGGCTGCAGTAAGTGAATGATGGAGTGGGTAGGAAGACGTTTTCTATTGCTCTTAAGAATAACTTCTAAATAAAGTACATTACATAGACTTCCATTTATAGTGGCTGTAACTCTATCATAATATTACTCCACAGAGGGGATAAGGAATTTAAGTTTTACTAACTCTTTGAGGCTTGAGGGAATAGAGCTAATAAACTATCTACAACATCTCTCTGGGGAAGGAGATACAAATTCATAAAAATCTACCCTTTGACATTCTGAATGGCATTTGTCTTAGCACTACTTTTATAGGCCAAAGTCATGGAAATTGTCATAACAGAGGAAAACTATCTGATTTAAAACCCTAATAACATTTGTTGGAGAGTAAAATAGTTGCTAATCTTTCCTTTTTCTAAAACCCAGATGAATTAATAATAAATGGCATAGCAAACAGTAGGTCCAGTGATATTTAATAATTTTTAACATATGGATGGACTGGAGATAGAAATATAGGTTAATTAATTCATGAATACTAACTCATTTCATCAAACATGTGTTAAGAACTTCCTCTATGCCATATACTGTGATGAAGCCTGGTAGATGGGGTGGGAAAATAGAAATATATGTGGAATTAGACTCAATCCTCAACTAATATAAATTTAAAAATAGGGGAGACTTAGTGAATAATTAATACCCTAAAGAAGGGAGTAAGTGTGAAATAAAGGTATAGGTGTTCAATGTAGACAAAAGGAAAGAGGAATTAGCATTTAACTTAAAGTCTGAAGATTGAAGAGCATTTTAGGCTAAGGAAATAATGCAAGAAAAGATCTTTAACATAGACTTGAGCAAGTTGCCTTTGTAATGATAAAGTGTGTGTTGAGAGAGTGTGTGATAATAGATGAAACTGGAAAAAAGTGTTAGAATGTAGAAGGCATTGAGTAACATACAAAGGAAATTTGTTGTTGTTGTTGCTTTGTTTGTTTTATTTCCTCTCAGGTTCTTAGGTATAACTGGAACTTTTTGGTAAGAAAGTAAAACTTATTTTTGGAAGCTAAATATAAAGTAATAAAAGTAGTTACTATTAACTGGGCATCTGTTAGACCCAGCATGTACTAAGACCTTTGTCATTCTTGTGGAGGACTAGTCTTCCCCACTCCAAATATTTCTCTTCATGTATTTTTTTCTATGCTCTTTTTCCACCCACTCTCTCATTTATCTCAACAAAGTAAGGATATACCTGATCTGATTGGTGAATTTACAAAAATGAGATAAGCAAGTATAGCCTAATTTCAGTTCTCTCTCTCCTCTCCTAGAAGTGAGATGCTCATGGGATCATGCATTTCACTCTCCTCTTTTGTGTCATGACATTAAAGGAAGTGTGCTATGCTCATAGGGGGAAGACTTTTCCACTCAGCATTCCCTGTAACCAGGTGGCTGAGTCTATTTAATTCTGGGATTCAAATTAAGAAGCCCACATGACCAGCAACATAAGCCATACTTTATAATATCAGCGTAATAATAATAAATGTGATATTTCAGTTCTACACCTAAAGATTTTGTAATTTCAAAATTGATCCTGAGCATGGACTGGAAATAGGGGTATTTCCCCTTCCAATGCTCCACTACTTACTAGTTTCAAAATAAATATATATAAATATATAGCCACCTTTATTTTTTTTTTTAAAGCTGCCTGGGTGGGTACATAGCCCAGCCCCCCCCCCCTTTTTTTAATATATATTTTATTGAATTTTTACAGAGAGGAAGGGATAGGGATAGAGAGTTAGAAACATTGATGAGAGAGTAACATTGATCAGTTGCCTCCTGTACACTCCACACTGGGTATGTGCCCGCAACCAAGGTACATGCCCTTGACTGGAATCCAACCTGTGACCCTTGAGTCTTCAGGCCAATGCTCTATCCACTGAGCCAAACCAGTTAGGGCTCATAGCCACCTTTATATATTTGATGTAAAATATTGAGCCTTAACATCTCAGATGTCATACAATTAAATACTCTTTAAAACTGAGAGATGGAGAGAACCAAGATGATGGCATTGGTAAACACCTGTACTTGCTGCCTCCCACAACCACATCAGAATTACAACTAAAGTACAGAACAACCATCATCCAGAACAACCGGAAAGCTGGCTGAGTGGAAGTACTACAACTAGAGAGGAAAATAAGAAAGCACTTTGAGACTGGTAGGAGGTGTGGAGGTGCAGAACGGCTGGCACCCGGGTGTGCCGCTTTTTTAATTGAGAAGGAGATACAAGCTCCCACTTTCTCTGAGCTCCAGTGCTGGGCAAGACTCGAGGTGGGGGGGGACCCAGACACATATGGGAAGAAATTAGACTGTCTGGCATCGGGGCAGGAATGCAAGGCAGCTTTCTATCAGATGAAGGTGCTCACAATGGTCATTGTTCCTGTGCTGGGACCTCCCAGGTGCAGGGCTAACTGGCAGCCATTGCTGTTTGCTCCACCCTGGAGATTCCCCGAGACCCCACCCTACCCAATGTACAACCCCACCCAAGCTGTGCACAGTGGCTGTTGCATATGAATGACCTGTCTTTCCTCAGCCTAAAACCTGTCAAACAATCTGCAGCTGGTTCAGGAAGCCCCAAAGCTATCAAAAGAAGGCCCAAGGCCCCACCAGAACCAGCCTGCCTTGCTTCATAGCTGTGCCTCGTCTGGTCACTTCCAAACCCGATACAAAGAGGAGGAATCTGCAGATCTCTCTGTAGCTCCTGCTGGGTGGCCCCAGGCAGTGGCTAACTTTGCACCTCCTTGGAAATCCAAGAACCAGTGTACCCAGTGGTCAGTGCAAGACCATACGAGATTACATCCATAAGTGACACACTCATGGGGCAGACTCAATGAGCACCAAAGACCACAGAACAAGTCTTGCCCCATAAAGGTGTCTCCTGCCCAACAGCTCTCCCACTGTCATCCCAGCTGGTCCCCACAGCCAATTTTCCTAGAGGTCAATTCCTCCCAGTGATACCAACAGCAATTGAGGCTCAACTACAACAAGACTCTGCACAAAGCCCACAAAGGGGTGCACCAAGAGTGTCTACCTCAAGTGACTAGGGAGGCTGAGCCATTGGGCCCTATAGGACACCTACCACACAAGGCCACTCTATCAACTCAAGGAGACTTAGAAGCTACCCAGTACATAGAAACAAACACAGGGAAGCAGCCAAAAGGTGGAGACAAAGGAACATGTCACAAGTGAAAGAAATGGAAGAAAGCAAACTACTGGATATAGAGTTCAAAACCACAGTTATAAGGTTACTCAAGAATCTTGTAGAACCTCCGAGGAACTTAGGAAGACCTTCAAGGATCTTAGTGAGAATGAAAAAAAAAAAAAAAATGGAAAGGACCAGTCAGAAATTAAGTATACACTGACTGAAATAAAGGATAATATACAGAGTTTCAACACTAGACTAGAGGATCCCAAGAATCAAGTCAAAGATTTAAAATACGAGGAAGCAAAAAAACACCCATCTGGAAGAGCAAAAAGAAAAAAGAATCCAAAATATGAAGATAGTGTAAGTAGTCTCTAGGACAGCTTCAAGTATACCAACATCCAAATAATGGGGGTGCCAAAAGAAGAGAGAGAGAAAGATATTGAAAACCCATTTGAAGAAATAGTGACAGAAAACTTCCCCTACCTGGTGAAAGAAATAGACTTCCAAGTCCAGGAAGTGTAGAGAACCCCAAACAAGAAGAACCCAAAAAGGACCATGCCAAGACACCTCATAATTTAAAAGCCAAGGGCAAAAGACAAAGAGAGAATCTTAAAAGCAGCAAGAGAAAAGCAGTTAGTTACCTACAAGGGAGTACCCATACAACTGTCAGTTGATTTCTCAACAGAAACTATGCAGGCCATAAGGGAGTGAGTGGCAGAAATATTTAAAGTGATGAATTGCAAGAACCTACAACCAAGATTATTCTACCCAGCAAAGCTATCATTTAGAATTGAAGGTCAGATAAAGAGCTTCACAGACAAGAAAAAGCTAAAGGAGTTCATCACAACCAAACCAGTATTATATGAAATGCTGAAGGGTATTCTTTAAGAAGAGGAGAAAAAAAAAAGGGTAAAGATAAAAAGTTATGAACAACAAAGTGAAAACAAATACATATCTATCAACAAGTGAATCTAAAATTCAAATTAATAAAAAATCTGATGAACAGAATAAACTGGTGAATATAATAGAATCAGGGCATGGAAATGGATTGGACTGAAAATTCTCGGGGGAAGAGTGTGTGGTGGGGTGGGGGAAGAGGTTGGACAAAAATCTTATATGCATGTATGCAGTACCTATGGACACAGACAGTGGGGTGGAGAGGGCCTGGGGTAGGGTGGGAACCAGGTGAAGGGGAGATATGGGGGGAATAAAGAGGGACATCTGTAATAATCTGAACAATAAATATTAAAAACAAAACAAAACAAAAAAACTGAGAAATGTTTGTGCCCAACCTATGTGACTCAGTGGTTGAGCATTGACCTATGAACCAGGAGGTCACAGTTCGATTCCAGTCAGGGCACATGCCTGAGTTGCAGGCTCAATCCCTGAAAGGGAGTGTGCAGGAGGCAGCCAACCAATGATTCTCTCATCATTGAGGTTTCTATCTCTCTCTCTCTCTCCCTTCCTCTCTGAAATCAATAAAAATATATTTCAAACAAACAAACAACCCTGATAGATGTCTTGTTATCTACATGTGGGAGTTGACAATATTGAAGCTTAGAGTATTTATGTAATGTTCCCAAAAAAATCACTCTGAGGGGTTGAATAAAGACCAAAATTATAATTATCTGACTCAAAAAAACCAATGTTCTTTCACCATTTACATGAAATTCCTTTCTAAAATAATCCGTAAAATAATCCATATAGATAAGCATTTTTTATAAAGACTTGTTAAATAAGAGCAAATGTGTTACATTTTAATAGTATGAACTAGATAAATAAAGACTTGAATTAGGCACTAGGATAGGGATTTAAAAGGATGGACAGAAAATGAAAATATTAGGGTGACAATAAAAATAATTATTGGTATGACATGAAGGAGAGCTAAGAAAGAATGATTTTAGAGGCTGATAACCTTTATTGCTAAAGAAGGTGAAGTCTATAAAAAAAGAATAATGATGATGAGTTCAGTTGTGGGAATAGTGAGTTTCAGGTAATGAAGTAATACATATTTGTCAAGTAAAAACTTTAATATGGATCTATAGCTGAAATGAAATTTGTAAGTACTCATGATAAAGGTTCATAGATACACTGATATCATATAAAGTATCTTTGAGTAAAATATAGCTAAGGAAAAATGTAAATTTACTTTGAAGCGCATCTGGGGATGGAGGTGTTGGAGAGCAGAGGCCTTAGAAGCCAAGGTGAAAGAAACATATGGTGATGAACCTAAGAGGAACTGTATTCTAATGGCTGTTTAATTAATTCTCAGAAAGAATTAAAAATATTATTCCTCTGAGCTCTTGATGTAATATAGATTCTCCCTTATTCATTTATTTAGCAAAAAGTTATTAGTGTTTTTGCTCTTCTGTGAATGAGGGTTACAGTATGAAGATTATAGCAGCTTCAGTTATATGGAATTATAGAAGATAGACTAAGGCTATCTGGTGTGAAGAATTTGGGGAAAGTTTAACAGAGTAGAAAATATTCTAGTGAGACCTTGGCAATTGGGAAGGAAAAAAATGACATTCTAGAGTTTAGAATGGCATAAAACAATATCCAGAGTAATAAAATTATGTGTAATTTTCCAAGCACATTGGGTTTTCTTGGGAGCATGGGAGCGATAGTACACATGTAGACATAAGCAGGACATGAAACTGTTGCCAAGGGCAGATTGTGAAGAACCTTTTAAATATCACAGAGATAACTGACATAGTCAGCACCAAAAAACCTCTGAGTTTTTTCAAAATATTGAAGGATTACAAGCAGATATGTTTAGAAAGATAATTGACAAAAATCAGGAAAATGTAGATGAAGCAGAAAGGCAGGGAAGAGAATAGTCTGAATGTTATTGTAATGATGCATAGAAGAGAGAGCTATTATCTGAATTAAGTTGCTAATACTAGTATGGGAAGGAGCAAGGATGAAATTTTATATATATATATATATAAGTAAATTCTATTTTTTTTATATATTTTATTGATTTTTTACAGAGAGGAAGGGAGAGAGATAGAGAGTCAGAAACATCGATGAGAGAGAAACATCGACCAGCCGCCTCCTGCACATCCCCCACCGGGGATGTGCCCGCAACCCAGGTACATGCCCTTGACCGGAATCGAACCTGGGACCTTTCAGTCCGCAGGCCGATGCTCTATCCACTGAGCAAACCGGTTTTGGCGTAAATTCTATTTTTTGAAGATTATTTGAAGTCTAAAGTATTATATAGAGACCTGTCAATTTTTGATCACCTAAAGAAAACCATAACTAATATTTTGAATATTTTATGATAGTGGTTCATGCATGTGTATTTATACACATATCTAAATACATATATATGGTGAAGCCAAATACCAAAGATGATTTTGCACATATTATATATATATATCATAGCATAAGCGCATGTTATATTGATATAATCTTCAAAACACTAGGCATGATTTCATAGTAGCACTGGAACATGTCACTGGAATATCGAATATATAATAATAGTCCTAAGCATTGTTTTAAATTTAGATCGTTTCCAATTTTTAACCATTATTTAATATTGAAGATCTTGATTTACACTGGTCAACAAAAATATTACAGTGATTTTCATTTTTTCAAGTTATATATGAGATCCTATCCTTCTACCCTTACCAATTACCAATGGCTTTTAAATATTGCCATTTGATAGAAGAAAATAGTATCTTGTTATTAATCATTCATACAGTTAAATTTTTTATTAGGTTTATCTGCCACTTATATATCAACTTGAATTAATTACCTATTAATATAAGACATATTCTTTGTATTTTATTTTTGTGTGTATATTATAGTGACTTTATACATTCAATGGGTATAAATTCCTGAATAATAATGTAAAACTTATTTATTGAGTAAACTTATTTGTGTCCCTTGGTATGTGTCAGGAGTAGTTCCAAGTTATTTATACTGCAGTGGGTATTTAATAAAGTTGAAGTCCAGCATCAATACACTCTGTGTCTACCAATAGTCCTCAATTTGCTCTGTGAAATGTCATGTTTACCCTAACCTCAGCTCATGTTTTGGGTGATGTTGGCCTAATTTCTGGTCACTAGAGTTGAAATATGTTACTTGGGTAAAGCCAAATGGCACATTCCATTTTTCTTGCTATAATTATTTCATCAAGGAGGTGCACCAGTCCAAGTGAAGTCAGTCAAAACTAATGAGAACCTATTTTCAGTAAGGAAGTCATGCTCTCTTGTCCATTTGGTTTGTTGATGTTGGAAAACTGAAGAAAACTGGGACAATAAAGTAGCATTCCGGAATGGCTGCAGTTCAGCAGGAGCAGACCAAGGCAGCTCAGAATTTGGGCCACACTCCTAAGGCCACAACCAATCTTGTACTATTGAGTTGTGTGAGCTTATGAAGATTACTTTTCTTTAAACTTGTCTGGATTTGATTTTCTGTTGTGTACAACAGTTCAGATAGATAGAATAATGAAGAATTTACAACCATCCACTCAACATTTTTATAACTGTACTTGTCAGTTATTCATTTAGCTTGATTTAGCATAAAACATATATTCTCAAATCCTTCAACAGTCAGTGTCTCTAGGGCCTTGGATATTGGGGTTACTTTTCTTTAGTGTAAACATAGTATAATGATATGTCCTAGAATCTGTCATTTTAATTTTTGGAATTAACTGTGTTCCTATTCTTGGAAAATCTTCATTATAAACAGGATTAAAATTCATGAATATTTTATGAAACAAATGAAGGGATTAACTCTCTATATTTAGGAGAGTCAGTTGCCTCTGTCACGGTGTAGTTCAAGGATTATAGGTGTTTCCTACATCATAAGGGCAAAGCAAAAATTTATCTAAAACACAAAAGTTACACCTGTAGTCATGTTAATAAATTCCTGTTTTTAATCCCCCAACTTTTCAGCTTCTAGGAAATAATATAGGATATAGGAATATAAGTTTAATATGAATACTATTTATGTACTTTAAAGATTCTTAGCCCTTGAACACACACTGGGGGACCTTGATATCCCAATGATTTTTTTTTAAAATTGCCCTTTACAAAGGTATCATTTTAATGTTGTGTTGGGTAAGTTTATAGACTTGGGATCCAGGAAGATTTGGGTTAGAATGATATTTGTTCATTACCAACTAGGAAGTCACAGGTATTCAAGTTCTGAGGAAAACTTTCTGATGAGTGAAATTGGAAGATAAATGTATTTTCTTTTATTATTAGGAAGCTTAAATGCTATGGAAGATGAAAAAAATTATCAGAGCACAGTGCTTGCTATATATTATTTCCTTAATAAGTGTTACAGATTTGTTATGAATGTTATTATTGACATTGTTGTTGGGCTTCCTGAAACTTTATTTTCAAAATCTATTTGTTAAAACACACACTGTTCTAGTTAGGATAGGATGGTAATAATCTTTTCAGAATGTCAATATGCTAAGAAGACAGACATAATATTGATATTGTGTAAAAAATAGTTGGATATCATTCAGTAATTAGTTAGCTTCTCATCATTATTTTGTTTCTTCTCATTAGCCTGCTTTTAGAATTCATGTTTACAAGTGAAGCAAAGTCAGACTATTAAAAATATGCATTTAATAATATGATATATTTGTACGTGATAAAATAATTTGAAGACAATTTGAAGGATACAAAGAATAGTCATTCGTTAGAACACATATTTCTTGCAATGTGCCTGGATATTATTTATTATCATTTTTACTTCAAAAGTGTCAAATTACAAAAGCTAATGTAACACCTTCCAAAAAACTAAAACACTGAAGAGGCATAATCCCGCTAAGGAAGGAAGAAAAACCATTTAACAATAGTGAAAATTATTTGTAGACCTCCTGCTTGAACAAGATAAGTTGTTAAGATTTTCTGAAATGATTGACTATTGTTTTAACTGCTATTTGTATTTCAATGCAGGGGTGATAAACACACTTTGGATAGGAAGTCCAGAGGTTTTGTCTCTTTATTATGGCATCTGGCAAGGCATTTTTATCTCTCTGCACCTCATTTTCTCATCACAGAAATTAGCAACTTTGAATACATAATGTCTAATCTACATTAATAGCCATGCTGTGGCATTATACAAAGATCCTGGAATTGCATAGATCTAGAGACTCTATTCTTTACAAGTTGGGTAATTTGGCACATAACAATATAATTGAGACTTTTTTCCTGAAGAATGAATATAATTATATTTACTTTGCAGGTGTGTTGTGAGGAATATGCATTAACTTATGTACTCTGCTTTGCAGATAATAGGCATTCAATAAATGTTAGCTATTATTAATGTTTTATAAGCTTTCAAAATATGCAGACCATAATTTTCCTCAATAATGTTTAATCAGAATGCATACCCTTTCAGTTAATTATTTGAGTGCTTTTTATTTATTCATTCAACAAATATTTTATTAGGCTTGGACTATTTGCCATGCTCAATACATATCTCTGGGTATACTATGATTAGCACAACAGTCATGGATCCTGCCTTCATAGAGTCATGTGGGAAATAGGCAATATGCAAGTAACACACAGTAAGTATTTAATTAGAAAGCACAGTAAATGACAGAAAGAAACAGAAGGAAAATTTTGTGAGAATCAAGAATGGATGAGGTATTTTAGGTTGAGTGGTCAGAGAAGGCCTCTCCGGGGAAGTGCTGTTAAGCTGTAACCCAAAGTTAGAAGGAAAACAACCAAAGTGAAGAATGATTGTATGGGTATTCCGGGGGGTGGGGGGGGGAGTGGAGGGAAAGACATGACTTGCAGGCAGGAGGGCAGAGAGAAAGGAGGGAAGCCAGGAGAAAGAACTTGGCATGGTATAGGAAAAGAAAACCTCTTTTGGCTACAAATGAAGCATTAAAGCTGAAAATATGGGAAGGAGCCCGGTTATATTTGGCATCGCAGAATAGTACAAGTATTTTGAAAATCAACCTAAGCACAAAGGGTTATGGGAGAGAAGAGAGTCCTAATACATGGTAATAGGAGAAGATTTGATTTGGGATGGTGGGTACACAGTGCAATATTCAGATCTTTCAACATAGAAACCTACATCTGAAATCTATATGTTCATGTTGACCCATGTCACCTCAATCAATTTAATAAATAAATTTTAAAAGAGATACAATGGAGGATTTTCATTAGAAGAATAATATGATATCAATTTACATTTTTAAAAGATCATTTAAATTGCTGACTAAATATGCATAAATGAAAAAGAAAAGAGACCAGTTAAGTGACATTTTACAGGATGAGTCCGACTATCAGGAACTAGGGTTGCATCATTGAACATAGAATAATGACAACACTATTAAAATAGCTAAACTTTACGGAGAATTTACACAGCATCCTACACATTTTTCCCTCTAAAGTTTCCTCTGGCCTCAGGTCCTGACCACTGATCTTCTATTGTCTCACAATTTTGCCTTTTTCAGACCATCTCAGAGTCGGAATCATACAGTATGCTGCCTTTTCACATTGTCTTCTTTCACTTAGTTACATGAATGTAAGTTTCCTCTATGTCTTTTCATGACTTGATAGTTCATGTTTTTATTTTGTTGTTGTTTGTTGTTTTGTTTTGTTTTTAGTACTCATTAATATTCTATTTTCCTATTTTCTGAATGAACCACGGTATATCGACTTACTGAAGAATATCTAGGTTTGTCAATTTTGAATATCCCAAGATTTGTCAATTTTGAATAAAGCTGCTATGAACGTCTGTGTGCAGGTTTTCATGTGGCCATGAGTTTTCAAGTCATTTAAGGTAAATATCAAGGAGAACAATTGCTGAGTTTTAGCATATGCTAAGAATATGTTTCATTTTGTAAGAAATTGCCAAACTAGCTTTCAAAGTGACTGAGCCATCTTCTATTCCCCTCCGCAGTGAATGAGTTCCCCTTGCTCCATATCCTTGCTCAAACTGGTATCCTGAATGTTCTGGACTGTGGCTATTCTAATAGATATTCAGTGGTATCTTATGTTATTTTAATGTGTGTTTCCCTGTTTGCATATGATGTGGACCATCTTTTTTTATATGCCATTTGCCATGTGCATGTCTTTCTTAAAGAGCTGTCTGTTAAGGTCTTTGGCTCATTTTTTTGTGAGGCTGTTTTCTTATTGCTGAATTTTAAGAATGCTTTGTGTACTGTGGATGCATCTTTATCAGAAATGTCTTTTATAAATATATTTTTTCCCATTCTGTGGCTTATCTTTTCAAACTCTTGAAGTATCATTTAAATAGCAGAAGTTTTTTTTTTCTAATGTAATTCAACTTATCAACCATCTCTTTCATACTGTGTCTTTGGTATTGTATCTCAAAGGTCTTTGCCATAACCAAGGTCATCTAGATTTTCTTGTGTGTATCTCGTGGGAGTTTTACGCTTCTGTGTTTTACATTTAGATCTATGATACATTTTTAATTAATTTTATGAAGAGAGGAAGATCTGTGCATGCTACTCATTTTATGTGTGCATTACTACTACTAAAATCAGATAAGGAAAACCAGCTTGGAGAGTTTATCACTTTCTGAAAATCACACTCCCTGAAGATCGTACTACTAGTGATAGGACAGAACAGGCACATTCCATGCTCTGAATTATGATGCTATACCATCTCATTATAAGTCAGTGATCTCATTAGAGATAGGCTTTAATGTGTAATATATAAAACTTAGAAATGGCTTGGATATTGGAGGTAAGATAGAGTGAGGAATCAAAGAATCAAAGAAGACTGAGGTTTTTGGTATATTTTTATTTATTATTATTATGTTTTAATTTATCTTTATTGCTGAAAGTATTGCAGATGCCCCCTTTTTTCTCTCCCATAGACCCCCTCCACTCCACATCACCCCTCAGGCTTACCATCTTATTTCCTGGGCCCATGCATATAAGTTCTTTGGTTAATCTCTCCCCACCCCCCACCCCCTAAGATTTGTCAGACTGTTACAGGCTTCCATGTCTCTGGATCTATTTTGTTTGTCAGTTTATTTTGTTCATTAGATTCCACATATAAATGATGTCATGTGATACTTGTCTTTCTCTGACTGGTTTATTTCACTTAGGTAGGTCCCTTCATGCTGTCTCAAAGGGTAAGAGATCCTTCCTTTTATAGGTGGATAGTATTCTATGGTGTAAATGTACCACAGCTTTTTTATCCACTCATTTACCGATGGGCACTTGGGCTGTTTCCAAATCTTAACTATTGTAAATAATGTTTCCATGAACATAGAGGTGCATCTATTCTTTCTGATTTGTGATTCAAGCTTCTTAGAATATATTCTGAGAAGTGGGATCACTGGGTCAAATGGCAGATCCATTTTTAAGTTTTTGAAGACATTCCATACTGTTTTCCATAGTGGCTGCACCAGTCTGTCTTCCCCCAGCAGTGCACTAGGGTTCCCTTTACTCCACGTCCTTGCCACACTTGTTGCTTGTTGATTTGTTGATGGTTGCCATTCTAGCAAGTGTGACGTGATAACTTCTTGTCATATTAATTTGTATCTCTCTAGTTATTAGTGACTGACCATTTTTTGACTATGATGTTTTTAAATTGAAGTTTCTATGGATGTATACCATTAACAAAATTGTACAAGAGAGAACTGGTAAGCAGTATATTTTAAGAAAATGTAGTAGCAGCAAAAGAAGAACCACAAATAAGTCAACACTGTTGTGTCTGATAGCAGAGGGAAAAAAGAAAGGGATCTTATCAGAAGCCAGAAAGGTGAAAAATAAAAATATCAATCAATCAATCAATCAATCAATCAATAAATAAGCCAGAAAGGTGAGAGTATAAATCCAGGAGTGTGTGAGAGTAACTAAAGGAGAGAGCTGATAACAGAGTTGACTATCACAGAGATAAATGAGGAATTAGAAGTGTCTTATTTGGAAACAGAAGTGATTGGTGATATTAAAGAAACTTTTTTAGTGAAATAGAGGAGTGAAGCCATGTTGGAGTGTGTCTGACCTGATTAAGTGGGGTATGAAAATTTGAAGACAGTGTATGTAGATAAAATTTTCAATACAAAAAAATAAACAAATAATTGCTTACAAAATTAATATAAATATCATGAAATAAATTGTGAGCTATTAAAAATAGACTAATTAAGAGCTCTGGATGGTTTGTGAGTGAGGTTTAAAATAGTCTATATGGAGCACTCAAGAAAGGGATTATTGAGGAATGTGAAGAATTACTTGGCACCATGTAGACTTTTTTTGAGTGTAGAAATCACAAATTTATGTTGACCTCTATATTTTTAGTGTATGATTTTTCTCATTAATGTTCAGCTTTGTAAGCATGGGTGTGGAGAAAATAAGAAATGAGTTCACCAAGGAATAACATTTTCCAAATCTTTACAAGAGTCGATCAAAGAAATTGAAATATTATAAGGGATTGATTACTTTAATAATTTGTGAAATACTAACTGGAAAAAGAGAGAAATAAAGTCTGATGAAAGTTAATAAGGACAAAAATATTTGGGTCAATAATGCATTTAGAATTGGTTTAATATTTTGAATGCATTGCAGTTTCTAATATTGATAAGATCAAGAGTATAACCAAAGTCTTGAGATAGAAAGAAGAAAAGGTCATTAAAGTTAAACATATTTGGGGGCTGTCAAATAGATTATTGCGTGATTTTTCCATGCAGATATACATAGACTGATGACATAAGTTGAAGTGGAAAAGTGCTTGAGTTTTCAGTGAATGGAGGACAATGGTTTTCCACAGACAATAGCAAAATGTAGGAAAGAAAAAGAGAATTTCATTTTCTATAAACAACAAAGTTTCAAGAAGTTTTCTTAAGAGGGAAAACTGAAATAAGAAAGGAAGGAAGGAAGGAAGGAAGGAAGGAAGGAAGGAAGGAAGGAAGGAAGGAAGGAAGGAAAGAGAGAGAGAGAGAGAGAGAGAGAGAGAGAGAGAGAGAGAGAGAGAGAGAGAGAGAGAAAGGAAGGAAGGAAGGAAGGAAGGAAGGAAGGAAGGAAGGAAGAAAGGGAAAGAGGGAAAGAGAAAGAAAGAAAACTAGTACATCTACTTGGGGATGCTTTAGGCAAAGCAACGTTCTTATGTAGCCATTTTAAATTAATAATACATGGCCCTGTCTGGGTAGCTGAGTTGGTTAGAGAGTTGTCTTGGTACACCAAGGTTGCTGCTTTGATCCCAGGTCAGGGCACATGCAAGAATCAACCAATGAATGCATAAATAAGTGGAACAAAAACTTGATGTTGCTTTCTTTCTTTCCCTCTCTCAAATCAATTATCGATAAAAGTGATAATACATGTTTTAATAAATTTTGTTAGATATACAATAGATGTTTCACAAGGTTTACACAAAATTCTCCCTCCCACTTTCTCAGTTCTGCCTCATGCTTCCCAAATGTGAGGAGAAAATGGAAGTGAGTCAACTTGAAAATATTAATTAAAAGCAAGAACAAATCAATGGGACTTCTATTTCTGGACAAGATTAAATAACTGCTTTAGGATTAACTTATAGTCCTATCTGAAGAGCCACAATTTTATATATGAAATGACATATGTTATATTATGTAAGAACAGTTTTTAAGACACTGGATACAAGGCAATGAATGAGTACCATCCTTGAGAGAAGAGAAATATAGTTTGCTTTACAATCGCCCAGTCCTAAGGCAGGGTCAGAAAATGCACACAAGGGCCCAGAGGATTCCCAGAGATGAGGAGGCATGCCTGAGAGTCTGGGGAGACTAAGGAGGCTAGTGTTTGCACAGCAGAGTATGGGAGAGAAGAGAATGCACTGGGAGAGAACTTTAGGGATCTACAGAGGGTTCTCCTTAGGTATTTAACAGGGTACAGATGACTGCATACATGCTGGGAAACAACTCGGTGAAAGAATCACCTGAAGGATTAGAGGGAAGAGTGCTCAATGCTCATGTGGGATCTGGGATAATGGCCGTTCCCACCAATGACTAAACCAGTGATGGCGAACCTATGACACGCGTGTCAGAGGTGACACGTGAACTCATTTTTTGGGTTGATTTTTCTGTGTTAAATGGCATTTAAATATATAAAATAAATATCAAAATTATAAATCTTTGCTTTACTAAGGTTTCAAATATCAAAAAATTTCTATATGTGACATGGCACCAGAGTTAAGTTAGGGTTTTTCAAAATGCTGACACACCGAGCTCAAAAGGTTCACCATCACTGGACTAAACAAAGATGTAATTCATGGTGCCTGAGGAGAAATAACTGAGAAAAACTTTTCCTCAGTATATGAAATAATTACCCTCATCTTAACACTCCTCTGCCCCTGCCCAACAAAGCTTAAAAACAATACTTGAAAATACAAACCATTTCTAAGTAACTTAACTGCATCCCAGAAAAAAAGCTCAAGAATATTTACATAAATGCAAAAATATTCAGCAGAGAAAAAGGTAAAACTCACAATATCTAGTATCCAATTAAAATCACCAGGCATGCAAAGAAGCAGAAAATAGAACTCAAAATAAGATCTAAAATCAGTCACTCTCATGAAATTGACCCAGAAATGATGTTGATATTAGAATTACCAAAGTTGATAAAACAGTTAGGTATAACTCTATTATATCTATTAAAAGTTAAATGTAAAAAATAAATGTGCAACAAAAAAACTGTATTTTTAGAGATGAAAACTGCAAAGTGTGAGATGAAAAATAAAATGGAAGAAATTAATGGTACATTAAATATTGCAGGAAAAAAACTAGTAAACTTGAAGATACAGTGATGTAAAAAACATATAAAAGCAAATGCATTAAAATAATTAAAAACCTAAAGAGTAGTGAATGTAATTTTTCTAAATTTGAGGAAAATTATAAACCTAGATACAATAAATTCCAAGCACACAGGCGCAAGCACACACACACATAATTGTACTGGAAACATCATGATAATATTATTCACAAACAATGATAAGGAAAAAATTTAAAAGCATCCAGAGAAGAAAAGGATACATTATGAACCAAGGAAAAAGGATCAGGGTCAGGAGACCAGCACATTTGTCATTGGAAATAAGATAGGTGAGAAAGTTCTGGAGTAACAACTTTAAAGTATTGAAAGATGAAAATTATTAGTCTAGAATTTAAATTGAGAGAAATATCTTACAGTACTGAAATAAACTTATTTTGACATGCAGAAGCTAAAAGAATTCATCACCAGCAGACCTATACTATAAGAAATTTTAAATTAAATATTACAAATAGAAGGAAAAAGACACCATATGGGCACATTTCAGAGCAATACATATCACCAAATGTGTGATTGGCAGAATAGTGCCCTGCACCTCCTAAATATGTTTATGTCCTTATCCCATAACATTGCAAAAATATTACCTTACATGTGAAAGGGACTTTTCAGATGTGATTAGATTGAGAATTTGGAGATGGAGAGGTTATTTTATATTATCCAGGTGAGCTCAATCTAATCACATAAGTTCTTCCCCTCCCCCTTATCCCCTATTTTCTAGGAATCATCTTTCAATCAATTCACCTGAAGTCCTACCTGGAACTTTACTCTTCTTGATTGTATAAACTTCTCTTATACTTATCTGACCAAACCTCAGCCATGATAAATCTAATTTTTCCTTACGAATTACTATTATTATCCTTGAACATTTAAGATCCATGTTTCCATGTTAACATATAGATAACCCCTGGTTTCTTATATTCTTTAATTGATTAACAAAAGCGATATTTTCCTCTACTTCAATTTGGGCAAGCACTCCCATGCTAATATTCCACTTTTTATTATCAAAAATAACACCTGTAGAATCCACATTTTTAGTATTCTACTCTACTTTTAACCACCAAATTCTTTAATTCTTACTCATCTATTCTTATCCCAAATGCCTTAATCTTATCAAGACCTACTAAGTTCATTTACCACTTTTCACTTACGCCTTTACCTTCTCCTAACCCATTTAGAGTGTATAGTTTAGCACAATAATTACTCCCTCACAAATGTCTTAATTACCTCACCCCTTTCTTCTGCCATGCTCACTTGGAAACATCAAATCTGAATTAATTCTAAGATTCAGCCTGATCTGCACCTCCATCTGAGATACCAAATTAGTAACAAAATGATGCTGACTGGTGTCACTTAAAATGTAGAATACAAGTCACAAATGGGCTTTTGATATTGGACAACATTATGTTACATTCTCATTTCAAATTAATTTACCAATGATAGAGACAACATTTTCACTATTCTCTTACAAAATATCAACAGGCATCTCTGTTTTGAGATGATAAAATCTCCTTTTTTTATGTTTTCTCCTTTTAATTTTGATAACATTGTTATTTTCTCCACTTTTGTTTTCTCCTTAAATATATGATTAATCAGCTCAAAATGCTCAGCTGCTTTCTATTGAAATTAGAATAAAATACAAACTGCTTACCATGCCCATACTATCTTCTTTGGTCTGGCTCCCTCTTTCCATGTCTCCCACATTCACTACATTCTGGTTACATATGCATTGTTTTTATTTTCAGTGATTACTTTTTCCTTTTGATTCGATCATTATTCAAAACAATGAATTAACTTCTCAGCCTTTCCCAAAAATGTCCATTGTGTCCCACAAACTCACACACTTGGAAATTTTAGATATTTTTTGATTAACTCAATAATTACTTTTATTGATGCTTAAATTGTCTATAGTTGGTCAGTGTATCTTTCCACACTCCCGAATCCTTCGGACAGGTCCATAGTAATCTTTGGTAGTTTCTTTGCTTTCTGGTTTGAGAAAATATTCTTGATGTATCTAGCCTCAGGCACGGGATCATCCATTCATTCAGAGATACCCCTTTTTCTTTTTTTTTAAAAAAAAAAGTTATTTTGAGAGCACATCTGTGTGCTAAAGTGCTTGTTGTTATTGGAGTGATAAACACTTCTTTGTCCTTTGTCTTTACACAATGACATTTTTCTGGTATTAAAACAGACCAAGCTCTTTCTATATCAGAGCCTTTGTATTTGCTTTGTCTAGAATGCACTACACTAAGAAATTTGCAGAATTGGTTTCTTCTTATCATTCAGGGATTATCTCACGAAAAGAATACCTCCCCCCTCATTTATGTTTACCCCATCTCCATATTTTATATTTTAAACTTTTAAATATTGTGTTTATCATTTATTATTTTCCCCCTTCTCCTTCTGATAGAAGAGTCCATGGGAGAACACTATCATAAACAAGCCAACTGGTGCTTTTATTCACCTATATTTTTAATTTTTAGAAAATGTAAATTTTAGTTTTGATGTTGTGGACGAAAGGGGCCACATGCTGACCTGACGAGCTCAGGAGAGGCCTTCTTGGCAGTCTTGCAAACTCAGAGACCTAAAGTAACCACAAAGGATGGTCTGAAATTCAACTTTAAAAGCAGTTATGGTGGGCAGTTACATCCTAGGCTGGTATCTTCACTGACAAGGTCAACCTTTACCTTAACTGAGCCTATCTATCTTTTTGCATCTATGATAACACACCCTTGAAATGTCTGGCTAACTTGTAACTTCCCTTTTTCTGGAGCCCCTGGGACACAACCAAATGTGCTGGGTGCCAGGACAGATACCACAAATTCCTTCATTATCATGTTAATTGTTCCTGCACCCACCTAAGTATGTGTCCATCATTTTACTTTTTATCCAATCCTAGGGGTTTTCCCTGCTTTGCTCTATCCCACCTCCTTAATCTATCACCAATGAATTTCATGTAACCCACCTATGTCCCTCCTTTGATTGCAAATGTATAAATACAAATGCAACCCCGCCATTCTCCGGAGCATTATCTCAATTAATTGAGGTTCTGCTTCCCAGCATATGTCGACAGTTTCGCTCAAATAAATTCACAAAAATTCTTTACAGGTTTCAATGGGTTTTTTACATTAACAATGTCATAGAGTAGCTCTTCTTTGTTTGTGATTCATATACTTGTTTTACTTTTATAATGTTTTTGGATTTTAGAGAAGCTAGTTTCTCTAAGTCTTAGTTTGTGTTTGTTGACTATTCTGAGGCAAGCAAATACAAATTAACAATTTAATATTAATATTAAATATATTTAATAAATATTATTTAAAGTTAAATATTTAAAATTATAAATATAATATAATTCATAAATATATAAAATGTAAATATGAAATACACACATCACAAAATATATTTTATAAATATAAAATATTTATAGTAAAATGATTTATATTAGAATATTAATTAACATTAATTTAAACTTAACATTGTAACTACTATGGTATTAATTTATGCAGTATACTCTTCTGATTAACTAATCTTTTGTCTACATAAATCTTGCTTCCTGAACATATTTGTATGCTCGAGTATAGTACTAGTAAGTACACATCATACTGATATATTTTGACTTGTATCCACCATAAATAGATTCTTAGGACTTTTGAATTCTATCACTCTCCTTTGAATTCTTAAATTTAATAACTTTAGCACTGATGACACACATTAAACAACTACAGAGATTTTTTTCTCCCTCTGTTCTCCTGGAGCATATCCTCCTGTGAGGGACAGGAGATAGACATTAAGAATGTGTGTATGTTTGAAATCAAAGCTATGTAGGTGAAAGGAATTTTAGAGATAAAATAGGCAGGTTTAGGGGAGTTTTAGGAGTAAAGAGGGTCCCTGGGGGAGGGATGCATAGGTGAGGGTTTGGAGCCACCAGAAGGCATACATTCATAGAGAATAGAAAAGTGCCACAGGAGAAGGGAGAGGAAGACATGCATTCATAGAAGATAGGGAAAAGCCACAGGGTATGGGGGAAAAGGAAACAAACTTTCACAGAGGATAGAGAAATGCCACAAATGGGAAAAAGAGGAAAACAGATTTTCACAGGAGATAGAGAAATGTAACAAGACAAAGGGAGATAAAGATGGGGGCACCATGTGGGTTTTGGGCTTTGAAGCTGATATTCTGCAAAACAATTAGAAAGGAGCATGAAGAGACAAAGAACTACAGCATTTGTAAACCTTAGAAAAGGGCTTTGTGGGTTACTCCCTTGAGACACTCTCCCTCTGTGGGAGTCTATATTTGCTTCCAATATATGTCCACCCTTTTCATCTACCACTTTTTGTCCATGGCTTCATTTTTCCAATCCATCTGGACAAGGATCCGGGAAAGAAATCACCCTTGCATCCTGCTCAGGAAAACGACCTAAATCACAGGGCTAAGAAAGAGAAGTGTATATTGCTAGGGAATTGTGGCAGATTTTAACTGAGGAGTTTATCCAAGAAAACTTTCCTGTGGCGTAGACAAATAAATATTAAGGAGGAATAGTCACAAACTAGGCAAACCAGGAAGTAAAAAAATTCCAGGAAAGAAATTAATTCAAATCTGCAAAACTCCGTGGCGGGAGTTATCAAAATGAGCAGAGGGAAGTAAAAGAAGCCATTGCAGCTGGGACAGAAAGGTCAGAGGGCCACAGAGTTTTATGAGAGTAGAGACTGACAGGAGGTAGACTGGGTAAACCCTCAATACATATTAAGGAATTTAATCTTTTTATTTCCTTAAATATTAAAATTCTGTTTTCTAGGAGTAATACAAAACCACTGAAGGGATTTCAGCAAATATTAAGATCTGTGCTTTTATAAAATCACTCTGGTTGGGATTTGAAAAGTTGTTTCAATGAAGAAAGCGTGTGAGAAATCTGTAAGAGATGATTACAGTAGTTCTAGCAAGAGCTGGGGGAAACAATCTTAACTCACTCTGCTCTATATTGAGGTCTTTTAGAAAGTGACCTAGGCAATTCAACCTTAATGATATTTTCCTTGTCATTAGAAAGTGAAAAGAATAGTTTTACCATAAGGACAATTGCTTCTCTCCGTATGGCATATTTCTTTTAATATCCTGATTCATAACAGATACTGAAGTCATGTGACAAATGCCTTGTTAGTGACAAAAACAAATTATGATCACGCGAATTCTCATATCTCATCTTCTCTTATGGTATATTTGAATATGCCTCAATTTGTATCATAATGAGCTCTTACACAGTTCTCCTGTGTACTGTTGCTTCCATCATGGCTATATTTAAAAAGAATATTTGGAAGGAATTTCTATAGATTATACAACCAAAAGAGGCAAAAAATAAAATAGTAAGCAGGCACTGATAAACTCAAGGATAGTAACATATTTAAGACTGATTTTTAAAACCTATGCAAAGAGCTATAGCCCATACCTATGATTCTGAGGGCAGGACAAAGAGAATGCTGGTTTCACAGCATTGTTGCTAATAGTGAGAACCCTTCTTGATTACATGTGTGGAGTGCAATGTATTTTAATTTTTTATGATTGGTTTTTACATTGGTTTAAGAGAACTACATTAAAATGTGTTAAAATATCAGGTCTTCCTGTAAGTAAAACATGATTAGCCATTTCAATATTGAACTTTTTCCCTATGCTTATCTACTATGTTAATAATTGTTCTTTCCTCATTTTTGTTTTGTTTTAACTCTCCTCATACAGTCCTATTGAGAGAACCCTTTCTTTATGCATAAATGATAAGTAATATTGGTTTCCTTGGGAAATGTGTTCTCTAGGGCCCCTCTCCCCTCACTGCCAGGGCCTTATTCATTCACTCACTTTGCCTTGTCTTGATGTTTCAAGTTTTGATGTTCAGATCAGAGATTTTCACCTCTTGTTTGAAGGCATTATATGGTTAAGTCTCTAATCTATTGGGATGTATATACATCAAATTATTTTGTTAGCATGAAGGAATTAGAAGGGAATTTGCTTCAATAGTCTAAATCAAAATTTATGTTCTGTATTTCTTTCTCTAAAAGTTAGGTGTTAATGGTAAAATAACTAACATGCATTTATCTGGTAAATAGCTTAAATTAATGAATTTTTTTCATTCTTAAAAAGTTTCTTTAAAAAGACACTTTAAGAGATTTCATTCCATTTTATATGCAATTCAATGAAAAGAACAAAAGAAGCATAATCTTTCAGGCTAGTTTGGTTTTCTTATTTAAAGATCCAATATATTTAGGATATGTATCTCAGTATATAATGGAACTTTTGTCTCAAAAAATTACTGATGTAAAATTTCCACATTTTTCATATGCATAAGAGCATAAATGTCTTCAAACTGCCCACTAACTAGAACTTGATCTCTGATTTGTGGAGGTCACTTTTTCCTCCAAACCATTTTCCTCAAAAAATAGTATAAAATTAGTCATTCTTGATACCTTTGTAATTATCTAGTTATTAATAATAGGAAAGGAGTAAAGGGAAGGCCAGATATTATAGGTATGTCATTTGGGTAACTTCAACAGGAAGCTACAACTCAGCACTCCCCACGGAGGAAGGGGTCCAACAAGGGAATATAGACCAGTGATGCCGAACCTTTTGACCTCGGTGTGTCAGCATTTTGAAAAACCCTAACTTAACTCTGGTACCGAGTCACATATAGAAATTTTTTGATATTTGCAACCATAGTAAAACAAAGACTTATATTTTTGATATTTATTTTATATATTTAAATGCCACTTAACAAAGAAAAATCAACCAAAAAAATGAGTTCGCGTGTCACCTCTGACACGCGTGTCATAGGTTCACCATCACTGATATAGACACTTGACTAGTGAAGTTTGGGTGACATAGGGAAAGTACTTGCCTGTCAATCACACCTGGGGGCAGAGATGATTGGCTAGAATGGGTGTGGCCATTGCAAGAGCATGAACATTTGGGAATACATAATCCCCTAAACAGAGGAATGTGTGGCCTTGTGCTCCACTCTTGGCTTGTGGGGCTCTTTTGCTCCTACTCACTTGCATTCATCCCTATGGCCCACAACCATGCAGACCCCACACAGAATGGACAGTGGACTACAGTGTGGAGGACAACCTAAGCTAGCCTGTCGCTGGATTGGACCCAGCTCCAACATGGGAAGGAAACTCTGGACACTAGCTCTGATGTTAGCTCTATTGAAGCCCCCTCTACACTTCTTCTATGACTGGACTAAGGGAAATAGGACTTTGGAAATCCAGAGGTGAAATTTCACAAAAATAAAAGCTTTACACCATATCCTTCTGTGGGGGCCTCCAGAAATGCATTATTCCAGTGGTACCCCAAGAACTCCACCCCTGGCAACAACTGGGAGAGACAAGGCAACTCCCCCCCATTAACATTCTGACTGGCCCATTATTACAATGATAATAAAACCTCGAATCTTTGTTTAAATTTAAAATTTCTCTCCTCCTCTTTGAGTTGACTGCCTGTTACAGAAAAAAAAAAATGTGCCCATTTTCTACACGTTACCTACCTGAATCAATTTGGCATTAGCTTCCTCTAGCTGTGGCAAAATTGGAAAATGGGGGACATTGCAACAGTGTCAACAATAAGTAAAAAATAAAAAATAAATAAAACTGACTCTTTCAGAGGTGCTTTTATGAGTTACTTAGAATCTCTCTCATCATGAGGCTCTCTCATCTCTACTTTCATTGAGATATGCGGATGTGTCTCATCTAGCAGAACATTCCAGATTTATTTCTCATTTCTAGACATTTGGCAAAACTCTCTTCACCTCTTTCTGCTGAGATCCACTTGCTCCACCATTTGTCCCTGTTTGCAAGATCTAAACCAAATCTTGCCAATTTGCTCCTGTGTATAGTAGAGGAAATACGCCCCTTTCATCTACCATCAGTGGGAGTGCAGTTATTTTTTATTATACCCTGCTTTTCATTAAGCTACCCAGCAGACAGCTTCTGCTACAGCCTGTAGCCCTTTAAAATTTTCTCTTGTGAATCTGACCCTCATCCAGCGTGTCACAACACTGCTGGGAACACAATCAAGCATGCGGAGCTATCTCTGTGAAGCGCCTCTCACTAAAATAAGGTCAGAAGACAAGAATCTCACCCTAATTCCCCTAGGGAAATGGAACTGGCAGCATAGGTTTTGTCATAAAAAATACTAACTTTAATTTCCAACTTACCTCTTGGCTTTTCCAATCTCTCTGACAGACTAAAGATGGTTGGTCAGATAACAGCAAATAAACCAGGTAAGTTCTTCACCATCTCCTTGGCAAGTTAATGTGTTCTTGAACCTCACATTAAAATATGGGTTTTATCCTGAGAGAAAGACAAGCTAATGCTGAAAGTCTCATTTTATATATTTTTGGGGTGTGTGTAACATAATAGACTCTATTTTCATGCACCCTGCATATTGTGAGGAGCCAAATTGATGCATAGTAAATGTTAAATCACACATGAGAACATCCAACTCTGAAATGGCATAATTTCAAGTGGTATTCTGTGCTTACACATCTATGGAACCTGCTGGTATCCTGCTGGTACTTCCCCACACCAATTTCAAGCAGAGGAGGCTGAGGTAGGCTTGTGGGGAACAAAGCAGGACAGGGAAACACTGAGAATGGATAAATGGAGTGCAAATGAAAGATAGCACAAAATGTTAATCTGATAACAGTGTATATGATAAGTGGGTGCGGACTAGAGGCAGGCAATCAGTTAGGAAGCCATTAGAATATTTCACTTGCGTAATAACAAATGATAAACAGAGGTAAGGATTAAAGAGAAAAAATATTCCAATTACTTGTTACTGGAACTAAAAATACAGTCTAGGACAGAATCTATACAATTTCTGTGTATAAAATATAATGAATGGTATTGTCAGAATGCTCACAATATGTTTAAATCTGAGTATGAGCTACAGCAAAGGGAATGAGTACACACAGTCGCTGTCCCAAAGATACCCCTTGGCAATCATCATTTCAAATATGTTTACAGCTTCTTGCTGGAAACTGCGGTCTGGATCTGTGAGTGGCTGTGAGATCCAGGCCCAGGAATATGGCTGGTTCATGCTCTACGTGGGGAAGTTCTAAGTATCTAGGAGTTTGTTCAGCCTACAGTAGCCCTGCACCAATGTTAAGGGAGAAACTCCTTACTCCTTCAGCAAGTTAACTCAGAAGTATCTTCTAGGCAGTCTCCTGTTTATTTAAAATTTTAAAAATATATTTTTACTGATTTCAGAGAGGAAGGGAGAAGGAGAGAGAGAGATAGAAACATTAATGATGAGAGAGAATCATTGATCAGCTGCCTCCTACACACCCCATACTGGGGATTGAGTCCGCAACCTGGGCCTGTGCCCTGACTGGGAACTGAACCGTGACCTCCTGGTTTATAGGTCAACACTCAACCACTGAGCCATGCTGGCCAGACACCTGCTTATTTAATGCAGCTGGTACTGGCTTCCCTTCCTTTCTTGCCTCACTGTCTCATTCCCCTACTCATTCTTTCTAAGATTATTCCTTAAATCAACTACTTGCACTCGAATTCTGATCTTTGGATCATCCTCAGATGAGTTGGGATGAGGGATGGCATTACATAGTCCTGACATTTAGGTGTCTGCAAAATTGTCTTGAAGAGAGTAATTGGTAGTTCCTTCTATTATATTTAGATGTTTACCCATCCCAATAGCTTTTTATCTTCTTGGAGGCAAAACTTATGCAGTACTCACCTGCAGCTTCTTCAGTGAGTAGCACATTGTATTGCCCAGAAAGATCCACAATAAAATATTTGTTGAAAGGCCAAGCCAATAAAGAACTAAACCACTTCTTTGATATAAGCACCGCTCTTGGTTGCTGTAATAACTGCTAACCTTTGCATTCAAACCTTTCCTACATGATTTTTCTGCCAGGTGCATGTACTTTATTCAGGAAACGGACTTAATGTTTTCTTTTGAATCTAGGCAATATTATTGTTATGCATATGCAGCAGCTCAACAGAACAAAGCACACAACTGCTCAGAGTTAGGTCGATAACAGATTCATCGTAGCTCTTTTTCTGTGGCCTTTATTGTATATTGACAAAATCATAAGTTAACTGCCAGACTTTCAAAGGTAAAGCAAAACTGTTTCCTATTATTGAGCAAACAATTGTTGTTGGGCATTTCCGAAGGACACTGTATTTCACAGAGATTGGGCATTCTGTTCTGTGCATGCAGTTTCAGGAATACATCCTGATTCCAACAGGAAAACAAGGGTTACTGTGGTTTGAATGGAGCTGGAATTCTGTTTTCAGTGGAGGACACTAAAGTGAACATAACACAGATTTAGAGCCCAAATTGGCAGAAAGCATTCCCTGCAGAGTTACTCAGCGCTGTCTGCCATATGCAGCGATCTCTCAATTCGTGTGTTCGCCGCGCTTGATTGAGAGCTGGCTAACGAAGTGGCAACAATCCAGTTAGTGTGATGGGAAGGAAAGAAACAGCATCCACGCAGGTATAGAACACTAAGAAAGCCTTCAGAAGATTGTTTTATTTTCAAAGACATGTAAATACGTTACATATTTAGGGAAGTGTAAATTAAAATAGGAGGACAAATAAAGTTGCATATGACATGTAAGTTTGATTTAGTGTGCTATAAAATGCAGCATATGTGCGAAATAATTATTTCTAATCACCTCGCTATGAAGAAAGAACAGTGTTCATTTATAGGCTGTTCTATGGTTAGATGATGCTTTAAGGAAAAGCCAGAAAATATATCAATTGACAGTTTAACTTTGCAGTGGCTTGGAAAAATATGATTTCCCTGTCAGAGCAGATTGATAGGATTGGATGACCTCCATAATGCACAGTGAGCCAATCCTCATGCTAGGAGAACCTGAGATGCCTCCAGGAATAACACGCCTCTGCAGCTTCCTTTCTCATGTGAGGAGAAGCAGAGGTTAGCCCCCAGGCTAAGTGCTGAATGACCCAGGTATAGCATCTGACCTGCCATTTCCATAGTCTCACAAAAGTCTTGTGCTCTTCTAAAGTCAGACTGGTGGTCACACTCTGGAATCCTCAGGCTGCAGTTACTAAGGAACCACTCAGGCCTCTCTACAGAGGGCTCAGAGCATGTGGGACTTTTTCCCAAATTCTTTTCCTAAGGGCAACTGGCTGAAAAGTGAATGTTTCTCACAGGCTGCATCCACACAGACCAAGTGGAGTGGAAAAGGAGAGAAATCACCATTATCTGTAAAAACTTGGCGTATATTACCAAAGCCTAGAGCCATAATTGACTTCTCTTGTCTATTCTTTCTTAAAAGCCTTAACCTATCATCGTTAGGGCAAAAGGCTTTTATCCTGACAGAGGAACTCAGGAGAGGAGAAGTATTATTCGCAGAGGATAGGGAAAAAGACTAAATTCTTGGTTTTCTGAGAAACAAGTTCTCCACTAAGGGAAAGATTCTTCATTTTAGAAAATGACACAGTCATCCTTTCAGTTCTTCTCATTGTGAAGATGCAAAGTCTGAGGCTGAGCGATTTTTAAATACCCAGCATTATGCCCGTTCAATGTTATCCAGCTGGCACATGCCGACGTTTGGGTTCTTTAACATCTGCTTGTATAGGGAAATCTTTCCTGGGGAATTATGTCCACTTAATGCAATTGAGGTTAAGAATTAAATTTGGATGGTGTAGACAGTCCTATTATATCATACTCATATGGTTACATCATTTTTAAACAAAAAGGATCATCAAAAGTTTATATATATATATATATATATATATATATATATATATATATATTATATAAACTATCATTGCAAAGCTCAGAAGTACCTAACTCAAGATAATTAAGTGGTTTCCTAAATAAGAACAAAACAAGTTAGATGCTCTTGATTTTCAAACAAGCTTTCTACCCTGTTCTGTCTAAACACAAAAAGTGGTTGATGCATATGGAATGTAATCTTTCCCCTCATTTTGGCTGTAGAAATTAGAAAAAGCTTTAGAAATTTCTGATTATCTTATTAAGAAGTAGGGATGAATTTCTACTTAGAATCCGTGTTGCTTGGAGAATGAACTGGTAATTATCAAGGAATGGAGGTTTCTGCGGGAGCAAATGGCTGATCAATAAAGGAACAAAGTCCTAAGTGTTACTCCATGAATGTGAGAGAACAGAGATACTATTAGACCCAGTGAGAAGTAATCATAAGGTAATGAGACTCTTCCACTAAAGATTCACAATACTGTCCAAATTCCTGATGTATAATCAATACAAATATGATATCTGCCTGACCCTGAATGTTCTTATAAACCCAGAGAGGCAGATTAGTCAAGTTTCCAAACCCAACATGAAAGAAATCTAGAGTCAGATCAGTTCCCTTCTGCCTTTTATTCTAAAGTATGGATGGTTTTATTTCTTTGAGAGAACGTGTAAATCAGAACCAAAATCTGTGAAATGTGTGAGCTGTGGTCACTATATCTAAGTGCCATGTGGTGTGGCTGTTGAACATTTGGTAGAAGATGCTGGCCCACTGCTAGGGCAATGGCGCTTATGTGTTTTGTAGTTAGGTTAATAAGTGAGGGTTATCTTACTTCCTCACTGTTAAGTTTGGCTGAGGCATTCTAGGTCTGGATCCTCAAACTGATTTTATCTCAGCTCATTTAATTCCCTTCAAAACTACTTTCCAGGTTTGAGTGCAGCCACCTAAAATCTGAATTTAGAGTCATATCTTTATTTGTAACCTGAGAAATGAAGAATCAATGAGTCTGCTTCTCTTTGGGAGATATACAAGGTACTGTTCTAAACAGCTATATTTCTAATAACCCTTTCTTTCTATCTTTCTTTCTTCCCCTCTGTTCTCTGTGCTTTGCTCAATAAAGGTGAGCACTGAAGTCCAGGGTGGTTTTTAAACATGGATCTTATCCTACATTTACTCTTCTGAGTACATTATTCTCAGAGCAATCATGAGAGCTTGTATCCACTCTGCTCAAAGAGACTATATGTTCTGGTTTCAGGGAAATGTACATCTTTTTAAAGTGAATCCAAGAAATCTATGATCTTTAGAAATTCCCAAGGTGGTTTTCTGGCACAATCTCACCAAAGAAGAAGTACAAAACACACACACACACACACACACACACACACACACACACACACTATACACAAATTGCACAAGAGCAAACCGACACACACATACTTTAAACAGGCAAGTTTTTTTTTCCCCATAGTATACCTCTATTATGGCAACTTGTTACATTATTAAACATACCTAATTCTCTATTCAGTTTTGAGTATAATTCATTGCCTTTTGGGGCATTCCACATAGAATATTGCCACTTGACTATAATATGTATTTTCCCAGGTATTAAAGTAAGTTCATCTATGTGTTGTGAGTGACTACAGAATAGTGATTAAAATTTGTAGATTTTGCTATTTTAAATAACTAATAATTGTACAGCTGTTTGCAGTTAATCTGATGCTTTTGAAATGCAACATCAAGGAATTATGGGTCAATGTACAGCAATTACTCTGGGAATAAAGAAATACTGCTCAATATGATAACATGTATCCTGTTAGTTTCCTTCATCCTTCCTTCCTTCCTTCCTTCCTTCCTTCCTTCCTTCCTTCCTTCCTTCCTTCCTCCCTCCCTTCCTCTGTCCTTTATTCACTGCAGATAAAAACTGAACTCTAGAATGACTGGCTTAAATATGCCAAACTACAATGCTCTTGTTGTGAACAGCATTTTGAAAGGTAGCTTTAAAAGTGCAGATAGAGGCAAAGCACGACTTTATAGAGAAATCGTGGCAGTGACAGCTTCAAATTGTGAGACTTGGCCTTGTAATTAAAATCACATGTTTCATCTCAGTTTCATTTGCATGGGCTACAGGCTATAATTAACATCAAGTGCCAAGACAAGATCACATACAATAGGGTCCTGGAGCACAATTAGACGAATAAAATTGAAACGAGTCTTTCTGTTACTGAGCTATGTAAGACTGGGTCTGAGTGGTCATGGAGAGATGACTATAAAGTATGTAAAGACTAGCTGTGTGTGGAAAAACAAGTGGGCATGCAGTTCACCATTAAATGTAGTAAATGGGATTTCATCTTATTTTGATATCTTTTCACTTGTCTTTCAAAGTTTGATGCCTAAATTCTTTAGTTACCTGGCTTTTGCCAACTTAATTTCTCACAAACGTTACCACATATGCCAGGCATATAGATGTAATATGAAATTCCCTGATAAAAATAAGAAAGATAAAGTCAATCTCTGATTCTATGCTATCTCACCATGTATTTCACAGGCAAGAATGCTTCACACATGTTCCTTCACTTCAGTAACTCCATATGTTCTTGGACTAATTCTTACTCATCCTTTAATATTCAACCCAACTGTGACCACTTCTGGGATGATTTTCCAAGGCATGCCCCCAGACTCTGCCTCTAGAACTGCATTTATCACACTATATCATTGTTACTTGCCCAAGCGTAAACTACAAGTCTTTGAAGCTTATTCTGTTGTTTTTCTATTCTTGTTTTATAGCACAATATCTAACTCTTATAAAGAGATCAATAAGTGCTTATATAATAAATAAATGGCTCCCTTCTTCCTCACCATGTCAAACACCTAATACATGACCAGTTCATTCAAGTTGTTTCTATATCTTAAAAAAATTTATATTTTCAAGTAATACTCTTATTTTCAGAATTAGAGTACTTTTGACGTTTAGAAAGCCTCTAAATTAAACAGGATAATCTTGGAATGGTAAGTGAGACTTGCAATATTTTTGGAGGCAATAGTGAATTTTCAAGTACTTCAGTTTTTTTTTATCCATCAAGTGGGGGGTATATTTCTCTTTCAAGTAAATTGCTATAATTACTGAATTCAGATTGAATGACACTGTGTCCTCTCATAAACAATTCTCCCTCAGTGGATAGCTGAGGTAATCTGTAGATAATTACTTCTAGCAGGGTTAGTCTAACCATGTGCATACCTTGGACCCCACACTCTGAGCTCTTGAAATGCTAGTTGCTTCTCAAGAGCCTTCTTCATTGTTTTAATGGGATGTGAATGAGATTCTCACAACTGCTCTTCCTTGTGCTGTAAATGCATGCCACATAATCGAATCTGTAAGCGGTCTTGGGAGACCTAAATCCACTCATACAGATTCAGTGGGTGTGTTTCTTGCGTACTATAATTTATTGCCAGGAACCCTCTGTCAGTCATATTTGAAATGTATCCTTAATATTTTTTGCGATATGTAGGGAAGCAGTTTCATTCACAGTCATTATGAAAATCAATTCAGTTTAGTTGAAAGGTACCGTTGGAGTGTGCTTTCCACAAACTGGAAGAACTCCATTTATTCCTGTATACAATTGATGGATGGTTATTGTTCATCTTAAAGCATTCAAGTTAATAAATAGCAAAGGGGTTTTAAAAGTATGTCATCTCCATTCTGCAAGCACAAATAAAATTATGTATCTAAGCAATCATCAGCAGAGGCTACCAACATCATGAAGATATTAACAGCACAACATTATGTGACATCTGATGGAAGTACAATGATTAAGTATTCATGCCCAAACAAAATCAAGCCTAGAGCTGATCAGGTCTCAAGTTTTAGCCACTAATGAATATAAAATATGTAGGTAAATATACTAAAATTTAGAGATATAACCATTAAAGTCTAGGCTGTATGAATCTTTACTAGTAAATAAAATATAAGATAAACTCCTTAATTTCTCCAGAAATAAGATAAATGGAGTACCTAAAGATCAACATTGGCCATTAGAAATAAAATATATATCACAAATATAAGCCAGATATGTAATTTAGATTTTGTATTAGCCACACTGAAACACTTTTAAAAGGTGAAATTAATTGTAACACATTTTTAAATATACACACACATATATACACACACATTTCTATGCATATGCATAAAGAGACTTATTGCAAAGAATCGGCCTACACAATCGTGGGAGTGGACTAGGAAAGTCTGTATAGCAGGATGGTAGGCTGGAGACACCTCAGGAGAAGCTGGTGCTTCAGTCTATATGTAGCCTTTCTTCTTCAGGGAAATCTCAGTTTTACTCTTAAGGCTTTATAACCGATTGGATTAGATTTACTCAAGAATAGATCACAGCTCAAGATGATGTGTTAAATGCAGCTTCTAGACATCCTGAAGCCCAGAAGCCCTGACTCCTTAGCCAAAGAAGCTGCAAGATAATTAAGACATATGTGTTGTTTGAAGTTTGTAGCAATATTTTTATATTTTTAAAATTTTAAAAAGTATAACAGTCTTTTTGAAAGTATTACATAGGCTGACTACCATAACTAACAACTCAATAGAAGATTAGATTGTGTAATTTTACTTTCAGTTTTTAGGGTGTCAACCTACATTTGTGTTCAAACAGGATCAAGTCTTCCTTGAAGAAAGAAATAACATGGCTATAGTAATAGTGTTCACCAGTTATCCTTGGTGAAATTCAGTGAGAAAAATCTTCTATGATCAAATTGTATCTTGATTTACTATCCTATATAATAAAGAGGTAATATGCAAATTAACCCTCACAAGATGGCTGCCTACGACCAGGCCAGTGGGGGCTTAGTGAGGGACAACCAAATGACTGAACTAGCAGGCTGCTTGGGGTGACCAGGCCAGCAGGGGAGTTAGTGAGGGACGACCAAATGACTGAACAAGCAGGTTGCGTGGGGTGACCAGGCCGGCAGGGGGGTTAGTGAGGGACGACCAAACGACTGAACAAGCAGGTTGCGTGGGGTGACCAGGCTGGCAGGGGGGTTAGTGAGGGATGACCAAATGACTGAACTAGCAGGCTGCTTGGGATGACCAGGCCGGCAGGGGGGTTAGTGAGGGACGACCAAATGACTGAGCAAGCAGGTTGCGTGGGGTGACCAGGCCGGCAGGGGGGTTAGTGAGGGATGACCAAATGACTGCACAGCAGGCTGTATGGGGTGACCAGGCCAGCGATGGGGCTGTGAGGGGCTACCAGGCTGTCAGGGGGGCAGTTGGGAGCAACCAGGCCAGCGGGACGGGGGGCAGTAAGAGGTGACCAGGCTGGTGAGGGGGGGGCAGTTAGGGGCAACCAGGCCGGCGGGGGTGGGTTGCAGTTGGGGGCAACCAGGCTAGCAAGGTGGGCAGTTGGGGGCGATTAGGCTGATGGGGGGGGCCAGTGAGGGGCAACTAGGCCAGAGGGGGTGGGCAGTTGGGGGCAACCAGGCCGGCGGGGGGGGCAGTCATGGGCAAGCAGTCCAGCAGATGGGGGCAGTTGGGGACGACCAGGCTGGCAGGAGGGGCAGTTAGGGGTGATCAGGCTGGCACACAGAGGCAGTGAGAGGTGATCAGGCTGGTTGGGGTGGGCAGTTAGGGGAAACCAGGCAGGCAGGCAGGTGAGCGATTAAGAGCCAGTGGTCCAGGATTGTGAGAGGGATGTCCCCCGAGGGATCGCGGATTGGAGAGGGTGCAGGCTGGGCTAAGGGGACCTCCCCCGAGCCCCCGTGCATGAATTTTGTGCCCCAGGCCTCTAGTAGTCTATAATCACAGGAAACAAAAAACAAAACTCAACACTTAAATAAAAAAGAACTATATGGTAGTGTTCTTTATATCTGAGCAGCACAAAATGTTGTTTTTTTATTGTATAGGAGAAAGAAAATTTGGTTAAAAAATTACAAGATGAAAAACATTTTCCTGTGACAATTTATCATTTGACAATGTTCATTTTGGGAACCAAATTGTTTCATAGAAAAGGTACTTGAAAGATCTTGCGCTTAGTTCTGTTTATAAAATCTGGTTGTACCTTTCATTAAATCACTTAAGTGATCAGTTTTTAATCTATAAAATATGGCTATATAAATGCTAAGAATTCTTCAGCTTTAAATTGTCAAGATTTTCTTAAATGACACAGCATTTTCAGAACAAGAATCATGGGGTGATAATCAGTGCCCTCCCATCAGTGTTGCACCAACCATTAATAAATATTTTGACTCTTTTTAAAAAATATATATATGTTATTGATTTTAGAGAGGACGGGAGAGGGAGAGAGAGATAGAAACATCAATGATGAGAGAGAATCATTGATTGACTGCCTCCTGCACCCCCCCTACTGGGGATCCAGCCGCAACTCAGGCATGTGCCCTTGCCCGGAAATGAACCTGGGACCTCTCATTCCGCAGGCTAATGCTCTATCCATTGAGCCAAACCAGCTAGGGCAATATTTTGACTCTTATGCGTCTAAAGTTCATATTTTTCACAATAGGTTATACCAGTTGTATAATATGTAGAATGTATAGTTAATTTGGAGAAAATTGTAGGCTAAACAAGATTGCCATTGCATTTGCTTCCTTTACTAAATTTACATTTCACTTAGTTGTAGATTCTAAGTTAAAGAATTTTAGTACTCTTTATTTCCATTAAGTAAAAAATACAATTTATATTCCTGGAGTAAATGAGGTGATTCACCCAAAGACGCAGGGGAAAACAATAATAATAACAACAAAAACACACACCAGCTTTTACTTGTATAAGTCAGCTTACCTGGATTCACTTAAAATAAATATTTGCCTTTATTTAATCTTCTTATTCAGTGAATTGCTACTGCCACTGTCAGTTGTTATTTGAACATTTACACAGAAATACTTCAAAACAACCCTGCACAATTAAGAAACCATATTGGTTAAGCAAATCTACAGAGGACTCCTGAAAGGGCAGGCTTCATTCAACTTTCCTTATCACAAGAAAACTTGCCAGTTCTGTACATGCTACCTTAAGAGTCCCCAATAGACTCCTGGAACAAACCAACAAATAAACAAACAAAAAGCCTCTTCTAAAAGCTGATGCTTCACATGCTTATTAGTGTAGCATGAAAGAAGACAATAATAAAACAGCATCTCACAGTATGAAAGGTACACCGTTGGATAGAGACAGCATGTGTTGTCATTGGTTAATGTGCAAATGTTCACAACCAGGAGTGAATCATGAAACAATTCCATTCATCCTGAAATGTCAGCAAAGCAAAGAAGTGATGAGTAGTAAGCAGCTTTTCCTGAGCATGATGAAAGTACTTACTAGAGCAGCAAAAATAACATATTTAATATTTATATTTTATTAAGAGAGGGACACTTATGCCTTTGAATAATATTAGTTCAGGAGGCAGAGGCTGGACTTAATATGTAAATGCTTAGTTTGATGTCATCATATGTAGCCCCCTTCCTTTCCAGCCTGCTGGCCTACTGCCTCTCTCCTTTCCTTTATATCCAACAGAAAACTCACCAGGAAACTGTTCCTAATTAACATTGTCTACTTTTCAGTTTTACAGTTTCATGGACTTTTAAACTCTCAGCGTTGGAGCAGATTTTGTCAATAATTTAGTTCAGCCCCATTTGCTCCATTGGGCATGTGTTTCTGGTTCTTCTGTATTAATACACCTTTTCCATCAACAAATTATATTTTAAATCAGCTGGGAAAATATTTATTTATTTAACATTTTTGTATCCCTAAATACTTGAAAAAACTTTATTGAAAAAAATAATTCAGATGATTAATGATCAATTTTGTACTTTCATTTGGGCCATTTCCCTGATGTTGGCTGCACCTCATCCTGGGAATTACTAAGGCAAATACTGAAAAATAACTGTAATCTAATCTACAAAGATGTTTTTAGTGATAAGTAGCATGGCAGCCTCGAAAGAATAGGACATACACTATAGAGTCTTAGGAAGAAAGATAAATCTGTATATACTGCCTTTGATAGTATATCAATTTCAAATATAACCTACCATTAGATATTGGTTAATTTATACTTAACTAGAGGCCCAATGCACGAAATTTGTGCAAGAGTAGGCCTTCATTCCTCCGGCTGCCGGCACTGGCTTCCCTCTGGCTCCCAGGACCTGGGCTTCCTTCACAGCCCTGGCTTCGTCTGGAAGGTTGTCCGGAAGGACATCTGGTCTAATTAGCATATTAAGCTTTTATTATTATAGATTTTTGAAGAAGATTTTTTTTTCCTTTCTAAGCCTAAATGTTTACTATTGTCTATGAGATATAATTCAGGAATTAAATAATTAGGTGATATCACATTGACAACACCACCAACAGCTTTGATTACTATTGGTTGATATAGTAAGGCTTAACATGCATTTTCTTCTGAAGAAAATGCTTCATGGTAGATACTGTTCATTAGAGATGAGAAAGCTGAGACTTTTGCCTAAGAAGTGAGATTAGTGGCAGAGTTGGAACTTGATACAATAGCTCAATGATGCCATCTTTCAAGTGTTCTTACCCGTTCTCCTCTTCTCTCCTTTTATACCACACAATGACCAGTTCTAATTAATTTAATAAAACAAGAACTTATTAAGGGATCTCACAGAAATTTTGAAAGGACTGAAGACCAATAGAAGCATTTCCATAATTAGCTGCCAGAATCTCAACCCCAAGGGGACCTGATAAAGGTGCATTTATTATTTGAAAGCTCTCCACTCAGGAAAGCACCATGAGAGCTGCCAGCTTTAGAACCATTTCATCTTTTCCACGATCAACACGCTGCTGACATGACTGGACATTGTAGAATCACACTACCTCTATCACATGGCACATTATCAAAATGAATGGTTCACATTCTGTATTTCTCAGCAGGTAATTTAATTCAAAATCTACGCTTTATGTGGGTGCATCTGATTAGCAGAAGCTGTATCATGAAGCTGTACCTTTTGATTCAGTGGTGGCTGGGCAATGCAGCTGTGGGGTTTAGTGCTGTTAATTTTGTGAATGAATCAACAAAATGTGGAGAAAGTCTTGTAAGTATGTGAACCACCATTATTGAGAGCTGTTTACTAGAATGTCCTGGTACTTATTTAGTGACTAATATATACATAAATCACATAGTGCAAAGATTCAGATCTGAAAATTAAAGAATAAAATGCATTGCTTATATTTTCTATTTTGGTTAGGACATGTGGAGGAGGCTGGGGATAGAAAAACACAATAAGATATACTGCCTACCCCTCATATTTTATTGATGTAAATCAAACTTGCATCTCAGTTTAACTAATTATTTATTTTAAAACAGAGATTACTTAATATATAGTTAAAATCTCTTTTCTCTATAATTTCCCCATATGCAACATGTATATATGTATATATAGATAGATATATATATGTATTTAAATATATAAATACATATAAACATATATAAAACACCATATTATAAGATTACCTCAATGTCTATATTGTTTAATTGCATATTGGGAAAATTAATACCAGGTTGGTACTTTCATATTTAGACTAGTGGCCTGGTGCATGAATTCATGCACATGTGGGTTCTAGCTGCCTGCCCTGGCCTGTGGAGGGGCTGGCCAGGGGGAGGGGATGCGGGAGGTTGGCCACTGGCCCTGCCCCCATCAGGCTGGTTGGCTGGCCACAGTGTATGTCATAGTGACCAGTTGTTCAGGTCGTTCCGGTCACTTGGCTTTTATATATATATAGCCCATTATTAAGCAGAATTTTATTTTCATCTGGAAAAATAGAGTTGTTTATTAAATATCAACATACTGTTTTCTGTATCTTAAGGAAGCCATATTTGATTTTTATTGACTCATCAACCACAATCTGGATGGTAACATAATAGCTAAAAGTGTGTTTGGAATTTACACATAAATAATCAAAATTATTTTTCAAATAACTTCTAGAATATATTATTACTATATCAATTTACTGCAAAAGAATTAAGGCAGATAGGAAATAGTCCACTCAGCAGACTGGGTTTCTCAAATTCTGCACATTCCAATAACAGGCCTACATTCAGGACTGATCCCTAAAATATTTTGACCTCAGATTGTTTTTTATGTTTGAGGCCTTGGGCTACTCTGCTATATAATTTATCCTAACAATGTGTATTGCGTTGAAGTTGGGTTTATGCTTGAAAAATGGGGAGACAGCTGGACTCTGAGTAACCAAGGCCAGTCATTTGGGTGACCCCCAATAAAAATTGCTTCACCTCAAGACTTAGGTGAGCTACCCTAGTTGGCAACACTTCACACATGTTGCCACAAATCAGTGTTTGGGGAATTAAGTGCATTGCCACGTACCTCCACTGGGAAGAACAACTTCAAAATTTTTGCCTGCCTCTTCCTATACTTGGCCCATGTGCCTTTTTCCTTTGCTGACTTTAATCTGTTGTTTCTGCTGTAATAAACCATAACTGTGAGTATAAGGGCATTTGAGTCGTTTTAGGTTATCATTGAGCTGAAGGTGATCTTAGAGACTCTTGACCAAACAAAATGTGCTGAAGATCACATAGTTTTCTAGGATAATCACAGATTTTTTAATGAAAAATATCACACATTTTTAAGAGCATATCATTTTTATACATATGAAAATATAATTTTTCAGAGCTGCAGGCATATGTACTTTCTCTTTAGTAAAGTTGTGAGCAGAGGCGCTTTGCCTTCCAGTGCTCATCAATATTGTCTAACAGAGTTGGAATATTTATTGCTCATGAAAAGTAAAGCACAACTGTATTCTGTAAATGAGATATTATGGACAAAGTCGGTTGTGTAATGGATTTTTAACTTCTTTTTTATAAAAAGAAAGATGAAGAAATATCGCCATCTCTGAATCTTCCTGTTGTAATTAGGAAATATCCAGTGGAGAAAACATTGATCCTTCTTTTCTTTTGTTTCAGTGGGCAACCCTTCCCCTGGCTTAGTTTGCAATAATCTCAAGCCTCCTTCTAGTGAGGAAATATCTTTGGCATGGCATCCTACAGTACAACAGTTACATTAGAACCATCACTTCATTGTTCTGTTGTCCTGGTTTAGTTATTTCCTCTTATATTGTACCTAAGACATTCATTTCCATAATGATGATTTGCTCTTCCATATCTTTATTTGTTTTGATATCAAGAAGTCCCTATGATGATCTAATATGCCCATAGTTGCTAAGATTTAGGAGAATTTGTTAACTCTAAAGTCATATTCAAAAAGTCATAGATAAATTTTTGTTTTGATTACTCTAAGTATGAAATTTATTATGCATTTATACATATAAAACATAAAAATATAAAATATATGTATATGAACTTATATGAAAATTATATATATATATGAAATATATATTCAAATACTTGAAGGACATAATACTGCATTCTCTTAGCTAGTGGAAGTACTACATATTTAGAAAGCAACTTACTCTATTTCAATAGGTAAATACATAATAACTTCACATAATAAAACTAAAAATATCATTGGTATAGTTGAGATTTGTTTTTAAGTTTTACTTTAGTTTGACTTTAAAATTCTATATGCTATTTTAAGAAATTGGAATACTTGATGAGATTTCAAATATTGGCAATCCTCAAAAGGATAGGAAAGAAAAATTCAATAGTAGTACAGTAAGATATAAACTCTGCAGGCCTAACTGGGAGTTATATTCCATCTGTCTCATGCTTATTTCAAGAGCAGAAACACAAGCTACACACAATGAACCTGATGCTTTTCCGCTGCTGGCCAACAAGCTGTTGCATTTGAGCCAGTTATAACATTCATATGTTATTCAGTTAGTTTTACTGTGAAAATGTTTTTCTAGTCCAATGACATTTATGGATTTCCTTTTACTTAGAGGTTTTCTACAGGCTTTATATGTTTATTCTGATTGTCTTGTCTTTTTTTTAAGCCTTGCAAAATAAGAAACTATCACAACATACTACTTTGTTCTGATTTTGACCGTAAGGCATATGTATTATTCAAGTAGCAGACCAACTGGAACACAAGTATGGCACACAAGTAGTTTTATTACGGTCATATAGGATTATCTGAATTTTATTAGCTGCTGCTGGTTTGTTCCTGAAAGAAATACCATTTATTACCATAGCAAACTTGAAAAATTTCATTCTCTGACTGGGCTATATTGAGATCTCTGGCTTAATAAAATAGTTAGGAACCAGTATTATATATATACTAGAGGCCCGGTGCACAAAAATTTGTGCACTCGGGGAGAAGGGGGAGGTCCCTCAGCCCGGCATGTGCCCTCTCACAGTCTGGGACCCCTCGGGAGATAACGACCTGCTGGCTTAGGCCTGCTCCCAGGTGGCAGAGGGCAGGCCCAATCCCTAGGTGCAGCCCCTGGTCAGGCTCAGAGCAGGGCCGATTGGGGAGTTGGGGCGCCGCCCCCTGTCATGCACAGAGCAGGGCGGATTGGGAGGTTGCGATGCCACCCTCAGTCATGCTCAGGGTAGGGCCAATCTGGGGGGGTTGGGGCACTGCCCCCTGTCACACTCAAGGCAGGGTCCATAGGGAGGTTGTGGCACCACCCCCTGTCACGCACAGAGCAGGGCCCATCAGGGGGTTTGGGGCTCCGTACCCTGTCACGCACAGAGCAGGTCGGATCAGGGGCTTGGGGTGCCGCCCTCTATCACCCACAGAGCAGGGCCAATCAGGGGGTTGGGGCGCTGCCAATGTCACACTCAGGGCAGGGCCGATGGGGAGGTTATGGCTCTACCCCATCACACACAGAGTAGGGCCCGTGGGGGGGGTGGGGGGGTTGGGGCGCCGCCCTCTATCACCCACAGAGCAGGGCCGATCAGGGGGTTGGGGCACCGCCACTGTCACACTCAAGGCAGGGCCGATGGGGAGGTTATGGCTCTACCCTGTCACACACAGAACAGGGCCCATGACGGGGGGGGGGGGGGGGGTCGGTTTGGGGCGCCGCACCCTGTCACACACAGAGCAGGGCCAATCAGGGGGTTGGGGAGCTCCCCTGTATCAGGCACAGAGCATGGCTGATCAGGAGGTTGGGGCGCCTTCCCCTGTCACGAACAGAGCCGCAGGGCGATCAGGGGGTTTGGGTGCTGCCCCCTGTCATTCTGATCCCGGTGCTGGGAGGCCTCTCAGCTCCACTGATCCCGGTGCTGGGAGGCATATTACCCTTTTACTATATAGGATAGAGGCCTGGTGCATGTGTGGGGGCCGGCTGGTTTGCCCTGAAGGGTGTCCTGGATCATGGTGGGGGTCCCCACTGGGATGCCTGGCCAGCCTAGGTGAGGGGCTGAGGGCTGTTTGCAGCTGGTCACACACCCTTCAGGGTGGGGGTCCCCACTGGGGTGCCTGGCCAGCCTGGGTGAGGGGCTGAGTGCTGTTTGCAGCTGGTCACACACCCTTTAGGGTGGGGGTCCCCACTGGGGTGCCTGGCCAGTCTGGGTGAGGGGCTGAGGGCTGTTTTCAGGCTGGCGGGTGACGGAAGCTCCCCACTGCTCCGTTTTTTCTTTTTTTTTTTTATTCTGGGCCAGCTTTAGCTCTGAGGCTCCAGCTCTTAGGCCTCTGCTCCTGAAAGCAGGTATCTGGTTTGTTTCGGTTCTATAATCGAAACTCTGTATCAACTCTAGCTATGAGATCCTGGGCTCGCTGAAAGCAGGTCTGGGGTTTTGTTTACCTTTTATTTTATTTTATTTTTTTTTTTTTTATTTTTTTTAAAATATATTTTTATTGATTTTTTACAGAGAGGTAGGGAGAGAGATAGAGAGTTAGAAACATCGATGAAAGAGAAACATCGATCAGCTGCCTCCTGCACATCTCCTACTGGGGACATGCCTGCAACCCAGGTACATGCCCTTGACCGGAATCGAACCTGGGGCCTTTCAGTCTGCAGGCCAATGCTCTATCCACTGAGCCAAACCAGTTTCGGCTTGTTTACCTTTTATATTCGTTACAATGTTTTTTAAACTGCAGGCTCAGAGGCCTGCAGCGGGTAACGTTGGAGTCTTCCGTCACTGAAGCAAGCAAGCCTCATGTTAGTTTCAAGCTGCCTGGCTGCTGGCTGCCATCTTGGCTGGCAGTTAATTTGCATATCTCGCTGATTAGCAGTCGTATGCCAATTACCATGTTTCTCTTTTATTAGGTAGGAGATATATATATATATATATATATATAATATTTATATATAATATTTATATATATTTATTTATATATTATATATATTTGATAATTTACCAATTTATTTACTTTTTATTTGATTTTTTTATGGAAAAGTGTTTCTACTCTGGAGGTGGGGCATACAGGTGTGGATGCCAGTTTTGATATTTTCTATCTAGATTACTTTCATATTTAAGACTAAGAAACCCAAAAGACTATCTCTCTCGTCACTTATAAGAGGGACGATAACAATTAAGTATCCAAAAACAAGGTGCCAGCCAGGAACAGTAGGTGGTTGGTCTCCATGGAATATACAATCCTGCCTTAATTCATGGAAGATAAAACACAGTAATTCACTAGCCCCTAAATTCAGGGAAATTTAACCCACATTGGAATTGTATTACTAATAGATAATGGATAGGAAGTGCATAAATTGTATTTGTTTCTGCTGCACAGGTTTTGACTCAATCGTCCCACTTATTTCTTTAGCAATATGAGAAGTAATAACTTTTTACATTATTCCAGCACTAGGTTAGGAACTTAATCTAAATTATCTCAATTAATTCTAAAAATAAATATTTGAAAAGATGCCATTATTTTCTTGATGATTGAATATTTACTAGAGTATAATCTTCTAGAGGACAGAAACCATGTTTATTTCACTCATCAATTTACATTCAGTGCTGTGGTACTTGACACATAGCAGAAACCAATAAAAATTAATAGATGAATAATCAAATCCAATTTTCATGTGATGATTCGGGGCTCTAATTTACCAAATTATTTGTTTTTGTTTTCACAATGAAAAAGTAATGCAATTAATTCACTAGCCCTAGCCTGTTTGGTAGTTCCAAAATTCATTTTCCAATCTATAATTCTAAGGAATCATCATAGCAAACTTTGAGGACAATGTATTGTATTCACCTTACCTTGTACATTAGTTTCTAGATCTTTGCATATTGAATTTGTCTTGTTGAATTCGGGCGGGGGGGGGGGAGGGGAATGAATTAAATGCAATATACACACTTGATTGGTTGCAGACATTATACTTGAGTGATAGATTTATGCCTGTGTTAAATATTGCTTTATTGTTCTGTGGAATAAAAAGTATAATTTAATTGCCTGTGATCATATAGAAAATAGTCTAATGGTCTACCCCCAACAGCCCTACCAAATATAGGTAGATCGATAGCTAGCTAGTTAGATAGAGGAGTAGTTTTATCCTAGAGATTGTATCCAGTAGTTACCTGCAGTTTAAATGTATATTTTTATTTCACTGTTGAACTTTTCTTTCTTTACCTTCTCAGTACATTGGCTGTCTGGCTGAATTTACGACCAGTGACCTGCATTTTGCTTTATTCTTCAAAAAGTGGTTTAAAAGCATTCTTGAACTCTCCAAACAATAAAGTCTAACAAGAGTAATGCTTTCTAAACAATAACTCATTTTTTAAATGGTCAATAAATACAAACAAGGCAAGTCCCCAAAGTCCTCTTTGTCACTTACTCATGAGAAGAAGAATCAGGAATAAAAACCCATGTGGACTTACTACACAGTGACAGCTCTATGGATCCTTCCAGGCCAGCGCTGGACCCCAAGCCAGCTCACTGTGGGTCATTTAGCACAAAATGGTTGGAAAACAGCACCTGGAAGCAATCGCTCATGTCTTTTAGGCTAGTTTATCTTCAGCAGTTCCACTAGGTGGGATTGGAATGAGATGGGAAATTCTACTGATTTTGTAGCAAATTTAGCTTCTCCTAAATTCCAAGTATTAGGTCTCATATGATTAATGGTGACTGTATAATTAATATTCTGAATCAGAACAACTTGAGTGTAAAAGATAGCGCTATTAATAATTACACTGGGACAACTGGCTCAAAGAAGGATTATATCAGGCAACGTAAGAACAATGGTCATATTAAATATGATAAATTCTGACTAATTACTATGTTTCCTTGGATCCCAAGTAAATAACATGAATCAGATAGTCTTAACTTATATGCCCACACACAATAAAAACATTTTCTTAATCTATACCTTAACATAATCATACCTCAATAAATTTTAAAAATCCCCAATAATTCTTAAAGCGTATCAAAAACTTCCCTTCTTTCTTTTTATCATTCTTACTTATTTATTGAAATAACATTGATTAGGTAATTTACATGCCTCTGACTATATTAAAGGCAATTATTCAGGAATTTAATGTTATAAGAAAATACAAACAGGATAGTTTTACTTTTTAAAATTTTAAACTATATTTCTAAAACTGCATCTAGAATTTGGTCCTCATTTTCTTTTATCTGGTGATCTTTAAAAGGAAAGCAAGTATTTTCTATTTAATTTATTATGTGGTTTTTTTTCCATCACCATTTATCCCTTCCATACCCTCTTCCACCCCCACCCACCCTCCTCCCCACCCCAGCAATCACCACACTGGTGTCTATATCCATGATTTCTCTCTTTTTTTTCTTTTTTGCTCAAACAGAAAAGCCTTGTTTGATTGTGCACCATTATGTGTTACCTACTCGACTAATAGATTTGTGTCTCTATTAAAGCTTCATTCTCATGGGCAATGAAAATTATAACCTTAGGAAAGCAGCCATTGAATGACCTGCTAACTCTCCTGGGCTTGTCCCATCAGAGCTGGGTCTGGAATACTTCCTTGGCTGTGTGTGTTTTCCTTCTTGACTCTGTTACCAAAATGCAGTGGGCTAAAGTGTTTGGACTTCTTCTCCTGATAATAGACAACAGATGCCATTTGTTCTACATATAGGTTTATAGCCTACAATGTAGAAAACTGAGTAGATAATCTTTACTCTAATCGTTGTACCTTCCCAAATGGCGTTTCCTAGAGACTATTTCCAAAATTTACCTGCATCTTGAATGTGCTATTCATGGTCCATTAAGAGTTTGAACAAAGATAATGAAATTAAATCAGGATCAATAGGATGGTGCAGAACAAATTTAATTTCCTATTGGTTAATGTTTTAGAGTTATTCTCAGATGGTGCTAGGAGCAGTTTTTATTGGGCTCTTTTCTTCTTTCCTCCTTTATTGTCCTCTAGTTTATACCCTCAGAGCTTGATCCTGGCTCAGTTCTGCCACGGATGCTCCAAATGGTCAAGCCAGTGACCTCATCCTTTTCCTGACTCTGTGGTTGAGTCATGGGAGGCCATTTAAGCACTCCATCTTTTCTCAGCTAGTTCTAAAACTACCATTGAACAGGGTGCCTAACTTGTATTGTGCCTCAGGAAGATACTCTATCATTTATGAAGATTACACAGACATTCATACTTATTGCAGACAATAAGAATCATATCAATGAAATTTTTACTGTAGTAAGGTTTAAATAAGTGCCTTGAATTAAGATTTAAATCTGGCTAAGATCTCAGCATGTGGGGGGGTTCAATCATTCCACCTCCAACCTCCCAATATCTAGCTGTTCCTTTATCAAGGATATTAACTAACTTTGTGTACAATATTCTACCCTCTAACTAACTTCACTTATATTTTAAATTAGAGCATATTTGCTTTTTAGGTTATTTAGTATTAAACCATGTGCCAAATGTTTGTTTAACTTAATTTAATATTCACAATAATCATAGAAGGTGACTACCATGATTGTATTTCTTTTATAAGTAAGGGAGCTCTAAGGAATCATACAGCTACCTAAGTGGGAGGGCCAGGCTCCTGAAGTCTTTGCTTTTCAATCTTCAAATTCTGTATATATGTGACTAATTGCATATGCACCCATAATTCTCTACTAACAAGAACATAATATTCAATTTCTAATAACAGGTATTTAATTGAACTGCTTATACATATATAGGAGCAAGCATAAATTACAGCTGACTTTAGCTTGACTTTACATTTTGAGACCCAAAATAGGCATCTCATTTTAAATTTCATGGGTTCAATAAAATCAGTGAATGTAATTTATTACAGCATTAACAAATGAGTCATTTTTGGTAAACCACAGCTGTTTCTTCAAAGTTTCTATAAATGCTGTTTCCTACATTGGCAGCAAACACAATCAAAGCAGTTTTATTTTTGTCCTGACATCAAGGTGCAGTGTGAGACATGATGCCTCTTGTGAATGCTCGCAATAGCTTGATACACTTTGAATCCCATTTAATTGGATATTCCAAATTTTATTATGACAATAGGTAAGATACAGAAAAAGAAAAAAATACAAATTAAAATTATTGTTTTAAGCATTAGAGTAATCTTGTATACAAATGTCTAAAGTTCATATAACAGTCATGATCAAAGGCTGTGTGTGGAAATTATAAAACCCTCAAAAAGAATGCACTCCCTTTGTGTATGTACCTTAGATTGAAGCATTGAAGATTTTCTTATTACAATTAACTAGAGAAAGACCTATGGGACAGATGGTAATTTCTGATTCTTTTATCTTCAGAGATCATACATGAATTTAATACTCATTTCAAGGTGCCACTATGTGAAAACTTCATTCCCTGTTTGCTTTCCAGTTCATAGATGGTATGAAAGAGGAAAAGAAGGAGGTACTGTTAGGATATTCTTTGAATTATGCTTTCTTAACTTTCAAGAATGAGAAATCCACTCAGACTAGCTAAAATTAAGGGGATGGAGTTGTCTCAAGGTGAAAATACTAGATCTCAAGGAAATTTGAAGCATTCTAATATTATAAAGGGAACAAAAGTTGAAATTTTTGGATAGATTTGGGCAGTGGAGTTTATAACTGTGCAATTAACATCAATCAGTTATACCCAATGTTTCTTCTTTTTTCCTATCTTGCTTCTGAGTGAACACCAGTTCATGTACCTCTTAATTCCAAATCCAGGCATATGACACATTTATTTCAGGCTAACAACCAATTGGGCATCTCTTCACCTCGAGCTGAAAATACAGGGTCACATGACATATAGGTCCAGGGGTTGTAAGAAGGGTAGAACATATTAAGATAAAATAGAAAAATTGACATACCAATTCCTTTTCAACCATGTTTTTGTATAATCCATATTAGGGCAGTTAATCTATTCTTGACCATATTCCTTAATATAAGTCATACAATTCATGTCCTTCCATCAGAATGAAAGGACAAGTGTAAAGACTTCTCAGTCTGAATGTTTTAAATTATCTAGAGCTCAGTTTTAAACTGAAAGAATAGCTTTCTTAATAGCTCAAATAATCACTGTTCTTGTTTTCCATTTTAGAAATTCATGAACTGCTGAAGGTGATTACCTCTTAGCATTGTCAAGGATTCTGCAAATGCTTTCTACAAATCACCATGTATGTGTCTTCACAGGATGTGGTTTAATGGTTTTTATAGCCTTCATTGGGTTAAGTGGGACTCTTAAATTCTTCTATCCTTATTCAAAATCCTGGATTTCATATTCTCTGCCTCCCACCATCACAAAACACTTTTGTCTGTCTCTCTGAGTTTTTTCCTATTTAACAATGTCTGTCTAATTCCATGCAACTTGTACTTGCTTTAAATTTGTATCACATAAGCAATGATATTCAAGATAATAATCTATAATAATAAAAGGGTAATATGCTAATTAGACCAGACATCTTCTGGATGTCATTCTGGACGTCTTTCCTAATGAAGCTGGGGCCTAGAGGGAAGCAGCTCGGGTCCCGGGTGCCAGAGGGAAGCTGGTGCCATCAGCCAGGGGAAGGAAGGCCTACTCTCACATGAATTTTTATGCATTGGGCCTCTAGTATATAGATAATATATAATTTTAAAATATTAGTTTATTTTTATTTAGGCAGAATATTATTGTAGAGTCACAGAAACAAATAAGTTAGGGGTAAAAATGCAGTTGCTATAAATCATGTTATTGGCAAAATGAACATTATTAAGTATAAATTGGATAAGTTGACTTGTCAATCTGTGCTGCTACAATAGTGAAATAACTCAAAAGAGCTGAGATGGCTATTGTTTTTTGTTTGTTTGTTTGTTTTTAGAATAAAACATGGCATTAACCTTGGTGTTACCCAAAGTGTAGTGAGTTTCATATAAATTAAGTAACAAAATCTGATGGAGAGCTATCATTGAATCTGAAATATGGTGTTATTACATGTCCATGACTTATCACTAACATAATAAACTGGGAAAATTATAGAAACACTTAATATAGAGACATCCAGGTTACAGCTTCAGAGTTTTGATTCAGTAGGAATTTGTATTTCTAAACATCACTCCCATCTGTTTTAGAAATTACTGAATTTCATGCATTTGGTGTTGGGAGTTAGATTCAAGCAAGCCTAATATCTAATATTGATTTCAAAATTTACTATTTGATCATGAGCAAAATAAAATACATAGTCACTCAAAGCCTCTTTCCTTAGCTATAAAATTGCTGTAATAATATGAATAGTCAACTATAGGGTTTCTGTGAAGATTGAGATAATGAATATAAAATAGTTCATCTCATGGCCTAATACAAATTTCCTAAAAGTAAGTATTTGATGTTAATATCATCATCAACAGCAACTTCTCCTAACTTTGTTACTTTAGACACATTACAAGAATTCTCTGTGCCAGTTTCTTTATCTGTAAATAATGATCAAAGAACCTATCTCATACAGCTATGGGGCAAATACATAAAACAGTGGCTGATTTAAAGAACCTAGCACATTACTTGGTATAAAATTGGTGGTCTAATTGTAATAATTATATTCAGTGTCGGTGAATTAAAATAATTATTGTTCTACTAAAACCTGTAAGCTGTTAATTAAGTAAAGCAGTTATTGAGGGGAAAAGAGTGTGTCTCTTCCAGATGATATTGTAAAAGAATATAGGATTAGTTCCTCTACCATCCATCCATGCTAAAATCATCATTAGGCAGAGGGCAAAATGCCTCTTTTTCTTACACATTAAACAGGAAGTCATCTAAGATATATTCTCTCCTAAAGAGTGTTTCCAGCTTTAAAATAAAAATGCAAAACACCCAATTAAATGTGAATTTCAGGTGAACAATAGTTACATTTTTAATATTTTCGTGTTAATATGCCCCATGCATACTTCAGTATAAAGATATTCTGTGCAATATGTGGACATACTTGTAGTAAAAATAATTTCTTGTTTTTCTGAAATTTAAATATAACTGGATGTATTGTTATTTTTATGTTTTGTTGTGTGTTTTTGTTTTTGTTGTTGCCAATTGTATTTTAATCGTAGTACTGGATATTCATTTTAAACTGACTTCCTATTTGGATAAAAATGTTCACAATGGTTAAACCACAGGCTAAATGATTCCTCCTCCCCAAAAGATGATCCCTGAGACTGCAGACAGCCTCAAAAGGCATTTTTCTGATTCTCAATCACAAAGATCAGAAATGTGGGCAGTAAATTGATATCTATTTGACTAACCTGTAATTTTTCTCAGCTGGCTAGATAATGTCAGTCATTTTAATTCCATTTCTCTGCATACTCTTTTTTCTCCTGAGCTCTTCAGCATCTCACCCTCTTCAAAAAGCAGATGTCCATAATGCATTCCTTATTACTACTCTGCTGAGTGTCCCTGGGGACCATCTGTCTGCCAGAGCTCTCCTGTCAGTAGTAGGGGGTCAGGGGTGACTGCTAACCTGAGAAAGGCATTGCTGCTATTCTTGATATGGCACTTCCTCTCATTTCTCAACTTCACAACAAAACCAATTTAAAAATAGCAAGCCTTGTTGTAGAAGTAATACATAGAAAGGTCTTCTTTAGACCTGATGAAAAGATTTCACTTATTTGTACATTGCAAGGTCAAAAGATCTAGGATCTACATGAGAGGCTGGATTAAACAAAGAACAAACCAAACTGCCAGTATGGTGGATTGCTCAGGACCATGAACTAACTGTGAAATAGAAGATCTGTGTTCTAGTCCCCAGTCTACAGAGTGATTTTGACAAGTAGTGAAGGTTTAAAGTGAAGGTATTTCCATACTTTATATAGTAAAGTAGCTGCTGAGAAATAGAATTGCCTTTAAAATAGTAATACTCAAATATGTATCTGGTCTTATTTTAGATTGTATCCTATATAATAAAAGGGTAATATGTAAATCGACCAAACAGCAGAACGACCGGTTGCATGATGCACACTGACCACTAGGGTGCAGATGCTTAACAAAAGAGCAGCCCCTTGGTGGTCAGTATACTCCAACAGGGGGAACACTGCTCAGCCAGAAGCCCAGAAGCCAAGCTCATGGCTGGCGAGCGCAGCAGCGGTGGCGGGAACCTTTCCCGCCTCCGCGGCAGCGCTAAGGATGTCCAGCTGACATCCCCTGAGAGCGGGTCTAAGCCATCAGTCGGACATCCCCCGAGGGCTCCCGGACCGTGAGAGGACACAGGCCAGGCTGAGGGACCGCCCCCCCCTCCCCGAGTGCATGAATCTCATGCACCGGGCCTCTAGTATTCCATAGTTTCCAAAAGTATCAGGTGAATTTTTAAAATGACTTCTTGGAAATCTGCATCACCACATATCACCAGTAAAAATTAGGATAAATCATTCTGTAGCTATTAGGACCACAATATAGTGTTATCGACACACTGTGGGCTTGCTGGCTCCTTTGTTATGTCTCTGTCACAGCCCTGAGACTCATTCTTCTCCTACAGGCTTTCTTGGACCATTTGGTCACTTCCCTCTTAGTTCCTATCACATAGTGCAGGTATGGCTGACTTTGACCAAGCTGTAAGCTTCTGAAAAGCGAATCCCACCTCTACATAAAAATGTGTATTGAGGGATTATGTGCTGAGCACTATGTAAGAAGTTCTTTCTAAATGTCATCTACTTTACTTATCACAAATTTTTGGGGGGGTTGATATAATTAATTCAATCTAAGTAATTCATTGAGGGTGACCCAGATCCTACATATTTGGAATTTGAAATTCAAAGCATTTCATCTCTGTACTATAAATCCTTGTGTTTCACAATGAACTTTCTGCCCAGTGTGTGGCATAATGACTAACAAAATATGTGTAGACTGAACAATTATTAAATTAGTTAATTAATTCCAAAGTTATGTAATTGAGACTCTGCTTATGCTGCTCCTGCTTCTTTTTAACTCTTGGATATTGGACACTTCTTTCTATTTTCTAAGAAAATATGCAAGGCATTCCATTGCAATAAATGGTACAGATTATAAAATACCTTGTTTTAATACGTATAGCAGTAAAAATATTAATTCATTATATATAGAGTATCAATATAGTTGTTAGAGTAAATGAAATATTTATGTAAATAGTAAACAATGTTTTGCTGTAGGGATTAAACGTTCCAAAAATTAGCATATTTGTTTAGAAGGAAATATCTTTTTGTTAGCTATTTATAACACAGCTTCAAAGAAAAATTAACATTCCATTTTCACAATACCATAGATATATGTTCTAGTGAGTGTGTGTCTCTTTCTGTGAAAATTTATATATATATATATATATATATATAGAGAGAGAGAGAGAGAGAGAGAGAGAGAGGTCTCTTTCTGTGAAAATTTATATATATATATATATATATATATATATATATATATTTATATATATATATATATATATATATAGAGAGAGAGAGAGAGAGAGAGAGAGAGAGAGAGAGAGAAATAAGCTATGTCTTCAAGGAAATCAAAGTTAATAAAAAATAAAAATAGCAAAGCAAATGCAATTATAGAACTACTAGAGCAGGGAGAGGGCCCAAGCCGGCAGTCAGACACCCTTAGTGCTGTCCCGGAGGTGGGAGAAGAGCCTGCCATCACTGCTATGCTCTCCAGCCGTGAGTCTGGCTTCTGGCTGAGTGGTGCTCCCCCTGTGGTAGCGCACTGCTTTGGGTGTCTGCCCCCTGGTGGTTAGTGCATGTTATAGCTACTGGTCATTCTGCCATCAGGCTGAAACCAGCTTTCCAACATCCCCTGAGAGGTCCCGGATTGCGAGAGGACGCAGGCCAGGCTGACGGACCCCACCAGTGCACTTTCGGGGCTGGGGAGGGATTCAAGAAGTTGGCCAGCCGGGGAGTAACCATGCAAGAGCTTTAGGTTGTGTCCAACCTGTCTCGCTTATTCCCACTCAGGTGGACCCCAGCAGCAAGCTAACTTACCGGTTGGAGCATTCTGACACCTTGTGGTCAGTGCACATCATAGTGAACAGTTGAGTGACCTTAGCATATCATTAGCATATTATGATTTGATTGGTTGACTGGCCGACCAGACAACTAGACACTTAGAATATTAGGCTTTTCTTGTATAGGATTAGCTTTTAAAGATGGGTGTGGTATGATTCTAAAATGTATTAGGAATTTGAGAGATGCTACATAATGGAAATAAAAGCTATAATTTTAAAAAAGTATATATATATATATGTACATATATATATATATATATGCCAATTTTTAATAAAATTATATTAAGTTCAAGAGTTCAGTTTTACTGTAGAGATAAATTTAAAAAAAATAAAAAGCCTCAAGTAGGAATATATTAACCACATCAATGAGTTATTTTATTCTTATTCTTTCATGTTCTTATGCTCTAATTTATTACATGACTTCAGTTTTGGGGAAATAGGTAAAATGCTCAGCATGATGACATTTACTAAATAACTTCTAAGGCAATATATTCCACTTTTAGTATTTTGAGGAAGCATATTCATTTAACTCTCCAAATGCATTATTAGTGGTATTTAAGGAAAACTTGGAAGTATATTTACTCTTACTCTTAGCTGTCCAATATGCAATTTATTTGTGAGGACTTTTTTCTTATTATTTGCTTGCTGATATTAAAACTTTTCATCTATCACTAATAAAAATTTCTTTCCATTCAAGAAAGACCATAATGTCTAACAGAAAATATCATAAAAAGAACAAAAATGCCTCCTAATAATAAAATAATGAGTATCCTGGTTATATCAAAACACTTTTACTTAAATTCTATTAAAACTTTGTCTTAGAAAAGGTTTATCTATTTAATTATTCATTCACATTAATGTTCTGTGTATTTTTCTGGTACTTTTTATTTTAAAAGTATTGACTTCTCTAGTTTTTAAGTTGTATGCTCTATTTCCTGATTAAAGGCACTGTCATATTTTTCAAGGTTTTGCTTCTAATCAATTTCTACTATTAACTGGTATTCACATGTATGATATTGCTTGACTCTTCTGCCCAGCTTTATTAACAATTACTATAATATTGTTGCTGAGGAACTTCGATATAATTTCCAATAGCCCTTCCACAAAAGAACACAACCAAGGGAATGTCTATCCTTTATTCTCATAATTCACTATCAGCCAGCAGTGTTCAATTTCAAAAAAACTCAGACCAACCCTGACTTCACTCTGTTTGGAGTTATCATCATTTTACAGAGGAAGAAAAAAAAAATCCATCTATTTTTAAATGGAAATACATTTTCTCATTTAGACATCCTCCCAAAAGGCATAAAAAGTAATTTTCTACTCTTGAAACTTCTGTGTTTAACATTTTATTTTGTCTGATCTTATGAAACATGATACAAGCAGATTTCACTAGGGTTATGTGGAATAGAAAATGTTGAGACCAATTAAATCATTCTTTCATTTATTAAAAACCAAAATGAAACTAGCATCCTATTCAAAATGATTCTGGAAAAAAAAGAAAGAGACTTTACCATAGTAAATGAAATTTTATCAATGCATTTCAATAAGTATTTACTATAATAAAATATCTATCATTTTTAGTTTGGAAGTAACATTAAGTAACATTTGATTTTTCACCAAAATCAACTTATAACTTCCCTGACTTCCCAATTAGAAGTAGCTAAGTAATCCTTCTAACATACCTTAACACTTGCCACTACCTCTTAATTCATTAATTTGTTTTAATTTGTTCATTCCAATAGTTATTCCTACTTCTAAGAAATAAGCTCAATGACAAGAAGGATCTTTCTTTTCAAATCTACTGCATTATTCACAGTACTTAAAAAATCCAGTAATGTAAGCATTTGATTTTTAGTATATATTTTTACTGATTTCAGAGAGGAAGAGATAGAAACATCAATGATGAGAGAGAATTATTGATCAGCTGCCTCCTGCAGACCCCATACTGGGGATCAAGCCTGAACCTGGTCGTGTGCCCTGAACGGGAATCAAACAGTGACCTGGTTGATGCTCAACCACTGAGCAATGCCAGCTGGGCTAGCATTAGATATATTATGACTGAAGAAATATATATGGAGGCAGGATGAGAATTTGGGTATTAGGTTAGTAACCTAAGATATAGCTGATACAACATTCTGGCTGGAGAAGGGTGTTGATAATTTCTGAGACTGCTGAAGTTCTTTTAGAAATTTCATCTGAGAAATGTATAGAGAATCTAATTATTGAAAAATTGTCATAAAAAGAGAACAATGTATTTTGGCGACCAGCTTAAGAAACAATGATCAGAAATGTAGCTGCTGAGACAGAAAGACAAACTTCACCTCTAGAGTTTGCTAGGACCCTGAATTAACTCCCAGGTCTAGTTTTCATGAAGCCTAACAATACACTGGCTCCTGGAGTTGTGACTTTCTGTTCCCTGATGTAATGTGTATTTTTATAGCGCAGTTTAACTTAATGCAGTTTGCAAAATCTGTTGGTTACAAAAGAACAGGGTCAGCACAGTCCATCGGACCTACTCAGGTCCCTTCTTAAATAGCTCTTTTGTCTTCTTATAGGTAGACTATTGCCTTGGCTTACTTGTCTTAAATGATTTAAAACTAGGGTCTGCTCCTCACATCATTTTGTATACATAGACCATATTCGGTCAGGCAGATAACTGAGACATAACTCTCCTATCCTCCATCAGCCTTGTTGGTCTCAGTTTCGAAAAATAGGAAGATGTCAGGGAGCACTGCTCTCTCCCAATGTGGTGTAATTTGAAGGACAGAGAAAGGATTGCCTGATCAAGCATACTTCCGTGATATATCCTCCTGCAATTCCAAAATGTCTGTTTTTGGAGCCATTTTTAGAAGACACTCTGGATGAAAGCACATTTAAATACAGCTATTGAATAATATTTGTCAGTCTGTGAAATGTTCAATATTGGCATCTAAATAATAAAACTGTAGACTGTTATCGTGGGTGATACACAGAAAGAGAAATTGGCTTAAAAAGACATTTTATAATTTTACGAAATATATGGCATTTTACCTTTTCTTAGTTTTATTTCTTTTTTTTCTCCCTAAACTTGCTGCCATTGTTTTACATTCTGCTCAGAATACTATTTTGCTTCTTGATATTTTTGTCTGATCTGCAGAAGGGTTTCATCATAGATTTGAATGATTGGTATTTAAATAGAATAATTATATACATATATCTCCTGAGAAATAATAGGTCTCCTAGCTACCTTACAACTACTTGTTAAGCTGCCTGTTATTTTTGTCACACTCTGATTCCTCCTTTCATATCTATGGGGCCTTCAGATTGATCATCTTATCTGTAAGATAAGGAAACTGAGATCTTGGGAGATACCATGACTTCACTAGGAGTCACTCCGCGGGTCCCTGGACCAATGTTATTTCAACCAACCATTTGTGGGAGTAAGCATAGTAGGCAACAAAAGCCCTATAACCCTTGGAAAGGTACTATATAGTACCATATGTTCTACAGGACTTTAATAAATATTTGTTGATTTTAATTACAATTCTTTCAAAGGGGTACACATTCATTTTTAAGTGTCACTTCATTTAAGAACAGCAGTCATGTTGATCTTTGTCTCATAATTCTAATCCTTTCAAGACCTTATATATGTGTACTTTTAAACACTTGTTAGTTTTACGTACTAGTTTATAGTTCTCTCCAAGTAAATTTATAAGAAAAACAAAATTGTGATTATGCACTTGGCCAATATAGATTACACTGCAGTTCAGTGATTACATTTTCTAAAAATCTCTATTATGTATGTCCTCTTGAGTCAATTCATTTTATCAATTAATTATGTAATTAGGGCACTTTTTGGTAACATATTATGCACTTCATAGACTAGGATAGTTTCTTCAAAGCCATTCTGTTCTAATATATAATTAAGTAATTAAGTTTTATGCTCAATAAAGAAAATACCCTTTGAATAATTAGTGGAAAAAGACAGACTATGAGAAGTGCACAATATGTTTTCTTTCACAGATTTGTTACTGAAAGCATAATGCATCATATGGTAATACACATCCTTGATTACCATAATATGAAAATGATGGAATGGTATCTCTGACTATAATGAAAACATCAAGAGCAATTTATTCATATATAACTTCCACATAGTAGAATCCAGTGTGCTTTGAGAAAAACTGAGATTCATTTCATTGTTAAAGCAAAGGAAGTTTTTAAAGTCAGTATTAAAATATTTTACAGTTAAAAAAAAAACTAGAAAAATGGTTAAGACTTTCAATAAAAGAGGTAAAATTTTATCATAAACAGATTATAGTCCTGATGTTATTGGATTTTGTTTCTAGACCCCACTTTAAGTTTATATTTTAGTAATAAATTAATTTCAGGAATAATAGTAGATTAATTATATTTAAGACTTTATTTTTTAAAATTATACTATTTTAACATAAGTGGACCTAGAGGATAATAAGGAAAATTAAATAGTTTATAAAAAATATTTCTACAGTTTTGTTTGGGCCTCTGTCAGAATTATTCAATGTTACAGATCATTGAAACACAGATCAGAGAGTATATTCAGCTCTAAATAGTAAGAAAATTCCTGGGTCACTTAATATTCTTCCATTGAAAACCAATAATTGTATTTTTGTAATAACACTTAGGACAGACAGACAAGGCTGCTTGCTACTCAGGGGCAAGTGTCTTCGGACCTGAGTAGGTCAATCCCTAAGCCTTGAGAGTTACAATCCCATTCTTAGCATACCAAATTTGTGCTGCTTAGTTTAAGAAAATCCTCAATACAATATGATAGTTCAGTTATGGTCACGGCATAGGAAAAAAGACTCAATAAATTGTCTATGGGGCTTAGCAAAAGTTTCAATTAAATGAAAAATGACTAAGAGAGTTCCAGGCAGGAAAAAAAATAGGAAAGGGTATTGTAATAAAAAAAGACAACATTGTAATGACTAAGACTATGATAACACATTTTGTGCTCAAATAACTGTAATTTTATATTACAACTAGGTTGAAGGGAAGTTGGGTTGACTATCACTTGCGACAGGGAATGAGGCCAGAACTTACCTGAATCCAAATCTTTGAGGACCTTTATATGTCTTATTAAGCAATTTGAACATTCCTCTCTAGCTATGGGAAACTATTACTTGGTTTTAAGTAGGAGCTCTGAATGACCAGAAATAGAGTTTGATACTTCATGATGAAAAATAAAATATAATAAAATAACTGATTGGAGAAGGAAGATATCTGAAGTACAGCACCCGGTTGCCAAACAATAACTCAGAAAGAGAAGTGTAAAATGAAGAAGTAGCCCTGGGAATTAGAGCAAAAGGATACATATTTCTGAGTTATTTCAGAGCCATAGTTGATAGAATTTGCATAGATGAGATAGGGAGAGAGTATGATAGGTAGCCTTCAAGATAGTCCCCAAATTATCCCATATTCCGATAGTCACAGCCTTGTGTAGCACCCTCCCACTTTATACCAAAATTGGTCTGTGTGACCAATAGAATAAGAAGAATTGATGGTATGTCACTTCCAAGAAGAAATTGTAAGAGATTTTTCCAGTTGGTCACTGTCTCTCTTTTGGGTCATTTTCTCTGGAGGAAGTCAGCTTAATGTCATGAGGTCAACGTGGTAAAGAACTGATCCAAAGGCCAACAGTGTCATAAATGACCCATCCTGGACACAGATTTTCCAACCTCATTTGGGTTTTCAGACAAGTGATAGCCCGTTTAGCAATTCAACTGTTACTTCATGAAGGACCTGAGGTAGCACCACACAACAATATTCTTCACTATGTTTTAAGCTGCCAAGCTTAGAGGCCATTGGTCATTCAGGGAGACAACCATTGAAAAGGGGAATTAAACCTTGTGCACAATTTTCTGGTTTGTGCAATTAAGAAAATGAGACCATGAAAGAATGCATTTTAAAGATCAGAGTGGAAAAATGGCCAAAAAGATAAACTAAGTTGTCAGCGAAGAGGATTTGTCAGTAATTTGTCAATTGATGTAGTGCTCAAAAAAATGATCTCAACTGGAGTAATGATTTGCTGAATTGATAAGCAAGGAAATGTGGTTGAGAAATAAATTAGCTTTTATTTAGGCTGGTAGTTTCATGGCAGCACAGCAATCCAGCTATTTTTTAAAATATTTTGAAGGAGAAGCATTTGTGATATCTCCCAATTATGTTCTGATAATGTCTAAACTCATTGGCTTTACTTCCCCAGGGTTATTTCTAATTAATAATTTATATGTATCCAATTAATAATTTATCAAATCTATGTTGCTATTATCACAGCTTCTGACCTAAATTCTCTATCTCAGTGTTTTTCCTTATTGGGTTTCCTGCTAAAAATCAAGTTTACCAATCAAAATTTGTTCTGCTTTATATCCCCAATTCAACTGTCATGTCTTTTATTAGAACCTCCCTCAATTTCTCTAAGATAGTGTGTTGTCCTTCTTTTGAACTCTCGTGCACAATGCATGCTACTGTTAAAATATGTATTACAGTTGAACTTACATCATAGGTACTTGTGTACATCTGTAATTAGACTTTTAGGTCTATGAATTATGTTTACTTATTTTAATGCTAGAGGCCCAGTGCACGAATTCATGCACCAGCGGGGTACCTCAGCCTGGCCTGTGGGATCGGGCCGAAAGTGGCTTTCCAACATCTCTCGAGGGGTCCTGGATTTCAAGAGGGTTCAGGCCAGGCCGAGGGACCCCACCGGTGCACAATCAGGACCAGGGAAGGACCGCGGGAGGGCTCCAGGATGTGTCTGGCTATCTCCCTCAGTTCTAAGCAGGCAGACCCCAGCAGCAAGCTAACCTACTGGTCGAAGCATCTGCCCCCTGGTGGTCAGTGCATGTCATATCGACTGGTCAACTGTCTGTCCCCTGGTGGTCAGTGCACATCATAGCGATCAGTTGAGTGGCCTTAGCATATCATTGGCATATTACACTTTGATTGGTTGAATGGTCGACCAGTCAACTGGACACTTAGCATATTAGGCTTTTATTACATAGGATACTACATAATTCAAGGATATCTAATACATTGTAAATCTTAGTCTCCAAATGAATAAATTCATGACATGTCTCAGCTTTACAAACATATGTCAGTTAACCTCAAAGCAGTGGACTATTTCAATAACAGAATTTTACTTTAGGGGAGGATGTGTCATGCAGTTAGTATATTTTCTTGATTCTCACTCATTCGTGGAATATAATGAACAACATAAACTGATGAACAAAAATAGAGCCAGAGTGAAAAAAATATTCTAGAATATAATAGAAGTAATCCTGTTATTTGCAGATTTTTAATATTTCCTACAACTTTTGTGATTTCATACTATGTTAGTACAGTTTTGGCAATATTATTATACTTAAAATTATCTTATTCTTGAAATATTAATGTTTATTGACTAATATTTTATGTCAGATACTTTTTCTTGAATAATTGGTGTTTATTGCATGTAACATTATCATATTTAAAATCATTTTTCTTGAGATATTAATATTTATTGCATGTAACATTATTATACTTAAGATTGTTTTCCTTGAAATATTAAGGTTTATTGCATGTAAAATTATTATATTTAAAATTGTTTTTCTTGAAATAAAAAAAAACTGAAAAAAATAAAATTAGATTTAACCAGATTTAACTTTTCTTTTTTAATTAAACTTATTGAAGTAACATTGGTTACTAAAATTATATAGGTTCAAGTGTGCAATTCTATAATACCTCATCTTTATATTGCATCTTGTTTACTACCCAAAGTCAAATCTTCTGTCGCCATATATTTGACCTCTTTTACCCTTTATTCCCTCCCCTCACCCTACAGATCATTCATTCCATTTTTTAATACAGTTTTTTATTGATTTCAGAGAGGAAGGGAAAGGGAGAGAAAGATAGAAACATCAGTTCTGAGAATCATTTATCAGCTGTTTCCTCTACGCCCCCTACTGGGGATTGAGCCTGCAATGGGGCATGTGCCAGTAACTAGAATTGAACCTGGGGAGTCCCCAGGCCAATGCTCTATCCACTGAGGCAAACCAATTAGGGCAATTCATACTTTTGATATTGAAGTAACTCAGCAGCTGCTGGTCAGAGGAATACATTTTGATGCATTTATTATTGTCAATAGATGTGCCCAATATTCAAGTATCTGTTCATGATTTTCACACCAAATGAGTTATTTATCTGGAAAACCCCTAAAATAAGGGGTTTTAGTGAATAAAAATTCACTAAAATTTGGATATTTACCTTTTATTTAAATGTTCTCAAAAATATTACCCTGTATTTCAGTCTAGCAAGAAAAATTACTGTATATATGGATGCTTTATTGACACATTCTGTACAATATAATTTCTAAAATTGCCAAATTTTTCATAATATACAATGGTAATTTTAAATAATGGTAAGGCCAGTATGACCATTTATAAACCTTGAATGGCTATTATTTAGATACCAACTATCCATCGATAGCTTCTGACTCACTTTCAAAAAATGTATTTAAATTATAGCATCATGTAACATCTACCACAGATTAAAAAGAAAGTACAGGTAGGACCTCAATTATCTTCACTATTCTACAAAAGTGTACCATCAAGCTTAATGAAGCTGATCAAATCAGTTCATGAGTACATTGCTGTATTGCACAGATCCAGGGAGCACTTTTCACATTATATACAGATTGAATGATGTATTTGAGGTGAAAAATGAAAGATCTCTGCTTATGAGCCCAGTTTGGATCACAGTGTTTTATTTTGATGTTATGCCATCTCTCTGATATGAATAATTTAGAAAATATGCAAGAATCAACATGAAGAATGTGTAACTCAACCTTGAATTATATTCTCATCTTCAATAAGAAATTAAATTTATATAAAATATATGCTCTTGGTACTACGGTTTTTGTGTATTTAGTTTATACAGATTAAAAATAAGTTAATCTATCTTATCCATCTATTATATGAATGGCAGATCTAAAATAGGAAAGTCTTAGCCCTGGCCAGTTTTGCTCAGTGGTTAGAGTGTTGGCCTATGGACTGAAGGGTTGTGGGTTCGATTCAGGTCAAGGGCATGTACGTCAGTTGCAATCAATTGTGTCTCTCTCACATCAATGTTTCTCTCTGTCTTTCCCTCTCCCTTCCATACTCTCTAAAAAAATAAATAAATACATAAAAATAAATCAAAGGAAAAAATATCTTGGATGAGGATTAACAAAAAATAAAAATTAAATTAAAAAATAAAATAAAACAGGACAATCTTGAGTGAGAATATATAGTATTTCTAATCCAAGGAAGAATATTGTGCCAATTTAAATTGCTATTGTACCTGCTTATTTAATTGAAGGCCATTATAAAGTCTACAGATTTCATTTTAGGAACAATGAGGTTCAAGGGCTGGTATATTGTTCCTTTGATTGATTGTTTATGACAGTCAAGTAAAGACATAGCATAAAAATAGCCAGATAATTTGAATGTGTGTAACTATTTAGATTTAGGAAATACAGATTTTTCTCTCTTTGTCCCATTTGCTTCATTGTATAAGTGTGTGTGTGGAGAGAGAGAGAGAGAGAGAGAGAGAGAGAGAGAGAGAGAGAGAGAGAGAGAGATTGAGAAGGATATCATGGACAACTGCAGAAGGCACATGCTTTCTCAGCACAAATGAATTAGGTATGAATCATTTCATTCATAGATTTGAATGAAAATAGCTACTGAATCAGTCAGGACCTATGCCCTTTTTACTTTCATGAATGTAAAAAATAATCCTTATTTTTTTTTCTTAATGATAAATGTCCTTATTTTGATTATAATATAGTTTAGAAAATGAGTACTTCCCCAGTATGTTGAAGTTTTACCCTTTCTTTGTTGAGGCTTATGTATAATTAGAGGTATGAAGTTAATGTATCTGATATTTCTTCTTATCTTTCCTATTGTTTAGGATTTGGAATGTTCCATTTTTTTCAGAAATCTTGAAGCTGATTCTTTTATTTGTTGTTATGCTAACTGTACTGTGATCCTTTAGTAAATGAACACAAATTATTTGTTTTGAATCTAAATGTTTGTTTCATCTTTGTCTTTAGTAATTCTCTAATTAATCCATATGTATAAATTGCATTTGCTATGCTTTTTTTTTCTACCTGTGATATTTTGAGCTCCTTTTCTTTTCCTCTAAATTTTCCCATATAAACTATATTATCCTCCATCTTTATTGCAGTACCCTATATTCTCTGATTTCATATAAAGTATTATGTAGACATTTTAATACCATTTTCTTAGAAACATTATTCAATATTAATTTTAATTATTTAAAATTCTTCTGGACAATTAAAGTATTATTTATCGACCCATCACTTGGTGAAGGTTCATTCTTCAACTCAAAATTGAGTACAATTGGATTATGGTCTGATAAATTTGTTGTAAGAATATTGCGTTTTTCTGTCTTGAAGATTCTCCCTTGGGCAGTAAGCAATAATCAATTCCACTGTGTCATTTATTTATTACAGGGAATATGTAAAGCCTTTTTTATTAAGATGTTTTCAATCCTCATGGTTCCAGTTGCAATATACAATTATATTTTAGTTGTTTATAAGCTGATGTGTTCTATTACAGTATATCAATCTTCATAAGTGACTAATGCACAAAAACAAATTTAAATTTGCAATGCCACTATTACACTTTTCTTTTAAAAATCTAAACATGTAATCACTATCCTGTTTCATTTGATAAATGGTCTAAGTCAAAATAAGCATTCTAATGATTTCAAATTATAATATATGCTGGAGTCATTACTCACAGGTGAATATATATATATTTTTTTATCTCTGATAAACTTCTGGGTTTCTCAGAATAAATAAAAGCAGTAAGAAAATTTTATTTACTGAATTGGAGCAACACACATACTCATTAACAATCTTTAGGTATAATTTAGCATTTCAAGGAATAAGGTATTTGTACTAGCATAAGGCCAAATAAAGAATGCAATGTAAGACCTCACACAAGCTAATAATATGGTGTCACTTCTGAAATATTTGTCTAATCTATATTTAAATGAGAGAATGAGTATTACTTGGAGGAAAAGCAAAGAGGAAAGGTACTGGTAGAAGAAATTTTTCATTTATATATCAACCTTGCCATGGACTGAATTGTGTTGCCACCCCTCTACCCCTGACCCTAATTCATATGTTGAAATTAAACCCCAATGTTATTACATTTGAAGCATTTGAAGATAGGGCTTCCAAGGAGGTAATTAAGGCTTAATGAGGATATAAGAGTGATATCCTGATCAGATAGGGTTTGTATCCTTTAAAGGAAGAAGTCAGAGCACCCGCTTCCTCTACACACACTCACACACAACTCTCTAAGAGAGCTCTCACCAGAAATTGACCCTGCTGACATCCTGATCTCAGACTTCCATTCTCCAGAACTACGGAAAAATAAATTTCTGTTGTTTAAGCCACCCAATCTATAGTATTTTATTATGGTACACCAAGCTGACTCATACATGCTTGAATAATTGTTGTGTGTTTTTTTGCAAACTTTAATATAATGGACTAGATTTACCTTCTTCCAAAGGGCAAGAAGTGTGTGTTGTAATTTGAACCTATAGTATCACTGAAAGTGATGCCATATTATGTATCTTTCAGTTGTATACTGTATTTTCCCTATGTACAGGTTTCTCAATTCAGTACTATTCCAGTGATGTTTCAGCACTTTTTATTAGACTTGTATCTTAGTCTTCCTACCATTTATTTCCATAATTTATTGCCAATTCTGTCTGGTACTATAGACTAATACAGACATTTTGCCTATCAAATAAAGCATGGGAAATTTTATCATCAGCTCCTAGACTAAAAACGCCAAATTTTAATTTTTTTGAGGAATCGCCAGACTGCTTTCCATAGTGGTTCTACCAGTCTACATTTCCACCAACACTTCTTGTTGCTTGTCTTGTTGATAATGGCCACTCTAACTGGTGTAAGGTGGTATCTCATTGTAGTTTTAAGGAATCCTATTTTTAAAAAGCATAAATATCCACAACTTACAAAAAGGATGCAGGAAAGAATACACTGCATGCAAGGTGCCTGGAAATGTGATTATCAAGGACCTCCACAGGTGAACATTATGGAACTCTTAGAACCTTCTCTATCCCCATCTGTAGGACCCAAATAATAGATTCGACTGTTGAGACCATTGTATTGATCTTATTAAAGTATTAGCAAATTAAATATAAAAATGAAGGTAAAGTTTCTAGCCTAGGGACTAAGTTAAAAATAATAAAAATACCCCTAGCTGGTTTGGCTCACTGGATAGAGCCTCAACCTGCAGACTGAAGGGTTCCAGGTTCAATTCCAGTCAAGGGCATGAGCTTGGGTTGTGGGCTCAATCCCCGGTAGGGGGGTGTGCAGGAGGAAGCCAATCAATGATTCTCTCTCATCATTGATGTTTCTATCTCTCCTTCTCCCTTCCTCTCTAAAATCAATAAAAATATAAAATAATAATAAAAATACTATTCCCATTTTAATTTATTTAAAATTGCAATTACTGCCCTGTAAACCCACTTAGATCAGAAAGTTAAAATATTTTACAGTCTGAATTATTTCTGTTATAAATGGACTAGATTGAACATATTCCTTCAATTTCACTCATTTTCTTCTGTCACAATTGAACATAATCACTGAACAATTCTTGGCCGGCTCTGGGACTAATGGGTAGCTGAAATGACTAATTCATAAGTCCTTGAGAAGATGGAATATTCATTGCCAATTCATGTAGTTCATTCAAACTTAAAAGCTCCATGCCCAGTACTTCAGTTGCACTGATGGAGGTAACTATATTTTTAAATAAAACTGAATTCTTGATGTTTTTATTCATAGAATAATGAGACATTTAAACTTGTGAAACTTGGAGTTCTACCCCAATACATTCTTGCTTAAATTTCTTCAACCACATGTGTTAATAACACAAGTTTTAAAATCTATCATGCGATTCTCAAACATAAAGAAAACGAACAAATGAATTATGCAGCGTGCACCAATACACCACTACCTATATTTTTCAGTGAGCCATTTGCAATAGTTTTGTGGCATATCTATTCTATCTTTTCTTTTATCTATTCATTGACCCATCTTTTTCTTTGATGGGTTTTAAAGTAAGTTGAAAATTGTAGTATACTAAGCCCTTCAGAATGCATACCATTAACTGGAGAATGTGATTACTTTTTAAATCCTTCACATTGTGTGATTATCATTACATAAGGGAACATTATTTCTGTTTTCCAACTATTTCCAAATTTTTCTAGATATGGTCTTTGCATTTGATATTTTCTCTAGCTGGAAAAGTCATATTTTTTACTCTCATTTAGCTGTAATATTACTACTTATCTTTCAGATATCAGTTCAAATTTAATTTTTTAGGCATCTTCTTTATGTCTTGATTCTAAACTAGATGCAACCCATTCTTTCTCGAGGCAACCTGTTATTTTCAGTGATGTACTTCTTTGTTTCATGTGATATTCCCTCAGAAAACTAAAAGCTTAATGTTTTCCATTATATACTAGTCATCTAGCACAGCGTTTAGCACATTGTTCTAAAACATATGTCAGATAAATATATGAAAAATTAAAAAATTGTTAAAAATGAGTAATAATAAATTGAAGGATTATGTGGACATGGAAAAATAGTGCTATTCTTGAGCAGAAAACCTCAGTTTCCCTAATTTTTTCAGGAGACCTATATACATATATATTTAAATGTATATATGTGTATATATATATATATATATATATATATATATATATATATATACATATACATGTATATATAGTGTGTTTGTTTGTTTATTATTTACCATTTTATGATAGGTCCATGCTCTCTTCTCCTTTCATCTCATATCTCCCACCTTCTTCTCACAGCTCCTTAAAATATGTCTCTAAATATATCTCTGAATCAATAAATAATCACTAAAGAGATAAATAAAAAAGAAAGGAAAATAATCTCAAGTCTGAACAAAGGAAAACACATTCTATGAGCTGCCTCACTTGTCAAACAAGTCTACTCCAAAAGATCCCCAACAGTGTTAATGTCTTAAAAATAAAGAGTGCCTGCTTTGGACATTAAAATGCTGGGTCAATGCTGCTGGTGGGATACTTGAATCACCTTCCCAGTATTAACTTTTAGTGCATGTAGAAGAGAAGAGCAGGAAGCTTCACTCAAACCTCCTACATATAAACATATATCATGGTCTCTGATACTCATGGAGAACTGTAATAGGCTGGCATAGTGGTTTCCAATCTTTCCAAACAGCTCCCATTCATTGAAATCCCAGGGGAGGAAGAAGGATTAAACACTTGGGGAAAGTGAAATACTATACCCCTTGTATGATCTGAATACAGATTAACATTTTATAAGCTTTATAAATTCTATTGTTAAGGAGCCCCTTTATCAATTTTAACATTTCCCTAACTGTTTTGATCAAATAATTTCCTGAATGCTTTATTAATAATTTTTAAACCATAATATCATCTCCTGTTAATAGATCATAATTCCATGAAATAGTTTTGGAAATGGTGTGCTTAAGTTTTCACCTATTTATGGCCAGAGTATTGATTATAATGATCCATTTACATAAACATGAAAAAACCTAAAGTTACTTTTTTAAAAAGCATGTTTCCAGAAGATTAAGAAGAGTACATTTGAAGTCTCAGAAGGAAAGACGAGATGAAGTGAAAGCAATATTCACATTGATAAGGACTTGCGACTTTATAAATGACAAATACATTCAACTATACATTTAGGAATTCTTAGGAATTCTAAAAAAAGAGAGGAACTCTTACTAAACATACCTTAGTAAAAATGCAGAAAGCCATATATACTCATGTGCCAGCTAACATGCAGATACATTCTCAGAAATTCCTCATTAGGCAACTTCGTCATTTTGCAAACATAGAATGTACTGACACGGTCCTGGATAGGATAGCCTACTACAAACCTACGTTACACTGCATAGGCTACTGCTCCTAGGCTCCAAACCTACACAGCATGCTACTGTGCAAAACAACACCAGATTAAATTAAGCCCAAGAGGAAATAATACAATCAAGAGATGCCATAAACAGGAGATGTATTTTTAACATGCGGTAACAATATAGCCACCACACTGGAATCCTATATCCTGTCAATATATCCATCAGGAAACAAAATGAAATAAAAGCAACCTTAGGAAAACAAAGCTTAGAGAATTCATTACTTTTAGATTAGCATAAAATAAAATTAAAATGGAGGTTCTCTTGGCAAGAGGGAGATGACCCCAGATGGAAAATAAATCTAAATGAATATTGAATGTAAATTTAATAGTTTTGTCTACTACTTATTGAGTTGATATACAAAACCAAAATACTAAGTAATTTGGAGGTAGAATAAATATAGTTATCATTTACAGAATAACCATGTACTAGTCTATGAAGAATGTTTTAGCAAATAGCAAAGGATGGAATCATACAACTGGCTTTCTCTGATCATAACACATTTAAATATAAATCAAAAGTCACTAATCATTTGAGAGATGCAAATCAAAACAACAATGAGGTACCATCTCACACCTGTCAGATGACTATCATCAACAATTCAATAAACGACAAGTGCTGGAGAGGATGTGGAGAAAAAGGAACCCTTTTGCACTGCTAGTGGGAATGCAGACTGGTGCAGCCACTGTGGAAAACAGTATGGCGTTTCCTCAAAAAATTAAAAATGGAACTTCCATTTGACCCAGTAATTCTACTTCTAGGAATATAACCCAAGAAAACAGAAACACCAATCAGAAAGGACATATGCACCCCTATGTTCATAAGAGCACAATTCACCATAGCTAAGATTTGGAAATAGCCTAAATGCCCATCAGCAGATGAGTGGATTAGAAAACTGTGGTACATCTACACAATGGAATACTACACTGCTATAAAAAAGAAGGAATTCTTTTTTTTAAATATATTTTATTGATTTTTTACAGAGAGGAAGGGAGAGAGATAGTCAGAAACATCGATGAGAGAGAAACATCGATCAGCTGCCTCCTGCACATCGCCCACTGGGGATGTGCCCGCACCCAGGTACATGCCCTTGACCGGAATCGAACCTGGGACCTTTCAGTCCACAGGCCAATGCTCTATCCACTGAGCCAAACCGGTTTCGGAAAAAAGAAGGAATTCTTACCATTTGCAACAGCATGGATGGACCTGGAGAGCATTATGCTAAACGAAATAAGCCAGTCGGAAAAAGATAAATATCACATGATCTCAGTCATTTTTGGAATATAATGAACAACATAAACAGATGAACAAAAAATAGAACCAGAGTCATAGAAGCATCAAACAGACTGTCCAACCTGTGTGGGAAGGCAGGGGGTGAGGGAGTAATAGATCAACCAAAGGACTTTTATGCATGCATTTGAGCATAGCCAATGGACATGGGGTGAGGGGGTGAGAAGGTGGGGGTAGGGTCGGAGGTGAGGGCCTGTGCTGGGGGATGGAGGTGGCTGGGGAGTGGTCAATGGGGGAAAAGGAGACTTATGTAATGCTTTAAACAATAAAGAATTTAAATTTAAAAAAGTCAATCTTCACATGTTTAAAAATCAAGAAATAACTAAATAACTTGTAGCTCTAAATAGCATATGGGCATCCAATCACAATGTTTAGAAAATGTAGTAAATTTAAAAAAAATAAAATTTAAAGCCTTAACCGGTTTGGCTTAGTGGATAGAGCATCAGCCTGTGGACTGAAGGGTCCAAGGTTTGATTCCAGTCAAGGGCATGTACCTTGGTTATGGGCACAGACCCAGTAGGGGGTGTGCAGGAGGCAGCTGATCAATGTTTCTCTCTCATCGATGTTTCTAATTCTCTATTCCCTCTCCCTTCTTCTCTGTAAAAAATCAATAAAATACATTAAAAAAAAGAAAATATAAAAATCGCAAATTAATTAAATAAATAATCAATGTAATATTGAAAGGATATTATGCTAAGCAAAATAAGTCCGTCAGAAAATGCTAAGAACCCTATGATTTGTCAGTTCCATCTTGATAAACCCAGCAGTTAACAATTTCTGATACTAGTTAACCTCTTACCATTTCTCTGTTCATCTCACCTTTCACTTGAGAAACCTTCCTTAATTTCCCTTAGGACAATACAATCTTCAAATGATATTCCTACCTTGTTATTCACCTTCAGTGCCTGTTGCTGGATGGATACTCTGCAACATCACACTGTTGTAGTATTCAGACCTCAGTCCTATTCTTTTTTGTTTGGTTGGTTAGTTAATCCAAACCCGGGAAGCGGGGGAGAAAGGAGAGAGAAAGAGAAACATCCATGCCAGAGAGACACATGGACTGGCTGCCTCCCACATGGCCCCAACCAGGGGCGGGGAGCAAAGTGCAACCCAGGCACGTACCCTTGACCAGCATTGGACCCAGGACCCTTCCTTGTGCAGGCCAACACTCTAACCACTGAGCCAGTGGTCAGGGCCTCAGCCCTGTTCTTAATCCATGTTTTACCGCACAACAATTTTTAGTGGTCTCCTCCAGTCCCATGGATTTAATATCATCTCTACATGGATTATTCAGAAATTTACATCCCTGGCTGGGGCATTTCCACTGAAAAACAGACTGATATGCAGTGGAACTATCTGCTGCATATCTCATACTGGCATTTCTAAATTAGCAAGTTTAAGAATAAAACTTTTCATTTTCTTATTCATGCCACATAAACATAAAAAATGTGCATATACACACATTCATACACACGCACACACACACACGTGCGCATGCATGTGTGTACATGGTATCATACCACCCAGTTTTCAAACTAGGACCTACCTGTGGTCTGAGTTTTCTTTTCTCATTTAGGTGTCTTCTGAGTTACTTGTAAATAACCTCTCTCTTTATTTTTTTTCCTCACTCTAATCACTTATTTTGATTCATTATTATAACACTTACCATTATCTAAAATATTACACATTAAACAGTTGACATTTATTTTCTGTCTTTCCTACTAGGTTATAATAAACATCACGAGGACAGAAACATTGTCTTTACTTTCTAAATGTGTTCTCAGAACCAAAAAATTCCAGCTGACATACTATGGGCACTAAATACATATACACTGAGTAAATAAATGTGTGTACAACGAAATTGGCCATAAGCATATGATGTTTTGGTGTTATTCACCCTGCCGGTAATGTTCTCCCCACTTGTCTCACCTTCTCCTAATATTTTCAGGGGGAAATACTGCTTCATCCTTTGTCTATAATAGAACTGCCTCTTCTAAATCTAGTCTTGATTTACCAGGGAGTTTTAAGTGCTGACCCTGCGAGGCTTCTCTGGTTCCTTTTAAAAATCTCTACTGCAGCAGCGTCAGCATGTGTGATGACTTGTGTTTCTATATTGCATCCACCTCTAGCTTATATGTTCTTTAAGTGTAGAATGTCTTTTTCTCCATATTCTTAGCACACAAAGACACTGATAGATATACATGATAAACAGATGAGATTAAAATATTTTATATTAATATTTATTAGAGGGGCAGGTTAGAAACTCATTTCACAAAGAGTTTTTTTTTTTTTTCTAAAATAACTTAATTTCCTCTCAATAGGCTCTGATGATCATGTATTATTTTGCTCTCAAATAAGGATCCTACGTTACAATAAAGGCTTGTTCTGTACTCTGTTGAGAGAGGGAGGTCTTCATAGTTTCTAAATGCTAATTTATGCCTAGAGACAATTTCTGAATAAGATAAAGTACTTTAGTGTATTTTGGGGCAAAGAAATATACTAAGAGCTTCCTTGTCCAAAAATAAGAACAAAGTTGTCCAGAGGGTTAGTCATTCTCCAATAAGGAGAATTGAGCTATTTGTGTGATGGTCATTACCCATAGCTTCATAGGTGTTTAACATTATAATAGGAGCACTAATAAGCATATGTAAGTATGCAACTATTCATATGAATTCATTTCCAAGCTATAAAACACAGAATGTAGAAGTCCATATCAAGTGATATGAAAGCTTCAATTGTAATCTAACAATAGGTAAAAACCAAATATGATCTTCAGAAGATGGTGACAATTATTACTTTATTCCTTATATTTCTACTATAGGCCTGATGCACAAAGTTTGTGCAAGGGGCTGGGCCAGCCCTCGCAGCCCCAGCTTGGTCTGGAGGGTCGTCCAGAAGGAAGTCCAGAAGGTCATTCAGCTGTTCGGTCAAATTAGCATATTAACTCTTTGTGATATAGGATTGAGGGCTGGCTGGTTTACTTTACTCAGTAAATCTCTTCATTTTCCTTTACAACCTTTCCCCTAAAATGAAAGGGGAGTTATCCAATTGGTAATAAAATTTGTATAAAAATATTATACAAATTTAGCTCAAATAATAGACTCAGTTTGTGTGTCTTGCCTGTCACATTGACCAGTAAATGGACACTGAGCTCTTTACTCCCACCTGGCAAACATAGTTGCAACTGATCCAGGACCTGCCTCTTAAAACAACCAGGAAGGGTTACTTCCTTCTTGTAATCTTATCTTCAGACCTGATGATAAGGTTTGTGGCTGGCAAAGGGGACCCTATCATTTTCCCAAAGGTTCTACAGACCCACTTCTTTTGTATGTGGGAATCAAGGTCTGTTTATATGAAAAGTGAGTGGAGAGCTGGGAAAGGAATAGAAAGTTCAAGTTTTGTTTATGGTCTATACTGATTTCTTTATTCCTACTTTATTACTAATGAAGCTGAAACAATAGTTTAATTCGTATCTGGCATCTTATGTTCCTTCTTTTCCAACATCATTCCAGAAACATAAATCAGGGTCATGATGTGGAGCCATGTTTGGTTACTTGGATTCTAAATAAATATATTCCAATTACCAAATATAGGAGATGACATTCATAGCCATGAAGCAATTACAATTCAAGATAAAAGATAAGGTTGTAAAAGCCTGACATGTACAACTGAATTTTCGCAAAGGGAACACACTTGTGGAAAACACACCTAGAACTAAAAACAAAACCCTAGGTCAATCCCAGAACCTTTTCCAGTTCTTGACTCCCCTCTGCCCCCAGGTATTATAATTTTTCTAATTTTAACACTATAGAATAATTTATGTTGTTATTGTTTCTGGGGTTTTTGTGTGTGTGTGTGTGTGTGTGTGTTTTTATGACATGCACTTGCCTTTTTCTTTGGCATATTAAAGGTGCTCCTTGGACAGTGACAATTATATGAATACATCCCCCACCTTTCATTGTTTAAAGGTCAATGGATGCAAATTGATTACCTTAGGCATTTTTGTTTGCAAAGCTTCCTCAGATTCTCTAAAAAAAAAGCAAGAAAAAATATTTGAGTAATTGTCAGGGCCAGCCTGGCAGGGTTGAGCCGGGCTGAGGCAGGGAGGTGGGAATTGAGAAAAGAAAGAAAGACAGGAAAGCGGGGTCGGGAGGACCCCAGTTCTCTCGATGAACTGAAGCGAGTTTATTAGCCACACAATCCTATTTATACACAACACACTGAATCGGAGGTCTGTCAAGAGGAATGTATTCTTTGTTCCTCTTAATCTCTAAGGGAGAGACACAGCAGAAGGACAAGTTCTCAGTACAGCATATCTCAGTAAACAGTTACAGACTTCTTGGTAAGCTATGAAAGGCTGTTCTCATTCTACAAATGTTGCTCTCATTCTACTGATAATCGCCATCCAAACAAGTCTGGGAAAACTGTGTGGGTAAGGGTCCCAGCCTTGCTAGCCCCTTCAGGTGCAAGGACCTTGCCAGCTTACATCTGGCCCCCAACAAGTAATATCAAAGTAGTGTCTTTGAATCCAAGAAATACAACTTGGGACTTATTTGCTTGAAAAAGATAGCATAGTGTAATAAGAAAACACCACATCATAGAGACTATGAGATGTTGGACAAATTACTTCATTTCTGAACTTCAGTTTCCCATTTGTAAAACAGGTCTCATACTAAAAACCACAGGATTATTGTGAGAATTAAATAAGAAAACTCATGTGAAATCTCCTTGATTACTTGACTTATTCAGGGAGATTGATTTGAACCTAAATGTTATTGGAATTATGTTGATGACTCCCATAAACTTTGTGATGCATAATGAGAGAATGGTTGTCGAATAAGGTTTGGCTTCATGTATGAATTGGGTTGAATTTAAGCATTTTTCTAAAATTTTAAATATTTCTCACTAGAAAATGATATCTGATTTTAAACTACATACTGGGCATTTTCAATGTGTTTCTTTTGGTTTCTACAGAGTTTAAATTTTAGAAGAATAAGCAAGTCTTTGGGTTTTTCATTTAAAGGTTTGTCCTCTAAAGTCATTTGATGAATATTGTATGTATGTCCTCTGATGCCAGCACCTTTAAAATACTTGGCTTTTCTAACTGCCTCTTTCGTTTGTGGCATTAGAGACGTTCAGAGGACAGGCAGCACCAAATAGCATGCTTTGCATTCAATGCAGAATCTGTACAGTCAAACTTTCAAGTCTTAATGAAAGGTCATAAAATCTTACAGTACTGACCAAATAGATTTCCTAGCACATTAAATCCCCCATGAATCCTCCTGTACCACTTTAAACACAAGTTAAAATTGCAAATCATAAATACTGAATGCTTTCTTCCCTAATGTAAGTTCACTACTGTAACCTTGTCTGGAAGAGATGCTCCATTTAAAGGTCTGTAACATTTTCATTATCAGTTCTATCTCTGAGGGGTTGGTAATGCAGCTGTTTCTGTTTGTAATGGGCTGAAAATGCTTATACTGATTTTTTTTCCTTAAGTCGGCTGAGAGTATAGCTTTTTTGGGTCTTGAGTTAAAACAAATGGATTTTTTTCTTTTAGTTTTCAACTGCCTTTTTTATTATTGTCCAGTTAAAAATACAGGAGGTAAGGCATATATTTTTATGAGTATATTATATCTAGAGTTTTAGGCTTCATCTAAACCAAGGGCTACCTCATTGTGTGTGTATATGCATATGAATATATATACATTAAGCAAATAGTATTTTCTCTAAGTTTAATTTCTTTTTTGGTAGAAAGTAATCCCATTAAGATATATGAGCTCAGCTGGCATAGCTCAGTGGTTGAGTGTCCACCTATGAACCAGGAGGTCATGCTTCAATTCCGTTCAGGGCACATAACCAGGTTGTGGGCTCAATCCCCATGCAGGAGAAAGCCAATTAATGATTCTTTCTCATCATTGATGTTTCTATCTCTCTCTCCTTCCTTTCTAAAATCAATAAAAAGCATATATATATGCTGATAGTGTATATATTAAATATACACTATTTTTTAATATATATATATATTAAAAAAAATACATGGGAATATCTCCACAAATTAAATTCTCTACTTGAATGGGAAGAGTAGACTCCTAGTAGTATAAAGTGTACTTCAAGCATACAAAAGATTAAAATGTTCTGAATTATATTGCATTTCACAAAAACAAAGACTTCACTAGTTGATGAAGGTATATAAAATACATTTTTTAAAAATGTATTTTACTAATTTTTAGAGAGAGGAAGGGAGAAGGATGGAGAAATAGAAGCATCCATTCACTGCCTCCTGCATGCCTCCTACTGGAGATTGAGCTCAAAACCTGGGTGTCTTCCCTGACAGGGAATCGAACCTGTGACCTCTTGGTTCAGGGATCGATGCTCAACCACTGAGCCACATGGGCTGGGTATGAAATATATTTTTAAATGAAGTGAAATGTTAATAAGAATCAGTGTCACTTCTGTATTCTGTGCAGGTGTTTGCTAAAATGCATTCAGTCTTAGCAATGTCAGAGGAGCCCAAGCTGGTTCCTATAGCCAGGAAACTTGCACTATCCCAACTGCTAAGGTATTTTGAGACATCGACCTGCTTATTGACAAATATGTAACAGGAAAGAGATACTGAGTAGCACAGGAGGGAGCTCACTGAATGGATGAGTAGTCCTGACTTCATCTCTAAAATATTGCATGTTTGTGTAAAAATACCTGGTATAATCCATAAAATCCATCACCCCATTTTCCCTGGATCCTTAAGTTCTTAGAGTAATTTACCAGAAGACAAAGAATAATCTGACTTGCAGACACTTAGAAGGTCTTATTATTTAATTATGTTTCATTATTAATATGAAAGTATTTAATAATTATTATTATTAAATTGTTTTGAAAACAATTATTTTTTAAAAAATAAAAAGAATAATGAGGGTGAAACTCATTATTCTGGGATATTACAATATGTTTCTCTAGTCAGTTCCCAATTCCACTGCTATCCCCATGTAATGTACAGGTCAGGAGATGTCATTCTTTATGGTATCTTGTCCAGATACTATCTCATCCTTTGGTATTCTAAGATTTACAATAGCACAAGATAAGCATAGTTGGAGACTTAGGGCATCACACAACATCCAAAACATTTCAAATTAGGGGGCTCTTACTAGTACATATTATAAAAGAGGTATAAAATGTCGTTTCCTTGTTAAATTAACCTTAGGCAAATATTCTATCAGAACTAGGTAGACATGTTTTAGTGATTTGGGAATAGACATATATAACATCATCTTATACTATATAATAGAAAATAAATAGGTACTTATTATAAACAATTCACTTTGAGAAGATAATGCCAAGCTTCAATCTGGGTTGAGCTGTAAGAGATTCAACATTTTCCAGGCAGCTTAATTTACTTCAATTACGTTTGACTAGCTCATGCACCTGTTATTATTCCTAGGCATACTAGAGTAGGTCTCCTTTCTGTGTACAAATATAATTGAACTTGCAGCGAAAGTAAATAGCTCTTGTGCTTCCAACGGAAGACTTTCTGCAACCTGACGCCACTTGAAATCTCCCCCTTCGTTTATCAAGTAACAACTTAATTATTTTCTTTTTTCCCCCACTGAAATACTTGAAACTCTAACAGATTCAGTCTTAACAATGCAGAGGGAGTAGAAACTGGCACCGAGTCAGAAAAGAAGCAAATGGATTTATCAGGGGCTCTTTTAAGACCTTCATTTACCCACTAGGTAAGTGAGGAAGGTATCCACTACAGCCCTTTAGTCCTATCTGCCTCCACAGCTCTGTCATTGGGATGGTAACTCTCTGACCATGCAGTCACTTCAGCAGCTTAGATAGCTTATTTCACTCATTCTCTCTGTTATGGTTGCCTTCTGCCATTGCTCAGTGCTCTGATCAAAGACACTCCTAACTGTCCTTTTCCACCTGAACGGGAAGTACATGTGATCACTCTTGCCTTCATGTTTAGGATAGTGATTCGCATTTTGGCTGTGTGCTCTGCCAGCCGTAGATAGAAGCTAGAGATCATCGGGCTGTTTTAAAGCGAGCGTCCAGCCTTCATGAAAGAGACAGATAGTGAAAAACAAAACAAACAAAAACATACCATTTTTTCTAAGATAAGCTTGTAATCATTTGTTATTAACAGTTGTGTGTATTTGTGTGCATGGGTTATATGTGGCATGCCTTCTTTGAGAATTGTAAGTCTATTACAGGTAGGATATATAAAAATAAGTCAGATTTCTCTGACCTATCTTCCCCCTTTACCATCTTTCTTTGCTAGTGTCTTGCCTCATTACAGAGATCCAGAAGCCTTCCACTTCCTTCTGGGTACTAAGAATGTCTTCTTTTGCTAAGCCTTGTCTACTTTTGACCAGTAGACTTTTGTTCCAAACATCTATTTTCTGTTCACCCTGATGCTATGAAATCTGGTCTTAGCTAGTGGAAAGAATTTAATGGATGATTGGATAAAGAAGATGTACTACATATGTACAATGAAATACTACTCATCAATAAAAATTAAGTACCACCATTTGTAACAACATGAATTAATCTTGTGTATCATGCTAAATGAAATAAATTAAATGGAAAAGGACAAAAACCATATGATTTTACTCATATGTGGGGTATAAAACAGAAAGTTACAAGTGAAAAAACAAAGCCAACAGGGAACAATGTGGTGGTTACTAGAGGGAAAGAGGGGTGTGGGAGAGAATCAAGGGGGTAAAGGAGGTTAAATATATGGTGATGAATATACTTTACTTAATATAGTTCACCAACATAATGCTAGGAATTATACTCAGTGGGGAGAAAGACATAAATATTCAAAGAATTAAGTGGAGGGGGGGGAGGATATGCTAATCATTCAAGTATACTAAAGGCAATTTGTTTACCCACATATATCTGGTAGAATTTTCTTCTCCCCCAGCTAGTTCTATACTCTAAATTACAACTGACTATTCTATTTCCATTCATGGCAAAGAAAATTTAAGAATGCACGACTTGGGACTTTTAATATACTACTCAAAATTATGTTAAGTACTTCCTAGGGTAAGCATATCACAGTTTAAGACACTTCTTTAATTTCAATACAATTTCTTGATCTTTCAGGGAAATGAAGGAACCCAGGAAAAAGTATTTACAAGAAGGCAATAGATAGAACCATCAGACAGGTTTTCAGAGGCAAACTTGAGGTTGTATAGACAGGTAAAGGAGTGTGAGATTGAAGTGAACAGCTGAATCTAGTGACTAATTGATTATTGACCATCTTTCAGAGCCTAGTGTGAAGAAGAAAAATGTATGAGTGGTCCTTGAGTAAAAACAAACAAAAGTTATGCGTCACTTGCCTATTAAATAAGGGAGGTAATGGCAGTTTAGACCACTAGCATTTCCAATGGTATCTGAATTTTGAAGATGGAATTGCAAGCATCCGCCAAAGGTATGCTAGACTGATGGACTTTGACAACTGTCAGTTTTCAAATCACATTTCACAGGCAAACTTCTAAGTTACTGTGGCGTGTGTTATCTTTAATCCTTGTCAGTGTGGTTCTGTGCCGCAGAACCACATGGAGGACTAGGTAAAGCACAGATTTCTGGGACCCACCCACAGAGTTTATTTTTCTGAAAGTCTGGGGTGTTTCCTGAGAATTTGCTTTTCTAACAGGTTCCCAAGTGCTGCTGCTGCTTCTGCTGCTGCTGCTGTTTCACGAATCACACTTAATATATATCCAAAGATGCTGTTATAAAGGACACATTTTCATAATTTTTTTCCACTGCAGGAAGTCAAATTACAGATTAGCTTAACTTCAGTTCAATTGAGAAAAAAGGAAGAAAGGACCATTCACATTATTATGGTGATGGAATGGACTGAAAATAAATTCCATCTCACCTAATACTGAAATATCACCAACCATGCTGAGATACTTATTGTAGAATCACTCATCTTTATGTGTAAAACTCTGCTGACCTGGACAATATCTGTAGCCAGATTCTTCTGCTGAGGTTTTCTCTTCTAGATACATAGACTTGGTAGCTCATAATTGCCCCAAAGTTTCTTTTTTATGTTTGCGTAAGAGGATAGCAACTTGACTTTCAATAAGTAGCAATTAAATAAATAAATAAATATTCAGCCACTTTCTGAAAAGAAACAGGAGAGAATAAGATGACAATTATTGTTTATATATGACACTATTGATTCACTATGCCTTTTGTTTATACCAGAGTTCTTTGTTCTGTTTCATTTCAATTCAAGACTTCTCCACATGTAACTCTGTAGTTTGTTTTTTATAATGACATAAAAAACTAGAATTTTCAGAACAAAATAAAGATAAGAAATATATTTGTCTTTGTTAAAAATGATCAGTTCAAAATTCAACAAAATAATAACTTTTTAATTATTCAGAAGTAAAGTAAACATTTTCTGGGAAAAAATACCTCTATCATATATATTCTCATATGTTTACATTTGTGTTAGTTAAAAACCCTTCAAAAATATATAAAAGAAAAAGAAAAATAGTGTGAGAAATGAACTTCAGGAGGTCCTCTGTACACTTGATGATGGGTAACTGAATGTTACCCATTTTATTGCTCTTAGCTGCACCTTACCTATAAAGCATAAATTTTTAGTGTGTTTAAAATTGTGATAAAAATTAAGAATGAGTTCACCAGGCCTCTGCTTTCATGAGTGTTAAAGAATAAGTCAAAGTAGCCATTATTTTAAAAAATAAAATATCTAAAGATTAGAATCCTATTTCAGTGCCCTTATCATGCATATCAAGTTCCTTATGTTTTGAACTCACTAAATGACCTTGGGTAAATCATTTGCTTGATTGATGCCTCCTTTTCTTTGTCTGCAAAATAAAGGTTGGGCTAGATGAGGTTTATATTCTTCTCAAAGATAACACACTAAGATATTCTGATTTCCTTGTATCTGAACTGGAGCAATTGTCATAAAATAAACATCTGGAGAATTGGGCAACAACACTGAAAAACCCCCTTCGTATATATTTTTTACTATTATTAGGACAAGTCCTTGCTTTCATTTTTACATTCCAAATTCTAGATTTTTTTAAGCACCATATTTTTTCTACCACATTTTTCTTTTTAAGCTCATGTAGTAAGCTTTTGTAAAAAGATAAACTTTTTAAAAGCAGATAGAAAACCTGACTTAAGAAGGAGAACATTATGTCAAATTATGTGACTGTTTCTTCTCCCAATTCCCGTATAAACTAGAAAAAACTACTAAGGCTAACTTTCATATTTGAAATAAAATAAATGCTTGTCATTTTCAGGTAAGATGTCCATGGAAATAAATGTAATTAGAATAAGAAGAAAAAGAACTAACTTTTTTCATATATTCATTGTGAAAGGGCGAGGGCTATGCCCTCTATCTTGCCCTGGATCCTCCATGTTGGGGCAGAGGCAGAGGAGTGCCTTCTTCCCGGAGGTCCAGGCCCCTGCTGGCCACGCCCGGGAACAAGACCCGACTTGGCGCCTGGCCAATTGGAGGGCCTACAGTCAGCTCCCCTCCCCTCACTATTAAAGCCCTGATTTTCTCATGAGTGGCACTCGGTTTCTGGTCGCTGCGTCGACTGGATGCTCAGGTCGGGTTAGCTAACTCAATAAAGGACCTTCTGCTTTTGCATCGGACTGGCTCCCTGGCGTGGTTTCTTGGGGATCTTGAATTCTGGGCATAACACATTGTACTTCGAAATATTTTTTTAGATAGAGAAGATACTATGATGACAAAATTTAAAGTTTGTGCTGTTGTAATGTGTCCCGCGAATCACAGAAGGATGCCTCAAGAAGTCGAATTAAAGAGTCACGTTTATTGCAATCCAGGACTATGAGGGGCCATTCCCAAATCTCATAGTGATAAGATGGTGGCAAAACCAGACTTATATAGGCAAAGATCACAAAGGTATTGATTACATCCCAGGGTTTGGAATGAGGACCCTGGTTTGCAAAAAACAAAAGCAGTTTACAGAAGCAAAATTAAGCATGTTAATTATAGTTTTGGGTCTCGGGGTCACTGAACTGACAGAAACACCTTATCTAGAGCCCTCTGCTTTTGAGATCACTGAGTTGCCAGGAACTCGAGGTAATTTAGAGTAATTGCGCTGTCCTGGTCTTGGGACCACTGAGTCAACTGGAACACATTATCTGTGGCCACTAAAACAATTTAGGATAATTGTGCTGTCCTGTTTCCCAGGTACAGAAGAATCTGTATCTTTTAAATAGTAAGATAACAATCAATGGGATAGTCACGTTATAATCAATAAAGGCATTCAATCGAATGGGATGATTTATACAATTCAGAAAATCAAAGTAACTTTTCTATTGTTAAACAAAGCAAATAAGTACCATACTTCAGTGCCCTGAAGAGAGTTATTTTATAATGTTGCTTCAAATCTTTAAAATAATTTGGAAAATTAATGTAATAGAAAAATATCTTAGAATCTTCAGAGAAAAAAATAATATAATTAATATGAGCAGTACAAATATAATATTACCTATCTTAAATAGGTAGATGATTGATGGATAATAGATAAATGTTAGATGATAAATAGATGATAGATGATATATAGATAGATTCAGAGAGAGAGAGAGAGCGGTTGAGAGAGTCATTTTTCAGAAGTATCAACTGATCCACACAAAGAAGTTTAAGTGAAATAGCCAGTTTTAGAAGTTGGAAGAGTTTAAATTTTACTCTCTGCTCAGGTAATTCCTTCCCTTAGTTTACATTGGAGTTTCCATGGATATGTTTAAGAGTATTTTAGTTAGACTGTAAGCTTCCTAGAGGAATATGCTATTAATTATATTATTGTGTTTTGTTTATGTGCTTGATTTATTCCAGAAAAGTGACATAGATTTGAGTAGAGGAGATAGGTGGGTCTCATAAAGCTTGGTAGATATCTATTTCCCCTCCCCTTGTTTGATATATATCTTTATCCTAATTGTGTTATCTTGCCTTTACCAATGATACAAATGAATTAACAATGTTCAACATCTCAAACTTGATTTCACACTTCTTAGTGAGTTCTGTGAAATTTCCATGCTTCATCATTTACAGCTACTCTCAAAAAGTATGTGTGAAATAACTGTGAAGGCAGAGAAGCCAAACATGAAGTTGTAATAATTCATCTGTAAAAAAAAAAAAAAAAAAAAAAAAAAAAAGAAAGAAAGAAAAGAACAGAAATCTGTATATGGTATTTGAGCACTGAGAGGACCTTTTTTTAATTTGACATTCAATTCCAACGCTATAGAAATCTTCATCCATATATGAAACAGGAAAAAGAATATTACAGGGCTGCCAAAATGAGGTGACACTGTAATTATCAGGCCTTTTTAAACTTCCCCATATTTTCTATATGGTGACAATGGCTTAAGCCATTGTCTTATAATCATGTCTTACCCACTTGAATTATTTTTCCCCCTTTAACTAAGCTTTTTTAGCAACCCCTTATTACAGCTGCAAAGTAATTTCAAAATCTTACAGTTTATCAGATTCTACATCTTTACATTCAAGTTATTGACAAATACTAGGTATGCAACTGTAGGCAGAGTTTTAAAAAAACATAATTGGCATGGTTATTTATGACTTGTACAATTGTATAAATCACTCTCTCGTGACTGGAACAAATAATACAGAGGCAATATTCTACTTTTCTGTATGCTGCTATCCATATATCTAAAAGAATCTTATAGAATCTTCAGATACATTTATTGAATACTATCTCAATGAGAAAAAATATAAACTTGATTGAAACTATTCATATAAATTTTTTCCATTCAATGCCTCAGTTCATCAGGAACTAATGGCATTTCATTTTCTATTTTGTTTAATTTTTCTTGTGGTCAACACATGACAGAGCAATTGAGGTGTATGATAATCAAAGGATTGTTCATGGTTGAATAAATTTAATGCTCTTGCTTCATCAGTGCAGCATATTAAAAAGTCCCTTATAATATTTAATTCAACTGGTTAAGGCATTCTGCTGGATTTCTGATATTGCAGATTTGAAATATAACATCAGTGGGGTGAAGAATTGCTTTTATCCATCTCTTATATGATATGAAAATTGGATGGAAAAAGTTAAAAAAATAAAATTTAATAAATAAACTATAATCTAATCTCTGCCATGCTAGTAGATAAATAACTTTCTTTTTATAAAGGATACTATCACAAATATTTCTAGATATTTGGCACTGTAAAAACAATCCAATAGTTTAATACAAGAAAATATAGATATTTATTTTTGCAGAAATTTCATTTAAAAACGAATTTCCACCAAATTCTAAATAGATTGGCTATGGGTGTCTAATTTAATATGCATCTCAGTAAAAAATTATCTTTCTCACTGTCTCTTTGTAGAGTTATATAAATGCAATATGCTATATTTATTTTTATTTTATAATCCCCCTCCCCGCCCACCCCTGCTCAAAATGTATGTTCTCTCAACTTCCGTTGCTGGTGTTCTCTCAACTTTCATTGTCTTGTTAAAATTAAGAGAACTAAACAGAAACAACCATTTATCAACCCAGAGAGGAAATAAGTTATTTTTCCATATGTTAACCTCTTACAATTTTTATTCATGTAGTTTTCATTATCCTATTCTTCTCTCTGGATTAGGATTCCTTTGGAAAAAGGAACTATGTATTTTACTTCTTTGACTCTCCAGTGTTTAATACGATATATGGCACATGACAATCTAATAAATATTGGTCCAACTGCTATTTGTAGAAAGTATGGGTCGTCTTTCTCAACTGCTAGTGGGAGTGGGGTTCTTGCAATACCACTGGAATACGCATTTCCGGAGGCCCCCATAGGGAGGTGAGATAGGGTAGAAAGCTTTATTTCTGTGGAATGACATCCCTTCAGTAAAGCTAGAAGCAGAGTCAGAGTCCAGAGTTTCTGTTCCATGTTGGAATTGGATCTGGTAGAGCATCAGACAAGTTGCAGTCCATTAGTCTAATGTGTGTGGAGTCCACATGACTATGGGACATGTGGGTATAAGCAGGGGAACAAGACAGTGGCCCCCTGCCACTAGAGTCCCAAGAGCACCAGGAGCCAAGAGTGCAAGAGAGCAGACTCCTTTGTTTAGAGGATTATATATCTCAAATCTCCCTGTGCTGCCAGGGGCCACTTCTACTCTGGCCAGTGACCTGTTTCCAGGTGGGACCGACAGACAAGTATCTTCCCTATGTCACCCGGACTTTACTGGGCATGCTCCTACTCTCCATCCCTGTCGGTACCTTCCCCCAGCCATCTGTGGGGAATAGACCAATGGTCCCCTGGGGAGTGTTAGACTGCAGCTTCCTGGCAAAGCTGCACAAATGGCATGCCTATAATATTTGGCCTCCCCTTTGCTCCTTTCCTGTTATTAATAACTAGGCTTATTAAAATGACATCATAACTATACACATAAATAATATTAAGAGTAGAACATGACCTTCAAAGAAACGTTCTAGGTATAATCTATGGTATGGTATGATAGAATGCCAAAGTAAGTAGTTAGTAATTATAAGTAACTAGTAAAGAAAAAGATGACAAATTAAAAACATGTTTTTCAATTGGCTTAACTTGGTGGCCGCGGGTAAATATTGAACTATAAACTGTATTAAAAAATACACACATTTTCCCAATTAAGCATTAATAAAATGTTCATAAAAATCTTAAGATAGTAGCACGTTGATATTTAAGAAATTTGAAATAAAGTGTAAGATAAAGATTGTGAGCATAGATTTTCAAATTCTACAAATTTATTTTGCTAGAATAATGTTACCACTTTATTTATTTATTTTAAATATATTTTTTATTGATTTCAGAGAGGAAAGGAGAGGGAAAGTGGGATAGAAACATCAATGATGAGAGAGAATCATTGATTGGCTGTTTCCTGCACAACCCACACTGAGAATCCAGCCTGCAACCCAGGCATTTGCCCTGACCTGGAATCACACCAGGTCCTCCTGGTTCATAGGTCAGTGCTCAACCACTGAGCCACACTGGCCAGGCTAATGTTACCATTTAAAATGCATATTGTTACCTCAATTATTTTTGGGACCCAATCAATAATACAATTTTATTCCTGTATCTAGAGGTTTATGTAGATAACTTACTTACATGCTTCTTAGGTAAATATAAAGGTGTCAAATCATTTTTGAAATTTAGCCAACAAGTTGTATTAAACTGTATATTTAAATATTATATTAATACCTTAATCTTAAAAAGACAATCAGGGAAAATGAAGTTTAATACTGTGTAATCTGTGCAGCTAATTATACGGAGAACCTAGAAGTGAAGGCTTACATGTGTGTGATATTTATCTGTCACCTCAGGGAAAGCTAATGAGATCACTCACGCTTCCTTGGGAAATAAGCAGAGGGCGCATGAGAATGTCTATAACATTGTTTTAAACTTGGTTTTGTGGCAATATGGACATTTAGAAGTAGTTAAAATAATGTAGAAAAGCAACTGGGAATCATTTGACTCTTTCTCTTTAATTTAACCTACTTGGTATGGATTAGTAATCCATGAAATAGGGACAAGCTTAGTCCTTCTGATATTGTGAATCTTGACTGTGCAATTGGTCCCCAGCATCTTGTTAATGATGCTATTTTCCAAAGGATCACATCTTTACACATCTTTCTACTATGTGACAGAGGATTTTTTTCTTATTTTCTCAGTTTGGCCTGGTTGTGTGTGTATTTTTAAATCAGGACTAATTCTCCTGTAGCTAAATATCTTAAAGATATACCCATGTTTTCTATCCACAAAATCCCAATGGAGCACTGGCCATATTGCACAATAACAGAACGGCCTTTTAAAAGTCTTAGTATTTCCAGACCAAGCCATATAATGGAGAAAGTACAAGGTTAGTGAATGATTACAACTTTCCAATCAAGCTGATTGCAGTCTGCATCTTGGCTACTGGTGTATCAACTGGAGAGGAACTCAATAATTTAGAGACTTATCCTTCTTAACTTCAGTTTTATAATATATCAAATACAGATAATAAAAGCTACCTCATATGGTTTTTGTGTAGACTAGATAATACAAGTAAAATATCTGGCCTAGTACTCAATAGATAACAGGTATTATTATTTTATGGTTAATAATAGGTATAATAATAGCAAAAAATGGAGGCTATCAATGTTTTATAATTTTTTTAACTTTGTACTCTATTAGACAGTAGTTTGCTATAATTTCAACTGTACTTGTTCTGCCAATGGTAAATTCACAAGTCTCATTTTTTTTTTTTCATTCTGAGAAGATGTATCCAATTAGGAGAGGAGAAATATTATCTCCCACTAGTATTTCTGAGACTTATTTTTTTGTAACAAACATTAAATAGTGGTTAATATGTACCAGGTATCATAATAGGCACTTAAATATTACCTCATATAATTCTCATGAAGACCCTAGGAGGTAGGCTCTTTGCTTTTCCCCATGTGAGACATCTGCAGCACAGTGATGTTTTGTAACTTCCCCAATGTCAGGTGTCAGACATTGAAAGTGTCAGAGCAGGGACTTCGATCCAGGCAGTCCTTGGTTTTAAAAACTATGGGATTTGCTTCTCTCTCACATTAGGTGGTAGGTACATAATACAATACAATATGCAGGTGATGTATCACAGAAAAGTACACTTGAAACCTATATAATCTTATTAACCAACTAGAGGCCAGGTGCACGAAAATTGTGCACTCAGGGAGGGAGGGTGTCCCTCAGCCTGGTCTATGTTCTCTCACAGTCCAGGAGCCCTCAGGGAATGGCTTAGGCCTGATCCCCGCAGTCTGGCCACCCCCTGCTAGAGGAAACCAGGCAGACCAATCAGGGGATGGTGCCGCCACATCACCCGGCTGCTGCCGCTGACCTCCCTCTGCGAGAGGCAACCAGAACGATCAGGGGAAGGTACCGCCCCCATCACCCCACCACTGCTGCCACAGGCCTCCATCTGTGGGAGGTGACTGGGCAGCTAATCAGGGGATGGTGCTGGCCAGTGCACCCGCGCCCCCCCCATCGCCCCTCCACTGCTGTTGGTCCCGGCCGCCTCCCCCCCCCCCCAATCACCATCCCCTCCCTCTGCCCACTGGCATACACCTTGGCTGGCCTGGCGCCACCTACTCGCCGGCCCCTCCCCCAGCCAACTGGTTGTTCTGCCATTAGGTTGATTTGCATATTATGCTTTTATTATATAGGATGTCATCCCAATAAACTTCATTTAAAAAAAAAAAAGAAATATAAAGTAAGTCAACAACAAAAAATATAAACAAATAAAAATAAATAAAAACAATGGGACCTGCTTCTCTCTTACAAGGTTCTGCAGACCAGGTTTTAATGATGTTGCTTCACACCCCACTTCCCTCCAGATTAGCTGATGGTGTTCCAGCTCCTGACCTGCTGGTGCCCAGCTTTGCTCCCTTTCACAGCCACTCTTGCTGACAAGTCAGTGGTCCTCTTCCCTGCTGCTTCCAACCTCCAGCTGCTCTGAAGAAACACACAGCTCTTTTAACCTTCAAGCAAAGCAAATTTTGAACTTGTGATGTTAGCAAAGATAAATACTCTTATGTATAAATCTTGATATTCTATGGCCTTCATTTCCATTGGGCAGATTCCTAAATTTTGCATTGATGGATTGAAGAAAATACATATTTTTAATATTAACAAATGCTGACAAATTAGTTTCTGAAAAGACAATGTCAAATTCTACTGTGACCAATAATATATTGGAGAGCTTATTTCACCCTATAATTGAAAAACTGGAGGCTATCAATGTTTTATTTTTTTATTTTATTTTTTTGTCAGTTGGGTAGGTTGAAAATTTGTATCTTATTAATCCAGTTTGCAATAAGGTTGAGCATCTTAAGCTTATTGGATATTTCCTCTTTTATAAATTTATATATATATATATATATATATATATATATATATATATATATATATATATATATAATTAAAATATGTCCTTTACTTAACATTAGGTAAAGAATTTGTTTGTGTACTCAATAAAGGGAAGTTGGGGAAGGGACTATTAGTTAGAAACTGTCTTCAGCAGTCATTAAATCTATCAATTGGAATAAGCAAGGATCACATACATTGAAAGTAACATCACCTCTCCCTACATGGATCAATAGGAAACCAGACCATGGGGAAGTATGGCCATACTTGCAGGCCTTCTTCCCCATCCTTCAGAAATAAAGGGGGAGCCCCCAGGAACCCACCCCTCCCTAGACCCTGATATTCGTATTTTTATTTTAATTTTTTAAATTTATCTTTATTGTTGAAAGTATTACAGATGTCCCTCCCCTCCATTGACCCCCTCCTCCCCACAATCCCTCCCGAGGCCTACAGCACTATTGTCTATGTCCATGGGTTATGCACATATGCATATAAGTTCTTTGGTTAATATCTTCCCATTTCCCCCTCCCCCTTCCCTCTGAGATTCATCAGTCTGTTCCATGCTTCCATGTCTCTGGATCTATTTTTTTTTTTTTTTGTCCATTCATTTTGTTCATTATATTCCATATATAAGTGAGATCCTGTGATACTTCTTTCTCTTACTGGATTATTTTACTTAACATAATAGTCTTCAGGTCCCTCCATGCTTAGACCACAATAGTCTTGTCTAGTCATGACTATCTCCGTTGAATCCACTGGAACTAATGACATTATGTGCTTTATTATTGCGTGTATCTGCTACAAAAACCATCAAGCTCCAAGGTCAACCATCACTCATCCCCAATTTTCTATTCTTTCCCAACCTTACAAAGCTCATAAAATCTTTCCACTGGGCAGTCAGGAATTCATGGGGTTTTTGTTTGTTTGTTTGTTTTTTATCAGTAAAATCTGCTATGAGCTTAAACTATTTCTGACAATTGTCATCACTGTTTTGCTCTTGAGGAAAATTAACTCTGGAGTAGGAACAAAGTGTTCTCTGCGCCCTCTCAAGTGCTGGGCTTTTTGTGTCCCTCAGCCTTTTACTCTAGGCTGGAAGGGGCTACAAGTTGACCCCCATTTTGACTTTCACACCTTTTTCCTAACACCCTCTAGCATTATACCCCATGTCATCATATTATATCACCAACTACTCCTTATATTATGTGCCACCCAGTGACCCCCCAGCTCCATTTCTCCTCCCTTCTCAATAATGTTATCTGCTTATTCACAATCACTTTTCTAAGACTATCCATTTGAATCTTTAACAATTTCAACACATATGCAAATGATCCATCAACACCTTAGCCTTTCAATTCTTGAAAGTTCTGTTCCCATTAGCAATCTTACCTTCTACTCTATCCCAGGTAGAAATACATCACGTTCATAATCTTAATTTAATACATTCCCTTCTGGGGACCACTTCCTTCATACAGCGTTCTTTTACCTTATACCTGATAAAACTTGAAAAATCTCAAACCCATTAGCCATACTACATTTTCATTATTCCTAACTCCTTTAATGTCTCTACACCCTTTCTTAGCCAGATTCAATTTTGTGGCTAATCATTATACTTACTTGTTTGCATAGTGTTTCCATTTTTTTGAATACTTCTCTCATTTCCTTTAAGTTTCTTGATAATAAAAAAAAAAAAATCACAAACATAGTTAAATTCAACTCTCTGACTCCCTAGTTTTTATCTTAATAGCTAATGATGTTGATTTCTACTGCATTGAGACACTTAATTCATTTGTCTCACCCCCATATATAACCAACCACCAGCTTCTGCACCCACATATTTTACCTCCCCCTCCTCTAACGAAAGGGATGTCTGACTGGTGACCTAAGCAGGCAGGCAGACATCCCCCGAGGTCTTCTGAGCCGCATGAGGGCACAGGCCAGGCTGAAAAGCACCCCCTGCCTCCCCCCTAGTGCACAAATTTCAGGACTATAGTAAAAAAATATTACCAGAAATTGCCAAATGTACTCTGGCAGAAGTAAGGAGATAGATAGATGATCTCTCTTTTTGAGAATAATATCTCTTTTTGAGAGTCACTGTCATAAATGAATGTTTGTAGTCCTATATAAAGCTAATTCCTCCCCCTCATTTTCTTATCACTTTTTATTTAGTTAAGAAGATGGATCTAAAACTTTCATCTCCCTTATCTCTCCTATGTCATCTCTTTTTCACTCTCATTTTTATAAACATGAAAACATGTGCTTATTTCTCTCATTTAATAAAATGGGAAAAAATAAATCTTCAAGATCCCGATTTCCATCTATTTCTCTATTTTTTTTCCTCTCTACTTTGGAGCTGTCAAAAAAGAAGAAACTCACAAATAAACTCACAGTAAAATATGTGTAAAGAGTCCAACCTTTCAAGAGAGTTGGATAATAGAAAAAATAAGAGTGAAATTTATTGTTCAAAATTTATAGCATAAACAATTCTATTTGGATAACATTTGAGTCAGTTTTGATTTAAAAGTAGATTTCCCTATTCTCAAAAAAATAATTTCAATTTTTTGTGGCTTAACTCAGCATGAAAGAATTCATACATCCCTATTATTCATGGCTATCTTGGAATCTAACGCTTTCAGAAATGTAAAACTTTTCCATGATATGTGATGTGGTAACTTAGCCAAAAGTCTGAGGCTCGGGAAAAGCTGTCAGATTTTCTTTCTTAAAAGCAAAACTTCTGAGGAGTTGTCTCTACTCACTGTGTCTTATTCCTCTTCTTTCTTAGACTCACTGCAATCTGTCTTTTGCTCCCACCAATCCACTTAGCAGGCTTTTTTTATGTTCACCGACAATATCCACATTGCTAAATTCAATGCGCAGTCCTCTTCTTAACTGCATTTATTGCCAGCATTGGGCCCAGCCTATCCCTGTGATGCATTTTCTTTTCTTTATTTCCATTCTATCTAGTTTACTACATTTTCTTTTTCCACTTAATTTATTGCTCTCTGTCAGACTCCTTTGCCAGCTATCCCTTATTTTTGTGAACCCTAAATATTAAATACACCAGAGACTACCAATTACTGTTTTTGTTTTTTCTATCATTACACATTATTTTGGTGATCTCAAATGTGAATTTTAATTTCAGGTGTCAAATGTATTTGTCTCACACATCTCTCTCAAAATTCCAGATGTGTATATCTCATTTTTTTATTAACATCTCTTCTTGAACATCTAATACATTTCTTGAAGTTATCATGTCCAAAGCCAAAGTCTTGATTTTTTAATTATTCTGCCTATAGTCTTTCCAACCTCTTTCATTGGCATCCCTATTCTTCTAGTTATTTAGTATTAAAAAAAATTGAGTTATCTTTAACACCTTTCTTTCTAATAAATCAAGCACTGAGCTCAAAATCTTTCCAGAAGCCAGCCATCTGTCAACCTGAACTGCTATCACCTGGTTTGAGGCACCGTAAGGAGAATCACTCACTTGGATTGCATCAGTAGCCACTGATTAAACTGTGGTAGACAGTATTATTATTTCTAATTACCCAGATTTATTGCCCTTTCATTTGAGAGTATTATTCAGTTCTGTCCATTTCCATGTAACTTGCAGTCAGGGTCAGCTTCATGGGTGTGTGAACTTCACTTGGTTTTGTGCTCTACTTTTGCCACCTTGAAATGTCTAGTAGTTTTTAAACAAGCATTTCAGTGTTTAATTTGGCATTGGGATCTTCAAATCATGTAGCCAACACTGCTTTCAGTGCCATTCCTTTTGGGTGAAACCTTAACTAATGAAATGCATAGGATGGCAGGTGGCATTTCTGAAAGAAATGTAAAGAGCTATTTTGTGGTGCCGTGAGAATGGCGTATTCCAGATATGAGGTATTCCTTTATCCTGGATCCTAAAATAAAGAAGACTAGGGGAACAGAGCCATAGCTGATCTTAGCCAACATATAATATGAATGAAACCAATAGTCAAACTGACCCTTTTACCTAGATGATTAAGTCATATCATTGCTCTGCTCAAAGCAATATAATGATTGTTTTACTCAAATAAAAAGATGAAGTCCTTGCAACGGCAAGCATAATTTTCTCCCTCACTACTCACTTCTTTGAACTCATCTCTTGTTATGCTCCCACATTTTTACCGTGCCATAAGCATATTATTCTCCTTGCTGTTTCTTAAATATGGCAGGCATGCCCCAGAAGGGGACCTTTTCTGTAGCAGTCACATTTTTAGAACGCTCTTCTTCCAGATATCTGCCTTGCTAGCTCCCCTCATTTTTAGGTCTTTGTTCAAATCTTATTTTCTCAATGCGGCAAATCTTGACCCCTTTAAATCAGATATTGTACCCTCCTTCTCAGCAAATTTGATCCTCCGTTTTTCTTCTATTTTTCTTCAATAGCATTTATCATCTATTAAAACATTTTATTTATTTATTATGTGTTTTTATTTATACTTTGTATTCTCAGATTATAACATAAGCTTCATAAGGAATTTGTTTTCACCAATTCTTTCCAAGTTCCCAAAATACTGTATAAAACATAATTGATGTTCCATAATCATTTATTGAATATTTAGAGATTGAAAGAAGTCTATGTATAGATACATTACTTTAGTCTCCGCTCATATGTCTTTAAGTCTCTTGCTCTCTCACATCTCCTCATACTTCTTTGGTAAAATCCTAACTTTAGTTAATGTGTGTACTCTGACTGCTCAGTGACTGTACATAGTAGCTGAGAGTTGTTGGAGTAATACGGACAGGTATGTTGACTTGTCTCACTTTATATTTAGGATCACTAACCTTTATTGGGCTCTTCCTTCTCCTTAATTCTACCTGACAGTCATACTATATTTCCCTGTTCCATTCTTTCTCCTTTTCCCAAATGAAAACCATTTGTCCTGTGCTTTTTTTTAAACATCCAACATCCTGCCTTTTATTCTTAGTCTTAATTTCCTACTTTCAAATTCCATTATAAAATACGAGCTCTCAGAAGAGAACTTCCACAAGCCCCCATAATTATAAACACTAACAAACCTGCATTTTTGCCCACATATTATGCCATTCCTCCTAGTACGTTGAATAACCTCTCCACACTCATATTGAAGGTCAACCTTTCCACTTACTTGGTGGATATCATATTCCCTTGCTTCTTCATTAACTTCATACTGGCAAGCGTCTTCAATCTCCAATAAAATAATTTTTTCAAACTCTAGAGGATGATTTTCATCAGCATATCACCAAGACCATAGTTTTCTCATTTTTAAAAAAGAAAAATTGACCTTTAGCCTCAACCAGTTACTGTGTCAATTCTCTGTCTTTATAATCAAGCTCCTTAGGAAATTGTCTATTTTTGCTGTTTTCAACTCCTCTCCAGTCACATTTTTCCTTACTGCTCCACTATTCTGCTCTTGACAAATCACAAGTGCATATTGCTCTATGAAATGGGCAATTTCCAAACCTTAGCATACTTAATTTTCTATCAAGATTTGACATGGTATTAGCTAATGACAATCCCATTTTTCAAATTGTACAAGGAAAAACTGTAGTGTTATACTTGAGTTCTTCTTTTTTCTTACTCCTATAACCAGTTTTCTTCAGCAAATCATGTTAGTTATTTCTTCAAACTTTATGAAGAAATCCACTTCTCATTTTTTACAGTGCAACCATGGTGGGCTGTATTGCTATGACACCTCTATAGTATTATTTACATGACTTTCTACACTTGTCTCCTAATACCTGTTCTGCTGTTTTTCTTCTACCTCTTCAGCAACTCCATCTCAAGCTCCTTTCTTGCTTTTTACTTGTCAAATTAACATTTTGTCTTTTTATCTCTGCATGGCCTTTAGCAATTTCAAATAGTCTCATGGATTAAATAGTATCTCTATTTAATGCCTCCCCCATAATTAAACCTCAAGACCTGATCTCTTTTTTGAACTCCACACTCATCATTCCAACTCCCTTTTCTCTATCTCTCATTGAATTTCAATAGGCATTTCACCTTAACAAGTCCAAAACTAAATTTCTGATCTTTCCTATCCCCCTTTTTAAACTAGTATCTCATGTAGCTTTTCCCATTGTAGTTAATGGCAATCCCATTTTTCAAATTGTACAGGGCAAAACTATAGTGTTATATTTGAGTTTTTCCTTTTTCTTACTCCCATAACCAGTCCTTCAGCAAATCATGTTAGTTATTTCTTCAAACTTTATCAAGAAATCTGTATACTTCTCATTTCTTACAGTACAACCATGGTGTGCTATTACATCTATGTAGTATTATTTACATGACCTTATAATTAATCCTGCTGATAATTCATTTACCACCTTAGAATCTAATCTTATCAGAGAAGACTGTGTAAGTCACTTAAAAGTAACTCATATCATTCCATGCCCCTGCTTCAAAGCATTGCAATAGCTTTTCAACTAAAGAAAGCCAAAGTCCTGAGATAGTGTTTAAAGGCTCTACAATTTCTAACACTGTTTTATTGCTTGCTTTTCCCTCCTGCTCACTTGGCCTCAATATCATTGGCTATCTTGCTTTTTTTGAAACATCAGATTTGCACTTGCCTGAACAACTTTACACAAGGTTATCTCTCTGTCTGAGAATTATTCTTTCCATACACTCTCATGGTTCTCTGTCACAAAAAAAAAAACAAAAAAAAAAAAAACAAAAAACAAAAACAAACCACAACAAACAAAAAAACCTCAAGAAATAGCTTTATTATGAACTTGTCCTTAATACCCTATTTAAAACTGAGCTATTTTCCACATGATCTCACTCATTCAGGGATAATAAAGACCATTATAAACTTATGAACAATAATAGATACAGAGGCAGAGCTGCCTCAAACTGATTGTCAAACTGCAGCAGGAAGGCCAGGGAGGGTTGGGGGGCAGGAGGGAGGGGGGTAAGAGATCAACCGAAGGACTTGTATGCATGCATATAAGCATAACCAATGGACATAAGACATGGGGGGTAGGGGAGGCCAGGGAATTGTCAAGGGCAGGGAAAAAAAAGGACACATATGTAATACCCTTTGTAATACTTTAAGCAATAAAAAATAAATAAATAAATAAAACTGAGCTATTTTCTGATATGTCCTAGCTAATACCTTGCTTTATTTATCTTCTCAGCAGTTGCCATTTTTGACCTACTGTACTACTATATATTTTTTAACTTAAGTAGAAGGCAAGTTTCATAAATTCAGAAGTTGTTGTTGTTTTTTCTATGTGCTCAATGTTGTATCCCTGGTAGCATAAAAAACTTAAACTCCCAACATAAAATAAATGGGTAAAAATATAATCTATAATGATAAAAGGGTAATATGCTAATTAGACTGGCCATCCTTCCAGATGAAGCCAGGGCCCAAGGGAAGCCAGCCTGGGCCTCTAGTATTTATTAACTGGAAGAGTGACATTGGTGAGATGAAAGACTAGGAAGATAGAGATACAAGAAATAAACCATCACATATACGTTCTAATTATTTATGACAAGGATGCAAAGACTATTACAGAATAAAGTTGGAGACACATGTTAGATGATTACATAAATTAAACTAAAAAAATGAATCAAAGGCCTAATTATGAGAGATAAAATTATTAAACTCCTAGGAGAAAACAGGAAAACTTCATGACATTAAATTTGGCAATGATATCTTGGATATGACATCAAAAGCACATACAACAAAAGAAAAAATTAACAATTTATCCTACATAAAAATTAAAAATGTTGTGCATAGGAAAATACTATTAACAAAGTAATAAGGCAACCCATGAATTTTGAAAAATTTATTCAAAATCTGTATCAGATAAGGAATTAATATCTAGACTATAAACAGAACTTCTACAGCTCAACAACAGCAACAAAAACAAATAGCCTAATTTGCCTGGCCAGGTGTGGCTCAGTGATTGAGTATCAACCTATGAACCAGGAAGTCATGATTCATTTCCTGCAGGAGGCAGCTGATCCATGATTCTCTCTCATCATTGACATTTCTATCTCCCTTTCCCAAATCAATGAAAATATTAAAACACACACACGCGCACACACGCGCACACACACACACAAGTAGCCTAATTAGTAAATGAGAAAGGAGTTTAGTAGGTTTTTCTCCAGAGAAGATATATAAGTGGGCAATAAGTATATGAAAAGATATCAACATCAATAATCATTCAGAAAATCTAACCAAAACTACAATGCAATAATACTTCACACCCATTAGGACGGCTAGTCTCAAAAACAAAACAATATCTATATACAAAAGAAAATAACAGGTGTTGAAAGGGATGTAGAGAAATTGAAATCCTCATGCATTTTTAGTGGGAGTATAAAGTAGTACAACCATTATGGACAACAGTAGGTTGCTTCCTTAAAAAAATAAAAATAGGATTAGCGTATGATTCAACAATTCTACCTCTTAGAGACAATATGCTATGTAAGATAGGGACAATAATTTATGTTTCCGCTTACATGAGATATCTGAAAGTATTCGAAACTTTATTTTTCTGAATCTTGCAATTAAAGGAGTCAATTAACTTTGTAAAGTGTACAGCTGATTTAATAGAATCAATGTCCTATTTTGATTTTGACTTTATTTTCTGGGGAGTATTTCCTCATTTCGTAGACCTAGGTTGAGGGAATACATCTGCCATACTACCTCACATTTACAGTATTATTTACCTTCTAACTCTCTATTTAATTATTTATTTAATAAACTATAAATATTCATCAAGGGCAAGAATGGTATATTTTCTTATTTCACAGTTAAATTCCCAGATTTTATTAAAATTCTGTTTCTACCACCATGAGTTCTTCCTTGTACAGGTTCTTCAATTTTACCTCCATTATCAATAATAACCCCCTTTTATTTATCACTCACCCTCCACCATGCTGGCTTTCATTCATATTAATTTGTTTATATTTAACAATATGCCTTGTAAAATTGTTACTCCCATAACCAGTCCTTCAGCAAATCATGTTAGTTATGGATTTTGCAATAAATCCATAGACCTGTCCTGTAGTCAGTTATAACCTACTACAGTCCTTTGTGTCTTACCAAAATATTCCAGTGCATGCTGAAATAATTATGAGGCACCTGTCTCTTTCTATTGAAGTTCAGTAACTTTTCTCCACATAGACCATAAGGTCCTGGTATCCAGGCAATTTTTCTAGGGACAAAAACATCCAAAATGCTTTTAAGACCTTACTTCAGACAAAAATAAAAATAGCACCTCTAACTTTTCCTCTAGAGAAATAAAAATATATTCATACTTTTCTATTTTATTTTGAAAACAGATTTTTTATCTTTTATTTCTTCCTTCTCCCCATTGTTTTTATCCTCAGCTACCTTCCTCTAAAACAGTGGTCCTCAACCTTCCTAATGCTGCAACCCTTTAATACAGTTCCTCATGTTGTGGTGACCCCCAATCTCATTGTTACAAATTGAAAATAATTAAAGCATAGTGATTAATCACAAAAAAATGTAATTATATATGTGTTTTCCAATGGTCTTTGGCGACCCCTGTGAAAGGGTCGTTTGACGCCCAAAGGGGTCAGGACCCACAGGTTGAGAACCACTGTTCTAAAAATAATCTAGGTTATCTTGGTATATGAAAATATATTCAGTAAATGAAAACAATATTTAATTCTTTTGAATTGTAATTCACAGGCTTGGTAATGGGGTTAAATATGGGTTAATTTTTCCTAAAAATGAATGAAAAATATATTTAAAAAGTAATTAAAACCTATCTAAGTATAGGAAAAAATAATAGCAGAAATTCAAAACCGCTTCCCAAAATTTAAAACCTGTAGGCATTTCCTTTATTTGTACTTTTTACAAAAAATTACATGCTGAGAAATATATAACTTCTCATTTTAAAATGCTACATAAAAAGTTGAGCTTTAAATTCAAGCTTTAACTTATCTCTTTAAGTATTTGAAAAATTTATGGAATATTAATGAGAAGGAATAGAGAATTCAATATTCACAATATCCTGCCTGTTCCCTCTTTTCTCTCCAGGAAACAGTAAGCTAAAATATTAAATACATACATGTGGATAAGATAAATACACACACACACACATAAATGTAACTCACTTTATGTGAATAGTATTAGCTACGTATGATTATGAGAACTTTTTTCTGATGGGTACAAAAAGACAAAAGCCATTTCATATAGCAAAATACCTTTTCTAAATCTTCAGCATCATCTCAGAAATTCTTGCTCAGTCAGCTGCTAACTGGCATTTGAATGGTTACACTTAGAATTCTATGGACTTCAGCATCTTGTTTGATTTTGCAACCACTGCTGCTGACCCAGAAATGTTTGCTTATGTGACTTCTTATAAAGTGTTCAAATTGCACTGAGTTTCCCAGGAAATACATTACTTTTTAGTACAGTGGTCTATAATTAAATATAAGACTTTAAGGAAGTCATAGCTTTGAGTGAAAGGAAAATAGGTGAATTGGACCTTACAAGATTGGTTTAATTCACAAGTATATCATGGGATTTTTAGAATTAAGGAGACCTGAGGAATCATACTGCACAACCTTATTATTTTGCATATTTATATTCTGGAAGACCCTACAAGGCAATTTTTTAATGAGGAGTCACAATTAGCTTGAGTCTGCTCTAAGAATACGTGTGGTGTGAGGCGCGGTCTAGGCATCTGTCCTTGTCACAAAGCAGGATCAGTTAATTACCAACGTGGGCACTGTGTAGAGCTGAGCCAGGCTCACCTTTCTAGTTCTGACACATGCTAGACCTCTTGCAACTATAAGTCTAACTTTTAGGCCTCAGTTGCTCATCTGTAAAATGTATACTGGCCTAGTATGAGACACAGATGAGTTAATACATGTAAATACTGGACACAGTGACAGACACATGGTAAACACTTGGGGAATATGTGTGATTTTAGGGAACCTTATTGGTTCTATTTGTTCAATAAATATTTCCATTTCTTTACTGTTGGTATCTATACTCAGGAATATTAAGGGCAGTTAAAGGTGTGTTTATTTAAGAAGGTAAAAATTGATAGTTATTTATTGGCTTAATTATAAAACAGAACATAAGCAGTATTATTATATTTTTATATACACCCACTTATGGATGAAAAGAACAGTTGTGGGTTTTTGGGGGAAATGCTTAATTTCTTTTGTAATTTTTGTATAAGATATAGTTGTGAATGCTGACTGATATATATTAAAAACATAGGTGTAGCTTTTGAAAACTGAGAGTGATCTAGTTTCAAAGGGGAGATTAAACAGCTAATACATTTCAGACATGCCTTTTCACACTCTCAGGTTATTAGAAGGTAGGAAATATGTAATGAACTCTACAGTTTCTGACCCTGATACTGATATTGAACTGACAATTACAAAAGGCAGCTTGAGGGGATGGAGTGATGCATTGGCATTGAAACTAGGGCATCTGTTCTACTTCGAGTACCCATACTGTTTAAGCAGATATCAAGGGTCTAACAGTTTGATACGTATTCATGGCCCAGAACCCTCCAATTACACCATGTGTCATGACATTGATGCAAATGCTATTCTCAACCATTTCAGAGAAAAAGTAAAAAAAAAAAATACTATTGTGGCAGTGCATTAACCTGCTCTCAGCTGCTCAGCACGAGACAATATAAGTGTGCTTCAGTTAAGGATGACACAAACCTTTGCTTTTGAGCTAAAAGGGCTATTAAGTTAAACACAGTGCTTAAAAAGCTATTTATTGTTGGTTTGAAGAGTATTACTATGCCATTACAGTCAGCTAATGAATTTTGCTATTGTAATAATAACTTGGGGGTGCAGAATTCATTCCTACAGTTCTGAACTTTAGAAAAGAAAAAATCCGTATCAAACTTTTGTGTTCCCTCTGTATCCTGATTCCTGTAGGTTTGAACTTCATCATAATACAATATCTCCATTTGGTCGATCTGGGAATTAGAAAGAACTTGCTCAAAGGTCATAACCAGAAGGAAGGTGCTGTTTTGCTCTCCTGTGAATGTCAGCTTGCTTAGAGTGTGCTTTGCTCTCAACTCGTAGTTTACCATCATGTTTAATAATAACTCTTTAAAACATAAATGCTTAAAGATCCACAAAACACTTCAAAATGAGCTGTACCATAATAGTAGACAGATTAATTTTTGATTCTCTGTAACATAACTAACTAGAACAACTTGAATCCATTTCAGCTGAAAATGCATTTTCTCTAACTCTTTTAGCATTTATCTAATAACTATAATGAAAGCCAACATTACATACTAATATTTCTGTAAAACTGGAAGGAGCTTTAAAAAAATCAGAAGCTCTTTTTTTTAAGAAACAAATTTGCTCTGGAGTCTCTGTTATCAATGGGGAGAGGTCTTCATCTCCACTGGTTTCTGGTGGGAGTGGGATTCTTGTGATCATCCAGGATAAGCAATATTCTGAGACTCACATGGGAGGATGAGATATTGCAGAAAGCTTTATTTCTGTGTTATTGAACCCCTGAGTTTCCAAGCTGTCATTTCCCTTTCTTGGACCCAGAAAGAAGTATAACCATGGCCTCAGCAGAGCTAGAAGCAGAGCCAGTGCCCAGAGTTCCCTTTCCACGTTGGAGCAGGGTCCAGTCCAGCCTCAGGCTAGCTTAGCTTGTGTTCCCCACTGCAGTCCATCAGTCCATTGAGTGGGGGATTGTAGGGCCACATGGCTTGGAGGAAATACATGCAAGGAAGCATGAACAAGAGAGCCCCAGGAACCAGGAGAGAGAGAACTCCTTTGTTTTGGCATTTATGTATCCCCAAACTTTTGTGGGCTTGGAGTGGTCTTGATTACTCTAGCCAATCAATGCTTCTCCAGCTTGACTGACAGGTATTTCCCTATGTCACCCCCACTCACTGTGCATGCACCCATCCTCCCCTTTGTGCAGTCCCTTCCCCCAGGAATCTGCAGGAAAGGGGCAATGGTTCCTTGGGGAGTGTCTGGCCTCCCTTTTGCTCCTTTCCTGTTATTAATATCTAGCTAATTACAATGGTATCATTTCCACTGAGCTTTAAAAAGATTCATATCTTCTGTCTCTATTTTATCATTGTGATGGCTTCTGTGGGAATAATATCTTTTTTTATAGAAGAAAGAAAGAAGGGAGTTGCCATAAGAGACCATTGTCCCATCTGGTATGAATTCCTGCATGTAGCCAACTAATTTTCAATTACATCAAGTCCATATTACAATCCCATGACTTTTGCTGCATTTACTAATAAATTCCCTGTAATATAATTTTCACACACAAGTGGTGGTAAGAATTAGATATTTACCAAGGAAAAACTAAAAAAAAAATAATAATAAAAATGTTTGTTTAGTAATCCTGGATGTAGAAGAAGTTGATGACTGGAGGTTGGAATCAAATCATGTTTTTTCATATACAATGATTTCTATAATCTTTTATATTATTCATATAATTTAGAGTGTTGAAGATACATAACAATAACATTCAAGGACTCTAATTTTTAAAAAATCATGGTCAATACCATGATAGTTTTCAAGACATTTATAGCTAGACCTAACGTTTATGAACACTGAATCTTCACATTGATAATGACATAGAGTTAATCTATGACTGTAGAGAGGAGTATTGGTGCTTTAATTTCTGTGTATGAGTTATCATTGATATGGTATATAAGTGCCAAAAATCCATCTAAATTTTTTAAAACCTCATTAAAATTCTATAATTTTGCCTGAAAATGATTATTGAATCAAATTTAGCTTCACATATTAAATATTTTTCTAAAATATTTTTTCTAAAATTATCTACTGGTATAAGTAATGTTTCCCTAAATCGTTTTTGGAGGTCTAAGGCTAGCAACATACAATTCAAATATATTTTAAGGACAGTAACAAATATGAACTTAAAAATTCCGTGTGACTATAATTCTCTAGCCTTTTAATTTTCTCATCTATAAATGAGTGAATTGTGCTGTATGGTTTTCAGTGACCTTATACGCAAAGACCCTAGGCCATATATCCTTCATATTATCATGAGCATGAAATTCATGACCACTATGCTTCTGACTTCTGTCATTCCAATAGATTTGTGTGTTTTTTCTGTGTCAGAGGTTAAAATAAATTTACTTCTTTTATCAGTCCATCAGGTTATGGTTTGATACTAATTAACTGATTATTGCATTTCTGAGAAGATACTCTATAGTTGAGAGTTATTCTGTCAATGATTTATGATTTAGTGATGTCAAAAATACTGTAACACATTGATACGTATCTACTTTCATCTAAGTTAGGCAAGTGAATAATAAAGATTTGGTGTTAATATTATAGCCCACTTACAGTCTAATTTTCTTGGGTAAAATTCGGATAAATATAAAGAATGCATAGTTCAGTTGTGAAATTACATAATCCATATCAGAGATCTTGTATAATGCCAACAGCGTATGTGTTGCTCAATATATGAATTTAATATATGAGCATCGTTTGTACTACTAAGAATGTCACTTTACTCCCAACTAAACTTTTATTTTCAAAAACCTCAAACTTACAAATAAGTTAATAAAATAATTTACTCCATTTAAACTAAAAAAAAAATAAAACATCATTTTAACCTATTTTTAGAAATACAAATTCCCCAAATGGAAGAGAATAAGAAAAAAACCTGATATGCTACTTGTATTATTTACTGGGCTCAAAAGCTGGTTTTCACTCTTGAGTCTTTGTTAGTTAAGCTGGATATAAATGTATGAACAATTTGATGTTTAATATCTCAATTTACTTGAACTGATACTTAGTAAAAACTAAGCTCATTTGTGAGTAAATATACTTTTCAGTTCTATTCTTTAAAAATACTTGCTAGCCTTAGTGAGTGTTGCTCAGTGATTAGAGCATCGGCCTGCTCACCGAAGGGTTGCAGGTTTGATTCCCCATCAAGGGCACATACTAGGTTTGTATGTTTGTTCCTGGCCCCAATCTGGGTACATGTGGAAGGCGACCCATCTCTCTCTTTCCCTCCCCCCACTCCCTTCCACTCTATCCATAAAAGCAATGGAACAATATCCTCAGGTGAGGGTTAAAAAATACTTTCTATATAAATTATGGTGTGTTCAATATTGCTATTGGCAATACCATGGCTCACAAAAAATACTGCATATTCTGTACTCCCAAAGATAAACTTTATTCAACATTTGCATGTCTTAACTAAAGGAGCTGCTGGACTTGAAAAGTAATATTTGTCTCTTTATCCATTCATTCATGCATCCAGCCATTTATTTTAAATTCGTCAACCATATTCCTAAATAAATAAAGTTAATCCCTTTCTCATCCTTGGATTTCCTCTTAGCCAATTTTCACTGTTGCTGGCTTCTTCATAAACTCAGTTCAAATTTGACTCTAGGGAGTCTTTTCTGTTTACTATAACTGACATGATTTCATCTTTCTTTGAACATGCAATGCCTATAATGTGTAGAATTGCCAGGTAATTAATCATATGCTGCCTTTCAATATTTTTTGAATTGTTATTAATCTCTTTTAGGATTATTTGTTTTCAAATATATAGATTCAATTTTTGCTATTCAAATTTTAAAATCCTTACAACCACAGGGTATAAATTATACTTCTCAACATTCTCTTACTTGTAGAAACACAATAAATATTTGTTGATTAGTTTATTCTGTAAGCAAAGGCTACATATGTCCATTAGTGTTCCAATGGAAAGCACTAATGCCCTTAAGTAAAGATCACCAGAAACTGGGACTTAGGAACTCGCAGGAACACTGATTCTTCATTTTCCAGTTTGGCCAGAAAATGCTAGGTTCTGCTGTCTTGTTAATAGAGGATGAACAAAAATAAGTGTCTTGCCTAAGCATGACTTAACAAAACATGATTTAACATGTCTGGAAAACTAAAATGTTTAGTTTACCTCTAAAAATATGTTAACGGGATAGTTTAAAACTTTATTTATGTACATCAGTACACTAAACATGTTTTGAATCACATACACTTATTTTCACCTAAATTTGACTTTGCAGGCTGTGCCTTATTTCTCTGTACCTATCTTCGTATTTTTCTGCAGCTGCTGAAATCTCTAGGGAATATCTCTCTGTGGAGACACAGCCAGACGGCCGAGTCTCTTCTCTGTTCTTGAGTTCCTGTTTCCAAGTAATGATTCGGATAAACTGGAGACCAGTTTCTTTCTCTGCAACTCTGGCAGCTGAAATTAATTCTCCAAAGACTTCTCTTTGGAGGCAAGCAGATGGCACACATACACGTGTTTTAGTTTTGATTGTAGCAGTTCTGAATAATTTAAAGTTCAAATCTCTATAAAACTACTGTATTCCCACTTCCCAATACATTTTTTTTTCCTTTTGCCTCAGAAATTCCTTCCTTGTATTTTGACATTTGGCTGAAACTTTTTTCATTTCAGGCTGGCTTCATTGTCACACACCTCCTGCTGTTCTTTGTTACAATTTTAGATAAGTATGGCTTTAGAAAACTAAGATGCTTTTAGAATCTATTCTGCTGGTGATTTTCCCCTTACCATTTGCAAAGCATTTTGTATACATAAACAGCACATTAGCCAAATGATGTTGTTATCACGGCTCCTGTTGGTCTGCACTTGGCTCTCGCTTTAGAATTACCCCAAATAGGTTTGCAGGGTTTTATAGTTGCATTATGAGGCACTCAATAATATGTATGAACTTAGGCATGTTTTTTCCCCCTGCCATTTTGTTTGAGAAAGAGCCTGCACTATCTCTATTGAAGATTCACTGCTGCTCCAGGTAGAACAGGATAAGGAGGGGATATTCAGAACAATCTCCAAGTAGATTTGTTTCCCTATTTTTAATTGAGAAGACTTGGCCAACATAGTCCAACATTTTCTGTGAGATCTAGTGATTTGTAAAGTGAGCAGAATCTATGAGGTATTCCTGTATTCTCTCTCATTAATTCATTCTCTCTCTCTCTCTCTCTCTCTCTCTCTCTCTCTCTCTCTCTCTCTCTCCTTCTCTCTCTCACACACACATATATGCACAGATATGTGGAGCTACCCAACTCAATCAGAAAGCTTTGCTACTGTAGGCAATAAAACTATGATTCAATTCTGGAAGAGTTTTACTAAGTTTTATTGCCAATACATCTTCTCTTACTATGGCAAAGGCCCAAGAATAAGTATAAGATATAGTACAATATATTAGCACAAGTCATTACGACTACCAGAAAAAAAGAAACTTGAACATATAATCAATTTAGAATAAAATAATCATCTCAAATGTTAAGATAAAAACAGAGTTGATTATAATATGTAATTAGCCTTTACCAAATGATGTTTTTTCTATTGCTTTGTGGTTCACCCAGCCCTTAGAAAAAATATATCATTTTTGACCACGTTATCATGAATGCAGAACCTAAGCCTCAGAGAGATTGAGGACTTTGGGAATACACAATCATGTGTCATGACACAGGATACAAATGCCAAGTAATATGATACCAAATTCCTTTTTCCCTCACATAAAATGGAACAAAATAAATAACATAGAGTTTATAGAACATCCACACACATTTGTCTAGGATAAGTTTATGCTATTTTAAAAAAATATCACTACCTGGTAAATAGGATATAAAAGAAACTGTTGGGTCTTTTTGTTGTTGTTGTTGTTATTTGTATATAAAATTTGGAAAAATGAAACTCAGAATAATGGAAGAGAGCCTCCGAAATATCTCCTTGATAGAAAACATCCCTAAGGGGTCTTAACGTTCGCTATGCAGAATCAACAGATAAATAACTTTCAGTAGTGTTTTGTCTCTCTTGATTTCAACCATTCAAGTGATGTGACTCCTGCCACTTCCCTTGAGGGATAATTCCATAATCCAGCAATTTTCACTGTCAGGAAGTTTTTCATGTATTTTACCCAAATTGTCTTTCTCTAACCTCCATTCCATTTCTCATATAGTTACACCAAATCTGAGCACATCACTAAATGCTTTCTCATTCCCCGTGAGGATTATACTTTTAAACATTTGACGGTCTGATGTTTTCTTTTATGCCTCACATTCCCAAGAGTTACCTATTTTCCTCCAACAAACTTCTCTTTTTAGTCAAGTCTCTCTACTCTCTTCCTCCATTTTCAGCTCTTCCCTGAGCAGCCTCTACATTTGTTTGCTAAATGGTTTCAAGTCAGGCATAGGAAGATTGTGGCTCTTTACCACACAGCTATATTCTAAATATAGTACAAACAAACAAGAAACTAGATTGCACATCCCAAACAATTAAAATATGTGAAGCAGTGAGATTTCCATTTTAGGGGCTGCTTTAACCTGAGACCTTATAAATCCCTGTTTGAGGATCTGATGAAAACGTATGATAAAAATCTCAGAATATCCGGAATGTTAAGGTAAGATATACTCAAAAGGATCTACTCTTGCATGGGAAAAGACTAAGTCTATTTCTGTGGCTACCAATGTGGCAGTTTCTGCTCAGCAGAAGACTGGTTAGTTGGCAGTGGGGCTGTTGGATTGTGATTGTAGTGAGAAATGCAGGACTGACGCTTGTTTAAAATGATGTATCTGGAACCTTGAGAAGATCACAGATTGATGGTTATGTTTCATTTCCTTCCAATTGCATCTGTTTTATTTCCTAATGTTTATTATGTATCTAAGATTTATAAACACCATTTTTATGTTCTTTTTTTGCTGTGTCTCTATTATTTCTATTTTTAAAATAGCACTGATGACCTTCAAGCAAAATGCGTAAATTGTGACTAATCATGATGTACTTACATTAGTTTTATGATATAGCTTAAGGAATGCCATATTCCATATATGGTTACATATTAGAAAGCTCAATACAACCTATCTTGGCAGACAATTATCTCATTTAATTTGTGCTAAAACATATTTTGTTCAAAAAGCAATTACTATATGTCTCTGATGGTCAGGCAAGATGTTATGTTCTAGTTAGTCACAATTCTTATCCATGTCTAGTGTAAGGGAGATATGTAAATATATTTCAGTGATGTATTTTAATTTGGATAGTAGTCTCCCGTGCAAGGTACATGGACACACAATGGAGAGAGATTAAACCTATAAGCATGAGACAGAGAGGGGTGATGGGAAATGCTTCTAAGGTGATGCTTCATCTGAGTATTCAATAGGAATAGCTTTTTACTAAACACCTGGAAACCATTAACAGGTGAGAGAACATGGAGAGTTCACAGAGCACAAACTAATCTGATAACTCAAAGAACTGTTCGCAGTTTTGTATTTCTGGAGCACTGGACATAGTGAAGGTTCAAAAAAAGACATTTGAGAATATGCTACACAATTGAGAATGGGCCCTACCTGGTTTGGCTCAGTGGATAAAGCATCGGCCTACAGACTGAAGGGTCCAGTTTTGATTCCAGTCAAAGGCACATGCTTCTAGGCACAATCCCAGTAGGGAGCATACAGGAGGCAGATGATCCATGATTCTCTCTCATCATTGATGTTTCTCTCTCTCTTTCCCTCTCTCTTCCTCTCTGAAATTAATAAAAATATATTTAAAAAAATAATTGAGAATGGCAAAATGTATGTAATAGGAAAGAAGTTAGATTTTAACTCAGGATTGCACCAAACTATGGCCCTTGGGTCAAATCAACTCTCACCTCTTTTTGTAAAGAAATGTTTCCTGAAACACAGCCATACCATTTGTTTACATATCGCCTATGACTGTTTTTATGCTACAACTGCAGAGTAGAATAGTTGTGGCAAAGATCACATATCGTGCAAAGTTTAAAATATTTACTATCCAAGTCTTTATAAAAAAAAAAAAGTTTTCAACCCTCTCAGGGCAATAACATGATTGATTTTATCTTTCAGGAAGTTGGGCATGGTAGCAGCAGGATGATAGACTGGAGGTGTCATAAAACGTGTAGCCTGGCGTGTAATAAGTGCTTTCTGTCTGTTGTATCTAGTTTGCCCCCATATTTTTTCTTTCCTCTTTTCAACTTAAACTCCATTCACACTGATGCCACCTGATAATTGAGCCTTTTGCCCATTATATTAATTCCTGAATATTTTGCATTATGGATTTAGAGGGAAACAGTAGTTTTTCAAAAGTCATGCCTGACACATCCTATATAATAAAAGCCTAATGTGCAAATCGACCGGATGGCAGAAAGACAGGCAGAACGACCGGCAGAATGACCAGTTACTATGATGCACACTGGCCATGAGGGGGCAGACGCTCAATGCAGGAGACAGCAGCTCCTGCATTGAGCGTCTGCCCCCCCCCCCCACCTCCCACCCCCCCACCCAGGCAACCAGCAGCAGTGATCGGGGGTGGGCCACCTGCTCTGATGTTAGGATGGGGGAATAACCACAGGAGGGAATATCAATGCCCTTGAATTAGCAGGACTGTAAAATTTAACCCTGATACTACCATTAGTTGGAGAGATTAGAATATTGAGGCTACGAATCTGTAGTTTATTCAGATGGGCTGCACTGGTCTTTCTACTTTTATATTCCAGTTCAACCAGAGCATTTGTAAGATCGGGGTGGTGTGGAGCAAGTGCCCTTCCTGCTGGATGCGGAGACTTGGTGCCAGCCTCATGTGCATCCCAGGTCGCCAGCAGTCGCCGCCATGACCAGGGGCTGCGACCTGGGGATGGCCAACAGAGGAGTGGGCTCTTCCTCCCCGTGCCGCTGCCTGGGCCGTGTGCCCTTCATGCCTCCCTCTGCCTTGGGGCTCGCATCTCTGACCTCAAGCAAGCAGTCCACCAACCCGATGGCAAGCCACAAAGACCGGAAGGGCACCCCTGTGGCCTTCCACTCACAACTCCTCCTGAGCCCCTGTCTGCCCCACCCCACACTCACTGGCAGCCAATTGCCTCCGCAACCTCCCATGGCCTCTCCTCCAGGCTGTCCCTGCCCCCAACTGGGCCCCCCACTCTGGACCCTGACTTCCCCCGAGGGGTCCTGGATTGCCAGTCTCTATGCCATAGCTACATCCCACACACAGTTAAACAAGGAAGGTGGCTTCTGAAAGTATTTGAAAAAGAGATCTGTGGCTGCTTAATCCTAATTCATTAGAAGAATCTCCAAACTGTCCACATCCTGTTTATTCTACATGGGGATGAACATGCATTCCTGTATATTGGAAACAGTCTTTTATATTTGAAAATTAAAACCTGGCAAGGCTACTCTAACATTGAAAAAACAGGATGATGCAGCGATGGTATGCATGGACTCTGGCTTACACATTTTGTGCTCAGCACTGATTCTGACACTTATAACTGTGTGATAAAGCCAATTACTTAACTTCTCTCTGCTTCAGTTTTTTTCAGCCATAAGATGGGGAAAATGGTACTACTGCCTCAGAAGGATCATGTTATGTACTACTTTTTATAATCAGGGCAAAAGAAAAAAAATGTAGCTGCCCATACAACAGCAAGATGCCTTTAACCTGTGTAAGAAGTATGGTCTCCGGTGCATACAGCCTCCCAGATTGCGAGGGGGATGTCTGACTGTAAGTTTAGGCCTGACATCCCCTGAGAGATCCCAGATTGCGAGAGGTTGCAGGCCTGGCAGAGGGACCCCCCCTCCCCTGCATGAATTTTGTGCACTGGGCCTCTAGTGGTTTATAAAACCTGAATGTCTATTCTTGGTTATATGCATTTTCCCTTTTTATACGAAGTTGTCATCTGCAGCAGCAGTAGACACTTAATTTGCATCCACTGTATATAAAGGACTTTAATGGACACTACCTTAATGTAATAGGAGTTCTTCATGCTGAAGGACAATGCAATTGATCAAACATACTTAACAATACTATACATTTCTCTAGCTCAAGGTTTCTCAATGGCAGTACTATTGATATTTTGGGCTAGATAATTCTTTGTTGTGGGGAGCTATTTTGTGCATTGAAAGATGTTAGCAGCATCCCTGGCCTCTACCCACTAGATGCCAATAACATCCCCCACCCCAGTCATGACAATAAAAAATGTCTCTGATATTACCAGATGCCATATGTCTCCTAAGGAAGCAAAGTCTGAGCTGTTTAAGAGCCACTAAATTTTAGTTTTTCTTTTCTGTGTTCTCACACAATATATATTTGATAAAAATAGCAAAAGACCACAAGAAAAAAAAAAAGCTGTATTTTCTTTTTAAGCAGGGGGTTCTTTAATCAGAAAGTTGAGATCACAGGCTAATGGTATGGTGACGATGGATTCACTCAGTGCCATGCACCCATCTCTTCCTGAAAATTGACTTCGTGTTGTGACATTTTCAATTCTTGCAAAAATCTTCGTCACAAAAATGAGGTATCAGATTTCAATTGTCTCATTTTTACATTCCTCTGCTGTAGTTTGTTGACCTTTTCAGTATTCTAAGCAAGATTTTGAAAGAGTTGACCATTCCCTTCTCCTCCTATTAAGAAGTACAGTAACCTGTTGCAGAGACTAAAATGACTGGCCAACTGAGATGAAGAATTTTAAAAAGGTCAAAATGGTGCAGCACACCATATATTTCACAGTGGTCATAGCATTTTGAATATCTGTTTTAACTACCTTTTAAATAACATCTATACCTATGGTTAAAAAAAAAAAATTAGAGCATACCCTGATTAATGCTCTTCTTAAAGTTGGTCTAATTTTTAATATAATCTTTGTCTTGTGGTCATCTTAGTGAATTAGAATTTGTATAACCTCATGTCAGAATCATGAGTTTTGAAGTTGTTAGGCAACTATTTATAGTATTCCTGAGCCCTGCAATACTTACATCTCTGTGAGTCTACTCAGCTTTATAGAATTTCCAGATAAAAAGGTAAAACTCATTCAAATAAGAGACATTAAATTTTCTGCTTCTTCAGCAACACTGCAAGAATTTTCATTTAACAAAGTGTCAGCATCAGCAATACCATTATCAATGGACATCTGGTTTTCATTCTCATACACATAGACAGCAAATTTAAGTCCTGGTTTAGCATATTCAGTGAAGTAAATGTGTTTAGGAGTGGCACTGAGGGAGGCAGATGAGTTTCTGCACCCCTTTTGAGTCAGAACTGAATTTGAAATTAGTTAGACATCAAAAAGCCAAATGCATTAGAACACAAGACTTGCACTAGCATAGAGGTTTTAAAATATAATATGTGACATATGTAAATGACATAAATTCTTGAATACAACAATCATATAAAATTGTGTATATTCTCTTTGTATTTAGTACCTGAAACTTCCAAGGGACACAGCTGCTGCCTGAATACTCAACTATACAAATACTGAATTGAAACAAAGGGTAGCAATTAGATATTAAAATGCATTTTCCACTGGTGGTATGTGAGATCAACATACAGGCGCCTTGGGAACTGAGGGAGAGGCATGGAAAGATTACTGTAAATTAAAACAAAAATTATCTTGACACATGTTTAGTTTTTTGTGAAAGGAAAATGAGTTCACATCAACATTAAATATTTTAATAATTCATTTATTTACTTATTTACATATGAGGCAGCATGGTAGATCTCCTAAGGTTGGACTTTCAGAGAGGCTAATATGACCAGTGTAAACTCTCTGTGGGGAAGCATACAAAATCTCATCCTTAAGCAGAATCCAAGGTACGAGTCGAAAAAATCTGGCACCAAATTTAGGATTTGTGTGTTTTTATTAAATTGTTGCTTTAGGTATGTTTTGGACATCCCCACAGTTGATCTTTGGTAACATGATGTTAATAAAAGCTACATTACTTTAAAGAGAGCTGTTGAGAAGATATATTGAGTTAATAGTTTTATTTTATGAAGTACTTGCAATCTCTAGGGACACATGTGCTAGAAGTATAAAAACTCACTCACTCATACAAAAATACTTTGTTAAGTATCTATTACCAATTTTATGGGCAATGGGGGCAGAAATTATACAATGCATTTCCTCTGCCTGAAGAAGTAGCTGCTCTAAAAGGGTAGTTAGAACAAAATAAGAATGCCCTGATGGATAAAGTACTTTATAATTTTCAGAGTAATATTCAATTATTCAGAAATTTTAAATAAATATTTGATTCTAATTATGAGCTAGATACTCTGGCTGGCCCAGAAACAGTAAAACATGTCCTGATTTTGAGATTTTATAGTCTACCTGGGGTATGTAACTCCTAAGAAGTATAAATTTGATATAGTAGTAAGGATGAGACAAGGTACATGAGAATAGACTGATTAATTTCAGATAAGAAAAAATAGGTTTAAAACAGCTAATTGATTGCTCATGCTCAAAAAATCAGAAGATCTGGCTGGCTGGAGTGGCTCAGTGGTTGAGCATTGACCTATGAACCAGGAGGTCACAGTTTGATTCCTGGTCAGGGCACATGCCCAGGTTGCAAGTTGCGGGCTAGATCCCCAGTGTGGGGCATGCAAGAGGCAGCCAATCAATGATTCTTTCTCATTATTGATATATATATATCCCTCTCCCTTCCTCTCTGAAATAAATAAAAAATATTTTTAAAAAATCAGAAGATCTGCACTGCTCAATCCTTTCACCTTTTTCATCCACCCCCTAAACCCTCCCATCTGGAAACCATCAAAATGTTCTTTGTATCAATGAGTCTGTTTCTGTTCTGCTTATTCATTAATTGGTAGTTACAGATTAGTCATGGGAGCCCTAGCCGGTTTGGCTCAGTGGATAGAGCATCAGCCTGCTAACTGAAAGGTCCCAGGTTTGATTCCTGTCAAGGGCACATGTCCTGGTTGTGGGCTCGATCTCCAGTGGGGGACTTGCAAGAGGCAGCTGATCCATGATTCTCTCTCATCATGGATGTTTCTATCTCTCTCTCCCTCTTCCTTCCTCTCTGAAATCAATAACAATATATTTATCTTAAAAAATGATTAGTCATGGGAATGTAAAGTACAGCATAGGAAATATAGTCAATAACATTTTAATAACTATGTATGGTGTCAGATAGGTACTAGATTTATTGGGGTGATCACTTTGTAAATTATATAAATGTATAATCACTGTTTTGTACACCTGAAACTAATATAATATGTCAACTGTAATTTAAAAATTAAAAAAATATTATAAACAGTAACATAAAAACAACAAATTCTTATAGAATAATACATGACATTAATATTTATATGTCTCAACCCTTTCAAGGCTACCTATGTGAATGTATATATGTGCATGGTTTGCATATGTTCATATGCATATGTATGTGCACATATATATTAACATAACTTACAATGTTAACTCATGAAAACAATTATACTGTATCTAGAAATGTACTGACCCATTTTAGTATTTATACATCCAGTATCACTTCTTTGAGTGGATGCATATGTATATATGGATTCAAAGACCTCTTGTAATAATGCTAAATTCCCCCAAGGCCTAGATAAAAACTTTGAAATCAATAATACAAAAACATAACTCTACATCATGAGCCATGACTGAACAATTATATCAATACATTCTCTCAAATTACTTTTGCAATTTCACTTTAACTATCTGAATCACTTATTTTGTAAGCGATGAAAATCTAAGGAATGTGATAAACAATTATCAATAGACAATTAAGTACATTGTAAATACATAACAAAAATGTTTGTAAATATTTTTTACTCACTCTTGTGATCTGAAAATATTTCTGCAATTAGAGCTTATGACCAAGGGAGATGTGTTGCAAATACCAGACTCGATTCAGGTAATATGTAGGTCAGTTTTATGCTCTAAAACTCATAGACCCTCAACTGAGTTACTTTCAAACTAGATTATCTCACCTGCAAAATAAGGAGATTGAACCCAATAATTCCTAAGCCATTCCTATCTCTAACATTTACTAACTCATGATTCTGTGTAATTCATCCCTATCCCCCACCCACAGATACACACTGAGTTATTATAATTTTTTTCAGGTTTTCCTATTAGTCCTTTAAAAGTCTTATGATATTTTAATATCTATATTACACAAATTACATTTTGCATTATACTGAAATAAAATTTGAAATCAACAATGAGTTTGTTATAACAAATATAAAACATGTTACACTTATAAAAATAAACAAATAACAAAACCTCAGTAAAATCCGGGCCCAAATTAAGCCATTCATTTTTTAGGAAGTAATATCTTTTGTAATAGATGCATATTTGTTTATTCTCTATGCTTAGTTCATTTTCACTTTGTTCATTCTCTATGAAATTCATGTAAATTTCAAGTAAGCTTCAAAGCAAAACTACATCCAAGGTACACAAGATTGTTGGTTGCACCATGTATTATCTGTTGATTTTAAAACTTGGATCTGTCCAATTTTCCCAGCATTATTTATTGAAGAGACTGTCTTGACTCCATTGTATGTTCATGCCTCCTTTGTCAAATATTAATTGGGCATCATGGTTTAGGTCGATTTCTTGGTTCTCTATTTTATTCTGTTGATCTATATGTCTGTCCTTGTGCCACTACCATGCTGTTCTGAGAACAGTGGCTTTGTAATACAGCTTGATATCTGGTATTGAATTCCCACCTACTTTGTTCTTCTTTCTCAGGATTGCTTCAGCTATTCAGGGCCTGTTTTTATTCCAGATGCATTTTTGAAAAGTTCATTCTAGGTCTGTGAAATATGCTGTTGCTATATTAATGGGGAGTGCATTGAATTTATAGATTGCTTTGGGTAGTATGGACATTTTAATGATGTTGATTCTACCAATCCATGAACATGGTATGTTCTTCCATCTGTTTATGTCTTCCTCTATCTCTTTTTTCAGTATCCTGTAGTTTTCTCATATAAGTCTTTTACCTCCTTAGATAAATTTATTCCTAGGTATCTTAATTTATTTGGTGCGATGGTAAATGGGATTGCTTTTTTGGTCTCTCTTTCTGTAAGTTCACTATTGGTGTATAGAAATGCCAAGATTTCTTGGTGTTAATTTTGTATCCTGCTACATTGCCAAATTCATTTGTGAAGTCTAATAATTTTTTGATGGAGTCTTTAAGGTTTTCTATGTACAGTATCGTGTCATCTGTGAATAAGGGCAGTTTTACTTCTTTTCCAATTTGGATGCCTTTTATTTCTTCTTCTTGTCTATTTGAAATGCCTAGTACTTCCAGTACTATGTCAAACAAGAGTGGTGAAAGTGGGCATCCCTGTCTTGTTCCTGTTCTTAGGGGAAATGGTTTTAGTTTTTGCCCATTGAATATGATGTTGGCTGTGGTTTTGTCATACAGTGGGGCCTTGACTTATAAGTGTCCCGACTAACGAGTTTTTTGAGATACGAGCCATCTCTCGGCCAATTTTTTCTTTGAGTTGCGAGCTAAAATTCAGGTTATGAGCCAGCTTCAGATACCCCACCTCTAGTTGGTGCAGCGAACATCACAGTGAATGCCACAACATCAGCCCAGCATCACGTGTCTCACTCGTTCACTTTAAGATTTGACATACAAGTAATTTGAGTTACAAGCTCCGTCATGGAACGAATTAAACTCGTAAGTCAAGGCCCCACTGTATATGGCTTTTATTATGATAAGGTATGATCTTTCTATTCCCACCTTGTCTCTTCAATAAATGGTGCTGGGAAAATTGGACAGATACATGCAAAAAAAAAAAAAATGAAACTAGATCATTAACTTATACCATACACAAAAATAAACTCAAAATGGATAAAGGACTTAAACATAAGAGGGAAACCATAAAAATACTAGAGGAAACCACAGGCAGCAAAATCTCAGACATATGCCAAAGCAATTTCTTCACTCATACTGCTCCTAGGGCAATGGAAACTAAAGAGAAAATAAACAAATGAGACTACATCAAAATAAAAAGGTTTTGCACAGCAAAAGAAACCATCAACAAAACAACAAGAAAGCCCACTGCATGGGAAAACATATTTGCCAATGTTATCACTGATAAGGGTTTAATCTCCAACATTTACAGGGAACTCATTCAATTTAACAAAAGGAAGGTAAACAACTCAATCAAAAAATGGGCAATGGACCTAAATAGATACTTTTTGAAAGAAGAGAGAAGAAGGCCAAGAGACATATGAAAACATGTTTAAAGTCACTAATCATCCAAGAGATGAAAATCAAAATGACAATGCGGTACCATCTCACACCTGTCAGAATGGCTATCATCAACAACTCAACAAACGACATTTGCTGGCAAGGATGTGGAGAAAAAGGAACCCTTGTGCACTGCTGGTGGGAATGCATACTGGTGCAGCCACTGTGGAGAACAGTATGGAGTTTCCTCAAAAAACTATAAAATGGAACTCCCATTTGACCCAGTGACCCCACTTCTAGGAATATATCCCAATAAACTAGAAACACTAGTCAGAAAGGGTATATGCACCCCTGTTTTATAGCAGCATGATTCACCATAGCTAAGATTTGGAAACAGCCTAAGTGCCCATCAGCAGATGAGTGGATTAAAAAACAGTGATACATCTACACAATGGAATACTATGCTGTGGTAAAAAAGAAGGAGTTCTTACTATTTGCAACAACATGGATGGAACTGGAGAGCATTATGCTAGGTGAAATAAGCCAGTCAGAGAAAGATAAATATCACATGATCTCACTCTTTTATGGAATATAATGAACAACATAAAGTGTTGAACAAAAACAGTTCCAGAAACAGAGAAGAATCAATCAGACTGTCAAACCTCAGAGGGAAGGTAGGGAAGGGTGGGGGTAATGGGGAGAGATCAACCAAAGGACTTTTATGCATGCATATAAGCCTAACCAATAGACACAGACACCAGGGGGGTGAGGGCATGAGTGGCGGGGGGGTAGGGGAGGCAATGGGGGAATAAGGACACATATGTAATACCTTAATCAATAAAGAAATTAAAACAACAACAAAAACAACAACAACACCAACAACAACAAACCTACTTGGAAAAAACAGCAGAATTTTTACTGGGGTTTTTAGAGAAAAATATAATAAGCAGATTCTCTCTCTCTCTCTCTCTCTCTCTCTCTCTCTCTCTCTCTCTTTCTCTCTCTCTCTCTCAAAGGAGAACCTGCTTTTTATTTTTAATAAAAAACTTCATTTATTTTTCTTCTGCTATATACCAGATTTCTCTTCTTAATTCACTTTCCATACACTCAATAATCTGCTATACTTTAAATAACATTTTTTGTGATTTTGGTGTATTCAAATGACATATACCAACCTTTGTAAGTTACAAATATATAGTATAATGGCATATCATGTTAATCAATTTAATATGGCTCTACTCATTCTATCTAAAATATTGCACTCTGAATACTTTGTCAGGAAGTCAATCTTTTATTATAATATAATTAGAAAAATTAGTTCAATTTACAATACCTTCTTCCAACTATATATCTTAGTGAGGACTGCATGTGTCATATTTAAAAAAAATTGAGAAATGATTTAATATTTTCCAATTAGAATGTTGCCACCATAATCCAATATAAATCCAAGTGTTTCATGAATTCCTGAATCATCTTTTAAAAAAAGCTGATCGATTTTTCAGTATTAACTTACTACACTAATTAACTGTACAATAAATTATTTAAAGGCCCTTAAAGTAATTTTCATGCAGAGTTTACATAATTGATTGCAATTTATAGACAATAATTACTTTGATATTTTATTCAGTAGAAGTAACTAAAATGAGCCAAGTCTTACCATATAATATAATCATATAATCTAGTCCCAGAAAATGAAATTTGATAGGAATGTTCTTTCTTTCAGGCCACATGGGTCCTATGTAATGAACTGCCACTTTGTTGTGCTAAATGACACCCCAATGACTGAGAGAGAAGGCCTTCTTCCCAAACTAATGTGCACTGTGGGAGCACTTTGCTCACCTGGCAAGTGCTGACCTGATGCATTGGATTCTGAAATGCCATCAGGGTTATGCAAGTATAATTGATGGCAAATGAAAGCTGCAAAAGACTCCTTCTTTTCCTTTTTTTCATTTACAAACATTAGGTCCCTAATTCACCAGTGTATGCTTTTACAAAGCCGACACTTTATTAGGGTACATGGACTTCATGTGACATTATAATCCAGCAACTCTTTCAGGACTCATTTTTTATTTTATTTTAAATCAGTTCAGGTGTGGTCACAAGATAAATGAAGTTCCTGATGAGCCATTAAAAAAAAATACATGCTATTCTAAATGTCTCTTATTTTTATACAACTTTTACATGATAGATATTTTACAAAATACAGACAATGTGACACATTAAAAAGCAATGCAGAGTTTTGTGAAAAATTCTAAGAACGTATTTTGTGTTAAAAAAGACCTTTAGGAACTATTTTAGACTTCGCCAAAATGGTTACAAGAGCTGGATCATTAACACAGTTCCAGCTCTCTGGAGAAGAAGTGCCATTAGTATCAATTTCTTAATGTGCCCGATAAGACATTTTAGTGTAATATTAAATATAGTCTTTGACACATTCTTTTGGGGCCATTTTCGAAAATGTAAATGAGAGCATCCTATGAAAGATATAGTAAGTAACTCTGGTCAAGGTTGTTCAAAAGTTTGGGCTGGTCCAAAGGGATGACTGAAGTGGAAGTGTGCCATTCAGATGGCAATTGAAGGGAGGGTAGGAAAGGCTGATATTTAGCATGCTATACAATTTCTAGTGATTGGCTGAAGCATAGTATTTTAAAGACAGTTTTAAACCATGGGGTTACAATCCCTTCTAATTATATGTGAAAAATCTGAATCAAAGAGAAGAAAGGACCCAGGTGAACTATTATTCCATTAGATAATAACAGAGCCAGATTAGAACCAGTAACATTTATTTCTTGAGCCAAACTTTCTTTTAAAATAATCAAGAATAGTTAATTTGCATAATACATTTTAAAGCATGATAAAAGTAAGATAGAAATCTTTACTTCCTAATTGAGAAGATCCTATATTTTATTTGCTCAATCTGGTAACTCTTTCAAGGGACACAAGTAATGGCATTGTCACCCTGTCTTTCTGCCCTGTTTAGCAGTACTTTTGGAAATAATGTACTTTGGGTATACAATGGACTGTTACTGGTCATTATTTAAAGATAAATCTCCATCTAATGAGAGTCACAATTTGGAATGGAAAGCTAACATTTCTACTTAGAAGAACATTAAGTCCCTAATTTCCCCATGACAAAAGTAAAGATGAATCAACTTGATCATTCAGTAACTTAAAACTGATTGCAGAGACAATTCAGAATATGATCTAGAGGAAGTACTAATTGTAGTATGTGAGGAAAACTCTCTCCCTTTGTTCTATGAACTGTGGGGTGGGAATGAATTAGATATGGAAAACAAGATGCTCTAGATATACGTACTGACTTCATCTCTCTGGGTGGAAGTTCCAAAATTGAAAAGCCTAATATTGAGGTTGAGGAGAAAACTTAAGCAAGAATGCTTTACTAGTATATATATCCATCCATCTGTCTTTCCATCCATCCATCCATCCGTCCATCCATCCATCCGTCCATCCATCCATTCATTCATCCATTCATCAATCCATCATTTATCCATCCATCTATCCCTACCTTCATTCATTAATGCATCTATCTCCTGGTTTGGTGAACTGAAAATAGACAATAATAGGACATGGTCACGTGCCAAAATGTATGTGAATAACAATGTAATAGAGAGAAATGTCTGTGGATGATCTTGAGTACATTTCTGGTTCTTTCCTTTCTGAATGATGTATTCAGGGATCCAGAGGTAGTAACATTCCAAGGTGAGGGAATGGGTAGGAAATGAGAGGACAGATGGGTCATCAAAGCCTGTGTTCACGATAAACAGGCTGTATTATTCAATGATGTACAACTGGATGTAAATGTTGAGAATGACAATATCCATATGTGGGTGCCAGCATGGCATAATGAAATGCCATTTATAGCAGGTCACATTAACCTGTCACTAGACCATAGTTCAAAAAGATGCATGTTTCAATCCACAAGACAATGCAAATACCAGATACTTTCTCCACTACTGCTACAAAAATGCTTACACCCACATCCTAATCTTTATCAACACAAAGAGGAGAAGGTGCAGTAGAAGATGGACCACTAGAAATTTAACAAAAAGAGAATATCTAACCTGAAATACTTTCTAAAGTGAAGAATCCTCATTCCAGGTCTCTGAAAATTCCTAAAAATTAAGTTTTGTCAAATATTATCTCACTAGAGGCCCGGTGCACAAAATTCATGCATGGGGGGGAGGTCCTCAGCCCAGCCTGTGCCCTCTCCAATCTGGGACCCCTCGGGGGATGTCTGACTGCTGGTTTAGGTCCGATCTGTTGGCTCCTAACTGCTCGCCTGCCTGCCTGCCTGATCGCCCCTAACTGCCTTTGCCTGCCAGCCTGATCACTCCCAACTGTCCTCCCCTGTTAACCTGATCGCTTCCAACTGCTCTCCCCTATCGGCCTGAGAGCCCCTAACCACCTGTGCCTCGGCCCCCTGCCACCACAGCTTTGTCCGGAAGGAAGGCAGGATGACTGGAAGATCTCTGATCAACCTGGTATAATTAGCATATTACCTTTTATTAGTGTAAACTAGAGGCTCCATGCACAAAATTTGTGTATGTGGGGGGGTGGGTCCCTCAGCCCAATCCAGGACCCCTTGGGGGATGTCTGACTGCCAGACATCCCTCTCACAATCCGGGACCTCTGGCTCCTAACCACTCTGCCTACCTGTCTGCCTGATCCCTCTAACTTCCCACCCCTGCTGGCCTGGTCACCCCAAACTGCCTTCCCCTGCTGGCCTAGTTGCTCTAATGACCTCTGCCTCAGCCCCCGCCACCGTGGCTTTGTCTGGAAGGACGTCAGGATGGTTGTCTGGAAGACCAGTCTAATTAGCATATTACCTTTTCATTAGTATAGATAAACTGGCAGTTGGACATCCCTCTCACAATCCGGGACCTCTGCCTCCTAACTGCTCACCTGCCTTCCTGCCCTAACCATTCTGGTGCCTGCCCGATCCCCCTAACTGCTCTCCCCTGCTGGCCTGATCTTGTCCCCAACTGCCCTCCTCTGCCAGCCTGATACCACTAACTACCCTCCCCTGCCGGTCTGGTCACCCCTAACTGCCTCTGCCTCAGCCCCCACCACCGTGGCTTTGTCCAGAAGGACATCTGGATGGTTTTCTGGAAGATGTCTGGTCTTATTATCCTTTTATTAATATAGTTGGCCATCCCTCTCACAATTCAGGACCTTTGGCTCCTAAAAGCTCACCTGCCTGACTGCCCTAACCATTCTGCCTACCTGCCTGATCCCCCTAACTGCTCTCCCCTGCTGGCCTGATCTTGCCCCCAACTGCCCTCCACTGCCAGCCTGGTCACCCCTAACTGCCCTCCCCTGCCAGCCCAGTTGCCCATGATTGCCCTCCCCTGCCAGCCTGGTTGCCCTAACCACCTCTGCCTCAGCCCCCGCCACCATGGCTTTGTCCAGAAGATGACTGGTCTAATTAGCATATTACCCTTTTATTAGTATACATAATAGAATATTACCAAACACAACAATAAATATGCCACCAGAGATGAAGACAATCAATAACAAATTTACATTTCCAAAGACTTTAAAATTGCAAAGACCATTTGCATAAAACAAAATAACTGTAGATGACGTGAAAAGTAAAGTTTTAATATAATTTATAACCTACATTATGTGGGTTTGCGGTACAAAATCATATGACATATGTAATCTGAAAAACTTCATGTCAGAATTTATTTTAATATTGGTTGATATTGCCACAGTAGCTTGATAGATAACACAAACACTCTGGACAAATGAACTTTCCAACACAGACTTACAAAATTTCACCTAATAAAGATTGGAGAAGTATGCACTCATCGTCAAATATCTGACCTATGTACGTGTTAGCATACACACATACACAAAACCTTAGAAAGCTATAAAGAAACAAGGCATTATGAATGATATTAACAAAAACAACAAAATCAGCAGTCATTTTCCTGAGATTTCAAATATAGGGATTATGAAAGGCAAACTTGGCCTCTAGTATGTTATAAATATCCAAATGGCCCTTGGCAGAAAAAAAAGGTTCCCCAGGCAAACCCTAGAAAGAGACTCAGTCAAAGATTTCAGGAGACATCAGGAAGAAGTGGGAAACTAAGACAGAGAAAGGAAGAAAGTCAGCACAGAGTAGACTATAAAGCAAGTTAACACCGTGGGCAGCTAGGGCATTATCACACGGGTACGCTCAGCCAGGTTATCCCATATAGGGTTTGGTGAGGCTAAAGCAACAGGACATATTTATGCACCAACTTCCCTCATCTTTAAGTTCTGCTTCCCATCATCATTAGTTACCTGGGACTTCTGACCTGCTGAGAGACAGATAATGTTTCAAAAGCCAGAGAAAAGCCTCAGGCAAAGATATACATCAGCTTATGTATGGTAGTTAGATCCCCATGGATAAAATGGTGACGGCTGATGCATACAGGTGGAGCCAGACAGCGTCTGCTACAGTGTACATACTGAAGAATTTCTTGCATATGTGCAAGCATGTAGCAGGAGGCTCCCAGAAGCATTGCTCATGGGAGATAGCACACACAAAGAACTGAATTCTCAAATCAGACCAGTGAATTAGAAATTTTACACAATGTCCAGTTTTCCTAGCAATTTCAGTGATACTACCATCAGGAGACTAAGACGGGGAAGATTGGAGTCTGGGACATTGGTAGCAGGTTTCCAGAAGCTTCGGTGACTTGGGGGAAAAATAAAATTCTATAACATATACAATGTACTGAGGGCAGTATCTAGTGGATAAAAGCTACACAATGTTTTGCTTTCTAAATAGATGGAATATTATGATAACTTTAAACTAATACAAAAAATCAGCATGATCAGGTAAAAATATCACATCTCTGGTGCAATTAATCTATATGAACCAATTAAATGATCAATATCGGTAAATACATACACTAAATCAATTAATTGGAGTTGTGCTAAAATGGATCTTCCTTTTAACTTTTAAAAGAAATGAAAATCAATACAAAGGCAATTTTTATTTTTAGTTTACTTTAATAAGTAAATATTGTGATTTACATGATTGCAAGTATTCAAAGTACGTAGCTTATATTTAAAAGTAGCTTGTACAACACTGGCCATTTTGAAACCATAGAAAAATTGGAAAATGCATATTTTCTGTTAAGCTTCTGACTATTTCACCTGAAATTAGTGCTTTTTCTCTGTCTAAAATATAGATAGATTGAAGCAGCCAAATTCCAGAGTCCTTATTTTGCAAAATTTTCTTTCTTCCAGCCTGGAGGCTTATTCAGTGGTATTGGTCATTCATTCCACCATGTTGTGGAAACTACCTGGTCTTGAGCTTGGAAAACTTGAAAATGCCTTTTACTGCTTTTCTACTTGTAGGGCGATATATTCTGAAATCATTTCAGCGAAAGTAACTTTACTGTCTTTCCTATATAGGAAAGTAATACTTAAACAAATTTAGCAAAGTAAGTGAGCCTGCAATTAAAAAAAAGGAAGACTAAAAAATGTAAACTCTATAGTGTAGTGAAGGCCTTTGGAGGGGGTGGGGGTGAGGTGGAGGTGGTCAATGGGGGTAAACGGGGATATGTGTAAAACCTTCAACAATAAAGATAATTTTTTTAAAAAAATGTAAAATCTAAACTCTGTCTCACTTATCTTTGAGATTCCAAATGTGGAAGATTGCAGCTCTGTTCCTCTCACTTCATTACACATTGTGTTTTCATTCCTGTTGTTTTCATCATACGTGTTTCAGTTTCTTTCATTTTTTTTTTTTTTACACAACAGATTTAGTAACATAGAACATTAGAGTTATGTATACCTGGTGAAGACCCTCAGAGCAATGCCATTTCTGTTGAATGAAGAAAAAGGATTCCAAAGCTGATCTAGAAGTCTAAGAAGGGACACGTGGGAAACTCTCAATTAGGACAAGTTTCCATCTCAATAGTCCTGGAAATCAAGTCCTAGGGGGACTTGCCTGGACATACTTTATCTGCTCCTAGGAGTCCTGTCTGAAGGTTGATGCATTTTTGGCCTCTTTTCCTCAATTTCACAATTAGGTAGTATTCTTTTTTTTTTTTCCCCCAGACTATTCTGTTAATTTGATTACCTTTAAGGCCACTTATTCTCATTTCTGCATGTACATCATAATGCCGACATTTGCCTTGGAAATGGTATTTTGTTATGCTCAGTCACTTTTTATAAATTTAGGATGTTTCCCAGTACAGCAACTTTCCTTATGGAAGTGAAGAATAATCTCTTCTTCTCGCTATCTCTATCTCTCTCTATCTCTATCTCTATCATCTCTATCTCTATCTCTATCTCTATCTCTATCTATCTATCTCTATCTCTATCTCTATCTCTATTTCAATCATCTCTCTACTCTATCTCTATCTCTCTTTTAATGAGTCTGTTTAGTTAGGGAAACCTTGTATCTGTTCTTTTCTTTCTTTTTTGTTGCTGTTTGTTTTTATACTTTTAGCCTTTAAAAAGAGCTACCTCCCAACCATTGTGGTTGTTTCATTAGCAAATAAAGATTTCCATTTGTTTTAATTTATTTTACTTGCTTTTCATCCTTATAGGTTGCTATATTATTAAAGTTATGAGTTCTGTTTGGATAGTTCCAAATCTAAATGTACCAAATATTTCCTTAAATCCAGTACCAGAAAATCAATCCATGGTTTTAGAGACACTTAATATTGTGTTAAGAACTTAGAAACATCAGAAAATGTTATTCCACAGTGGCCATATTATATATTTTGTGGTATAATAAATGAGTATCATCTTGCAGTATATTTTTCATGTTCTTTGGTATGGTTGAATATCTCAGAAAGTTACATATTCAACACTTAGCAACACATAAAATACAGTAACCTGTTTCCTTCAATGTGATTTCCAATTATAACTCAGAATATTCTTTGGAATCATTATATCCTATAATTCTGCCAATTTGCATTATTTACAGTTTTACTTTTCCTTTGGAAGACACAATTCTTTACAGATTCACACTTCATTTTTGTTTGTAGAAAACAACCATACTGCCAGTAGTATTTTCTGAATTCCTTCTGTAAACTGCTACCTAAATATTGGCATGGCCAAATGTGCATGGCTTTGGGCAAAGTCAAGAAGCATAATATATAGCCTAGTATAAAGTTACATTAAAATTCTTGTATTGATTTTATATTTAAACCTGCCAGGTGCTGAATTAATTTCTTATTGAAAAAAAAATACCTCTGATTCTTATATATGAATGCTAATAAATTATGTATATCTATAGTATTTTTATATGAGTAGAGATAATAGAAATATTGGATTTAATTTACCACAAAAACTCCAATTAATAAAATTGTCTGAATTGTAATTATAATATATATTATACTAGTAGCCCGGTGCACAAAATTCGTGCACATTAAAAGGGAATCAATTGCCCTAACCGGTTTGGCTCAGTGGATAGAGTATTGGCCTGCGGACTCAAGGGTCCCAGGTTCGATTCCAGTCAAGGGCATTTACCTTGGTTGCAGGCACATCCCCAGTGGGGAGTGTGCAGGAGGCAGCTGATCAATGTTTCTCTCTCATCGATGTTTCTAACTCTCTATCCCTCTCCCTTCCTCTCTGTAAAAAATCAATAAAATATATTTTTTTTAAAAAGGGAATTAATTAGCAGAGATATTTTAATATTGCTATTTTCCCTTTCTCTATAATAGAAGTGTGAGAGATGAAAGGAAATTAGTAGAATGTATATGAAAATAATATATAGATTTATTAATAAATAAACAGTAACAAAAGGATATAACAACAGAGGCATGATATAAAAATGACAAAAACATGATATGAAAACAACAAAAACATGATATAAAAACAACAGTGATGCAAACAATGATTGATAAAGTGATTAAACTTATTCTAATATCTCCCTGTACACCACATTAAGAGTGAAAACACTTTCAGAGTGCTTGACTAATTTCCCTTGTGATGAAGTACTTAGAACTTTAACTGTAACATCACATGTTCTTCAAACTCGAGAGAAAGCAACATATAACTGACCATGTGCAAAAACAGGTTCAGGTAGGAATATGCCTACTGTGTCTAGAGTTTGTCCTTGTGATTTATTAATAGTCATCACAAATGCTGGCATCATGGGAAACCGTCGTCAAATCAATTTAAACGGGAGGCCAGTGTCAGATGGGGACAAATTAATTCTTGGAATCAGAACAGCTTCTCCCTCTGCAGATCCTGTTAATACTTCAGCTTCAATAATGTTAGGTTGTAATCTTTTGATAATAAATATGGTACCATTATAAAGACCCCATTTACTATTGAGATTTCTCAATAGCATGATGATTGCACCCACTTTCAATTTTAATTTATGACACAGCATTCCCGAAGGAGTAATACTGTTAAGAAATTCTATGGGAAAATTTTCCTTTTTAGCATCATCTGTGGAATCAATGGAATCATCACTCAAATATGTGTGAAAGTCTCCATCGAGTATATCCAAAATTTCTTCATTTAATTTTTGAACATGCTCATTTTTTGGACAAAGAATTGCACATTTAGCTATACTTTTAATATTATCTATAGCAGTGGTTCTCAACCTTGGCTGCACATTAGAATCACCTGGGAATATTTTTAAAATCCTGATTCCTGGGCCTTATCTACCAGAAATTGTTTTTTTGTTATGGGGTGGGGCCACAACATTAGTAACAAAGAAACAGAATTAAAACTTTATTGTGGGGAGCCACTACAGTGTTTTGGCAGGTTCAAACCTTGGACTGATGAGAGGGCACTGTTCTCTCATTGCCACGTACAAGTCCCAGCTTGGAGGGCAGGGCCCTCCCAGCACAATTATAGCCAACAGCTGTAGTTGTAAGCTTGAACCTATGGTCCGAACACATGGCCCCATGTGCCTGAGTGATGTAGGCTTGATAGAGTTCAGGTGCATGTAGTTGAGTAGGATTGAAACCCAGGAGAATGTTGTAAACATCTTGGTCATGCCCTTACTTTGCCTCGTAGCATCTGCTATAAAATAAAGGCATGGCTGTTGGCATGGTCGCTGTCTCTCAGAGAAGCAGCATCCCACTGAGACCTGGCTTTCATTCTCTTGTCTGTCTTTTCTAAGTCTTTCAGCTGCCCCCACTCAGGTTCACCCCTGGCTGTGCTGGCACGTGGCACACTTTATAAAGATCTTCCTCCATGCTCCCAGGGCAGGTTCCTGCCTCAAACCCTGCCCTTACAGGAAACAGCTCCGGGAAACAGCTCGGGGGAGGGCTCAGTTGTTGCCAAGACAACCCCTGCAGGACTGACTTCCATCCGCTTGGTCACGGGTCTGGTCTGGTCGTGATGAACACCACCCAGGGTTTTTATATAAGTAGATAATATTTTAACTGAATGAGTCTAATATACTAAACATTGCATATGTTAAAATGACATTTTCATAGAACAGTTGTTATAATCCAGCCATGTTGATTAAATGAGTACCAAACAGCATTATTAATTTAGTACTGACACACATAACAATTCTTATAGTTTAGGTTAAAATTTAATTAACTTTATAATAGACTGGAAAGAAAAATTTAAAAGCTGTTGACAAGCAATATATCTTAATGCCACTCTCAAATTATAGCCATAACCCTTTCTGCTTTTATTAATTCAATGTCATGTCTCTAAAAAATAACCAAATAGAGATAAATGTTTAATAAAATTATTTAAACAAAATTGTTATAGAACCATGGATAGAGAACATAGTGTGAAAATTAAAGTAAGCAATATTTCATTTCATGTATTTAAAAGCTAATGTCATTTTTATACTTAGACTTTTATTAATAAATATATAATTGTGCTTAATGAAAATATTTTCAGAACTATTTGGAAGGATTAATTTTAAAATTCAATTAATATGTTACTGTATATACCTTTCTTAGAGATATTGAAATATCTGCATAGTATCTATCAGAAGGTACCTATCAACTAGCAAGTTTTCTAGTTTTAGAGACCAAAAGATATATCTATAGATAGGTATATATATATATATAGATATAGATATAGATATAGATATAGATATAGATATAGACATAGACATAGACATAGACATAGACATAGATATAGATATAGATATAGATATAGATATAGATATAGATATAGATATGTTTTAGCTTTTATTTTCCCCCTCTCTCCTCTTCTCCTTTTCCTTCCTAATCCATTTATTCTCTTTTCTTTCACAGTGTTAGAATCTTTCTCTCTCTGTTTCTCTCTGTTTCTCTCTGTTCCCCTCTAATTCTGGATTTATACATGTAAACATTTATACATGTAACAGGATTTATACATGTAAACATTTGTGAGAGTATGTGTGAATATGCATGCATGCATACAAAAAAACAATATAGAGATTAAAAGCAGCTTTTGAAGCAACACTGCTTGCCTTTGATACTAGCTCTGGTCATTGCTAGACATGTGTTATTTGGCCGATTACTTAATGACTGTTTATATATATGTTAATATTTACTGAACACCTACTATTAATCAGAATATTTAATTATAATAATGCATTTAGTGCCCCAATAATCTTATAAAGTAGATATTATTATTATTATTTTACAGATGAGAAAATTGTGGTAATCAAGTAAGCCAGCTAGTAATAGGCAGAGAAATGCCACAGGCAGATAATAAATATTTCTGGCCTAAGCAATTAAAACAGCCATAAACCAAGGACAGACAGGGGTATCTCTGGCCTGAGCAATTAAAGTGACCATAAGTTAGATCAAAAGTAGCCCTGCCCTGAGCAGCTGGGAGAGCTATAAGATAAGGCTTTCTCTGCCAGCACAACTGGGAGAAAACCATAAGGTAAATCAAAAGTGACTACAACCAGTAAGATACGAGGGAGAGAAAATGGGGGACACCACATGGGCGTTGAGTCTTGAAACTAAGTCTATGTAACAGAATGACCAATGAGGAAAGCAGGAAGGGGGGCGGTCCCAAATTAAGAAAGGGGCCAATTAAAAAGGTCAGATTCAAACAAAGAACTGCAGCATGTATAAACTAGAGACAAAGGGACACGAAGTGATTTTTTTAAAAAACTTTCCATTAGAGAGAAAGAGCAGGCTTTCCCTATTGGGGGGGCCTCCCCATGGAATCCCCCTTAGAAACATCCTGCCCAAATTTTACATGGCGTTTTATCTGCTTCCAATATATTTCTACATTTTTTATTAAAGAAGCCTTATTGTGCACGAGTTTATTCTTCAAACATTGTGAGGACAAGAACCCATGGGAAGAAAAGTCTGCACCCCAAATCCCACGTTTCACTTATATACAGAGTGTATCCCCAAAATGTATACACTTTAACAGCTCATAACTCAATTTTGAAAATGAAATGTGTTACTGCCTTTATATTTATTTGAAGTGTGTGCATACCATTTTGGGGGACACCTATTTGGACTCTATGCATAAATATAAATATTTTTTTCTTTTTCTGGAATGTACATTTTTCCCCTATATCTCTCTATGTTTGTTTCTATCCCACTTTTGATTTGTAATGCTTTCCAAGTCTGGAGATTCAGATCTTTAGTCAATTCTGGAAATTTCTCAGTAATTCTTCTTTGGAATACTATTATTCCATTTATTCTTTCATCCCTTCACTCCTATTAGAATGATTTTGGAAATTATTGTACTATTCCCTATGTCTCTTATGCAACTTCTTCATAATATAAATAACTTTATCTCTTTGTGACATCTACTGAATCATTCCCCATGTCTGTTTTGCACATCACTTGATTTTGGGTCCAGTATATTCTTATTCCGTTCATTAAATATTTTAATGCAACATCTTTTTTTTTTTCAATGTGAGAAGTCCTATTTGGATATTTTAAAATTTGCCTTCTTTATTATGCAATTTATAAGCTTTTACTTTACTTATTTTAAGCTTAATTATTTTAAGAGTGTCTTTCATAATGTTCTATTATACTTTTTGGGACACTGATTAATTAATTTGTTTGGCTATTGGTTTTCATGCATGTTTTAGCTTTCTTTAATTGTGAGTCCTACGTTGAGAAATTGCTTCCATATGATACCAACTGAAATCCAGGGTTTCAGCAGTTTAGACTCTTTTCATAATCTTACTAGTTTATGAATTTCATGCCATGCAATTATTTTGAATTTTGTTCTTTAATTTATTTTGTTTGTATGGACAAGCACTTATTGTTTATTTTTGTTTTAAATGTTTTCTTGTCCTCTACTCAAAATCCATTATAAGTAATAAAAGCATAATATGCTAATTAAACAGGACAGCCGAATGACCTTCTGGACGTCATTCCAGACATCCTTCTGGATGAAGCTGCAGTGGCAGGGGCCAAGGCAGAGGCAGTTAGGGGAGATCAGGCAGGCATGCAGAGTGGTTAGAGGTAATCAGGCAGGAAGGCGAGCAGTTAGGGGCAATCAGGCAGGCAGGCAGAGTGGTTAGGGGCGATCAGGCAGGCAGGTGAGCAGTTAGGGGCAATCAGGCAGGCAGGCAGGCGAGTGCTGAGGGGTGATGAGGCAGGCAGGCGAGTGGTTAGGGGTGATGAGGCGGGCAGGCAGGCAGGCCAGCAGTTAGGAGCCAGCAGTCCAGGATTGCAAGAGGGATGCCTGATCCCTGCGAGATCGGCCCTAAACTGGCAGTCGGACATCCCCTGAGGGGTCCTAGATTGCGAGAGGGTGCAGGCTGGACTGAGGGACCCACCCCTCCATGCATGAATTTTGTGCATCGGGCCTCTAGTCCATTGTAAAAGTTAAGGTTTTTCACTGACTCTGAAGGTTACTGGATGAAATTTTTTGTTTTAAGCTGTTGAAAGGGTAAGCTTCTGAGTCTGGCTGAATCTGGCTACCATGCCTAATGTCTAAATCTAATCTGAACGTAGTTTGAAATGATAAGAGATTATATTTACCTTGCCATTCTTGTTTTAAGTTATTTCTGACTTTCTAACATGTTCTATGGTGTTCTTTACCATTTAACTATTAATATGTTGAAATATATTAGTATAATTTTTATTATCAGTTAGTATGTTTCTGGTGTTAACTAATGTTAAGTTGACATATAATATCTATAGTATTTTAATTGATCATACCTGCATGTGCATGTGTTTATAAACACATACACACAAATGTATATACATACATGCATATATATGTATGTATTTATTTAAGAATTATGAATTTTAATGCATATATACATTCTTAAAAAGTTGAACTAATTTAAAGAAGATATGTCCAATACCAATGAAATGATATATTTGCAATTATATAGTAAATTTTAAGTATTTAACCATCCTATCTAATAAAAGACAAAAAGGGTAATTGACCATACCTTCGCTATGCTTCCCATTGGCTAATCAGGGTGATATGCAAATTAACTGCCAAGAAAGATGGCAGTTAACCGCCAACAAAGATGGTAGTTAATTTGCATAAATAGGCGCAATGATGGGAGGTGAAGGGGGAAGGAAGGAAGAACGGTATTCAGAAACCCAGGCGGCAGGCAAGAGCTGGGTGGCAGGGCAAAGGCGGCCCTGAGGGCCGCCTTTGCCCTGCCCCCCAGCCCTGGATTGGGGAACCGGGGCCGCCTTTGCCCACCCCCCCAGCCGGTGATCGTAACCAGAGAGCCAGGGCACAGGCAAGGCGGCACCCCCGGGGCCCGGGTGCCGCCTTTCCTGTGGCCCCACGATAGCAATCACGATCAGAGAGCTACAGGCAAGGCAGCACCCGGGCACCCCAGCACCTGACATGCAAAGGTCAGGGGTGAAATGACTTTTCCCAACCACATCTGCAAATATCCTGGGGAAGGCATCACTGAGGAGTTCACAACAACTCTCTTAACAAGGAAGAAAAAAGTTGGCAACGGAAACAATCCCTTACATCAAAGTGAAGGTCCCTCTGAGTAAAAAAGAATATTTCCAACATAAAGGAGGGAGCAGGAAAATAATAGGTTCTCATGACTTCCACTGAAGTTTGAGCAGTTGACAGAGTCAAAACGAACATACAAATTAAAACAGACAGTGGACATTCAAATGACCCGAATCAACTGTCACTGTTTGTCCCAATAGCAGCAATGCTTATGTCATAATATAGTTTAACAAACATACAAAACAAGTCACATGATAAGAGAGGTTGGGCTTCTAAAGTAAATTGAATAGGTTATTTTAAAATTCTCAACCAAAGGACTTGTATGCATGCATATAAGCATAACCAATGGACATAAGACACTGGGGGGTAGGGGAGGCTAAGGGACTGTCAAGGGCAGGGGGAAACAAATGGACACATATGTAATACCCTTTGTAATACTTTAAGCAATAAAAAAAAAATTAGATAAAAAATAAATAAATAAAATTCTAATGTCCTCCCCTCTGACTATAATTCTTAATTTCCAATCAGAAAATTACCCCAGGTGATCCAGTAACATGTAGAACTCCAGTAACCTAACTTATTTAAAAAAACAAACATCCCAACCATTTTTAAAATACTTAAATTGATATTTTAGGGTTAAAATTATAGAAGGTATTTAGATCCAAATATATTTTCTGAATAGAAAATAATTCAGTTTTTGATTTAAAAAAAAAACATAAAAAAATATATGTGATACATTTTCCCAAGGCACTCTGAATTAGTATCTTTCCCTCGAACTTTCTTCAAATTAAGAGAATCTATGGAGTTCCCTATACTGCACAAGTTTTAATGAAAGAAAATAAGACTTTCTAAGAGTATCAAATACATGTTTTCTTATTTACAAACATATATACTCTTCTTTCTCTCTCTCTCTTTTTCTCTTTAAAATATGTTCTTACTGATTCAGAGAGGAAGGGAGAGGGAGAGAGATAGAAACATCAATGATGAGAGAGAATCATTGATCGGCTGCATCCTACACGCCCTGTACTGGGGATCAATCCCACAACCCGGGCATGTGGCCTGACCTGGAATCAAACTGTGACTTCCTGGTTCATAGGTCGAGGCTAAACCACTGAGTCACACTGGGTGGGCTCAATTCTTATTTATAAATTCATTCCAAGGACATATACAGCTAGAAAAGCTTTGGAAGTAGTTTCAAAAAAACTAGCTTTTAAGTAACAAGAAAACAGTTATAGAAGAAAGTTTAAATTAAAAGAAAAAAATTGTTTGAATTTATTCAAGAGTGGGAACATCCTCCATGAAAATGTGTCCCTTGACTGTGGATGACTGGGTGGCCTTGTCACACCTTAGGAATTCAAATGCTTTTTACAATGACAAGAGAATTTCATCTCATTTCTCTCCCAGGGTAGATGTCTGTCAATAGAAGGTGGACATCAACAAAGGAGGGGCTTGCACAATCAATCCAGAAAGTCAGCAATCTATGAATAATCCAGAACTGAGTATTTATCTCCTCTGCCACACACCCTCCCTTCCAGCCAGTGAGCAAGATAATTACTCTCAAGTCAAGTCAAGTGTCCCCCAGTCACAGTGGCCCAATGCTGACATACAAAGCATACAAATAATTCTCACTCTGGCATAAAAGTGACAACTTTCTTAGAAGAAAAGCAGATACTGTAAATTTCTCAGTCTTCCTGAAACATTTTTTAAAGTAATTTTTACTTCTTTAGAAAAAATGCATACATGGCAAACCATCTGTAATAAAAGGCCCATTCTATAAAATTTTACCTGGTCCTACTCATATCTGCAATCATAATCATATTTACAGACAAATGTATCCTACCTAATAAAAGAGAAACATGGTAATTAGCATACGTCCGCTACCCTTCCCATTGGCTAATCAGCGAGATATGCAAATTAACTGCCAGCCAAGATGGAGGCTGGCAGCCAGGCAGCTTGAAACTAACATGAGGCTTGCTTGCTTCAGTGACGGAGGAAACCAACGTTCCCCGCCTGCCTTGCCGCCGCTGAGCCTGCAATTTGAAACATTGTAACAAATATAGAAGCTAAACAAAACCCCAGAAACCTGCTTTCAGCAGGCCAGGATCTCAGAGCTGGAGTTATACATTGTTTTGATTATAGAACCCAAACAAACCAGATACCTGGTTTCAGCAGCAGAGGCCTCAGAGCTGGAGCCAGAGCTAAAGCTGGCCCAGAATAAAAAAAAAAAAAAAAAAAAAAGAAAGAAAAAAAGGAGCAATTGGGAGCTTCAGTCACCCCCAGCCTGAAAACAGCCCTCAGCCCCTCACCCACACTGGCCAGGCACCCCAGTGGGGACCCCCACCCTGAAGGGTGTGTGACCAGCTGCAAACAGCCATCATCCCCTCATCCAGGCTGGCCAGGCACCCCAGTGGGGACCCCCACCCTGATCCAGGACACCCTTCAGGGCAAACCAGCCTGCCCCCACCCGTGCACCAGGCCTCTATCCTATATAGTAAAAGGGTAATATGCCTCCCAGCACCGGGATCAGCGGAGCCACGAGGCCTCCCATCACTGGGATCAGTTTGACGGGGCAGCGCCCAAACCTCCTGATAGCCCTGTGGCTCTGTGTGTGACCGGGGGCTGGGCCACAACCTCCCTATCCACCCTGCTCTGTTCATGACAGGGGAAGGTGCCCCAACCCCCTGATCGGCCCTGCTCTGTGTGTGACAGGGTACGGAGCCCCAACCCCCCTGATGGGCCCTGTTCTGTGCGTGACAGGGGGCAGCGCCCCAACCCCCTGATTGGCCCTGCTCTGTGCATGATAGGGGGTGGCACTGCAACCGCCCCATCGACCCTGCTTTGAGTATGACAGGGGGCGGTGCCCCAACCCCCCAATCGGCCCTACCCTGAGCGTGACTGAGGGTGGCATCGCAACCTCCCAATCCGCCCTGCTCTGTGCATGACAGGGGGCGGCACCCCAACTCCCCAATCGGCCCTGCTCTGAGCCCGACCAGGGACTGCACCTAGGGATTGGGCCTGCCGTCTGCCACCCGGGAGCAGGCCTAAGCCAGCAGGGCGTTATCTCCTGAGGGGTCCCAGACTGCGAGAGGGCACAGGCCAGGCTGAGGGACACCCCCCCCCCCCCCAGTGCACAAATTTTTGTACACCGGGCCTCTAGTCTATACTAATAAAAGTGTAATATGCTAATTAGACTGGGAGGCCTTCCAGATGTTCTTCTGGACAAAGCCATGGTGGCGAGGCCAAGGTAGAGGTGGTTAGAGGCCAAGAGGGGAGGGCAGTTGTGGGTGATCAAGTTGGTAGGGGGCAGGGCCCTTGGGGGTAAGCAGAGCAGCAGAGGGGCCAGTTGGGGGCAAGCAGGCCATCAGTGGGGGTCAGTTGGAGGTGATCAAGACAGCAATGGGGGGGCAGTTTGGAGTGAGCAGGCCAGCAGGGGGACAGTTGGGGATGAGCATGCCAGTGAGGAGGGAAGATAGGGGCGAGCAGGCCAGCAGGGGGGCAGTGTGGGGTGATAAGGTTGATGGGGGGCAGTTGGGAGCAAGCATGCCAGCAGGCAGAGTGGTTAGAGGCAATAAGACAGGCAGGCAGGCAGGCAGGCAGGTGAGCAGTTAGGAGCCAGCAATTCCGGATTGCGAGAGGGATGTCTGACTGCTGGTTTAGGCCCAATCCCTGTAAACTGGCAGTAGGACATCCTTCAAGGGTTCCCAAATTGAAGAGAGTGCAGGCCAGGCTGAGGAACACACCCTCCCCCATGCACGAATTTCATGCACCGGGCCACTAGTTTTACCATAAAAGATACTTGATAAAGATCATTTGGGAGTTCACTAATTTCTGGAAGAATGAGAGGAATAAAGTTTTTTATTGAAAGTCAAAACAATTTTCACAATTATGCATCAGATTTGTTTCAATTAAGAAATCTCTGCTATTATGTTCAAATACTGGGTCCTTATATCATTTACCACCAGTTATACTTATAGCACTAGACAATAGCCCCTTTTTCTCTTGTCTCCAGGACTCTATCTTCCTATAACTGAAATGGCCACCAGATGGCTCTCTTCCTATGTCTAGGAACACTTAGCAATAAACATCACTGCAAGTCTGGTGTTAAGATCTGATTGGTGGAGCCTATTTCACATGATCAACCCTTGAATAAAGAAAGGATGAGGCCTCATCTGCTGATGGGCACTTAGGCTGTTTCCAAATCTTAGCTATTGTAAATTGTGCTGCTATGAGCATGGTGCACATATTCTTTCTGATTGTGTTTCTGTTTTCTTGGGATATAATCTTAGAAGTGGGATTACTGGGTCAAATGGGAGTTCCATTTTTAATTTTTTGAGGAAACTCCATACTATTCTCCCCACACAATGGAATGCTATACTGCTGTAAAAAAGAAAGAGTTCTTACCATTTGAAACAGCATGGATGGACCTGGGGAGCATTATGCTAAGCGAAATAAGCCATCAGAAAAAGATAACTATCACGTGATCTCACTCATTTGTAGAATATAATGAAAAACATAAACTGATGAACAAAAATATATCCAGAGGCAGAGAAGCATGGAACAGACCATCAAACCTCAGAGGGAAGGCAAAGGAGAGTTGGGGCGGGGGGGGGGGGGGGGACTAAGAGATCAACCAAAGGACTTATATCCATGCATATGAGCATGACCAATGGACACAGACAATAGGGGTGGGGGATGTGCTGGGGGGCTGGAGTGGGCAGAGAGAGATCAATGGGGAGAAAAGGAGACATATGTTAAATTTACAACAATAAATAATTTAAAAAAAATAAAGGATGGGGACAATATTTCTGTCTTTTTTTTTTTTAGGCTAGTAAAATATAGACTTTATCTTCCTCTAAGATACATAATGTACACAAAGGGCTTAGTTACTAGGAAGTCAAAAGGAAGGAGAAATTCCTTGGTTATTTTAAAGAAATGACCTATAAAAGCTCTTTGGAACAGTGGAGTGATTGACATGGTGACTTTATCATGCTTCTGATGAAAGAACCTATTTATTCCTGAATATAGGAGTCCACAAACAACACACCCTGGGAAAATCATAGAAATCAGATCCCTATTTCCAGGAAGGCTTTAGTTTAAGGATGTGCATGTTACCCAATGCTTTCAAATCAGAGTCTGGTAAATAAAAGGTATGAGCTATCTTCATGTATCCTGATGTTATAAATTAACTAGTGGCCTGGTGCACTGAGGGGCGGGGGGACTCCCTCAGCCTGGCCTGTGCTCTCTCGCAGTCGGGGATCCCTTGCTCCTTACTGCCCACCTGCTCGCTCTTTACCCCTTAGCTAGCTGCTCCTTAGTGCTGCTGTGGAGGCAAGAGAGGCTCCCGCCACTGCCTCTGGGCTCGCCATCCGTGAGCCTGGCTTCTCACTGAGCGGTGCTCCCCCTGGGGGAGCGCACTGACCACCAGGGGGGAACTCCTGCATTGAGTGTCTGCCCCCTGGAGGTCAGTGTGTGTCATAGCAACTGGTCACTCTGGTCATTCCACAGTAATGGTCTCTGGGCTTTTATATAATAGACTAGAGGCCCGGTGCACGAAACTCTTGCATGGGAGGGTGTCCCTTAGCTTGGCCTGCAACCTCTCCAATCTGGGACCACTTGCTCCTAATCGCTTGCCTGCCCGCCTGCCTGATCGCCCTAACTGCCCGCCCCTGCCAGCCTGATTGCCCCCAACTGCCCTCCCCTGCCAGCCTGATTGCCCCCAACTGCCCTCCCCTGCTGGCCTGATCGCCCCAACTCCCCTCCCCTGCCATGACCTGCCTTCTCTGCTGGGCCCCACCTCTGATGTGCGGGTGGCCATCTTGTGATGGCCATCTTGTGGCAACGTTAGGGCGTGATGCATGAGGGTGTGGCGACCACCTAGGCTATTATTAGTATACAGAGAAGCCATTGTTCCAGGCTACTGAAATAAGCAGGAGAGAATTTAGCTGAAATGGAGTCTTCAAATTAAAAGTCCATTATTATACACAGTCTCATATAGCTATCCTGGTTCTAATTATGTGATGCATAAAATAAAAATAAAAATCTGTGTTGTTGGATACTTTTGGTTTTCAAATTGTCACATTATAGGATTCATGGCTAACTTCCTCTTCTTTGACTCCCAGGATTTTCATTGTTCAAAAGTTTTCTCAATCTTTTTTAATTGATTTGGAAAATATCTATATCTTTCAAATCATCAAGATATTCAAATGTATTGCCATTGAATTTTAAATAAAGCTTATATTTTAAAATTTAGATTGATTTTGAGTTAGTTTTTTTAAGTGATCCATGTTAAGGCTTTAATTTTTTTTCTGGCATATATATTTTTCCTGAATGGGAATAAATGTGTTCAATTATTTAAGTACCATTTTTGTAAAATCTATATTTTCTCCCAAAAATTATGTTGCACCTACATTAAAAATAAATGGACTACATATGTATGGATTTATTTCAAGATTTTCTGTTCTATTCTAGTGATCTTTATGCCCTGACGACTTTAAAATTACTGAACCTGGAACTATATGACTATTTTATTTATTTCTAGTAATCAGTTTTCAGTTGACATATAAATTATATTTTTTTCAACTTATTGAAAAGTTTCTCTATCATTATTTTTATCACTTATGATTTTCTTGGACACTTTTGTTCTCTTCCAGCTTCTTACAACGAATTATTTCATTTCTTTTTTGCCAAAAATAAATATTTGAAATATTACATCTATGAAATTTCTCAGTCTATTTTTATCTTCTCAAAGATGTGATATGTTGTTTTCTTATTTTAACTATTTATCAAATAATAACAATCTCTTGTATTCTATATTTAATTTATGTTTATTGTCACAATTTTATATGTGTCTTTTCAACTCTTTAGTTTTTCAACTCTTTAGTTTTTTTAATTTTATTGTATCTCATTGCAGAATTAAATTTGGTATTAACTGGCACTATGATTTTGAATTATTTATTTTCATTAATATCTTAATGAAATTAATACATGGAACTTTGTATTATATCTCTGAAAATATTACTTAATAGCCATAAATATAGAAAATAATTAAATTGGTCCACAAAAAATGTTAATTTTTACCTACTTCCAGATATCAAAATATGACATATAGCGGTCAAAGAAAAACCAACAGTTTAAAAAATGGCAAATGGCATTAGAATTGACTCTAACAGCCCATAAAACAGAAAGGCAAGTGCTCTGAAATAGCTCATAAACTGTAATATAGAAGTATATCTGCCGAGCTTAAAAACAGCTGTCCTGGATATATCACATGTCTCGTGTAATTTCAAATGTGCCCAAGGACTCTAGTATATACTAATAAATCAATTAGAGAGAAGACATTTGAATTTTTATTTATGGAAGAGATTTATGACCTTTTTCTGCTTTGTAAGGAGAACATACTGTCATCTACAAGCACAATTTTGCATATGACTTATGAATATCCATGCATGCCTACAGCAAGAAAAATTTAATGAGAAAAAAGTCTAATTTTAATTGAAGAACAAGGTTGTTTGCTTTTGATTAAAATCCCCTTTCACAGATTCTTGCATCCTTTCTCCAGAAACTGCATTTAAGTATCTTTAATAAAATTTAGGAAAGTGAACCTTTAAGACAAGTAAAAATATTGCTGTGGAGACAAAGCCTAGAACTTTAATGAGAACAGCAAGACAATGAACCATTGCCTGTAAGATTTACTGTATACTCACCTCACATTCATTCTAGCTTTCTTGTTTTTACCCAGACTCACAGTATTTGTTTTGACTTGAATTTAAAAATCCATCTTCAGAAAAGTAATTTTCCTATGTGTGAACAGTTCTTATTTTTCTATCTCAACAGTATAACTGTAGACATTCACTCTTCAAGTCCTCTTATACACAGTAGAGTCTAGTGTTCTGCTTGTGCACTTTTGGCTCTTTAGCATTTAACTAATTCCTGTTATTACTGTGTTCCTATGCATAATGTCTTACATCATTATATTTTTTCCCCTGCAAACAGGAAATTGACTTAATTGAAACTTGAGAGAAGGTTCTAGGATGATGGAATTGTTCTAGATTTTCTTATAAGTGTTATTACATGGACATATTCAATTGTCAAACTCATGAAACCCTATACTTAAGAAATGAACATTAGACCTGAAATTAGAAAAGTAATAAGAGGAGTTGAAGTCAATGAATATGGACTTCCTTTTTGAGGAAGCCTCTTTTTTACCAGAGTAGATAACCAGTAACTGATGAGCTACACTAAGTCACAAGATAATTTTTATTATTATTGCATTTTAATGTGGGAGAAATAACAGCAATTTGCGTGCTGATGAAAACCACCAGTAGAGAAATCTCTATATATAAAAGCTTAATATGCACAGTGTCCCCTCAGGAGTTCGACAGACCTGGAGTTGGATCGCTTGCTATGATGTGCGCTGACCACCAGGGGGTGGGGGGGGCATGGGATGAAGGAAGGCCCTGGCCGGCAGCCAGCAGCTGGGGAAGGGAGGCCCAGGCTGGCAGCTGGCAGCTGCTAGGGACCTTACCTGTGCATGAATTTCATGCTTTGGGCCTCTAGTGCATTGAAGAAGACAAGTGCACTCAATCTCGGGTGCATTATATAATACACAATACAAATAATAATATTTCTTATCAAAATATTCTGCTTCCTGAAAAAATTGCCATCCATTTAGTGTTTTCCTACTAAGAGATTTTACTTTCTAATCTCTGGAATTCTCAGATATAGACTTCAACTAAGTTGAGCTGGATAAGAGTTTGGGAAGAAGCCACCAGAATAACAATGGTAACTAGGGCAACACTATAACTCAGGGGAAAGAAATAAAAGTACAAATATGTATGCTGTACATATGAGAAGATCAATATTATTTTTAGAGGTGCCTGTACACATATATTTTAAGTTGTGGATACGAAGCTGAGTCCTGGGTGCCTGCTGGTGGTGGCCAGAAGGAAGCCCGGGTACTGGGTACCAGAGGGAAGCTGGTGCCGGCAGCCGGGGGAAGGAAGGCCTACTCTTGCAATAATTTTGTGCATTGGGCCTCTAGTAATAAAGTAAAAAATAATAATTGTAATGAGATATTGTCATAGAAAACCTAATATGTGATATTTTAAGTGCTTAAACATGACATAAGAGTTTATCCGTGTAGATTAATAGTTTTGAGTACATGAATACCTATTGAAATTGCTAAATTTTTAGCTTCTTTGAAAATTATCCTCCAATTTTACCCCATGAATCAGGTAAAATCCCAGTTAAACAATTTTGTTGAGTGGATAACTCAATGTCTTCAGTCTTTGGATTAATATACCAAGTACTATTTTCAAGATAAAGATAGATTATAGTTGTAATCTTCTATTAGAGTAAATATGTTTCCAAAATAAATCCTAAACATAACTGATTCCCAAGGAATTTACTACTTGTTATCTATTTAAATAAGACCATTGTTGTTTGCATGTGTGTATAATTTCACTATAAAAAATAAAATAAAACACTCGGTATGTCGAGATTTATATTACCTACAACAACAACAAAAAACACACACACAGTCTAATTCTTTGTGAAACAAGCTGCTGTTGCCATGGTGAGAACTGGACTGAGATACAAGTTCCTCTTACATGTAATATTTCAAAATCCTTAATACAGTATCTATGTGACCAGGGGGTCTGAAAATTCTCAAAGGATTTACGAGCAGCATCAGTATATTCTGTGGTTAGAGTAACCATACACTATTCAACAGCTGATCACAAGCTCCTTTGGGTTGATACAGAGTAAAATAACCCCACAAAGGCCATACATTCCAGTTGAAGGGATGACATACAAGGCAATACAATTTGAACTGAGGATTAAAAAGAAAACATAATATGTGATTCAAGAATAGTCACAGAAATATGAGATATTCAAGGAGTAATAAAGATCACTAGGTCTAAGTGCCGAGGGTGGGGTAACATAGAGTAGGTGACATTTTTCTAAAGGAAGGTTTGCAGTATTAGATGAAGCTAGAGTCAGACCTAAAACGGCATATTTTATCTTTTGGGAATTAATACAGGGAATAGTAGAAATTCCAGGGCCTGCAGGTTGCAAATATCAACTTATGCATGCAGCAAAAAAATAAATAAATAAATAAATAAATAAATAAATAAATAAATAAATAAATAGCAACCTAAATAATAGAAATTAGAAACAAGGTGAGATTTACTTATAAGGAAGGCTCAAAACTTGGGCACAAGCTTTGAGCAAAAATATGGAACATTATTAAAGTTATATGACCAGTATGATTATCTTTGTCATTCTCATTCAGAGGCCTTAGTTTTTATATTGAAGCATACTTGATATACTATATTAAATTAGTTTCAGGTATAAAACACAGTGATTCAACTTTTAAATACCTAGCGAAATGATCACCATGTTAAGTCTAGTAACCATCTGGAAGAGCTCTCCATGTGTCTTCATTTCTACTGGGCTTATACCATGTCTCTTTTCATACCATTTCATTAGTTTGCCTTAGGCAAAAACCTCAGACCTAACAAATTATGGCTAAGGAAACTCTTTTAACCTCATCAAATGAAGTATTGTTGAGGGAGAAAATAGAGTTGGACATTAGTAATAGTCCTGATGTTTATACTATATTATGGAAGAAAATTGATATCTATATATGAATTAAGACAAGAAAGTTTTAAAACGTTTGCTAAACTGTCTGATCAGATGATCCTGATAGTGAGTTGAACCCATAACTACTCTAACTCAAGATATTCTAATTAGAATTTGTTATCGTTTGAAGAAAACATTTCCTTTCTCAGTCAGTTATATTAGCAGAAATACTTTGTATTCCTCAGTATTACAATGTTGTTTGGAAGAAAGTAGAAGAGATAGATATGCAAACATATAATCATTATCCAATACTATAAGTAAAATCATAGAAACATAATTTCTTGATTATAATCACGGTGTCTTATATTTTCTCTTATTCTAAAATTTGTACCGTATTTAGGATATGAGAGTTCCTAAAACAAATAATTGTTAATTTATTGGATTGAACAAAATCCCATGAAAACCAAACAACGAGTAACTATGTAGTGAAAAGAAACTTTGTTTACAATTTTGGCTAAGAAATTTGTCATTTATAAACATAGATTAACACTAAATATTGGCATATTGGATATTATGTCCAATATGGCATATTGGACCAAACATGTTACAAGGTGTGCTGGAGGGTGTAAAGTCTGGGCAGTGTAAGAGCAGCCACTGATGGGCACTCACACTTAGCCAAGCCCTATTTTTTGGGCCCCGATTCCTCCAGCTATACAGTGAAGTCGTTTGTTTTTAACATCATTAAAAGTAATTTTCAAAGTAAAAGGCGGTTAGGTCAATACAAATGATAATAAGAAAAATATACCGCTATGTGTACTTATAATGTATTATGTGTTCATAATGGAAATATTTTACCTAGTACTTTCAGGATTAAAATAATAAGTTATAACAAACACACCCATGTACACCAAGTATATCATGCCTTCATTCTGATATGCTGAAGTCAAGAAGGAAAATTGGTAGTGATCTTTTTTTTTTTTTTTCACTCTTAATACCACCAAAGTTAGCTTTCTCTCACTCGGAAAAAAAAAAAAAAATAGTACAAGCACCATTGTATTAACCCCATCTCTCACAGATTTTAAAGGATTTAATATGTATTTAAGGCTGTAATGCATTTAAATTTTTAAAATGTTCCCAGGGTATAGTAACTAAATGATCTCATTTTCTCACAAATTAAGACCCACCATCCAGATTCTTTCTTATTATTCTTGCCTATGAAGTTAATCCTCACTGAGCTCTCATAAAGGCTTCTTTAAGCCTCCCAGGTGAGGGAGAAGCAGCCCTAATGAGCAGGAATCAGTGGCATTTGATCCCCACCACAGTAAAATGCCGACACAGAGACCTTGTGTTCTTCCAAAAGCTTTTAACTCCTAGAATAAAGAACTAAAATCTCTAGCATCAGCAAGCTTTACACTAGTTCCTTCTTCTATCCAGCAAGCTTACCCTCCATTATTTTGCAAAAAAAAAATAAAACTACAAGTGTTTTATGGCTTTCATTTGGAGGGAATGAGGAAATTGTAGTAGAAAAGGGACCTATATTCCTTCTATTAGAGTTCCTGTTTCTTCCATTTGATCAGGGAAACGTTCCCTTCCAGGGCATATTAAGCCAAATTGGCAAATAGAAAGAAATGAGTTTATACCATGTGTCAGTGAAGTTACCACATAAGCGCGGATTTATATATGAAATATTTTAGATGAATTAAGTGTTCCTTTGGGAAATATCTGGAAAGGACACAACACACATAAGGCAAATAGAAACAGCGACCATAAATTAAGTACATTCTCATTACATCTTCACGCCCCCTGACTAGAAACAATAACCTCTCCCCCAATAAGTACACAGTCTCAGAAAAAAAGATTAGTGTACCCAAAGGGCAAAGCAAGCAGATATATCTTGTTCTATGTTCCAAGAGTTGTAAAGCTGTACCACTAGCAGATGATGGGTGGCAAGGAATTAGAGAGGTCTAGGTGAATTATAGAGGTGGGGATCTTCAATCAAGGAGGCCCAGCTGTCTGCCTCAAGGGGCCTGACCCTGGCAACAGAAAACAGGGCAGCCAACCAAATGAGGGCTGTTGCAGAGGGAGAAGGGAAATAGGTGAGCCTGGCTATGGCAGGGAGTATACTTCACCATCAGGTCTTTTAAAGTTAAGTCAAAACCTAAGCCTCATGGTATTATTAAGCGAAGTCTGTAATTGTATACATATCACGCACACATATTCACAATACACAACATACACAATGTAGTAAATAGTATCAAAATTGGATCTTTAATTTTTTTCCCCATCTTGAAAACAAGCTGAGAGCTAAAAAATAAAAGCACAAGTAAGTCTATGAGACAAATCTGAAGATTTCTCTCTGACACACACTCAGGTTTGGTGTTTTCTGTGGCTGCTCTCATTAAATAGTATACAAGAGAAAACCTGAACAAGTCTGTGCAATGTACGTAAACAATGAGTCGCTTTTGCAAGGAAAAGGAGATTTATGGAGAAAATCACTGACATCACTCCTTAGTTCATGAAAAGTCACTGGGGCCTGCTAGACCTTTCTCTGTGCATCATTAAGCTCCTGTTTTTCTTGTCTCAGCAATAAGGAAAATTGAATACTGCTCACATGATAAAAGAGAGAAAAATATTTATAAATTCAACATTGAATCATTAAAATGTGTATATTAGACACCTGACAATATGTCACAAAATAACACCCATCCTTTTTAAAGAAAATATGTAAAAACGAACTTTAGGCCCTGGCCAGACAGCTCAGTTGGTTAGAGCATTGTCCCCAAACACCAAGGTTGTGAGTTCACTCCCTGGTCAGGGCACACATAAGAATCAACCAATGAATGCATAAGTAAGTAGAACAACAAAGCAGAGTCTCTCTCTCTCTCTTCCTCTCTCTCTCTCTCTCTCTCTCTCTCTCTCTCTCTCTCAGTCAATCAATAAAATTAAAACATATTTTTGAATACACACATCTAAAAATAAAATTAGCTACCCAAATATTCCAAACTAGATGGGAGAAAAAAGAAACTTCTTAAAAAAATAGGTCACTGATATTGAATTTTATTACTTAAAGCAATTGTTTAATATTTAATGGCTCACTTAATTTCTCATTGTTAATAGCTTTTTTCCTTAGTAGTAGCAAAAACAGTCCTATGAGAAAACTAAATTATTACTGTCTAAATTTGTTAATTATGCTTCTAGTATGAATTTGCATCATATTTGTTTAGAAAAGGGAGTTTATTATAAAGAGTCATATTTATTCATAAGAAAACTGGATATAATTCAAAGAACAGGGGCTATAACCATGGTAAGGCCCTTAGAATCCAGATTCTCTGAGGCAGTTCTTGATTTAAAGGGATATAAGGACTTAGCAGCAGCATCTGGCTAGAAAAACTGACCCAAATAAATGGGAATCATCAGTATGGGTTTACATCTATCAAAACCGGAGTGCGTTCCAAAAGCACTGACTGCAGCCTGGCCTTGACCATTCGCTACTACACATTTCCAGAGACAGAAGCTGAGTAAATGAGGAGAACATAAGATGTGATCAGTACCACTCAATAAGAAAATAATGAACTATACTATTTAGCATTGGAACAGAAAAATAAAAATTTAAAACAAATATGCATATTTGGCAGATAAAGGATATTATCCATTTGAAAACAGAATAAAGTAATATCAATATTTTCAGTTTGCTAAGTGTGAAAATGATAGTTGAAAGAAGATAATCCAATAGATAATTATAGAGCAGATAAAGTCATCCTATAAAAGTGACTAGGAAGATCAGACTGAGGATTTCTTGCAGAAGATAACAGGGAAGAAATAAGACAGAAAATACTTCTTTTAAAAATAACAGATATGTTAGATAAAAGTCGAGGTACAAAAATTCTAGATAATAGGAATTTGAGAAGAAGAAAATGCAAATAAAAAATGGAGAAACATTGGAAGAAAAATGGATATAAATTGACCAGATATAGAACCAGGTCAAGTACCTTAGATTTAAAACACATAGAGGCTAAAAATTAGAGATTTAAAAATCTAGACACATTATAGTGATAATCTATAATAATAAAGCATGATATGCTAATTAGACCAGGCAGCCAAACGACCTTCTGGACGACCTTCCAGACAAAGCTGGGGCTGTGAGGACTGAGCCCCTTGCACAAATTTCATGCATCATAAAAGACAATGAAATTCAAGGTATTAGTGAAGTATTATCTTAAGAATTCTCAATAGAATCACTGGAAGCATGACAAAAGTTGAATAGTAATTTTAATGTTTTGATTTAAAAGGATGTTGAAGTTATAATTTACATACAGAAAATAATTTAATGTAATTAAATTTAATGCAATTTTGCTATGAAATACCATACATGAAAGTATGAGAGATGTCATCAAGGCCCATAATAAAAATGCTTCAAGAGAAAATATTTAGAAAATTAGAGAAATAAGTCCAAAAGATGATGCTAAAGATGAAAAAGTAAGAATGGTGAAACAGCTTGTTAAAGTCTAAGATGAGGAAAAGAAAAAGAAAGTATTTCCACCACAACTAGTACTAAAATGGTAGACAATGTCTACATCCTGCAGTGAGGAAAGAATATATTTTTTAAGAAGACTTAGGAAGAGGTGGCATTTGAGTAAATATATATTAGTATGGATCTTAGGCTAAAGAATACCAAGATAAGAAAACCAAACATAACTTTTAAATATTCAGAAGAAATCTCAGTCTAAATCAATAAAAGAGAATATGGAAGTAAAAAGAGATAACAGTAAAACAAAAACCACATAATAAAATTTAAGTGCTAGCATAATGGTGACTGCAGAATTGCATGTTAAAGACATTGTGATTAGGCACTCATTTGTAATCAAGGTAATTTACATTAAAACAAATAAAGCTTTTCTTTATAGTTATTTGATAAAAATTATAAAGTGCTGCCTGACTGGTATGGCTCAGTGGTTGAGCATCCACCTATGAACCAAGAAGTCACAGTTCAATTCCAAGTCAAGGCATTTGCCTACTTTGCAGGCAAAAAAAAATGCATAAATCTCAAAAGCATTTATTATGATAAATAACCCAGAGATTAATAAAACCAAAAAACTGAAAAAACCATATACCTATTTTTTTCATTTATATAAAATTTTAGAAAGGCAAGACAGTTGTGACAGAAATCAGATCTATGGTTTTCAGAGATCAAAAATAGGGAGGGAAGAGTTAAATACAAAGTGGCATGAAGGAACTGCTATATAATGTTTTATATCTCAACTAGAGGCCTGGTGCATGAGATTCATGCACGGGGTGAGGGGGTGTCCCTTAGCCCACCCTGTGCCCTCTCACAGTCTGGGACACCTTGCTCCTTACCGCCTGCCTGCTCACTGCTCCTTACTGCTTGGCTTGCTGCTCCTTAGCGCTGCTGTGGAGGCGGGAGAAGCTCCTTCCACCGCTGCTGGGATCACCAGCCATGAGCCTGGCTTCTGGCTAAGTGGTGCTCCCTCTGTGGGAGAGCACTGACCACCAGGGGACAGCTCCTGCATTGACCATCTGCCCCCTGGTAGTCAGTGCGCATCATAGTGGCCAGTGTTTGGTCGCTTTGCATATTAGGCTTTTATTATATAGGATCGTTAAGGTAATTATATAAACCGTAGAGGCCTGGTGCACGAATTCGTGCACAGGTGAGGTCCCTTAGCCTGGCCAGTGATTGGAGCCTATCAGGGCCTGCCGGGCCAGGGGGAGGTTGGCTGAGGGAGCTCACTGACCACCAGGGAGCAGCTCCTGTGTTGAGCATCTTCCCCCTGGTGGTCAGTGCATCATCATAGCTACCAGTCGACTGGTCATAATGGTCGCTTAGGCTTTTATATATATAGGTATACATTTGTCAAAATTCATTGACTTGTGAACTAAAATCAGTGAATTATAATACATGTCAATTATACCAGAATACAGTTGATTTTATAAAAATCGATTTAGCTAATTCTGAAATCTATGCTATTTGCATGCTAATAATCCTAACATAGTCATCCTTAGTCATGTCCTAAAGTATGCAAAAATATTTCCTGTTTAACTTTAGTATCTGAGTGTGTGTCTATTGACACACCAACTACTTTTAATTAGAAAATAAATGACTATGTGTATTGTGCAAACACAAGTTTCCAGAATCTGGTCTATCTGGTATATATTTTAAATAATGCAGCTAATAATGTGGTTTAGAACTTTTAAAAAATTAGTCAGCCTCAGGTAATCTCTGAAGTGAAATGAGTCTTGGGATACAATGATAAAATCTTTCCAATCTTGGTTTTATCCATGTGACATATCTGTATAATTATGAATCTGACTACATAGAATATATTATAATTACTGGACTGTGGTTTATTGCTTTGATTGGTAATTGTCATTAGTTTTGGCTAATTGACCTGAAAACTGCACCTATTGTGCTTGATTAGTAGTAGATAACTATCTTATGTATATAAGATATATATATATATATATATATATATTATGTATATAAGATATTAATGAATAAAAATAAAAATAATGAACTGATGATAATATTTATAATTTAGGACTCAGAACATCTAAATTTAATTCAAAAGAATTCACATTTTACTAAATACATATGAAAATTAATATCTGTAGTAATCAGATAAAAGATGGCTAGGCCTTAATAAAAGTACAAATATTTCCTTAGTGCCTATTATGTGCCAGTTATTTTGGTTCTAGCCATTCATTTATTCATTTAGTGAGCACATATATTTTGAGCTCTTACCAATTACTAGAGACTATGATATGTGCTGGAGCTTCAGTGATCAAGCTAGACACTGTGACTGCTGGTCCAAGATAGTAGACTGAGCATATGCTTAACCATTTATGGAAGGACTGCTAGATATCACCTAATGTCACATCATTCTTTCATTTTTAGGAGGCACATCATTGCGCAGAATCAGGATTACACTTATCAGTTCTTATCGTCAGCTGTGACCATTTGGCAACGTTTTGCTAATGAGGTATGTAAGCCACATTTTTAGAGTGTTCTCCTTTATAATGATTAGAACAGTGGTTCTCAACCTGTGGGTCGCGACCCCTTTGGCGATCGAACGACCCTTTCACAGGGGTCGCCTAAGACCATCCTGCATATCAGATATTTACATTATGATTCATAACAGAAGCAACATTACAGTTATGAAGTAGCAACAAAAATAATTTTATGGTTGAGTCACAACATGAGGATCTGTATTTAAAGGGCCAGAAGGTTGAGAACCACTGGGCTAGAATAATGAAAGTAGCTCAATGTCAGCATTTTTAGCACAGATGTAAGAGTTTTTTAGAAGCCCAGCTTAAATACTGCTGTATTGTTTTCTTATCTCGACATCACAACTCCATAGTTTCCTCAGCAAATACTTCTGGTTGTATCTTCAATATTGCATTATTGCTGAGGTACTCTAACCTTCATAGGCAAGTAATTCAGTTCAGGAAATTTACCTTGGTATGTTGAATACTTTAAGCTGAAGGAGTGTGAGAATACAGAAGGAGCAGGAAAGTCTCTCTCAGCTTCTCCTACTTTTCCCCTGAAGCAGGATATAAGACCTTCATGAGATAATTCATCTCTCTCTACCTAGAATAAAAGAGCATCACTATCTCCAAAACAGGGGTGCACTGAGAATAAACAGTCACATAGAGATGGTGAGATTAGGGGTAGAGAAACCCAGTTGAGAGGAAGAGTCAAAAGGGGCCCTAGCCAGTTTGGTTCAGTGGATAGAGCATTAGCCTGTGGACTGAAGGGACCCAGGTTTGATTCTGGTCAAGGGCATGTACTTCGGTTGCAGACTCAATCCCTGGCCCTGGTCGGAACACATGTGGGAGGCAACCAATGGATGTGTCTCTCTCACATCTATGTTTTTGTCTTTCTGTCTATCACCCTCCCTTCCACTCTCTCTAAAAATCACTGGAAAAAATATCCTCAGATGTCGTATAACAACAACAACAAAGAGTCAAAAGGCAACAGAAAGGACAATAGATATTAGCAATGAAAATAAATGGAGAATGCTAGAGGCAGATGACAGGAACACAGATTTTACAGAAAGGTAAAGATCAATGGAACACAATTCTTAACAGAAGCAAAAAATAATAATTAGCCTGCCTACCATCACTTTAATTTATCCATCCATTTATTGATTTATTATTTCTTTTAATTCATTCCTTTTTACATTTATTTGGTCATTAAAAAACATTTAGTTATCACTTGCTATACACCAGGTTGTGAGAAAACTCTGAAAGTTAAAGAAATACTCTATTATCGAGTTTTTCAAGCTTAGGTGAGGAGAAAGAGGTGTAGAAAGAGAATGACACATCAGCATAAGAGCTCCAACAATGGTCTCTACAAAATGTTCTGTGGAAACAGAAAGAGGAGATTATGTGAATATCAAAAGGACTCGGTCAGTCATAAGAAGTACATGGAGAATGTGAAGTTGAATTTTAATTGAATACTTACTTCTGAGTAGGATTTCACCATGGGATTTAGAGAAAGACATAAAGACATAAGAAGGGCAGATGGAGAATTCATTTAGAAAAGGCCTTCAGTAAACTTAGGAAGTACAAATGACCATGAGGCAGTCTTCTTAGCATAAAAAATCATTTTATTTTCTTGAATAAGTAGACCTTGATTTCAGCAGAATATCATTACTCAGCATTACTGCAGTGTAATAGAGTTGTACCTCTTTCCAGGTGCATTGAATTTAGCACCTATATTCATGCCCATGTGTAGTCAGCTGTCCTACAGGTTACTTACCTAACAAGATATTTTATTTAACTTTCTGTATACTTAAGTGTCTAATTATGTTTGACTAAGATGGATATTAATTAACACATTCTGATCTAATCATCCATGTGCTTGATATTCTTTCTCATTAAGGTCTAATCCAACCCATTCCTCTACTTCCATAGTTAAACTTTTCCATAAAACATTATTCTAATAAGATTGCTGTATGCTGAAATAATACTAAGTCATTTTCAGTTGTATATGATAATATTTTAAACAGTCTGTGAAGCGTTTTTATTCATTTCTAGGATAAAATGTACCGGGCACTTTGTTACTTGACAGAATTAGTTGTTCTAAGTCTAATGTGCCAGTTAAAATATAAGTGCATATTTCCAACTGTCTTTTTTTCCTCTAAGTCTAGGATTAGCAATTTTAATTTGAATTGTTACATTCATAGACCTTCAACTGGTAGAAGACAAGCTGTACAGTAAATGACAGACGTTAGTACATCTTTGGAGATATATTTTAAAGACATTTAACAACTGAATAAAATATTTTTATAAATAAGGAGACCATATTTTTTGTAGCTATTTTTTTTTCTGGATTAAAAAACAGTTTTCTCTTTATGAATTTCTGAGATAACATAATAATAAGAGGAAATAAATTTTCTTTCTTTTGCTCTCACATTGCCAGTTGTTAGACCATAATATAACCCAGACAGAACAATTGTCCCTTCACTGCATAAATTAATATCACACATTCAATCATATATTCACCAAATATTTCTACATGGGAGACCTACAGGTCTCAGATTAGTCAAGACTGATCAAAGAACAAATCTTTATTACATCTCTAATTTTTAAACTTTTTTTTCTGATAAATATGAAGAACCTTGTGGTACCAAGTCTTAATGTGTGATAAAAAATGTCCATTTTAATCTCCTTTAATTTACGTTAGTGTAAAACTATTCATAAACTACAAGTAAAGCAAAAAAAAAAAAAATCTTGTGTTCAGAAATGAAACCAGAGTAACTATGATCTGTTTTATCATTTAATTGAAGCCACCATTTGAACATTTCCTTTGAGCTACATATGACCACTCAGTAGGTGCTCCATTCTCATCAAACTACTACAATTTTGCATGTTTTTACCTCAGTTACTTGGCTTAAATTTTTCTTCCTTCCTACAATATACAACACTACTCCCTTTTCTCCCCTCATACGCCCTTCTCAATCTGGAAAATGTGTGTGTGTGTGTGTGTGTGTGTGTGTGTGTGTGTGTGTGTTTCCTTGAAGTCACCTGTTTTGGTTTTTTTGAAGCTTTTATTTTTTTAACATCATTTTTTTTTTCTTTATTGATTAAGGTATTAGATATGTGTCTTTATCCCTCCACTCATGCCCTCACCCTACTGGTGTCTGTGTCCATTGGTTAGGCTTATATGCATGCACACAAGTCCTTTGGTTGATCTCTCCCCCTACCCCCACCCTCCCCTACCTTCCCTCTGAGGTTTGACGGTCTGATCGATGCTTCTCTGTCTCTGGATCTGTTTTTGCTCATCAGTTTATGCTGTTCATTATAACCCACAAATGAGTGAGGTCATGTGATATTTATCTTTCTCTGACTGGCATATTTCGCTTAGCATAATGCTCTCCAGTTCCATCCATGCTGTTGCAAATGGTAAGAGTTCCTTCTTTTTTACCGCAGCGTGGTATTCCATCGTGTAGATGTACCACAGTTTTCTAATCCACTCATCTGCTCATGGACACTTAGGCTGTTTCCAAATCTCAGCTATGGTAAATTGTGCTGCTATGAACCTACAGGTGTATATATCCTTTTTGATTTGTGTTTCTAGTTTCTTGGAATATATTCCTAGAAGTGGGATCACTAGGTCAAATGGGAGTTCCATTTTTAGTTTTTTGAGGAAACGCCATACTGTTCTTGATCCACAACTACCTTTCTCACTGTTAGGCAACAGCTCCTTAGCAATCTTTCACATAACTAATTTCTATTAATAGAGTCACCTCATTTAATTTTACTGTATTCATGAGGTCTTGATAGATTATTAACTTGGAGAAGTTGAAAAGCTTAGTCAGTTTCTCTGAGCTTTAATTCCCTCTTCTATAAAAAGAAAATTGAAGGTCTAACCAGTTTGGCTCGGTGGATAGAGCATTGGCCTGCGGACTGAAAGGTTCCAGGATCGATTCCAGTCAAGGGCATGTACCTTGGTTGTGGGCACATCCCCAGTAGGAGGTGTGCAGGAGGCAGCTGATCGATGCTTCTTTCTCTATCCCTAACTCTCTATCCCTCTCCCTTCCTCTCTAAAAATCAATAAAATGTATTTTTTAAAAAAAGAAAATTGAAGTTATTAGTAGTTCCTAACTGAACAAGTTGCTATACTCATCCAAATACTCACCATAATGTTCTAATAATAAAGACCTCACAGATGTCTTTGTTATTGCTGTTGTGATAATGTTATTTTAGTTATTGTTACCACTATGTGTAGTTGTGGTAGTAGAAGTACTGATCGTAGTATTTTAAATCTGGGAGGGTAGGAACATAGTCCTATTCAGTTATGTTTTTTTAACCTAGTACCCAGTCCAATCTCTAGAACCTAGTAGATGATGAACAAATATATATATATATATATATATATATATATATATATATATATATATATATACACATGTATATATATATATATATATACATATATATATATATATATATATATAATTTTTTTTCTCTTCCTTTTTAATGAACTAGTGAATGCACGATTAAACGAGAAACTTTGTTAGGTGACTTTCTCAAGATCATTTTCTATTCTCAAACTTATATAAAGTTATGATTAAAAATGATATGTATGTATAAAAGAATTAAAACACAAAATAATAAAAACTATGGTAGAATAGGTACAAAGTTAAACATAAGCACCTGTAGGAAGTGTCCCAAAATTTTGCCTTGGGAGTAAGGGAAAGAGTGGGAGAAGTAATATCTGCTCTTTAGTTTTGCTGAATTAGTTTGTCCAGAGATGATGTATAAGGATGATCTCCTTTTATATTTTCTATTCAGGTGTAATTGACATACAACATATTAGTTTGATTGTATAACATAATGATTCAATATTTGTGTACATTGAAAAATGATCACCACAGTAAGTAGTTTTCATCCATCACCATAAATAGCTATAATTTTTTTCTTTTTTCTTTCTTGCAATGAGGACTTTTAAGATTTAATCTCTTGGCAACTTTCAAATATGTAGTAAAGTATTATTAACTATATTCACCATTCCAATGACATTTTTTGTAACTGAACATGATTCATTTATGTTTATAATATCTTACTCATTATTGAAAATTTGTACCTTTAATGCCCTTCATCCATTTTGCCCATCCTACCTCTCCTTTGGCAACCATCAATCTGTTCTCTTTATGTGTGAATTTATCTGTCTGTTTGTTTATTTTGTTTGCTAGTTTCCTCATGTAAATCAGATCATTAGGTGTTTGTCTTTCTCTGTCTGATTTATTTCACTAAGCATAATACCCTCATGGTTCATCCATGTTGTCCAATGGCAAGACTTTATTTTTGTATAGTATACCTTGTACTAAGATAGATAGATAGATATATATCACATCTTTATCCATTCTTTCATGGATGAATTTAGGTTGTTTTCATATCTTGGCCATTCTAAATAACTAGAGGCCCAGTGCACGAAATTTGTGCACTGGTAGGGTCCCTAGAGCAGTGGTTCTCAACCTTCCTAATGCCATGACCCTTTAATATAGTTGCTCATGTTGTGGTGACCCTCAATTTCGTTGTTACAAATTGAACATAATTAAAGCATAGTGATTAATCACAAAAACAATATGTAATTATATATGTGTTTTCCGATGGTCTTAGGCGACCCCTGTGAAAGGGTCGTTTGACCGCCAAAGGGGTTGCAACCCACAGGTTGAGAACTGCTGCCCTAGAGGCTGGTGGTGGCTAGCCAGGGCCTCCCTCCCTTCTCCCAGCCAGCCCCACCCCCTCATCGAACTCCCGGAAGAACTCCCAGTGGATGGGGACAGTTTGCATACTATGCTTTTATTATATAGGATGCTTCAATGAACATGGGGGTTGGAATTAGCTCCATTTTAAAACAACTACTCAGTAAATCTTATGCAGCTAACATTTTGGAACATGACTTTTGGAAGCAATGGAAAGTTATTTAAAACACTATGAAAGAAACTTTACTGAGATATATTTTAAAAGTTAATAGATAAAAAAAAAAGGTACACATATTTATTACATGGGAAATAAATGAGCATCTAAGGAAGTGCACTGTTTTCACAATTTTGTGTGAAATTGAGTTTCCTTCATAACAAACCATAAAACATTGCCTCACATATTTTGTCAACATAACAATGTCCAAACCTCTACAAAAAAGTTTGTAAGTTTATTTGAGCGAAACAGAGGCTACAGCTATAAGCAAGATCTTAACACATTGGGGACCAGTAGTTTTATTGCTAGCTTTACCCAGTGGCCAGATAAATTTCTATTTAACAAGTACAAAAACCGTTTTACATAAATGTTAAAAGCACGCCTTAAAATTAAATACCCATTGCATTTTGAAATTTTTTATTACATGTTTTTACATGTAATATCTTTTTAAAATATCCTACTTTGTAAAACATTGTGTAATATGAAAACACGAGAATTCTCGTGATCTGTCCTCAATGCTTAACAGACAAAATATGCTGCGAATGATAATTTTACAGTTCTCTTTATACATTTGGAATTAAGGAGGGAAGTAAGGAAGATTACATGAAGGTTGGAGGAAGCAAGGCAGGGAAATATCTGTGATTGGATTACATGATAATTAACAACATCATACATTACCTTGAGAGTGGTTTTTCCAGAAAGGGTTCTGAAAAGGAGGATTATTCTGGTATTTCAAAGTTGTGATAACATAGACATACAAAAACAATGGACAGGTCTTGCTTAAGGCAAAGATAAACTTTTTACTAAAGAAGTTATCAACCTGGGGCATGACCCACCATGACCTGCCCAGTTAGAAATGTATGATAGTCCTATGAGGTTACTTTTAGTACCTGGACTTGTCAGATTTATTAGAGAGCCCCCTTTCCTTCACATTTTAGAACATGTCTTTTTAATTCATTTATATGTATAATATTTCAGTCATAAAAATAAATAAAAATCAGTGACCTCTTAAAAGATAGTCCATAAATCATAAGACTTTTAAATTCCTAGTGAATGTACAAAATATAGGAAAGGTGGTTAATTAGTATTTTTTTCTGTTATTTGAAATATTAATAAGGTGGATTTGATATAGAGATGTAGTTTCCATAGGTTCCAAATCTCCTGATATGAGATTTAGAATAAGATTAGTAGCTGAGCTGTCATATCATAGAGTCCTATTTTCAACTGGAAACAAACATGAGATTAAGCCCTGTGAGATGAATAATTTTCTAGAAAACTTTTATCTGTCAGGTGGTAACCTTTTGGCCTTCTTAGAAAATAGCACAATAAAGTCCTTAGTAAGCTTGTTAGCTAAAATCATATGTAAAATGTTAAATTTAAAAGGAGTTTTAAATTTGAGTAAGCTTGATAATTAAAGTTTTGAAGATTAAAGGGGGAATAGTTACTGACCTTTTATTCCACTTTATTACAAAGATGCACAAAAAACAGGTACTTTTTAAACAGAAAACACATAAGTATGGACCATCTGAGAGGCCAACTGTCAGAGCAGTCAGGGCCTTTCCACCAGCTATGCCAAAATTAAGAGCTTTGCAATGGATAACACGCTTAGGAATCTGTTACCCTGAGGGGAAAAAAAGAAAGTTCTCTCTCTCTCTCTCTCTCTCTCTCTCTCTCTCTCTCTCTATATATATATATATATATATATATATATATATATATATATATTTTTTTTTTTTTTCCAATATCCACCTGGCGCCATACATAGTGATTAAAATGTTATTGACTAGATTTCCTATGCTGTACTTTACATCCCCATGACTATTGTAATTACCAATTTGTACTTCTTAATCCCTTTACCTATTTCACCCAGCCTCCCAAACACCCCCTCCCCTTTGGCAACCCCAGTCTGTTCTCTGAAACTAACACAAAGTAATACTAAATGAAAACTGTAATTGAAAAATAAAAATTTAAAAAATGAGAGAGACTAACTGCACTTGTCATACACATACATTGTTATACTGTTGATCCTCATTATTTGCAGATTCCATATTTGCAAATTTGCCTACACATTCATATTCATTTGTAACCCCCAAATCAGTACTTGAGGCTGCTTTGCTAGGCATTTGGAGATGCAAAACAATGAAAAATGTGTTGATCAACATTCATGTTCCCAGCTGAGGCTGAACAAAAGCAATGCTTTGCTCTTGGTTGAGCTCTCATGTTGCAAACAATTGTCTTTTACAGGGTTCAGGGTAGATTTAATGTAAAGGTTTTTTCTTTGCTTGTTTTTACAATTCTGTGCTCTTTGTTGGTGATTTTCCTGCTTGAAATGACCCCCAAGATGAAGTGCTGTCTAGTATTTTTAAGTATAGGATGGTTTATGACAGTATATTATGACAGTTTATTCTGTCATGAGTTATAGTGCCATTGACCATAACTTGAATGTTAAAGAATCAACACTATATTAAATAAGGCATCTTAAAATAGAAACACACAAAATATAAGTTTATATATTGGTTGGTTGATAAAAATGTTGCAACCAGACACCCACAGGATCCTAATCCTGTATTTCTCCCTGGGGACAACAATTTCATATTTGCTAATTTACTGTTCATGATTACTTTCTAGAACTACTATAAATAATGAAAATCAACTGTATTTATAATACAAGAGATATTTTTAGAACTAAAGCAATGTTTTACCATTCTAATTTTTTTAAAAGTAAAATAAATATAATTTGGGGGGAGAAATTGGTTAACAAATTATAATATATTTAATTTATCTTAATTATATCACAATATATTAATATCATGGAACTACATATAAAGTTGAAGAATTTGAAACTTTGGAATAAGTTCATTGTTACTTTAGAGCTGATATTACTAATTTTTTTGTGCACAAACATCATGTAACTATGATTCCTAGGCATTTACAAATTCCTAGGCATTTAGAAAATCTGAGCAGGTACTATATATATTTATTGTTTTAAAATTTTACAAGTGAAAAATGTAATTGCACAATATCAGTACTAAAAATAATTTTAATATCTAAAGATGTTGCCATTTTTCTCCATTTACATTTATTCACAGTGACAAAATAATGGAGTTGAGTGATTACTTGATTTACTATTAAATTTGAAATATATACCAATAATCTCAAAAATCAACAAAATGTCTATGCCTATTCTGTAATAATATTTTAATAAATGTGATCAACCTCCATACCATTTAAATAATCATTCTTTATTCCTCTCACTCCTTATACCCTATCAAAATACTAATATTCTTTCTCTATATAGATTTACCTATTCTGGATATTCATATACAAGGAACAATATATTCATCATCTACTAGAACCTAGTAGACGATGAACCTAGTAGACGATGGGGGTCAATCGGGGTCAGGCAGGTGGGGGAGGGAAGGGCCGCGGGTGGTTGGCTGGCCAGCCCTGCCTTTAATCAGGGTGCGGGGGGGGTGATCAGGGGCTGTGCTGGCTGGGGGGAGGGTTCGCGGGAGGTTGGTGGGGCTGATCAGGGCCCTGATCAGGCCAGTTGGCCACCGCAGTGCAGATCATAGCAACCGGTTGTTCTGATCATTTGGCTTTTATATATATACAGATACTGCTATAAACATTCACATATAAGTTTCTATGTAGACATGTGTTTTCATTTCTCTTAAATATATACCTAGAAATGGAATGTCAAGGTAACATTCTAATTCTATTTCTAGTTGAAGAAACACAAACTGCTCTTCACAGAACTGGCCCTCTTTTATATCCCAAAAATCAATATCAATATATGAAAATTCCCATTTATCCATAGCCTAATTAGCACATTATTTTTCATTTAAAAATTATTATAAATATCTAGTAGGCGTGAGGTAGTGTCTCATTTTGGTTTTGATTTGTATTTTCCTAATGACTTGCGCTGTTGACATCATGGCATGTGCTTATTGGATATTTGTATTTACTCTTTGGAGATATACAAATATTTCCACAAGCTCTTTGCCCATTTATTGGAGTATTCTTTCATTTCCTTCAGTAACACTTGTAGTTTTTTGTTTACAAATCTATTTTTGGAGAAATGTACATTCAAGTTCTTTGCCCATTTTAAAAAATCAGGTTGTTCTTGTTGTTGTTTAAGTCATAGAAATAGTTTACATATTCTTGATATTACCCCCTTAACAAATATATGATTTACAAATATTTTCTCTCATTCTGTAGGTTGCCTTGTCAGTATATTGATAGTGTCCTTAGATGTACAAAAATTTTTAATTTTGAGGATGTCCAACTTATCTATTTTTCTTTTATTTCCTATGCTTTTAGAGTTATATTCAAGAAATCATTGCCAAATCCGATTTTAGTGAAATGTACCCCCTGTGTTTCCTTCTAACACTTTAATAACTATTTTCATTTAGATCTTTGATCCATTTTGAGTTAACTTTGTATATGGTGCAAAGTAAGGATCCAACATTATATATGTACATCTCTATATTTCTATATTTATATCTATCTATATAGATATAGACATTTCCTTCAGTGGCTTTTATAGTTTTTAGTATAAATTTCTTCCCTCCTTTTTAAAGTTTATTTTTATTCTATGTTTGATGCTATCCTATATTAAAGAGCTAATATGCTAATTAGGCCAAACAGAAGAACGGCCATCCGGATGACCTTCCAGACGAAGCTGGGGGTGTGAGGGCCAGCCGAGGCAGTGAGGGCCTGCGAGGGCTGAGCCCATAGCACAAATTTTGTGCATTGGGCCTGCAGTTATAAATAAAATTGTTTTCTTAATTTCCTTTTCAAATGGTTCATTGTTAGTGTACATGACTGCAACTGACTTTTGAATGTTGATTTTTATATTCATCCATTAGTTTTAAGTTTTTTTCTTTTTTGGTTTTTTTTTTACATAGAAACTGTAGGGTTTTCTATATAGAACTTCATTTCTTCTGTGAATAGAACTAATTTTACATCTTTCTTTTCAACATGCATGCTTTTATTTCTTTTTCTTGCTTAATTGATCTGGCTAGAGTTCTAGTATTGTCTTAAGTAAAAAATGTTAAATGTTAAAGGAAGAATCTTTGTCTTGCCAGGCTGGTGTGGCTCAGTAATTGAACATCGACCCATGCTCCAAGAGGTCACTGGCTCAATTCTAAGTCAGGGCACATTCCAGGGTTTCTGGCTTGATCCCCAGTAGGACATGTGCAGGAGGCAGCTGGTTAATGTTTATCTCTCATTGATGTTTCTCTTTCTCTCTCTTTTCCTTTCTTTTCCTCTTTCTAAAAAATCAATAAAAACATATTTTTTAAAAATGAATATTTTTGTGTTTTATTTTTTTTTTAATTATGGAGGAAAGTCCACCATGGGGTATGATGTTGCCTGTATATTTTTCATGTATGGCCATTTATATATTAAGGTAACTTCTATTCCTAATTTGCTGAGTGATTTTATCTTCAAAGGGTGCTGAATTTTGTCAAACGCATTTACCACATAACTTTAAATAATAGTGTGTTATCCTTCCTTCATTTTGCGAATGTGGAACATTACACTGATTTATTTTCATATATTATATCACCCTTGCATTCCAGAGGTATATTCTACTTGGAGTTAATGTATAATTCTTTTTTTCTTCTTTTTAAAAAAATCTTTAATGTTGAAAGTATTGCATATGTCCCCCTTTTCCCCCATTGACCCCTTCTAGCCCACCCCCACTTACCACCCCAGGCCTTCACCACCCTATTGTCTGTGTCCTATACAAGTTTTTTGTTGATCTCTTCCCACCTACTCACCCTCCCCTGCCTTCCCGCTGAGATTTGACAGTCTGTTCCATGTTTCTATGTTTCTGGATCTATTTTGTTCATCAGTTTATTTTGTTCATGTGATACTTATCTGACTGGCTTATTTCACTTTGCATAATAATCTCCAGGTCTCTGCATGCTGTCTCAAAGGGTAGGAGATGCTTATTTTTCACTGCTGTATAGTAGCCCAAGGTATACTATACCTTTTTTTTTTTTCCACCTCGTATACTGATGGGCACTTGGGCTGTTTCCAGATCTTAGCTATTATAAACTGTGCTGCTATGAACATAGGGGCATATATTCTTTCCAATTGATATTTCAGATTTCTTAAGATATGTTCCTTGAAGTGGAATCACTGGGTCAAATGGCAGTTCCATATTTAATTTATGTATAATTCTTTATATATGAACTAGAGGCCCGGTACACAAAAATTTGTGCACTCGGAGGAGTCCCTTAGCATGCCCTGTGCCCTGTCGTAGTCTGGGAACCCTCGGGGGATGTCCACCTGCTGGCTTAGGCCCGCTCCCCAGGGGATTGGGCCTAAGCTGGCAGTCAGACATCCCTCTGGCAGCCCAGGAGCCCTAAAGAGATGTCCACTTGCCAGCGGGGAACAGGCCTAAGCTGCAGTCAGACATCCTTAGCGCTGCTGAGGAGGCAGGAGAGGCTCTCCCTACCACCTCTGTACTGGCAGCTGGCAGCCTGGCTTGTGGCTGAGCAAAGCTCTCACTGTGGGAGCACACTGATCACAAGAGGGAAGCTCCTGCATTTAGCGTCTGCCCGCTGGTGGTCAGTGTGTGTCATAGTGACCAGTCATTCCCAGTCGTTCTGCTGTTAGGGTCAGTTTGCATATTACCCTTTTATTATATAGGATAGAGGCCTGGTGCATGGGTGGGGCCTAGCAGGTTTGCCCTGAAGGGTGTCTCAGATCAGGGTGTGTAGGTCCCCTCTGGGGTGCCTGGCCAGCCTGGGTGAGGGGCTGATGGCTGTTTGCAGGCTGGCCATGGCCCCCAGCCATCCAAGCTCCCAGTGGAGGCTGGCTGGAAGCAGGTATCTGGGGTTTATTTAGCTTCTATAATTGATTCTTTGTTGCTTTAGAGGAGCCCACAGCTGGCCGGGCAGGCAAGAAACTTGGCTTCCTCCATCGCCGGGGCAACCAAGCCGCCTGCTTGCTCCAGCTCCATGGCTACCAGCCGCCATCCTGGTTGGGTTGATTTGCATACAATCGCTCTAATTGGCTGGTGGGCATGGCTTATGAGTGTAGCAAAGCTGTGGTCAATTTTCATGTTTCTCTTTTATTGCATTTCTTTTTTCTTTTTTTTTCAAATATATTTTATTGATTTTTTTACAGAGAGGAAGGGAGAGAGATAGAGAGTTAGAAACATCGATGAGAGAGAAACATCGATCAGCTGCCTCCTGCACATCTCCCACTGGGGATGTGCCTGCAACCAACATACATGCCCTGCCCTTGACCGGAATCGAACCTGGGACCCTTCAGTCCGCAGGCCGATGCTCTATCCACTGAGTCAAACCGGTTTCGGCGGATTTCTTTGACTTTTAAACTTTTGATTAAAAGTTGTCTTACTGTGACTTTTTCATGTTGATTTTATTTGGTGTTCATTGATTTTATATTTTTACTAGAGGCACTGGTGCATGGGATTTGTGCACTGGTAGGGAGCATGGCCTGCAGGGATAGGCCCACTGAGGGAGTGCTGCTCATCCTGGTCAGCCAAGCGGCACTCCCACTGTGGGAATGCACTGACCACCGGAGTGCAGCTCCTGAGTTAAACGACTGCCCCCTGGTGGTCAGTGTGCATCATAGCGACTGGTTGACCAGTTATTCTGGTCATTCTGCTGTTTGGTCACTGGGCTTTTATATATATAGTTATTTCTTCAAATAAGCTAGTTGATCTTTTATCCCTCTTTTTTGGGATGACATTGGTTAATAAAATGACATGGTTTCAAGTGTACATTTCTATAATACATGATCTATATATTGCATTGTGTGTCCACCACCCAAACTCAAATCTTCTTCCCTCATCATATATTTGAGTCCTTTACTCTTTATTACCACCTATTCCTCTTCCCTCTGGTAACCACCATCCTGTTGTTGTGTTTATGAGTTGTTATTTGTTTTTTGTGTTTATTCATTTGTTGATTTTCATTTTAGATACCATATATGAGCAAAATCATCTGGTTCTTAACTTTTTCTGTCTGTTTTATCTCATTTAGTATAATATTCTGGAGGTATTTTAAGTGCAGTAATTTAACTTTTCAACTCCATCATTTCAATTTAGTTATTAAAAAGTTATATCAATCTCTTTGTTAATATTCTCATTTTGTTTATATATCGTTATTCCAATTTCCTTCAGTTGACTGTCTGTGTTATCCATTAGCTAATTAAACATATTTATGATTGAGGGCATGCAGGTACTACAGTGGAAGTGTCAGAGCCTGGTGGGGGCTGCCTGGGCTGCGCTTCCCCGGGTGAAGGCATTCTGCTCACATCCTTCTCTACCAGTCCTGACATACCTGCCCTTGTTAGAGACAAACTTCATGGGAGTCTTTCTTCCTAAAGATGTAGACAGCACGGCACTCAGAACAGACACTAAGAACTGCTCTCATCTCAAAAAACACAGTATGAGAAGTTGCTGTGGAACGGCGTTTGATATATGTAGCCTTCCAACCAGCCACTGATCTCATTGGACCCATTACCTTGCATTCTCAATGAGATGGAGTCACCCATCCTGAGCCTCCCTAAGACTTTGAAGAATTTTTTAATGATCTTCAGAAAGCCACCCTCTCCAGAGAAATGCAGTATTTTTATACAGTGCACTGGATCTCTAGGAAACACCAGAATTACCAGTGAAGAATATATTAAATGTCTCAAGGGCTACTGTGAAGCATTTTTCTATGGCATGACAGTAAATCTCATAAAATAGGTTCCTGTCTCTCCAAGGAGGTGTTCCTTTAGAATGATGACACACACCTGCAAATACATGCAGGGCACATACTGAAGTTCTTAGAAAAGAAGAAGCCCAAAGATGCCTTCTGTGCTGTGGGAATAACAATGATTGAACTTTGCCTAAGAGACTCCTGGAATTTTGTCGTTGGATAAACCTCTGACAGATGATGCTGTATTTTCAGCTTTGCCAGGCATGGCAGTGATTTCTACAGTTCAAGTTATGAAGGCAAAGTGAAGGTGTTGCAGAAAAAATCTTCAAGTGACTATTCTGTTTTTGATAAGTATTATACTCACGGAGTGATGATAAATATTATACTCATGCAGTGACTAGGGTTTTGCTTCTTCAGTCCTGTAAGGCTTTAAACCCATGAGAATGAACATGTGTTTGGATTTTGACACTGCCAGTGACTTGCTCGCTTAATGCAAGCAACAACTACTTGGGAGAAGCTGACCAGCCCCCACTAAATCTGTGACCTATCTGTTTACACAAGTTGCAGAGTGCTATTGGCTTCAACATTATAGAAAGATACAAAGCACTGGGGGGTGGATTGATGAGAAACCTGCTGACACACCTCCAGTTACTCCAAAGCATAGTCCTGAGGCTAATGTAAATTCACCAACACCTGTGGGAGTTTTTACGGAGTGGGAAGACTAGGTAATAAGATGCCTTGCTGTTGTGCAAAAATAAGAGACTTCAAATAGGAGTGATTGAAATAAATACATGCACACTAAAAACAAAACTATTTATGATTGTTTTCTTAAAATCATTGTCAGGGAAATCTAAGGCTTGTGTGTGGTTTTTTGTTGTTGCTGTTTCTTTCAGGGTCTGTTTCTGGAGACTGTTGTGGTATTTTGAATAGAACAGGTTTTCAAAAGATGTAGCAAAATGTTCTATACATTATTCATTTACATTGTCTCAGATCTTAGGGATGTTTATTTTGACATTGTTAATTATTCACTTTTGAACTCATTGGTTCCTCTTATGCTTGTTATTTTCTTGCTTATACTGTCTTCTATTTTAATTAATGTCTTTTCAAAAGTGTAGGAGCACCACATTTTCTACTTATGTGTTTTTGTTGTCACACTTTTTATTTTTATCCTGTTTTATATTTTCCCCTAAAATACATAACTTATATTGCTTTATACTGTTAAGTGTGAAAGGGCGAGGACTACACCCTCCATCTTACCCTGGGTTCTCCATTTTTAAGCAGAGCCATGTGCTCGGCAAGGCTTCTTCCCGGAAGCCCAAGCCTCTGCTAGCCACACCCAGGATTTCTCTGGACTAACCAATGATAATCAAGGGAAGTGCACGCCATCAATATGGCCACATTCTGTGTAACAATACACCGACTTGCGCCTGGCCAATAGGCGGGGCCCACAGTCCCCTCTCCTGCCCTTACTCCACCCCCCTATAAAACTCCTCTTCCCATCGGCCTAGGTCTGTCTCTGCCACCTGCTGCTGTGTCAGTAAGGAGGGCAGGGGAGCCAGACCTGGGTTTAAAATAAAGGACTCTTTGCTTTTGCATCGGACACGGCTGGCTCCCTCGCGTGGTCTGTTGGGGATCTTGAAATCTGGGCATAACAAAGTGTCCACTAAATTTTTTTCAGATGTTCATCAGCTTTTTACTTTATGATTTGTACTTCCATTCTTTTTAATCTTATATCCCTTTCCTTCTAATTAGTGCAGGCATTATTAGACACAAAAGTACCTTTATTTGTTCCTCAAAATATATTTTACTGGTAAATATTTATATTATGACCCTTTTGACTGTTGACTATTGGAATATAATTACTATGCCATTCACATAAATTATTTTCCTACTGTTCTTTCACTTCTAATGTTGGTATTTAGTATTTAGAAGTCCCCTGCCATTCAAAGGTGAACTGATTAATTTTTGTGGTTTATTTTAACACTAGAGGCCCAGTGCACAAATTGATGCATGGGTGGGGGCTGGTGGGACTGGGCTGGCAGGGAGGAGGGGAGAGCCTCTGGAGGTTGGCCGGCCGGCCCCGCCCCCTGGTCAAACTCCTGGTTGAACTCCCAGTTGAGGGGACAATTTGCATATTAGGCTTTTATTATATAGGATAGCATCTGTGTGAACATGCTCTTATTTCACTTTTTTTTTTTGCCATTCTTTTGGATTTTTTTAAATCTATCTTCTTGGAAGTTTTTGAACTTTTTGAATCTGAATTGAGAACCATTACATTTTGTTTTGGAAAAATCTTAGCTATTACCTTTTCAATGTAGTAATGTCCAAATTCCTAGTTTCTTTCCCTAGAAATTCTACTAGATATATATTGGGTGTTCTTGATTTTTCTTCATTGACTATAGACCTAATTACTTAATATTAAATTTCTAGGAATATTAGAAAAGTGTAATAGTTCCTGTCTGTCTGTATGGGTCCCATGTGACCCTACCTCTCAAATTGCTGATTTTTTCACTTGAGTCTAATCTTCTATTTAACTCATATATTTATTTGTAAATGTTCAGTTCCTTTTGTAATTTATGTAAATGTTTTTTGATTCTCTAATATTTAAAGCTGCTTGCTTCTTACATGTATCTTCTAAACCTTATCTTCTCTTGTAATTGCAATGATAAATATAGGTCTCATTTTTCTATTTGTAGGTATATATAAATATATGCATATATATTTATAGAAATACATATTTATAGCAATAGTTAAAAGTTGCATCAATAGCTCAAGGAGAGATTTGTAATTATTATACAAGGTTAAGCAAAGTTTATTATCTCAGATAAGATAGCAAATAGACTAATTAATTACAGTTTTCTACCTTAACAGCTATTGTTTTTAAGCCAGGAGTATGAAAAAGCTTTTGGGCAAATTAGAAATGTTTGCCATCACCAAGGAAACAAGAATTTGCAAAGTGAACTTGCATGTGTTTTCCTGATTTAAAAATTTAGCTCAAAATGAATATGATATCTGAAGTAAGAACAGCTGAATTTATTGAAATTCCCCATGGTTCGAATATATCTCACTCAACACAGCAAATCTATGTTCTTTAATTCTACAGATGAGAACTGGAAGTTTAAGTTTTAAAATATTTGCTTAAAATTGCTTCCAGAAAACGAATATAACATTTTAGTGATCCAAGTGATTTACTCCCAACCAATATACAACAATAACGCCAGCTGCCCAGTGGCTGAGAAACAGAAAGGTACAGGCAAAACACTATTTCACTGGATATTGGGCTAGTCTAGTGTAATCTATATAGTAAGGATGGTCTAAGGCCATAGTCGGCAAACCGCGGCTCACGAGCCACATGCGGCTCTTTGGCCCCTTCAGTGTGGCTCTTCCACAAAATACCACATGCGGGGCATGCACGTACAGTGCAATTGAAACTTCGTGGCCCATGCGCAGAAGTCGGTATTTTGTGGAAGAGCCAGTATTTTGTGGAAGAGTCACACTGAAGGGGCCAAAGAGCTGCATGTGGCTCACGAGCCACGGTTTGCTGAGCTGCAGTTTGCTGAGCACTGGTCTAAGGAGACAGCACAGATTTGACTCTGGATAACAGTTAGATTAGCTTCCATATTCAAATTAAGATCCTGGAGATGGAGGAATAATGGCACGTGATTCCTGGTACATTATAGAAACAGTGAACCTGGTTAAAGGAAATAACATAGCCATATTAATTCAGGAGGCTTTAGAAAATGTGTCCTTAGTACTGTATTAACACTTGGCCTAGATATGCAATTGGTTTAAATACTTTGTTCTAAAATTACCAAATAAACGTAGGTTTGGGTCATGTAGGGAATGGTGATGAAAGGAAACCATACACAATACAAATTTTAAAGAAGACATTACAAAGTTGTGTTTGTCACCCTTGGAATAATTACATAGTGTTTTGCTGTAAGTGTGTAAGTCCTAGATCTCTTTTCTGTTGCCAGAAAATAAATAGCTTTGTGTACTAAATACCTTTTTGAAAAGACTTATTTTTAGAGCAGTTTTATGTTACCCAGAATTAAGAGGAAGGTACACAGCTTTCCTATAGCTGCCTGTCCCCACACATATATAGCCTACCCCTTTATCAACATCCCCACCAGAGTGGTACTTTGGTTAATAGGTTTTACACTTTGTGTTGTACACCTTATGGGTTTGGACAAAGGTATAATGAGGTTCTCCACTATTATCATATCTATCAGACGTACTAGCAGATAGATTGCCCTAAAAATCTGCTGTGCTCTACCTATTCGTGTAGTTGGAACCACACAATCTGCAGCCTTTACAAATTGGCTTTTTTTCACTCACTAATATGCATTTAAGATTCCTCTGTTATTTCCTGACTTGATTGCTCATTTCTTCTCAGTGCTGAATAATATTTTGTCATCTGGAAAAATCACAGTTTATTCATTTGCCCCCTGAAAGATAGCATGGTTGCTTCTGAGTTTGGAAATTATGAATAAAGCTGCTATTAACATGTATGCACAGACTCTTCTGTGGACATACTTTTTCTACACCTTCAGATAAATACCAAGGAATATGATTACTGGATTATGTAATGATATTATACTTAGTGTTGTAAGAAACCACTAAACTCTTTCAAAGTGGCTGTACCGTCATGCTTACCCACCAACACTGAAAGAGGTTTCTCATTGCTCCACATCCTCACCAGCATTTGATGTCAGTATTCCAGATTTTGACCATTATAATAGGTACAACATGGCATATTATTATTGTTTTAAATTTCATTTTCCTGGTATGATGAAGATCATCTTTTCATATGATTATTTGTTATCTGTATAGCCTCTTTGGTGAGGGGGGTCTATTAAGGTCTTTGGACAAATTTTAATTGAGTTTTCTTTTGTTACTGTTGAATTTTATGAGTATTTTTGTATATTTTGGGTAACGATCCTTTATCAGATGTGTTGTATATAAATATTTTCTCCTAGTCTGTGGTTTGTCCTTTCATTCTCTTGAAAGTGTCTTTAACATAGCAGAAGTTTTTAACTTTAATTGAGTCTAGCTTCTCAATTATTTGTTTTTATAGATTGGGCCTATAGTATCATAACTACAAAGTTAATTGCCATACCAGAGGTCCTCTAGATTTCTTTCTATGTTATAGTCCAGGAATTTTATAACTTTTTAAAAAAAATTTAGATCTATAATACATTTTGAATGAACTTTTCTGAAGGGTGTAAGGTTTGTCTATAGATTATTTTTACATGTGCATGTCTAGTTACTCCAACATAATTTGTTGAAAATACTGTTTTTATTCCATTGTTGTGGTTTTGCCCCTTTATCAAAGAATAGTTGACAATATTTATGAAAGTCTATTTCTGAACTCTCTATGCTGAGCTATCAAAATATTTTGTCTATTTTTTCACCAATATCACGTTATCTTGACTACTGTAGCTTTATAGTAAGTCATTTTTCTAGCTTTATTTAGATATGATTTATATATAACATTGTGTAGCATATGAAGGTACATAATGTGATAACTACATGCATGTATATACTGTGAAATGGTTACCAAATAAGGTTTGTTAGCACATTCATCACCTCACATAATTACATTTAGTGTGTGTGGTAAGAACATTTAAGATCTACTAATTAAACAACTCTTCAGAATATAAAACAGCATTATTCACTACTAGAGGCCCAGAGCATGAAAATTTGTGCACTCAGGTGTGGTGGTGGGGAGGACGCGGGGGGGCAGGGGTCCCTAAGCCCTCTTGCAGTCTGGGACCCATTGGGGGGTGTCCACCTGCTGGCTTAGGCCCACTCCCCAGGGTATTGGGCCTAAGCTGGCAATCAGACATCCCTCTGGCAGCCAGGGAACCCTCAGGGGAGGAGGCTTAAGCAGTTAGTCAGACATCCTTAGCATTGCCAGGGGGGCCAGCCATGAGCCAGCTTCTGACTGAGTGGTGCTCTGCCTGTGGAGGCGCATTGACCACCAGGGGGAAGCTCCTGCATTGAGTGTCTGCCCCCTGGTGGTTAGTGTACATCATAGTGACTGGTCATTCTTGGCCTTTCCACTGTTAGGGTCAACTTGCATATTACCCTTATAAAAGGGTTATAGGATTATATAGGACTAGAGGCCTGGTGCACAAAATTCATGCATGGGGGGGGGGGGGTCCCCTCAGCCCAGCCTGCACCCTCTCCAATCTGGGACCTTTTAGGGAATGTCCGACTGCTGGTCTAGGCCCTGGTCACCCTCAATTGCCCCCCTGCCAGCCTCATCATCCCTAACTGCCCCCCTGATGGCCGGGTCACCCCTTACTGCCCTTCAACCGGCCTGGTTGCCCCCAACTGCCTCCCTTGGCTGGCCTGGTCACCCCTAACTGCCCTCCCCCAGCCCCAGCCTGGTCACCTCACTTAGCCTGCTGTTCAGTCCTTTGATCTTCTCTCAATAACCCCCCCTGCCGGCCTCTTTGCCCCACACAGCCTGCTATTCATTCATTTGGTTGTCCCTCATTAATACCCCTGCCAGCCTTGTCGCTCCAAACAGCCTGTGTTCAGTCATTTGTCTGGTTGTTTGGTCGTGATGGCCCCTGGCTTTTTATATATTAGGATAGTCACCTTCTGTACATTAGATTCCCAGACCTACTTGTTTTACAACTGGAAGTTTGTAACTTTTCACTAATATCTCCCAATTCCCCCTCTCCGGCAGCCCCTGGAAACAACCATTCTGTTTAAATAAGTTTGGTTTTATTAGACTCCACTTATAAGTGAGGTCATATAGTTGATTTTTTTCTTAGTCTTACTTATTTCACTTAAATAAATGCTCTCAAAGTCTGCCATGTTATAACAAATAGCAAGGGTCCCTTATTTTTATGGCTAACTAATATTAAATTTTCTATCTATCTATCTATCTATCTATCATCTATCTATCTATATATCTATCTATATCTATCTTGACAATATTGAGTCTTCCTGTTCAAGAACATGGAATATCTCTAAATTTATTTATTTCTTCTTTAATATATCATTTTGTCAAACTTTTATAGTTTTTATCATATAGATCTCTTCAATATTTAGTTACATTTATGCCAAATATTTTATTTTTAGGGTGCCAATGTAAATGATATTGGTTTTGTTGTTGTTGTTGTTAATCCTTACCCAAGGATATTTTCCCATTGATTTTTAGAGAGAGTCAAAGAGAGAGGGAGAGACAGAGAGAAACATCAATGTGAGAGAGACACATCGATTGGTTGCCTCTTACATGCACCCCAACCAGGGCTGGGTAACCTGTAGCCAAGGTACATGCCCTTGACCAGAATTGAACCCGGGAACCTTCAGTTCATGGGCCAACACTCTATTCATTAAGCCAAACCGGCTAGGGAATGATATTGTATTTTTAATATTAAATGTTGCTTTTCAGTTGCTGATATATAGGAAAGCAATTGATCTTGAGATATTGACCTTATATCCTTCAACTTTAGTATAATAACCTATTAGTCCAGATTTTTTATTGTCATGATTTTTATTTTCTATAGGCGAACATGTCATTTGTATACAGACAGTTTTATTTCTTCCTTTGCAATCTGTGTACCTTTTATTTCTTTTTCTTGTCATATTCTAATTATCTCTTTAAGGTCTGATTATCAACCACTGCAGCAATGTTTGGTCCAAATACCACTGAAATAAAAATAATATAATTTTCATTATAGTTATATTATTTGTCATCTAATTTTCCCAACCCAATTTTATTAAGTATGTAATGTCTTTATTTCTTATAATTTAACTAGAGGACTGATGCATGAAATTTGTGCAAGAGTAGGCCTTCTTTCCCCTGGCTGCTGGCACTGGCTTTCCTCTGGCATCTGGAACCTGGGCTTCTCTCTGGTCGCCGGCCAGCACCCGGGACACATGCTTCTCTCTGGCTGCCGACAGGCACCCAGAACCCAGGCTTCTCTCACAACCCCGGTTTCATCTGTAAGGTTGACTGGAAGGACATCTGGAAGGATGTTCAGTCTAATTAGCATGTTATACTTTAATTATTATAGATTTCTGATAAAACTATTAGAAATTTGTGTAATAAAGAATTATTTCTTCCCCCAAATTCCCTTCCCTTTTTAGTATCCACAACTTTCTACTGTATAATTCTATTTAGTTACTTCAGTTTTTCAAAATTGGACTTGCAGTTATTTGTTTGCCATAATTATCTTACAATGTAATTCATACCACTTCTAACTAACCCTTTACATTTGTCCCAAGATGAGGTAAATATTCTCCTATCTTCCAACTCTTTCTCCATAATGTGAATCATGCATGATATCATTTCATTTGTCATAAACCATAATTCTAGTGAGATGAAATCCCAGAAGTCAGTTCCATAGGTCCTCTATCATTTCTCGCAGGACATAAGCATGTTTATGTAAACAAAACATTTGTTGATAAGCATTGGCCTACTAGAGTTTCTGGTTTAGTGAGAATTATTTCTTATCACAGTATTGTTTATGTTTTACTAATTTCATAAATTTGTTTTTATTAATTCAAGGTATTTAGGGTTTCTGAAAAATCAACTACAATTTTATGTTCCCCAGCATTCAAACAAGTTTTATTAACCAGTCCATGATCCCTAAAGCTATGATTCTGTATTGGTTTATTATGGTTTTTCATCTATAATTATAGGCTATTTCATTTTTATCTTTTCTTTATATCAATGCCGTGGCAGGGCACCACTTCTTAGGAACTGTGCACATGACATTAATATAGGCATTTTAATTTTACCTTTTAAATTAAAAATAATAAAATTATACCCATGTACTTTTATGAGTTTAGCAATTTGTGTAAAGAGATCATTATTATGTTATGCTTAACAACTCTTATCCTTTAAAAAACTATCTCATTTAATATCATTTAATGAGCCACAAAATATATTCAAGTGTTCATTAGAATCATTTAAATGTTCTGAAAAACATAAATGTGAAGTATGCACAGCTGAAGATGATTCAACATAGTTCATAAGGCATAAAGTGTGTTATAACCTGCTACTCAACCGTATGCTTTATTCATTAGAAAGTAAAGACTTGCATTCTTCTTCCTATTGAACTCTAAAGGGTGCAACAAGTTTTTATGCAAAGCTTCTTACGGGGGACAAAAGCTGTCCTCACTCTATAGTATAGGCTGAAGTTGAATCCACTAGCTGTGAAAAATGCAGGGGAAACCTTTCCTACTGAGTTATTTTTTCTAAAAATTGTGCTTGGGTAAGATTATAAGAAATATAAATTTAAGTGAGAAGCAAATGTGTATAATTTCTCTTTATAAAAAATTATCTCAGATACATCACTATAGCCTGAGTTAATATATTGCCCTAGAAGTGCAACACTAAATTGTATGTGAAATCCTTGTTTTCTCCTCCGAGATCAGTCAGGGAAAGATGTTTTCTCAACTTGAGCCTAGAGGTATTTATAGTAAAGAGACACATGTTTGTTTGCTATTCTCTAGAAGATGGGGGAATGCATTTGTTTCAATCTATATATAGAACAGGCTAATATGCAAAGTCTCCACTCAGAAGTTCAGCCGGGAGATCAGGAGTTCGATCGCTCACTATGATGTGTGCTGACCACTAGGGGCCGGTGAGGAATGAAGGAAGACCCCGGCCGGCAGCCAGCAGACAGGGAAGGGAGGCCCTAGCCAGCAGCCAGAAGACCCTGATCAACCCTGATCACCAGCCAGGCATAGGGACCCTACCTGTGCATGAATTTTGTGCACCGGGCCTCTATTAGGAGAATATTACAGTCGTCAATTAAAAAGGCTCAAATGTATGTGTCCAAAAAACCTATAAAATGACATATGCCTTCACCTCTAAAATTATGACAATAAAAGTGCTAATAATGTGTCTACTCCACCTAATTCAAATGCCTCAATTTCCCTATATGCAAGAAATGAGTCAGCAAATTTATCTCATTTCTTGGCCAAGGGCATCGTGAGGAATTGATTTCAGAACTATTTTTTTTCCTCCTTAGATGAAAGTTGCTAGAATGATAGTACTAAGAATTATGTTGTAAGACAGTCTTTATGTTCCAAACAGGCTGCATTTTGGAAACTTGTACTCCTTAATAATTTTAAACTAATTATTTATGTCAAAACTTTGCCCCAGTTGCTTTTGATAAGCATCATAAATACAACAAATTACTTGTGCTTAAAAAACAAACAAACCTGACTTTGAATCTGACTCAAGTTTCTTAGTCACAATAGACTTGCTTCTACTTGCAGTACACATCATCATCTTGACTGCAGCTTCCCGCAGGGTCTATGACACCCTGCCGAGCTTCACATGACCAACGTTATAACAGTACTGTTTGCAACCCACTGCTTGTTTACTGCGTCTTCTCAACTTAAGATTATTCATTTCTTTCCCCCAAGATGTTAGTTGTTATTTAGCTCCTGTAATTTAAAAATCTTCTAAACAATGTCATTTTGGATTTTCCAGTCAAGATGGTAGCTAGCCAGTGCTTGCCTCGTGCCTCTATTGAAAACACAGAAAGAGAAGGATAGCTATAGAAACAATGGCAGCTCAGAGAATAGGTTAGGAATCCATCATACCTTAAGAGGATTTCTATTGCCCTAGCTGGTTTGGTTCAGGGGATAGAGTGTCAGCCTGTGGACTGAAGGGTCCCAGGTTTGATTCTGGTCAAGGGCATATGCCCGGGTTGTGGGCTCAATTCCTAGTAGGGGGCGTGCAGGAGGCAGCCAATCAATGATTCTCTCTCATCATTGATGTTTCTATCTTGCCCTTCCTCTCTGAAATCCATATGTATATATATGATTTCTATCAATCTAAAGAGGCTGGTTTGGAACACATAGAACCTACCTGCCTGTGTTGTGTTTCTCTGCACCATGGGTATGGATTATTTACTGATGTGGGGGAAGACAGCAACATCTTATCCACACTGGATCTGCTTTATGAAGCAAGAAAGCAATAAGAATGACTTCATTTTCCTATTCTCCCCATTGGTATTTCTTTTTTGTCAACATTATTTATTAAATACATTTATCAGTGGTGTTACTGGAAGGAGGAGTGAGAATGTGGAACAGTGATAGAAAATGGGTGGAACTGAGCCCTCTGGGGGTGGTTTTATTAGCTTGTTTTCAGTAAAAAAAGAATTACAGACTTCTTTCAATAGTCTGAAAAGCAATGCCCTCCTCACAAACTGAAGATCAAGAATTGTGAGCAAGCAATTTCTCCTTTATGCAGCGGAGGCACACTAAATAAAGGACTGCTAGATACTGCAAATGTGGCTTTGGTCTAAGCAACAGACAAGCAAACAAACAAACAAAATATAATGACATAAATGATGCTGATACAGAATTTTTGGACTGGAACCTGGATTCTTTGTCCATCAGAACTGAAGAATGAATCCACAGCAGGATATGGTACAGCAAAAGTGGAAATTTACTGAAGAACAAGTACAGACTCCTACATGGGGAGAGGGAAAGAGTCCCACAGAATGGACTCCCACGTAGGGACGGGGGAAAGGGTCCCACTGAGTTCCTTTTTCCTATGGCTTATAAAGGCTACAGATCCTGGTGTCTCGATATCCTCTGATTGTCACTATTCCCTAGACTGGTTACTATAGTAACTCCTGGGTTCAAAGGTTGAACCTCACATGGGATATGTGAGGTTCTCCCCACCTCCTTCCTTATGTTTCTCTATTCCCTTCAGGCTTTCTTCCTCTCCTTCTGGATGAAGGGCTTCCTTCTCTTTATTTTATAAATATAGACCTTTTGCTGTTTCCAGTTCCCTCATTCTATGGAAATGTATCTGTTGAAGCTTTCCAGCTCCCCCGTTCTATGGAAATATACCTTCTGCTACTCTGCAGCCCTGTGCTTTCCTCCATGGTACCCTTAATTTCCAAAATTTCTAATATTTCCTAAACCTGTCCTATCTTACCCCTAATATTCCTGTTTCAATACTTCTAACAGCCGCTAGGTTGATGCTTCTCAGCATGTGCTCCATGTACCACTTTGGAATGTCCCAGACTCCTTTCCCACCCTTCCACCCCCCATTTGTCAGTTTTGTCCTGGTAACAACTCCACAACTTCAGTGACTTGGAACAATCTTTTAAGTGTTCAATATTGCAGAGTTTGCTCCACATGTTTTTTTGTTCTTGCAGCCACTCCCTAGCAACTGCTGTTCTTCTGAGAGAGATCAGCATCAAGAAATGGATCCACAAAATTTAATTTAAAATATACCTTTGGATGTGCCATGTGTTACATAGACTTACATTCTATCCTCCAAAGCAAGATAACAATAAGAATATATTACATGCCCAGCATGGTGTGGCTTAGTGGTTGAGCATCAACCTATGAACCAGGAGGTCACGGCTGGATTCCCAGTCAGGGCATATGCCAGAGTTGCAGTCTCACTTCCCAGTTGGAGGGGCATGCAAGAGGCAGCCAATCAATGCTTCTCTTTCGTAATTGATGTTTCTATCTCTCTCTTCCTCTTCCTTCCTCTCTGAAATTACTTATATATACACACAAGTACAGCCTTTGGCCATTGTAGCTAAGTTAGTTGGAGCTTCATCCTGTACAGTGAAAGGTCATGGGTTTGATTCCAGTCAGGACACATACCTAGGTTGCAGAATCAATTCCAGGTCAGGGCACATGTGGGAGCCAACCAATCAATGTTTCTCTCTCATATTTGTGTTTGTTTCTCTCTCTAAAACACACAATGATGGCATATAATAAAGGCCCACAGGAGCCAACTGAAAGACCTCCACTGACCAAAGCAGAAACAAATTGAGCAACAAAAGAAACTAGCATTGGATTATAACCCAAAGCATAAAATAAATACCCATGTGTACATACTTTGGTTTCTTAGTATGTTGGACATTAATTGACCTTCTTTGTCTTTATCTTTTTCTCATTTCAATTCTCTATTTGTCTACTTTCATGACATTTTAATGAAATTTCAGTGTTTTGATCGGTATAGCATCAGAGTTGTGAAGTTAGTATAAATAAATTATTGAAAACATTAAATTAATTAAGAAGAATTTACACATCTCCTGTGCAGAATAATTTCAGAAAATGCAGATAATCCACCTTCAAGGAGGTAGAATATAACTCCCCACTACCCAAGTGTTGGCTGCATATAGTGAATTTCTTCCAAAGGACAGTTTGGAAAGGGAGAAAGAAGGAACTTAACGGAGGAGAAATCAGTCAAACACTATATCAGCCAGGTGATCAAGGTGATCAATAGTGATGTAACATCAACAGTACCTTTTTCATGAAATACTAGAGGCCCGGTGCATGAAATTCATGCATGGGGCGGAAGGTGGGGAGAAGGGTCTCATAGCCCAGCCTGCACACTCTCACAATCTGAGACCCCTCAAGGGATGTCTGACTGCCGGTTTAGGCCCGATTCTACATGGGATTGGGCCTAAACTGGCAGTTGGACATCCCTCTCACAATTCGGGACCACTGGCTCCTAACTGCTGGCCCGCCTGCCTGCCTGATCATTCCTAACCACTCGCCTGCCTGCCTGATCACCCCTAACCACCTCTGTCTTGGCCCTCCCCACAGCAGCTTCGTCCCAAAGGATGTCTGGAATGACGTCTGGAAGGTCGTTTGGCTATCCAGTCTAATTAGCATATTACATTTTCATTATTATAGATGTATGTACTCTTGATATGATGAAAAAAGTACTTTATCTTAGTGGTCTTTCCTCAAGAATCTATTACCTCTAATATTAGAAAAATATCAGACAAGTCTCAAGTTTAGGACATTCTACAAAACACCAGAGCCATACTCCTCCAAACTTTCAAGGCCATGAAAAATAAGGGAAATCTAAGAAGTTATTGCAGACAATCAGAGGCTGAAGAGACATGATGACTAAATGTAACATGGTGTCCTAAATGGAATTATGAAATAAAAAAGGCACCTTGGAAAATACTTTGAAAATTTGAATAAAGTATTGAGTTTAGTTAATAGTACATAAATATGAATTCACTAATGGTAGCAAATCTCCTATGTCAATGTATAATCCTATCTAATAAAAGAGAAACATGGTAATTAGCGTACGACCGCTACCCTTCCCATTGGCTAATCAGGGCAATATGCAAATTAACTGCCAGCCAAGATGGCGGCCGGCAGCCAGGCAGCTTGAAACTAACATGAGGCTTGCTTGCTTCAGTGACATAGGACTCCAACGTTCCCTGCCTGCCTTGCCGGCCTCTGAACTTGCAGTTTGAAACATAGTTACAAATATAGAAGCTAAACACAACCCCAGAAACCTGCTTTCAGCCAGCTGGGATCTCAGAGCTGGAGGTGATACAGAGTTTCAATTATAGAACCCAAACAAACCAGATACCTGCTTTTAGCAGCAGAGGCCTCAGAGCTGGAGCCAGAGCTAAAGCTGGCCCAGAATAAAAAAAGAAAAAAAGGAGCAGTTGGGAACTTCAGTCACCCACCAGTCTGAAAACAGCCCTCAGCCCCTCACCCAGACTGGTCAGGCACCCCAGTGGGGACCCCCACCCTGATCCAGGACACCCTTCAGGGCAAACCAGATGGCCCCCACCCGTGCACCAGGCCTCTATGCTATATAGTAAAAGGTAATATGCCTCCCAGCACCGGGATCAGCGGAGCCACGAGGCCTCCCAGCACCGGGATCAGTGTGACAGGGGGCAGCGCCCAAATCCCCTGATCACCCTGTGGCTCTGTGTGTGACAGGGGGTGGGGCCACAACCTCCCTATCTGCCTTGCTCTGTTCGGGACAGGGGAAGGCGCCCCAACCCCCTGATCAGCCCTGCTCTATGCCTGATAGGGGGGAGCTCCCCAACCGCCTGATTGCTCTGCAGCTCTGTGTGTGACAGGGCGCAGCGCCCCAACCCCCTGATTGGCCTGCTCTGTGTGTGACAGGGTAGAGCCATAACCTCCCCATCAGCCCTGCCCTGAGTGTGAGAGTGGAGGCGCCCCAACCCCCTGATCGGCCCTTCTCTGTGGGTCACAAGGGGGAGCTCCCCAACCCCCTGATGGGCCCTGCTCTGTACATGACAGGGTACGGAGCCCCAACACCCCTGATGGGCCCTGCTCTGTGCGTGACAGGGGGTGGCGCTGCAACCTGCCCATCGACCCTGCCTTGAGTGTGACAGGGGGCGGTGCCCCAACCCCCCAATCAGCCCTACCCTGAGCGTGACTGAGGGTGGCATCGCAACCTCCTGATCCTCCCTGCTCTGTGCATGACAGGGGGCGGCGCCCCAACTCCCCATTCGGCCCTGCTCTGAGCCCGACCAGGGGCTGCACCTAGGGACTGGGCCTGCCCTCTGCCACCAGAGAGCAGGCCTAAGGCAGCAGGTCGTTATCTCCCGAGGGGTCCCAGACTGGGAGAGGGCACAGGCCCGGCTGAGGGACCCCCCCTCCCTCCACGAGTGCACAAATTTTTGTGCACTGGGCCTCTAGTATTTAATAATAAGGGATAATTAGGGTGACAGTGGATCCTGACTTGAATGGTGGTCTAAATTTAATATTGTTATTTAAGAATAAGTATTAGCAGTACCCCCTTTAATTTCCTGAAGTGTATAATATTGTTAAATTAAATGGATAACCTATTGCATTGATAAAGAAGTATTATATAAAATGTAAGTCCCCTAAAAAGTGCTGTAACAGAATCATTATTTCACACCGCAAGTGAACAAAAGCATTGAATATATGAAGTTACTTTGCAGTTTTGAAGAAAAAGCTATTATATTTATTACCTACTTTAAAATCCTCTATTATTTCTACAAAGACTTTGAAAAATATGTCTCCATTTGTAAATTAAAATGCTATCTTTGATTTCATAATTTTGTCTCTGTAGTACATTTTATTTGTCTTTTAGCTGTGGCTTTTGGGAAGCATTAAACCAAGTCTTGCTTTCAAATATAAGGCCAACTATCAGCTTAGGTTTTTTGATAAAATCATTTGCTTCTTAATATTAGTTATCTTGTATTTGGTTTTTTTATATCAAAATACAAAAACTGTCTTATTTTTTCTTCTAAATGGCAGAATATATGTATAAACAATTATATGCTATTAACTGGTTTAAGGTTTTACAATATTAAGCTATAGTAAGTCCTAACTTCTCTTTTGATATTGTGTAAACATTACTGTTTAGTTACTTCACAAGACTTTCTATTTTATAATGACATCTATATTAGTTTTCTTTTTAATACTGCAAGTGTAACTCCCATTTTGGAGCAGTTCAATAATGATCTTGAGTAATGTCTTCTTATAAAATAAGCCATATTTCTCATCAATTGAAAGAGATTATTAAAGACTAGAGGCCCGGTGCATGAATTTGTGCATGGGTGGGTCCCTCTGCCTGGCTGGTGATCGGGGCCAATCAGGGCCATCTTGCCCAGTCCTGATCAGGGCTGATTGGGGCTGGTGGCCAGGGAGGGACCGTGGGACGGACCACAAGAGGGCTCCAGGGCATGTCTGGCCCCGTCTTGCCCAGTTCTGATCAGCTGGACCCCAGCAGCAAGCTAACCTACTGGTCAGAGCATCTGCCCCGTGATGGTCAGTGCCCTTAATAGCCTGGTCATTCGACCACTTGGTCAGACACTTAGCATATCAGGCTTTTATATATATATATATAGATTGTAACACACAGCGTGGAATGGTTGGCACGCACTTTCCCTCCAGCCCCTGGTCTTAGAGACCTCATGTTCTTCCAAGGCTCTGCTCACCCTCTTCAGCCACCACACAAAGTAAATTGCATTGTGTGCATGGAAACCCTTTGCAGGCTCCATGGGTGTGTCTTTACTTTGCTGCAGTTTTGATTATCCCAACATACCAGGTAACATCATTGTGGTAAGACCCCTGCTCAGCCTACTGCAGTGGTTTTAAATAGGACATGGGTCGCCCTAGATGGTTTGGCTCAATGGATATAGCCACGGCGTGTGGACTGAAGTGTCCTGGGTTCGATTCTGGTCAAGGGCACATTTCTGGGTTGTGGGCTCAATCCCCAGTAGGGGGTGTGCGGGAGGCAGCAGCAGATCGATTCTCTCTCATCATTGGTGTTTCTATCTCTCTCTCTCTCCCTCTCTAAAATCAATAAAAATATATTAACAAAAATAAATAGGCCATGAATCAAATGTTGCTGCTCTGCATCCATAAAGTCCCCTCACACCCTCTTTTGTCTTCGTCCCCCACATACACATTCTGCTGGGGTCTGTAAAATGGGGTCAGAATTTGTACTTCAACCAAGGGTGATGCTTTGCAAGGCCCTCCTTCCCCACCCATCTCTGTCCCCAGTCCTGTGGGGTCTCTCTCTCTCTCTCCCCTCAATCTATCTTGGTGAGCCCTGCTCTGCCCCCTCCCCTTGTGACCTCCTGTCTGCAGCCTCTCCCTTTCTCCCCTGGGGGTGGAGCTCCCCAAACTCTGTGAGGAGCAGGGCGGGGAGGGCTGTGCAGGGTGTGTGAGGGGTGAGGGGGCTGTGCAGGTGAGGCAGTGCGGGTGGAGCTGTGTGGGGCTGAGGGTGCAGGAGTGAGCCCAGGCAGGGCCTCAAAGGAGAGCTGGGGTGACAGGTCACAAGGAGGAAGAGGGAGGGACTTGGAGCCTGTCTGTGGAAGAGGCACCCGGCTCCTTGGCTGCCCCCACCCAGAAGCTTTTCTAGGTCTCTGTGCAACTGTCCCCCTCAGTCTCTAGCTGCCTCCTGCTTCCTTTCAAGTTTTGGATACCTTTCCTCTGAGTCAGCCGGCCCTCCTTTCTGCTGCGTCCCTGGGAACCCGAGGCTGCCCCTTGACCTTGGGCAGGTGCGCCTGGCCCATCCCCCTCATAATGGTGCTACCCACTCTCCTGGAGTAGTTAGTGAAACTTAACAAATAAAAAGAAGCAGCTCTGAAGATTATAAATTGTGCACTGAGAACACCACAGGTTGCGGAAGGCTGTGCAGTCCACGGCTATCAGATCACCCGTAGTAGCCTCCCATACCACCAGGTCCCTCCTGGCTCCCACCTCCACCCACCTCTGCCCAGGGCTCAGGCCAAACCCTGGGAGCTTCCATGAGGGCTCTCACCTCACACCTCACTTTCCAGTCTAGCCCACCAGCACCCACAGCAAGCTAACCTACTGGTGGTCAGTGCGTGTCATAGCGACTGGTCAAATGGTAGAACTACCAGCAGAGCTCCCTGTTGAGGGGACAATTTGCATATTAGACTTTTATTATATAGGATGGTACCATAAAATAACTCATGGTTAATAAAGCCTTATATTTCCCAATTATTACTCAATCAACCACTCAAATCAATCAATCACAACAAAATGTATTTTAGAAGCCCCATAGTATTTTATTCATCCACTATTTAATCCAAATTATCACCCTAAAGGCATTGCCCTCAATCTTCTTTCTTAGGTTTTTTGTTTGTTTGTTTTTTGTGGGGGGGTTTTGTTTTGCCTCTGTTCATCTATTCAGGCTTGTGCTATTTTTCTGTATCTGTAATATATTTGAATGACTTTGATACCCTAATAATTCCCAAATGTATACTTGCAATTTAACCCCTTCCTTAAATTCTAGACAGGTAAATCTAACTGCCTTCTTAATTTTTATCTATCTCTCTATCTATCTATCATCTATTTATCTATGTACTATCTATCTATATTATATATCTCTTTCATCCATTTAATTGATATTTTAAAATTAATGTAGAATTTCCCATTTTCTCATTCTACCCAAAGTTTCTCCTTCCCCTTGCTTCCATATGTTAGTAAACTACCCATTTGCTCAAGCAAAATAAAATCTTTAATTAATTTTAAATTACTTAAAGTAATCCTCTTTAATTAACCTACCGTATTCAATCCGTTGGTAAATTCTGTTATATATAACTATGAAATCTATCCTAATTGATTGACTTTTCATTTTCAGGTCTACCACATGATTCCAAGTCATAGCCTCTTTCAGACAGACTTCTGCAATATTATTTTATCTAAGTGAATTTTGTCTAGTTTTGACAACCCTGAATCCATTTTTTATCAACAGTCAGAATTATTTTAATGAAAATAAATCAGCTAATTTACTCCTTATCCTTTCTTTTAAGATTCCTCTTTCATCTCTGTCTTTATCTTATACTATTCCTCAGTCTATTACACTTCACTGCTATTACCTCCTTTTTTATTCTTATTTACTTAAAATCTAAGCATATCTTAAATCCTCACCCTGGAATGTTTCTTATATTGTTATTACTGTTCATTGTCTTGTGTTATTCAGTTCTATGACCTCACATATTACCTTAATAAAACACTCACATACAATTGAGTCTATAGAATTCACTTAGTTATGCGTTATCACATCACTCAACTTTAATAACTACGTAGTACATGCCACGATCTTTATGTGTTTATTCTCTGTATCCTCCTACTGAAATATAATTTTCATTAGAGCAAGAATTTCTTTTCTCATTACTAAATTCTCAATGTCTAGAAGAATTCCTAGAACATAGTAGACATTTAACAATTATGGGTTAAATCAATGGATAAATAAATTAATGAGAAGGCGCTATTTGGATAATTCCATGCTTTGTATATATTACTTACTTCTCTTGGGATGCATATTGTATGCCCAAATCCTCTTCCTGTCTATTCACATCATCATTGTCATCTTCATCATCCTCAACCAATGTTAGATATTTCAAGGACCATTATAAATAGTATTTCATACTATGAACAATATTCCTTTGAAACTTGGAGATAGTATAAAATGTTCTATTATTTAATTGTTACTATATTGTGAACTCAAAATACCAAAATAATTCAAACATCAAAAGAAAGTAATTCTTTAAGATCTCTGTAATTGTCTTTATACGGCATGTGGTCCCCATGTCACAGATACATAATAAATATTTTATAATCATATTACTAAATTATTCAGACATATGGACTTAATGTTTTAAATATTTCCTGCTTTACATATATGTTATTAAATAAATGTGCAGATATTTTATAATTACTAATTTTCTTAAAGAATCACTTTGAATATCTTGAATATTTTAGTGAAATAAAACAATTGACATTTGGTTTAAAGTTTTCATTGGAATTTGAGATATGCCAATCACTATCCTCTTTTTTGGGGGGCAGTGATTATTACCAATTTGAGACAAGGACAGAAGATTCAGATGAGATATAATATTCACTATCAATTTTATTACCTTACTTATCTGAGTACCAATTTCTTTATTTGACAATGAACAGATAAGCAAATACCATAAAATGTAATGGTTATGAACTGGTCCAATATAGGTTGTATTGGATATTTACCAGAGAGGGAATCCTATGGCTCAGTTTTCCCATAAGTAAAATGAAAACATGGAAATATTATTATTAATAATTAAAACCTGAGATTGTTGTGATAATTAAATTAGTTAAATGATATCATTGATATCACTTAGATACTAGGAAGACTTTAAAAAAGCCATGGTTTTTACTCTTAGTTTAGTGGTATAAATGAACATTAAATTTTTGAAGAAGATTTCAGCTGGTCATTAAAAATTGACCAGGTACAGAAATCTCACTGAAGAGTTAGTGATAATTTTTGTCTGAGCTCCTCAGAGAGCAAGAAAGCTTTTTTTTCTGAATTCTAATATTGACAGAACTAAAAACTAAACTAACAAAAACTACTTATTAAAATTTAAAATATATAATTGGGGACAAATAAAAAATAATTTATATATTTGTATAATAGACTTCTCCAAGTAGTTACCCAGTTATTTGATATCCTAAATATATTATTATATCAGCACATATTGAAATAAACAGATAACGGAATAATTTTGACTCATTAGATTTCTCCCTGTATCTTGGATTGAGATAGTATTTTTAAAAGAAACTCTTGCTTTTGACCACCTTCCCACCTCTGCCTGGGTCACAAACACAACCATGTGCTGTGGTATTGACTTTAGATAGGACCCAGCATAGCAGGAGTTCACGTACATAACCTGCTGCCTTTCAGTTTTCCTGTTGCTGGCTGTGCTCTTACTCTCTCACTCCTGTTCTATTCTCCTCCACTATCTTATTTTTCGATATTCAGCTTTGTAGAGGGTAGACAAAGGAAAATTGGAGGTTTTCCAGGTTAGTATCAGGCATTTAAAGTTGAGACATATTTAGTTTGCTCTTCAAAGGAACAGGCACAAAAAAACAGATATTCACATAGAGACCTCAGGATTCTTTCCAGAAGGTCATCAAATGCTATAATATTGCCAGGTTTAGAGTCTTAAAAAGGGAGAGAAATATGATGCCAGAAAGATTTCAATAGCGCCTTGGAAAATACCCAGGTTGAAGACATTTTCCTCCCAACAATATTTTTAAATCGCCTATTGAACTTGTAACAAATACACTTTCAAAGTTCCACTTGAATGTTATAATTCAGTGGGTCTGAAATGGAGCTTGGGCTTCTATATTTTTAGAACACCCAATAAGTTTAGAGAAACTCTGTATTAAGAGGTAGAACTAAAGAAAATATAACCAGAAAAAGATATTTGAAAAAAATCAAAATAATTCTGAGAAAAATTTCCAAACACACAAGAGGTAAAAAGATAAAAAATAATGAGGATCTTTGAATAGGTCTTTGGGTTGGATTATTTAGGAAAAACAATGAGTTTTTCAAAATATTACTAACATTTATGCAAAGGAAGTTCCAGTAATTTAGAGGTTTATATTAATATGTGAACAATAAAAACATATTATCTAGAACAAAGTTTATGCTTTCCTAGAATAAACAAATTAGTATTTTATGCTGTCACATTAAGTCAAATATTTAAAGCAGTGTGATGGTATACCAGCAGTATCTCTCCTAGTATTTAACAAAGTAAGACAAATTTATTAGACTCAAAAAAAAAGAGTCCTTGAACTGAGAGCAAGAAACATAAGTTCAAATACTGCCTTTGGTTCTGATATTCTGTATGATTATAAATAAAGTCACTTTAAAAAATAACGATCAGTCATTTTACTCTGGCTTGATTTATTTTGTACTTCTCATTCAGGAAGTCTTTCTCTACCACCCATTCAGATGAGGTATCTAAATATAACCATAATCAGCTTACCTATTGGTTTTTCATCAACAAACTATGGATGACAAGCAGAACAAACAAGGCATTCGGTATCAGTAGATAAATATTAGATGTATAGTTAAGTGTAGATATACAGTTAAACAGCTTTAATAGAACATTACATGTTAGAGGAAAGATAACATCAAATGTTACTGAGCACAGAGAAAGGAATAATTAACTTCTACAAGGGTCATGATGGAAATTAAATGAATGCTTCCTAAAGGAGTTGGTGTTTCAGCCAGACACTGGGGTTACTAGAGAATACAGGTTATATATTCTTGGAACTGTCAAATATATCAGGTGGAAATATTATGGATCTATTTCATGTGTATTAGTATTTTTATCTGAGAGCTTGCTGTGTGAAATAAAGTACTGGAATAGAAGCTATTAGTAAGGTCAAATAGCCGCAACTGTAGAATCTTAGAGTTTATAATGGAAGTAATAGAAAGTTATTTAAAGTCTTTAATCAGTGAAGTATCATGAATATATATCTGTATTTTGTAACTGGAGAGATCGAGAGATGAATATGAGGTGAAATATACTGGTGCTAGGGATTTGAGCAGATTAGTCACAAGCTATGTCTACTGTAATATTATGAATGTTGGAGTCCTAACAATGAAATTATTCTGGTTTCCATATTTACTAATTGTTAATAAATGTGAGGAAGCTGAACTATCTCCATTTTTAATCATTTCTGATTCCAGATAATAATCATAACAAACTTCCTAATTTGGTTAAATCTATAATGTCCATAATGTATGCAGTCTCTGGCTTTCAATCACAAATGCCTGGCAAATGTTAAGGCCATAAATGTGACATATCCTGGATGTGTCAACTCCATAGCAGTAAAATAAAAAATGTATAGGAAGCTCTCTGTAGATGCAGAAATATTTTATTAGGTGGTTCCTAATTACTCCAGTCTCTGTAGCAGTGTAATGAAAATAAGAACTTGGGAGTTGCAAAAGAATAATCTCATGTAAAATTTAAGATTCAATAAATATTTATTCATTGAATGAATGAATTGGTCTTTGTAAAGTAATTTAAAATGTTAGGGTTTCAGAAATCTATTTAATTCTGCTCATAAGTAGAATTTGGAAAATTCATGTACATTATCCTATGTAAAGGGCTTAGAACAGAGCCAAGAACATAGTGATCTCATTAAAAGACAGACATTCTGACGATGGTGATGGTAATTTTAAAATATGAACAAGATGAGAACACCCTTCTAAGTTCCACTTTGATACTCAGAGATTATATATATAACTATAAAATCAGATTGATTTTCTTAGAGACAGTGCTATAAACCATATAAATTGCATGCAAAGTCTAGTCCTAATACATGTGATAAAAATTTGAAAAATTACACTTTTTAGATGAATCCATATAAACATCTGATTACATAATTCCAACCTGCTCAGGGAGGCTAAGATAGAAGCAGAATCATGAATCAGTCACAAGTTCTGACTTAACTGAAAGGTAAAGAATACCAAAAAATAATCCTCTTAGGTTCTTGCCTCTTGAATATTTCAGTCAGACCGGGAAATAATAATCATAAATCTCTAAGCAGTTGAGAAATGTGGTAGCCATTAGTGCTATTTGATAAGCATCTCTGGCCTTCTACTATCCAAACATACACCCTTCTACATTAGTGGAGCTATATGACCAGTTTTGGCCAATAACTGTGAATGGAAATGACCCTAGCAATGTTTTGCCAGAGCATTTAAATGTTAGTATTTTATCCATAGCCACATTGATTGGCAGTATTTCAGTGATTGGTTACCTTATTAATCTGGATCCTGAATTCAAGCTTTACTAACCTTTGTATGACAAATACCTTGTCCAAGTGTATACATTAAGTGTAAATAAAACTAGAAAAAATTCACCAGTGGTATCATTGGCAATTGTTGGGTTGAGAAATTATTTGATGGTTATAAATTATTTTTAATAGAAAATATAGTTTATTTTTATAGTTTAAGTATATATGCTCTCTAAATTTGCTTGGAACTGTAGCAGTTTGATATAAAGTAAATAAGAATTATATAGTGGACATCTATTATACATTGTGTGCTCTTTTCCATATTCTTTTAGGAACTGTTTCTTATCTACTTTAAACCATTTTGGGGCCCTCTAATCAAGTAGCCTTTACTTCTACCACCATAGGTAGATCATTAGCCAGAGTCTCCAGAGAAAGATAGCCAATAAGATATAGATTGATGACAATAGTTTAGATAGATGATTGATAGGTGATGATGATAGATAGATAGATGATAGATCGATGATAGATAGATGAACTATAGATCAGCAATCTAGAGATCCAGGGAAGAGTCAATATTGCAGTTTAAGTCTGAAGGTTTTCTACTGGCAGAATACTGTCTTGTTCAAAGGAGGTCAGTCTTTATTATATTACATAAGTTAAGGCATTTCACTTATTAAATAAGGCCCAATCACATTGTGGAGAATAGTCAGCTTTAGTCAATATCCACCAATTTAAGTGTTAATCTCATTTGAAAAACATCCTCACAGAAACATCAAGAATAATGTTAGACCAAATATCTGGGCATCAGTAGTACATGTGACTGAAGAAGTGTCAGGGAGAGTTCTTTCTCGAGAATTAGTATAAATACCAGGGTCTTTTCAGAATCTCTCCTTTTAGGTTTATAAGCTCTGAAACTTGTAAAATCTAGAATTCATCTTTCTAACTCTCCTCAGAATGAAGTCAACCCAGCTTGATCTTTAGATACATAAAGAGGAAGATTCTTGACAACATTGTTTAAGCAGATAGATCCAGATGGACCTTAAACCTCTGTAATATCGAAGCTGTTTATGACTGTACCATAAACAGGTGAATCAATATATATTTTAAAAAACCAATACCTTTTTTTTGCATATGCTTGTTAGAGTTGGGTTTCTGTCACTTGCCATAACCAAGGAGGCCTATATAGAGCACTGACTTCATCCAGCTTTTTCTGCCTTAGTCAAACCATGTTAGAGCTATCAATCAGAACCTGGTACTTAGTACCATAGGGTAAACTCTTAGACACTGTTGATTATGCCTGCCTCATTTCTACATTTGTTATCTATGAATCCTTGCACTATTTTTGGTAGAAAGATAATGGGATCTACCATTTGAATCTGTGTATTCATGGAAAATACCAGAAAATCTCCATGTGAGAAACTATGGCTTATTAATTCTCTTTACTACATAAGATATTGGTTTTTCTATGATAGAACAACTTATAAAATTAAAAAAATATATTTGTATTTTAAATATCTACCTATTATCCTAAGTGACATCCTTGCATTTTTGTGTCCTCTTAAAATGAACAGCATTGAGGAAACTGTGGATTACATTATGACTAGTCTAAACTGAAGTGTAACAGAACAGCAACCACTGCTACCTGCAGAGTTTGAGAATTAAAACATAGTGTACTGGCTGTGTCTGATGATTTAGAAAACAATAAGTCAGCATATCTCAGTCATTAAGAAATAAGACTTGCAAAGCACAGCTTCATGCCAGAACCACCATGTAAAGTATTATTATACACAAATTGAGAAAAGCAAGTTATGAACTATTGATAATTATAATAGCAATAACTTCAATAACAGTAATAAAACACCTTTTGATTACGTATTATTCCCATACATATAATCTCATTTGACTCTCAACAGTAACTCTGCTCTATGCGTAAAATAAATTTCTTGCCTTAAGACCCTCTTTTCCCCAAATATGAATTTACATTACTCATATCTACACTCTGGAAACAATTCTGTCCTTTGGAGTTTAAGGAATCCTAGTTCACAACAAATGCTGCAGTGTCTCAAGTCAACCCTGTGACTACTCCTGCTCCATCTCCAGCTCTATAATAGGACATCTGTTTGGTACTTGTCACCAACTTCCAATTCAACTGGTTCAATTTCTGACTGCTTTCATGCCAAGAATGTAATGTGGAAACTCGCCTGACATCAAGGTAGCCCTTTTTCCTTGCCTTAATTTTTAAGGGACTGAAGTCCACCCCTCCATGCAGTGTTCTGCTGTCTGTAGCCAGATCTTCTTGATTCCCACAGCATGGCGGTATGAAGCATGGAGTTTGGAATAAAAATGAAGTCGATTTGGTAGTAGACATTTAAATGGATTGTGCATCTGTTTTCTCATTTGTAAAATGAGTTACTTGTTTTACTTCACAATATTTAGAAGTCTGTTTTCTCATTTGTAAAATGAGTTACTTGTTTTACTTCACAATATTTAGAAGAAGATAATATCCTATTGTGCTCAGTGCAAAGCCTGGTATATAATAAGGGCAATTTCCCATTTCTATTCTTTATCCATGTTCTGTCACTATAGTTTACTGTTCAGATTTATTTTTTTAAATTTTTAATAATTTTTGAGAGAGAAACATTGACTTGTTGTTCCACTTATCTATGCATTTATTTGACCAGGGATTGAACCATGGTACATCAGGATGATGCTCTACCCAACCATGCACCTGGCAGGGCTAAGCTGCTCATATTTCTTATGACAATAATTTTACTCTTTTGTTATCTTTTATGTGTTACCATATTATGTATGTTCCTTTATAGTCTTAATGAATTATTGTAAATAATATAATCTAGCTTCACACTAACCCAACTCAGTGGGGACTCTAGCTGCTCTGTACTATTCGATTGTCTACTTTAAATTGAATGTTTATAGATCATATAAATAAGAACTTTGAAACATGTTTGATATATATATACACATTATATAGTCATATATAAATTAACTCATGTATACTTAAGTTGAATACAAATGTGTCTTTATCAGAATATTGTAGGCAGATAATTATGTTCTCTATTATTTAATAGACTGTAGCCTGCATTCTTCTTAAAATTCAAATTACAAAAAGTTAAAATTAATCTTAATGAACATGGATATTATACTGCAAGCAAACAAGATAAAATATGTATCTTGTTAAATATGTCCTCTTGTAAATAATTTAGTCTCTTTAAAAATATATAATTATTATTACATATTAATATCCAGCTATCAAATTCAAATCACTAGCTAGTTTAGTTCATTTACATAGAATATCTAGTTGAATGAAGAGAGTATAAGTAGAATGCAGATGTCATAGGTATTTTCTATGTTCAGTTAAATAATATTAAAAGAAAATCTTTAAATTACAGAGTAAAAATGTAAAAAAAATTTTTGGAAAGCTTTTCTATAATGTCCTGATACTTATTCCATAGAAGGCTATTATGATTTTATATTTATAAAGGATTGGCAGGGAATGAATTGATCCTTGTAAGCATCTCATTATGAACAGTTTTTCCAAGTATTTCAGCCAATGTTTCTAAAAGCTGTTTTTGTTGTATTTTGTCAATTTTTGTGGAAATCTTTCTAATATATACTAGAGCTCCTTCTCTCAAAATTAATATATTAAAAGTTATCATAGCCTTTCATGTAATTCTCTAGTGCTATTTATCTCAAAGTGGGGAAAAATATTCTAAGCTATTTGGTCTGATTTTTTTTTTTTTTGTAGAAAATGCATGTAATAAATGCCATACCTCCTGAAGTAGACTAGATAATGATTGTTCCATTAGTCTAGCTTTCCTGTTGCTACAAAATAAGGTTCAGAGATACATGTGATATACAAATGTGTATGGAAAATTGAAATTGTAGTTGGAAAACTCAGAGTTGTAGTATCCTGTTTATTGATAAAGCTTCAACTTCTGAAATAGGCATGACACTATATTCTCCTTACCTCATCTTCCCAAATGGCATATTTCTTGTACTGTTCCTTAGCCCCCAGAACATATTTTGTGATTTCTTCCAGGGAGTCCACCATTGTACTATTTACTATACAATTGCCATGTTTGCTGCTATCAGTAGCAGGTACATGATGGAGTAAAACAATAGTGGGAATACAATATTCATTGGTAATGAGTTAATTCTGCTATGGTAAATTATTTTGGCTAGTAAAATTGTCATTATTGTGTATAATAAAATAAGTTTTTATCAATTGATCATTATATACCACCATTTACTCATCATTAGAAAGAGTATGTAGATGTACAATTTAAAATTCTAAAGCAATACCCTTCAAACTGTGAATCCAAACTAAGTACCATGATTAATAATCAGATAATGTGGAGGCAAAAGATCATATTTACAATGTGGATGGAAGCACCTACTCTGTTTAAAAGAAGTCTAAATAGGATAGGAGATAAGTGATGATCATTAATACAATATTTTTGTGTCTATTTAGGATATATGTTTAGAGAAGAAATAAAGATGGATGCAGTTCTGGTTGTGTTTAGAGTAAAAAAAGTGTAACTGCCTTCAGTTTTGGAAGTCTATGATTGACTTTGATATAGGAGTCATAAGAATTTTCTTGAAGTTGCATCTCCAAAAGTTCCTATATGAATGCAGCAAAAGCAGTGCTATGAACGAGATTTATAGCAATGGACACCTACATTAAAAAAATCTTAAATAAGCAATCTAATTTTACACCTCAAGGAACCAAAATAAGAAGCACAACTAAGACCAAAGTTAGCAGAGAGAAGAAAATAATACAGAGCAGAAATAAATGAAATAGAGACTAGGAAAACAGTAGAAAAAGCCAACAAAACCAAGAGTTGGTTTTTTGAGAGATAAAAATGACAATCTTTTAGCTAGACTAAGAAAAAAAGAAAGAGAACTAAAATTAGAAAAATCAGAAATGAAAGAGAAGATGTTACAATTTATGCCACAGATATGAAAAGAATCATAAGAAATTGCTATGAACAAGTATATGCCACCAAATCTGATAACCTACAATCTTAGAAACAACATACAAACTATCAAGAGAGAATCATGAAGAAACAGAAAGTCTAAACACACCAATAATAAGTATAGTGATTAAATCAGTAGCCACCCCCCATCCCCCTGACAAAAAACCAACAACTCAGGACCAGATGCCTTCACTAGTGAGTAATACCAAATATTTAAAGACGAATGCAATCCTTCTCAAAGTCTTCCAAAAAATTGAAGAAAAGGAAGTAGTTCCAAACTAGTGATTAAATTTATGGGTCAATTAGGCTAGGCCATGGTGCCCATGGCACCTAGGATTTTAGTCAAACACCAGTCTAGATATTGCTAGGAAGGTCTTTCTTTGGATGTGTTTAACATTTACATAAGTAGACTTTAAGTAAAACAGATTACCCCTCCATAAACTGGGCAAGTCTCATCTAATCAGTTTAAGGCCTTTAAATAAATAAAGATTTAGGTCTCCCCAGGAAGAAGGAATTCTGTTGCCAGGCTGCCTTTGGACTGTTGTGACATCAGCTTCTGTCTCAGCATCTAACCTTCTGAATTTGTACTTGTTTGTTCCCACAATCACATGAACCAATTTCCTAAAATAAATTTCTCTCTGTGTCTCTCTATCTTTCTCTCTATCTCCATCTCTCTCAGTTCTATTTTCTGGAAAACCCTGACAATACATTCCCATGGTCAAGGGTATTGATCCTTTAGAGAACTTGGCATATGTTATATAGAAAATGTAAGGAATTAAGAGGTCTGATGAATCCAATGCCTTGAATTAGTGCTTTCCTGTTTCTAAAGAAGTAATTAATGTAAGGCATTCCTATGCTCGTTAGGCCATATTTATGAATCATTAACCACACAGGGATGAATTTTCCAGAGTTATCATCCTTCTGGCACTGCCTAATATTAAATATTGTGTTAAAGAATAAAGTATCTACTACCATGCTTGCTCAATGTAGGCCATGATCTTAGCAGGGAAAATCAAACAAACAAACAAACACAAAAAACCTTTGCCTTTTATAATATTGTAGAATTTTGTGATGTCAACTTAAACAAATTACCCTTTATGCAAAAGTCAGTAATCTGGATAGTCAGAGCAGAAAACTAGAAATTAAACTTTTAGGAGGATCTGGAAAATCCTCAATTTATGATGTATTTAATTGACCTGAGTTGAGAAGACAGAATATAATTTAGGAATTCCACTTTGAGGCTCTCAGGTACACTTCTTTATAGTTAGTCATAGAGGTATATTCATGGCAGGGTCATGGAATGTTGCAACACATGAGAGTCAGGATATCATTCAGAGAACCATGACCCCTTTTCCATGAAAAAGTGCAAGAAATGAAAGATGGCCAGAATATTCTAGAACCCATCTGTTTTCTAGAGTACCTCAGTTGGCTAATAAATTACTGAAAGAAATTTACAGACTGGGACCCTTGGGGGATGCCCACCTGCTGGCTTAGGCCTGCTACCCAAGAACAGATGACCTAAAAGAAATAATCATATCCTTGGATAAGGATTTTTTAAAAAGGTAATGGTCACATGAAAATTCACTGCTGGAAAGACTGAGGGGACTGGGGGACTCTGGCAGCAGTTATGCAGCACTCTAGCGGGGCTGAGGGGACTGGGGGACTCCAGTGGCAGGCAAAGCATCCAGACCCGCCTGAGGGCTGATGGGACTAGACTCCGCCGTCTTGTGGCTGTGGGCACCACCATCTGTGAGGGTGTAACAGTCAATTAGCACATTACCTCTTTATTATATAGGATAATTATTCTGCAAATTGATTTATTTTATGACAACTGGAGATGATAAAGTGCCATTTTTTAGTCTAAATATATATTAGGCCATTTTCTTTTTCCTAGGATGTATAGTGATGATTTTCAAATCACTATAGTGAGACTGCAGTTTGGAATTTTATCAGCTTATGGGAAGAAAATGATTATAGGGTAAAGCCAAGAAATTTCAATCCCAAACAGCCAAATTTCCAAATTTTATGCATATAAGTTTGATATTTTATCTCATTTCCTGTACTTTTAAGAAATTTTAAAATGTGTATAATATTAATATTTTACTTTGAGCTTAAATTATTATTACTATTATTATTAGTCATGAGAAAGAGGAAATGACAGCCCTAGCTGGTTTGGCTCAGTGGATAAGAATGATGGCCCACAGACTGAAGGGTCCTGGGTTCAATTCCAGTCAAGGGCACGTACCTGGGTTGCAGGTTGTAAGGGCCCTGATTGAGGTGCATACAGGAGATACCAATCGATGTATCTCTCTCACATCAGTGTTTCTCCCCCTCTCCCTTCCACTCTCTCTAAAAATCAATGGAAAAATATTCTCAGGTAAGGATTAGCAAAAGAAAGAAAGAAGAAGAGAAAGAAAGAAAGAAAGAAAGAAAGAAAGAAAGAAAGAAAGAAAGAAGGAAGGAAGGAAGGAAGGAAGGAAGGAAGGAAGGAAGGAAGGAAGGAAGGAAGAAAGGAAGGGCAGATTCTTGATTCTTTTTTAAAAATCTTATTTTCTGTCTCTGAGTTATTTGAAAATGGAGAAAAAATAACACCTGTATTTTAACTGTGGAGGTAATTGCTCAAATATAATATTGTGGTTGAGCAACTCAAGAGTGGATTAGTTACAAAAGTTTTGATTTTGGGCATTTGCTCTTCAAAATCCTGAATAGGAAGAAAGGGTGTCTGCTTTACAATGTACATTTCAAAAACAATGTAGAAAGAACAGCATTCTGCATCTCATCTTTTTATTGGGTTTCTAAGCAAATACACAGTCCTTCTTTGTCTAAAGTTGCACAGACTGCAGAGCTCCAGATGTTTGCAGGGAAGGACATTTGCTTTCACCAACATTTTCCTAACCACAGGGGATTCCCATTTAGCTCTGGACAAAGGCAAAGGAGGCTTTGTGTCATTCCAGGTGTCATGCAGCTAACCTCTAGAGATGCTGGGCTTATTATGTGGTCTGTCTGTTGCCTTTCCCACAAGCAGATTTCTTCAATGCACTCAGACCGTCTGCAGAGCACGGCAATAAATACTAAAGTTAACATTATTAGGAATATGTAAATACTGTTTTGATAGGTGTTGTGAGTCTACTTCTACTCAAAGTACAGAATCAGTTGTAATGGAACAGCTGGCTACTTACTGATTTAAAAAGAGCAGAGAAGCTGAATGACTGCCTTTTATCTTCTTTCTCCAATAGAATCTGGAGATGTCCCTGGAGTATTGGTTCAGACACTTCCTTCGATAAAAGGAAAGCTCTATTATGAGATTAATAGATATTAAGAACTCAAATACAAGTTCTCCATCAATAAAGTCTGTATTTTATTTAGCTGACTTTGATCTCTAGTCTTTTATCTACTTACTTGATGGAACTAATTATTTACAAATACAATCATTTTCCATGTGATGTTTTGTCATAATGCTAATCTTTATACACTTGGCTCATGAAGGTTTTCAAATTTTATTTATTCTCAAAAGGCTGCTTTCATTTACTAGACATTTTTGTTTTCATTATTATGGTTGAGCTGGCCTATTCTTTCTGGATTCTATTTTCAATGGCTTATAAATTTCCCCTTGGAAGGTCTAATCCTAGAGATGATCTTTTTTTCTAAATTTTTTAGAAAAATGCATTCATTAATTTTTTTAATCAGATGTTAGAATCGGAGGGTAAGTGGAATGCATAATTTCCTGAATATCATGCACAGTGGCACTATCTTGTTTTCTGATTAGGGCTGACTCTGTGGAACAATAGTCATACCATAGGTGTTTGGCTTTCCTTCCTTCCCAAAACAGCTAAAGAAGGTAGAAAAGCTCACCAGTGTTCTGTGCTCTGTTTTCTGAAACTCTAACTATAGGCAGGCTACAAGCTTCACCTAAAAATAAGTCCTTTTTATCAGTCAAAAACAGACAAAAAGAAGCAATCTGGACCCCACCTGGCTTTGATTAAATGATTACTTTCCTCCACTAGGCTTTTCCTAAATTTCATTCTTGTCTTTTGTTGGTTATCTACCATAATCCTTAGTGATCCCTTTATGGGTAATTTTATTGGCTGGTCTTATGATTTCTACTATGCCCTTTGAGAAGTGGGTGCTCTTGGGAACAATGAAATGCATTAAAGGTCAGATATACTTTATTTGCCTTTGAGGAATTATGATCATCAGGAAATAGAAAACACATTAAAAAAATCTTGATAGCCTCTCACTGATATAACTCTTTGGAGAGTTAGGAAGTCTAAATACTGAGTGATTCTGTTTCTGAATCACAACTCATTCCTGACCAAATGCCACTTGTTGCACCTGAAATAGCTAAAACCTATTGATTCTCCAAAACACAAAACATGCTTTACCCATTGAAAGACTCTATCTTGTCTAATGTTGCACCTTTTTTTTGATATTTCATTGTAATTTTTTTTTATTGCTTAAAGTATTACAAAGAGTATTACATAGTCTCCTTTTTTATTTTCCCCTTGACCTTCCCCTGTCCTCCCCTACCCTCCAGTGTCTTGTGTCCATTGGTTATGCTTATATGCATGCATACAAGTCCTTTGGTTGATTTCTTACTCCCCCCCACCCTCCCCAGCCTTCCCGCTGTAGTTTGACAGTCTACTCAATGCTGCTCTGCCTCTGTATCTTATTTTGTTCATCAGTTTATAATGGCCTTTATCATCCATAAATGAGTGAGTTCATGTGGTATTTTTCTTTCATTGACTGGCTTATTTCACTTAGTATAATGCTCTCCAGTTCCATCCATGCTGTTGAAAATGGTAAGAATTCCTTCTTTTTTACAGCAGCATAGTATTCCATTGTGTAGATGTATCACATTTTCTAATCCATTCATCTGTTGGTGGGCACTTATGCTGTTTCCAAATCTTAGCTATGGTGAATTGTGCTGCTATGAACATAGGGGTACATATATCCTTTCTGATTGGTGTTTCTGTTTTCTTGGGATATATTCCTAGAAGTGGGATCACTGGGTCAAATGGGAGTTCCATTTTTAACTTTTTGAGGAAACTCCATACTGTCTTCCATACTGGCTGCACCAGTCTGCATTCCCACCAGCAGTGCATGAGGGTTCCTTTTTCTTCGCATCCTCTCCAGCACTTGTCGTTTGTTGATTTGTTGATGATAGCCATTCTGACAGGCGTGAGATAGTATCTCATTGTTATTTTGATTTGCATCTCTCAGATGATTAGTGACTTTGAGCATATTTTCATATGTCTCTTGGTTTTCTGAATGTCCTCTTTTGAAAAGTGTCTATTTAGGTCCTTTGCCCATTTTTTTTTATTGGATTGTTTATCTTCCTTTTGTTAAGTTGTATGAGTTCCTTATAAATGTTAGAGACTAAAACCTTATCGGTAATAACATTGGCAAATATGTTCTCCCATGCAGTGGGCTGTCTTGTTGTTTTGTTGATGGTTTCTTTTGCTGTGCAGAAGCTTTTTATTTTGATGTGGTCCCATTTGTTTATTTTCTCTTTAGTTTCCAATGCCCTAGGAGCTGTATAGGTAAAGAAATTGCGTTGGCATATGTCTGAGATTTTGTTTCCTTTGGATTCCTCTAGTATTTTTTTATGGTTTCCAATCTTATGTTTAAGTCTTTTATCTATTTTGAGTTTATTTTTGTGTATGGTGTAAGTTGGTGGTCTAGTTTCAATTTTTTCATGTATCTGTCCAATTTTCCCAACACCATTTATTGAAGAGACTGTCTTGACTCCATTGTATGTTCTTGCCTCCTTTGTCAAATATTAATTGAGCATATTGGTTCAGGTTGATTTCTGGGTTCTCTATTCTATTCCATTGATCTATATTTCTGTTCTTGTGCCAGTACCAGGCAGTTTAGAGAACAGTGGCTTTGTAATACAGCTTGTTATCTGGTATTGAGATCCCACCTACTTTGATCTTCTTTCTCAGGATCCCTGCAGCTATTTGGAGTCCTTTTTTATTCCAGATGCATTTTTGGAGAGTCTGTTCTAGGTCTGTGAAATATGCCATTGGTATTTTAATGGGGAGTGCATTGAATTTATATATTACTTTGGGTAGTATGGACATTTTAATGATGTTGATTCTACCAATCCATAAACATGGTATGTTCTTCCATCTGTTTATGTCTTCCTCTATCTCTTTTTTCAACATCCTGTAGTTTTCTGAGTAGAGGTCTTTTACCTCTTTAGTTAAGTTTATTCCTAGGTATCTTAATTTTATTGGTGTGATGGTAAATGAGATTGCTTTTTTAGTCTCTCTTTCTTTAAGTTCACTATTGGTTTATAGAAATGCCATAGATTTCTTGTCATTAATTTTGTAGCCTGCTACATTGCCGAATTCATTTATTAAGTCTAATAGTCTTTAGGGTTTTTTATGTACAATATCATGTCATCTGCGAATAAGGACAGTTTTACTTCTTCTTTTCCAATTTGGATGCCTTTTATTTCTTCTTCTTGTCTAATCGCAATGGCTAATACTTCCAGTACTATGTCGAACAGGAGTGGTGAGAGTGGGCATTCCTGTCTTGTTCCTGTTCTTAGGGGAAATGGTTTAATTTTAACCCATTGAGTATGATGTTGGCTGTGGGTTTGTCATATATGGCTTTTATTATGTAGAGGTATGAACCTTCTATTCCCACATTGCTGAGAGTTTTTATCAAAAATGAGTGTTGGATTTTGTCAAATGCTTTTTCTTCACCAGTTGATATGACTATGTGTTTATTTGCTCTCAATTTGTTTATGTGATGTATCACATTTATTGATCTGCGGATATTGTACCGTCCTTGCATCCTGGGATAAGTCCTACTTGGTCATGCTGTATGATCTTTCTGATGTACTGCTGGATCCGATTTGCTAAGATTTTGTTGAGGATTTTGGCATCTATGTTCATGAGGGATATTGGCCTGTAATTCTCTTTCATTGTGTTGTCTTTACCTGGTTTTGGTATTAGGGTGATGCTGGCTTCATAGAATGAGCTTGGAAGTGTTCCTTTCTCTTGAATTTTTTCTAGTAGTCTGAGAAGGATAGGTTTTAGTTCTTCCTTGAATGTTTGGTAAAACTCCCCTGTGAAGCCGTCTGGTCCTGGGCTTTTGTTTGCTGGAAGCTTTTTGATGACTGCTTCAATTTCTTCCATAGTTATTGGCCTATTGAGATTTTTAGATTCTTCCTGATTGAGGATTGGAATGTTGTATTTTTCTAGGAATATTTCCATTTCCTCTAGGTTGTCCAGTTTTTTGGAATAGAGTTTTTCATAGTATTTTTTAACAATCCTTTGTATTTCTGTGCAGTCTGTTGTTATTTCTCCTCTTTCATTTCTGATTTTCTTTATTTGTGTCCTCTCTCTTTGCTTCTTGGTGAGTCTGGCTAGAGTTTCATCAATTTTGTTTATCCTTTCAAAGAACCAGCTCTTGGTTTTGTTGAACTTTTGTATTCTTTTTTTGGTCTCTATGTCATTTATCTCTGCTCTGATCTTTATTATTTCCTTACTTCTGCTTACACTGGGCTTTTCTTGTTGCTCTTTTTCTAACTCTGAGTTGAAGGGTTAGGTAATTTATTATCATTGTTTCTTGGTTTTGTTTTTTTTGTTTGTTTGTTTTTGCAGTAGGCATGTAGAGCTATGAACTTCCCTCTCAAGACTGCTTTTGCTGTGTCCCATAGGTTTTGGATTGTTGTGTTTTCATTGTTGTTTGTTGTCATGATGTTTTTTTTTTTTCATTTCTTCTTTGATCTCTCTGGTAACCCAGTCATTGTTTAATAGCATGCTATTTAGTCTCCATGTGTTTGATTTTTTTGGATTGTTTTTATTGTAGTTGATTTCCAGTTTTATGCCATTGTGATCTGAGAAGATGCTTGATATGATATCTATCTTCTTGAATTTGAAAAGACTTTGCCTGTGACCCAATATATGGTCTATCTTTGAAAATGACCCATGTGCACTTGAGAAGAATGTATATTCTGTGGCTTTGGGGTGAAATGTTCTGAAGATGTCAATTAATTCCATCTGATCTAGTGAGTCATTTAGGATTGATGTTTCTTTGCTGACTTTTTAATTAGAGGATTTTTCCAATGGTGATAGTGGGGTATTAAAGTCCCCTACTATGATTGTATTGCTGTCAATTTCTCCCCTGATATCCTCCAGAAGTTTTTTATGTATTTGGGTGCTCCTGTATTGGGTGTGTATATGTTTACCAGAGTTATTTCTTCTTCTTGGATTTCTCCCTTTAGTATTATGAAGTGGCCTTCCTTATCTCTTTTTATGTCCTTCACTTGAGATCTAATTTGTCAGATATAAGTATTGCAACCCCAGATTTTTTTTCATTTCCACTCACCTGAAAAATCTTTTTCCATTCCTTCACCATCAGTCTGTGAACCTCTTTTTTTCTGAGGTGGGTTTCCTGTAGACAGCAGATATATGGGTCATGTTTTCTTATCCACTCAGTTACCCTATGTCTTTTGATTGGGGCATTTAATCCATTTACATTTAAAGTTATTATTAATAGGTACTTGTTTGTCACCATTTATTCTTTACCCCTGTGTTCCTTCTTCGTTTCCTATTTTTCCTTTTTACAGCAGACCCTTTAGCATTTATTGCATTGCTGACTTGGTAATAATAAACTCCCTGAGTCCTTTTTTGTCTGTGAAGCTCCTGATTTCACTCTCGATTTTGATTGGTAGCCTTGCTGGGTACAGTATTCTTGGATTCAGACCCTTGCTTTGCATGACTTTGTATATTTCATTCCATTCCCTTTTTACCTGATGTGTTTCTGTTGAGAAATCAGTCGCTAGTCTGATGGGGGATCCTTTGTAGGTAACTTTCTGTCTCTCTCCCTGCCGCTTTTAAGATTCTTACTTTGTCGTTGGTGTTTGCCAATTTAATTATAATGTGCCTTGGTGTTGGTCTTTTGAGGTTCATTTTGTTTGGGACTCTGTGAGCTTCTGGGATTTGTGTGAGTTTTTCTTCCTGTATCAGGGAAGTTTTCTGTTATTATTTCTTCAAACAGGTTTTCTTATCCTTGTTCAGTTTCCTCTCTTGCTGATACCCCTATTATGCGGTTGTTGTTTCATTTCGTGTTGTCCCAAAGTTCTCTTAGGCTCTCCTACTGCTTTTTATTTTTACTTTTTCTAGAAGCTGCTCTGCTTGGGTAGTTTTTCCTACCTTGTCTTTTAGCTCACTGATGCAGTCCTCTGTTTCTTCTAGTCTACTGTTGATGCCTTCTATTGAGTTCTTTATAGCAGTGATGTCATTTTTCATTTCTTCTTGGTTCTTCTTCATTTCCTCTTGGTTCTTATACATATTGTTGAATTTGTCTTCCATTCTTTTCATCCACCTTATGACCATTTATCTGAATTCTTTCTCTGACAGCTTGCTTGCCTCCATTTCATTTACTTCCTTTTCTGGTGATGCCTGTTTTTCTTTCATACGCAGGGTGTTTCTTTGTCTCCCCATCATCTCTCTTCTCTGGGTGTCTGGTTATGTAGTTCTCTCTGTTCTTTCCATGAGGGGGTGCAGAGCTCCTCCGAATCTGTGTGCTCCTGCCGCTTGGGGACCGGTGTTCTCAGGTTCGCAGCTGTTTGCTGGGTGCCGTTGTTGTAGATTCCCGGGATTTTCAGGCTTCTGACAACATCCACTCTCCCCTTCAAGATGATGTGGTCTTTGCCTCAGAGCCGTTTGCTCCAGGAGGGATCCCAGCAACAGTGGAAGCTGTCCAGTCAGGGGATCCCATCCGGCAGTCCCCAACAGTCCCTTGGAGTATAGCTGTCCATCAACTCACAAACACTCCCCATGCGACCACACACCCTCCTTTTGTTCTCTCACTCACCCACTATCTTGCAGTCTGCCTTCCCATCAGCAGCCATCTTATGGATCCTAATGTTGCACCTTTTTATTAAGGTTATTTGTTCAGGTATCTCTTCTTAAGCTAAATTTTTCTATGTATTACTTGGTTGGTGAATAACAGATATTTCTTTTCCTTTCTTTTCTGCATAAAGGTATTCCTAAATTACTAAGGGTTTAGAAGAGCTGCCTGGCTGGTGTGGCTCAGCGGTTGAGCATTGACCTATGAACCAGGAGGTCATGATTCAATTTCCGGTCAGGACACATGCTGAGTTTTGGGCTCCATCCCCAGTGAGGAATGTGCAGGAAGCATCCGATCAATGATTCTCTCTCATCATTGATGTTTATATATCTCTCTCCCTCTCCCTTCCTCTCTAAAATCAATTAAAAATATGTAAAAAATAAGATAACATTTTATTAGGTTATAAATACTTGTAATGCTGGATCATCTGATGTCTATATCTATACATACATATCTACATCTATATCTATCTATAGGTAGATAGATAAATAGGTGTATTTACAGAGAATAATAAGAAAGTAGAGTGCAAGAGCAGATAAAGTTTATAATCTTGTATTATGCCTAATTGAATGACAGGAAGGGCCAGTAGGTGCAAGTATTTGCTTGGGTCACATAGTTTGTTAGTGGCAAATTTAATATTTTAACCTGGATCCTACCATAAGATCTAGCATTATCTAAGTGTCTAGAATGATGATAATAATAAATCATAATAAAAATAAACTACCACCAATAACTGCAATACCAAAAATATTTCTGAGGAAAAGTATTCCTGTGTTCTATATTCCTGTGTTCTATATGCATTTTGTTTCAGTCCAGTTAATAATTGCAAGAAGGAAACTGTTTTCACTATAGCAGCAACATTATAGCAATGTGCTTTGTGATATGAACAAGACTAACTTGTGAGATTCGGGGCAAGTCATGGCTCCTCTGTGTATGGCCAGTCATATTTACAAGTAGAAAGTTTTGTCAGATGGTTGCTGATATTTCTTTCCAGTTTTGAACTTCTGTGATTCAATGATTTGAGGATGATTATTGAAAGTGATTATCTTTGAAATGTTCACAGCTTGTATTTAGCTAATTTTAATCTTTCACAGATACAATTAAATTGGGTAGCAAATCTATAAGGGAACTAAAAAAACCCAAAATGACAGCATATCATATACTGTTGAAAAACAGAGAACATCTTTAGGCATCCTAATAATAACTCTGTGGATAACTTATGCTAAACCTATGGTGGGTTGTAGGATACAATCCTGATTGAATATTTAAGCTTGGGACAAATTGCATCTTTCCAAAAATTATAACATAGCTACACCTGTAACATTTCTGGCAGATAAACACCATAAACATTGAATAGACGAGAAATATCCAGTTTGGGTTCTGATTGTCATGCATTACAGTTTACCCTTAATACACACAGTTGATGTACTTCTATCTGAACATCAAAAATTTCCATATAGAAAAACAAAATGTAACCCAATAATCTTTATCTCATTACCTCATTGGGAAAAATTACACCAGTTTTCTCAGCATAAAAAAACACATTAAAAATAAAAACAAACAAACTTACACTATATTCTTTTCCTCTCTCCATCTTTATATAGATGGAGACAGAAATAGATAAATATAGATAGATATATATAGATGAATATAGAGAGACATATACTATATTGATATGCCTATATAACTAGATAACTATATATCTCTCTATGTATAGATAGGTAGAGAGATAGATAACCCAAATGGATATATGTTCATGTTAACCTTGTAGAAATAGTCTCTCCCCTTACTTCAAAGCAGTGACTGATTGTACAGAGTTCACAATACTGTTATATTTCAGAAATTCATCATGAAAAAAACCCAGATCTTTTGAACCTTATTATACAACTATGAAATAGGTGATAAACTCAAAACAACAGGTTTTGGAAAATAAATTAAAGATTAAATGGATAAACAGTCAGCCTGATCCTATTGCAAGTCTGATTGGATCTTTTAAAAAGGGCTATTGCTGCTGACATGGTTGATGACCTTGTAAACCTCTCTGGCCCAGTTGAAGGTGACAATGTTTTCTCTGATGGATACAAACAGAAGCAACATTCTGTGGAGGTGCTCAGTAGTGCTCATAGCACCTGTTAAAATCGCTACCAAGTAAATACATACTAGTATAGAAGAGGCCTCATAAAATAAAAGATGAATTTAGAGTTAGGAATCCCCATAACACCCATTTGTCATCTAATTCTCTGTGAATTTATATTGATCTCCCTAAAAGAAAAATACATCTAATGTTTCAGACCCTTTCTAAATTCAGACTCACAGAAGTCAATGGTTAAAGAATTTTTCCAAAAGCTAACAGTATAACTTAAAAGGTCTAGAAAATCAACAACATTCACAAATCTGTGCGTTATTTTTCCACTTCCTAGTAATCTTTATGCCCACTGTGTATCCTTTGATATGTGAATTACAGAAGCTCTGAAACTTAAACACTTCAGGCTACATGGCTGATAACATTTGCGACTATGAACCTTATCTTCTACCTACTGTTTTTTGGGCTTCTTTTTTCACTTTACTTCTTTTTTCACTTTACTTTTGGTCCAGCTTTAGTTACTTAAATCATAGTTTTAACTGTAGCTAGAAGGACTAGGTAAAAAGTGAGATTCCCTTTGCAAGAAGGGACAGATCACGTTTATGTTTAACTTGTCTCTGTCCATTTTCTTTGGGTTAAGTAGTAACCATGGATACCACCCAAAAAGTGGGAGAATTCCTCACTTTGTCCCTTATTTCTAGTTGCTCAAATATATACTTACAATTGTGGAGCCAGCTGTCAATGTAAGATCACCAGCTGTTCTCATAGTAAGTGGTTACTATAGGCATAACAATTAAGTCACAAGCTTGAATTTGTCTGTTTGTGAAATATGACTGCTATTATGTGGGAGCATCACCTTGCTGGCATTCCTTTTATTGCTCCAAGTAGAACATTAATGTCTGTGGAGACATGTTCAGGATTCATGACTTAGATGGTTAATATTTATGGAAACATGGAGTCAAATGTGTCTTCATCAGCTTAAGCTACTATCACAGAATACCATAGTCTATGAGGCTTAAATACCAAGCATGCATTTCTTTCTTTTTTTAAAAAAAAATATATTTTATTGATTTTTTACAGGGAGGAAGGGAGAGGGATAGAGAGTTAGAAACATCGATGAGAGAGAAACATCGATCAGCTGCCTCCTGCACACCCCGTACTGGGGATGTTCCCGCAACCAAGGTAGATGCCCTTGACCGGAATCGAACCTGAGACCCTTCAGTCTGCAGGCTGATGCTCTACCCACTGAGCCAAACCGGTTAGGGCAAGCATACATTTCTTACAGTTCTAGAGGATAGAAGTTCAAGATCAGGGTGCCAGCATGACCAGGTTAAGGCAAAGGCCCCTCTTTTTGGTTTACAGTCAACCATCTTCTTGTTGCATCCTCACAGAGTTGGGAGGCAGAGAAAGAGAGAAAACTCTATGATGTCTCTTCTTATAAAGGTACTGATACTGTCATGTGAGCTCCACTCTCATGACATCATTACTTCCAAAGCGCCCACCTCCTAATACCATCTCATTGGGGCTAAGGAAGATTTAACATATAACTTTTGGGTAGACACAAACATGAAGCCTATAACAAAATGCTTTGTCAGAAAATGAAAATGGGGTTGATTCCCATTAGCATAATAGCAATATGGCATTTCTTATTTTGGAGGAAGCAGCATCTGAGAAAGTTAAAATATCTGAGGTTTAATATCTGAGAATTTTCATCCTATATGGGTGATATGCATCTGCCTCATAGAACCAGAGTTAGTAGAAAAATCCAAGGGGCAGAATAAGTCATTAGTTAATAGAATTTTCCTTTAACTTTTACTAAAGTAGTATTTACCTATTAAGGCAGGGAGTTATATCATACATGATTTGACTTTTAAAATGTTTGACCTGGAATTAGGTAAATAAATAGAAGTTGGAGGTGAGTCATGTTTATTGACCCCATTTTACAAGTATATACTAGGCCAAGTAGTCAGGACTTTAAATCTATTATCACATGTAACACTCATAATGGCATGATCTCATGTAATGATCTATTGAGAGGTTTTCACTTTCATACATAATGAAATAACAGCTGGAGAAACAAAGTGGTGTGAAATAGTGGTTTAAAGATAGCCGAATTCAGTGGCTTTTCTTGTTGATGAGGCAGATTCAGAGTGTGAGGCTGATGTGGCTAAAATTTTCAAAGTAGAGTCCTAGAGAGAGGCAGCTTCACCAAGACAGAGCATTGGTATTCCAGAGTGATTCCTTTGAGTTTTGGGCTGAGTACTGATTTGTGTATGTATATGAGGAAGATATCAAGGTCATGGAAGTACCACCAGAAAGTAACAGAAAGAAAAAAAATAGAGCTTATGCAGGATCATCAGACAGATGAGAAGAACTTTTGATATGTGGGGCATATGATTAAATTCTCAGAAAGCTACTGCTATAATTTTCCTGCAAAGGTGAGGGTAAGTTTGCCCAAAAGTAACAGCTGCTCAAAATCTCTGCTAAAAATATAAAAGGAGGTCTCAGGAAGATCAAACTGATTACAAGAAACTTAGCACTACATGATAGAAATAAAAAAATCCTACACTAGTTAGAAGAATAAAATACAATTTGGCAACTAACAAGGTAATACATTGACATCAAATTAAAAATAACCAGATTTGCACAAAACAATAAAATGCATAGCCAGGAGAAAATCTTTAAATGGAAAGAGAACCTGAAGTAACTGATAATAAAATTAACAAATAAAATATTAAAATTATCATAAATATTATTTATATGTTCAAGAAGGAAAATGCATGAATATGAGGATAAGATTTTTAAAAATCCATACCATTTTTTTATTGATTTCAGAGATGAAGGGAGAGGTAAAGAGAGATAGAAACATCAATGATGCGAGAGTATCATTAATTGATTGCCTCCTGCACACCCCCTACTGGGGACTGAGCCCACAACCAGGGCATGTGCCCTGACCTCCTGGTTCAACCATTGAGTCATGCCAGCCAGGCCCATATCAAACTTTTAAAGATACAAAACACAATATTTGAAGTAGAAAATTAATAGCAGATTACAAGCTACACAAGAAAATACGTGTGAATGCAAAAACCTAAGAAAAGAAGACACCCAAAATTTAAAATAAGGAGAAAAATGATGGAAAAATGAAGATACGTTATCAATCAGCCTCATATATATATAATTAGAATTTCATAGAATAGAAAGACAATATATAGAAACAAAATAAGATAAAAGGATATATTTAAAAAAAAACCACACACACACACACACAAAAAGAAAGTACATCAGTGATTGCCAGGGACTGGAGAGTGAAACGGAGGAATTGACTGTAAAACAAACAAACAACAACAAAAAAACAGTCAATTTGCCCTAGTTGATTTGGCTCAGTGGATAGAGAATTGGCTTGCGGACTGAAAGGTCCTGAGTTTGATCCCTAGTCAAGGGCACCTACTTCGGAGATCCTGTGCAGAAGGCAACCAATCAATATGTCTCCAAAGTTGATGTTTCTGTCTTCCCTCTCCTTTTTACTCTCTCTCTCTCTCTCTCTCTCTCTCTCTCTCTCTCTCTCTTTCTCTCTCTCTCAAAAAAAGGAAAAAAAAAACAGTCAATTTGTTAGAAATATGCCATATTATCATAGTGGTAGTGGTTATAAAACTATATATTTTTGCCAAAACTCATCCAATTATACATTTAAATTGATTAAACTTAGTACATGTAAATGGTAGTTCACTAAAACTGACAAAATATTCTTTGAGTAAAAATCCCATTATTCATAGATATGACATTCCTATCAGAGTATTACTAGTAAATGAATTAACTGGGAAATGTCTTTTTACAATGTAATGTATTATTTTACCCAAGATGGTCCAGAGCTTGTTTTGTTGTTCTTGTTTACTTAGCCTGCAAGGATCAGCAAACTTTTTCTTAGATGGCCAGATGGTAAATTTTTTAGGCTTGTGTTTCATATGATCCTTGGGGCAACTATTCATCTCTGCTCTTGTAGCAGAAAAGTATCCATAGACAATAAATGCATGGCTGTGGTTGTGTTCCAATAAAACCTTGCAAAAATAGGTGGTGGTCTGAACCTTGGGCTGTAGTTTGATAACCCCTGTCAGACTCACTAATTGAGGGTGACCTCAGTTAAATGTTATCCTGTTTAAAACAATTTACAGTTTGGCAATGTTCTCTTTGTTTTACTAAAAAATGTATATAATATTAGAAACTTTTCATATATGTAGACCATTGTGATAAAGAAATTGCTTAGGGAGTTCTCTCTTAGTAACATAAGGCTTTTAACTCCACAGAGTTCTTCATTGCCATAGGGATTACATTTTAAAAAGGAACCATTGTTGAAAGTCTTTTCATTCAATATTAGTAGATATAAACTTTGTTTCTGGGTTAAGTCTTTGTACCAGGTGGGGTGACAGTGTTGGAGATGGTGTAAGTGTTCACATTCTAACATGAATGCAAGGTGGGTCAAAGATTTCCCTCCTGTGCCAGATATCTAACTTTTGTAAAGGAGGAGGGGCATTAAAAATGACTCCAAAGAATTTTAGCCTGAGACACTGTTTGATACAGTTGATATTCAAATATTAACTTTTTGTCATGGTTAACAACTTAAAAATAGACAATATGTAAATAATTATAAACACGAAGGAGACCATTGTTTAATAATTTAGGCCCAAAGTAAGTTGCTTTAGGAAAAGGTTCTCCCAGGAAAGATCAAAGCTGTGTGCATTTCACATTTCTCTGTTTTCTATGCTCCTGGAGTAGTTACTATTATCACCACTGTTGCACCCACCACACCTTGATTGCATTTATGTCTTTTTGCATGTTTCTCATCCATTATAACCTATGTATTCCTTCAAATAAGGGCTCAGGTTATTATTAAACACTAGAGGCCTATTACATAAAAGGATTCATGCAATACGCCTTCCCTTCCCCTGGCTGCCGGCACTGATTTTCCTCTGGCACCCGGGACCCAGGCCTTCGCTCTGGCCAGAGCTGCCTTCAAGCCTTTGCTCCACCGCTTCACACCTACATATGCATATTAACTGCCATCTTTGTTGTCGGTTAATTTGCATATCTTGCTGATTAGCCCATGGCAGGCGTAACGAAGGTATGGTCAATTACCATGTTTGTCTATTATTAGAGAGGATATATTACCCACACAGAGCACATTGTCTGTTACATAGAAGGCATTTGATAAATACTAGTACAATTATTGATTGATTAATTCTAGATAGCGCTAATTGAACATTTATTGTGTTTCTGAACATGTATGAAGTACTCTCATTTTTTTTCTGAAAAATCATTTAGAACATGCTACATCATCACTATTATAAGGATGATGAGCAGAAGCTTTATTTATATCCCATCCTTCTCAGCCCTACACCATATGAATGAACTGATTCACATTTTCACAAACCAAACCTAGAGGCTGGGATTTAGAAGACAGTATGGGAATTGGTGTGAACTTTTCATCATTTTTTTGTGGCAGGGAAATGGGAGAAAGATCACTTTTCCCTTTGGATAATTATTTCCTTAGAATACTTTTGTTTCAGAGGTATTTTGAGAGACTATACAGATTTGCTGCTTATAAAAAGTGCTGGTTTCAGATCAGTGGAAGTCTTATTCCATTATTGATTAGCCATACATACATTTATTAATCGCTTACCATGTTCTAGACAGTTTTTAAGCAATGGGGATATTGACAGTGAACAATATATGCAGTGTTGTGTTTTTTTAAAAAAAACATTTATTTAATGAAGTAGACAAATATGTGGATAAGTAAAATGTGTGACCAATTCCCCCACATTTTCAGGCTTATACTTGGCAGTCAGTTTTTCAGTGAGGATGTGCCTGCCACTCTAAAATGTCAACCCCCAGTTCCTGTTTTATATCTCACCTCCTTGTATTATTTTTCTTGTCAATAATTTTTACTAGCTAATACTGCCGGGGGTTTGAGGGGCTTGGGGCTAATCATGGAAAAAGATATGATTGATCACAAGAGGCTTTTACACACAACACACTTTATCTGGTCAGCTTGTTGGGAAGCCCCACACAACAGGAGTCCTTCTAAAAGCTATAGAGCTGGGGTAACTATGAGAAGGGGAACCGGGCAAGGTACCTGGAGAGAGAGGAGCATTGGAAAGGGGGCTTAGGTGATGGGAGGGAGATCTCTGGGACAGAGAGTTCTACAGCAATTTCTGGCCTTATAATTATAGGAAACAGCTATTGGACGAGGTTTTTACAGGTGTCTAATGCAGGTGGTCTCTAAGTGAGTAAAATTTGCTTGTTTGAACTTTTAAAAGAATAAGTAGATGTGTAAAAAATTGCGTTTGGTGCCAGAATGCTTTTAAGAAAATGGGTCTTGACCAGCAATAAAGAAATTAACAACCTGAGGCTCAATACACAAAGGCCATCTTTGGCTTATTTATTTAATAAATATACACATATTTAATTTATTTATCTTTAGTGTCCATCATCCTTGCTCGAATATAAGCCAATAAAGGTGAGGATTTTTATTTACATGTTCACTACTCAATCTCCAGTTCCTAATATTTTAGCTCAGTACACAGTAGGTGTTTAATAAATATTCATTGTATTAATTAATTTGTTAATTCTATTATTGAGAAACATAACTCATTCCTTGACATCATGAAGGCAGGTAGTTAATCGTACAATCAAAAGAGGCAATTAAAGTAGGGATTCTTTAAAAATGTGTGTGTGTTCCGTGCTGAGTTGGCTCCAAATCCTAGTGACCTTATGAATGAGTGATGTACAAAATGCCCTGCCCTCAACAGCCTTATCCAGCTCCTGTGGACTCACTCCTATGGCTTCTTTCATGGAATCAATCCATCTCATATTGGGTCTTCCTTTTTTCCTGTTGCCTTCTATTTTTTCCAGGATCATTGTAGTTTTCCAAGAACCCTGCCTTCTCAGGATGTTCCCAAAATAGGCCACTTTCAGTTTTATCATTTTTTGACTTCAGGGATGTTTCAGGCTTAACTTGCTCTAGGACCCACTTTTTCGTTTTTCTGGCTGCCCTGGACATCCAAAGAACTTTCCTCCAAAGCCATATGTCAAATGAATCAATTGTCTTCCTATCAACATCTTCACTGTCCAACTTTCACATCCATACATAGTAATTGGTAATACGAGGATGTGGATGATAGGTTTCCAAGGACACATCTTTGCTCATACTGATCTTTCCACATTCTTCCATTGCTGCCCTTCTAAGACTCAGCCTTCTGTTTATTTTTTGGTGGTAGTCTCCTTTTGAATTAATGACTGTATCAAGATAAGCAAAATCTTTAACAATTTTGATAACTTCATTGTCTATGTCAAAGTTGTATGTTCCTTCTGTAGTCACGACTTTTGTCTCCTTGATGTTCAAATGCAATCCTACTTTATCATTTTCTTTTTACTTTTCTTAGAAGCCATTTTAAATCATTGCTATTATCTGCCAGTAAGATGCTGCCATATGTATACCTTAAGTTATTTGTATTTCTTCCAGCAATTTTCATTCCTTCCTTGGAGTCTAGCCTAGCTTTTTGTATGACATGTTTCTGTGAAGAGATTAAAAAAAATAAGTAATTAAATGTATCTTTGACACCTTTGCCTATAGAAAACCATTCTATCTCTCAATTTCTGTTCTGATAGTGGTTTTCAGTTTAATTAACATCTACAAATATTCATTTTTTGTGTTTAATATGGGGCTTTAATATTGGAATAGGGCTTTTCTCTGAGAGTCCTAACTATAGTTCCACATTGTGTTTATAGAATATCCAACACTAAAATGGCCTTAATTATGATTTCATGTTAGGAATACTTTGAGTTCAAGTAATAATGTAAAGATATTTGAGAGAAAACATCACTGGAGTCCATCTAGATACTTTTCATTTTCCAATTCTTTGCCAAGTATTTTGCATATAATGAAACAAAAAATATTTTTTAGTCATTTGTCTTTATCTAAACTTTCAAAACATGTTACCTGGTTTGTCATAGAGGCAATTTTTTCTTTTAATGTCTCATTATATAATTAAAATCTGAGATTACAAGAACAAATATGTCCAGCATTAACATGTTTGGGGACAAACACATTTACTACTGTTAAAGACACAACTCAACTTGTGAGTATAGAACATTATCCAATAGTCTTGAGCTCCTATATTGTTTCTATTTTTGTCTGTGAAGACACACACAAGTTCATGTACTGAACTTGCTCTCCTGCTAATATAGGTAGAAAGCTGGACAAACTATGTAAAACAGCTGCTGCCGATTGCAATAACAAACATGGATGGATCTTGAGATTATCATGCTAAACAAAATAAGTCAGATGGAAAAGGATAAGAACAATGTGATTTTTCTCACATATGTAATATAAAACAGAGAGTAACAAATGAGCAAACAAAACAAGCAAACTCATTGACCCAGGTAATTATATGGTGGTTACCAGAGTGGAAGGGGGTGGGGGAGATGAAAGAAGGTAAAAGCGGTCAAATACATGGTAATAGAAGGAGACTAACTTAGGGTGGTGAGCACATATGCAAGATGATGTATTATAAAATGGTGTACTCGAAACTTATATGATGTTATTAACTAATGTCACTCAATAAATTTAACAAAATAAAAATAAATTGGACAATAAGCAATGCAGGACTCTGATCCTCAGAGACAGAAAACAAGAGAGGGAAAAGCTTGTTGGTTTCCTGTCTGCAAGGAGATCACAGGAAGGGCATGCTCAACCTGCAGGGGTGAGAAGACAGAAGACAGAGTTTGGGAAGGCCAGTGTGCCTGGAATTTTTACAGTGCAGTGTGAAAGATGAAAGCCATGTGGAAAAGTTGCTCCATAAATTGGCATATATTTGGCCTAATAGTAAACTGCACATTTGTAGGAAAGGATACTACAAGTCTTGTCAAGGAACAACTACAAAGGAAAAAGAAAAAGAAAAAAAAATACTGGGAGCTGAGAAGTAAAAAATCCTGAGAATTCACACATTTGAGTTCTCACAATTAGGAGTGGAGTTCTCACTGAATCAGTGGGGCATTTGGTAGGGACCTCGGAGTACAGAGCTTTTTAACTGGGGGCAATTTTGCCCCTTAGGGATAATCCAGAGACAATTTTATTGTCACAACTTAGGGGGACACTGGTGGTATCTAGTGAGTAGAGGACTGAGATTCTACTGAATATCCTGCAAGGCATAGGCCAAACTCCTATCACAAAAGCTATAAATCATAGAGTGGGAAATATATAATAACTAAATAAGCCACTTTAGATATAGTCACAATTTAAAAATAAATATTTGAAACTGAGCAGCCATTAACACTGGGTTTTACTATTGCTGGTTATATTACATCTTTAGTGAAAAAAGAATTGGTTTATGTGTGTGTGTGTGTGTACGTGTGTGTGTGTGTGTGTTGTTAGTACTGTATAGCTTTAAATTTTCCTTGACTTAATTTTATCATCAATAATAATCTAACATTATCAGCTCTCATTGCATGTACTTCAAAATTATCAGCCATAATGCTGTGTTTAAATGAGAGAATGTTTGTCAGAGATAGATAGTATTAGGGAGCCAATGTATCACTGTCAATAATTCTGAATGTCTACACAAACTACAGGATTAAATACCTTGGAATAACATTACAAAGTGCTAGTTTTGCCTAGGCAGCAATTTAACTTAGAAAAAGAAGTCCCACAGGGGGTTCATTTGCATAGCACTTACCTTGGCACTCTTGTCAATTAGGGCAAACATAAGCTAACTCAATGGATGCATATGAAGCTAGCCTAAAGGAAAATATGCCAGTTCATTTTAGCTTCCATAACAAAAGGTGCACATAAAGTATTGGGGAGAAAGAAAATGTAGAAAGGTCAAACATAAACTTTATATGTTCAGTGTCTTAAATAGTTCAGAACATTGATAATATATATGTATATGTGTATAACTATAAATAATTGTATATATCAATAGATAGATTGATAGAAATATAGATAGATATTTATATAGATTTTCTTTCTTTCGAAGTTAAACCAAACCTGTTGGAAAGCACAGATAGTTTTGATTGTAAAGTTGCTTATTCAGATTTCTAAATATTGTTTAAGGAAATTTCATTGGTAATATAAATTTGAAACAAAACCCCTTTCAAATTTTGAAAATGAATCACTAAAATTAGTTTATAAAAAATGGTATGCAAATAAATGTTTGATGACATCTGCACCTATATTTTTTTTAATTTAGATTGATTTTTATATTCTGCAGGGAGATTTATTTTACATACCCGATAGCATTGTGTTCAATTTGTTTATTCAATTTTGGAAAAAATTTTTTTCAATATTTGATATAGAAAAGCAAGATTTATCACTTGAGAATAATTCCTATAGTTCTTAAAACATTCAAAGCAGTTTACCATCCTAATTGAAACAATATAGAGCTTGCAAATTCAGGTGTAGTATGAATATTAGTCATGGATTTTGTTTCTCTACATCATAAACTCCAATTCCATGCTGGCATTAACATTTTATACATTTTCATTGTGCTTGCTTTTCCTATTAATGCATTGGAGATTTGTATATATTGAAATTGAACATGACACTCATGAGCCCAGAGCATCTTTTAGGTTATTGTTACCTAAGGGTAGAATACAGTGATACCATATTCCACATGCATGATTACTGTCTTATTTAGTATCAGTAGTGTCAAAACCAGGAATTCCTCTTCTAACTCCCTCTGCCTATATGTCATCCCTTTTTATTTATTAACCTTAACTTTCTATGGATGACTGCAGGGTGAAGAACCAAGTTTGCAGTGCCTGCCAAATCCTTCTCTTTGTCTTGACTAGGGTGTGAATTGAACTGACTTCTATCTGAAAATAAAACTAGAACTGGGAGGCATCACCAGCTCCTGTGCTAGAATGCCAGCTGCTCAAAGGCAAACACCAAAACTTATGTCTCTCTGAGACATGCTGCTTAGAACACAGAAAATGTTTAATACATGTAAGAACAATAAGTTAATACACGAAGGACTGAATAAACTTAGTGCACTCTATTCATTTTGTAAATAAGAGAAATAAATTCAAGGTATTAAATAACTTCCCCCTACTTGTAGCTATTTAGTGACAAAATAGTCATAATAAAAGCCAAATCCTTTAACATATTTTTTCTTCCTTTAGAAATGTACTTTTACAAAATGAAATATAGCAGATATACCAATGGATGAATACAATAATATTTCACAAATTGTGGGTCCTCTCCCAAGTTTGTTTTCATTATTTGCTTGTTTTCCCTACACATTTTTACAAAATATACATATTCTTAAGTAGTATTTTAAAATTTAGCCTGATTCTGAAATATCTACAAATAAAATGATCCTTAATATTGCATTTTTGAGATGAATTTATATTGACCTCTAGAGTTTATTAATTTTCATTGTTCTATACTATTTCATTGTTCAAATATATCCCACTTTATTTATCTATTCTATTGATAGATATTTTGGTTATTTTGTTTTGATCTATTACAAGAAATAATGCTGAAAACATTTATGTACAGATTTCTGGGAATACTATGCAAAAATTTCTCAAGATATTTTGTTAGAATTGCTAGATCATAATGCACATAGTTTGAACATCTATATAATAAAGAGCCAGGGTCCTAATGACCGTTACCACGGAAACCAGACCAGAAGTCAGTGCTGGGTTGCCATGGTGACCCAGCACTGACTGGAGCACTGCGGTGCCCTGGTCCAGCACTGACTGCCTAGGGGGCTGCAGATCAGGCCCAGAAAGAGGCCTGCAGAGAGAGAGGCAGGGTCTGATCCATAGCCTCTGTGGCAGCTTTTGATAAGAACTTGCCTCACTTTCTCTCTTGGACTGGCCAACAGCCCAGGCCTCCACCAGGGATGCTGATCAGCCCTGCTTTTCTGATCAGGCCCCGTTGATAGGACCAGAGATGCTGACTGGCATAGAAACTGACCAATCAGAACCAAATCTGGGTCAACTGTGAGGAGCCAATGGCTGCCTAGGAGGCGGAGCTTTTGACACTGACTGGCATAGAAAATGACCAATAAGAACCAAATTGGCCTGCAGAAGAGGGCAGTTGGGAGCTAGGTCAGGCTGGCAGGGGAGAGCAGTTATGGGTGATCAGGCAGGCAGAGGCAGTTAGGGGCTTGATCAGGCTGGCAGGGAAGGGCAATTAGGGGAGAACGGGCAGGCAGGCAGAGGCAGTTAGGGGTGATCAGGCAGGCAGGCAGAGTGGTTAGAGGCAATCAGGCAGGCAGGAAGAGGGGTTAGGAGCAGTGGTCCCAGATTGTGAGAGGGGTGTCTGATTGCTGGTTTAGGTCTGATCCCACAAGGATTGGGCCTAAACCGGCAGTTGGACATCCCCTGAAGGGTCCCCGATTAGAGTGGATGCAGGCTGGGCTGAGGGAACCCCCCTGCCCCCCCGTGCACGAATTTCATGCACTGGGCCTCTAATATGTATATAAAATCTCAGATTCTTTTTTACAGTAGGTATATAAATTTACATACCTCTGGGCATTACATGAGAATCCTCACTGCTTTATATCCTTGCAACCATTAAATTAAACATTAAATATTAGCAGACTTTTTTCTAGATGGCAAGTTATGATCTAATATCTAATGCCTCTATTTGCATTTCTCTGATTATTATTGAAGTTAAATATAATTTTCTTATTTTAGGGCTATTAATAGTTTCTCTATGTGAAATGCCTCTTAAGTATCTTGCCAAGTTTTCTAGAGATAAAAGATGTAATTACAAACTTTGGATTCTGGAACTAAATTCCTACATTCAAATTTTTTCTGTGTTATTATCTGTGGGACTAAGACACATTGTTTAAATCTCCCAAATATGTCACCTGTGAAACAAGGAAAACAGTAATAACTAATTTACAACTATTGTGAGGATTAAATATGTTAATATAATTATAATCCTTTTAGAAAAGTAATTAAACATAGGTATTCTTTGGAACTATTAACTATTATTATTTCTTCATATAATTTTGCCTTTTTTATTGTTAATGTGGTTCTAAGTATGTTATTTGGAGCATACAGATTTTTTTGATTTTTTTTTACTTCTAGAATTTCTAATTTGTTCTTTTACAAATCTGGATGATCTGCTTTGATAATCTCTCATTTCTTATTATATCAACATTTTCTTATATTTATTTTAAAATACATTTTTTTTTAATTTTGCATCTTTTAAATTCATTTTGAGCCTAATTGTACATTTTGGGAATGTTTTCCCATGGTGGTTAGTTTCCTCAAATTATTAGTGATGATATATCTATGGTGAGTTCACTTTCTTTGGAACTTTATGAAAAGTGTTTAAGACCTACTTTTGAAATTAAGTTATTTCCTCCAGAGATAACTTGCTTGGGTTTCTCCCAGTTGCTTAATTATTTCCAAGGATCATAATCACTTGGGTCCACATTTTTAAGTTTGAGGTTTGGGGATTTTGAGGAGAGGATGTACAAAGATAGGGTGGAGGCAAATTTGTGCTTAGAGTTTAGAGGCAGTGGTGACACTACATTGAATTCCCTAATCCTTGTTGTGCTAGTTTTCTTCTGAGGTTTCTTATTTTCTCATGTCCACTGAGGTTTCCCCTTTGGGGATACCAGTTGTGAGTGTGGCTATGATAAAGTTGGGTCGGGGGAAACTGGTGACCTTCCACCTGCTCTGTCTCCTGGCCAGTGTTTCAACTACAATTATTGTTCCTAGTTTCTTACTTTGTTGTTATTAAGGATTTCAGGTTTTTTTTTGTTATCTCTCCCTTCCAAGGAATTCTTTAAATTTTCACCAATGTCAATCATGTCTTAACTTTATATCTTTATATTTTCTCTCAACATTAGTAAGTGTACTATATCTGAAGTAGTTTCTCTAAATATTTAATTCTCTATAAAGCTTAATCTCTTTACTTTCACTGGACATATTTATATTTCTAAAATTATGCAGTTGGAAAATATTGATACTTGCTTATGCAGTTTTTCACACAGTTCTTTAGAACAGTTCAAGCACATGATTCAATAGAACCCATCAAAAGCAGGCTATATTTTAAGCTATTTAATGAATCAGGAAGTAAGAGAGCAAATACTGGCTACTTAGAAGATATGGTGGTACATATGCATAAATAACTTTTTATAGAGAATAAGACTTTTGGAATTGGGGAGAATGGTTTTAAAAAGCACATACAGTGTAGCTTACTAAGCACAAATGATTCAACATAAATTTGTTTCTCCTAAAAAATAATTAATTAATACATTGAAGTCAACATTAAGCCTGATATATCTGATTATACCTGAAATTGCAAGTGGATAATCCTTTGCATTAAAAAAGTCTAATATATGCCATGATGGATATTTTATGCATATATGATAAATAGAAATTGAATAGCTAAGTCTTATACAAGAATAATGTGAACATAGGTATTTCTAATGCTCAATTTTTCTTTAAATGTCCAGTTAGCCTTTATTTACTGAGAAACCATGGTATTCTAATTTGATTGGCAGTACTAGAGCTGGTGCCAGTAAGGGGAGGTCAGAAACTCTGCTGGAAAATCATGGTTTTATTAATAGATCATTAAGCACTTTAAATGGATTCCAATGCTGTATGTCTAAAGAAGGAAATGATTCAACATGTGTTAGTTACTGACAGAGTACAGAATTGAAATTTACATTACAAGCCAGCTTTTGAATTACATATGATGCAATGATAGTTGATGTTATCTGCCATTTTACCATGGAGAGCTATAAATGTTAATGATTATATACTTTTATGCAGGCAAAAGTATATTATCATACAGTAATATGATCAAATGAAAACTAAATGTATTTGTAATATGCTTGTGATAGGCATTTAGTCCATTAATGATTTAAAACTAAATGATAGTATGTACAATTCTAGTATGCAATCTGAATTGTACTTTACTTCTAATGAGCACACAACCAGTAAGGGTATCTGTGATTTTAAAGCACCATTATATTTTTTCTCTATGTTACATTGTAATAATTCTTGAGCTTAGAAAACATTCACATGTTTATTTTAATTTCTACTATCAATCTAAAGCAAAGCCACATTTTTTAATTTCTTTACCACATTTATGTTTGAATCTATGGCTAATCTAAGAAAACCACTTGTACATCTTTAATTAATTTATACTTACACATAAAATATAGACATGGTTTTTGGAGATATTTGACATTTCTAAATCCTGTAGACTTTTAAATTGTTTTTTTTTTTTTGCCCTACCTGGCTTGACTCAGTGGATAGAGCCTCAGCCTGCGGACTGAAGGGTCTGGGTTCAATTACGGTCAAGGGCACATGGCCAAGGTGCAGGCTCGATCCCCAGTGTGGGGTGTGCAGGAGGCAGCCGATCAATGATTCTCTCTCGTCATCAATGTTTCTATCTCTCTCTCCCTCTCCCTTCCTCTCTGAAATAAATAAAAAAGTATATTAACAATAAAATATTTTTTTTACCAAATTTTGATACTTGAATATGAAAGGATATATTTTGTATGAAAAATCTCTACAGCATTATAGATCCAAAAATAATGAATTTTCACAATACTACTCTAAATACCCTTGGTATAAATCAAACTGTCAACTTTTGTCTTATCTTTGTATGTACATATTTTGGACACACTGGGTTGATGTACCAAGAAAGCACACATAATTATTAAGGTAAATTGATTATGTTAACTAAACCACTTGATTGAAATCAACATGTCTCAAAATTTAGACCTTGATATTTAGGAAGATTGATCTCTGAGAAATTCTAAGGAACAAAGTGTAGCAGGGAATTTGGGATTGTATATAAGGAAGTACTGCCAATTTCTCCTCATATCAACACAATTCCTTTCTTTCTGTAGCCACAACATAAACTCTATGATGTGCTAACACATGACACATTCTCTCCTTCATAGCTACATCCTACTCTCGCTCACTCAAGTGATAACTTGGTAACTAAAGAGATAATCATTTCTGAGGGGAATTTTTTTAAATTTCTTTTTTGATTAAGGTATTACATATGTGTCCTTATTTCCCCATTATCCCCCCAACTCCCCCACCCATGCTGTCACCCAACCCCCTGTTGTCTCTGTCCATTGGTTAGGCTTATATGCATGCATACAAGTCCTTTGGTTGATCTCTCCCTCTTACCCCCACCCTCCCCTACCTTCCTGCTGAGGTTTGATGGTCTGATCGATGTTTCTTTGTCTCTGGATCTGTTTTTGTTCATCAGTTTATGTTGTTCATTATATTCCATAAATGAGTGAGAGCATGTGATATTTATCTTTCTCTGACTGGCTTATTTCACTTAGCATAATGTTCTCCAGTTCCATCCATGCTGTTGCAAATGGTAAGAATTCCTTCTTTTTTACCACAGCGTAATATTCCATTGTGTAGAGGTACCACAGTTTTTTGATCCACTCATCTGCTGATGAGTACTTAAGCTGTTTCCAAATCTTAGCTATGGTGAATTGTGCTGTTATGAACAGAGGGTGCATATATCCTTCCTGATTAGTGTTTCTAGTTTATTGGGATATATTCCTAGAAGTGGGATCACTGGGTCAAATGAGAGTTCCATTTTTAGTTTTTGAGGAAACTCCATACTGTTCTCCACAGTGGCTGCACTAATCTGCATTCCCACCAGCAGTGCACCAGGGTTCCTTTTTCGTCTCATCCTCACCAGCACTTGTTCTTTATTGATTTGTTGATGATAGCCATTCTGACAGGTGTGAGATGGTACCGCATTGTCATTTTTATTTGCTTCTCTCAGATGATCAGTGACTTTGAGCATGTTTTCATATGTCTCTTGGCCTTCCTTATATGCTCTTTCGCAAAGTTTCTATTTAGGTCCATTGCTCATTTTTTGATTGGGTTGTTTACCCTCCTTTTGTTAGGTTGTATGAGTTCCCTGTAAATGTTGGAAATTAAACCCTTATCAGTGATAACATTGGCAAATATGTTTTCCTATGCAGTGGGCTTTCTTGTTGTTAGTTGATGGTTTCTTTTGAATTTTAACATTCCAGTGCACAAGTGTACATGGAGATAATTGACTAGGGATGGGAGGCATAGAAGACAATCTGCTTTTTTTTTCTTTCTTTCTCTAGGCAGAGAAAATGATGCAGTGTTTTAACAACTGACACATCTGAGGGTGGAGGCATGGGACATTTTTTGACATCCTTTGCAAAGTTTCAAAACAGTCGTCCTAGTGAAGATGTAGCATAAAAAGTCATGTTCCAAAATGGAATTTTCTCTCTCTTTTACTTGTTTTCCTTTCAAGTAATGAGACACTGGCTTTTAATGATCAAATTAGTCAATTTTGTAAAATTTGCTAATGCCACTTTATACCTACAAGTTTGGGGCCATAAATTTGAGATACATGGGTTTACAGAATGCTTTAGTATGTAACTGCTTTTAAAAGTAATCTCATTTATTTATTTTTCTCTTCATGAAAATAAAGAAGTAATCACATGGTTATACAACATGATAATGCATTGATAAAATATGCAAAATCTACTTTATATCATTATAACTTAAGATTGATATACAAATTATGCTGATTTCTACATTAAGAATAGATTTCTTAGTAAAGGCTGCCAAATGGATCTATAAGTACTCATTCAGAATATCTACATTTATCTCATTTACATTATACTACCCCTGCTTTAAAACATTTTCTGATTGAAAGTAAATGACTATGTGCAATAAATCTCTTCTTATCATGTATTTTTAAAGTAAGTATACAAAAAACAATTAGAAGAATGAATAAATATGAATGTTTCAACAAATAAAAGCATCATTAACAACAAAGAATTCAGGCATATTAAGTTGATTCCCTAGATAACTTTGGAATCACATTGCGTATACATGAAACAGTTTGTAATTTCCTTTCCACACAATATCTACACTAGTAACAGTCAACAAATGGCTAGATTTTAGCAGACTCAGGTGATGTGTAAAAAAATAATAACATAGCCTATTTCTGAACTGTGGAGAATTATGTATCCATATAAAATTTTTGCCATGATTGCAGTTTATGAAAAAAATATATATATACATTTTGCTAGGAGGGAATGTATAGAAGAAAAATGACTATCATTGAATTCATACTTTAGATAGGGGTAAGATAGGAAGTCAGAAAGAAAAATGATCAAAGAGAAGGCGGCCAAGAGCAAGAACTAAGCTGTGTTTTTTAAAATGAAAGTAAGAGAAAGTGAAACCAAAGGTAGATAGATATCATACTGAAAATAGAGTGTGATAAGGGAACCCAGAATCACACACTCACAGTCAATTTTACACCCTGCACTTCTGTTAGAAGTTATAGCCAGGGGATCAGGAAACCAAATATAGCCTGATGGAAATAGAAAATCTGACATAATGCTATGAAAAAATCTTTTATACACTTTAATTTTATCTGAACACTAGTAACCAGATGCCTATTTTAGATGAAACTTTTTTTAACATCAATAATCAGCAATAAACCTAAATACTCTCACTTCTTCCCCTTCTTTCAACTTGAAATGCTATATTTTTGAGTTGGCAGGAGGCAGAATTGAATCTGCTATCTCGTACATTTTTAATCTCAAAATATTAACCCATCACTATGTCAGTTCCTTTTGTTTCTTCTTTCTGTGTATGGAAATTTATTAAGAGACAAAAGTAACAACAACAAAAATAGATAATAGCCATTCTAATAGGTGTGAGATGGTATCTTGTAGTTTTGATTTGCAGTTCCCTAATAGCTAGTAAAGTTGAGCATCTTATTATATATCTATTGGCTATTTATATGTCTTCTTGGGAAAAGTGTCTATTCAGGCCCCCTGTCCATCTTTTAATTGACTTGTATTTTGTGGTTGAGTTTTATGAGTTCTTTATATGTTTTAGATAATATCGTCTTATCCGAAGTGTTGATTGCATATATCTTCTCCCATTCAATTGGTTGTATTGATGTTTTCTTTTGCTGTGCAGAAGATTTTTAGGTTTATACAGTCCCATTCATTTATTTTTGCTTTTACATCCCTTGCCTTTGAGGTCAAATTCATAAGTTTGGTACCTTTGTTTTATTCTATGTAGTTTATTGTTTCAGGTCTTTTAGTTAGGTCTTTGATTCATTTTGAGCTAATTTTTGTACATGGTGATAAATAGCAGTCTAGTTTCTTTCTTTTGCATGTGGCTTTTCAATTTTCCCAGCACCATTTTTTGAAGAGGTTTTCTTTTATCCATTGTTTGATTTTGGCTCCTTTGTCAAAAATTATTTGCCTATATAATGTTGGTTTATTTCAGGGCTCTCAATTGTTCTTTTGGCCTGTGTGTCTGTTTTTCTGCCAACCAAAGTGTCCTTCAATTGATGATTGAATAAAAAAGATGTGGTACACATATACAATGTAATATTACTCAATCATAAAAAAAGATGTAATACTTCGATTGGAAGTTACAACATGGATGTATCTTGAGAATATCATGCTAAGTGAAATAGGTCAGACAAAAAAAAGTCAAGAACAATATAATTTCACTCATGTGTGTGATATAAAACTGAAGCAATAAATTAACAAGCAAGGCAACTAGACAAACAAAACCTAATAGACACAGACTATAGTATCGTGGTTACAGAGAAAAAGGTGGGTGGAAAGAGGTAGCAATAAAGGGGTCAAGTATATAGTTAGAGAAAGAGATTTGACTTTGTGTGGTGGGCACACAATGCAATATACAGATGATGTACTATAAAATTGTATATTTGAAACCTATATAATTTTATTAATCAATGTCACCATAATATAGTTAATTAAAAAAAAAAAGAGCAGTGAAGGGTTAATATCCAAACTATATAAGAAACTTATACAACTTAACAAAAGACAAACGATCTAATTAAAAATGGGCAAAGGAACTAAATAGACACTTCTCCAAAGTGGACATACAGATGGCCAAGAGACATATGAAAAAATGCTCAAAGTCACTTATCACCAGAGAGATTCAAATTAAAATGACAATGAGGTATCACCTCACACCTGTCAGAATGACTACTACCAAAAAAAATCAACAAATGACAAGTACTAACGAGGATGGGAAGAAAAGGTAATTCTAGTGCACTGTTGGTGGGAATGCAGACTGGTGCAGCCACTGTGGAAAACAGTATGGAGTTTCCTCAAAAAATAAAATATGGAACTGCCATTTGACCCAGTGATCCCACTTCTAGGAATATATTCTGAATCCTGAAACACTAATCAGAAAAAGTATATGCATCTCTATATTCACAACAGCACTATTTGCAATAGCTAAGATCTGGAAACAGCCCAAGTACCCATCAGTAGATGAGTGGATAAAAAAACAATGGTACATTTACACAATAGAATACTATGCAGCTGTTAAAAAGAAGGATCTCTTACCCTTTGAGACTGCATGGAGGGAATTGGAGAGTACGATGCTAAGCAAAATAAGCCAGTCAGAGAAGGACAAATGTCACATGGTCTCACTTACATGTAGAATCTAATGAGCAAAATAAATTGATGAACAAAATAGACCCAGAGGCATAGAAGTACAGAATAGATTGTCAAATCTCAGAGAGAAGGCAGGGGTGAGTGAGTGGGTGGGAAGAGATCAACCAAAGAATTTGTATGCATATATGCATAACACACGGACACAGACAATAGTGTGGTGAAGGGGTCAATAGAAAAAAAGGGCACATATGTAATACTTTCAACAATAAATATTTTTAAAAATAAAAGAGCAGTAAGTAAAATTATAGAAGAACTGGGACACTTTTTTAATAATACATTTTTATTGATTTCAGAGAGAAAAGGAGGAGAGAAAGAAATATCAATGATGAGAGAAAATCTTGATCAGCTGCCCCCTGCACGCCCCTTACTGGGGATTGAGCCCACAACCTGGGCATGTGCCCTTGGCTGAAATGGAACCCAGGACCCCTCCACCCACAGGCTGACACTCTATCCACTGAGCCAAACCGTCTAGGGCAGACACTTCTTGTTTTGCTTTTTTTGAGACTCCATATGGTGCCTGACTTATGTATGTAAGTGTAGACATTCAGTTATAGACTATCAAAATAAAAACAATGCTCTTTTGCTTCTTGATAAAGCCAATAGGTGGCCACCTTGTGAAAACAGATTAACAAAATAGATACAGTAAACAATATGTGTTCATGTGTATGGTGTGTTTTGGTAATTTGGATATATATAAAACTGTTATCTATAATAATAAAAGCATAATATGCTAATTATAATGAACAACCAAACAACCTTCTGGAAGTCCTTCCACATGACCTTCCGTATGAAGCCAGGGCTGCAAGGGCCAAGCCCCTTGCACAAATTTTGTTCATAGGGCCTCTGGTTTTAACATAAAAATAACAAGGAAGGGAAAGTTAACAATTATTTAACAATTAAAATAACAAAGAAGGGAAAGTTAATAGACTAAGACTAAAACTTCTTAAATGACAAATACATTAATAAAGCAAAACCTAAGCAATTAGAGAGAGTCAATCTATTGTTTGTTTTCTTTGCAACAAGAAGAAAGGACAGAAGGAAGGAAGGGAGGAAGGGAGGAAAGAAGGGAGGAAGGAAAGAAAGAAGGGAGGAAGGAGGGAAAGAAGGAAGGAAGGGAGGAAGGGTGAAAGGAAGGGAGAAAGGGAGGAAGGAAGGAAGGAAGGAAGGAAGGAAGGAAGGAAGGAAGGAAGGAAGGAAGGGAGGGAGGGAGGGAGGGAGGGAGGGAGAAAGGAAGGAAGGAAGGAAGGAAGGAAGGAAGGAAGGAAGGAAGGAAGGAAGGGAGGGAGGGAGGGAGGAAGGGAGGAAGGAAGGGAGGGAGGAAGGAAGAAAGGAAGAAGGAAAGAAGGGTGAGAGAGAGAGAAAAAAAAGAGAGAGAGAGAAAGTGCAATGTTTTCTAGGCTGGAAGTAGAGGTTAATGTAACTGAAGTAGCATAGCTAGAATGAGATAGGTAAGAACCTTAATAACAACCAGGAAGATGTTTTTTATAGGAAGGCTAGACTTTGCCAGACTGGAAGAGTCAATGTAAAATAACATGAAAAGACAGCTATAACATAGGTTCCAAAGATCAAACAGATCATTTGGATTATAGCAATTAATAATAATAATAATAATAATAATAATAATAATAAATATGGGGAAAATAAGAAGAAGCAACTATGTTTCAGGCAGGATGAAAAGGAAGATTTAAAAATAAGTATGCAGATGAGAAAAGCCTGTAAAAAAGCTAAGGCATTAATCATGGAAAATTATAATTACACTGAGGCTGACAATAGGAGAATGCCTATAGAAGGAGGCAAACTTGGAGAAAATGTATATTCTATAGATAATTATAAAGAAAAATATCGGTATGTCCATTGGAGGTAGATAAATGTGGTTGTTATAAATAGAATCAATAAGAAAATGAATAAAAAGAAAATATAGTAATGCACAGTGATTAAATACCAAGACAGGTTTATGAAGTAGTTCAACATAAAAGATTTAACCATTCAATAGATTTACTGAACACCTACTGTGGCTAAAGCACAAAATTTTCCAGTATAATACAGAGATGAATAACACATAATCTCCAACTTAAAAAACTGCAGTTTGAATTTGTGGAGTGTTTATTGGTATTTAGTGAGTATGTTAGGTCTTCGATTTATAAAGTCTATAACTAGTTGGGTTGAAAATAACACACTTTTTTTTAGGTGAGTCTTCTGATTCGAGCAACAGAATTCCACAAAGCTTAGCTATATTAAAAACAACAACAATCAAAACCAAAATTCATAATCATTTGATGGGGGAATATTCAGGCAAAAAGCAAGTAAGCCACACAAGAAAATAAATCCTTCATCTGACATGTGAAAACAGAGAAATAAAACCAAGTAGGCCCTCTCTCAACTTGGTTCTTTCCAAATATAATTACACAAGTCAGCTGTTTTCTATACAAAGTTAAAAAAAAAAGCATTTTAACATTATGTGTGGTTTTTGACTTCTAGTTAGCTGAGTCTGAATTCCTGATGCATTTTTGCTATGTTCTGGAGCAAGTTATTTATTCTTTCTGTATTTCAGTTTCTTCAACATTAAAATGGAACTAATAATACCTACCTCAAAAATACTCTTCTCCATAGGGAGGAAAAGAGAAAGTGTATGTAATAATTTAGAATTGTACAGTAGTCTCTCCTTATTCATAGGTGTAAGTGTCAAGAACCCTAGTGGCTGCCTGAAACTAAGGGTAGTACCAAATCCTATATACACTATATTTTTTCTTATACACACATATACCTATGAAAAAATTTAATATATACATTTGGCACAGCACAAGATAAATAATAACAAATAATAAAATAAAACAATTATAACGATAAACTGTAATAAAAATTATGTGAACGTGGTTTCTCTCTCTCCAAATGGCTTACTGTACTACTTACCTTTCTTCTTCTTTTGGTAATGTGAGAAAATAAAATGCCTTCATGATGAGATGAATGATGTAAGCACCATGATGGGGTGTTGGGCTTTTCTGACAATATGTTGTTGTGAGTCTCCTTTGCCAGCAGAAGCAGCCCTTCCACCCCTACCGGAAAAACTTAGTTCCTCTTTACCTAAAGGATCTGTAATGACCTTTCTGATTTGCAGGTCATTTCTGAATCTCCTCAGGACTTTATCACTTCGTTTTACTTCTAGACCTTAAAGTGGTTTGAAGCCCCAGGGAACTCCAAAGAGTAAGTACTAAGTGCTATGAGTAATTAGAAGAATCTTAAAAAATGAAATGACATTGAACTCTGAAGTTCTGTCGTGTTTTCTTTGCCAATACAAGCAGCTCTTGTATCTCTATGTGAGGGGAATAACCCTACTCGGCCTGCGGAATCTATAATGGCCTCTCCTCATGTAGTTGTCTTGCAAAACTTATATAATCTTATTAACTAATGTCATCCCAATACATTTAATAAAAAGAAACATAGCTATATGATGGTTTTAAGAGATTTAAACATGCTGTTTTTCCAGGACCAACTTTCACCCACCTCTTTACTTTTAGACCTAAAGGTAGATTAGGTCTAGCTTTGAGCCTACATTCAGTCCCAGTAGGCCCCCAAAGGTAAGTTACAAAGCATGACTCACAAGGAGATTCACTACACACCAAAAGAACATTTTTTTTTTCAGATTAATATAAAAATAAGTCTATGTAATATGTTAGAGATGGATAAAATGAGTGTGAAACCAAGGCAAAACAAATATAAAGTTGGACAAGGCTTAATTCATTGATATGACCCTACTAGGTTCAGTGTTTTAGCTGAAGAAGTGAGAAAAGGCTCGAAAAGATTGCTTAATTGGCTGACTGGAATTTGGATCAAAAGGTGGCCTTGCTACATGATGTTGAAATGCCAGAAACTAATCAATATACTGTAGATAAACCATCCCAAGCCTTAAGAAGTGTGGAATGAGTCTTAGAGTAGTTTATTAGAAGACCTGCTCACACCCCCTAGGAAGATCAAGTGAGCATAGTTTTCACTAAGACAATGGGATACGCTGGTGAGAAAAGCCTCATCATCAACATAAAAAAGGTCCCTGTGCTGACCCTTCTGTGTAGGTCAGCAATTAGCGCTCACTGCTACCATTGAAGTGGGATCCCTAAATACAATGAGAATGATAAACTCCTAGGGTGGCAGGGGCCAACTGTTCATCAAAGACACGGTGATCATGGTTATGGTTATCATAATGAACAATAAAGGCAAAGCAGTAATCAGAGTAGTCTTGCACAGACCTTTTATTTGATCATGGAATCCCTAAAATTAAACATATAAAAAGCTTACTGCATTCTCCATGTGATTGTTTCACAAGGCTTAAACTCACATTATAGACATTTGGATTCTAAGAGGAAGAAGAACTTGGGTTCAGAAATTACAGGATTTGCTTTCTACTACATTCTATTAGCCAAAGCAGTCACTGCACCTTCTCTTTGCTCCTGGATTCTACTTGGCTCACAGAGTACAGACCTTCCTTTCTTCTGCCCAACAGGGGGACTCTAGAGATTGAGCAGAGAAACATGGGGTTTTCTGCAGGCCATATTCAAGAGGGGGGAGTAATCTCTGTTCCTAGATGTGGATATTCATGTAGGGAGGGAAGAAATCTATTTTAAGAGACCAACTATCACAATCCACCCTCTGGACACAATAACCACATCCCTCTTGTTTATAGAATATAGTTAATACTCCCCCAAATGTCTTATTCATCAGAACACTGGCTTGCAATACAGGATTTTCTCATCAGGTATAGATGAAGTTCCTTAGATGTGGCATCTTGGAATCAACTTCTCAGGTGCACTTCCTCATTTCCAGAGACAAGTTATCCCCCCCCCCCCAATATAGTCATCATACAGATGAAAATGGAGCAGTATAATCACAACAGACATGCCAGTTTATAAAAGGGAAAATGAAAGACACAATACCGCCAATGGTACATAGAAATTTTGAAATCGAATTGAGCCTATATTGCCATTACTTCTAACTCCAGAAGCAAGGACTGTCTGTTCTTTGCTTGTGTGACTCCAATTATTCTCCCCAGGAGTAGTTCTCAATGGCTGTTGACTCTTCCCTCTGGGATTTTGACTTTGCCCTCTGAGTCATGCTTTATTTTCCACTAGAAATGGTTTGTTTGCAAATAAGTAGCTTTCTCTGCTTGCATTTAGGATTGGGGTGAAGTGACCTCCTTACATGTTGAACTATGTTCATTTTAGTCAGATGATATAATTCTTTTAAAATTCTTGAGGCTTCTTCCAAATAAAGTTATAATGAATCTACATAGACAACTACCAGTGGTGTGGAGAACCCAGGTGGGCCGGCATGAGGAGGCATACCGCCTGGCCAGTGACTCCTGGGCCTAAGGGGATGCTCTTTTGGTCACCCCAGCAAAGGTGAAATCAGAGAAGCTATTCCCCAGATGAGCTCTTAAGAGACCCCGCCCTGGAGAAGTGTCAGATAAAGACCTCAGTTGCTCCAGCCCCAAAAGTGGGCAATTGGAACATGGTTACAAAAGGCTGAATCCACAAAAACTCGCTGGGTAAGGCACTCTGCAGAGAGGACAAACGTTTACTGCTTTGGACAGCTCATGCCTCTTCCAGCAGTGTCCTCTGCTGCCCATCACTGGCGATTACAATCTGAGCCTTTCTCAGCCAGGATCCTCCTTCCATACTAAACAGCCATGGGCAAGGAGCCACAGAACTTGAGGTTTGAAATGAGAGGCTGCTCTGAACATCCCAGATCTGAAGCTGGCCTGGCAGACACCTGATGTTCCTCTGCTCAATTTCTAGAGCAAGCATGTCACACTCAAAGACGAACATGGGCCAAATAAACAAGGTTGAAGTTCATGTGGGCTGCAAAAAAACAAAAGTTTCAGTTTTCATAGAAATGTAGGTTTATTTCGATAGAGACATGCTGGATACATAGGGCTGAAATAAATGAGTAATCATTAACATAAAACGATAGAACATTTTAATAAAAATTAGCATTTTATCTTGAACATTAACTTATCAGACACTGAATAACTGCACAAATTAATAAGTGTAATTCAAATAAACTTAATTTTCTTGTTCTCCAAAAGCAAACTATTTCCTGTTGTGCACACCAAACAAGTCAGTCCAAGACTAATGACATGGCAATCGGCTGCTAAAATACTCACTGCTAGTATTAGTGGAGAGAAACGGTACTCCTGCACATAAGGCACATAAGGGAAATGAATACAACATGATTATAATAATCAGTCATTAGCGAATGGTGTAGTTCTTTATTAATAATTATGTATAACAGAATATTGTAAAAATTAAGTTATGAAATTTTTATCGAAACATTTCTTACATACCATTACATTGGCTGGGCCACAAAAATATTTGTTGTGGGCCACATGTGGCCTGCCAGCTGCAAGTTTGATATGCTTGCTCTAGAGTCCCTTCTTGGGCAGAGAAAGAAAGGTATGTACTCTGTGAGCCAAGTAGAATCCAGGAGCAAAGAGAGGGTACAGAGTGGCCTTAGCAGGGTCCCATTCTATAAGATGCGCTCCTGCCCTGAGTCATTACCAATGGCCAACAACACAAACTAGGAGAAGCTGAGCTTCTTAAAACTGAAAGAAGCAGTCTGTGGCAACCAGGGCAGCCTCCTGTCTGGGTTCTCAGGAGCAGAATAGAGAGACTTAGGAAGACTTACTCCCTAACCCCCCAGGGCTCACCAATATTTTTATTCCCAGACTTTCTGTCCTCAGTGGGGTCCCCTTTTGCTCAATAAAATGATTTTCTATAAAAGTGTTTGGCTGAAATCCAGTTTTCCAAGGTTGGGCCCCAAACCCTTCTGTTGCCTTGAAGTGCATTCTCATGTGGAGTTCCTGCTCCTGTAAGACCTTCTGCCATTAAAAAAACACCCTTGGGTGCAGCTTCCATTGGGTTCCTGCAATGACACCAGCACAAAATGGGGGCAGGACACAGGCTCAAACTGATGAGTTCTTCCCTGTGGGGAATGTGTGTGTGTGTGTGTGTGTGTGTGTGTGTGTGTCTGCATAAAAAAGGCAGGACTGAAAAGGTGCTGTTCCATCTATGAACTCACCTCCATCTATCCATTTATTCAACAAATATTTGAGCACCTGCAGTCGTTGCTTGGGATATTTGAGTGAATGAGAGGATTGAGGCTCCTCTTCTCAAGGATTCCACAAGTGAAAGGAAGAGACAAACAATAATATAATTTCAAGTAATAGTAATTGCTATAAAGGAAATTAAAATAGGATAAGAGAATAGAGAGATGAGGAGGTGATAGGTTACACAAGGTGGTCAGGGAAGGCTTCTATGAGGATCCAAGTTCATGGATATTGGTGGAGATTATGATGGGCCAGCTGGAAAGTGCTAGGGCTTCTCTGGGGATAGCTGTGAAGCAGTGGGGCCTTCACAGTCTCCAAGTCCACCACAGCATGGTTCTCATGGCCTTAGGCCTGGACCACAGCCTCAGGTCTGCTGGCCCAACTGGCATCTCCCCTCCCAGAGTCTGTTTCCTGGGCTCTCCTGTCTGTTTGTGGCCCACTGGCCCCACTCCAGCTCATCAGATTTGTCTAAGCCACCACACAGAGCTCATCTGCCCAGCAGGTGCTCAACCTCCATTGCCAGCAGACCCACTGCCTCTGAGCAAACTTTTAGCAAGGTCTGGTACAGGTTTACCATCTTCTCTGTTTGAGCTGAGTCTGTGAATGCAGGGGTTCGACCGGTTTTTAAAAAGCATTTCTTCTTTTTATATATCAAGGAAAGTTTGCATTCAGTGAAAGGCATATATCTTTAGTACAATTGAAATGAGTTTTTAAGGATATTCAAGGAGGTTTTGGTTCTGAAAGATAAAGTGTAGGGTGAATTACTTACTCTCTCCCAGTCTTCATTTTCCATATCTAACTGGGATTGGGGTTTAGTGGACCCTATACACACAGGACTGTGGTTCTGACTCAGGATCAGGGAACAGGTCTGGTGCCCAACAGCTGGTTGCCTGGCAGCCATACAGTTTCCCTCAGGGGCTGGAAGACAGGTCCACATACCTCATACTGAGAGAGGAGTTGCTGAGTTGTGGCTGGAGGGAGGAAGAGCTCCAGGGTGTTCTTTGAGGAGACCTGCTGCGGGTCTTCATACAGGTGGAACAGGTATGCTGGGCTGGGCAAAAGAGGAGCTCAGGAGTCTGAGTAGATGTGCCAGGGAAGCTGTGAGAGCTGCTGACCACCAACTGCTGCCTCCAGGTACCAGAGGATGAGTTCCTGGATGAGCAGCTGGGAAGCTCTTACCGCTCCACCCCACCTGTGGCTGCATCTGGCTCCAGACCAGAAGCTACCTGAGATTCCTACTCATTGGACAGCCAAGACAGTATCTGGCTCCAGACCAGAAGCTACCTGAGATTCCTACTCATTGGACAGCCAAGTTATCACCTAAGAAATAATTTTCAAAATCATTCCCCACATGGCCCTAAGCCTTCCCCATCATCATTCTGTGGCTCTGGTGACCCAGTTAAACCTTAGTAGCTGTGGACACCCCACAAAGTTCCCCTCTTCAGGCAGGCACTAACATTTTTTGAAAATACATATTTTAGGCTGGAAACAGGCATGAGTGTCCTTCTCTGTCTGATGGCACAGGCTCCCGATGTCGGTGGCTGGTGGGGACACTGCAGTTCAGCCATTCGTACTCAAGGGAGACCTGTTGGCAGTGGCCTGAGGAAACCCAGGTGATCAGGCTCAGCACTGGAAGAAGAGAGTGGTGGCCCTGGCTGCATGAGGGTGGCCCCTACTCTGGGTTTTCCCTGAGTAGCTCACCTCAATCCCCATCATCACCCTCTGACCACCACCTGGGGATCTTTCAGGGAAATCTAGTTCACATTCCCAAGTAGGGAACCTGCCTGGATCACAAATGACCTTTGTTTCTATTTGGACAGAGCCCCGAATGTCAGGCCACATAATGGGCCATGGGCCTCCAATGGCTGAACTGCCCTGGATATGGGCCCACCCCTCCCTGGCCCTATAGGAACTTTCTCTCTGAGAGGCACAGGCTACTTAAAGACAACCACCCCTTCTTACCTCCAGGCTATTAATGGTAATAGCAACTGCACTAATAATAGCTAAAATTAAGAGTTAGTACATTGAAAGTTAATAATCATAGCTAATAATAATAAGCATGATAATAGATAATGCTAATAAAAGTAATAAGTAATACTAATAGTCTATGACTATCTGATAACTGAGCAATTTCACCCCAGGTATATATCCAAGAGGAATGCATACATACATTTCTGCAAAGGCATATGAAATAATATTTATGGCTGTACTATTCATAATAACCCCAAACTGTACATTTCAAAGTCAAACTTCAAGGAGCCAAAGACAAAAGATTATCTCAAAAGCAGTCACACTTTAAAAATCATATTAACCTGAGGAATGACAGTAACTACCAATGTCAAATTCTGTGCAGTGAAAATATTCTTCAAAAATAAAGGAAAATAAATATATTTTCAGTCCTGTAAACAGAATAGTCCCTTCTTTAGTTCTACTCTCTTATCTCTACCTTATTATACAGAGCTAAGTAAAACTAGTTGACAGTTTCACCATTTGATCTAGAAATCTGTTTGCAAAAGTATCAAATTAATTATGTATGTTTTTATCTACTGTGATGATTAATTTAATGTGTCAACTTGGCTAGATTATGGTAGCCAGTTGTTTAGTCAAACAACAGTCTAGATGTTGCTGTGAAGGAATCCTTCGGATGTGATTAACATTGAAATATGTTGACTTTGCGTAAAACAGATTACCCCCCCCCCCCATGATATAGATGGACCTCATTTAATCAACCTTAGGCCTTAAGAGCAAAGACCAAGGAATCCTGAAGAAGCAATTGTGCCTCAAGATTGCAACATAGAAACCCTGCCTGAGTCCAGACTCTACTCTGCGCTGCAGATTTTGGAGACGGACTATAAAATATAACATCAACTTTTGCCTGAATTCCAGCTTGCAAGTTCACCCTAAAATTGCAGACCCGCCCAGCCCCCTAAATCATAACGATGTGAGCCAATTCCTTAAAATCAGTCTCTCCCTCATCTATTCTAAGGTGAAGGATAAGTTGCTGCATCTGACCCCCACCTACAATCAAGAGAATCAAAATGTCTAGTGAGCCTCTTTGTATTGTTTAAGAAACATAGTCCTCTCTTGGGTGTGTTAATCTGAACCATTCAACAAATGATCCAAAGCCTAGTAGCTTTGAGTGGGACCTAGTACAAAAGAAGGTTCTACAAATAGGGATTGTAGCTGTGCAAGCTGCTCTACCTCGTATATGACCTAGCATATCTAATGATGCTTAAATGACTGAGGCAGATAGATTCTGTTTGGACACATTTGCAGGCCTCTATAGTTGATTTGCAGTGTAGATCCTTATAACTTGGGGGCAAAGCCCTGCCATCCTCTACGCATAACTACTGTCCTTTTGAGAAACGGCTTTGGGATTAATATTAGGCCTTACTGAATGTTTAGCTGTGGGCCACTAAGTCACCATGCAACTTGAGCTTCCCATCATCACCTGCATGTTTTCTGACCACAAAGCTATAATTTGGGTGTGCACAGCAGCACTCCATCCTCAAATGGAAGTGGTATATACATAACTAGGTCTGAGCAGGCCCTGATTCCATAAGCAACTTATGTGAAAAAGTGGCCCAACGTACATAGTCCTGCATTACCTTCTCTCTCCCAGCATGCACCTGCATTCGTTTTCTACTATGATTATATTATCTATAACATACAGACTATTGTACAATAGTGGAGATGGCAGGTATTGCTTATTATAATGTTTACACAGTAATTTTAGTATTTCACTATTTATTATGATTTCTAATTTTGTTTGTGGTAACTATTTTTAAGAAGTGGCTGCATCAATATGTGGTGCCATTTGTTTCATAGTCAGAATTCATGGGTCCAAGGATCAAGGCAGAAATGAAGGTCTGAGTTACCTGATTAGGCAAATATCCATGACCAGCTGAGGTGCTTTATGAGGGCAAAGGGAATATGGAATTGGTAACAGAAAAAAAAAAGCAATCATAAATATGAGCTACAACCAGTGACGATAGTTTTTTAGATGTGATTAACATTTAAACCAGTAGACTTTGAATAAAGTAGATAAAGCTGGTGGGCCTTATTGAATATAGAACCACTTACAGAAAAGGGGTCTATAATTGTTATGAATATTTCAACCTCATTTTATTACAGATGTGTCTGTGTTTATATATATACATACACACACACTGAGATAGATAAACAGACATAGATAGATAAGATAAAATATATTTTTCTCCTCTTCTTACTTCCTATATAACATACTAGAGGCCCAGTGCATAGAATTCGTGTATGGTTGGGTCCCTACCAGCTGCTGGCTGCTGGCCGGGGCCTCCCTCCCCCTGGCTGCCTACCCTCCCCTGGTCCAACTCCCAGTCGAGGGGACAATTTGCATATTAGGCTTTTATTATATAGAATGATATACTAACTTTGAAGCATGATTTAAGTATCATTAACTTTATCATAGTATTTAAGTTATAAGGTATCAAACAGAAGAGTGAACATAAGCCAAATACTTTTCATCCTCTTCTGGGCAGTTAGTGTGTTTTTGTTGTGCACAGGAAAGTTATATCATGCTATGCAAACCTGGTTGTCTTTATTTGGAGACTAAATATGGTTAAAATAGATGTGCTTCATTCTCAAGTTTAGTAAGGGTGGACTGTGATGGGTATAGTACCCAGGTATTTGGTTGAACATTCTAGATGCTTCTGTGAAGATAGTTTTTTAGATGTGATTAACATTTAAACCAGTAGTCTTTGAAAAAGTAGATAAAGCCTGTGGGCCTTATCGAATCTGATGGTTTTAAAGCAAAGGGTGGAGCTTTCCACAGAAGAAACAAATCTGCCTCAAGATGGCAACATAGGAATCTGCCTGAGACTCCAGCCTGTTGGACTGCCCCATAGATATCAGGCTCAAGATTGCATGCAACATCAACTCTTATCTCAATCTCCAGCCTGATGGCTTGTCCTATATATTTCAGATTTCCCAGTCCCCACAACTGCATAATTTTAGTGGCTTAAAATATTAACCAGTTTGTTGTCTCATCGTTCTGTCAGTTGATTGAGGAATACCAAGGAGTGATTTGTTACTCTGCAAAATAGCAGTTAGGTCCTCTCACTTCATTGCATATAAATTTTAAAAAAATTAATATATTGTTATTGGCTTTAGAGAGGACGGGAGAGGGAGAGTTAGAAATGTCAATGATGAAAGAGAATCATTGATCAGCTGCCTCCTGCACGTCCCAAACTGGGGATAGAGCTTGCAACCCAGGCATGTGCCCCGACCTGGAATCGAGCATGAGCTCTGGGCCTAATTTTAAGGAGAAAGTGGCCAAATATTGTGTTCAGTTTTGGCAATGAGTTTGAGGTGCTTTTATGATCTCATAGTTGAATCAATGTTCAAATGATACTTGAGCTATAAATACAAAACAGTTTGGCCGACATATTTACTATCACTGCCCAGAATAGGAACTCTGAGAAATCCCACCGATGCAATTGTCTGCAGCACCAAAGCAAACATTTTGCAATGGAACTCCTAGTATAAAAAAATCTACAGAAGCCCGTGTTGCTGCTTGTCACTGCTGGAGAAAGATCAATGGTTTCTTATTCCCTTTTGTCTTTCAAATCTTGTGCAGAGAGCTCTCTTTGGAAACATGGCAATCACAGTTGACTACCTGGAAGTGAAGCATCTGGCCAACACAGAGCTCTTTCCGAGGCCAAGCTAATGGAGACAACAATGGAGATGTGGTGGTAATGGTGGTGATAAATTCCATCTTGAGCTCAGATACCCCTTTGGCTACATTAAAAGTATCTGTTTTTTTAAAGGTTTTATTTTACACTGAGACTATGAGCCCATATTTTTATTTGCATTCTCAGCAGTTGCTCTTTTTTTATAGTTGTGTTTATACCTAACCAGAGAGAGAAGGGATGAAAAGTAAAATGAGGCTGATAGCAAGCCTAACTTGAGCAGTCTGGACATTAGTTTGAAATATTAGCAAAATATACTATAGAGGATAAGGGCTGAGAAGAGAATTTGGTAGTTTAATTCTACCACATAGAGGCCAACCACTATCAGGGGTGGGGAGTGAGGCAGGTGCAAGTTAATGACTTATTCTGTGAATCAAACAATGCTCAATGCTCAACGTTATTTCACTCTGTTAATTAGTGCATATTGTATCAATGGAGGACAATTGGTCATTTCCCCACACCTATTTGGCATTTATTTCATATGCCTCAAACCTACACAGATCTCACTGAACTACTCAAACTGCTTTTTTGTCTTAAAACCGGGCTGCATACATATTTCTGAAATAGTATATTCACACATTTACTGTTTATCTATCCATATGTATGTGTATGTTTCTTTCTTTAGGCAAGAGCTCTTTGAGGGTAGAAATCATAATTTTTTAAAACATATTTTTGTGAGCTCAACTTAGAATAGCAGGATCCAGATTATAAAATAGTTAACTATGACAGAAAACTAGCTTTGAGAATTGGACTAACCAGCTCAGAGTGAAAACAAAGGGGATATAAAAAGGAGGGTGAGAGGAATTTAGGCTGTGTGTGTGTGTGTGTGTGTGTGCACACACATGCACGCCGCACATGTGTATCTGTGTATAGAACAGGAAAGTTTCAAATCTGCACAAACTATCAGAGCTCACTGCAGGTAAGGTGTGGTATTTTATTGGAAAACAAATTGAATTAAAGATGAAAGAATATTTCCTAACTTAAGAAGTGTAAAGTACTTCCTCTACCGGCATAATTGGGCACTCTTCCCTCCAGGGTCTTTCAGAACACATCACACTCAATTACCCCTATTGATTATATCCTTCTATGTTTTGTTATATATTAAGCACCATGTGTTTACGGTGCATGTGGATAGACTGTCTTTTATTTATGCTATAGTCTAGGTGTCTTTAAAAAAGCAGAAATTCTAATGGATGGTCCAACCATCTTAGTCACCTGTCGTCCCAGGTGTGCACTTCAGAACATCTCAACTGAAAAGAGTGAGACTTCAGTTTTTAAAGCACTGAATTGGATACGTGTGAGTGAATCATAGGTGAGGCACCATAGCTCGAAGACTTTAAGAAAGGTATTTCACAGGACAAAATAAGACGTTTTTTCCTCAAGACTCACAGAGAAAGAAATAACAATTAGAGAATAAATATATGTGAACTCAGTTTTGAAAAATACATCTTATTAAGAAAATTCTCTTTGAGAAGCTTGCAGGAGAGTATATACAGGGGTAGGTGTTTTTAGAAACAACTAGGATATGACTATGGTATTTATGATAATAGGGGATCAGTTTTAAATAAATTAAAATTTTCCAGGAAATTTCTCTTCTTGTACTTCAGGTGACCTTTACAACTGGCAAAGCAGAGAATGAGTCCGTAAGTCATTTTGGTTCCATGGTGTGAGATCTCTGATTGGTAAAGAAAGTATAATAAATGTACTTTTTGATGACATTAATATACATTTACATATTTATGCTAATATTTGTTCTTCATAATCATATGAAAGACATACAGAAATGATAGTGTTTTTAAAACTGACAATGTCATTTCCAAAAGTGTTTTTACATACTTACAATACAAATATATCATCAGTAGTATATTATATGCATGCTAATATAAAATATATATATATATATATATATATATATATATATATATATATATCCCATTTATTTTTTCTGCAGTTGGTAAAGCATTGATTGGTGATGGGATATCCTAGATATCAAGAGAACCCAGATACTGGACTCCACAGTGCTTCTATGATTCTCTAACTTTGATAGGGATTTAATGTGGCAACTCTAGCTGACCTGTTCTTCTATGTGCCTTTTTCTTCTTATCATTTCTTCCAACTGCTCTGCTTCAGATTGGAGAAGGCAGAGTGGATATGAAGGCAGACTCCAAATACAACCTATAACTTTGTCCTGCAACAAGCAATGTGAGTCTGCAGGGACAAAAATGAAAACAAAAACAATAACAAAAACATTAGGCTTGGCCTCTTTGTTCTTGTTACTACATGTCAGGTCATCTAGCACACTCCCCAGATGGCGGCCTGGAGGAAGCCTCCACATAAGCCAGCAGGTCAGCAAGATGTGATCACAGGTAATAAGAAAGGCTCCATTGTCATTTTCTCCAGATGGAATTCTGCTTTTCCATTCCCTTTTTAAAAAGTAAACCAAAGAGTATGAACACGTTCATCTAACAATCAATCCTTTACAATTTTGAATGATATAGTCCAATAATAGTCATAATTCCCAAGAGCTTCTTTTTACCTAATATCATTGTAGTTTTCCATTTTTCGTAACAGATAATTTCATAACATGAGATACTTAATTATTGGTCCTGCAGTTTCACTTTAAAGGTAAATTTAAAATTCTACTAAGGAAAATTACGTGCTAATTTTTCACTGATAGCAGAAACAGTAAGCACACCATGATCTTAATAACACTCATGTAGACTGTATGCGTTAAGAGATCTGATGGAGAAGCGTCGAGGCAGGATCATAGTGCAAAACCCTCCAACAGGAACGTATGTGAGTGTTTGGGAGCGATAAGAAGACTAATGGGACAGCCCAGGATGGAAGGGAAAAGGGCAGAAAGTAAAGTCAGAGACAGAGTTCTAGGCAATGTCGCTGAGGCCCAGTGAGGATTTGGAATTTTAAGTGTCATTGGAAGACAGAGAAGGATGAGAATGGGAGAATGTCATGATCAAGTTAATTAAAGATTAATTTCAGACAAGTGCCTTCAAAAACATTACTTTGAAGTAAGATATATAAATATTCATTTATTAAAATATAATTTCTAATATTTTTTATTCATTTTACATTTGAACATGTAAAATATGGAGAAAATCATTTGGAATATGAGCACCAAAGGCAAAGGTAACTATGTTAGTGTGTTTTAACATAGTTACTGCTGACCTTTTAAAATCTTCACCATACTATTAATATTTTGTTCTCCAGTAACATTGTAAGACCCGACTAAAATGTGGCCTTATTATATTTATGCTTAGATAATTAAAATTTATTTTATTTTGATACATTTGTACTTATAAAAATATCATTACCTTGCCCAGCCAGTGAGGCTCAGTGGTTGAGCGTAGACCTATGAACCAGGAGGTCATGGTTTGATTCTAGTCAGGGCACATGCCCGGCTTGTGGGTTCGATCCCCAGTGTGGGATGTGCAGGAGGCAGCTGAACAATGATTCTCTCTCATCATTGATGTTTCTATCTTTCACTCCCTTTTTCTTCCTCTCTGAAATCAATAAAAAAAATATTTTTAAAAAATATCATTACACTGCAGTATGTACTTCAAGAAACAGAGAATCAGATAAGTTAAGAGAAGTTAAGGGAATTGTGCTGGGTCTTACAGGTAGCTTGTGGAAAACAGACATGAGCTCTGATTTTCTTGCCATTGTTGCCTCTTGAAATACTATCACTGTGAGTTCATCCACTGTCCTGTCTAGGGTAGACGGGTGCTCAGGAGGTTCATTTGGTAGTTCTCAGTTTCCAGTGACCAGAAGTAAATAGGCCCTCACAGATTTCAGTATTTTTTTTAATATAAGTACTTTCGTTTGGTTTCTGAAGTTGAAATATATTTTTGTTTTGCTTTTAGGTTTGTATTTAAATTAGCATTACATATGATCAATTGTAATTGGGATTTACAAAAAAATGGCAAATTATGAACAGACAAATGTAGATTTAGTTTGACCCACTAATGTCACCCAGAGTTAATACATATTCTTTTATTTTTTCATTTGTTTAAATATTTTTATTGATTTCAGAGAAGAAAGGAGAGGTAGAGAGAGACAGAAACATCAATGATGACAGAGAATCGATTGGCTGCCCCCTGCACACCTCATACTGGGGATTGAGCCCTCAACCCAGGAATGTGCCCTAACCAGAATCAAACTGTGACCTCCTGGTTCATAGGTCTACACTCAACCACTGAGCCATGCTGACAGCAAAACATTGACTCCTTTAGCCATTGACCCCCTTCACCCTTTGCCCACCCATTCCTCCCCCTGCCCCAGGCCATGAGTTGTGCATATCTATAATAATAAAAAGTGTAATATGCTAATTAGACCGAACAATCTTTTTTTTTTTAATTTTGTTTTAATGCTTAAAGTATTACAAAGAGTATAACATATGTCTCCTCCCCCCCCTTGACATTCCCCTGGCCTCCCCTAACCCCCAGTGTCTTATGTCCATTGGTTATGCTTATATGCATGCATACAAGTCCTTCGGTTGATCGGTTGATCTCTTACCGCCCCCGCCCCCCCCCCCCCAATCTTCCAGAGGAAGCCAGGGCTTTGAGGGAAGCCGGTGCCAGAAGCCAGGGGAAGGAAGGCCTACTCTTGCATGAATTTCGTGCATCGAGCCTCCAGTATGCATATAAATTCTTTAGTTAATCTCTGTAGTTTTAAACTCAAAGCAGAGTAAAAGTCAATTGTAAGAGAATCGATTTTAGACAATGATAATTATGCTGAATGCTACACAGAAACTTCAATAATATAGCTTAGTCTCTTTCATTACCTTCTTCGTTAGATACATAAATCATTTATTCTCAATAGATGGAGGGGAGATTCTTTTGCATGAGGATCACAGAGGAATACCCCCGGCAGACTCTGGTTCTTAACTCACTCACCTTGGAATGCTATGATCTACCATTCTGTAGAGTAGAAAAGTCCATGCATTCTTTGTGAATGGCCTAAAAGTCCCTTTCTATTGCTTATAAGAAGTTATGTCACTGGAAGAAAAATAAAACATTTAACTTCACTAACCTCAATTTCTCATCTGCACCATAAAGATAATAATTCTTAACTCCTATCATTATTGCAAAAAAGGGTAAACATGTTTATTGAATTGCTGAAGCACTCCTCAGACTGGATACTTTTCCTTTTTTTCTCTTCTTTTTTACTTTATTTTTTCTCTCCTTTATTTGTCATTCCCCTTATCTTCTTTTCTCATTGTTCCTCATTTCTTGTTTCAGTTCTTTCAGGAGTGAGTAGGTTGCTTATTTAAATCAGCAACATTCCTGGCCACAAAAATCACTAACCTCTATGCTAAAAGAGAAGATCATTGTAACATCCTAAATATTATGGTGAATTCTTCATGCCTTCAAGGAATGAAATAAAGGTTTATATCAGATGGCTTTCATCTGCTTTCATACTTCTTAGATGTAATGTTTCTTCATAGAAAAATATATGACATTTCTATATATTTAACACCTTCTCACATACCCTCTGGTAGAAACAGTTTATGCAATACAACACTTTGGCCCTGGAAAAATATATAAAACAGTGAAAGCAGTAGGAGACATTAATAAAAGCAAACGTAATGTTTCTTGAAAGGAAGGCCTCAACCAACACTGTTCAGCTCAACTCATCACATGGTCAGAAATGCCTGCCATGGGACTGGCCATGAAAGCATTTTACAAACCAATAATATATTAAAATAAAAAGCTTTTGCACAGCAAAAGAAACCAGCATCAAAATGAAAAGGGGACCCATTGTATGGGAGAACATATTTGCCAATGATACATCTGATAAGGAGTTAATTTCTAAAATATATAAAGTTCTCATACAACTCAACAAAAGGAAGACAATCAAATAAAAAAAAAAAAATGGGCAGAGGACCTCAAATGATACTTCTCCAAAGAGGACATACAAATGGATAAGAGACATAGGAAAACATGTTCAATGTCACTAATCTTTAGAGAGATGCAAATTAAAATGATGATGAGATACCATCTCACACCTGCCAGAATGAATACCATCAATAAATCAACAAACAACAATTGCCGGCAAACTTGTGGAGAAAAGGGAACCCTAGTACACTGCTGATGGGAATGCAGACTGGCACAGCCACTATGGAAAACAGTGTGGAATTTCCTCAAAAAATTAAAAATAGAACTGCCATTTGATCTATTGATCCAACTTCTAGGAATAGATTCTAAGAATCCTGAAACACCAATCAGAAAGAATATATGCACCCCTATGTTCATAGCAGCATTATTTACAAAAGCTAAGACATGGAAGCATGTAACAGATTGAGGATTCTCAAAGGGAAGGAGGAGAGGAGGGAAGAGATCAACCAATATGCATAACCCATGGACACAAAGAATAGTGGGGTGAAGGCCTGAGGAGGTGACAGTAATGGGGAAGAGGGGATTAATGGGGGAAAAAGAGGGGACATCTGTAATACTTTCAACAATACAGATAAATAAATTTTAAAAAGTTGTGCTCACCCTGGCTGTTTTTGTTCTGCGGTTAGTAGTGGTTGGCAAACTCATTAGTCAACAGAGCCAAATATCAACAGTACAACGATTGAAATTTCTTTTGAGAGCCAAATTTTTTAACCTTAAAATATATAGGTAGGTACATTGTTATTAACTTAACTAGGGGCCTGGTGCACGAAATTCGTGCACTGGGTGTGTGTGTGGGGGGGGAGTGTCCCTCAGCCCAGCCTGCCCCCTCTCACATACTGGGAGCCCTCAGGCGTTGACCCCCATCACCCTCTAATCGCAGGATCGGCCCCTTTCCCAGGCCTGACGCCTCTGACAGAGGTGCCAGGCCTGGGCAGGGCACCCTCATTTCCCCCCATCACTGCTTCTGCCCCCAGCCCAGGCCTGATGCCTCTGGCCCAGGCATCAGGCCTGGGCAGGGGACCCCCAGACCCCTCCGATTGCTGGCTCTGCCCCTTGCCCAGGCCTGATGCCTTGGCCAGAGGCGTAGACCCCCATCACCCTCTGATCACCTGATCAGCCCCTTGCCCAGGCCTGACGCCTGTGCCAGAGGTGTCAGGCTTGGACAGGGGACCCCATGTCCCCCCGATCACTGGCTCTGGCCCCCGCCCAGGCCTGAGGCCTCTGGCCCAGGAATCATGCCTGGGAAGGGGACCCCCATCTCCCTCTGATCGCTTGCTCCACCCCCCGCCCAAGCCTGACGCCTCTGACCCAGGCTTCAGGCCTGGGCAAGGGGACCATCATATCCCCCCAATCCCCGGCTCAGCCCCCCGCCCAGGCCTGATGCCTCGGCCAGAGGAGTTGACCCTCATCACCCTCCGATCACCAATCACCGGATCGGCCCCTTGACCAGGCCTGAGGCCTCCGGCAGAGGTGTCAGGCCTGGGCAGGGGACCACCAGCTCCCCGTGGTTGCAGGCTCTGCCCCTGCCCAGGCCTAGCGCCTCTGACTGAGGCGTCCGGCTCGGGCAGCGGGGACCCGCAGCTGCAGTGGCCCCGCGATCGTGGGCTCCGCTTTAGGCCCAGGCAAGGGACCCCTAGCTCCCGGGACTGCCAGCTTCGACCGTGTCTAGCTCCCATCGCTGGCTCCACCCCTACTTCCTGCTATCACTGGCCAGAGCGGCAAAGGTGCCTGATTCTCCTATCATGGCTGGGGGGCAGGGCAAAGGCGGCCCTGGGGCCGCCTTTGCCCTGCCCCCCAGCTCTTAGCTCCCCCCTGGGTTTCCGATCACTGTCAGTGGCAGGGGGCTTCTTCCTGCTTTCCCTTTCGCCTCCCTGCATTGTGCCTACATATGCAAATTAACCGCCATCTTGTTGGCAGTTAACTGCCAATCATAGTTGGCAGTTAATTTGCATATAGCCCTGATTAGCCAATGAAAAGGGTATCGTCGTACGCCAATTATCATTTTTCTCTTTTATTAGTGTAGATTAGGGTACTCCTAAGGCTTAGGAAGAGCCACACTCAAGGGGCCAAAGAGCCCCATGTGGCTCACGAGCCACAGTTTGCCAACCACGGGGAGCATCAGCCTGTGGACTGAAGAAAGGTCCAGGTTCAATTCTAGTCAAGGGCTTGGTACATCACCTGCAAGCTCCATTCCTGGCCCTGCTCGGTGTGTTGTGGGATACAACCAATCGATGTGTCTCTCTTACATTGATGTATTAATGTCTCTCTCTCTCTCTCTCTCTCTCTCTCTCTCTCTCTCTCTCTCCCTCCCTCTCCTTCTCCTCCTCCTCCCTTACACTCTCGCTAAAATATAAACGGTAAATAATCCTAAGGTGAGGATTAACAACAACAAAGTTGTGTTCCATTGGTGTGTACTCCAAGTACAAAGTCTGTAGAAATTTTGATAAATTTGAGGAACAAACAAACAAAAATATGGATTGCCCTTTATTTAAGTTTCTACCTAAGACCACAAAGGGAGCCTGACGACAAGAAAGAAACAATTTGATCTAGTAGTACATTGCCAGAAATAACTTTGCATTCTCTGAACAACCAAATTTCATGGATTGATTTCAAGCGTGAATGTTAAGAGCATATTATGAATTTTGAGAATGTTCTAAAACATCTAAAAAATCACTCTGGAGAGACAAAAAAAAATAGGAAATATGTAGTTTAGCAATTTGAATAGGTAAACATTCTCTATGATCAAGACTCAAGAAGTTTCCTCATTGAAATTTTTTCATTGCTACTGTTGCTTTTATCTATAGTGTTTCTCATATCACAGAAAATACATTGATTTAAAAATAAAAAAGAATACCAGGAATATATAGACATTGTTCTTATTGTTGTTTTTATATCATTTTTATTAGCTGATGACATTACTGACTGACCAGTGTCCTTTGATGAAATAATAAAAATATTAAAAATTTTTCATCACCACAAAATGACTGAGAATGTCCCTTTAATTTTTTTTTCTAAATTTATTTTAATTTCATTAATTTCCTATGTCATATGAATTAAAATACTGCATAAAGTCAAATGCTGCCCATTCAGTGAGATTTCTCTCTGTGCCCCTATATGTCATTGATCATTGTTAGTAAAACCAGATTTGTCTTTACACATTGCACTCATCTCTTGTCACATTTAATGATGCAAAAATGTGCATACCCAACCTCATCATAGTCATCATTTATCTATGTTCAACTCTTGTTGTTATCTATTAGAAGATATACCTCCTTTAAGTCTCTTCATATCCATATACATTCCTCCTCATTAGTTACAGTCATTTTGACCTCATCTTTTTTTTTTTTTTTTTTGCTGGCTCATTTATTCATTTCTTAAATCTTTGTCTTTGAAATCTCCACTTGGAGCTATTCCACAAAATATCCTTTAATCACTGACAGTCATTTACTTTGTCATTGTAGACAATTTGCAGGTACCATGCATGACCCATTCTTTATATTAATCTTAAAGTGCAGTCTTTTGAAAGTCTTTTGAGTAGTCTGCAATCATTTTTTTTATACTGACAAATAGCTTTAATGAAGTTTTGTGTGCCACTGCAAAATAAGATACTGAGTACCCATGGGGGGATTTTTAGCAGTCTCTCTCTCTCTCACTTCAGTAAAAACAAAGTAAACATGGAAAAATTGGGCACCTAAAAAAGCAGTTTCTGAGAAGAGGTGGAAAATGCCAAGGAGAGGTAATTTTTTCACTATGCTGATTACAAGAAAATGTTCAAGTAAGGCTACTTAGAAAAAAAGTTCCTTGGGAAGATGAGGGTAAATATACCTTTCTTTACATGCAAAGTGACTCACGGAATTAAGACAATTGTCCAGGTAACCCAGGCACAACAACAGTTTTACTAGAAACCAGATCACGAGGCACACTTGTATGTGAATATGCACTTTTAGCTTTTCTTTTTTTTAAAATCTGAACATTTATTTTAAATGGTTGTTTTTGTTGTTGTTTTTACATCATAGAAGGAAGCAAAACTTTACCATGAAAGAGTCATTTTAAGTGCATTTTCATATAAACTGGATGAACACTCACAGAGCTCAAATTTGGCCTAGGGTTTATCCTTCTTGCCCAGGGAAGGACAGGGCTTCATAGCCTTTGATTCCCTGCCTCTAAGCCCTCAGTTAATCTTTTACTTCTCCAAGGAGAGAAACATTTAACCACAAACAAGGGTCTTGCATTAATTTTGTACTTACCAAAGTTTTCACCACTTTTCCTGGATTTAATTATAATTATGTCAATTTGTTATATTTACTCTATAATTATAGTAACTGCTCTGCGTTTATTTTTAGTACAGTTCAGAGAGGAGTTGAACAGGTTGTATATATTGTATGCTAATGACACTTTAAGAACAAAATAGAATCAGTGTGCACTCTCTCAGTGACATTACACATGAAGAAACCTCTCAGGTATGGGCGCAATGGTAAATAAATGTGTTCCCAAATTTGAATTATGGAATTAAATATGAGTATTGCAGAGCATGACAGCAAATCTGGTTTGCAACATAGGTGTTGTTTGTCTTGTTTTGGCAGTCTTTTCAGAGTGCAGTGTGCCCTCCCTGACCTTTATGGTGGCCCAAATAAGCTGCTTGCATAACATTTTCAAATTAATAGTATTCTTTTTTAAAATAAATCTTTACTGCTGAAAGTATTACATATGCCCCCCCCCCCCCGCATTGCCCTCTCCCACTCCCTGCCCCGCCCCCCGCCAAGCCTTCACCACCCACTGTCTGTGTCCTTGGGTTATGCATATACGCATATGAGTTTATCGGTTGATCTCTCCCCCCACCCCCCTCCATCCTCCCCTGCCTTCCCTTCGAGGTTTGACGATCTGTTTGATGTTTCTATGTCTCTGGGTCTATTTTTGTTCATCAGTTTATGTTAATCATTAGATTCCACATTGGAGGGAGATCATATGATATTTATCTTTCTCTGACTGGCTTATTTCACTTAGCATAATGCTCTCCTGGTTGATTCATGCTGCTGCAAATGATATCTTGAGTAAAGTAGGTTTTGAAACTATTTTGCTTCTTGGAACAGAGAGATGGGCAAATCACCTCATATGATGATCTCCAGCTTTATTAACGTGCTGGTCAGAACTTACCCAGGGTACTGAATTCACTCACACTTTTCTTTCCCTGAGATGTAGGAGACATTGAGTCCTCAGATGTTCTAATCTGAGAAAACTTAGGTCTTTAGCTCACATGAGTCCTATGGGTAAGTAGAACAAGAAAATGTCTAGATGACTTGGTAGTTAAGTGCCTTGAGTTACACCTCAGTTCATTCCTTGAATTGTATATGTGTGACCTCGTATATGTAACTTCACATTCCTGAACTTGGAGTTTCTTAGCTGTGATGTGGTCAGGACACACAATTATGGTAAGGATTGAATAAGTCAATGAATATGAAGCTATTTTATCGCATACATTTTGAAAGCTGTGTAGATTCATTGCTGGAGTATTTTATTCTTAATTTCTACAAAAATGTCTATCAATGAGATTATTATTCTATTCTCCAAAAACTTTAGAGAAGAGAACTAGCCTTGTTTACTGTAATTAAAGAGTAAGATTCCACTTTTCATGTTTTACTACTAACATCTTTCAAGATCCTCCCTGTCCCTTCCCCTGTTACTTCACAGCTGAACAAACATGTAAGGAAATGAAAATGGCATGTTTCCTCCCTTGGTGCTGACGGGAAGTTCAGTCCATACACATACATATCCCAACCTGCTCAGGGAACCTTCGCTCTGGCCCACCTCCTAACTACAATTAAAACCAGACTTGTCCTTCTCCCTTGATCTTGTTTCACTCCAGACCAAATTTGAAGCCTTCTCCTTGGAAATCCTATAGATGTTTACTGTGTAAATAATAAAAAAAATGTCATACCCATTAGTATTTATATCATTCATCCCAACATCTACATAAATCCCTGGGATGAGGATGGGAGGATGGAGTTTCGGCATTTACTCAACATTCTTCAGCAGTAGGAACCCAGATAAAACATGTGCTCTGTCCACTCAACACAATAGCTGGTTCTCCATAGTGATGTTCCTTCAGACTTGAGGAAATGTAGAGAGGACTGCTTAACAAGTGGAGAAAATGAGGCTTTTGAATCATTCTGAAATGCCAAACAATCCTAGTTCTCTCCTGTCTGAAAATGGCTTATTTTCAGGGTGTTCAAGATGGATGAGTTCAAGATGGATAGAAATATCTTGTTTTTCATACTCCAGAGGGAGGTGTTAGGTATGTGTCTGATTGAATATACCCCATTTAATAGGACTCTAGGAGTACCTATGTATTCACACTCCAGAAAAAGGAAACCACTACGTTACAGCTGACTAATAATTATGCGAGGCTGGATCTATTATGATCTGCTATGGAGATATTAATGGTGAGCAAGACTAAAAGCTCTACACTTTCATATTCCATGTGGTCTGGTAGAGTAGATAGAATAACAAATTATTAAAATAGTGGATGACATATGCTGTTACAGAAATGTTGTTGCGTGCTCTATAGAACCACATTAAGGGCATCTCACCTGGTCTGTAAATAGTGGGTAGGTTATGACCTGGCTGTTTTGGCTCAGTGGATAGAGCCAGTGGACTAATGGGTCTCAGGTTTGATTCCTGTCAAGGGCATGTACCTTGGCTGCAGGCTCAATGCCCAGCCCCAGTCAGTCCAAGGAGGTGCGGGAGGAAACCAATCAATGTGTCTCTCTCACCTGGATATTTCTTTCTCTCTCTCTCTGTATCTCCTTCCACTCTCTCTGCAATCAATGGAAAAAAATATTCTCTAGTGAGGATTAACAACAAAAAAAGAAAAAATAGTATGTTATGGAAAGATGCAAAGACTATAACTAGGTGAGAAAACTAATAATAGTGGGATAAGCTACTCTGAAAGACTGATAGGATTTGTAAATACCTTGAAGCAACAAAGAGCATAAATTGTCCATATGTCCAGATTTCACCAGGGCAATCTAAATTTCCACCTACTATACCAATGTGATTATTAATGGTGCCCAAATATGTCTTGGATATGACAATAAAAGTATATAGTTCCCCTAGCCAGATGAAACTATAAAGTAGTTTAGTATGAACTTAAACCTTGACATAATTTCTTCTTTTAATCATAATATGTACTATTCTTTTAACCCTAGAATAATGCATGCAAAAATGATCTGGTCAAATAAGAACCATGATTGTAAATAAAATTTAGTAAAATTTCAACAAATGTCCATGGATAACTTCCTCTCCTTCCTTCAGGATAAACAACTTATCTCTTTAGTTTTAGTTTTTGTTTTTATTTTTGTTTTTTAGTATTTTTCTGTGTTTCATATCTCTTTTATTGAATGAACTTCTTCCTGGAAATTTAACAAGTCTGACAGGATACAGATAAATCTCATAAAAAGAATTTGTTACAATATTTCTAACATTGAAATATTTCTAAAAAGAAAATAAAGAAAAGAATAAAGAAAGAGCAAGAGAATCTCAAAGTCTATTACAATATGTCACAGTATCCCTGATGGCTGAGGAGTTAATTTAAGAGCTTGTCTTTTATTTCTACATCTCTAATGAAACCACAAAGGATCTTGAGAAATCAGTTTACTTCCTCTAATTTCTTAGTTTGTTCTGTCTTATTGTGATCAAAGATGAACATTTGAAAATGGGGAATATGCTATTTTTCATATAAAATTATAGTCATGTCTATATCCAATATTTTGGCTTACACTCATTTTTACTAGAAAGATGTTACATGAAGTTTATTTATTAACATATTTAAAGCATGTAACATTTGTAAGAGAATGCAAATTAACTGATAACACACATGTAGCAATGCTTCTTAATGTCTCAGAGATTATATGCAGTCTATAGTCTATGAAACTGGATGAGAAAAAAATAGTGCTTATTACATGTGCCTATACACAATTTAAAATCCTTTTATGAATCATTAGAAAATAAGGGTGAATTGAATAAGCAATGTTGTCAAAATGATATGACATTAGCATCTACAGTGATACTAATAAGAAAAGAGGATTAGAAAGATATTAGAAAATGAACTTACAAAGAGAATAATGAATTCTTTAAAAAGCTATTTTGAATATTTGCCATTTTTCATGGATGAATATAGATATGATTGAATATGATTGATGGGGCTTATAAGAGATTGCAGAAATGTTGCAGGCCAAATATTTGAATAAATATATTTGGAAGCATGCAAAAAGGAACCCAGGTGGCCACAGTATGGCATGCTATGAGCAGTAATTTAAGAAAATATGAATGTAATGAATGATCTTTTCATGCTCAAAAGCCTATTCAACATAAGCAAACCAAAGTGGGTGGAATACCTTTTATATGCTCTGCATTGAACACAAATTCATTTCACTTAGACCTCATGGCAATCTTATGAGTTGAGTCAAATACCTCAAAATGTTTTGCCTAAATAAGTCTTACAGATGTGTCTCATTTGTCAGGTAGAATATTTTAACAACATTTTGGTATTTAAATTTCTTTTAAAAAATATATTTTATTGATTTTTTACAGAGAGGAAGAGAGAAGGATAGAGAGTTAGAAACATCGATGAGAGAGAAACATTGGTCAGCTGCTTCCTGCACACCTCCTACTGGGGATGTGCCCGCAACCAAGGTGCATGCCCTTGGCCAGAATCAAACCTGGTCTGCAGGCCAAAGCTCTATCCACTGAGCCAAACTGGTTAGGGAGGTATTCCTTTGGGTGAGACATTCCCTCATCAGTTTATCATAATCAACACCGTCCCTTCACACACCCTTGGTCCCCAACAATAGTCACTGTGATAAGCATTAGTATTTTGGTATAAGAGGAAGAGAAGCTGGGTCTCAGATACTTTGAGGAGCTTTCTCAAATTATAACGGGAAAAGAATTTAGGCAGAGAATTTAAGGTCCTCTATGTTTACTTCTTTTTTTGTTAGTGTGCATGTCCATCTTCACTCCTGTGGTAGGAATTATAATGGCCCTCCAAAGATGTCCATATCCTATTTTCTGGAAACTGTGAACGTACTATTTTTGAATAACAAAAGGAAAGTCAGGTTGCAGATGACATTAAGTTGCTAATTAGCTGACCTTAGGAAGAATAACCTGTATTTTACAGGTGGGCCCAATTTAATTGCATGAGTCCTTAAAAGTGAGGAACCCTTCCTCCTTGTTGGATCAGAGAAACAAGATAGAAGAAGCAAGAGTAAGTGAGTGTAAAAGAAACTAGACCTACACATGCTGGTGTTAAAAATGGGGGGAGAGTCTTGGAATGTGGGTGACTTCTGGAAGGAGGGAGCAGTTGGCAGCCAGAAAGAAAACCAGGATCTCTGTCCTACAACTGCGAGTAAACGGCTACCAACTCAAATGAGCAGGAAAAGGCTTCTCCCCTAGAACCTCTAGCAAGGAAGTGCTGGTACCTTGGTTTTAGCACGGTGAGACTTATGTTGGACTTCTGACCTAAAGAACTTTAAGGTAATACATTTTTGTTGTTTAATCTTCTATGTGTGTGTCATTTTCTTATAGCAGCAATTGCAAACAAATGCAACCACAAAGGAAAAAGAGTCTTAATCTGATTAGATGACACTAATTGGACCACAATTACTAGTGGTTGGTGTGATTTCACTGCTGCAGGCTCTTCTTCAAATCTCCTATGCCAGAGTGTGGGTGGGGGGAGCACTAGCAAGGTCCTTCCTGTTTATAGCTTGCTCTTTCTCTCACTTATTTGGACCTGGTGTTATTTTAGCTATAGCTGCAATCCAAGGCAAAATGAACCTATAAGGACAAGTAAACTCTGTTTTTTCTCTTTTTGATAATGGTGTGGGTGTGTGTGTGTGTGTGTGTGTGTGTGTGTGTGTGTGTAGTGCAGATCACCCATTTGAATGGATAGTGGTGATTGAGCAAAATTTGGTGCCCTCGTTTCTGGGATCTAAAGTTATTTAGACTTGACTACATAATACTTAGAAACAATGATATGCTTAGCTATCAAATTCCTCTGCCTTTGGTTTGGGGGCTAAATCCATGACTAATAAAAAAAATGTATTTTTAAATCATAAATTGTTCTTTGCGTTCAGGTTAGTTATGGGACCTTGTGGTTGCCTTGTCTGATGCAGATTTTGAATACTTCTGGGTTCCTTGACATATCTTGGTTTCGATCAGACTTGTACCTAGGTGTCTCCAGGTGTTCCATCCCAGGCTTATTACACAATGCAGTATTACCTATTCTACTACCTGATCCCCGTGGAAAATTAACAAGTTGGATAATTACCATTTACAGATCAATGCTCTAAAATAATACGGATTTTGTAGTAATAGGTGAGTTTCCTTAGAGCTACGGAAAGCAGAGTATCAAGGCAGATTTATTTCTAGGCTCTGCTGGCAGAAGAACACCTGTCAGCATTTAACAAGAAAACAACTAAATCACACTTTCTCATGCTATACCCTGATTTTATTTTATAGTGATTATCTCAAAGCAAGTACCATTTTTTAATAATAAAAAGCAATTAACAATTTAACCTTAATATTGTCTATTCTAAGTGGTTTTGTTGCTATAGGGAAAATTTCTGCTATAGTGAACAGAAAAAGGTAAAAGGAATCTGTCAAGGGCACGGTGCCATTTTGTTAAACTTTTCAGGCCCTAAAATTTTGCACTGCAAATAGCATTCTTTTAGGTGGGCTATGTTTTCAGAAGGTCCTAAAGCTAGTTGATGGAAAGGAAATGTGGGTTATCTGGTCAGGTCCTTGGGAAGAAGGTGATGATGGTGTTTCTCTCCAAATGAACTATTACTTATGCCTGAAGGTTCAACAGCCTTCTTAAAGACTCCTTTGTCTAGTCTCTATTTAAAAATATACTAACTAAAATAGAAATTCAGTTTTTTAAACTCAAGTACCCTTTTCAAATGCCTCTGAACCCAGAGGTTCATTTGATGATAACATTGAAGCCTTATTTTTATTTTTTCGAATTGGTTGGGGCAACATTAGTTAATACGCTTATGTAGGTTTCAGGTGTACAATTCTATAGTACATCATCTGGATGTTGTATTGTTTGTTCACCACCTCAAGTCATTGAGGTCTTTATTTAAAGGGACAACACCAAAGGGGTTCTCCCAGCCCAATGCCTCATGATATCAGTCACCCCTGAGCAGAGAACTATGCTTTTTGAATGTGTTATCATCACCATTTTTGGTAACAAGCTTATGTAGGAATACTTAAGTATACTGAGTTCCCACTGTGCACCGTGGGATAAAGCTTTTTTTTTACATTTATTTTCTTTCTAATTATTTTTACCAATCCATTATCATAGGCACTACTATTCCTGTTTTCAAGGAAAGGAAACTAAGATACAGTGAGATTAAGAGGCTTAAATTTCGAGATTATCTGCATAGTAAGTGGCAGTTTGAGTTCCAATCCTTAGTGTCTGTTACTTATTCCAATTTTTTTTAAAAAAAGTGACCCACATTTTCTTGTATGCAGACTTTAAAAAATAAGGGTACAATCGTAATATTGGCAAACAAGCAAACCACTCTAATTAGGTCTGTATACGTGTCTAGATGGCTTTTAATTTCTCTGTGTTTAAACTTCGAAGATTAGCCTTCAATATTGGAGATAAAGATGATATCCTATGTGGAATTATTTAAAGAAAATATCCGGAAAAAAGTTCTCTCACAGAACTTAAAGTGACAATTAAAACGCCCCCATGATGATTTCGCAGTAGTGAGGGACACGCCCCCTCCACTTAGATGCGGTGAGCAGTGCCCGCTCTGTGTTCTCCCTGTGTGCGGTGGACCGTGTGATTGTGACCTAGCCATCTGCTAGTCCTGGGGTGGCGGGGCGGGACTCTGTGTTTCTTAACATTCCAGGAAGCATTAAACACTCAAAGCATTTGTCGGAAGGTGGGGTAAATGTTAGTGATGCAAGGCCCTCCTCCAATGTGAGCCCACTCCTCAGCTCAGACATCAGAGACCTAAATATTTCTCAGCAATAAAGGACCTTAAAGTCTTAACCAAACCTGTGAAATAAAATGAATCTTCTTTATTTTTTTACAACTTTCCAGTATCAAGGTAAATGTACTTTTTAATGGGTCTCTGCATTTCCAGGATATTCTATATAAATTTATGGTGTTTAATGAGAAGTAGTTTTCAAGGGCTTCTTCTTACCAGTAGTACCTTGAGGTAATTTTCTCATCCTCTGTCATATTTTTCTGATGCTTTTAATAAAATGTCATACCTATATGTATAGTTTCTTCCACTTCCCTTTTACTTTTGGCTAACCAGCCCCTATCCCTATCAAGAAGCAAATCTCTCACTCTGTCTCTCTCCCTCCCTCCATTGCATCGCTCACTCTCAGTCTCTCTCCCTCTCTCTGCATCTTGTTCTCTCTTCCTCACGATTTCTGCCAAACACATATGCACAGTGTTTTCCTTGTTAATTCACTAGTGAGTAAGACCATGTCTGCAGTGGTAAAAAGCTAGATGAGGAAAGCTGGTGTGTCTGGATTTGAAATTTTTGATGAAAGAATTGGTGATGATAGCAGGAAGAAAGGGAAAAGGGGATACACATTTGAGAAAGGTGAGCAAGGAGATAAAACAAATAGAAGGATGGAATCTAGGGACTCTAAAAAATAGCTGTGAGTCTGAAAAAGCCAGTTTAGCAATAGTTTAAGTGAATTAAGGTTTCCATACTTTAATTTTGCTAAAACCAAGAAAATATTTATATGTGATGTCTAAACTGTTTTTCCAATGAGCCACTATAACTGTATACCTACTTTACTTGATACTCATATTGATTTTGTTCTAGTTAATTTTAGAGACATTACACCTGCATTTCCCTAAAGGTGATATTTATTATAGCATGGAAATGCATAATTTGATAGAAAACATAAACAGAATAAATAATTAGTTGATTTACAACTTGCTTTAGATAATATCTTCAAGTATATTATTAAAATAATTAGTGACATTGAATTCAAAATAAAAACCTCACCTTAATTTGAACTTGTCCGTGAAACTAATTTCTGACCCATTTTAACATATTACTTGATGAAATACTCATAAAAAAGAAAATTTTAGGCTCTGTGTTAAGGTGACATTTTTCAGTCCACTTTCATTTATTTTAATTGAATCTTTATTATTGACAGTATTACATATGTTCCCCTTTTTTCTCCATTGACCCCTTCTAGCCCACCCCTGTCCCTGTCCCAGGCCTTCACCACCCAATTGTCTGTGTCCATGGGTTATGCATATATGCATAGGAGTTCTTTGGTTGATTATTCCCCACCCACCCACCCTTCCCTGCCCTCCCTCTGAGATTACGCAGTCTGTTCTATGCTTCTATGTCTCTGGATCTATTTTTTTCATCAGTTTACTGTGTTCATTAGATCCCACATATGAGTGAGTCCATTTTAAACAAAATTCCTGCTCTTATATTCCTTTACCTAGGTTAAAAAAAGTTCTTATCAGTACAAATTAATTCATTTTCTTTGAATGTCTGTGTTTCTTTAACAAAAGATTTTAAGACCTAAGTGTATCTCTGTTGGACTCCTCTTCAAGAGATTTGTAATGCATCATCCTTCTTTTGTGTTATTCTGAAAAAGAAAAGATTAAAATATATGTATTTCCTTTTTTTAATTATTGATTTTAGAAAGAGAATGGGAGAGAGAGAAACATCAATGTGAGAGAGAAACATTGATCAGTTGCCTCTGGTCTATGCCCTAACCTGGACCAAATTCACACCTAGTCATATGCCCTAACCAGGAACTGAACCCTGGACCTTTTTGGTGGATAGGATGACACTCCAACCTATGGAACCAATTGGCTGGGGCTAAAATCTATTTCCTATTTAGGTTATGTTATTTGCTTTAAAATACAAACAACACTCCTCCAAAGACAAAAGATTATGAACATTGAAGAAAATCTGATTACCATCTGAAATGTTGTCCAAATTGCTACTGTTTCTCAAAATGAGTTTGACCATTAATTTGAGGTTTTATATAATAAGGATCCTTATGGATTTGAGTATAATATGTACATTTTTAGTGGAACTAATTCTACCCTTTAGGAAAGTCAATTTAGCACAATTTTATGTGATTAAAAATTGACAAAAATGTTTTATTTTCTATTTCTCAAACATTATTATGCTTTCCTCTAAAATTTTTTTAGAAGCTATGTGTGTTTTTTAATGATAAGAAACTTTATTATATACTAAGAAGTCCTATAGGAAAAATGTGTTAAGTACAGAATATGTCCTACCATGCACTGCTTAAAATGTGTGTGTAGGTTTGGGAAAATACACTTGGCTCAGCACCCACAGCCACCTGCTCTGTCTTATTTTCATTTATGTATTTCATTCTAGTTAATTTTTGACAACAAAACAAGTGTGTTTTGTATCATAAAATGAAAGAAAGTAAAGAGTGGGTGTGTTGTTTGCCTCTTTTATAAACTCTTACTTCGCTACCTGCGATGGCTCATAACTCCAAGGAGACTCAAGTTTCTGCATCCTTAATGGATTACTAGAGTTCTTGTATGCTGAGGCCAAAGGCAGAATTGATTTGGGCTGGCTTCCCTAAAAACCTTAGATCCAAACTCTCAAAAAAATATAGAACCATCTTTGGTTTCAGAAAGACCAAAATTTCCCTAGGAACATTGATAGCAGATAAGCCACACATGGAATCCGGTGGACCATGAGCCATTGGCTCCTATTCCATCAACAAACTGGAAGGCACCCGGGGCCACGGTGGGGTGTTCGTGGTAAATAGTTTGATCTACAGGCTAACCTGAGAAAAAAGTTACTATAAATGGCATCTACTGTTCTTTTTCCTTCCTGCTAATATTGTATTTTGCATTACTAAATGTATTTTTTAGCAATATAAATATATTATACACTAAGTCTTATCACTTTGGTGATAGAGTCTGCATTTCTTTGTTCAGCAGCCTTGTGAAAATTCCAATGTTTTTATTAGTGTTAAATTTTGTGATGTTTCATAAGAACGCATAAAACACACCACAGGGTAACTTCTTTGTTTTACTGGATCTTATAGTTTGAATCCAGCAAGGTCCCAATGAGAGAGTCACTGGAGGACAAAGTTATTTTCCTAATAGAAGCCTCAGTCAGGTTCAGCCAAGACTCCTATAGCCTTTTACACAAATATTTATGTTTCTGAAATGTAGGTGTCCTTTCATTCAACAAACCTGTAGGCTATTTAAAGTAAAGTAGATAAACTGGAATGTATTCTGACATGCTGCAACTGTAATGGAGTTTTAAATTTAGGTCAATTTAACACTTCGGTTAGGTGCTGTCTATGCTTCAGTTTCCACTTCAGGATCAGAGTATAAATAGCTGTCTAGGACACATTCCCTGCCATCTCCAAAAGTCAGTCTGGCAGGGTAGACACATAAATAGGTTATATTGCAGGGAGATAAAAACATAACACAAAAATGTTTCACAGAGTCTGTCTTAAGTGCAGAAGTTACTTCCAATAAATGGAATCAAAACAGTCCTTATTTATTATTTCACTAGAGGCCCGATGCACAAAATTTGTGCAAAGGGCTCGGCCCTCACAACCCCGGCTTCATCCAGAAGGTCGTCCAGAAGGACATCTGGAAGGTCGTCCGGCTATCCGGTCTAATTAGCATATTATGATTTTATTATTATAGAAACCCACTCATCAGAGGGTGAACAAAACCCTACCATTTTGAATAACAGTAGTATTTTTATTTACTTAATATGGAACTCTTTTAAAGGATTTACCCAGCCAACACAAACACATTCTAGGAAGTATTCATAAAAGTTTATTGGCCCTTTTCCCCATTTCTTATGGATCACTCACCATTGGTTCTATTTATCTTTTATAATAATTTGGACATGATTTTCCAACTTGAATCTTACAATTTTTTTTTATTGTTGCTTCTAGTTCTTTGCTCCAGATTTGCAGATAAAAATCTTATTTTTTCCCATTGATATTACAGAGTATATGGAAAGAAACAGTCCTCTCAGTGGTGTTATATAAGTTAAACATCCAGCCTTCTGGGAAAAGAAAACAAACCGACCTGAGTTATAGCATTTGTTGATTCCCAGTTTAACAAATTTCACTGTGGATGATATCAAGACCCCAAGATGATGTCACTGACCACTGTGCTAGGAAGTTCTCGATTCTCAGGAGCCAAAAACAGCCGACCAACTTCTGCACACCACTGAGTGCATATTCCCCTGGTAGCACTATTTGGACATGGTGCTTAAATATGTGTCACGTATATGACTGAAGACTGAGAGTTTGTAACGCATACTAGTGAGAATGAAGAGAGATCTGTTAGAATAAAGGAAGAAGCAAAGTCAGATGCAGAAAAGGAACAGCTGCTCTTGGGCAATGCATAAAAGGTAAGAGTTCAGACTGTAATACACCAGAGGCTGTTCTGATTTCACTTGATGAATAGTGATTAGAATTACTCCTCTCTTTCATGCAAATTTGCTTAACATAGGTAAAATATAAGGTGAGCCTTATAACATTCACCAATATCATTTTTTTCTCTTCATCAAAGTGTTCAGAAGGATGCAACTTCTAGACTCCCCTGAGGTGAAGCGTGGCTGGATAAAATGTGAACAGAAGTGACATGTGTCACATCCAGGTGGAAGGATTTAGACAGAGTGTTGGACTTCCTACTTCTTTTCCTGCTGTGGTGACTGTAAGGCAGAGTATTGATATGGAGATGCCATGAGAAATCTGGACCAACGCATGGAAGGCAGTGGCCCTGGAAACTGACCTGGACATCTAGCACAAGGTTGCTAAGTAAAAACTAACTTCTCTGTGTTAAACCAATAGGATTTCATGTGTTTATTAACTCACCCCAGCCTATCTGATCCTAGGTAATCAAATACATGTGCCTAAAGTTTAGACATACCGGTGGGATCATTGTTCTTGTTCTGCAATTTAGGTTCAATCTTTAATAAATTTCCTTACTGAATTTATACAACTTCGAGGTAAAGGACCTCCCCCCCCCCAAAAAAAAAAAGTGTATATTGAATGATTCCTTGTGATTTCCCTGAGGAAGATGGCATTGGAGATATGGAACAAGGCAATTTGCACTTTCTTAATAAAATATTTAAGAAAGTGGGGAGGTCATGTGATTTTTATTTTATTGTATGTGTATCCTTCTGCATTTTTCAAATTCACATTCAAGGCCAAGTAAACCTTGCATGACTGTTGCATTTAACACATAGACTGTGCAAAAATATTTAAGAAGCTTCCATTAAAGAAATATTGGCTATGATGGATCACTTTCTAAAGCATTGCTTCTTGGTAATAATTAACCCATATGTTTTAGTGCTGTCCTTTTAAAGTGAGCAGTGCAGTTATATTAGGATAACTGTGACTATATTACAAAGAACTGGGGAAATTTTTCAAATTAAATTCACCTGACTGACAAACCCTGGAGATTATAAAAATGCATCAAATTGGAAGCCCAAAATTTAGAAAATATTCCTAGGTGATTTGACCTTGTCTTCTCTATCCTTTACTGGGATAAAGAGTACAGATAACATTACTCTATAAATCTTATGCTACTTTAAGTGTTTAAGTTACTTAAACTCTCAGGCCTATAGTATCTCAGGCCTATAGATAATGCCTCTATTTTGATGGTGTTATGAAAATAAAGTTAGTATGAGAAAAATGCTTGAAACATATGTGTTGCTGATTATTTATCAGAAGAAGGAAGCTATTCTAGTATTGTAGACATATTAAACTAGAGGCCTGGTGCATGGATTCATGCACCAGTGGGGTCTCTTGGCCTTGCCAGTGGGGATTAGGCCAAAACTGGCTCTCTGACATCCCCCAAGGGGTCCGGGATTGTGAGAGGCCAGTTCTTGGGTGACACACCCTGGAATCGAGCTCCCTCCTCTCTGGTTCCGGGTGTGTCAGCAGAGAACCACAGCTGCCAAGTCACCTAAGTTCAGCAGCTCCTGCGTTGAGCATCTGCCCCCTGGTGGTCACTGCATGTCATAGCTACCAGACAGTTGGCTGGTCGACCAGTCAGCTAGTTGGCCGGTCACTTAGGCTTTTATATATATAGATTATTCTTTACCTAACTCAGAATTTCTATAGTTTTATATATTTAAATCATATGATCTCTCAGTTTTCACCTTTCACTGAGGAGTCCCCAATCTTTAATCTACACTGCACTGTGCCTTGTCCTTGCAAACTTTAAAGTTTACATTACTAATTACTATCTCATTATACTGTAACACAATCCTATCCATTAATTTTCAAAAGTTACTTATAATTAATTGATAAGAAAATTAAGATCCAGGCATATTATCTGGGTGCTTAAAGGTCACAATAATATATCTCAGGTTTACTGAACTTTTTTTTTTTTTAATCTTTATTGTTGAAAATATTACATAGGTCCTCCTTTTCCCCCCATTCAGGTTTCCTGATTCTTTATTGTTCTTCCATAAGTCCATGGTGGCTACAGGATGATGCTCAGATAAATAAGGATGAGTGTATGAAATATCTCTCAACTATAGATTTAAACATATCTGAAACTCAGCAACAGCTACCTATTAATAGCATATATATTCCTACCACAGTGCCTTTAATCATCTGGGAGTTTCATAGCCACATAACAATAGAAAAAGCATATCTTCCTCTAGTAGCAAAAAACTACATTTTTGTGTTGGACTGTTTTCTCAAATATGCTAGAAAGGATTGACTATAGGTTGCAAAATCTTTTTTTTTTTCTTTTTCAAATTTGGTATATTTTAGATTGTCATTTCTCATGGTTGTTCACATTTGGTGGCTATAGCTGTTGACAATTTGCTGCCAAGTAGATATTTCAATATATTATGCCTCATCTGAGTCTTGCTAGCATATACATATACATATACATATACATATACATATACATATACATATACATATACATACACATACACATACACATACACATATGCATATAGGACATATATGTATATGTACAGTGGAATATAATTGTGAAGTGGTTGATCATAAGTCTATTGAATCAGATTGGGAATTTTTCAATATAGTTCAATTACCATCTTCGCTGTAAGAGTCAATCATTCACTTTCTTCCTACTGAGAATAGAAGGAACACCTCTTTCCTGCTCCCATAGACCTCACGCATGTCTGTTAGTGCACCTTCTAACGCACACTGAAATCATCACTGTGCATTTCTGCCTTCTGAATTATCTCACATGCCTTGAAAGCAGAGAATGTACATATACTTTTAATGAGCATATAATAGTGTTCTTGGCTTATAGTGGTACTAATGACCATTGTTCAGATCAAGAGTAGAATGAATGATTACTGAAGTCACGAGATCAAACTATTTATCTCCTTCTTTATGTTTCATGCTCATTGGCTGTTTGAACATCAAAACCCAGTAAACCATCTTTAATTCATGTTTCTAGTTTAAAAGTTATGTTCAGTTGCTTGCCTGTGTAACCCTATCAGTCTAAATGCAGCTTCCATAATGATGGGATTCATCCCCATAGGCAGAAAACACCCACCATGGTATTAGAATCAGCTGCACATTTCATAGACAGATGGCTGCCTCCACAGCCCAGTTGTTGGCACATAGAATACTGCCAAAGTCAGAAAATTCTTCTTTACCTGACCAACCAAAAAACAGGAACAGTGAAATGAAATAAATAAAAAGGCTATCAGAACCAATGGAATTTACTTAATGACAACTATGAGTGCATAAAAATATTCAAATTTTTGATAAGATGAGCTTTCTTGATAGGAAAGATGTGAAAATCTAGTCCTCATATGAAGTCACATCACCAGGATGAAAATAATGAGCTCTAGTGAGAGCCTGCACTGAAACATTCAGTTTACTTTTAATATAGCATGGTGTCACCTTGTCTATACAAATATCACAATAGTATCAAATTTTCCTTGGGGACACAAGAAGCAAACTATAAACTGTGATTCTTCTATCTCTGGACAGAACCTACTTTAAGGAGAAATAGCGCTAGTCAATAAAATATGATTTGAAAGGTGTTACAATATACCCCTACCTAAATATCTCTTTTCTCCTCCATGCAGATAGGCAAAAGAGAAGGACTCTAACAAATGCCTTTTGAGGATGAGCAGCTAGAGAATTCTAGGACATAGACATGCTCTTGCAGACACATAGTGAAAAGGTGTCCCAATTAGCACAATTTATTTTTATTCTTTTAAAGGTCTTGTCTGCAAGGGTAGGATACGTACTTCTCTTTTCAAATTTGAATGAATGTGAATATATTTATAAATATTTATATTTCCTCTTAACACAGTAGGATTTAATAGTGTGTAGTCAAGAGGTTATGTTTACCTGACCTTATTCCCACTGCTTTAGTTTAAATGGCTTAAAGATAAATTGTTTCAAAATGCATATAAATTTGGAAAGAACAGAGCTGTAGGATTCATGCTTTGGTTACTGTTTCACAAAAATTAATCTGCATTTTGTCTCTGGGCCTCTGATGTGGTGCACATATGGTGTGGAGAGTTGCCCACTGATTGGAGACCCCCTGTGATACAATGGGAAGCTGAAAGATGGCACTTTAGGATATTGTTGCTATAATCCAGGTTCTAAGTATCATTCTTGCGGCATTGATTTATTTATTTGATGTATTTTCTTGGCATTTAAACAAGATATATCCATAGCAATTGCCCCAGGGATTACTGGCTTCAGCATTCAATAAGAATGTGTGATAAATGGGAAGATACAATCCAAGAATTAGACTTCTAAAAAAATGAAAATATATAATTACTGGGATAAAATGATAGAGAAAAAATCAAAGAAATCAATTTTATTTGATATTATCGATCATACATTAACATGTGTATATGCCTATGCTCTTGGTAGCAAGACAGGCCAAAGTCTTTATCATAGAAGTTTTGTCATTGTTATTTTACTAATTTTTGCAAAAACAAACAAAAAAAAAGGTTGGGAAGTAAACTTGGGAGATAAACTGAAACATTCACTTCATGGATATCAAAATACAAATACTAGTTTAATGATAATTATTTAAAATTAAGATTACAATTAAGCATTTATTTAGATCTATGAGTAAAGACTCTGCATTAAGCATCGATGGATGTCAGCAGCTGCACACAGCTGACCAAATCTATTTTCATGTCCTATTTTGTTTCTCTCTCATGCATTCATGTTTCACAAAATCATAGTAAAAACATGATCACCATCCAATAATTTCACTTTTGCCTATATTTTCATGTTTGATTTCTTTCATTCTCTTACCCACACATAACCTTTCACACACACACACACACACACACACACACACACACACATACACACACACACACACACACAAAGGAAAGAGGCCTGTCTTCTGATAATGATATAGAACAATGCACAGATAAACATGAACTTGGCAAGAGAAACTTGTAAAAAAAATGGCATGTGGATGTATTTTCAGAATCAGGTATATTGGTCAATCAGACATGTAGCTTCATTTACAAACATATTCATAAACCTATGTGAATAGATTAAGTCAGATAATGTGGAAGAAGACAAGTGAGGTGAATGAACAGGTAGATAGGTTATGGAATAAGGAATGGGGCTGTTTAAAAAATCAAATATTCTGTGTATAAGAGAACTAAAAAGAGGTGGAACAGTGGCTTAGTGGCCCATGAGGGAAATAGAGACTACTAGTACTATGATTTTAAAATGATAGCACCAAAATATTAGTGTAACATGTTTGCCCAAGCCAGGGACAATTTAGGCAAAGGAATATGTTCTTGGGGTTATTAAACTGATAATGGAAGAAGTAGAAATACTCTACAATAAAATGTTCATTATACATTTTATCTGTTCCAAGTAATTTTTGAGGTCTTAATGGGAACAACATGGAAAAAAAATCATGCTCCCTATTATCCGGAAGATTACATTTAAAATGCATTTTATATTTTCCAAGTTGCAGCTGGTGAATAGGAGGCAGGAGTCACATAGGTATATCTACTGAATTAAGTTTCTGAAGAGGGTGCTAATGCTGACTCCTAATGTCCTGTAATATACAAAAGAGAAGAAGACAGTTCATTTAAATTATGTTATTAGTAATCAAGTGATGTTGGCTCACTTACTAAAAGGTACACATTCTTTGACTTCCTTGGAATGAAGGAATACAGTCTTCCTTTAAAATATAGCATTTTTTTACAATTCAATTTATTTTATTACAAGCAGTGATGTCTAATTTTCTTTTTTTTTAAATATATTTCACTGATTTTTTACAGAGAGGAAGGGAGAGAGATAGAGAGTTAGAAACATCGATGAGAGAGAAACATCGATCAGCTGCCTCCTGCACATCTCCCACTGCGGATGTGCCTGCAACCCAGGTACATGCCCTTGACCGGAATCGAACCTGGGACCCTTCAGTCCGCAGGCCGACGCTCTATCCACTGAGCCAAACCGGTCTCAGCTAATTTTCATTTTTAATGAAATTTATATTATTTGTGTATGTTGTTTGTCAATTTTTTAAATTAAATTTATTGAGATAACATTGGTTAATAGCTAGACGTTGGGTGATGAACACACAATAGAGTTCACAGATGTCAAATTATACTCTCATACACCAGAATATAGTATTTATTTTTAAACCTAAATTGTCCCACATTCCTAATCAATAGCTCAGTACACCTTTGCAGCTTTTTCTTTTGCCTTTCCATTTCCTTTTTTTTTTAATTTAAATTCTTTATCATTTAAAGTATACATAATTATTTTTCCCCCATTGACCTCTCCCCGGCTGCCCCCAGCACATGCCCTCACCCCCCTCTGCCCTCCCCCTCCATCTGTGTCCATTGGTTATGCTTATATGCGTGCATACAAGTCCTTTGGTTGATCTCTTACCCCTTCACCGCCCCCCACCTTCCCTCATAGGTTGGACAGTCTGTTCAATGGTTCTATGACTCTAGTTCTATTTTTGTTCATCAGTTTATGTTGTTCATTCCACAAATGAGTGAGGTCATGTGATATTTATCTTTAAGTTGAATTATAATGTTTGAATTAACTTCTATAAGTTAATATTAAAGTAGAAAAAGAAAAGAAAAAAAATAACATGTTTAAAGTAAATGATAATTTATAAATAGTCCATTTAGTCAAAAGTGCAGTGCATCAACTAGGAAGAGAGTTAATCTTTTTGAAAGAGGCAATTCATTTGATTCCGCCTGTTTTGGGTCTTTGTTGCCGCCAAGTTCTGACTGTGCTTATCCTGAGTCGGTGTGCATTCGGTCCCTGCCTTAAACGCTTCCAGATCGGATTATTATAATACCCTAGGTAGCACTTTGCCAAGAATGCTCATGTGAGAATCTAAATCTCCTTTAACAGGAAATGGTTATAATAGGTGAACAAAACACTGTTCTGTCACAATGGGATTGAGCTTCTGCCATCACCTGTCTGCAAATCCACGCCTGCTCGACAACGCTTCATTTACCCTAGCAGCGCCTTCTGTTCTCAGTGCAATTTGCTCCAGAAAACGTGATCATGCGGATTGACGGTCCCCAGATTCGCCTTTTGCAATAACCCAACAAAGCAGGATCCTCTTTTTTCCAGTTTCATTGTATATCTTTGTTTGTCTTTCCATGAGAATATTTAATTATTCTATTAAAAATTAAACACATATGTATATATACATATACATATATATTACCAATAATATGTTAATTATGGGTTCCCATGATTTTTTTTATCCTTTCTTCATTTATTTGTTTTTATTTTAAATATTATTTTTGATCAAATTTTTTGTTAAAAATTTAGAAATAATTTTATAAAATATTTTTATAAAATCCATATACAGACATATCCAGAAATCTCACAAAAACCTTTTGTGCCTCTGTTTTTTTTCCTGAGTTGACTATTTTTAGCCAACTAATTAATACCAGGAAGATAAAATGGTGTTCTCATTTAATATGAAATATTTATAACTCTGTGTCTTTAATAGTAAAAAATACTTAAAGAATTAAAAACCAGGGCATAGATTTGTTCAGTGATAAAATATGAAGCTTCTAGCTTAAGTAATCTTCACTGTACACTTAAAAAGTAGATTTTATCGGGGACCTCAAACAATAAAAAAAATAAGTAAACATGTGACTAAACTCCTAAATGGCTTGCATATAAGTTGAAAGTCAAAGGGGAAAAAGTGGGCTGGAAACAAAAATAACTTATCAAACTTCTTTATCTAAAAATGTAGATCAGCCAAACCGGTTTGGCTCAGTGGATAGAGCGTCGGCCTACGGACTGAAGGGTCCCAGGTTCGATTCCGATCAAGGGCATGTACCTCAGTTGCGGGCACATCCCCAGTAGGGGGTGTGCAGGAGGCGGCTGGTCGATGTTTCTCTCTCATCGATGTTTCTGACTCTCTATCCATCTCCCTTCCTCTCTGTAAAAAATCAATAAAATATATAAAAAAAAAAATAAATAAATAAAAAAAATAAAAATGTAGATCAATTTATAACACATATAAAACAGGTAAGAAAACATTGGTTATCTGTCAAGTCACCAACGTTGACTTGTTGCTCTGTAATTTTTCAAAATTTCTTTATTAATACTTTTGTTCCAGAATGCAAAAGATAATTTAAACTCTCTTTTATTCTCTCTCCCCTTCTCTCTCCATTATTTTTATCTCTCCCACCTCACTCTCCATAACATTTGTAAATATTTATCTTTAAAAATTTACTTTTATACTTAGATGTAGTCTTAAATGAATACAATTATACAAAACAAAAACATTTCTGTTAAGTTAGAGAATCCATAAAAGTAGAACATGTTTTTACTGTCTTTCTGCTGCTCTTGTTTATTTTTCACTGACTCAGATAACCCAACAAAGCAGGAGCCTCTCTTTTCCAGTTTCATTGTATATCTTTATATCTTTCTGTTTGTCTTTCCATGAGAATATTTAATTATTCTATTAAAAATTAAATACATATGTATATATACATACCTCAGACTGTTACATTTCTTTCATTTCTGAAGCAGTGCATATATATTTAGTTGAAATGAATTATACCATAACTAGAGGCCCGGTGCACAAAAATTTGTGCACTGCGGGGGGGGGGGGGGTCCCTCAGCCCGGCCTATGCCCTCTCGCCGTCTGGGACCCCTCGGGAATTAACGACCTGCTGGCTTAGGCCTGCTCCCGGGTGGCAGGAGCAGGCCCAATCCCTAGGTGCAGCCCCTGGTCGGCTCAGAGCAGGGCCGATTGGGGAGTTGGGGCGCTGCCCCCTGTCATGCACAGAGCTGCAGGGCGATCAGGGGTTTGGTCGCTGCCCCCTGTCATTCTGATCCCAGTGCTGGGAGACCACTCGGCTCCGCTGATCCCGGGCCAGGAGGCCTCTCAGCTCAGATGATCCCAGGGTCCTGAGGCTTCTCGGCTCCGCTGATCCCAGGGCCCTGTGGCCTCTCTGCCCTGCCGCTTCAGGGCTGTTTGGCTTCGCTCCGCTTGGAGCCTGAGTATGCAAATTAACCGCCATCTTTTAGCTTCTATAATTGAAACATTGTATCTTTTGGAGTTGTTGCTTCAGGAGCTCAGAGACCCCCAGCTACAGACGGGGAACCTTGGCTTCCTCATGCTGGGGCAAGCAAGCCTCCCTGTTCGCATCAGCTGCCTGGCTGCTGGCCGCCATCTTGGCTGCCAGTTAATTTGCATATCTCGCTGATTAGCCAATGGGAAGGGTAGCGGTCGTACGCCAATTACCATGTTTCTCTTTTATTAGTGTAGATATGACTGTGAATTGGGAGGGAAAACAGAACAAATGAAGGAGCAAAAAAAAGGAAGGAAGGAAAGAGAGAAGGGAAAAGGTAACACATTGCAAATTGTCTATAAACGAAATAACTGGTCAGTGTATAAACAACAGCTCTTTAATTGAAGTAGATTTTTTTTTTTTTTGAGTACAGATTAGGTGCAATGCTTTACATCACTTGAGAATGGATGAGCACATTGCTGCTCAGCCATAACAGAGCAAGACATCTCATATGAAACGCTATAGAATAAAATAATTTTTCTTGATTTGAGATTCAGGAGACCTAACGTATGGCCCCAATTCAACTAGGATTCTGGGGCAAACACTCCTTGCTTTCATACATCTCATCTAAAAGTGGGAGGTATACACTTGTATCGACAGCACGTGTCCAAGAGCCCCATGCATTTCATCTTTTAAAATCGTTTGCCTTGTTAGGAATACATGCCCACCACCTATCATTGGCTGGACTCACAAGCAAGGTAATGCCAGCTAGGTTTTGCTACGTGTCTCCTACTCTTTCAAGAGGGGATTTAGTTTTTTTCGAATAGGTGCTGAGTGTAACAGTTTTGTGTTTATGGCTCTTGCTGGGCAGCAGGCCAGTGGGTACTGTTGCTGATTGCTGGGCGTCTCAGTCCCCAGTGCGCGTGGCTGCCATTCTGATTGCTCCACCTGGCCTCTGTCTCCTGCCACACCAGGCACAGCATTTCCCCACTGCTGGCTACTTAGCTGTACAACAGAAAGAGCAGGGTCCTATTGGCACTGATTTCTTGAACCTCTTGATGACAAAGCTCTAAGGTAGCCTGTAACTGAGGGCATCTGGGGGGTAGAATCAAAGAACCATTCTCTTCTGCTAGTGTGTTGCCAGGCCATGTTGATTGGACAACAATATGTTTTATAGTTCAGTGAAGTTGCTTATTCAGCATTTTAGGGAAATATTTATTATAGTGTGCCCCTACCTTTCACAGTTCTCAGAAATGAGGATAAGAGACACTGAATACAAATGTAGATTTTACAGATCAATTCCCTATTAAGCTCAGAACCACCCCTTTATGATTTGGACAGTGGTATCATGTTAATATTTTTAAAATATATTTTTATTGATTTCAGAGAGGAAGGAAGAGGGAGAGAGATAGAAACATCAATGATGAGAGAGAATCATTGATCGGCTACCTCCTGCACACCCCCACAGGGGAGTGAGCACACCACCCAGGCATGTGCCCTTGACCAGAATTGAACCTGTGACTCATTAGTCCACAGGCTGACACTCTATCCACTGGGCCAAATTGGCTAGGACCAAGTTAATATTTGTATACCTACTTCTCTCTCACTCTAAAATTTGTTCTTGTTTTTTTCCTGAGCAGTTAACTCCTCCTCGTACTAATGGACTTCTCTAAAATAGTCCCATCAGTTTTCTGCTTATAACCATAGAATCTGAATCCCCATAATAGTCACACTATGTTCTTCCTCTGAAGGTTCCTCCACCCCATAGACAAATAGATTTCAGTTAGAAATTGTTATACATTTCACCAAGTATTTTTAGACGATCCCTCACTTAGTAGTAGACCAAGGGTAAGCTGGCATTAGTATTACACTGCAAATAAAAGGCACACAAGAAGAGAAACAAAACCTTACTGACAAGATCTTCTACACACTGCTAATGGTGATTATTTCTCTACTGTAGAGTTGGGAGTGAGTTTTCATTTTCTTTTTTCCCCTTTGTCTTTATCTGCATTTTTCAAGGAGTTACAATGAGAATGCACGCAGCTTTAACCCTGAAAAACAGAGAAAAAATTGTTTTAAAGTATTCTAGCTAGTTCCTACCAGGATGCTGAAGTGGTAGGACTGCTGGATGCCAGCCCTAAAAGAAATCCCAGAGAAACCACAGAGGGAAAACACTAAAAGGAACAAATGATAAGAAATTCCTGGGTGATGCAGGGCTGCTTTGAAATTACCGTGAGGGTGAGGGGAGGAACAAGACCCACTGTAAAAGGAAAAACTTAGGGGAAAGACATGTAGGGTTCGTCCATTGATCATCTATCACCATTATGTGGGGATGAACCATCTGCCTTCCCACTGTGGCAATTCTGCCTCTGGCCCAAGTGCCCTCAAAAGTTACAACCACATTAGCAGAAGAGAGCAACAATGTGGGAACTAATTAACTCTGGCAGTTGCTTCCCAATAGCCACTTAGGAGATATCTTCACCTTGTCCTTGAGGCATAATGAATGAGGTTATAATCCAAAGAATTGTTTTATGGAGTGAGGATTACTAATGCTAGGTTTTCTCTACCCAAGGGCTCAATCCACCCCCAGCCCTTGAACTCACAGGGTGTGGGCTTGGCATGAGGTCTGTCCTTTGCTCACATACTGGCTGTGCAGAGAAACGTTAACCTAGGAGGCTGTAGACTGCATTTTACAAGTTTGGCCCTTGGCTTGTGTCTGGGAACTTGGCTTCTGAAGTATCCTATCTAATAAAAGAGAAACATGGTATTTAGCCATACCTACGCTACCCTTCCCATTGGCTAATCAGGGCGATATGCAAATTAACTGCCAGCCAAGATGGCAGCCGGCAGTCAGGCAGCTTGAAGTGAACATGAGGCTTGCTTGCTTCAGTGAGAGAGGATTCCAACGTTCCCCGCCTGCCTTGCCGGCCTCTGAGCTTGCAGTTTCAAACATTGTTACAAATATAGAAGCTGAACAAAACCCCAGAAACCTGCTTTCAGCCAGCCAGGATATCAGAGCTGGAGTTGATACAGTGTTTTGATTATAGAACCCAAACAAACCAGATATCTGCTTTCAGCAGCCGAGGCCATAAAAGCTGGAGCCAAGCCTCAGAGCTAAAGCTGGCCCAGAATAAAAAGAAAAAAGAGAAAAAGGAGCGGTTGGGAGCTTCAGATACCCGCCAGCCAGAAAACAGCCCTCAGCCCCTCACCCAGACTGGCCAGGCACCCCAGTGGGGACCCCCACCCTGAAGGGTGTGTGACCAGCTGCAAACAGCCATCAGCCCCTCATCCAGGCTGGCCAGGCACCACAGTGGGGACCCCCACCCTGGTCCAGGACACCCTTCAGGGCAAACCAGCCAGCCCCCACCCATGCACCAGGCCTCTATCCTATATAGTAAAAGGGTAATATGCCTCCCAGCACCGGGATCAGCGGAGCCACGAGGCCTCCTGGCACCGGGATCAGCGTGACAGGGGGCAGAGCCCAAACCCCCTGATCGCCCTGCAGCTCTGTGTGTGACAGGGGGCGGGGCCACAACCTCCCTATCCGCCCTGCTCTGTTCCTGACAGGGGAAGGCGCCCCAACCCCCTGATCAGCCCTGCTCTGTGCATGACAGGGGGGAGCTCCCCAACCCCCTGATCGCCCTGCGGCTCTGTGTGTGACAGGGTGTGGCACCCCAAACCCCTGATCGGCCATGCTCTGTGTGTGACAGGGTGCAGCGCCCCAACCCGCCCCCCCCCCCCCCGCCACGGGCCCTGCTCTGTGTGTGATGAGGTAGAGCCATAACCTCCCCATCGGCCATACCCTGAGTGTGACAGTGGCAGTGCCCCAACCCCCTGATCATCCCTGCTCTGTGGGTGATAGAGGGCAGTGCCCCAGACTCGCCCCCCACCCCCCACGGGCCCTGCTCTGTGTGTGACAGGGTAGAGCCATAACCTCCCCATCGGCCCTGCCCTGAGTGTGACAGGGTGCGGTGCCCCAACCCCCTGATCCGCCCTGCTCTGTGTGTGACAGGGAGCGGTGCCCCAACTCCCCTATCGGCCCTACTCTGTGAGTGACAGGGGGGAGCTCCCCAACCCCCCTGATGGGCCCTGCTCTGTGCGTGACAGGGGGGAGCTCCATGATCGACCCTGCTCTGTGAGTGACAGGGCACGGAGCCCCAACCCCCCTGATGGGCCCTACTCTGGAGTGACAGGGGGCAGCGCCCCAAACCCCTGATTGGCCCTGCTCTGTGTGTGACAGGGTGGTGCCGTAACCTCCCCATCGACCCTGCCTTGAGTGTGACAGGGGGTGGCGCCCCAACTCCCCAATCGGCCCTGCTCTGAGCCTGACCAGGGGCTGCACCTAGGGATTGGGCCTGCCCTCTGCCACCCAGGAGCAGGCCTAAGCCAGCAGGTCATTATCTCTTGAGGCGTCCCAGACTGCGAGAGGGCACAGGCCGGGCTGAGGCACCCCCCCTCCCCCCCGAGTGCACAAATTTTTGTGCACTGGCCTCTAGTCCTATATAATAAAAGGCTAATATGCAAATGATCCCCTCGACCAAGCATTTTACCAGGGGGCAGGGCCAGCCAGCCAACTGCCTGGGGCCTCTCCCCCCAGCCAGCCGCTCCCCCAATTGGCCCCTCCACCCCGATTAGTGGAGGGGTCAGCCAGCCAACCACCTGCAGCCACTGATTGGCCCGCACCACCCTGATCTTGGGGCTGGCCAGCCAGCCAACCACCTGTGACCCCTCCCCTGGCCAGCCTGGCCCAATTGGCCCCAATTGGGGCAGGCCAGCTGGCTCCACCTGTGCACAAATTTGTGCACAAGGCCTCTAGTTTCCTAAATAATAATATTGTATGTCTGATGCCTATATTGTTTGTACAAACAATGTAATTCACAGTGAAAACCTTGAATGCTTTTTTTAAAAAAAAACCCTAAAATCGTCATAGTTGCTAAACAAAGAATGCCTGTGTGACCAACCCCTACTGCAAACTTTACTTTGTGAGTCTCAAACAGGTTTTCCAGGGAAAAACCATCACACAGGCATCACTGTATGTGTGCTGCTGGTGGATGGGTGTACTCTCTGTGACCCATGATAGGAGGAGGAGATCATGGGGAACCTGCACACAGATTCCTGGAGACTCTGCCTGTTTCTTGTTCCTAGTTGATCCCAGCTGTGACTCTAAGTGTCAGAAGTAAGTACAACCATATGTCCCTTGGGTCCTCCTAGTGAATCATCAAATGAGTTGGAAATCTTGGGACACTAGAAATATTCACAAAGTAACTGACAACCCTGGGAGATCTGAGGCCTACGGCCAAATTAACAATCACCCTTGTGAAGTACAGCTATCTCAAAAACAAACAAACAAACAAAAAATCTTAAAAAACCCACAGACATTGGATTACCACTTTCATCACAAGTAAAATTTGAGAACAAATGGGCCAAAAATTAAAATTTATTTTTAAATAAAAATTCTAAGAGAGATGAGGTATTGAGAATAGGAAAGAAAGCATGAAGTATTTCTAACCGGTTTTCAGTCAATCTATGTTCACTTCTTCCCAGATGTTTTCATGGGTGGTTTGCCATGTTGGTTTTGGTAATATTTCATGTATCTATTTTCTGTGTCTTCTAGTCTATTTAAAGAAAATAAGAGAGAATGCTAGCTAGTTTACATTTTAGGTAGAAATTTGATTGCTCCTTCTTTTCAAGTGTGTTTCTGTTTCTCCATCTTCTTCATGTGTGAAAATCATAGTTTTTCTTCCTGACCCAGTTTAAATTTCACAATCTCTATAAACCATATTACTGTTCAATTATCTCATTATCAATTCTGGGCCACATTGTGCCAGAATTTTCTTTTTCTCAAGGCCTTATTTGTAAGGGCTTTATAGTATTTTGGAACAGTACTCTATCTACACTAATAAAAGAGAAACATCCAAATTGGTGTCACTCTGCTATGCCCACCAGCCAATCAGATGAGTATGCAAATTAACCCAACAAAGATGACGGTTAATTTGCATATGCAGGCACGGAGTGAAGACTGAAGGCTCCGGCCTGATTGAAGACTGAAGACCAAAGACTGAAGAGGCTTGGCTTCTCTTCTGAGGCCGCAGTGGAGAATCCAAGCAGCCACAGAGCTGGAGGCTTGGGTTGCCCCCGGAGATGGAGAAAGCCAAGCTTACCGCCCGCCCTGGCCGCCACTCAAGGGAGAGAACAATAGGCAGGCACGGCCAGGAGCCTGAGAGATCAACACAGAGGGGCCCCTGCTCTAAGCCTCCGTGGTGTGGCTGGGGCAGGCCCCCAGTGGACACACACACACACACATACACACACACACACACACACACACACACGGGCTGCCTGCTCTGAGCCTTTAGCACGGCTGAGGGCAGGCCTCCCAGTGGACACACACAGACACACACACACACACACACACACACACGGGTGCCTGCTCTGAGCCTCTGCTGCCAGACAGTAAGCAGTTAGTAGGACATCCACTGAGGGCTCCTGGACTCTGAGAGGGGGCAGGCTGGGCTGAGGGACCCCCACCCCCCAGTGCACGAATTTTGTGCGCTGGGCCTCTAATATTTTAGATAATAGAGAATCCATCATATTTAGGCATGCTATAGCACTGTGCAACAGTATATCAAATGGCATTGTGTTAGTGTAATGGAAAAGATGTAATGAAAATAATAATTGCAATTGAGTACTTACTATGTGTCACTAAATTTTAAAATTATTTTATTAACTCATTCAGTCCTCAAAAGAGTGTATGAATTTATTTCCCCAATTTTAAAGATGAATTATCTGAAGCACATAGTGATTAAATAACTTGTCTAAAATTAAACTGCTGTTAAATAAAATAGGTAATCTCTGAATTGATGCAGTCTGGTAAGCTCTCTATTAATGCAGTCCAATTCCAGAGGCTGAATTTTTAAAACATTATGTGAAACTGCTTTTCATAAACCCTGATTAATATTAGGGTTGCCTGATTTTGAAACCAAAACACCCAAACAACAAAATAAAATAAAACAAACACACCAGAATACCCAGTTGATTTTGAATTTTAGATAACAAAAAATCATTACTTATAAATGTGTCTCAAATATTTCATGGGCCATATAATAAATGTATTTGTTGTTTATATGAAATTCCAATTTGACTGGATGTCTTGTATTTTATCTGGTACTAGAGGCCCAGTGCACAAATTCATGCACCAGTGGGGTCCCTCGGCCTGGCCTGCGGGATCAGGCCAAAACTGGCTCTCCAACATTCCCTGAGGAGTCCTGGATTGCGAGAGGGTGCAGGCCAGATCAAGGGACCCCACCAGTGCACAATTGGGGCCGGGCAAGGACGTGGGAGGTTGGCCAGCTGGGGAGGGACTGCGGGAGGGCTCCCGAGTATGTCCTGCCCATCTTGCTCACTCCCAATCTTCTGGACCCCAGCAGCAAGCTAACCTACTGGTCAGAACGTCTGCCCCCAGGTGGTCAGTGCATGTCATGGTGAGCAGTTGAGTGGCCTTAGCATATCATTAGGGCATTACATTTTGATTGGTTGTATGGACGACCACTTAACATATTAGGCTTTTATTATATAGGATTCCTATGAATATGCATAATGATATACATTCAAATAGAAGTATGCTAACTTGTGTGATAAAGATACACCATTCAGATAACCTTTAAGAAATAACTTGCTTTCCAACCTAACATGTAGGGTGAGAAGACAGGCTGTACCTGTCAGTCCCTTGTGGACTGCTGGAGTTCCAGAGAGCTCCCATGTCTATCCCAGTGTTATCAACCTGTGGGTCACAGACAATGAAAATACATCCTGCATATCAGTATTTACATTACGATTCATAAGAGTAGCAAAATTACAGTTATGAAGTAGCAACAAAAATATTTTTATGGTTGTGGGTCACCACAACATGAGGAACTGTATTAAAGGGTCACGGCATTAGAAAGGTTGAGAACCACTGGCTAATCACTCCCTTTCTAGGGCAGCTGACATCCACTGACTGTGGAGGGTACATATAAAGACCCAGACATTTTAATTAAATGTCAGACATCTCTGAGAGGCAATATTCAATCTAGAGCTCCTGCAGCTTGTTCACAGCTTTTGGGGACCTGCATTATAGTTTGACTTCCTTGGCCAACTCTGCCTCTGTACCACTTCCTTTCACAGGTGTTCATCCTTAATTAATAAAGTGCACTCCAGACTTCATCTTAGTGTTTGCTCCAGAAAAGCCAACATGTGAAAAGATACAGATAATCAAATAACAGGACAAGAAGAACCCCCTTATCCCTATGAAGAACTTCTATTAACAGAAAAATATCATATTATAGCCCCTTTGCTGAAATCAAAGCAATAGCCCCTGTATCAGTCAGGAGTTCAGCAGGATATAGAGGCACACTCAAAAGTGAAAGGGAAAAGAGTTTAATGAAGACACTATTTACAGTGATGTGGGTGGGGTGAAGGAACCAAGATGGTTGTTCATAACAGGAACTTGTTGCCAAGGGCAAAAGTTGACATAGAGACTATAAAAATCTAGCAATGCAGGAAGTCATCACTGCCCCTGGTCCTGAAACAATAAGTACAAGAAATAGTCACTAGATCCCAGTTACACATGTAGCTGTAGCTGGGACAGAGGAACTCTATCACAGACACTGGAAAAGTGCAGCCATGGACCAACCATGGCTGATATGTAGGGAGCCGGAGGAACTCAAGCACAGAACTCACACTCTTTCCAGTGTCTCAGCTAATACCAGTGCGGCCCTTTGGCTGAACTCTAAATAGAAGCCAAAGGACCATGTACAGGATGACCTTCATACACAGAATAGGGCAGGAGAAGGGCAAAGAGTGAGCCTGCTGCAAATGGGGAATATCCAAAAATTCTACAGCCCAAGGTCAATAATGACTTGCTAGTTCATGAAGTAAAGTATATGCACAACACTGGAGATAGTAGTGTATCAGAAATTCAAAGACCTGAGTTATAGTGCTATTGACATCCCCAACTAGCTTACTAGCTTTCATATTTCAAGCAAGTCTCTCTCTCTCTCTCTCTCTCTCTCTCTCTCTCTCTCTCTCTCTCTCTCTCTCTCTCAGCTTATTTTATCTTCTGTTAAAAGAGTTTCATGAACTCAAGGGTTTCTTTGAGTTTTAACATTCATAATGGTACGTATCTAAATTTCCTATGCAGAGCATATAAATAGAATGAGGTTGGGAAATGAGATCCAGAATTATTTAAGAAAGCAGTATAATTATCATGTAGCAATGACCTGCTTAAAGAAAATTAAGAGAGTAGCAGGAAAAGTTCATCTGTAGGGTCGGCTAATAACAATGGATGATTACAAAGAGCAAAAGTTGGCACAAGATGGGGTAAAAATGAAAGAACACAACAGAAAACGTAAAGGAAATTCAGATGAATTGAAGAATTCTTCAAATAAGTTTAATATGATCTAATTCAAATCATAATAAATGTAAAGGATATAAAATGCATAGGTATGTAGTAGGTTTTTTTGTTTGTTTGCTTTTAACTTGGACATAGAGCACTATGGGTCAATGAAAATAATGGGTGAACTTAAGATCACAGTTCATGAGCTCAAGTTTTCATAGAGTACTTAGGAAGACTAAGTGATATATTTATTTGAAAGTACTTTGAAAGCTTTAAATTGCCACTCAAATACTATTGACCTTTTGTGGGGATCAATCTATTGGAATCTTAATGGATGTTTTAAAATTGAAAAGTACTTGGATTTTTATAAAAATCCAAGTTATGGTGCTATTTTTGAAAGAGCAATTAAGGGTCATGGCAAGATTTTGACATGAATAAAATGGAGTTCATTAGTATGGTAGGTTATAATACTCTTTATCAAGTGTTCCAGTCTCTGTCCCTGCTGTGCCTCTTCATGTGAGAGGACGGTGCCCTGGTGAACTTTGTAGCAGCTTTGAGATTTGCTTTGACTGATAAAATATAAGTAGACGAGATGCGTATCACTTTAGGGCAGAAGTGCAAGAGCTGGCATGTCTCTTCCTCCAATGTCATAATGAGCAGTGTTGTACTGAGCAGAGGCTGTTCTATCAACCCAGGTCCCCAAGTGACCATGACATGAAACAGAGCCACAGCCATCCTAAGATGGCCTTATAGTGTTAAATAGAAAGATAAACCTTTGTTGCTGTAAGTGCCTGGGATTCTTGTGCCAGTTGTTATTGTAGCATTACTTGGCTTATCTTAACTGATACAGTTGGTTTTCCATTATATTTACACAGTTCAGTGTATATATTACCAAAGGGATATACACTTACTGCCTGTTAGATTTAGGGAAGAAATATCTTATCCTAAGTACATATTAAAAACAAGATTTTGGTTAAAGACCATAGAAAACTAAGGAATTACTCACTGTATTAGCCCCAGGCTTCAGTGAATTTGTGTGTTTTTCTTAAGGCCAAAGAGGTGTTTTTATTTCTAGTACCTATGCATTTGTTTACTGCTTATTTTTAAAATTATTCATTTGATTTGTTTCTTTGGACATTTTTTCCATAGTGCTCAAGTTTAATATTTTTATTTATTTAATATTTTACTGCATAGCCACTCACTCAAGTTGACACTAAATGCTGAGCCTATTGTGGACAATTAATTAAATCTGTTAAACAGAGGCCAGACTCTCAGAGAGATTGTAGTGTGTGTGTGTGTGTGTGTGTGTTTGTGTGTGTGTGTGTGTGTGTATCCCTAACCCTAGTCAATACCCTGTTAAAAGATAACAAAATCTCTCTCTCTCTCTCTCTCTCTCTCTCTCTCTCTCTCTCTCTCTCTCAGCAAGGAGCAAGGAGAGAAATATCTTACAGAAAAATAAGTAGAAACAAACTGTCATGGTAGTTCAGGGCAGGGAGTGATTATGTCTTCTTCAAAGAAAGAGTGGCAGTGAAACAGTAATTTGCAGGCCAGGAAAATCCAGGTCATGCATGTGTAGAACATATGGATTATTTAAGAACCAGGTTTACTATGAAATGAATGAAATTAAGCATCAGTCCTCCTGCTTGCATTGAATCTTTGAAAGCCCTATGTGGAGGAGTTTTTGCAAGACCTCATTCTCACAGGGTAAGATCTTTCTGTAATGCAATTTTGAACCGCTGTGAGAAAACAATTGTTTTCTCTTCTCACCCTGATTTCCCTTTGTCGCAATTCCTCTTGTTTCATGTTGTGCTGGAGTGAACATGAACATTTTGGAATCTAGTTAAGGGAAATCTGAACTGGGAATACTTTTATTTGGGGTATAATGAAATAACTGTGTGGTGCACAGACACTTCTGTGTAAACTTATTAACAACTTCACTGATGTAGAAATATTCCAGGAAGATTTCTTCCTCCCTTTAATGTGCGGATAACTTAACTAGTGTTAGGACATGAAAATGGAAGGTCATTAGTTATACTGATGTTTGCACTTTCTACATAGTGAACAGTACAAGTACGTTAGTATAGGAGCAATAGGATGCAGAACCAGAAGACAGTCTGTGAAAATCTTATTTAAGCATCAAATAATTGTGAAAAACTGTAAGTGAGAGATAATAATCTACCTCAATGCACAGTTAGAATGGGCTTTATATTCTGACTAGGGGCTCAGTGCATGATTTCGTGCACCTTGAAAAGAACTGTGGGTCATGAGGCTGTGGTGGGCACAGGGGCGGGTCTCAGCCCATCCTTCATTCCCCTGCCAGGCCCCTCCCATCATAGACCCCGGTCCCTTGTCTTCCAGCAGCCCTGCTCCTGCCACTGCCGCTCCCACACGTTTCTGGCACCAGCCCCAATAGCTCTGCACCATCAGTGGGTGCGAGCGGGGCTGGCACCAGAAGCAAGTGTAAGTGGTGTCTGATTCCCTGATCACCCCTCAGGAGCAGGGGCAGGTGGAAAAGCCCTCGGGGTCAATCAGGGCTGACAGCCACCACTCGCACCACTGACAGCACCAAGCGATTGGGACCAGCGCTAGGCACCAGCAGCGGGTGTGAGCGATGGCTCCAGCACCTGCTGCAGGTGCAAACAGTGCCAGCATCAGCAGTAGGTACAAGCGCTGGGTGGGACCATGGCACTAGGAAGCAAATAATTTTCAGTAATCACCAGAGGCTCACCCTGATGACAGCGACTAGCACCCCTGCTCAGCTGCTCCACCATCATGCCACAGGCAATGCCCGCCATGTTCCGCACGTGCTCCCTGGTGGTCAGCTCAAATCATAGCGGCCAGTTGTTCAGTTGTTCAGTTGTCCCGCCATTCAGTCTATTTGCATATTAGCATTTTATATATATAGATAGGAAACTAATTAGTAATATGGAATATGCAATAATAAAAAAGCCAAACTGGGTTTTCTTCCTTTGCTTTTACAAGATTTATATAAAGTAAAAATTTTTAGAAGTCCTATGTTTGCATAATCAAACTTTCAGGAGTACTGTAAATAAAAATAAATTAATTTGTGGTATTGCATATTAAACTGTGCAAGTCAATTTTAATAATGAAAATTTCAGTTATTGTGCTAAAGAAAATATTTTAGTAACATTGTAATCTCTCCAAAGAAACTAGAATTACATTATTACCATATGAAAAGTTGATCAATGAGTACGTATCCAAGAAAGATAGATATAAAAATTATTGCATGCCAAGCAATTAATTAACAAAAAATATTGTTATCATTCTTAAACTTGTGATGTTTATAGTGTGTCAGCTTTAAAAATTTATATTATGTTGCTATTTCTTTTTCATGCTAAAGAAATATCTACATTCATAACTATTTTTTTCAATTTGTAGTATTTATTTTTTTAAAAAAACAGGCCTAATTTATAAAAGCTTCAGGACCCACAAAGCTTGAATTTCTATCTATGGGTAATTGAAAGAAGGCATTGTATGAGAATTACAATATAAATAAAAGTATAGAAGTGGCAAATTGAATATCATTTGTGAGAGAGGATAATATAAGAATGCATGAATTAGGTTGGAGTCATTAAATACCATTTAAATAATTTGAGTAATTTGTGAAGGCTTTTATTGGACTTACTAGAGGCCCAGTGCATGAAATTCGTGCACAGGGTGTGGGGTGTCCCTCAGCCTGGCCTGCACCCTCTCCAATCTGGGATCCGTTGGGGGATGTCCAACTGCCAGTTTAGGCTCATGTGGGATCGAACCTAAACTGGCAGTTGGACATTTGTCTCACAATCCAAGACTGCTGGCTCTTAACTGCTAGCCTGCCTGCCTGCCTCATTGCCCCTAACTGCTTCTGCCTGCCAGCCTGATCGCAACCTAACCACTCCCCTGGTGGCCTGGTTGATGCCTAACTGCTCCCCTGCTGGACTGGTTGCCCCCAACTGCCCTCCCCTGCAGGCCTGGTTGCCCCTAACTTCCCTCCCCTGCTGGCCAGATCCCCCCCAACTGCCCTTCCCTGCCAGCCATCTTGTGGTGGCCATCTTGTGTGTTTGAGTGATGATCAATTTGCATACTGGTCGTAACTAATTTGCATATCAGGGCTAATTAGCATATCCCTCTCTTATTGTGTTGGAGTGATGGTCAATTTGCATACTGGTCATGACTAATTTGCATATCTGCTCATGCCTAATTAGCATATCAACGTTAATTAGCATATCCCTCTATTATTATATAGGATTATCATGTCTGTAGTTCAGTGTTTATACTCTGGCATCAATAATAAGGAAGAGTCCTATTAAGAGGAAATTAAGTGGATAAACCAAGATGGCGGCATAGGTAAACACCGGAAATTGCTGCCTCCCACAACAACTTCAAAAATATTACTAAAAGACAATAGGGACATCATCCAGAACCACAGGAAGGCTGGCTGAGTGGAAATTCTACAACTAGAAGGAAAGAGAAAAGCACACTGAGACTCAGAGGAGGTGCAGAAGTGCAGAGGTACGGAGGCGCACATGGAAAGGGCTGGCAACTGGGGACGTGGATGTCATTTTGAATCGGGAGGGAGTCACAAGTCCCTGACTGCTCTGATCTCCAGTTCCGGGAAGTCTCTGGGGACCCAGACTCATACGGGGAGAAACTGGACTGTCTGGCAGCGGGCAGAACTCAGAACTCGAGGGCGGCTTTCTCTCAGAGGTGCTTGCAGCAATTACCAGGACAGAGATGTGGGGCCCCTTAGGGCAGGGCTGAGGATCAGCCATAGCTGTTTGCTCCACCCTGTTGATTCCCTGATCCACAGCCCCACCCAACCTGCAGCAGAGGCTGTTGCATATGAATGCCCTGGCCCTCTGCAATCTGAAAATTACCTAACAAACTGCAGCTGTGCCAGACAGACCCAGAACTTCCAAGAGAAGGCCCAAGGCCCCACAGCAGCTTGCATTGCTTCACAGCTGGGCCTCATCTGGGCACCTCCAAACCCCAAACAAGGAAGGGGAATCTGCAGATCTCTCCATAGCTCCTGCTGGGTAGCCTCAGGCAGAGGCTAAATTAGTACCTCCTTAGATCCAAGAGCCAGTGTACCCAGTGGTCAGAGTGGGACCATCCAATTACAACTCCTCAGATCCATAAGGGACACACTCAGGGTGCAGACTCAGTGAGCACCAAAGCCCCACTGAAGCAAGTCTTGCCCCATAAGGGTGTCTTTAGCACAGAAGTTCTCCCACCGTAGACACAGCTGATTCTCATAGCTAATTGGCCTGGAGGTCAATTCTCCCAGTGATACCTACAACAATCAAGGCTTAACTACAACAAGACTGTGCGCAAAGTCCACAAAGGAGTGCACCAAGAGTGTCCACCTCAGGTAATTGGGGAGGCTGAGCCACTGGGCCCTACAGGACACCTAGCACACAAAACCACTCTACCAACACAGGGAAGCATATAAATGCGGAGACAAAGAAACAGGTCACAAATTAAAATGCCAAGAGCAAAAGACAAAGAGAGAATCTTAAAAGCAGCAAGAGAAAGACAGTCAGTTACCTACAAGGGAGTACCCATACGATTGTCAGCTGATTTCTCAACAGAAACCATGCAGGCCAGAAGGGAGTGGCAAGAAATATTCAAAGTGATGAATGCCAAGAACCTACAACCAAGATTACTTTATCCAGCAAAGCTATCATTCAGAATTGAAGGTCAGATAAAGAGCTTCACAGATAAGAAAAAGCTAAAGGAGTTCATCACCACCAAACCAGCATTATATGAAATGCTGAAAGCTATTCTTTAAGAAGAGGAAGAAGAAAAAGGTAAAGATAAAAATTATGAACGGCAAATACATATCTATCAACAAGTTAATTTAAAAATCAAGTGAATAAAAAATATGATGAACAGAGTAGACTAGTGACTATAATAGAACCAGTGGCATGGAAAGGGAGTGAACTGACAATTCTTGGGGGGTAAAAGGTGTGGGGTGCAGGAAGAGACTGGACAAAAATAGTACACCTATGGATGAGGACAATGGGAGGGGTAAGGGCAGAGGATGGGGTGGTAACTGGGTGGAGGAGAGCTGTTGGGGGAAAGAGGAACAACTGTAATAATCCGAACAATAAAGATTTAATTAAAATAAATAAAATAAAAAATGAAAGATAAAAAAGAGGAAATTAAGTGACAGTAAAAGGAAGAAAGGTAAATATATATTAAGTATAACATGCAAAAGGACCAGGAGTTGAAAACTAATTCTATATAGGAGTAAAATATATGAAACTAAGTTAAAAATGGTACTATCATTTCAAGGAGCCTTGAAAGATGGCAGTAATAGTAGTAGATATTAGTAATAAATGTTAAAGAAAAATAGGTTGGAAGAGGAATATGTCTTGGTTATAAATTTGGAAGAAATTTTAAAAAGTCACCTATTTTCTCCTCCTTCTTCAAAATCAATTTCCCAAGCTCTCTTCCTCATTTACAGACAAACCTCTAGGAGGGGTTGTCAATATCCATAGCCTCCTTTTGTGAAACTATCAATCACTTGCCAAACTTCAAATTTGAGTTCCAATTCCTTCCCTCCCCTAAAACTGTTCTTTCAGTCTCCCAGAATCTCAATATTTCTAAAACTGTTATTTTTCCAGTTATTATTTTACCTGATATCTCATTAGCATTTGAAAATGTCTAACACACCTTAAAACATTCGTTTCCCTTTAGCACTCTTGTTTTTTCTTCCAACATTCTAAATATTCTTTCTATGCTTAATATATAGCTCCATCATCCTTTCCATAACTATTTGAATATCAAAGTTTCTATAAGACAATTTTAGATCCTCTCCTTTTGCCATTGCATACTTCCCTTCCCTCTAGAACACGTCACTCAAATCTTCAGTTACCATATTTATACCTATGACTCACAAATGTATATCTCCAGTCCAGAAATCTTTCTGTATTCTAGACTCTTTCTCTCTCTGAACACATATATATTTTTAATTGATTATTTAGAGAGAGGAGAAGGGATAAAGAGAAACATCAATGTGTGAGAGAAACTTTGTTTGGCCACCTAGTCAGGATTGAACACTTATATTCTTTTATTCTTACTCTATATCTATATTCTATATCTCTAAGAATACAGATATAGAACACATGTTCTAGAATCTATACCATATATATTATTCTTCAGTATGTGAAAGTAATTAACAACTCTTGCAGTAAAATGAAATTGAGGATTTTTCTCAATCATCCTTATCTTCTTTTTGGGTTTCCTAATGGAATGACTGGCTCTGCCAAATATCCATATGAAAAGCACATGATCTTTATTTGGGTCTCCAAGAAGTAAGTTCAGAAACAAACAAAATAATCAGGGCAAATAGTTTATTTGGAAAGTACAGTACAACATTTTTTACTATCTATCATAGAAAATAAACATATCTTAATCTCATAGGGAGGTGATGTAAAGTGGTGTAAGACAGCATGAAATTATTTCTCTTGAAGGGACATTTATATACCAATTCCTGCAAGTCATTGGTCACGGACTTTTCTGGAAGGATGTTTATTTCTTGGTACTTGTGGCAAATAGAGAACAAATTACTTCCATGGTTCCAAACAACAACATAACCTCTCAGGCACTGAAATGCAGATATTGATGATTGGAAATAACTTTCCACCAAAATAATAAGGCCTACGGGGTACATGCAGGAACCTCTTTGTGGCTATTGCAGTCACCTTTTGTACTGCTCAGATTAATTTGCTCCTCACATAAAACTGACTCCATCCTTTCATTGCTTATACATAGTATTTTTCAAAATGAAATGAAAAGACTTATAACAGTGGGACAAGTTGAACGAGCGGTACAAGTTGTTCCAACTGGTCTCAGGAAAAAAACTGGTATTTGTTGTTGCGTCTGAAGTTCTGAACTTCATAATAACATCTTTGTCAGATCAAGTTTACTGCAACTGCCCATTTACAGTTATTACATTGCTTAGGAAGCACCAAGCAATGCCACAGTTATTCACCTGATTTCAGATACACCCTACCTTGTTATAATATAGTTGCAATCTCAAAGCCTAATGATAATCATAGCAAATTATCCTTGTCAACATAGTTACTCCTTTCTTTGCCTGCTAATGTATGGAATGATAAACCCAACATGGCCAAATAAAAGTTGAAACTTAACATTTAGTGGAGCTCCTACTTGTCTGAAAGTAAAAATGTGCCTGCTTTGGGAACAAGGACCTCCATTTTAACAGAGCCTAAATTTGTGGAGGCAGAAAGTACAATATTCTTAAATGGATCATGGAGAGTAATGTTGAAAAATGTCATTCTTTCTTTCACTTCTCATTTATTGTCCCCTCGAAATAAACAAATATCTATTAGTATGCAGCACAATATAATGCCCATTTGTTCAAAGTATACCACCCAATGGCACTCCAACTCTGTAGGTTGTCATTCCCAAGAACATCCTTCAACTGTGCTTTTAAAAAAAATTCCAATAACCTATCAGAAAAACCACTCCTGGATTATGGAGTATATAGTATTGTGCCCATGATCACATCTCCTTTCCCATAAAGTGATGTCTTCCCATTGTTATCTGGGACCCCATCATGATAAATCACTCCACAATCCACGGAGTGTGGGCTTGACTGAAACTCTATAAAGATGAGTCACTGACCCCTTCCAGGATGGAATGATTCCATTAAATCAACTGCTCTATCTGGATAGTTTTCTTCAGGTGTAGTACCATATCTAGAATTTAGTGTTGATCTTTGATACTAAGAGGTCAAACATTAACTAGATTGACCTTGATGAGAATGAGCCAATGATGTTAACCTGATGCATAGCCTTCATTCCTGCAACCATGATCCATCCACTATGTAAACACTAGTGTGACCAAGAGTAAAGGCTGGCTGATCTTTGCTAGGAGAATTATTCTGCCTACTTGTGCAGTGTTCTTTAGTGGGCCCTAACATGAAAAACAAATATCATCACATTTCATAGCCACTCCCATGGATAATTATTTAGATACCTTTGTTTGCAATTATTTAATTGTGTTCTTTCCAGGACCTCAACAAACCAGTTAATCATTTCTCTTTGCTCAGGAAAACACTCATGTCCTTATATGAGACTGTTTCTCTTTTCACATCAAGTTCATGGGCACTCAGTACTCTACTCATTGTGAAGATTTCACCCAACTTTCTTCCAAGGCCACTTCTAAGTGTGAGTAAAATGTGGTAACATTTTTAGCTACCATCAACACAATGAGTCTACCCATTATGAGCTGAACCACATGCTTATGTAATTATATGTGCCCTATGGTTTTTCTTGGACCCTCTCATGAGTATATTATCTTCATCATCTGATATATTTTTGTTCATGGGTCTGACAATATCCAGATAATTATGGGAAACTCTCAATGCAAAGGCATTTCATTCCTGTGGTTAAATAACAGGACCTAGGGGCATGCTCAAGGCAGTTTTTCAAATTCTGAACAGTTCTCAGCTGCAGACCACATGCTATCCATCTAAAATTCTAGAATATTTACTCCAACATTTCTGCTGGGACTTCCCAAATAGTTCACGTGGTAACCTTATCCGTCACAGATGCCTCTAGCAACATGGGATCACTGGGTCATATCAACAAACAGTAGAACTGTTTAACTTCTGCTGGAGTGTCCTTTGTTACTCTGGCTTCTCATCAAAATTGGCAGTTTTCTGAATCGACTGACAAATTAGCTGGAACATTATTCTCAATTTATGTGCTGCCTCCATAATATGAAAGGAACTACAAAACATTGCTTTTTTTTCCTTAGTGGGAAGAAGTAGGGTAGAAGATCTTTACTTTACCTTGGAGGGGTATCTCAGAATACTACTTCATTCTAATAAATCCCTAAAAATTTCACTGATTTGGTAGGTACCTGAAGCTTTTAAAGTTTTATCTTCCATCCTTTGATGAATATGTGTCTTACCAGGGCATCTCGAGTAAAATCCCCATTTATTAACAGAATATTATACATATAGTCAGACAGTTTAGCATTCTGTAGAATGTCCAAATAATCAAAGTCCTCTGTGACAAAGGAAACAATTATTACACAGCCCAGGGGCAAGGCTATGAACACCTTACTGTTTGTCTTATGAATGTCTCCCACTGTCATTTTCATGTGGGAAATGAAAATAACAGCGGGAGACCGATTTTTCTTCATAATGGAAATTGAAAAGGCCACATTTGCCAGATCAATAGCTTAGGTGCTTGCTTTGAGGTTATTGATCTGGGTGGGGGTGTTCTCATTAATTTCTGTCATAATTGGCATTGGTATTGTCTATATTACATATATTATAAATCTGTTATTATACTTTAAAGATACCCAGAATAGCAGTGACCATTGCAGCTGCCACTTAAGTTTATGGTAGTCCTACTGAAGGCAATGACTTACCGAGTTTTTGAAAGAGATGGATGAGTGAGATAAATAAAGGTATGACCACCACCATTTAAGTTTTGAAAGTGGCACTAATGTCTTTATTATGGCTTCTGACTTATCATATCCAGGGCTTCTGGGGTCAAAATTATTAGGACTTCTCCTTGGCTTTTCCTACAGTGTAGATTTTATTTTGCATGTCATATTCTAAGCTACTCGATACTACAGCAAGTTGGGCATAATTACCATGTGTCTGAGTTTCAGTGGCTGTAATAAAAAATACTATAGATTGGGTGGTTTAAATGACTAACATTAATTTCTCACAATTCTGAAGGATAGTAAGTTCAAAATCAAGATGCCAGCAAATTTGGTATCTGGTGAGTCCCACTTACTGGCTTGTAGATGGCCACCTTCTTGCTATGTACTCATGGTCTAGAGAGAGTATCTTTATCATGTCTCTTCTTACATAGTCACTAATCTCATTCATGAGGGCTTCATATTCATGACCTAATTACTTCCCAAAGGCTCCACCTCCAAATACCATCTCATTGGGGATGAAATTTCAGCATAGGAATCGTAGGAGATATGAACATTCAGTCCATAGCACCAATCCACTTACTATAAAGCTCTTGTTTCCATCTATCTGCCTAGCAACCCAGTTCTAGAAACTTAATTTAGGAATCACTTTCTAAGACTACTTTTGATTTCAATTGTCTGAGTTTGCCCTCCTTATAACAGAGACCCTGTGATAGTTATTCAATGGGGGCTGCAGGAAGCATAAATAAAGGAATGGAAAACTGATGCAAGAAAGAGATGTCACTAAACTAGTTTCCTCTGGTGACTGAAGCTTAATCATATTGGGCACAATGTAAAATATGTCTTTTGGAATTATATCATTGCTTAAGTATTAGTTAATTTTTATCCGTCATTGTTTGAGGGCAGCTATCCAGGGATACTAATTCTTAGCACTTCTAGTTCCCCATGCTTGTGGGGTAAAGTGTTTTCAGAAAGAAAGAAAAAGAAAGAAACTCTCGGGCATAGATTTACAGAGACTGACAACTGGAAATTGGTGGTCGCCTGGCACACAAGAAAATGTTGAAGTCTGAGCGTCTACTGCAGGTTCACTAGGAATAATTACTCAGGGACAAAAGGCCTGTGCTGGGATTATCCTGGACAAACCAGAATATATGGCAACTTCATCTTGCCTCCAATAGTCATCCCCCACTGCCATGCTCCACACTGGATTTAGAATAATTGTCTCAAAACACAAACCCGATTTAGTCGTCTCCTTCTGTCAGACCCTTTGGTGGTGAGGCAATAGGAAGTTAGACAGATGCCTTTCTTCCCCTCTCATATTGCTGGTCATGCAGTGTAGACCCCTAACCTTTCATACCTAATCATGTGGTACTCTCCCTTAAAGGAAGAACAAGGGGACCAGAGAATAGCCTCATACGACCCCCATGTAAACCTTTGCATGAAAACTCCCTTAACCATTAAGCCCTGGAGATAACATCTAGGCTTAGGTTGTGTTTCAGCTCCAGGTCCAGAAAAGCCACAAGGTCAGGCTGGGCCACACCATGCTGACATCAGGATTATCTGCAATTTTATTTTTTTTTTTGAAGCCGGAATTTATTAGTATTTAAAAATGCTCAAGAGATTTAAAAAAGGCTCAAAGGCCCAAAGGAGTCCAGGTTTAATGTAAGATCATCCTGAGGTGGTGTCTGTCAATTTCTCCTTTTTGTGAGGCATCAATTTGATCCTTGTTAATGAAACACCCCGATAATTCTCATTGGATTGTGGCAATTTTCAGTGTCTCCAAGTATCTGTAATAAGTGGCTATCAGGTTATGAATGATGAGAAATGTAATGCCAGAAATAATTACAAAATGTCTGCAGATTCTACTTGAATATCCTTTCTGCTTTATTCTTTGCAACCAGGCCCAATTAGTTGAATGATCGCCTGCCCTGGTGCCAACCAATGTGTAGAGACCATGACACTGAAAGCACACACCTGGAAAGCTGATGAATACTCTATTGAGATCCACCCCTAAGATCTCCCTAAAATTCCTGCCTTTAAAAATCCATAAGGCCTTAGTCATTCTCCTAGCAATATAGTTTTTCTCCTCTGGCAAGAGAAACAAAAGAAAAACTAAGCAAATGTGACTACATCAAACCAAAAAGTTTTGTACAGAAAAGACAAGCCACTGAATGGGAGAACATATTCACCAATAATACATATGATAAGGGGTTATTATTCAAAATTTATAAATAACTTATAAAACTTGACACCAAAAAACAAAACAAAACACAGTTCAATTAAAAAAATAGGCAAAGGATGTGAATAGACACCTCTCCAAAGAGGACATACAGATGGCCAACAGACATATGAAAAGATGCTCACCATCTCTAATCACCAGAGAAATGTAAATTAAAACCACAATGAGATATCACCTCACACTTATTAAAATGGCTGTCATCAATAAATCAACAAACAAGTGTTGGTGAGGATGTGGAGAAAAGGGAACCCTAGTGCACTCTTGGTGGGAATGCAGCTTGGTGCAACCACTGTGGAAAACAGTATGGGGTTGTCTCAAAAATTAAAAATGAAATTGCCTTATGACCCAGTGATTCCACTTCTGGGAATTTATCGGAAGAAACCCGAAACACTAATTGAAAAGAATATATTCACCCCTATGTTCATTACAGCCTTATTTATAATAGCCAAGATTTGGAAGCAGCCCAAGTGCCCATCAGTAGATGAGAGGATAAAAAAGTTGTGGTACATTTGCAGAATGGAATATTATTCGATTGTAAAAAAGATGGAAATTTTACCCTTTGCAATATCATGAATGAACCTAGAGAGCATTCCATTTGCAACAGCATGGATAGAACTGGAGAGCATTATGCTAAGTGAAATAAGCCAGTCAATGAAAGAAAAATACTACATGATCTCACTCATTTATGGATAATTAAGACTATTATAAACTGATGAACAAAAATAGATACAGAGGCAGAGCAACATCGAACAGACTGCCAAACTACAGCGGGAAGGCCGGGGAGGGTTGGGGGGTAAGAGATCAACTGAAGGACTTGTATGCATGCATATAAGCATAACCAATGGACACAAGACACTGGGGAGTATGGGAGGCCAGTGGAAGGTCAAGGGGAGAAAAAAAAGAGACATATATAATACTCTTTGTAATACTTTAAGCAATAAAACAAAATTAAAAAAATAAAATAAAAACAATCTGATTTATTATGGGGAATTATAGGGCTTGGTAGAATCTGTAGATATCAAAAGGAGCAAAATATGTTCAAGATCTCTGAATAATTATAAAGCCTCTTTCTCTTACATAATTTCCAAGTTCAGGTCTAGAAAGAAATGGGAACACTTCTTATAATCTAAGCATTCTTACATGTACCCTTTTTGTGTGGAATACTTCTGATTTCTTTCATCTTGGATTGAGTACTGGCCTAGAATACCTGCAATCTGTTAAAGACTCTAGGTACTAAGGTAATTTTCAAAAACTCTGGTAGTGATATAAACTTGTCTGGATTGCAGCTTGGGACAGCTATATATATTTTCAAGGTGACAAATGCAGTTTGGAGCTTGCTACAGGTTGCAAAATAATATTGTCATGCATATATAGCAATCTAGCAGGCCACCTCCTGTGCTAGTTGCAGTGGGGTTCTGATGTTCCCACTGTCAACAGGGTTTGTGTTTCCTGCTCTGCCCCATCATGTACTGAGGCTGGCTGGATATGGACCTCAAATACATGGCAGACACTTTCCTCCTTGGCAACAGTAGGACACGGTACTGCAGTATTGCCGTTAACTGTCCAGTTAGCAGACTTCACAGGCTCAGGGCAATATCTTCCACAAAACCTTCTTCACTTCAGACACCAGCCACATATTTATACCAGGGATTCATAGCAAGGCCACTCATGCTCTGATCACTGTCTACATTTGGGGGTTCACACTACCATCTCAGTTTCAATAATTCACTAGAACTACCCACAGAACTTAAGAGAGTGCTGTACATACAGTTTTACTTGAAAGGGTGTGAATCAGACACAGTCAAATGAAGAGATGCATAGAATGAGGTTTGTCAGGGTCCAAATGCAAAGCATCCATGTTCTCAGGACCTCTCATCCTCCCAACACATCAATATGTATCACCAACCAGGACTCTTAACCAAATTTAGATGTCTTAGACTTAGAGCTTTTGGTGGGGTTTATTAGATAAACATACTTGATTCAATCATTGACCACCTGCTTAAACTTAGTCTCTAAGCCCCCTCTCCTGCCTGGAGTTCAGACTGATATTAAGTGGCATGAAGCCCCAAACCTCTGATCACATGGTTAATCTTTCTGGCTTAGCCAGCCCCCATCCTTAAACTATCTAAGGACCACTTTGAATCACTTCATTAACATAAATTTAGGCATGGCCTAAGGGGTCCATCAGGAATATCAAAGACACTTCCATCACTTCTGAAAAGTCCAAGGATTTGGAAACTGTCTTAGGAATCAGGAACCAAGACCAGATAAATTATTATTTACTAGTTTACAACAGATATTCATATTATTGTTTGTATTCACAGGAGTCTCATTGGCAAATTTATTCCCCACAACTTCTTCTTGAATAAACTGTCCATAGTCTACATAGAAACAAAATATCTTTAAACTATTTCTGGAATGAAATAAGTGATTATTCAAATATTTTCACTCTAAGAGACAAAAGGACATAAAACTGATGTACTTCATCATGTTGAATATGTTTATTATACTTAAGCTATTATTTTGATTAGTGGGTTATGCACATTTGTAGTTTAACATTTACAGGTTATTACTTTTTATCTGATAAATGAAGTATAAAACAGAAATAGATTTCCCCCCCAAAAAAATGTAAGGATACTTCTTTGTACATGGCTCTTGAAAAATTGTAAAGTATATTATACTGCATATTCTTAAGTGCCACAAGTAGGAAAAAAAAAGTGTCATGCATTTTCTTCCCTGAGTACAGCCTAGCCCATTGCTAAACTAAGAGACTATTTATTTAAATATTCACTGTAATCTGATACTGGTATAATTAATTACTTATTAATAATAGGAAAGTAGCAAAGGCAGGACAAATATTATAGGCATGTCATTTGGGCAGCTTCATCAGGAAGCTAAAATTTTCCACTCTCCATGGAGTCACCTGTCTACTCCCCGCAGGTCACTAGGAGAAGGGATTGGACAGGGAGGAAGATAGAGGCATGCCCAGTAAAGTTGGGATGATGTTGGGAAGGTACTTGTGTATCAGTCACACCTGGCAACAGGTAATTGGCCAGAAATGTCATGACCCCTGCAAGGGCTCAAAATTTGGGATATTTAATCCCCTAAACAAAAGAGTTCACTCTATTGACCTATTACACTTGACTCCTGACTTTCAGGGCTCTCTCACTCTTGCCACCTGGCATTCTCCCCTGTGGCCCACAGCCATGTGGACCCCACATACAATGGACTAATGGACTGCAACTAGCCTGATGCTGAACTGGACCTGGGTGGAACATGGAACAGAAACTCTGGACACTGGCTTTGCTTCTAGCCCTACTGAAACCTCAGCTACACTTCTTCTATGACTGGCATGGGACTTTGGAAACCCAGGGATATAATTCCACACAAATAAAAATCACCCATTATCCCATGCCAGTCTCAGAAAATTCTTTTACTCGAGATATTGTAAGGACCATCCCCCACCCCTAGCACCCAGTGGAAAAGAAGATACCCCAATTTCTCTGATAACAATTTGATCAATAAAACTATCTGACTAGCTTAAATAATCCAGTTTAGTTGCATAAGCATTTGAATTCTAATATTCAACACTCTAGCCTGCCTGACTCTTCAATAACAAACTTCCAACCATATTGAAGACAGGACACAACCATAGTCTTAATTCCAGGTTTTCTACTAGAAAATAAAACAAAAAACCCTCTATTAAGTGGAAAATGGAGTCTTAGTTGTGGTGAGATATTAAACAAACAAACAACAGTGTTCCAAAATCTTTATTATCATAATGGCTTCCCAATGGAGTATTAAAGATGTCACGTCTGGAAGTTGTGGCTCTCTTACTTAGTCATATTTAGAAAGATCTGGCAGGACAAGCCTATTTTAAGCCAGGTTTATTTTTGTTTGAAATCTTCCAAATTGCCTGAGGGTTGGGAAAGGAAGAGAGATAAAACAATCTAAAAGGAGAGTGAGAATAGCGGAAATGAAACTTTGTACTATTTGTTTTGTTAGAAATATAATTTTATAATCCTTTCCTCATCTACTGAAAGAATATGGGCCCATAACATTCCCAATGTTATCCTGTTAAATTATTCTCCTCATTTGATATTCTTCGCCACACAAAATTATGCTGCATAAAATGAGTCTTAACTTTTACAGTATTAACATGGGATATTCTGAGACTAAATGTTTTTATCAAGTGCCTGTGAATCTTCCTGGCACTCAAGACTCATACTTCAAGAAATGGATTTGCTCATACAATTAAATATAAGCAATTGCAAGTTAAGCAGATTTCTATTGCCTCTTAGCAGCCAGACTCCAGTGGGGGTAATATAGGCAGAGCCTTAACCTTTAAAATCGTGGCTTTCTGCCATGCCCACATTAAAGCGTCTATGATGCAGAGGCTGGGCATGTGCGATAATGAGAATTTAAAATTCCAAACTAAATATACTGAGGGAAATTGTTGTAGAACCCAATTAGCCATATGCAGCCTAAACCATTCAGCTTTTAGGAGCAATATGAGCACATACAGTCACTTTGAAGAGAGAGATGGTAGATTTGAGTGTGAATGTTGCAAAGGTTTAAGTGGAATGACTTCATTACCACTGCCATTACTACTCTGGTTTAAACCTTTGTTGGTAGTAGACTATCATGTTGCAAATTGTGTTAAACATCTGCCCCGCCTCTGCTATTCTATTGTTAATTTCCCGAGTCTCTTTCCCTCATATTTTTCAAATGGCTACTTAGGTGGGTAACTTTTCTAAGATTCAGATATACATATTAATTCTTCAAATGGACCGCAACATGAGGCATCCAGGTAAACCACCTTAAGAGATCACCCTCTTTGTGGATAATTCCTTACTAGTATTTACCTCTCATTCTTGATCTTAGACCAGCGTTTCTCAACCTGTGGGTCACGATCCCTTTGGGGGTCGAACGACCCTTTCACAGGGGTTGCCTAAGACCATCGGAAAACAAATATATAATTGCATATTGTTTTTGTGATTAATCACTATGTGTTAATTATGTTCAATTTGTAACAATGAAATTGGGGGTCACCACAACTTGCGGAACTGTATTAAAGGGTCACGGCATTAGGAAGGTTGAGAACCACTGTCTTAGACTATAGTGTGATTGCCTATCCATGTTTTAGGAAAATCCAGTGTTAAATCATATCTATGTCCATCATTGGAATGAATGAGATGCTTAGTCAAGACTCTACTTTTGTATACAGACAGTCCTCAGGTTACATTGGACTCGACATACATCATTTCATGGTTACATCGCCATCTCCGATTTATTTATAAAAAAAATTGTTCCATCATTTCGACGTATTTACATATGTGCTTTATGTTTTTTATTATTTATTTACCACAAGTAAAGTCAGGAATTGTTATCTTCCTTTTAAATTTTTTTTTACTGTTTCACTTCATTACTGCTGTGTATGTGCTCCATGTGAGTGATGTAGGTGCTTATGCAGGTGGGTTCCAACTTACGGAGAAAATCACGTTATGTCACCCCGTAGGAACGGATCTCCAACGTAACCCAAGGACCTAGTGTATAGAGTTTAGTCTTCTTTATTGCTTCTCTGGTTTCTTTATATGAATTCAGGGGGAAGGGGTAGAATTCAAGGGAACATCTCTGACTAGACTATTGCATCAATAGCGAGCTCTTTATTTTTTCTCAATATCATATTTTTCCAAAAATATCTCCATTATTTCTCTAATAAAATGATATAAAATGATGTTGATACCTAAAACATTCTTGTGTTCATTCAAACTTTAATTAAAAATTCATTAGGTGCAAAGTTTTAAGCTATCCTATATAATAAAAGCCTAATATGCTAAATGTCTGGTCATCCATTCAACCAATCAAAACGTAATATGCTAATGATATACTATGGCCACTCAACCGCTCACTATGGTGTGCACTGACCACCACGGGGCAGATGCTCAATGCAGGAGCTGCCCCCTGGTGGTCAGTGTGCTCCCATAGGGGGAGCGTGACTGAGCCTCTCCTGCCTCCGCTGCAGCACTGAGGATGTTCGACTGATGGCTTAGGCCCGCTCCCACCTAAGCCATCAGTCAGACATCCTCCGAGGGCTCCAAGACTGCCAAGAGGGTTCAGGCTGGGCTGAGAGACACCCTCTCCCCCAAGTGCATGAATTTCATGCACCAGGCCTCTAGTTAAAATAAAAAATTATTCCAATATCAGAGTTTAAAAAGTATTGTAATTTTAAGTAGTAGCAAAGTAATAGTTATCATTGGAAAGAAAAATGGATGAGAGCTGAAGCATATACCACAAGGAAATAATTGAGAAAATATTGCTGATGCAAGTCAATGTTGGCTTCAATTAAAATAGTCATGCACAGAAGTGTGTGTGTATGTGTGCACATGCACATATTGGGGGGGAAAGACATAAAGAGTTTTCATGAGAAAAAAGATTGTTGAAGCTCTTAGAGCTAGTAGAGTTTAGTGTTCTGGTACAAAGAAAGTGCCTTATAAATTTTAGCCTTTGTACTTACTACACTTTTAAAACTGCGTTTTGTAGAATATTATCAAATAATTTTGAGAAATTGTTAATACCTTTTCTTACATTTTTGAAATTCAAAGGTACCAGTATTTTTAGAAATGCATCCACATGTAAGAAATTACCAATGAATATTAAAGAGACAACTAATCTCTCTCTTTCCTATATCAAATCAATAAACAAAAATATAAATGAGTTAGTAAACTTAAAAAAAAATGTTTCATTTCCAAGGTATCACTAGGAAGTCTTTATTAACAGAATCACTATTTTTATTTTAAGGATGTTAGGGGGGTTTTTTGTAGAACACTATTTGAAAAATGATGCTTCAAACAGTAAAGTACTGTATTCTGACCCTCTGACTTCCCTATCCTGGTTTATTCTTTGTGTTTTTTTAAATTATTTTGTTTATTTAAATATTTTGTCATTTAAATATTTTGTTATTTAATTTGTCCAGAGAATGTATTCTATTAGAATCAAATAATTGATTCATGGGTCAGAAATATCAAATAGCTTTTAGTCTAGTGGAGTACAAAGTTTAAAAACATATACACAGTAAAAACAGGTCTTTCTGAAATGGCAAATTTCAATTAAACACACGAATATAAAAGAAAAGAAAAAAATTATCCCCTAATAACAAAAATAAATAATTATTTTGAAATTTATCTCTATAAATAAGTCATGTATTCTGAAGTCTTCGAATATTTCTCCATCAGTTCAAGCTGCATATAAATAGATGAATTCATTTGTGTACATAACTAAATATTTACTGGCTATAATTTTTAAATCATTACACACTTGACTATAGACTTAAATTTTTTTTAACTTTTCTAATTTCATAAGACCACTGTATGTTACAGGGTTTTGCAAGAGCACCAGACTCAAAGGTACTGTAGAACTTTATGCTGAGACAATGACCTTGTAGTCTTGACTGACCTAATATCTATTATGGATGTGTTAAATGTTTTGATAACATCCCTTCCTAGTTGTCATGATTACACAGTTCTAGTGTGGCTGTGTTGGAAAAATGCTTGTATGATTAATCAGAAGCCAGCCCAGGACTAAAGTGTGCTCTACTTATAGATTGCCCATTGTCTAATTATATCCTCTTTAATTATAGGGAGATCAAGCTTCTCCTTTTGTTGTGCTTGGGGGCTACTCTGGAGTATATTAACACAGAAAATTGTGGTACAGTAATTTAATGAGGTTATTTGGTCAAATAGGTAACACTAATAAGGTATATAATTTATCAAAAGTTATATTGAACTAAATAATTTTTAAAAACTACAATCATTTCATTGTATTTAGCTGTAGGGCAATGGATTATCATAATCAGGCTGCCAATTTAGTGGGCATATAAGTATTTGACTCTCAAATAAAAACATAATAGTAAAAAAAAACATAATAGTAAAATATCTTTGAAAAGGTTCATGAAGCAAAATCTTATCTAATTTGATATTTATAATGGTTCTATGCATTAAGCAGTATACATCTTATTGGTTGCTTAAAGAGGGTTTTTACTTTACTCAATATAACATGAATACAAAAAGAAAGCTACTACAATTATCCTAAAAAACATTTATAAGGTAATATAGTGTAACAATGTTTTCAGTCTTCTTTTAGTCTCATCCCTGTGCTATCACCATGAACAAATAGGGGCTATTCATGTTATCTTTCGTAGGGGCTTTGTGATGATTAATTTTATGTGCTAACTTGACTGTGGCAGGGAGATCCCAAACATTTGGTTAAACATCATTCTGTATGTGTCTCTGAAGGTGTTTCTGGATAAGATTAACATTTGAATTAGTGTTCTGAGAAAACAGATTACCCTCCCAACATTTGGGGGTGTTTCACCCAATTTGTTGGGAGGCCTAAATAGGACAAAAGGTGGGGTAAGGGAAAAGTCCCTCTACTTATTTTCAAGTTGAGACTTTGGTCTTTTTCTGAACTCAGACTGGAACTTACACCATTGGCTCTGCTGGTTTTCAGGCCTTTCCTAGTAGACTTGGACTAGACCTACACCACACACTCTCCTGGGTCTTCAGCGGATAGTGGGACTCCTCAGCATCCATAATTACATGAGCCAGTTTCTTTTAATTAAGTCTCTTTAGATAGAGAAATAGATATGATACATGAATATGGATAGATGATATAGATATAGTATAGATGACAGATATCGATGATAGATTAGAGATAGAGATAGAGATAGAGATAGAGATAGAGATAGAGATAGAGATAGGGCTATCTCCTATTGATCCTGTTTCTCTGGAGAACTTTGACTAATACAGGCTCTGTCATATTCTTGGTATAATAAGATTTATACCAATACCAACATATTCTGCATTTTTCATTGAAAAGCCAAGAAAATGAGTTCCACAATTTAGAAATACTCTGAAAGGATAAAGAAATTCATGCTTTTCTGAAGGAAAAATTGGAACCTAAAAAGATAACTAATAAAGGTTATAATGCAGTTACACGATCATTCAAACCTGATATATTCTAAGCTTTGAAAGAGAATGAGAGAGAATAGTAGGTTTAAAAGTTTTCTTCATACTTGGCTGGTTTATTACTTCTTATGAGCTTTATTGTTAGAATACTGCAACTTATATTCTGACAAAGGGTGGTAAGGCATCTCTTTATAAGTGAGGGAAAGAGTATACATGCAAATTCAGTTATAAAATTCTGATTATCAATGATGTTTAAAAATTTGAAGTATAGCATGCAGCATACTAAATAGACTAAATTATTTTATTATTTGGTGGTGAAAACAGAACTTGTAAACAGAGTGACTTGGACATTAAAAGAATATCTGTCCTTGGCAGAAACTTTTGCCTACTGGCAAAAGATATATTTATCTAGAAATGAAGAATTTAGCAACAAAATTGAAAAATAAATAAATAAATAAATAAATAAATATTTATTTTAATATAAAATACTGTTATTGGTAAAATAAATCTTAGTATGTTAGAATGTGCACATATGAAAAAATTGTTTGAAAATATAAGGTGAATTCAGAAAATAAATATTTGATTTTTTTATCCTATATAATAAAAGGGTATGATGCACACTGACCACCAGGGGACAGATGCTCAACACAGGTGTTGCCCCCTGGTAGTCAGTGTGTTCCCACAGAGGGCGGGCCACTCAAGCCACAAGCCGGGCTGACGGCTGGTGAGCACAGCGGCAATGGCCTCCACCCCTAAGTGCATGAATGTCATGCACCAGGCTTCTAGTAATAGAATAAAAGATCCTAGATAGACCTTGTACAATATGTGCAGAAAATTAACTATTTTTTTTCAAATGGACCAAAGATTTTAATTTGAAAATAAAGCCAAATAAGTGATAGAAGAATACATGGGTGAATGCTTCACAAGTGAGTGGAGAATGTGTGCTATTATTCACTCTCTTAACTCTTACCGAGATAGTAGAGGCTCAGCTGGAGTGTCAGCTAGATAAAATAGCACAGAATAGTGCATCAGGGATGCATAGCTTTGTTAGACACTGTTTAGAAAGCCTCAATGTTTTCAAAGGCAATGATGTAGGAAAATGATTTTGACACTTACTGAAATTCACTGAAAAAACAATAAAGTAACTGTAGCACAAAGAAGTAAAATTAAAACTGTCAATATTCAATGCATTACAATGACAATGTACCCCATTAAAAGCATATTACTTAATTTTGAAGCAGATCTCTTATGGAAGTTAAATAAGGCATTTGATTACTTGTTCTGGAATTGCAAATTCACCAGAAGTTCTTGGAGCAGAGTTAAGTAGACATCAATGTTTTAGCTATTTTTTAAATATAAGTATAAATTCTAAATAGCATGCCAACCATTTCTGACAGAATTGCTCATCAAAAAATACGACCATATAGATTATCAGTAATGGTAAGTTAACTCCTGTTGTAACAATATTGACCAGTTAGGAGGAACAAAAAGAGCACCTTCATTTATTAAGAAATATGGTATAAATGATAAAACTTTTCCCATATGCTAGAAAAAAATTTAAAAAACAGAAAAAAGAAGAAGAGAAAAAAAGGACACATGTACAGAGAAACAAAGACAATGGCACAATTCTCATTACCAAATATTTAAGAAGAGAATGAAACAACATATGTAAAGTAATAAATGATTTGATAACCAGCAAAGATATTCTTCAGAAATCAATGTAAAATAAAGACTTTTTCAGGAAAATAGAGATAATAAAAATCATCACCAGGATCCTATACTGGAAGAAATGCTAAATCATTTTCTTCAGGCAAAATACAAGATGAAAATTTGAATTTATATAAAGTGATAATAAAAGTACAAATGCTAAATATATAAATAAACAAAATATGTATTTCCTTTTTAATTTGTTTAACATATATTGGCTTTTAATAGAAAATAATAATGATGTTATTAAAATGGCATTTTAATTATATTTATGTGTAATATAAATGACATATTTATTATCATTTATATTTAAATATACATAAAACACATACTAGGATATGTAAAATAAGTAACAAATATAGCATAAAGAATGGGAAAGAGAATTTTGAAATGTATCACTTTAATAGTCTATGATTGTAAATTACATTGGATAATACCACTTATTTAAATTGTGGTAAGTTAAGGATGCACAAAAAATAAAAATACAAAATAAAAATATAGTTTAATGTCAAATAAAGAACATAGAAAATGACAATCTGCTCTTAGCAATAAAGGAATGAAAGGATATACCCTTAACCTGATAAAATGTACCTACAAAAAATAAAATCTACACTTAACCACATTTAATGGTGAAAAACTGGATGTTTTCTCCCTAAGATCAAAACCTAGACAATGATGCTTGCTCTCACTATCTCTATTCAACATTTAATTGGAAGTCTTAGCTAGTGCTATAAGGCAAAATAAACAAGTACATAAATAAAATGAATAAGCATTATGCAACTTGAAAAGAATGAAGTAAAACTTTTTATTATCTATTAACATGCATATGCATACAGAAAATAAAAAAAAATCTATAAAAATTTTTACCATAAGTAAATTAACAATAGTACAATATACAAAATTCCATTGTATTTCTATAAATGAGCAATTACCAATGGAAAAACAAAATTAAAAAGTGTCATTTACAATACCATCAAGACAGTTAAATTGTTGATGAAATTTAAAAGGAAATTTATATAGAGGATGAAGCAAATCCAATGAGAAGAAATAATAGGAAACTGGGAAAAATTAAGAAAGGGGTTATCATTAGATTAAAAATATAGTAACTCTTAGAATGGGAAATAGGGTTTGTGATTAAGAGGATATACTGGAGGATTTCTGAGTGTTTGGCAAATTTCTAATCCCTAGTAGTTTGGCTATAATAATTATTTAAGCCATATACTCATTTTACATATTTGTGTTATATTTCATAAAATCTAAATTTTGAAACTTTATAAGAACAGAAAGAAAAGAACAGGACAAGTTTTGCTGTGTACAAAAGCAGAGAAATGTGGCAGTAAGTAGAGAAAATTGTAGGGTTAAGAAAGGTTTTTAATTGTTTTTAGTGGGGGAAATAAAGCTTATATTCTGATAGGAAGGATCCAGCTGAAAGTAAAAATTAATGATGCAAAAAAGTGGGATAATTGCTCGAGATATATTTTTAAAAATACGGAATTTAGTACACATGTAGAGGGTTTGGCTTTAGTTCAGTTCAAGGGCAGTTTATCTCTAATAAGAGGAATGCAGTTGGAGAGTGACCGTAGATTTAAGTAGGTGGGTAAACGTACGTAAACTTGTGGAGAATCTAACGTCATTTTCTAACTTCCATAGCCTAATTTCATTTTCCAACTTTAATAGACACAAGGTCCTCAAATGATGTTGAGGTTAGAGGAGGAGAAGCTGCAGGTTTGATAAGATGGGAGAACTAACAAAACTGAAGTCTAAGAGCGTAGGTGAGAGACTGAAATAGGGAAATGAAATGTGATTGCTGACATCATTAAAGGCCCACTTGAGGTTTGTGGTTATGATTTCAAAGTGAGAACAGTCAGCATGATTATGTGTTTTTAGGGTTGTGGTTTAGGCAGGTGAATAAGATGTAGCAAAAAAATAGCCAAGGGAACTGAGGTTGTCTGAAAGGAAGTAAATATAATATTAATCTTGCTTCAAGCTAGAAAAGAGGGGAGGAAATAAAACAATGAGAGGTTTAAAAGGCAGTTAATAAGGAATCATGAAGTAAAAGAAATATTGGAGTTAAAGTACTTGAGAGAGTGAGGTATTAAAAAGTTGTGGTCAGAAAGGGAACTAGAGTGTACAGTAAGGGTGAGATTGAGGTACTTCCATGGTATGGACATAGAAGTGAATTGCTAAGGAAGGAGAGTAGACATAGACAAGATCATCGAATGCACAGAGATAGGGTAATTGAAATGTGAATGCATTGGAAATATAATCTATCTGGGTATTGGGATTACTAAAAATTCTGTTAGGGGCAAATACAGAGGGTGTTAGCAAGCCAGAATTCAGACTCTTCAAGCAAGGAATCAGAAGTGATTAAGGTGTCTTTGGAGGATTACAAAGTGCAATAAGGTGGTTTAATTTGATTTAAAAAAACTTCAGCTATTTAGGAAAGAATAGGGGAGAAAGGTCTGGAAGTAATGAGGAACAAGAAAGGCACCTATGTCACCTCAGATTTCACAGTACGAGGGTCACGGTGCTTAAAGACAAAACAAAAAACAATGAGTTTCAATTAGAGCAAGAAGATGTGGTAGAAGACATTGAGTTGAAGGTTCAAGATTCTACTGTTGAGTTCCAGAAAGTACATGGGAAGCGGGTGGGAAGTTGAAGAGTGCCAATAGACGGGGTCAGCACCTTTGGAGAATGGAGATTTGGGGGTGTGTAGGAAAACGGGTAATCTTGCGTATCTTCAAATGATTTAAATTATTCTTATAGGTGGTTTTAAACATGATTAGTTGAAATTGTTGTAGGAGGAGTTGGTGTAGACTTTGTAAGAAGCATACAGAACTCTGAGACTCCATTTCTCACCAGTTTCAATCGTGACATGGAATCTTGAAAACTGGAGATCTTATCCAGCACACCTGCGTACTGGAACCCCCTCCTACTTTCAGGAGCCAGAGCTTCGGTGGTGGACGCCTGGATGACAAATAAGGGGTTGTCTTGCCTAGAGCGCCTGGCATTGTGGTCCTTTCTTAACGTCTTCCAGTGGAGGCAATGCAATTCTGTTGAATGTGGATATAACAACAGTACTTAAGCAGACTTGCACACAATAAACATTCTCTAGGCCACAGAATTTCATATTAAATCACTTTCACATTCTTTTACACTTATAAAATACAAGTTTATTAGCCCTTTTTTGAAAATATAGTTCTCTAGTTAGACTACTAGTATGTTCTACATAATAGGAAGTAAATGAACATTTTTTGTTTACCCTGATTGACCTTGTAGACTTGCCAGTTGAAGCAATGCCTTTCTTTGTGGGCTAGTGCTTTTGAGTTCCTTTGAAAAATACGTTTCATTTTCTAAGTATAGCATTCAAATGGAAAGGTCTAAGAAAATGCTGTTTTTCAGAGTAGCAGGTTGGTTGATGTTTTTTCCAAAGGTATTTGTTTTGTTTTTCTTTCTCATGTTTAAGTATTTTATCAGACCATGATGATGAAAGTGAAGAAAGATAATTGTCTTTACAGGCAATAATGTTGAATAACTCTTTTGGGCCAAGAATTGTGTTAAAGTTGTATGACAACAAGATTAGACCTTACCCTTTAGTTCTTACATTTATTATCTATGGGGATGTGTTATGGAAACAAATTGCACAAAAATGATCATTCTATCATGCTAAGATGAAAATGTCATGGTGGGAAAAGTTGTAAAAATAAAATGTTGTATAGTTTACTTATTTACTTAGTTACTGTTGCTTAAAATAATTAAAACTTGTTATAATGAATAAAAACTGCACTGGAGTGTTAAAATTAGCCTAGTATAAGCTTTTTTAATTAGCATTCAAAACATGTTAGGTATTTTATGTACATGATTCTCAGAATAATTCTACAAAATAATTACACTTAATTCCATTGTATTGATGTAATAATAGAAATTCAGAGAAATTGAGGTGTTTGCTAAAACTAGCAAGCAACACAAATTACTAGCAAAGTAATCTAGCAAATCAGATGACATGGCCAATATGATTTCAGTCATATTGAGACTTATCTAACAATATTTGTAGAAATGCGAGATGATGCAGTACTTTTCTCTTTTGATGTAGAACTTGAAACTTCTCTTATGGTTTAAAAAATGGAAAATACATGAGCCATTTGTAATTATAGATCTGCTTCCTGGTGATAAGTTAACTTGTGCAAACAAACTCGTAAGTTATTTACGAAAGTACTTTTTCAACATTACTAAAATCAGTATAAATTTAAAGCATAACATTCTATCAGGATGTATGAGAAACTTTGCCCTGCAAACATCTTTTCCAAATGCATTTGTCAATAAAGCAAGTTTGTGCCCCCACTGAAAACTGTACTAGGTGGGTCTCATCTGCATCCTGAAATTAAATATCTTCATAAAAAAAATCAGTTTACCAAATATACTCACATATAATACAAGCATAATACTCACTTGTATACATATAGTGCCCAAAATGCCACACTGCACATTTTTATAGTGTTGTGCAACATCTATTTTACCTCTATATAAATTGACAACTTTTCCAGACAAACTTTATCCTTGTTATCAAAGATTCAAATTGCACAAGGAAGCTTTAACATATAGCATTTGGGTCCTTCAAAAACTAATTATTGAGATGCTCTGTCTAAATGCTCATATTTAGGTTTAATGATTTCCAAACCTTATTTTTACATGTCTAAATTATTATTCATAAAAGCAAAAACAAACTGTGCATGATTCCTTTTTATTGCCAAAAAAATGTATTACAATGGGAATGAGGTGAACAATATTGTAAGATATTGGGATACTTTTATAAAAGCAAATAAAAACGGTAATATGGTAAAAAACAAAAACCAAAAAACATAATTCTATTTGGAGTGCTATGTTACTGAACATTGGATTATAGTGGGAGTAAAATCATGTTTCTACGTATATACCTTAGGATAATATGAATATACCTTAGGATAATATGATTTCTTCATAACACACAAGCCCATTAATATGTATGTGACTCTTTTCTTAGAAAATACATATTCAGTGTGATTCATCACTATTATAGTAGTACAACTAATACAGCCTCTAATCTTTGAAAGCAAAAGCATTACTGAATTATTTTTCACACTAACATTATCTTCTAGTTTATAACTCTCAAAGAAAAACTAGCAAACTGTTTTTCATATGAGCCACATTCAGCTTTCTCTGAATGAGGGACTCATCAACTCTATTTGAAAAACAAAATTCAGAAACAGAAATAGTAAATCAATTTGCACATATTATACCTGTTTGAACATAGTTGATGCATCATTGTGTAAGTTTTAGATATTGATGATCAGGGGTATTTGTAAGCTATTGTTATCTTGTGTCCTTTTATGCATTGTTTACAAAAGATAATCACAAAAGCAAGAAATAAAGAAACAATTATAGATTTCATTCAACCAATACTGATCATTGATCAACCACTTTCCAAATTCCTGAAAATTCTGGGTCCAAGTATTAAAACATAAGTAAGCAAGTGTCTACTTTCCAAGCTCTTAATGTCTGTCAGCCCTTAGTGTCTACCAGAACAGAATGTAAATAGAAATAATGCTTTCTGAAATATGACATTAAAATTATGAAAGTGACCAATTATAAATTTAATCTTTCAAAAACCTAGACTTTGCCTAACAAAAATTATAATTTCATCAAAATCATGCTTGGAAATTGATAAGTTGGGTAAATATGTTAATGTTTATTAATGTGTTACCATCCCTGATAAAACTATCTAGTTTTATCTTTTTCTGTCATGGTTTCTCTCTTTTATTTGTATATAGATGCTCAGTTCAAAAAAATTAGTTACTTATAATTAAATATATCACTTCTCCTCCACCCAAAAGACTTCATACTGACAACCTCTGTATAGGGTTTAATCTGTTTATGCTATCTTTTTGAAGACCCTAGGATACTGTATCTTCCTATGTTCATACATTTCTAAGACTAAGAACCAGAGATTCTGAATTTCAAACAAGCCCTAGATGATGTCAATGCTGATGGTCCTGATACCACACTTTGAGTAGCCAATGGTGTTGAATTTCCTGGTGACAGTGAGAGGAATGGATTAGAATAGGTAAAATATAGAGTTCATTTAGAAGAAATGTGGTAGAAATAAGTCAGCTAAGAGGTTCTGAATTATTGAAGTGACTGTGTAGGTAGCATGAGGAAAAGAGTCTTAGGAATAAACATTCTATTCTAGCAAATATGTTTATTTCATGTACTATTATATTACTATTAAGCTTTTACACTACTGAATTTGAATTAAGGATGAAACTATTTCCTATGTTAAGTAGATGGTATCTCATCTGAAAAGTAAAGACCTTCCTCATTGTACAATTAACTGGAGGAAGAATTGTTTCTTTTAGACCTGAAGTCCAATTCGACAAAGAGACTAACATGTGAAATAAGTTATCAATTTATCTACCTTGGTCTGCTGATAAAGTTGGGCTAAACATTAGAAGTTAAGAAGCCCTGAGTGATGCAGATAAAGTTACATAAACCATTTAGGAATAGTGAGTAGGATGGTCTAAGGCCTCTTATTTCTTGGAACAAGGTAATTATGACAGGATCCAATGGCTACAATTTATAGGCCAGGCTAAGTATATGCTATCAAAACAATTAGTTAGATCTTTCTAGCAATTTTTAAAGCCCTCTACAGTGTCTGGAAAAATGTGTCATCTGGTGGGTGTAGTGGGCGAGTGTATCTCTATAGCTCTGGGATTTGAGTTTATGGGGTTCCCCCCTCCTCCCTAACAGGCCCTGGTTCCAGAGGGACAAGCTGGCCAGAAAGCTATTTTGTTTACATAATCATGGGTGGGGCACAAATTGTGAGGCCAGAATGATGCTGACATGCTGACTGGATGTGACTTGCATTCACATCTGACACAGGATAAAGAACTTCCACCTATACTGACTAGACAATAAAGTAACTCATATGTATCTCTAAGTATTATTCTAAATTTTCATAAATATATCACTGAATGTATACTACACCCAAAGTTTGTCTTTTGCCCATTTGTAATCCAACTCTTTCCTCCTTCCTCACTGTACTAAAACACTACTTTTTCACCACTGATGTCAGAGTGTGGGGAAAGTGAATATTTCTCTGGCTGCCCTTTGAATTACAGTTGAAAGAGTTTGAGGTTATTAAGAGCAAAAGTAAATAATTAAATTCGGCCTGCTAAAACTACCTTGTATCTCAACTCCTATTCAGCCTTCACAGTGACCTGAATAATCTTTCTAGTACACACATTGAATCTTTGCTTAAAAGCTTTCTGTGGATTCTCACAACCAACTACTGACTTTCAAATTTTAGGATGGAATTTTAGGTTTATCACAATAGTTTTTTTTCAACATTTCCAGCTCCACCAATCTCTAACTTGCAAATAAATCACACCCCAAAATAAATCACTATTTCTTATATATTCTATATAGTTTTTATGAATTTGATTTTTCATAATATGATTTAATATCTACCTCTTTAATTAGAAAATTCATTTCAATCATGTTTCATTCAAGGTATTGTTTTCCATATATTATTTCCTTTCTAAAACATTTCTATGATACTTTTCTCCAACACAGAATTTCCTACTTTATTTCCTTGCTCCTAAGCACTCTATTTATGCCATTTATGTCTGTATACATATTTTAGTGTCTTTTTCTAGTCCATGAACTACTTGAGGGGATGAGCTTTGTCATATTTTATTTACTCCCTAGTCATTAAACACATTTATTATTTGTTGCATATCTTTACTTGTTACTAGGAATGTAGTAGAGACCTTATATCTCTCTCTTAAAATAATAATTGATACTCAACAAGAATCTATATATGTGGAATAAAGACATAAATGACAAGCACTCAAATAATTTGCTTTGAGGCAATTATTTTCAGAAGTGTTAAAGAATGAGAATTATTCATCAGTTGCTTCAGATATCTCCCAATTCTGAATTTCTATTTGAATATTTAGACTTGCAGAGGTTGAAACACTTTTATCCACTCTAGGGTTAATTTAGTTCATTTTCAACATAATTTGAAAAATAAATACATTTACATAAAATTATGCCTTTTACCAACAATGGAAATTAGATTGGTGTTGGTGGCCAGTAGATATTTTCTAAATGGTTTGCTGTTTTCCCAGAATTTTTGTAGTTTCTGCTTTAAATTTCAAACTGAAATACCAGATTGACAGCTTTTTTATTCATTCTATGCTGTTAAAGATAAGTAATATAATATCTTTTATAATTTCACTGTGAATAATTATTTTTACTGAGACTATCTATTCAAATCTGAGTAGAAGTAATTTAGTCTTCCCATCAAATCCTTAAACTTTTCTTTAACTGTTCCTACTAAACAATCATTAAAATTTTTTGTCACACTTCAGGTAACAATGCTACTTATGAATGCTCTATGATGGCTTGCTGTTAAGATTGGAAATCCACTCAAACTCAAAGAAATGAATAGTGTCAGTGATATAATGCTATCTAATAAGTATGGAAGCATTTAAACCCTTCTACTTGTAATAGGATTTATTTCAAGGGAGAAAACTTGAGAGTAAAAGCTCTATGGAAGTAGGTGTGAAATTTGGTGAGGGAGAATGTGTTTCTTTGGAAGACTGCTGTTCTCCATTATGAATGGGGGGAAGTTCTAGCCATTAGTCTCTAGTTTACTGGAAATTGCAGTACAACCAACATAAAGGTAACCAACCACCTCTTTATAAGTGTGTGGCTAAAGTAGATTTACAGCTGTGAGTACATAAAACACAGTTTATTCTTGTATTATTATTTATTAATTATTGTATTATTTTCCATACAAAAAATTGTAAACCCACTTTTGCCACATCCTCAATTTACTGCCACTCGTTAGGTTTTTCTATTTTTCAATGCATGGTTGCTGGGGTCCAACCCCAGCAGGTCCAGGGGTCCCCAAAGGTGTGGACGGAGTCGGCGAAGAAGGAATGACACAGAGACAGCATTCAGTTGATCAGCAGCCTAGCCAGGATCTCTAGCCAAGTTCTGGTCAGGATCTCCAGCAAAGTTCTGGTTAGGATCTCCAGCCAGGTTCTGTGTCCATGTTCTCTTGCTATGTTCTCCAGCCAGGTTCTCCAGGTTCTCCAGCCAGGTTCTGTATGCATGTTCCCTCGCTAGGTTCTCCAGCCAGGTTCAGTCACTGGATTCTAGTCAGGTTCTCTTGCCATGTTCTAGCCAGGTTCTTCAGCCAGGTTCTCTTGCTAGGTTTTGTCTCTAGGTTCTGTGTCCAGTTGTCTTGTTACATCTGTATTTATACCAGTTGATTCCAATCCTACCAATCTCTATTCCAAAGGTTAGGGTGTTTCTTATCTCTATTCCAGGGAGTAAAGATTATGTAGCTTAAGCATGATTGTTCATAGTTAAAGTGATTAACTACCCGCCTGGCACTTAGTTAAGGGGTTTTATTCCCGCCCTAACTTCAGGGGAAAATCCCTACCTGGGGAAACAACCTTTCTCGGAGAGGTGACCTTGGTTAAAACACATAGCGCCAAGAAGGGGAGCAAACATATTAAGAACAGTATGCCATATACGCCAGGTCCCTTAAAACATATGCTGTGCAGATGTTTCTTCCCTGCAGCGACTGTGTCAAGCAGCAAGGATGGAACAGCTCCCAGGACATGGTCCTGAACCTTTCTGGGATTCTATTAACTACTTTTTTGAGGTTAGTGAGGCCAAAAATTTTCCACAGCAAGATTAAGATTTTCTTGTGTATATTATTCTCATTATTTTACAAGTGCATAGTAAAAATTTTAAAAGTCCACATGTTGAGTAATACTGCAATAGATTGAATAAAGAAACAGATATGGCCCTCGTCAGTTTGGCTCAGTGGATAGAGCATTGGCCTGTGTACTGAAGGGTCCTGGGTTCAATTTCGGTCAAGAGCACATGCCCAGGGTTGCAGGCTCAATCTCCAGTAGGGGGCATGCAGGAGGCACCTGATCAATGACTCATCATTGACGTTTCTATTTCTCTCTTCTTCTCCCTCTCTCTGAAATCAATAAAAAATATATTAAGCCCTAGCTTGTTTGGCTCAGTGGTTAGAGCGTCAGCCTGTGGACTAAAGGGTCCTGGTTCAATTCCGGTCAAGGGCACATGCTGGGGTTGAGGACTTGATCCCCAGTGGGAGGCGTGCAGGAGGCAGCGAATCAATGATTCTCTCTCATCATTGATGTTTCTATCTCCCTCTCCCTCTCCATTCTTCTCAGACATCAACATAAATAAATTTAAATATTCATGCACTGGTGGAGTCCCTCAGCCTGGCCTGAACCCTCTCACAATCCGGGACCCCTCAAGGGATGTCAGAGAGCCGGTTTCAGCCCAATCCCAGCAGGCCAGGCCAAGGGACCCCAGCGGTGCAGGAATCGATGCACTGGGGTTCTAGTATGCATATAAGATCTTTGGTTAATCTCTACATTCACTCCCCCCTCCCCCCCTTCCCTTTGATATTCATCAGTTTGTTCCATGTTTCCATGCCTGTGTGTTCAGCGTCTGCCCCGTGGTCAGAGTCCCTCAGCCCGGCTTGTGCCCTCTTGCAGTCTGGACCCCTCGGGGGATGACCACTTGCTGCCTTAGGCCTGAATCCCGGGGGATTGGCTCCAAGATGGCAATCAGACATCCCTCTGGCAGCCCGGCAGCCCTCAGAGGATGTCCACTTACCAGCGGGGAGCAGGCCTAAGCTGCAGTCGGACATCCTTAGCACTCTGAGGAGGCAGGAGAGGCTACAACCACCATCACTGTATTGGCAGCCATCAGCCTGGCTTGTGGCTGAGCAGAGCTCACCATGTGAGAGTCCAGTGACCACCAGAGGGCAGCTCCTGCATTTAGCATCTGCCCCCTGGTGGTCAGTGTGTGTCATAGTGACCAGTCATTCCCAGTCTTTCTGCTGTTAGGGTTAGTTTTCATATTATCCTTTTACTATATAGGATAGAGGCCTGGTGCACGAGTGGGGGCCAGCTGGTTTGCCCTGAAGGGTGTCCCGGATCAGGGTGGGGGTCCCACTTGGGTGCCTGGCCAGCCTGGATGAGGGGCTGAGGGCCATTTTCAGGCTGGTGGGTGACTGAAGCTCTCAACCTCTCCTTTTTTTCTTTTAATTCTGGGATTTGTTACCTTCTATGGCTGTCACTGGAGCTGAGAGCCAGCTCCAGCTCTGAGGCCCGGCTCCAGCTTGAGGCCTCAGCTGCTGAAAACAGGTCCTGGGGTTTGTTTAGCTTCTATAATTGAAACATAGTTGCTTTAGGAGCTGTTGCTTTCAGGCTCAGAGCCAGCCATGGCAGGCAGGGAACCTTGGCTTCCTCCATCACTGGAGCAAGCAAGCCTCATGTTTGCTTCAGCTGCATGGCTGCCGGCCGCCATCTTGGCTGGCAGTTAATTTGCATATCGCCCTGATTAGCCAATGGGAAGGGTAGCGGAGGTATGGCTAATTACCATGTTTCTCTTTTATTAGATAGGATATTGACTAGAGGCTCAGTGCATGAAATTCATGCACTGGGGGAGGGGGTTGTCCCTCAGTCCAGCCTGTACCCTCTCCAATCCAGGAGCCCTCAGGGGATGTCCAACTGCTGGTATAGGCCCGATCCCTCAGGGATCGGCAGTTGAACATCCTTCTCACAATCCAGGACTGCTGGCTCCCAACTGCTCTCCTGCTTGACTGCCTGATTGCTCCTAACTGCTTCTGTCTGCCAGCCTAATCACCCCCTAACCACTCTTCTGCCAGCCTGATGGACACCTAACTGCTCCCCTGCTGGACTGATCGCCCTCCACTGCCCTCCCCTGATGGCACAGTCACCCCCAATTGCCCTCCCTTGCAGACCTGGTTCCCCCCCATCTGCCCTCCCTTACTGCCGGCCTGATTGCCTGCAGCTGCCCTCCCCTTCCGGCCATCTTGTGGCAGCCATCTTATGGCCACATGAGGGCAGCCATCTTGTGTGAGGACATGACAGTCAATTTGCATATTACCTCTTTATTATATAAGATTACATTGCATGTGTCTTTGTTGGTATAATTTGTAGGGTTTTTTTTTAATATAATGAGAGCTATGATGAATTATTTTTACATTTTATTTTCTCTGGACTACCCATAGCTCATGGCTACTAAATATATTGGTGATACTTACCCTAGATTTGTGGCAGTAATATTGCTCACCTGCTTCGAATGACTTGTTTTCTTAAGCTTAATTTTGTCATAATTACAGATCTTTACACTTTTAAATAAGCTTGTACTCATTTCTTGAGCAAGTACATTTTGAGTGATTTTACTGTAATTGACATCAGCTAGACAGTGAAGATACAATGGTGAATAGGAGACCCTTAAATAACTTTTTAATAAAAATCAGGAAAGCAAAATATTAAATAAAAGCTATATTTGATTGTAAGCACCTTGATAGTATGAAATGTGTCTCAAACCTATTTTTTAATCTATTGAACACTGTGCTTGGTGGTAAATGGATTGTTGAATCACCAGAAGGTACTTCTGGGAGGAAGGAGGTAAAACAACTGGCTTAGGATCTAATTCTTTCCTACAGGTGCAAGGGGTGGGTCACCTCAGTAAATAACCTAATAATATTTGGTAAGTCAGAGACCTTATCTCTTAAGAGGATGCCCAGGACCTGTAAGACATGGCTCCATGGAAAATTTCACTATGTCACATAGTATAGACTACACAACAATCTGGCGCATACAATGACAATTTCAGAACATAAATTCCTAAACTGCATCCAGCATGGCCAGCGGTGAATCTGAGGAGTGGCAGTGAAGGATTAAAGAAGACAGACAAGAGAATACAGCTGGGGCTAGGTAGGTTCACTTGTGCCTGGATAAGGATACAGTGACACAGCCTATAAACTGAAGCTTTATTTTATAGTCAGAGCACACAAAGCAAAACAAAGGAAATGATCAACATGTTTACAATGTTTGTGCGAATTTCACTTTGGTTTGGAAGCACTTGCTGCACCTCTCACAGCTCATTAGCTACCTAGGAAGGAACAAGGGAGGACTATAAGGTCAAGCTTAATTATGCTTAGAGGGCTCTGCCCTACAAGCTTGGACTTGTATGTGTTCCTGCCACAGGTTAGACCGAGGCTTGACCCTATAGCCACTCCCTATGAATTCCCACCTTATGTGAGTGATCCTATGAACCTCAAATAGAGACCATATCTAGTCTAAGGCAAAGGATCATATATCATGTATGAAAAATTTAGGAAATTGCCCCTTATCTCCCAGGCCTCTTTGTGCTTTAGCAGAGCCTTTGCCTGTATCCTTGACATTATTTAGTTAAGTGTAGTGTATGCATGAGTACAATTTGACAATCTGATCCTGGTACAGGCTCAGCTGAATGATGGATTGATGAATGAAAAGAAAATCAGGTAAATTTAGATGCCTCTTTTTCAGAAAGCAAGCCAATCTTGTATGGGTTTATGCATGTATTTTTTTGTATATGTATTCACTACCTTGTATCTTTTTAAAAAAATATGTTTTCATTGATTTTAGAGAGAGAGCAAGAGAGAGGTGGAGAGAGAAATGGCAATCAGCTGCCTCCTGCAGGCTCCCTTACAGTTGATAGAGCCTGCAACCAGGGCATCTGCCTTGGCCCGGAATCGGACCAGCCACCCTTCAGTGCACTTGACAATGCCCAACTAACTGAGCCACATGGCCAGTGCTAGTTGCATCTTTTTGGCCTCCTAGTTAGTACATTCACGAATACATGTAGGGTAGGTACTATGTGGAAGGTTAAGTACAGTGACATACCTCTGTATGTCCTGAGCATATTTTGTTTGAGTCAAAAATGAATATAAGGTATTTGCTACCTGGGCAAAATTCAGAGATAAAAAGATTAAACTTGAGTCTCCTTTAGATATTGCTGGCATTTTTAAATTAAAAATAGTAAACAAACAAGTAGCAGTTCCAGATTTGTTATTTACTTATCTCTCCTTTCTAACCTGGATGCTGGCAGCATTCCTACTATAGTCCTAAGGATGACACAGTGGTACTTTACAACACAGAGCCACTGTGCACCACAGTGAGGACTTCACAAACTAAATGAGAGAAGATGTAGGTTACCTATATCTCATTTCTCTTGATGATGTAAAATATAATGAACCCAGTCTGTTCTCTTTAATTTTGACATTAGAAGATCTTAAATGTATTGCTACCAATACCTTGACATATATTATCCGTGAAATATATGCTTTTCTCTTTATTTTAAAATTTGTATATACAAAACACTCTATCAAATATATTTGCATTACACCCCAGTTCCTTTCTAGACACCTAATTTCTATGGTATTTTCTCGGTTTCTTCTGTTTATTATTACATAACTAGTAATAATACCTAAGAATATTAAGATTTGGACATAGGTTTCTAAATATGGGGTGTTCAGTTAGGTTATTGTGTAGCCATATATATATCTACTTTTCTTACCTGTGTATTTTTAATCTGCTCGGTATTTGTAATGCATGAATAACACCAGATCCCTTTTAAAATATATTCTAAAGTAAAAGTTTTAGGAAATATCTTCTTACTTTATAGTATAAAGTAACTTTTCTTATTAGCTCTGGTGAATTAAAGTTATAATTAATTTTTCCTAAAACAATCTTTCTCAATCACTTCAAACTATTTCTCAATTAGAGGTTATGGATTTCCTCCTTTCTGAATTCTCAGCTTGCTTTGCCTTTTGTATGCTGTACATGGCTGTCAGTCTAAGAACTGTCTAATATTATGCCAACTGTTTTAATACAAAAGAGGCATTTAAAAATGTGAATAGCTTTAGTAAAATTTATATTAAACACAGTTAGTCATTATTAGAATAAATGTGCTTTTTCTCGGCATGAATAATTTCTGGTACATGAGTAGAATGAATTCAAGTTTTATTGTTTGAATTTTTAGTTTCCTGTTTTAAGTCTTACCTGCATGCGACTTCTTCATACCTTGTATTAGAGGGGCATTCACATATAAATCAACATTCTTTCATTAGAGCTAGTCTCCTTAAGGACAGTGACTGCACTGTGACTCAGGTAAAGTGGTTGTTTACTGCTTCAATAAAGTAGTAGTTTTATTTGTATGGGAAGGGAAATATAATTTTCTTTAAATTATCTTAAATAGAAGAAACATCTATTGCTAATTCATCTCCAAAAGGATGTTCCAGTATTAAAATTGAATTTTAAATTAATGGTTAAAGAATACAGCATTCTTCAACCTCATTAAAAGAAAAAAGATAGATATACAATAACTGAGATATTTTCAAAATCAGTAAAAATTATAGTCACACAAAAAGATACTTGAATTTTCATGTATCTTCATAATTGGACCCTGGCATATAAGTCATCTCATTTTCCAGTATCACTAAACTTTCTCCAATTAAAATGCTACTTGTAAAATTTCTAAAGAAATTTTATAAAGTATACATACTCCTATGAATAAAGTTAATTATACTTTCTGATCTACCATCAATAGTTTAATAAAAATTCCACTTAAATAATAAAATTAATCATTTGGCTACATTCCCCTTTACTCTTGGCTCTGGGTTGCTCACTTATGAAAATGACATACTATTTATATGGTCAACATTAGTTCATAATTTATAGCTAGTAAAACCGTACTCTCATATTAGCTGTGGATTACGACCTATGTTGATAAAAATATATAATATTTTGTCTTTTTTATTAAGACTGTTCATATATATATGCATATATATATGCATATATATATGCACATATATATACTATACACACACACACACACACACACACACTAGAAGCCTGATGCACGAAATTCATGCAAGAGTAGGCCTTCCTTTCCCCGGCTGCTGGCACCGGCTTCCCTCTGGCACCTGAGACCCATCTTCCTTGCAGCCCAGGCTTCGTCCAGAAGGTTGTCCAGAAGGACATCTGCTCTAAGTAGCATATTATGCTTTTATTATTATGGATGTTTATATATTTATATATATGCCTAATACCTACTGAACCACTGATATTTTTGCTTATTGTGGGGGCATAAATGGTGCATAATGGAACTTCAAATAGATTTTTTTAATAATCATTGAATTAACTCATGAACATATAAAATGCATGGGTGAAATAAAAATTAAGATAACCAAACATTCCTCAATAGTTCTCTAATAGTTGATCAAGAGTGTAAGAAAATGGATGTGCCATCCAATGTCTAAAGTCATTCCAACTATAAAATTCTATACTCTCTTTAGTCCAATACTGGAGGCATAAGGTTGTACAAATTAAACATCAAAGTGTATACCGTATTTTAATGAAAAAAGAAACAATATCATAAAGGATTCATATGTCCAATTGAAAACTTCTCCAACTTAATATATATAAACACTTTAAAAGATGCTGCTTGTAATGTTACTAATGTATTTTAGTGTATTAAAAAGCTGAGTGTTTATTATAACACTAGAGGCCCGGTGCCTAGGAATCGTGCATGGCTGGGGGGGAGGCGGGGGGGAGGGTTGTCCCTCAGCCTGGCCTGCACCCTCTCCAATCTGGGATCTCTCTCGCAATCCAGAACCATTGGCTCCTAAGTGCTCACTTGCCTGCCTGCCTGATGGCCCTAACTGCTCTCCCCTCCTAGCCTAATCCTCCTAACTGCCTAACTGCTCTCCCCTCCTTGTCTGATCCCCCTAACTGCTTATCTGCTGTCCCCTCCTGGCCTGATCCCTCTAACTGGCCATGTGCTCTCCCTTCCTCTCTGTGCCTACAGTAGACCCCTGGCTGAGAAGGACTGAGAGCTCTCTGCTGAGGCCCCGCCCCCATCCTGACAACCCCTCCCTCCAAGCAGTGCCAGGGGCCTGCACATGCCTTGCTGTGGGGGGCCACCGCGGCTCATCCTGATGCCCGCCTCCGGGCTGGGCAGTGTGGCAGGCCTGCGCGTGCTTCCATCGAGAGTGGCCTCCACCTCCGAGGCAACATGACTTTAGCACTGGGCAGGGCAGCACGTGCCTCTGGTGGGGGCAGAAGTCCCCGCCCCCATCCCCACACACCAACTCCTATGCAGCACAGCCTGTTAGGACCAATTAGCATATTACCTCTTTATTATATAGATTAATATATCATCCTGCAAATGTAAGTGTATTTAATAAATAGTTAAAGCAAAGTATTGCAAATTTCACTTTCTATTTCTCAGAATAGAATAGATAAATTCAAGCAATTGTTTTTCCTTAGCGGATTTAGAATAGAAAGGTAAAAGATGTTATCATTTTCACATTTTTTTCATACACAAAGCCAGGAGTAATTGACTCTGTTTTATGGAAGATGATGTATTCACCTTCTCTTATTTTGTTATCACCATCATCTGATAGATTGTTTTGTTAAAAAAAGCAAATTGCAGGTGTCTCAAATGTGAATTACAGTATAGAATCATAGAGACTTCATCTTAGGTAAAAAATACATTTAATAAAGTTGAATAAGATTTCTCTAGCTGTCTATTTGTGTGTTGATGCCCAGACAGATATCAAATTTATAATTCTGGATGGTTATTCAATATTTTTAGCCAGTAAATCTGCTTCTAACTATGCAAACGATGTACATTGCTTACATTGCATCATATCCTTCATAATATCAAAATTGGTTTAATATAATTTTTCTCTCTGTTGGAAAGGCCAAATATTCTGAAGTTTACTTATTTTTTATTTATATTCACCAGAAAAATAAAATGAAAATGCATTGGGAAAACATAAAAAGAACTAAAATAAGAATGGAGAAAATAGTGTTATTAATTATCTTTCTGGTTGAGTGACCTTGTAAAAGTTAATTATCCATGCTGAACTGTAATCTCAGCAATGGAAAATTAATAATGTATTAGTTTCATCTTTTTCAAAATATGTATAATTGATTTTAGAGAGAGAGTAAGGGAGAGGGATAGAGAAATAGAAACATCTACTGGGGATCAAGCCCACAACCCAGGCATGTGCCCTGACTGGGAAATGAACCTGTGACCTTCTGGTTCATGGGTTAACAACCACAGAGCAGCACTGGCCAGGATGTTAGTTGCATCTTAGTCTATATGGTTGTGAGTATATATCTACATATAGAAAAAATTATTTATGTAAAGGTAATATGCTATATAATCAAGCACATATAATACACATATATGCACATATAATATTCTAGAGCAGTGGTTCTCGACCTTCCTAATGCCGCAGCCCTTTAATACAGTTCCTCATGTTGTGGTGACCCCCAACCATAAAATTATTTTCATTGCTACTTCATAACTGTAATTTTGCTACTGTTATGAATCATAATGTAAGTATCTGATATGCAGGATGTATTAAGGCGACCCCTGTGAAAGGGTCGTTCGAACCCCAAAGGGGTCACGACCCACAGGTGAGAACCGCTGTTCTAGATTGTCAATAGGTTTTTTTTTTGTTACTCATTAAAATACTTTGCAATATATAAATCAACATTCTTTCATTAGAACTAGTCTCCTTAAGGACAGTGACTGCACTGTGACTCAGGTACAGTGGTTGGTAAACAATGGGCCCTTAGGGATGATATCCCTGAATGGAAATTTTCCCTCCTCCACAACTCAATGTCCTCCGTTATAGTTGAAGACCTCCTCCTCACCTGTCAACTAAAATAATTCTCCATACTTAACGCTTTTCCAAAGACTTTTTTATTCACTTTTCTAATAACACTAAGTTGTATCAACATGTTAAACTTGAAAATACCACTTTCTTGATTACAGGACTTTATTGGCAGATGGTCAATTTGAAGATTTAGCTCAAACTCTTTAACAAGTTTCACAAAATCATCCAAAATTTTTTCCTTTTCCTTATTCATTAACTTTTTAATATACATGTTTAATGTCTTACATACCAGGTGGTAATGTGATTATTTTATTCCATTTACTATTCCTTCTTTTTTTTTTTTTTTTTTACCACAGTGGATAGCTGTGTCCTTATCCCCTCTTCCAAGAAAAAGACGCAGAATGTATCAGTTACTCAGCCTGCCCTTATTTCAGCCAATGGGAAAGCGGGGGAAACTAGCCCAAGGCCAAGAGTATGCTAGCCACCCCCCTGTCTTTGTGTAACCAGACCCTAGCTGCACCCTGCCCTTGCATCACTAGCCCCCTGCCCTCACTCAACCAACCAGAATTGGCCAAATCAGTGGTCAGAGTGTGCCCCCACCCCCCAACCCCAAGCCCTATAAATTCTTTGTTCCCTTGGGACTCGGGGCTCTCTCTTGCATCCAGTAATGGAGGCGGGGGGGGGGGACCAAGTCCCGGGCTTGCATAAAAGACTCTATGCTTTTGCATCGGACTCAGCTCCCTAGTGGTCTGTCTTGGGGGATCTTGAAATCTGGGCATAACAGTATGAGTTCCCTGTAAATGTTGAAGATTAAACCCTTATTGGTGATAACATTGTCAAATATATTCTCCCTTCAGTGGGCTTTCTAATTGTTTTGTTGATGGTTTCTTCTGCTGTACAGAAGCCTTTTTTAAAAAATATATTTTATTGATTTTTTTCAGAGAGGAAGGGAGAAGGATAGAAAGTTAGAAACATCAATGAGAAAGAAACATCAATAAACTGCCTCCTGCACACCCCCTACTGGGGATGTGCCCTTGACCGGAATCGAACCTGGGACCCTTCAGTCTGCAGGCTGACACTCTATCCAAACTGGTTAGGGCCTGTACAGAAGCTTTTTTATTTTTATGTAGTCCCATTTGTTTATTTTCTCTTTAGTTTCCATTGACCTAGGAGCTGTATTGGTGAAGATATTGCTTTGGTATCTGTCTGAGATTTTGCTGCCTGTGGATTCCTCTAATATTTTTATGGTTTCCCGTCTTAAACATAAGACAGGAAATCATGAGTTCTTTAGATATACATATTAAGAAATCTTTTTAAATACCTACCATCAAGGTATATAAATTATGCTTGCCTTTTGTCTGCATTTTTCTTTCCTCAGTCTAAGCACAAATCCAGAAATATAGTGTGTGTTTAAATTTGGATCTATAATGAAATATTTTATTTTTATTTTACAATTAGGTTTAATATATTAAATTCATTGGGGTGATATAGGTTAATTAAATTATATAGGTTTCAAATGTACCATTCTATGATACATCCTCTTTATTAGTTACCATTTTAGAGCAAGTATATAAACACCAATATACTCTTTGATAAAAGAGTCTTCAAGATGGGGCCAAAGTTTAGTATCTATCATATAAGACATCTTTTATTAATTTCCATATGAAAATTTACATTTTATAAATATAGAGCTTGCATGAGGTTTATCTTTCTATTTAGCCCTTGAGGTTAAATTTTACTTAAGCTTAAATTTCATTTTTTTTAGTTTGTTGTTCAATAATCCTTTATAACTAATCCCCAAATAATATTGCCAGACTCTTTAAAACAACTTTTTATTTTGGTATTTTAATTAATAATATTTTGTTATTAATGGAAAAACTGGAAAAAACTTCAGCAATTGTTGGCTGTGTCACTGTTTTTCCCAGCTCGCCTACTTTTGTACTCCAGAGAAAAAATAATATCTCATGTTGTGCCCCTGGCGTGATTAGTAGACAAAATGTCATTCATCATTTCTTGACCGGGAGTATATAATGAGGTTAAGGTAATCAATAAATATTTCTATTCTTTAATAATGTTTGGACCTGACAGGAAGAAGGCTTCAACGAGAAGATGAAATTTGCCAGTAATATGAGTGTTTGTTCTATATAGACTACACAAAAGTGGTAAGCTGTTGGGATACTAATTGCTTTTTGGGTATGACGATAAGGATATGCTTAGATTTAAAGTTGATATCCTGAGCATGAATAATTCTGTTTTTTTATCTCCAGTCATTCTTCAAATACACTGAAATATTGGCAATCATCAGTGCTATTTTTCATATTATCCTTTAGCACAGGGGTCCTCAAACTACGGCCCGCAGGCCACATGCAAATACAAATATTGTATTTGTTCCCGTTTTGTTTTTTTACTTCAAAATAAGGTATGTGCAGTGTGCACAGGAATTTGTTCATAGTTGTTTTTTTTAAACTATAGTCTGGCCCTCCAACAGTCTGAGGGACAGTGAACTGGCCCCCTGTTTAAAAAGTTTGAGGATCCCTGCTTTAGCATATTTTGTTGTCAGAATGCTTCACTGTGACTGAGTGTCCTGCACTATGAAAGCTTTAGGGAGACGGGTTTGCCTGTCTCTGTAGAGTTATAAGGCATGGAGCACTTTCTCCCTGTCACTTTCCGTCTATAATTTAGATTTTAAAAAGTGGTGGAGAAAGTTTGTTATCATTTTTACTCCTTAACTGAAATACATGAAATCTGTTTTGGCCACAAAATAACATTTTAAAGTAATGTATATTTGACCTATGATGTCAATGTTTACAATAAAAGGAAATGGACTTGAAGGCTATTCACATCTATTTCTAGTGAAAATAACAATAAAGATTATAGTACAAATACATACCAATTTATTTAAAAAAATAAGGTTAGATATTAAATTAGAATGATTAACATAATCAAAATTAATGTAACTGAATATTCAATATTAATATTTCATTAATTTAAAAGATGGTGCCATTTCATTAAAAATGTATATCAATTAAGAGCTTGTAACAATGACATTATACTATGCAGTATAACAGTATTTATATTATTTTTGAGATACCATATGATTTATATTCTACTAGTGGCCCAGTGCATGAAATTTGTGCATGGGAGAGGGGGTATTCCTCAGCCCGGCCTGCACCCTCTCCAATCTGGGACCCCTCGAAGGATGTCCTACTGCCGGTTTACAGGGACCCGGCCTAAACCGGCAGTCAGACATCCCTCTCGCAATCCAGGACTGCTGGCTCCTAACAGCTCACCTGCCTGTCTGCCTGATTGCCCCTAACCATTCTGCCTGCTGGCCTGCTTGCCCCCAACTGCCCCCCTGCTGGCCTGCTCACTCCAAACTGCCCCCCCTGCTGTCCTGATCACCTTCAACTGACCCCCATTGATGGCCTGCTTGCCCCCAACTGGACCCCCTGCTGGTCTGCTTACCCCCAACAGCCCTGCCCCCCACCAGCCTTGTCACCCACAACTGCCCTCCCCTCTTGGCCTCTAACCGCCTCTACCTCAGCCCCGCCACCATGGCTTTGTCTAGAAGAACATCCGGAAGGTCTCCTGGAAGGTCTCCCAGTCTAATTAGCATATTACCCTTTTATTAGTATAGATAGAGGCCTGGTGCATGGGTGGGGCCAGCTGGTTTGCCCTGAAGGGCGTCCAAGATCAGGGTTGGGGTTCCCTTGGGGCATGGGGCAGCCTGGGTGAGGGGCCTGTGGTGATTTTCAGGCCAGCCACTCCCGCATGGTGTGAGGGTCCCTGCTAGGGGTGGGGGTGGGGGGTGGCCAGACTGGGTGAGGGGCTGATGGCTATTTGCAGGCTGGCCACAGACCCCAGCCACCCAAGCTCCCAGTGGAGGCTGGCTGGAAGCAGGTATCTGGGATTTACTTATCTTCTATAATTGAAACTTTGTAGCCTTGAGCAGAGCTCACAGACAGCCAGGGCAGGCGGGAAGCTTGGCTTCCTCCATCGCCGGGGGCAACCCAAGCCTCCTGTTAGCTCTGTGGCCACCGCCATCTTGGTTGGGTTTATTTGCATACTCGCTCCTGATTGGCTGGTGGACGTGGCTTGTGGGTGTAGTGGAGGTATGGTCAATTTGCATGTTTCTCTTTTATTAGATAAGATGATATGAAGAATATTTTCCATATTTTATCATCATAGAATATAAAATGTATGTATCAACTGTGTTTATAGAGACTGAATAAAGCATTTCAACTGAAGAGATTCTACACATCGTTGAAGTATCATATATTCTTCATATTCTTTCCACTGGTTGCTAAAGAAATATATGATTTAGGCATGTGAATATGAAGGACATGATATTTAATGAAATAATGAGCTTAGAAAATATTTAGTTTCTTAAATTAATTTTGTGCTATCAGCTTCAACTCAGAAGAAGCAGGTATTGGTAACATTTTACCAATTTTCTTCTCAAAAACCATGTTACAAACCATGTGTCTGTGTTTGTTTTATTTTAAACATTAGTTTCTCCTCTGGCATTAATAATTTTTACGTGAATTTAATTTTTTGATAGTCCATGATAATACACACAAATATACACACACACACACACACACTTGATTTTTTTGAGTTTTACTTAATCTTAAAGAGACAGATCCAAATATAAGCAATCCAAAGAAAAAACACAGAGTTATTTTTAAAAGTATACTTATATAAAGACTAGAGGCCCGGTGCACAAAAATTTGTGCACTCAGGAGGGGGGTCCCTCAGCCTGGCCTGTACCTTTTCACAGTCTGGGACCCCTCGAGGGATGACCATTTGCTGGCTGAGGCCTGCTCCCCAGGGGATTGGGCCTAAGCTGGCAATCAGACATTCCTCTGGCAGCCTGGCAGCCCTCGGGGGATGTCCACTTGCCAGCGAGAAGCAGGCCTAAGCTGCAGTCGGACATCCTTAGCGCTGCTGAGGAAGCAGGAGAGGTTCCCACCACCACCACTGTACTGGCAGCCATCAGCCTGGCTTGTGGCTGAGCAAAGGTCCTCCATGTGGGAGCTCACTGACCACCAGAGGGCAGATCCTGCATTGAGCATCTGGCCCCTGGTGGTCAGTGTGTGTCATAGTGACCAGTCATTCCCAGGCTTTCTGCTGTTAGGGTCAGTTTGCATATTACCCTTTTACTATTTACTATATAGAATAGAGGCCTGGTGCACAGATGGGGGCTGGCTGGTTTGCCCTGAATGGTGTCCCAGATCAAGGTGAGGGCACTGCTTGGGTGCCTGGCCAGCCTGGATGAGGGGCTGAGGGCTGTTTTCAGGCAATCCAAGCCTGCAACTGAAGTTCCCAGTCTCTGCTTTTTACTTTTTTTTTTTATTCTGGGATTTATTTACCTTCTGTAATTGAAACTTTTGTTGTGGCTCTAGCTCATAGGCCAGCTGTATGAAAGCAGGTATCTTTTGTTTGTTTAGCTTCTATAATTGCAACATTGTTGCATCCCCAGCTCAGAGCTGGGCCCCGGCAGGTGGGGAACCTTGGCTTCCTCCATCACCGGGGGAACAAAGCCTCATGTTCGCTTCAGCTGCGTGGCTGCCGGCCACCATCTTGGTTGGCAGTTAATTTGCATATACTGCTGATTAGCCAATGGGAAGCATAGCGGAGGTATGCTTAATAACCATGTTTGTCTATTATTTGATAGGATAGAAAAACATTATTTGCTCCTATAAAATGAAATAGAAGATTAAAGCAAATAGTTTTATACATTAATACATTTTCAAAATAATGACACTTGAAAGAAAGGATTTATACTTAATAATACTATCTATCTTTATAAATATAAATAATTTTATTATAAATGAAATGTAAAGAAATGCTAAAAAGAAGTATCAAAGTTCTGAGATATCCTATGGGAATCGGGCAAAATGACTAAAACTGTCACTTTGAAACAAGAGCTATATCTACTAGGAACTACTATTCCCTGTTAGAAATTTAATAAAATAATTGTTAATTTATTGGAATAAATTATGTATTAAAGTCATATATAGAAATTTGTACAGATGAAATTTTTGAAAATCATATCATCTACAGGAAATACAGATGTATGTTATTCAACTAGGGTTGGAATGTCTTGGTGATTTTTGTGGGTGATTTCTCTCCATTTTCATGGAGCAGAAGAAATATGTACTGAGACCTCCTGCAAAAACTGTAAGGTATTGGCTTATTGTAGGTATCCAGAACTGTATGCTTTGACATCATTAGTGCCCATCTAGAGATGTCCTTCTTTGGACTAGAATAAGTATCTTTGGCTCTCTTTCTATGACTCTTGATTCCTCACTGTACCAAAAAAAAAAACAAAACATTTACCTCTTTGCTATTATTAGGTTTTGGGAAAACAATGCAGTCTGTCGTTCTGTTTGATATGCCTATGATTTAAATATTGGACAGCAGAAGGATAGTTAACAGAATTTTGAAGAAGAAATCAGCTGCATTTTTCTGAGATGTTAGGCACTATTAGAACATTCAAAGCAGAGTTGTATATGCCCACTTTTTTTTTTCTTTTCTGAATCATGTTTGCTTAAAATAATCGTAATTACTTTGAAGTGCTTTTCAGGTTCTCTTACGTGGTTTATATTTGATATCCTAGGAGATATTTCTCATGATTGAATTTTTTAAAATATATTTTTATTGATTTCAGAGAGGAAGGAAGAGGGAGAGAGAGACAGGAACATCAATGATGAGAAAGAATCATTGATCGGCTGCCTCCTGTAAGCTCCCTGTTGGGGGTCAAGCCCACAACCTGGGCATGTGTTCTTGACTGAAATCGAACCTGGGACCTTTCAGTTCACAAGCTGACGCTCTATCCACTTAGCCAAACTGGCTAGGGCTGCATCTTCTTTATTATACCTCTGAGTAAATAAAGGAAACAATTCCATGATGAAAGATTTGTATCACTTTTTTTTGCACACACCCTCAATTCCTTTGCTCCTTTTTAATTTTATCATACTCATCTAGAACATTTTCTTCCATTTACATCCTACTCTACACTCACTTCATTTGACACAAATTTATCACTCCCTCAGTCTATCAATCTCAATAACTTTCTTCTCTTGGCTCAAGGATAATATGCACTTTATATTTTTCTTCTATCTTTTTGTTTTTCTAAGTCCTCTTGGGTGGTTTTTCTATACCTCCTTAATTTGTAAATATTGGAATGCATAGGGCTCAGTACTCATACCATTTATTTTCTTCCCTGTTTGTTCTTAGGTTTTCATCTCTAAATAACATGTACATAATGATTTCTAAATACATATTCCCAGAATAGTTCTGAACTCTAAACAAATTCTGTGCAATAAAAATTCAGTGATGATAATAATGTTTTATACCCACACTCTCCACTATGGTAGCCTCTCTAGACACATACGATTATTGTGCAATTGAACTATGGCTAGCTGGTGAAACCAAGGAACTAAAAGTTTAAATTTATTTAATTTTAATAAATTTAAATTATCATGTGACTAATGACTATTATAATAGCACAAGTTGTAGATTAATGATTTCTAAGTGTTAACTCATCCTAATCACTTGGATGCCTACTATGCACAATGGCATAACCATCACATTTCTTTTTCTCACACCATTGCTCTCTCTATTGTCCAGTCACACTGATCAACTTGGTGGCCGGGGGGGGGGAGGGGGCGGGGGGGGGGCCCTTGAGCATATTGGTCATTCTCCATCCTCAAAGTCACCGCAATATTCTTCTTTCTGGAATCTAGGTGTAGATATGAAATTATTTTAAGTAATATGAAGCTTTGCCCCATTACACCTCCATTTCTTCCTGGCTCCTTTGTATAGTTATTATCATATATTTTACATTTTTATATATTTTATGCCCATCAACACAGTTGCATAATTACTGCTTTTATATAGCTTTTTCATAACAGAGATTAAAAAAAAGAAAAGAATTAAAAAACACACAAGTACTGAATTTTATATTTACCTATATGGTTATTTTTAATAATGTACTTTATTTCTCCATATGGTTTTGAGGTTTTGAGTTACCTGTAGTGTCCTTTCGTATGAGTCTAAAGTAAACTCTAATATTACTTAGCTAAAGAAATATTATCTAAGTAATTTGCTCCTGATGAGGTCTTTCAGTTTTTATCAGGGGATAGCTTTTCTCCTTTTCCTCCTGTCCCTCCTCCTTCTCCTCCTCCTCCTTCTTCAAATGACAGTTTTGCTAGATATACAGAATTAATACTTTATTAATTATTATTTTATTACATTGAATATGTATTTCCACAGCCTTCTAGTTTCCATGGTTTCTAATGAGATGTCAGCTGTGAATCTTGTGACTTCCTTATATGTAAGACATATTTTTATGATTCTTTTTTGTCAGTAAATTTCAACAATTTGACTATCATGAATGTTGGCATAATCCTCTTTGAGTTTATATTACCTAAAGTTTCTTGAACTTCCTGGATGTGTCAATTATGGTTTACAACAAATTTGGAAAGTTTTTAGCTATTATTTTAATGTATAAATTAGTATGCTTGATGGTGCACTACATGTCTCTAAGGCAGTGGTTCTCAACCTGTGGGTCGCGACCCCTTTGGGGGTCAAACAACCCTTTCACAGGGGTCGCCTAAGACCATCGGAAAACACATATATAATTACATATTGTTTTTGTGATTAATCACTATGCTTTAATTATGTTCAATTTGTAACAATGAAAATACATCCTGCATATCAGATATTTACGTTCGATTCATAACAGTAGCAAAATTACAGTTATGAAGTAGCAACGAAAATAATTTTATGGTTGGGGGTCACCACAACATGAGGAACTGTATTAAAGGGTCGCGGCATTAGGAAGGTTGAGAACCACTGCTCTAAGGCTCTTTTATTCTCTTTATTCATTTTACTTTGTTCCCCAAACTGATCAACTCAAGTTAGCTCTTATTTCAGCTATTGAGGCTCTCCAGTGAATTTTAAATTTTATTTATTGTACATTATAACTCCAGAGTTTCTATTTGGCTCTTTCCTTAGAATATCTCTTTTTTTCATATCTACTTACTAGTCCAGACATTATGTTCATAATCTAATTTAATTAATTCACTTTGTTCCTTTTTCCTCCTTTGAACATATTTATAATAACTGATTAAAGTCTTTGATTAATTTGTACAATATGTGGGCTTCCTCAGGAACAGTCTATCAACTGCTTATTTTTTTCTATGTGCACAGGACAAGCTTTTCTATTATTTCTTTTATCTTTTGTTTAATAGTGATAATTTGAAATAGTATAATCAGGTAATTTTAAAAATCAAATCCCCTTTTCCCACAGGTTTTTTTCTTGTTGATTGTTGTGCTTTTTTATGGCTATGTGTTACAGAATTTCTTGGGCTAATTCTGCAAGGTATTTTTTGCCATGTGCATCCACTGAAGTCTGTGCTGGTTAACCTAGTGATCATTAAATTTTTGAACAAAGATTTTCTTAAATGCCTTTAATCAATAAGTCTTTGCTGAGTGACTTGAAGACATGTTTATGCTCTGAAAGGCAATATAACTTTAACTTTACTTCACACTTATGCAGGACTTCAAGATCAGCACTAGTGAAGAGATTAAGACCTGTGGAGGATTTTCCAAGTCTTATGCACGGAAGTACATATACAGGGCATTTTAGATTCCCAGAAATATTCCAGAGCTTTTACAATCTCCCTATGTGTACCCCATTGTCAGATATATTAAAATAAATAAATAAAATAAATGCCCCCCTTTTTGTTTTTTGGTCATCTTCTTCTGAGTCTAACTGCTAACACCACCTCAGACAGTTGCAAAGTTAAGCAATTCTTAGTAATTATTTTTGACAAGTTCTTTGGAAGTTTGACTGTTCTCATCGAGTGAGCTCAAAATTAGATCAAACAGCAAGCCCTGAAAATAAAGCTTTTAGGAAGCTGCCAGAGCAACTAGTAACAATTCTCCAAGAAGAGTGTCTTTGGGGAGCTTAAACCCATCTGCCTTACCCTGGTGATACTGTGGCTGCTAAAGTTTATAGCTACCATATTTGTGAGACTCTTACTTTTCAAGACATTACAAAACTGAGGAGACAGAATTAGGGCAAGTTAATAAAGATTACAAATTTACTGCTCTTACTAATATTAAGTCTTTTTTTTTTTTTAAGCCATGCTTCTTAGATTGTTAAAAGCTTTAGTTAATCTATAGAGCTTGGTAAAAATAGTTGATTTTTGGCAATTTTTCCAATGTTCTCTGTTTTTATTGATGAGCAGACTTTCAGCGTTTCTTACTCAACCTTTATAGTAGTAGAAAGCTCTAGGGTTATGCTAATATAAACTACTTTAAAAAATAATGAACATTTTGGAGAAGGAAAAGCCTACTAGACTAATAAAGTATGACTTTTAAATATTTAAAATATTAGATGTAGAATGATTTGCTAGAGTGTTGTATTTATATTTTGAAATTAAAGAAAAATTGGATAGCAGAGTTAATCCATGGATTGTATGTGAATAAAAGTTTACATTTACAGATTTATTTCTAGGTACTGATTTTTATATAATTAGATTTTTTAAAAAAATTAACTCACATAATCTTTGCAACATTAAATTGTAGCAGAAATTCAAAAGAGACACACACAGCTCTGGCTGGTATGGCTCAGTTCATTGGGCCTCAGTCACCCAAAAGTTGCCAGGTCACTACTTGGTCAGGGCACATGCCCAGATTGCTGGCCCTTTCCCCAGTAGGGAACATGCTGGAGGCAGCTGATCAATGTTTTGCTCTCACATAAATATTTTTCTCACTCTGCCTCTCCCTTTCTCTCTCTCTAAAAGTCATTTTTTTTTTAAGAGAAGCACAGAAAAGATAGGTTAACTTGACCAAATGTTATTTATAGTAAGTAAAAGAACCAGGATTAATATGGAGCAATCTGATTCTAAAGCTCATGGGTATAGCCATCGTATTTATTTCATGGTTGTAGTATAGACAAGTATAAGTCCCTAGAAATTCCCAGACCACAGAGAAAGAGGCATTTGGTAGTTGCAGGCCATCTGGAAGAATCTCACCAAATGGATGCTACAGGGCTTTTCATAAATAGCTAATTGGACACAATCTTTGCCTGTTCCATCCACAATTTTGTCATTAATTAAATCTGATATAGACTACAGTTTACATTATTAGAACCTTAAGTGTGTACTAACTTAAGATATAGGCCTAAGAAATTAAGGAATCTCATTAACAAAACAATCACTCCAAGGCAAGTCAGCTACAAGTCAGTACTTGAATGAATTAAAAACTTATTAAAATAAGGTAGATGGCCTCCTTAGCATCTTATCACCTCTTTACACAAATTCATTTCAATTTATTCTTAAACACAATTCCTTGATATCTACTATGGTACATAGCATAAAGCAGACCAAAAATACTATTGAATAACTACAAATGAAATTGAGTGTGTTACAAAGTGATGATTCAGGGTTCTAGTTTAATGCTGAGCCCTTTCTTGAAAAAGAATTATTCCAGGTTTCAAATTTCTTAATGGAAAATGAAAAGTTTAAAAAGATCACCTTTGACATTCACTCTAATAAACAATCTATATCTGCTAAATACAAGGATATTTATAGCATAAATTTCTCTAAACCTAAAATTATATATACAAGTATCTATCCTATCTAATAAAAGAGAAACATGGTAATTAGCCGTACATCCGCTACCCTTCCCATTGGCTAATCAGCAAGATATGCAAATTAATCACCAGCCAAGATGGCAGTTAACCGCCAACAAAGATGGCGGTTAATTTGCATACATAAGCACAATGATGGGAGGCGAAAAGGGAAGGATGGAAGAAGCCACCTGCCGGTGTCGGAACCCAGGTGGCAGCCAAGAGCCAGAGAACTGGGCCACCATTGTGATCGGAGAAGCCGGGCCACCTTTGCCGGCCCTGGGCCAGTAATCGGAGAAGCCGGGTGGGGCAGGGAAGAGGGGATGTCTGCCTCTTCCCTGCCCCACCGGCTTCTCAGATCAGGGATCACCAGTGATCAGAGAACACCCAGAGGCAGGGCCAGAGGCCAGGCTGCACCCCTGCCTGGGGACACGGTCCCGGGGCGACACAGCCAGGCCCCAGAATGAGACCCATGAGCCTGGGAATGCGATCCGGTGCCCGGGCAGTGGTGCAACCCCAGCCCCAGAAGGAGACCCAGGGGCCTCCCAAGCAGAGAGTCTCCATGGTCAGACTGTGCAGTGTCGGGACAGGAATAAAGATGGAGGTGATTCAGATGCCTGGCCAGTGGCCTTAGACCAGCAAGCTGGGCCTTTCAGCAGGGACTCGGAGTGGGGGTGGGGTGAGGAAAGCGAGCGGGAAATAGAGAACTACAACTCCCAGGAGGCTTAGTGGCTGGGGCCTGTGTGCCTGGCCATGAAATCAGATGGGCGAGTCCTTTTGCACTTTAAGAGGCTTGCAAGGTTGGAAGTTCTGCCAGGAGCCAGGGAGAAATGGAGCTGGAGCAGAGAGGGGGTCCATGGCAGCCGTGGGCTTTGAGGAGTTCTCAGCACCTCTCTGCTTGGAGCTGGCGCTGCCTCCGCTGTCCGGTGGTCACATCCTGGAAAGCGAGCTTGAGACCGAAGTGGAGTTCATGTCTGGGGGTCTGGGCAGCTCCAGCCTCCAGGAGCAAGATGAAGAGGAGGCAGCCCAAGGCCAGTGGCGGCGGTGCCAAGGGGAACTCAATCGCAGGAAGTACCAGGTGCTGGGTCGGTGCTGCAGGGAGATCAAGTGGGTCCTGAACAGGCTCCATCAGATATAGAGGAAAACACGGAGACTCCAGCAGGAGCAGAAGTTCCTCATGAGGGTGCTGGACTCCTATGGCAACGACTACTGGGCCAGCCAGTTCACCATCTTACTGGAGGACAAGGGCAGCCAGGGCACAGATGCCCCACCCCAGGCAACGCTGAGAATGAGCCTCCGGAGAAAAAGGGGCTGTCCCCGCCCAGGAGGACACTAGCGTCTGCAGAATCCAGCAGCCCAGCCCCTGGTGAGGGGCCCAGCAGTTGGAAGAGGAGGCAAGTGCCACGGGAAGGGTGCCAGGTGGGAGTCCCACTGACTCCAGATCTGGCCCCCATGCAGATAAAGGTGGAGGAAGACTTTGGCTTCAAAGTGGTCGAGGCTCTGGACTCAAGTTGGGTTTCTCGGGAGCCAGACAAGTTGCTGCCCTACCCCACCCTAGCCAGCTCCCCCTTTGACTGACCCCCCAATAAACAGACCCCATGCTCTCCTTGGCAAAAAAAAAAAAAAGCTTATAGAGGCATGCTTATAGGATTAAATAGTATAAATATAGATGTAACAGGACAATAAAAAGAGAACCTGTCTATGATGATCACCTGAACACTGCCTCTGTGTCATTCCTTCTTCGCCAACTCCATCCACACCTTTGGGAACCTCTGGACCTGCTGGGGCTGGACCCCAACATTCCTCTTCTTATAAGGACTTCAGTGAAATGGGCTAAGAGTCACACTGGAACTGCCTCAATTTAATGTAATCCCCTCTTTAAAGATCTTATCTCCACATACAGATACATTCTGAGGTTCTGGGGATTAGGATTTTAACATACATTTTGTTGATTACCCAAATCAGCCCTTAACAACCAGCATGTTTCAGAAAGTAGATTCCTACAGGGTTATTTACCAAACATTCAGAAGTATTTTTAAAAGAGCTAAGGCCCTCGCCCACCGCACGAGCCCCTCCCGGCGAAGAGCGAAGGCCTGGGTTCCGGGCGCCTGAGAAAAACTGGTGCCAGCAGCCAGGGGAAGGGGCCCCCAAGGGACCCCAGATTGCGAGAGGGCACAGGGCGGGCTGAGGGACCCACCCGAGTGCACAAATTTTTGTGCACTGGGCCTCTAGTATATATATAAAAGCCTAAGCAACTGTTCAACCATTAGACCATTCAACCAATAGCTATGATGCGCACTAACCACCAGGGTACAGATGCTCAACACACAGGCATGGAAACATGGAACAGATTGATGAATCTAAGAGGGGAGAGGGGGAGGAAGGAGGGCAGAAAGAGATTAACCAAATTTTATATGCATACTAGAGGCCTGGTGCACAGATTCATGCACTGGTGGGGTCCCTCAGCCTGGCCTGAGAGGGTCAGGTTGTAACTAGCAATCCAACATCCCCTGAGGGGTCCTGGATTGCAAGAGGGGGAGGCTAGACTGAGGGACTCCACTGGTGCACGAATTCGTGCACCAGGCCTCTCATCCTATATAATAAAAGGTTAATATGCAAATTGACCTAACAACAGAACTACTGGTTGCTCTGATGTGCACTGACCACCAGGGGGCAGATGCTCAATGAAGGAGCTGTCCCTTGGTGGTCAGTGCGCTCCCACAGGGGCCACGCCACTCAGCCAGAAGCCCTGAGCCAGGCTCACGGCTGGCAAGTGCAGCAGCAGTGGCGGGAGCCTCTCTCACCTCCACAACAGTGCTTGGAGTGGGCCTAAGCCATCAGTCAGACATCCCTCAAGGGCTCCTGGACTGCAAGAGGGTGCAGGCCAGGCTGAGGGATTCCCCCACCTTCACGAGTGCACAAATTTTTTATATATATGTATATTATATATATATATCCTCCCTCTAACAACCCTCTAATATATATATATATATATATATATCCTCCCTCTAACATATATATGAATCATATATATGTTATATATATATATATATATATATATATATATATATATGATTCAAAAATATACAAGCTACAGATTTTCCTTCAAAAACAGATAACAAAATTATAAGATAGAAATATTCAGATCAGAACAGATCAAGAATATTTTGGTACACTCTGAAATTTTATCATTAACTATGTAGACAGTTCTCATAGATGATGAAAATGCAGCTGAAGTAGTGTTTAATTGAAATGTTCTTGATTAGCCACTGTAACTGTAATGAATGCAAATTTCAGCACTTTCAAAATTATATCCTACTGTGTGAACCTTTTTTATGCAATCAACAACAAAACGAAGTACTGATTTACTAAATGGATCTCAAAAGTTATTATTTCATTGTTAATTTAATCAAATTTTACTTTCTGTCTTCTTAAAAATACATTTTTCATATGCTTTTATTTACATGACATAGGAGGACTCTTTGAAGTCTTAACTCTAAACTGGTAAAGAAAAATATACACTAGAAATTAAATATATTTTAAACCATTTATTTCAAAGAAACAAGCCTCCATCAAAACAATGCAATTATATTGGTATCCCCTTTAAATTAATTAAACAATATCTCTCAAGCACAGTGCTTGGCACCACTAGAGATTTGTTTAAGACCTATACCCTCTGTTTACACAGGCTCACTAAGGTAGTTCCATGATGCAGGAAAAAAGGGGAGTTAACCATTTACAGAAATCAAGGAAAATATTTATTTTGTAAGCATTTTTTTCTGAACATGGAATAAGAGAGTTGGGAAAGAATTATGTCTCCTAATTCAATTGTTTTATTTATTTCACAGGAGAAAACCATACCCACATGTCCACACAACACATTCTTCCGCAATTTGTAATCTGTGTGTATAGTGCAGAGTCTGGAAGATAAACCAGATTCTTGAGTACCTGTTGAGTGCTTTCAGCTAAACTACCATTATCTTGTGAAAAGTCAATTGATATTGCATTGATACTGAATAAATACAATATTGTAATGAGCCAATTGATGTAGGGGTACTTCAGTGTTAATCAGAACTTTCACTCACTGGCCTACACAGTAACGTATCCTTCCTTGTCATGTTCATTTAAATATTCTGTCCTGAGCCAGTTTACTTAGGGAATACACCATAAGCGTGAAGTTTAACTAAGTAATGTTTATGAAATTGGTAATAATGCTTTAAAAGGCTATCATAAATCAATGTGATATTGTTTGAAAGTCATGATTCAATATTTTTTTCCTGGAGGAATTTTTATTAACCCTTCATACAATTTTGAAATCTGTAGCAGTTGATTTGTGTTTTACATCCATCTCTATATTTTCAACTTGTCTACCTGGTGAAACTCCCAGGACTTATAAACACTGTAGAGATGTCATTCATTTCCATCTCTGCATTTGTCTGCAGCCCATGAAGATAGTGGCCATGTTCATACCTTGCATCTGCTTCTTTACCTACCTTTTTTCTAGAAACTTTGAATCTTTTTTTTTTTTTTTTAAATCAGAGGTTAAATAGAACTAATGGCTTCAGAGATTACCCTTAATTCCTGAAGGGCAAGAAGTGAATATCCCAGGCTCCCCCTCTTCTCATGGGACAAATCTTAGGGAATAGAAGACATAATATCTCACTTAATAAATGTTCTATTGGTCTTTTTCCCTTCATTCTTTCATATTTCCCACTGCCACTCTTGTTCTTCCTGGTGTCACCTTTCAAGAGCTTTTCACAAGATTTGTTTTCATAAAACCTTAATATTGGTGATCAAAATTCTTCATTTGTAATTATTTAAATTCTAAAAATGAATCTCATTCATTTCTCACACTTGTAATCACTCATAACCTGTTGGAAGAGTGATGAATGTGAGTTACATAGAATAAAATATGTAAATTGCTTAAGTACACATTTGCATTTTATAGAATTTTAAAATGCACAGAGCATCTCGGAATATGCAGTGGAATAGTGTAGGCCTGAATATGGAAGGCGTGAGAAATTTGGTGTTCAAAGTACAAGAGGTGTTCTGGCAACAGATAAGGGCCCTAAGCTGCTGGATTAAGATTCTTCTAAGATGTGTGTGGGTTCATATCTCAAGTGCAATAGTTTTCTATGAAAATGTTTTAACAGCTTATCTCTATTTTCTCCTTATTCAAGAACCTTCATGTAAGAGTTTGAGATAGTGGATTGTCATGGCTCTGCCTCAGTTACAACAATGCACTTTGTATGTATAAATATTAACCATTCCATTCTAGCGGAAAAAATTATAAAAATATATGATTCAGCATTCTCTCATATTAAAAAATACTAGGATGTTTTAAATGTCATAAAACATAGTGATATAAGAAAGAAAATGGCCCCAACTTATTTTTGAAGCCACTATACACTAGGACAAATAAAGACCCAACATGAAAAACTACATTCTTTATAAATAGTAAAATTCTTAATAATATTATAACTCTTTAACTTAATATACTTATGTGTATATGTATATATGTGTATGTATAATTCTTACATAATAGTATATCCAGCAGAACTAAGTTTGGTTTTTCTAAAGAAACATGATAATCTCACTTATAAAATTATTAACTTAAAAGAAGACAGACACTGTATAATGGGAACTATGCATATATAGATATATACAGTTAACTTAAGCACACTTGGAAACCCTTACACATGTGAATGTGTTTGTAGGTGTCTATCTATGATACTATTTTAAATCTGTTTGTTTCTGCTAATGAAATTTCTTGCCAGGGGAATGTTTCATTCCAATCTGTGTTTGTCTCTCTCAGGTTGTGACACTCCTTTACATCTTCAACATTCATGCTCTACCTCTTCCTGAAATGGAAGCTACTCTCCAATTTTAGGGACCTTACAATGCAGCAAATCATTACACTTTCTTGCCAATTGCCTTTATTTATAGGCCTTAGCATTTTCTTTTGATGTGTATACTTCCATTCAGTGCATGGCAAATGCTGGCTCCTTTTCTTAATTCCCTAGGAAAGTCTTTCTGTTTGGTTAGTGCTAAATCAATCAATGAACCTCTAGCTTTTCCTGAAGCTGTATTGTTTTCCTGTGTCTGTTTACCTCCAAACCTTGGATCAAACAGTGGCTGGAATACAGTAGGGGTGCAATACTTGTTTAAGTAAAGAAGATCAAAATTCTGAAATAATACAAGGGAAAAGGAATTTCCTAATTGAGTCTGAGCGAAAAGCAACATTTCCTTTGGGCAAACACAACACAATTCTCCTGGGTAAGACTATTTAACATTCCCCCATATCTAGTACATCTGTGTATTTTTTCAGTCAACCTCTTAAACGGTGCAGTAAAATTTCACTGTGCTTTTTTTTAATAACAAAAAAATAACAGGGGCTCTCTGAAGTATATCTGAATGCAACTTTGGTTCAATATGATTTTTCTTTTCATCTAATTATGAGATTGTGCTAAACATTAGAGAAATTTGATAGTGTGATATTGTAATACTAATTTATAGTAATTATTTTTATTCATTCAGTAAACATTATTTTATATGTACTTGGTGTTTTAAAATCATTATTTCATTGACTATTTAAGCTATACTACCATGTTCATGTAACAGATATTCATTAATTGACAAAATTGTGCTAGTTTCTAAGAATAACACTCTTTGTATCATTCAGAAATTAAAGTCTAGTAATGGAGACAAATAATAGGACAACTGCAATGTGTGATTGTTAAAATAATAAAGATATATGCTAGTTTTGGGGGAAAAACAAAAAGTTTATTTAGCCCATTTTGGGTGAGTTTATCACTGTAGATATATTTAATATTTAGCTAGTTAGACAGATGACTAACATGAAGATGGAATGGGGTGGGTGAGATAGGAAAAGATATTCTAGTGAAAGAATTTTATATATATACTAGAGGCCCGGTGCACAAAAATTTGTGCACTCGCGGGGGAGGGAGGGGTCCCTCAGCCCGGCCTGTGCCCTCTCTCAATCTGGGACCCCTCAGGAGATAACAACCTGCTGGCTTAGGCCTGCTCCCTGGTGGCAGAGGGCAGGCCCAATCCCTAGGTGCAGCCCCTGGTCGGGCTCAGAGCAGGGACGATTGGGGAGTTGGGGCACCGCCCCCTGTCATGCACAGAGCAGGGCAGATTGGGAGGTTGGGATGCCACCCTCAGTCAAGCTCAGGGTAAGGCTGATTGGGGGGTTGGGGCACCGCCCCCTGTCACACTCAAGGCAGGGTCGATGGGGAGGTTGCGGCGCCACACCCTGTCACGCACAGAACAGGGCCAATCAGGGGGTTGGGGAGCTCGCTCTGTCACTCACAGAGTAGGGCTGATAGGGAAGTTGGGGCACCGGCCCTGTCACACACAGAGCAGGGTGGATCAGGGGGTTGGGGTGCCACACCCTGTCACACTCAGGGCAGGGCCGATGGGGAGGTTATGGCTCTACCCCATCACACACAGAGCAGGGCCCATGGGGGGCGGTTGGGGCGTCACCCTCTATCACCCACAGAGCAGGGCTGATCATGGGGTTGGGGCGCCGCTACTGTCACACTCAGGGGAGGGACGATGGGGAGATTATGGCTCAGCCCCGTCACACACAGAGCAGGGCCCGTGGGGGGGGGGGGGTGGGGGAGGGTTGGGGCGCCGCACCCTGTCACACACAGAGCAAGGCCGATCAAGGGGTTGGGGTGCCGCACCCTGTCACACACAGAGCCGCAGGGCAATCAGGGGGTTGGGGAGCTCCCCACTATCAGGCACAGAGCAGTGCTGATCATGGATGTTGGGGTGCCTTCCCCTGTGAGGAACAGAGCAGGGCCGATAGGGAGGTTATAGCCCCAGCCCCTGTCATACACAGAGCCGCAGGGCCATCAGGGGGTTTGGGCGCTGCCCCCTGTCATGCTGATCCCGGTGCTGGGAGGCCTCACGGCTCCGCTGATCCTGGTGCTGGGAGGCATATTACCCTTTTACTATATAGGATAGAGGCCTGGTGCACTGGTGGGGGCCGGCTGGTTTGCCCTGAAGGGTGTCCTGGATCAGGGTGGGGTTCCCCACTGGGGTTCCTGGCCAGCTTGGGTGAGGGGATGATGGCTGTTTGCAGTTGGTCACACCCCCTTCAGGGTGGGGGTCCCCACTGGGGTGCCTGGACAGTCTGGGTGAGGGGCTGAGGGCTGTTTTCAGGCTGGCGGGTGACGGAAGCTCCCAACCGCTCCTTTTTTTCTTTTCTTTTTTATTCTGGGCCAGCTTTAGCTCTGAGGCTCCAGCTCTTAGGCCTCCGCTGCTGAAAGCAGGTATCTGGTTTGTTTCGGTTCTATAATTGAAACAATGTATAACTCCAGCTCTGAGATCCTGGCTCGCTGAAAGCAGGTTTCTGGGGTTTCTTTTACAATGTTTCAAACTGCAGGCTCAGAGGCTGGCTAGGCAGGCGGGGAACGTTGGTTTCCTCCATCACTGAAGCAAGCAAGCCTCATGTTAGTTTCAAGCTGCCTGGCTGCCGGCCGCCATCTTGGCTGGCAGTTAATTTGCATATCGCCCTGATTAGCTAATGGGAAGGGTAGCAGTCATACACTAATTGCTATGTTTCTCTTTTATTAGATTGTATATATATATATGTGTGTGTGTGTGTATATATATATATATATATATATATATATATATATGTATATGTATATATACATATATATATATATGTGTGTCTAAGTGACCATTATGACAGAATGACCAGAACTACCAAAATGACTGGTTGCTATGATGCACACTGACCACTAAGGAGCATACATACACTCAATGCAGGAGCTGTCCCCGGCCTACAGGTCCTAATCGCCCGATGAGGCCTGCTGGCCAACCTCCCACGGTCCCTCCCCCTGGCCAGCAGGCCCTGATCGGCCCGCTGCCTGCCCACCACAGTGGTGGTTGGTTCCTCCCCCCAGCCGACCGGCCTTGATCGCCTGATCAGGGCTGAACCCAAAGCTGGGACAGGGAACTGGGTAGGTGGTGGTGACTAACCTCCCACAGTGCCTAGGCCTGGGTCTGTGACCTCTCACCAGCTACCTGGGGGTGGGGGTGATGGAGATGGAGGTGCAGTGAGAATGTGTGCCGGGGTCCAACCCCAGCGGGTCCAGGGGTCCCCAAAGGTGTGGATGGAGTCGGCGAAGAAGGAATGACACGGAGACAGCGTTCAGTTGATCAGCAGCTTAGCCAGGATCTCCAGCCAGGTTCTGTCCAGGTTCTCCAGCCAGGTTCAGTAGCCATGTTCCCTCACTAGGTTCTCCAGCCAGGTTCTGTCCAGGTTCTCCAGCCAGGTTCAGTCACCAGGTTCTAGTCAGGTTCTCTTGCCAATTTCTGTAGTCAGGTTCAGTCCAGGATCTTTTGCCATGTTCTCTCCAGCGAAGTTCTTCTGTCTGTAGGTTCTGTGTAGGTTCTGTCTTCTTGGTTCTGTCTTCTAAGTTCTGTCTTCCTACATCTGTATTTATACCAGTTGATTCAATCCTATCCATCTCTATTACAAAGGTTAGGGAGTTTCTTATCTCCATTCTAGGGAGTAAAGATTATGTAGCTTAAGCATGATTGTTCATAGTTAAAGTGATTAATTACCCGCCTGGCGCTTAGTTGAGGGGTTTTATTCCCTCCCTAACTTCAGGGGAAAATCCCTACCTGGGGAAACAATCTTTCTCAGAGAGGAGACCTTGGTTAAAACACATAGTGCCAAGAAGGTGAGCAAACATATTAAGAACAGTATGCCATATATGCCAGGTCCCTTGAAACAGCAAGCATGGACTGGCTCCCGGCAAATATGGGGTGTCTGCCAAGCTCGCTCTCACTACCCCTGCTACCGTCCCTGGAATGCCAGGGCTTGAGCACCAGGGAAGCCCCCGCACTCAGGTTCCAGGCTCTCATGAGGAGCCTGCCCCACACCCTCACAGCCTCTTCCAGGTGAGCTGGGCCACAGACGCCAGGATTGCAAGGGCTGGTTGGGCTCACCATTGATTCCGGTCTGGCCCGGCTCCTGCCCCAGTGGTCTTGGCCCCATCAGGCTCTGCCTCCACCCCACCCAGAGCTCTAGCTGAGGCCCCTGCCTGGGTGCCAAACATGCTTTTGGCTGTGGCCTTGGAGTGGGCACCACATCAAATCTCTCACTCATCATCTGCAGCCCCTCTCGGGCCACCCGGCCCTGCACTCATCACTCCTTGGAGTAGAGCTGTAGCTGCTACTCCTGCTTGCTTCTTCCAGATAAATGCCATGGAGGATGGCGAGTGCAGGCGCAGGATGTGGGGACACGTGCCATTTCCTGCCATGCAGGAGCCAGTCTGTGAGGCCGGCTGAGAGAGAGTGTGCTGCCTGTCCAGTTTCCATGTGGTGCCACTGGACGGCCCAGAGGCCCACAATGCACTCTAGCCCACAGTGTCTGGCTGCACTCACCACATCTCCGCATGGGGACTTGGGCACCGTAACTTGGCAGAGGGTGGCACATGGGGGCTTGGTGGCCCAGGTGCTGCCAAGAGCCCAGAGGTCAGCTGGTACCTGCCCTTCCATGCCAGATGCTCGTGCTTCAATGGCTGTCCAGGCCTAGGGAGTGCACCTGTACACAATTTCGTGCACCAGGCCTCTAGTCTAATCTAATAAAAGAGAAATATGCAAATTGACTGCACCTTCACTACGCCCCAATCCACGCCAACCAGCCAATCAGAGCAACTATATGCAAATTAACCCAACCAGGATGGCGGCTGGCAGCCACGGAGCTGGAGCAAGCAGGAGGCAATGGAGGAAACCAAGCTTCCCGCCTACCCTGGCCGGCTGTAGCCTCTGCTCATGGCAACAAATTTTCAATTATAGAAATTAAATATATCCCAGATACCTGCTTCCAGCCAGCCTCCACTGGGAGCTTGGGTTGCTGGTGGCTATGGCCAGCCAGCAAATAACCACCAGCCCCTGACCCAGGATGGCCACACCCTCATTGGGTGAGGGTCCCCGCTGGGGTCCTTGTCCAGCCTGCAAACAGCCATCAGCCACTCACCAAGGCTGGCTAGGCACCCCAGCAGGACCCTCCACCCTGAAGGGGGTGTGGCCAGCTTGAAAATGGCCCTCAGCCCCTTACCCAGGCTGGCCAGGCACCCCAGAGGGGACCCCCACCCTGAAGGGGCTGTGGTCAGTCTGAAAACGGCCCTCAGCCCCTTACCCAGGCTGGCCAGGCACCTTAGCAGGACCCCCACCTTATCCGGGACACCCTTCAGGGCAAACCAGCTGGCCCCCACCCATGCACCAGGCCTCTATCCTATATAATAAAATGGTAATATGCAAATTGACCCTAACAGCAGAATGACTGGGAATGACTGGTCACTATGACACACACTGACCACCAGGGGGCAGATGGTCAATGCAGGAGCTGCCCCATGGTGGTCAGTGCACTCCCACAGGGGGAGTCTGCTCAGCCACAAGCCAGGCTGATGGCTGCCAGTACAGTAGTGGTGGTGGGAGCCTCTCCCATCTCCTCAGAAGCGCTAAGGATGTTCGACTGCAGCTGAGGCCTGCTCCTCCTGGCAAGTGGACATCCCCCGAGGGCTCCCGGGCTGCCAGATGGATGTCTGACTGCCAGCTTAGGCCCAATCCCCCAGGGAGTGGACCTAAGTCAGCAGGTGGTCATCCCCCGAGGGGTTCCAGACTGCGAGAGGGCACAGGCCGGGCTGAGAGACCCCCCCGAATGCACAAAGTTTTGTGCACCAGGCCTCTAGTCTATATATATTAAAACCTAAGTGATCATTTGACCATTCAGCCATTCGGCCAGTAGCTATGATGTTCACTGACCACCAGGGGGCAGACGCTTAACACACAAGCATGGAATCATGGAACAGAGTGATGAATCTCAGAGGAAAGGGGGGAGGGGGGAGGGTGAGGAGAGATTAACCAAAGATCTTATACACATACTAAAGGCCCAGTGCATGGATTAGTGCACTGGTAGGGTCCCTTGGCCTGGCCTGTGGGGATTGGGATGAACCTGTGCACCAGACTCTGACATCCTCAGAGGGTCCTGGATTGTGAGAGGGTGCAGGCCAGGCTGAAGGATTCCAGCAGTGCATGAATCTGTGGAAAAATATGTAAACAGAACAACATTACAAGTGTTAAAATAGATCCGGAGACACAGAAGCATAGAACAGATTGTCGAATCTCAGAGGGAAGGTGGGAGTGGAAGGTGCAGGTGAGACAGTGGAGAGAGATTAACCAAATAATTTATATGCATAACTCATGGACACAGACAATAGTGTGGTGAAAGATAAAAATCTAGATGCGACTTAAAGTGATAAGGACCTCTTTTAATCCATAATACACTCCTGCAATATGAAGAGTCTGTCGTGAACTGAACCCAACTTTGATTTGTATGGAGATGACCTGGTATTTTAAAGGAAAAAGGGGAAATTGGAAGGGTAGTAAGGGAGTTTCAGTAGAGTGAGAGAAGTGAAAAATAATAATAATAAATGGAAGGGGTAATTGGTACATGTGAAACCCATCTGAGTTTATTAAATGGGGCCTGTCAGAGTTATACTCCTAATGTGCCACAGAGACTGGGAGACAGGGACACAGTTGTAAGGTATTGACTGCAACCAACAGTGAGTTCTTTGTGCAGCCTTGAGTTTTCCCAGGCAGGCACTTTGAGGGGCCCTAGGGTCATCCTGGTGACACAGTCTTGAGCTGTTAGAAACAATGTTAGTGTTTTGGTCCAGTTGTTATGGGCCAAGGTTGAGGAGTAATCAAGAAGAGGGCTCAGAGGAGCCTGGGAGGAGGTTGGTCAAAGAGGGAATATTTGTCAAGAGAATTGCATATATACAACAAAAAGGCAGAAAAAGTAGGTGTTTTATTATTTATTTTTTTAAAATATATTTTTACAGATTTCAGAGTGGAAGGGAGAGTGAGAATGAAACATCAATGATGAGAGAGAATCATTGATAGGCTGCTTCCTGCACTCCACACACTAAGGATTGAGCCTGCAACCCAGGCTTGTGACCAGACCAATAATCAAACTGTGACCTCCTAGATCATAGGTTAGTGCTCAACCACTGAGGCATGCTGGCTAAGCAAAAGTGCTTTAAATGTATTAAAAATAATTTTTTTAGACATGATATACTAGGTTTTGATGCAGTAAGAAATTAAGAAATCTAATGATTTAACACACCAGAAGTTAATTTCTCATATATGTCAAGTCATCTGTTCTTTTTTTAAAAAAAAAAATATCTTTATTGTGGAAAGTATTACCGATGTCCCCGTTTTTTCCCCATTGACCCCTTCTACCCCAACCCCTGAACCCCCATCATTCAAGACCTCCACCACACTATTGTCTGTGTCCATGAGTTATGCATATAAATTATTTGGTTAATCTCTCTCCACTGTTCCACCTCCACCCTCCACTCCCACCTTCCCTCTGAGATTCGTCAATCTGTTCTATGCTTCTGTGTCTCCGGATCTATTTCATTCATCAGTTTATTTTGTTCATTAGATTCCACATATGAGTGAGATCATGTGATACTTGTCTTTCTCTGACTGGCTTATTCCCACTGTTCTTGATGGCAACTCCTTTCCAAGTGGTGACTCAGAGGTGTGATGACTCTGCCCTATAGCTAATGCCTCCCAGGTGGCTGCAGCTGGGAAAAGAGAACAGGAGGAACATGCAGGAAGTAGTCATTGCAGAAACCCAGGAGTCACCTTTATTATTTCTACTCAGAGTTTTTCAGCCGGAACTAACCACATTGTAAGCGAGAGAAATCTAATGTAAACTAGATTACATAGAAAATGGGGATTCAGAGAAATAAATTAGTATGTTTTTTTTTAAGTGAAAAAAAATATTAAGAATGAATGCCTTGGAAAAGGAATAAACCAAACATATAACTGAATATATCCACAGCAGGGATTTACAGAACTTCTCTGACACAAAGACTCCCCTAAGAAGCTGATAGGTTGGGGGGGGGGGGGGGCATCAACAGGCATGAAAACCGAGATGCAGCCCTAGCCGGTTTGGCTCAGTGGATAGAGCGTCGGCCTGCAGACTCAAGGGTCCCAGGTTCGATTCCAGCCAAAGGCATGTACCTTGGTTACGGGAACATTCCCAGTAGGGGGTGTACAAGAGGCAGCTGATCGATGTTTCTAACTCTCTATCCCTCTCCCTTTCTGTCTATAAAAAAATCAATAAAATATATTTTTTTAAAAATTGAACACTATTTAAAAACAAAAACAAAAACAAAAAACGGAGATGCAACAGGACATCGGGGGATTAACATCAGCTAAAGCCAGGATAGAACTGAATCGACAGGAAAATACTGAGAAGCCTTGCCGGAGAAATTATCTCAGAGTGTCTGTGCCAAGAAAAGAGATATATTTTTATCAGCACAAGCACAGACCAGTTGCATCCCTCTGCAGTGGTGTGAGTTAAACTTCCCTGAGTCTAGACTTAATCCCAATACATGGGGCAAGTGGACCAGCTCCTTAAACTAATTAAATATTAAGTTGAAGTGACTATTAAATCACTGGAATTGAGCTAATTTGGCTGAAAATATCCAGATTAATGTTTTAGCTTCAAACAGACTGGAGCTCAGAATCAGACTTTTAAATCAGTGCCAGAATAAAGAACTTCATGGAAACTTGTAATATTGTTCTGCTTACATATTTTTCTAATTTGCACTAAAAAGCAGAAGTGATAGTGAATATTAAAATTTAAAAGGTGCCTTGAAAAATATGATTAGTAGCTTGTTAATAACATAAAAACATACCATCAACCTATGAATCAGGAGGTCATGGTTTGATTCCAGGTCAGGGCTCCATCCTCAGTGTGGGATGTGCAGGAGGCAGCTGGTCAATAGTTCTCTCTCATCATTAATGTTTACATCTCTCTCTTGCTCTTCCTTCCTCTCTGAAATCAACAAAAAATATATTTTTAAAAATGCCAAGCACTTGGGACATAGTGTAGTTATTTTTTTCTTCTGCTTTATTACGAAACTTTCAAATCCAAAAGTACTTCCTGATTGATACATATGACCCTATCCTCTTTTTTTTTCCTTTTTGCATTTTCTGAAAATAATGCATAGTAATAATAAAATATAAGGTGACCTATATAATTATAATAGCATACTAAATTTACTTAGTATGCTTCTCAAGTTTAGAATTATTACCACAAAGTTAATATTAGGTGAAAGGCCTAAAGGGAAGTTTCATTACTAGTAATCATTTTATTTGTTTTTAAAATATATTAATCTTACAGGGAAAAAATTAACTAATCCTTAACCTCAACAGGCTTATTTTTATGTACATATTTAGATACATATATGATTATGTATATATACAGTACACATACATACCTTCATATACATGTCTATACATTTCATTTAATTCTGTTTTTGCTTTTATGGATTCTGATGAGAAATCCATTGTAATTCTTAGCCTTATTCCTTTATAGTTGAGTGGTATTTTTCTTTTAATTTATTTTAAGATGTTTCTTTTTATGTTTGGTTTTTGGCAATTTGAATATACTATTCATCTGCATGTTTTGTGGATTTGGGGTGTTAGTTTTCTGCTTGGTGTTCCCTTGCTTCCTGGGTGTGTAGTTTGATGTCTGTCATCAATATTGTAAAGCTCTAAAACATATTGATGCAAATATGTCTGCAGTCTATACATTATCCATTTTGGTATTGTCCCACAATTATTAAAAATTCTATTTTAATTTTTTCCCTTCTTTCTTTTTGCTTTTCAATTTCAAAATTTATATTGACTTATATATTTTTTAATTTAAATTCTTCATTGTTTAAGTATTACATATGTCTCCTTTTACCCCCATTGACCTCTCCCCAGCCACGCCCAACCCCCTTCCATGCCCTTACCTCCTCCACCCCCCACTGTCTGTGTCCATTGGTTATGCTCATATGCATGAATACAAGTCCTTTGGTTGATCTCTTACTGCCTCACCCCCTGCCTTCCTTCATAGGTTGGACAGTCTGTTTGATGCTTCTATGACTCTGGTTCTATTTTTGTTCATCAGTTTATTTTGTTCATTATATTCTGCATTGAGTGAGGTCATGTGATATTTATCTTTCTCTGACTGGCTTATTTCGCTTAGCATAATGCTTTCCAGTTCCATCTATGTTGTGGCAAATGGTAACAATTCCTTCTTTTTTTACAGCAGTGTAGTATTCCATTGTGTAGATGTACCAGTTTTCTACTCCACTCATCAGCTGATGGGCAATTACACTGTTTCTAAATCTTAGCTATTGTCAATTGTGCTATGAACATAGAGGTTCATATATCCTTTTTGGTTGATGTTTCTGTTTTCTTGGGATATATTCCTAGAAGTGGGATTACTGGGTCAAATGGGAGTTCCATTTTTAATTTTTGAGAAAACACCATACTGTTTTCCACAATGACTGCACCAGTCTGCATTCCCACCAGTAGTGTGCTAGAGTTCCTTTTTCTCTGCATCCTCACCAGCACTTGTCATTTGTTGATTTGTTGATGATAGCCATTCTGACAGGTATGAGATGGTACCTCATTGTTGTTTTGATTTGCATTTCTCAGATGATTAATGACTTTGAGTATGTTTTCATAGATCTCTTGACTTTCTGTATGTCTTCTTTCAAAGTGTCTATTTAGGTCCTTAGCCCATTTTTTGATTGGATTGTTTATCTATTCTCTAGATTATTAAACCTGCCACCTACCATTTTGGAGTGAATTTCCTTTTTCTTTGTTTTCTCCTTGCCAATTTCAGATGATATCTCAGAAGCTCCCTGGAAGGTAGCAAAGTAAAAATTCTCTGAAGAGTAGTCTATTGTTATGCAGAAGGCTCTGGACATATTTTAGAATAGCTACTCTTCCTCATCTCTTGCCAAAGGTATGAAAGGATCTTTCTTAGATTCTCATGATGAACATACTAAAGTATGAGAACACCTCTAAGACTGTAGATCCCATGGGGGTTATCATTTTCATTCTAGGCTACATTCAATCTCAATCTGTGTTTACTTTTAAGTGTTTCTACCACTTTATGGCTCCAGCAAATTCTGCTCCAGGTAAACAGATCTTGGTTGCTGTATCTCTCTCTTTTATTTTTTAAAATATATTTTATTGATATTTTACAGAGAGGAAGATATTTTACAGAAACATCGATCAGCTGCCTCCTGCACACTTCCTACTGGAGATGTGCCCACAACCAAGGTACATGTCCTTGACCAGAATCGAACCTGGGAGCCTTCAGTGCACAGGCCGATGCTCTATCCACTGAGCAAAACCAGCTAGGGCTGCTGTATCTCTCTTGATGTACAAATTTCTTCAGATTTCAGTGTGGCAGTTTTCACCTGCAGCCTCAGTTTTCTTGTGGATCCAACAAAAGGCACTGATTTTTTGTTTCTCCACTTTTTTTTTTCTATTAGAACGATGAGAACAATGAATTCCCAGCTCTTGAAATGTCAAAGCTGAAATCCCAAGTCACTTTTAATGGGTGATTATTTTAGGTATTTTAAGAATTTCAATTGGTGTATAGTACAAGGTGGAAATACAAATCCACTTTTCTCAAATTTATTGACTCATTATTTAGAAAATGTATTATTTCCCATTCTAGAATACAATCAAAGTAAGGGTGTGCCATTTGTTGTTGTTGTTGTTTTTCCTTTTGTTCTCTAATGTATTTACAGCTTAAGGAACAGTTCTTAACTTGCACTAAGTAATAATTAAATATTTGTCAATTTAATGAATATAAATAAGAAACTACTTCTGAGCTCCTAGACTTTTGATTTACAGTTACTTTGTTTATTTATATTTCGCTATGTCAAAACCAATATTTTACAATAATAATAGTTATATATATATATATATATATATATATATCTTGATATTTGTAAGATAATTCTTCCATATAAAATTTAAATCAGAATAAAATGCCAAGGTAAGCTCTTAGAAGATATAATTTCATTTTAAAAGAATCTATCCTATCTAATAAAAAGGGAAAATGCTAATGGACCCTCACACCATCGCAAAAATCGTGGCACCCACAGCCAATAAGGAGGGAATATGCTAATTGACTGCCCCGCCCTCAAAGATGGCAGTGCCCACAGACACAAGATGGCGGTGCCCAGGCCCCCCCCCCCCCACTGAAGGGACTGGGGACTCCTAGAGGTGGGCCCCACTTTGCCACACACCTGCCTCTGGAGTCCCCCAGCCGCCTCATATGGTGGCTGCCCAGCCGCCCAGGGCTACCCAAGGCTCAGGTAACCAGCGCCAGCTGAGGCTTGCACTGCCGTCAGTGGCAGAAGCAGAGGTGTGATGGGGCATCGACTTCCCCTGATCACTGGGTTGCCTCCTGACCTGAGGGCTCCCGGACTGTGACAGGGGGCAGGCCAGGCTGAGGGAGCCCCCTTCAGTGCATGAATTTTCCTGCACTGGGCTTCTAGTATACTTATAATATGAAACCTTTTCCATAAGAACATACCTCTGACTTTATTTAGATCTTTATTGTGTCCTTGTATTAAAGTTGCATATTTTTAGCAGAACATGATTTAATTGCTTACAAATTGTAAGAAGAGTTTGAGGAACAGTGTTTAGGCTAGATCTCCAGGAATGACTTCTTGGACAGAATCAGGTACTGACATGCCAATGAATTTTACCCTTGCCATAATCAGAAACTTGGCACAGAAGAAGTCAATAGTCCCAGCTGCTGGCATTGTGATAACCCACATTAGCCATTTTGCCTGGACCAGGAAAGTGCTACCAAAAATGTTGGCTTCAGAAGAACACCAGCTTCAGTGCAATTCAGAGATCAGAACGCTGTTTCTACAATTATTGGAAGTGCGAATAAATACCTTGCACATTGCCAAATTCTCCGTGTAACGTGGTTCCAAATTCAAGTCCCAGTTCAGTGGGGTACACTTGATTGGCAGAACTTAAATTTCTTCTGGGACCCAAATTACAAAGGACTATGAGAAATACAGTTTTCAGTTTTTCTACTGATGCAATATAATATCACACTTAGAAGTAAAAAAGGTGGTGGTAGACCTAATTTATCCTTCTGCCACACTGTCAAAATCTTTTATAATTATCTCTATGAACGTCTTAAATGTCTTAGTTTTCTTCTGATTATTTTATTCTTTCTTTCTATTGTAAAATTAAACAAAGTAAACTATCTTCCAGTTATTTTACAATAATTTAATATCCAGAAAATTGCATAACTTACAATTTCTAAATGTTGTAACTTATGCTTAAACTAGAGGCCTGATGCATGAAATTCATGCACTGGGAGGCAATCTCTCAGCCCGGCCTGCACTGTCTCTCAGTCTGGGAGCTCTTGGGGGATGTCCAACTGCCGCGGAGGTGGGAGAGTGTCCTGTCACCTTCACTGTGTTTGCCAGCCTTGAGCCCCACTTCTGGCTGAGTGACGCTCCACCTGTGGGAGAACATTGACCACCAGGGAGCAGCTCCTGCATTGAGTACCTGCCTCCTGGTGGTCAGTGCATGTCATAGTGACTGTTGTTCCTTTGTTCGATAGATTTGCATATTACACTTTTATTATATAGGATATTTATGTAGATAAAATTTTATCTACAAATAATTACATTTTCTACTGTTTTTGTACAATTTATTGTTTATGTATTTATTTACCTGTGTTCTTTTTTGTGGTTAAGGCCTAGCATTAAGACTCTATATTATGTGCTGCTTTTATAGCTGGTAAAATTGAGAGTGACTCAAATGGCCTAACTACAAGTTCCCCTCCCCACTCTGCTCCCATGGATAAGGTGCCCTCGGTACTATCTCCTTGTCAGAAGGAATGAATACAGTCTTGCTTATCCCTCAATAGTAAGTTTCATTTCCCTGCTAGATGTGGAATTATTCAAACAAGACAATTTCCTTCTCCCCTAGGAATCATAGAGCTCCCCCTCATTTTCATACTAAAAAGCCTGCCTCACATACCTCCTAGTTGTTTGATCTGTTCCTGGGTGTACAATCCATATAGCTCTGAGTGTTGTGCTGTGTCGTCTTCCCCCATACTATGAGTACATGCAACTAACCAGTTTCTGAAAATATCATCTGCACAGTGTGGGTTGGGTTGACTTTAGCCAAGCCCATATCTCTAGGTAAGGAATCCCTCTCTCAATAATAACCTGAATAGAAGATAATTCAAACATGGTTTGAGCCCTAATCTAATGTGGAAAAATAGAATTAGTGTATTTATTGTAATGAATCAACTTTTTATTTGAGTACCCTCATTTCTAACATTGTTAATTTTTGTTTTATTACTCATAATTTACTTGTGTTTATGCTTATCCTCTTTGCTTAAGTTAAATATCAATCTTTTTAATTTTTAAGATTTCTCATTTTCTAATATAAGAATTAATGCTGTAAATTTCATCACATCTCACAAGTTTGATATTTATTGGTTTTATTATTGTTCAATTTTAAGCATATTTAAATTTCAATATTTATAACTTTTTGACTCATCAGTTATAAGGAACTATATGGTGGCTTTTATACCTTCTCTTATTTTTGAGTCAAATAGAAATTCTACTATGATCAGAAAACATTATATTTATAATTAATCTATGAAACTTGTTGAGACTTGCTTTAAGACTTTGTGTGTTGTCAAATATAAATGTTTTATGTGAACTTTAAAAACAATAAGTTTCTTCTAATTGTATGCAGATTCCATATCTGTCTCTTAAATCATATACTCATTATGTTATTCAAATGTTTTATACATTTGCTACTATTTTTCTTTTTAGTTGCTCAGCTGAGAGAATCCAGTATCCAGAATCAGTCCCTGCCAAATTTCCCCGAATCTCCCCTGTCCTAGGCAACCACTAATTCACTTTCTGTAACTATAGAATTGACTATTCTGGACATTTCATATAAATGGAGTCATACAATATGTAGTATTTTGTAGCTGGGCTTCTTTTACTTGAACTGTTTTCAAGGTTTATCCATGTATGTGTCAGTACATAATACCTTTTTATGGTTAAATAATATTTCATTTTATAGATACAGTACATTTTAAAATGTACTTATCAGTTGATGGACATTTGTCTTTTTTCTACTTTTTGACTATTATGAACAATGCTACTATGAACAAATTTTGTGTGGTTCTGTTTTTATTTTCCTTAGGTATGTACCTTGTTGGGGAATGGCTGGGTTATTTGGTAATTGTATACTTAGCTTTTTGAGAAATTGACAGCCTTCTTTTCAAAGCAACAGTCCATTTTGCATTCCCACTAGCCATGTATGAGATTTGAGCTGTCACCACATTGCTGCCCAAACCTTGTAATTATCTGTCTTTTTGATTATAGACAGTCTAGATTATGTGAAATGGTATCTAATTGTAGTTTTGATTTGCATTTCCATGATGGTTAATGATGTTGAGAATCATTTCACAAGCTTATTTGCCATCTGTATATTTCATTCGGAGAAATGTCTAGTCAGATGCTTTGACCATTTTTAATTGGCTTCTTTTTTTATTACTGCTTTGTACTTATTCTTTATATATTCCAGGTACAAATTTCTGATGTGATCTATAATCTGAAATATTTTGTCTCTTTTTGTTGTCTTTTTACTTTCTTTATGATGTTTCAAGCACAAATGTTTAAGTTTTGATGAAGTACAACTTATCAATATTTTTCTTTTCTCACTTGTGCTTTTGATGTCATATACAGGTAGGCTTTCCCTAACCCAAGGTTACAATTATTTAAATTCATATTTTCTCTAAATGTTTTATAGTTTTAGCTCTTCCATATACAACTATAATATGTTTTAATTTATTTTTATGTGTGAAATGAAGAAGGATCTGCTATGGATTGAATTGTGTCCTGCAGAAAGCTATGCTGAAGTCCTAACACCCAATACTTAAGAATGAGATCTTATTCAGATTTAGGGTCATTTTAGATCAATTACTTTACATGAGGTCAAACTGGAGTAGGATGGACCTTAATCAAATATGACTGCAGTCCTTACAAACAGAGAAAAACCTCATGTGAATACATAGGCTGTAGGGAGAGGCTCTAGGGCAGGGGTGGGCAAACTTTTTGACTTGAGGGCCACAATGGGTTCTTAAACTGGACCTGAGGGCCGGAACAAAAGCATGGATGGAGTGTTTGTGTGAACTCATATAAATTCAAAGTAAACATCATTACATAAAAGGGTATGGTCTTTTTTTTTTTTTTTTTTTTTTTTTTTTAGTTTTATCCATTTCAAAGGGGCCGGATCCGCCCGCTGGAGGGGTTTGCCCACGGCTGCTAGGGTCAAGTCTCGAGCTGACCTGTGGCAGGGCCACAAACAAGTCCCAGCCTGGAGGGCAGAGTTCTCCTAGCATAATTAAGCCTGGCCTTGTAGCCTCCCTAATTCCTTCCTAAGTAGCTAATGGGCTGTGGGAAGTGCAGCAAGTGTTGCCAAAATAAGAACACTTGTATACATGTTAATCCACCCTTGTTTTAATCAGACTATAGAATAAAGGATCGGCCTGCAGACTGGGTCTTTTGTGTCCTCATCCAGGCACGAGAGATCCACCGAGCCCCAGCTGTATTATCTTGTCTGTCTTTTCTTCAATCCTTCACTGCCCTTCCTCAGGTTCACCCTTAGGGAAACATGGCCCTGCCAACACCTCAATTTCAGGTTTCTTGTTTAAGAACTGTGAGAGAATACATTTCCATTCTTTTAAGCTAAACAGTTTGTGATTCTTTGTTACAAAAGCCTTAGAAACTATCATAGATTTTAGTACTAGGAATTATGGTGCTTTTGTAACAAACACCTGAAAATGTGAAAGTAAATTTGTAATGGGGTAATGGATAGAAAGAAGCTGGAAGGATTTTGAGGTACTTGATAGCAAAGCCTAGATGTCTTAAAGATATTTTTCATAGAAATATGGATGCTAAAAGTAATTTTGGAAAAGGCTCAAAGAAGTGAAGTAGACTGCAGAGAAAACGTTTATCGTCTTAGAGAATATATATACCATCAGGAACAGACTTGTGCTAGAAGTGTGAATGTCAAAGGTCCCTCTGGAGAAGACTCAGACAAGAATGAGAAACATGTTATTAGAAACTGAATGAAGGACTCTCCTTATAAAGCGATATAAATATTGGCCAAATTGGGTTCTGCGGTTCAGTATTAAAAAGTAAACTTTGTAAGTCTACTTTGTAGGTAGACTTAAGTATTTAGATGAAGAGATTTCCAAGCAAAGTGTAGAAGGCATAGTTTGCTTTCTCTTTGCTGTTATTAGTAAAATGAAAGGAAAGAAAAAAAAATCTTGAGAAGGAACTATTAAGCAAAAGGGAACTGCACCATTTATTTAGTCTTCAATTTCTTTCCACTACATTTTATAGCTTCCTAATGTATGTCTTGCTCTTTTGTTAAATTTATTAACTATGTTATTATTCGTGATAGTATGGTAATGAAATTTTCTTAATTCCATTTTCTGACTGCTCATTGTTATTGTGTAAGATTACAATTTAGTTTTTGGCATGTTAAACTAGCACCCTGAAAACTTGCTGAACTCATTTATTAGTTCTAATAGATTTTTTAGTGGATTCTTTAAAAATTTTTATCTACAAAATTATGCTACCCACAAATAGGGGTAGTTTTATCTCTTCCTTTCCTTTTATTTAATTTTGATGCCTAATTGCCATGACCAGACTTCTGGCAGGATGTTGAACAGAAATGATAAGAACATTTTTATCTTGTTCCTAATCATAGGAGAAATCATTCAGTTTTTCTCATTAACGATAATGTTGACTGCTGGTTTTCATTGTCCTAGGGACACAGGATGAAGAATCCATTCATATATATATATATATATATATATATATATATATATATATATATATGGAAGAAAGAGATAGAAACATCAATGATGGAGAGAATCATTGATTGGCTGCCTCCTGCATTCCCACTAGGGATCCAGCCTGCAACCTGAGCATATGTCCTGACCAGGAATCAACCCCCTTCTGAATGCCTCATTAACATGGCATAGAATCTCCATTTCCCATATCTCACTGGCTAGATTCATATTTTTTGCTACTGAATGTAATAAATTCTATTTTTTATACAAGCTAAAACATTCAGTGTGAGTGTTAATTTTCTAATATTGAAAGTGTTTTTCTCTTCTGTTTTTATTTATTTCAAAGAAGTGTGCTATATTCTGGGAAGTGATATTTTTATACCATGTACGATCTGAGTGATCACATATCTAAAAATTGAATAGACATCTCTTCACCCTTGCCCTCTTAAGGCAATAAAGCACGTTAGTAATCAGTTGTCTATTTGGGCCACTTTGGCTAGAGCATAATTGAGATTAAACCAATGGTAGGGAAGTTGCCTAAAATATATATGTCTTTTCTCACTTATTTGAATATTTCATAAGTTTTTACTAACATATTTGGCATGATAGTAGGTGCAAATTTTACAAGAAAGGCCCAGTTGAGATATGTACATGCACATGAACAGATTTTTGTTTACCAGATTACCAGTGATCTGATATTAGAATAAGGAAATTTAAATAAAGATAAAAGAGTGAACATGCAGATTCATAATCCTCCCTTTATTTCGTAAAATATGGAAATAATTTAAACATACTTTTAAAATATGAAGATGAGCTCTAACCAGTTTGGTTCAGTGGATAGAGCGTTGGCCTGCGGACTGAAGAGTCCCAGGTTCAATTCTGGTCAAGGGCATGTACCTTGGTTGCGGGCACAACCTCAGTAGGGGGTGTGCAGGAGACAGCTGATCGATGTTTCTCTCTCATCGATGTTTCTAACTCTCTATCCCTCTCCCTTCCTCTCTGTAAAAAATCAATAAAATATATAAAATATAATAATAAAATAAAATATGAAGATGAGCTTGAAGTCAAGACAGAGAAAAATCCAAAGTTTCAACAATGTTGGAGTCTTGGGTAGAATTTAAAGATTGGTTGCTTTCAGAGGACCAGGACCAAACACGTATTTTCTGTGCTATAGTTTAGTGTAGACACAGGAGGGGAATTTAGGCAAAGGATGCTTTGCACAGCAAGGGGCTCAGTTTATTTGAATCTAAGAATGAGTACTACTCTCATTAGCGTACAGAATAAAAAACAGATAAATAAATATCTGAATTATTGATTGAAATGAGCCTATTATCCTAATCCATGGCCTTAATAGTAACCAAATAACTAAGATTATAAACTCTTGCTTGGAAATAGGTTTTGAAAAGAAAGCAGTTTAGAGAGAAACAGATTTTAAGAACTATCTATCTTTAACAAAGTCATTGAAACATGGGTTTGGCATGGGGGACAAATCAGTGGTACAGAAAAGAGACCAGAAGAACAGTCCTGCCATGGCCATTTGCCGGGGTCCAACCCCAGCAGGTCCAGGGGTCCCCAAAGGTGTGCACGGAGTTGGCGAAGAAGGAATGACACGGAGACAGCGTTCAGTTGATCAGCAGCCTAGCCAGGATCTCCAGCCAAGTTCTGGTTAGGATCTCCAGCCAGGTTCTGTAGCCATGTTCCCTCGCTAGGTTCCCCAGCCAGGTTCTGTCCAGGTTCTCCAGCCAGGTTCAGTCACCAGGTTCTAGTCAGGTTCTCTCTCTCTCTTTTTTTTTTTTTTTTTTATTGCTTAAAGTATTACAAAGGGTATTACATATGTGTCCATTTTATCCCCCCGCCCTAGACAGTCCCCCAGGCTCCCCTATCCCCCAGTGTCTTATGTCCATTGGTTATGCTTATATGCATGCATACAAGTCCTTTAGTTGATCTCTTACCCCCTACCTCCTGCCCCCCAACCCTCCCCGGCCTTCCCACTGCAGTTTGACAATCTGTTTGAGGCAGCTCTGCCTCTGTATCTATTATTGTTCAAAAGTTTATAATGGTCTCTATTATCCATGAATGAGTGGGATCATGTGGTATGTTTCCTTCATTGATTGGCTTATTTCACTTAGCATAATGCTCTCCAGTTCCATCCATGACGTTGCAAATGGTAAGAGTTCCTTCCTTTTTAGAGCAGCATAGTATTCCATCGTGTAGATGTACCACAGTTTTCTAATCCATTCATCTACTGATGGACACTGAGGCTGTTTCCAGATCTTAGCTATGGTGAATTGTGCTGCTATGAACATAGGGGTGCATATATCTTTTCTGATTGGTGTTTCTGGTTTCTTGGGATATATTCCTAAAAGTGGGATCACAGGGTCAAATGGGAGTTCCATTTTCAGTTTTTTAAGGAAACTCCATACTGTCTTCCATAGTGGCTGCACCAGTCTGCATTCCCACCAGCAGTGCACAAGTGTTCCTTTTTCTCCACATCCTCTCCAGCACTTGTCGTTTGTTGATTTGTTGATGATAGCCAGTCTGACAGGTGTGAGATGGTACCTCATTGTTGTTTTGATTTGCATCTCTCGGATGATTAGTGACTTTGAGCATGTTTTCATATGTCTCTTGGCTTTCTGAATGTCCTCTTTTGAAAGGTGTCTATTTAGGTCCTTTGCCCATTTTTTGATTGGATTGTTTATCTTCCTTTTGTTAAGTTGTATGAGTTCCCTATAGATTTTGGAGATTAGGCCCTTATCAGATATGACATTGGCAAATATGTTTTCCCACACAGTGGGTTTTCTCGTTGTTTTGTTGATGGTTTCTTTTGCTGTGCAGAAGCTTTTTATTTTGATGTAGTCCCATTTTTTCATTCTCTCTTTAGTTTCAAGTGCCCTAGGAGCTGTATCAGTGAAGAAATTGCTTCGGCATATGTCTGAGATTTTGTTGCCTTTGGATTCTTCTAGAATTTTTATGGTTTCCTGTCGTACATTTAAGTCCTTTATCCATTTTGAGTTTATTTTTGTGTATGGTGTAAGTTGGTGGTCTAGTTTCATTTTCTTGCATATATCTGTCCAATTTTCCCAACACCATTTATTGAAGAGACTATCTTGGCTCCATTGTATGTTCTTGCCTCCTTTGTCAAATATTAATTGAGCATATTGGTTCGGGCTGATTTCTGGGCTCTCTATTCTATTCCATTGATCTATATGCCTATTCTTGTGCCAGTACCAGGCAGTTTTGAGAACAGTGGCTTTGTAATACAACTTGATATCTGGTATTGAGATCCCACCTACTTTGTTCTTTTTCAGGATTGCTGCAGCTATTCGGGGTCTTTTTTTATTCCAGATGAATTTTTGGAGAGTTCGTTCTAGATCTCTGAAGTATGCCGTTGGTATTTTAATGGGAAGTGCATTGAATTTATAGATTGCTTTGGGTAGTATGGACATTTTAATGATGTTGATTCTACCAATCCATGAACACGGTATGTTCTTCCATCTGTTTATGTCTTCCTCTATATCTTTTTTCAACGTCCTGTAGTTTTCTGAGTAGAGGTCTTTTACCTCTTTAGTTAAGATTATTCCTAGGTAGCTTAGTTTTTTTGGTGCGATGGTAAACGGGATTGTTTTTATAATCTCTCTTTCTGAAAGTTCACTATTGGTGTATAGAAATGCCTCAGATTTCTTCGGGTTAATTTTGTATCCTGCTACATTGCCAAATTCATGTATTAAGTCTAGTAGCTTTTTGATGGAGTCTCTAGGGTTTTGTATGTATAATATCATGTCGTCTGCAAATAAGGACAGTTTTACTTCCTCTTTTCCAATTTGGATGCCTTTTATTTCTTCTTCTTGCCGAATTGCAATGGCTAACACTTCCAGTACTATGTTGAACAGGAGTAGTGAGAGGGGGCATCCCTGTCTTGTTCCTGTTCTTAGGGGAAATGGTGTTAGTTTTTGTCCATTGAGTATGATGTTGGCTGTGGGCCTGTCATATATGGCTTTTATTATGTTGAGGTATGATCCTTCTACTCCCACCTTGCTGAGAGTTTTTATCAAAAATGGGTGTTGAATTTTGTCAAATGCTTTTTCTGCATCAATTGATATGACCATGTGGTTTTTTTCTTTCAATTTGTTTATGTGATGTATCACGTTTATTGATTTGCGGATATTGTACCATCCTTGCATCCCTGGGATAAATCCTACTTGGTCATGATGTATGATCTTTCTGATGTTCTGCTGGATCCGATTTGCTAAGATTTTGTTGAGGATTTTGGCATCTATGTTCATGAGGGATATTGGCCTGTAATTCTCTTTCATTGTGTTGTCTTTACCTGGCTTTGGTATTAGGGTGATGCTGGCTTCATAGAATGAGCTTGGAAGTGTTCCTTCCTCTTGAATTTTTTGTAGTAGTCTGAGGAGGATAGGTTTTAGTTCTTCCTTGAATGTTTGGTAAAACTCCCCTGTGAAGCCGTCTGGTCCTGGGCTTTTGTTTGCTGGAAGCTTTTTGATGACTGCTTCAATTTCTTCCATAGTTATTGGCCTGTTGAGATTTTTAGATTCTTCCTGATTGAGTTTTGGAATGTTGTATTTTTCTAGGAATTTGTCCATTTCCTCCAGGTTGTCTAGTTTGCTGGAGTAGAGCTGTCCATAGTATTTTTTAACAATCATTTGTATTTCTGTGGGGTCTGTTGTTATTTTGCCTCTATCGTTTCTGATTTTGTTTATTTGGGTCCTCTCTCTTTGCTTCTTGGTGAGTCTGGCTAGAGGTTTGTCAATCTTGTTTATCCTTTCGAAGAACCAGCTCTTGGTTTCATTGATTTTCTGTATTATTTTTTTGGTCTCTATGTTATTTATTTCTGCTCTAATCTTGATTATCTCCTTCCTTCTGCTCACTCTGGGGTTTTCTTGTTGCTCTCTTTCTAATTCTTTGAGTTGTAGAGTTAGCTGATTTACTACCATTTTTTCTTGTTTTTTGAGATAGGCCTGTAGAGCTATAAACTTCCCTCTCAGGACTGCTTTCATTGTGTCCCATAGGTTTTGGATTGTTGTGTTTTCATTGTCATTAGTTTCCAGGATGTTTTGAATTTCTTCTTTGATTTCATTGGTAACCCAATCAATATTTAATAGCATGCTATTCAGCTTCCAGGTGTTTGAGTATTTTCGGTTGTTTTTATTGTAGTTTATTTCTAATATTATGCCATCGTGGTCTGCGAAGACGCTTTTTATGATTTCAATCTTCTTGAATTTGGGGATACTTTGCTTGTGACCCAATATATGGTCTATTTTTGAATATGTGTCATGAGCACTTGAGTAGAATGTATATTCCGTGGCACTGGGGTGAAGTGTTCTGAAGATGTCTATTAAGTCCATCTGATCTAGTGAGTCATTTAGTATTGCTGTATCTTTGCTGATTGTTTGTCTAGAGGACTTATCCAGTGATGACAGTGGTGTATTAAAGTCCCCTACTATGATTGTATTGTTGTTGATCTCTCCTTTGATATCTTCCAGAAGATTTTTTATGTATTTGGGTGCTCCTGCATTGGGTGCATATATGTTTACCAGGGTTATATTTTCTTGTTGTATTGATCCTTTTAGTATTATGAAGTGGCCTTCCGTATCTCTTGTTATGGCCTTCACTTTGAGGTCTATTTTGTCCGATATAAGTATTGCTACCCCAGCTTTCTTTTCTTTTCCATTAGCCTGAAAGATATTTTTCCATCCCTTCACTTTCAGTCTGTGTGAGTCCTTTCTAATGAGGTGGGTCTCTTGTAGACAGCAAATGTATGGGTTATGATTTTTTATCCATTCAGCCACTCGATATCTTTTGGTTGGAGCATTTAGCCCATTTACATTTAAAGTTATTATTGAAAGGTACTTGTTTGTAGCCATTTCTCTTTTTTTTGTGTGGCTGTTTTCTTTCTGGGATTTTTATTTCTTCTTTTTACACCAGTCCCTTTAGCATTTCTTGCATTGCTGGCTTGGTGGTGATAAACTCCCTTAGCCTTTTTTTGTCTGTGAAGCTTCTTATTTCCCCTTCAAGTTTGAATGATAGCCTTGCTGGATAGAGTATTCTTGGATTCAGTCCTTTGCTTTGCATCACTTTGTAAATTTCCGTCCATTCTTTTCTGGCCTGATGTGTTTCTGTTGAGAAATCATTTGACAATCTAATGGGAGATCCCTTGTATGTAACTTTCCGTCTCTCTCTTGCAGCCTGTAAGATTCTCTCTTTGCCCTGAATATTTGCCATGGTAATTATGATGTGTCTTGGTGTGGGTCTTTTCGGGTTCACCTTGCTTGGGACTCTCTGGGCATGTGTGACTTTTTTCTTCCCCACCTCAGGGAAGTTTTCTGATATTATTTCTTCCAATAGGTTTTCTAATCCTTGTTCCTCTTTCTGTTGTTCTGGCACCCCTATTATTCGTATGTTGTTTCGTTTCATGTTGTCCCAAAGCTCCCTTAGGCTCTCCTCCTGTCTTTTAATTTTTTTCTCCAACTGAAGTACAGTTTGGGTGTGTTTTGCTTCCCTGTCTTCTAATTCACTAATTAGGTCTTCCGCTTCTCCTAGTCTACTGTTGATACTTTCAATGGTGTTCTTTATTGCAGCTATATCGCACTTCATTTCTTCTTGGGTCTTACTTAAGTTGTCGATTTTTTCATCTGTTTCTTCTTGCTTCTTCGATAAGTTGTCGATTTTTTCCTCCATCCGGTGTATGCACTCTAGGACCCTTATTCTGAATTCTTTTTCTGTCATGTTGTATGCCTCTGTATCACTTAGCTGCTTTTCTGGTGAGTCCTCCTTTTCTTTCCTTTGGGGATTTCTTTGTCTACCCATGTTTGATCTCACTGACGTATATAGATATTGAGTCGTTCAGTGGCTGCTCCCTAGGTGGCAGTGGCTCCTCTGGCTGTGGTTGCTCCTTGGGCGGTTGTGGTAGCAGCTGCTCCTCTGTTGGTAGCGGGTCTTCTGATGGGTGCTGTTCACAGCTGTTGTGGCTCTTCTGGCTGGTGGAGGGAGGCTTCACCCACAGCAGCTGTTCCTCAGACAGAGCGTGTGGATATCAGGAGGCCGCTGTTGCTTGGATCTGCTGCGTTGATTTAAAGGCACAAAATACAACACAACGAGGCACAACGTACCAGGCACTGAACGCAAATGAATTACGGTATTAATAACCCCAAATAAAGATGGCCACCTGAGCTAAGAGAGTTGGGAGGTAAGGAAGAAAGAAGAGAAAAAGATAGAGAGAAAAACAGAAAAAAGAGGAAAAAAAAGAAGAAGAAAAAGAAAAAAAAAGAAAAATAGAATGAAGTAGAAGAGGGGAGGAGACTATTCATATGAGGAGAAAATTCCGATAGAACCGCCACTAATCGCAACAAATTCCAGCAACGGATCCCTGGAGTAAATACAAACTACAAACAGCCAATAATATCAAGTGAGGCAAGGGAAAGCAGAAGCACCAAAATAACTGGCCGGGGAAGGGGGGGTGGGAATGGGAGACAGAAAAAGAAAAAGAAAAAGCAGGACAACCTCACAAACAAACCTTAAAGAAAAGAAAAGAAAAAAAAAAAAACCAATATGCTCAACAATCGAGCAAGCAACAACAGAACAATAGAGAAAAGGAGAGAATAAAAAATTTGGATAGTGAAGAAAGATAAGGTAGAGGTGGATAAGGATTTAGAGCAGGTGATTGGAAAAGGGATATATAAGTAGGGTGAAATTAGACAGGGCGTATGAAGAATAGGGAAAATCTAAAGCAGGAATAGGGTAAGAGAAACAGGACAGCAAAAGGGGAAAAGTGGGGAAGAGAGATTTAGCACGGCAGCACAATTGAGGTAGAGGAAAATGATGCTAAAGGAACGATGAAAATAGAATGGAGAACCTTAGTCCCAAAATAAAATAAAGAGAAAATAAAATGACACTTTAAAAAAAAAAATGGTAAAATGGCAGCAGTAATAATACTGGTTAAAAATAAAAATGTAGTAATTAAAAGGGTAAAATCAGGTGATGAAAAAAGAAAATAAATGGTTTCTTAGTTAAAAGGTGAAACAATAATTTAAAAAAATAATTTAAAAAAATGGGCTGTAATGAAGGTGCTTCAGATCTTCTGCTTCTCTTTTTGGCACACCAGGTATTCAGGAGAATGTTGAATTTCCCTCTGATACACTGTTCCTCCATGTTGTAAGCCACAGTCCTGATTTTAAGGCAGGCTACATTGGTTTCCCAGACAGCCCTTATCTGTATTTACAGAAGAGTCAGTTCGTGGCTCTGCCTCTGGGTGGCAGTGCGTCGGGATTGACCTCTGAGGGTATAGGACCTCTCTGACCAGGTGTTCTCTATTGTACCGGAAGCTGGTTTGGAATGTCCTCCGCCCAGAGCTGGTTTCCCAGTAGTCACTCCCCGCTCTGTTTCCCAGGCTCCCCCAAAACAGCCTTCCCTTACAAGCTCTGTGACTGACCCCAACTGGGTAGTCCCTTGCACTGGGTTCAACAATCAAACGCACAGATTTAAGAGCCTGAGAAGTTGTGCGAACTCACAACGCTTCACCTTCCAAATCTGCGCGAAGTCTCTGCGCGAGCTCTGGCTCCTGGCACTGAGTAGCCGGCAAACTGGCGTAATCTGAGGCTGCCCATTTGTGTCCCGTCCAACTGTGGGCTTATTTACAGCATTCCCTTCTGCCAGCAGCCCTGGGGGTGCCCTTCCACACTCGTAGGTCACGCTGGCTCCACCGGCCACGGTCTTTGTGGGGCGCAGAGCCCCCACCCCCCTGCGCGCGTTCCACTCTCCAACCTAAACTGCAAACCGCACCTTTGGGGAAAGTCTAACCTTTCTGTGGGGAGAAGCAGAGTTTCTCTGAGTTCAGCTTGAGAGCTGTTGTTGCCGGGTTAGTAGCTGGTCTCTGGATCTAGTCAGGTTCTCTTGCCAATTTCTGTAGTCAGGTTCAGTCCAGGATCTTTTGCCATGTTCTCTCCAGCGAAGTTCTTCTGTCTGCAGGTTCTGTGTAGGTTCTGTCTTCTAAGTTCTGTCTTCTTAGATCTGTATTTATACCAGTTGATTCCAATCCTATCAATCTCTATTCCAAAGGTTAGGGCGTTTCTTATCTCCATTCCAGGGAGTAAAGATTATGTAGCTTAAGCATGATTGTTCGTAGTTAAAGTGATTAATTACTCACCTGGCACTTAGTTAAGAGGTTTTATTCCCTCCCTAACTTCAGGGGAAAATACCTACCTGGGGAAACAACCTTTCTCAGAGAGGTGACCTTGGTTAAAACACATAGTGCCAAGAAGGTGAGCAAACATATTAAGAACAGTATGCCATATATGCCAGATCCCTTGAAATAGCAAGCATGGACCGGCTCCCGGCAGCCATTGTTGCTCAGCGGTTAGGGAGTCGGCCCGCTCACCGAAGTGTCACAGGTTTGATTCCAGTCAAGGGCAGATACCTGGGTTGCAGTTGGGGCTCCTGCAAGTGGAAACCAATAGGTGTGTCTCCCTTGCATTGATGCTTCTCTCTTCTTCTCTCTCTCCCTTCCTCCCTTACACTCTAAGAAAGCAGTGGAAAAAAATATCCTCGAGTGAGGATTAAAAAAAATAATAATAAAAGAATTACAAAAAAAGGATAGTCTTATATATTCATGTTACCTTGTGACAAAAGTAATAATGTACATGAATGTTAATACATTATTATCCTATATAATAAAAGCCCAGCAACCAAACAGCAGAATGAGGGCACTGACAACCAGGGGGCAATCAATGCAGGAGCTGCCCCCTGGTAGTCAGTGCACTACCACAGTGGGAGCACCACTAGGCTGACCGGGATTAGCAGCTGAACCCCAGGCCTATGGGCAGGACCCCGGGCTGCAATAATTGGCTCCTTACCCCAGGCTCCTCCTTGCCCCAGTCTCCTCCTCCTCACTCCCTGACACCTCCTCCAGAAGCCTGCAGGCTGCACAGCACTGCTGCGGGGCTCACACAGCTGAGGCTGGTAGGCGGGTTCATGGCCACTGTGGGTCTGAGGCCTACTCCACTGCCTCTCAATGCTATTGTCCCTGGGCCTGGCCCCAATCGGAGAGGCTAGTGCTCAGATTTCACAGAAGATGCTAGACAAGGGAGCAGCCACAAAGACGGTGGGTCCACCAGCTCAGCTGACCTGGATGAGCGGAGCTCCCACAGCAGGCCACACCTCCCACCAGTGCACGAATCCCATGCACCGGGCCTCTTGTTAATAATATAAATATTATCCTTAACCAGTTTGGCTCAGTGGATAGAGCATTGGCTTAGGGACTAAAGGGTCCCAGGTTCGATTCCAGTCAAGGGCATGTACCTTGGCTGTGAGCATATCCCCAGTGAGGGGTGTGCAGGAGGCAGCTGATCGATGTTATTCTCTGAATGATGTTTCTAACTCTCTATCCCTCTCCCTTCCTCTCTGTAAAAAATCAATAAAATATTTTTTTAAAAAGTAATATAAATATTAGCCCTAACCGGTTTGGCTCAGTGGATAGAGCATCAGCCTGTGGACTGAAAGGTCCCAAGTTTGATTCTGGTCAAGGGCATGTACCTTGGTTGAGGGCACATCCCCAGTAGGAGATATGCAGGAGGGAGCTAAGCTGATCGATGTTTCTCTCTCATCTATGTTTCTAACTTTCTATCCCGCTCCCTTTCTCTCTGTAAAAAATCAATAAAATATATTTTAAAATAATATAAATATTAATATATGTTATTGGTATACCTGGCATTTCATTTTAAAAGGAGGAGACATCTAAAAATAAAAATAAATAAATAAATAAATCTACACTAATAAAAGAGAAAAATGGTAATTGGCGTACGGCGATACCTTTTTCATTGGCTAATCAGGGCTATATGCAAATTAACTGCCAACTAAGATTGGCAGTTAACTGCCAACTAAGATTGGCAGTTAACTGCCAACAAGATGGGGGCTAATTTGCATATGTAGGCACAATGCAGGGAGGCGAAAGGGAAAGCAGGAAGAAGCCCCCTGCCACTGACAGTGATCGGAAACCCAGGGGGGAGCTAAGAGCTGGGGGGCAGGGCAAAGGCGGCCCTGGGGCCGCCTTTGCCCTGCCCCCCAGCCATGATCGGAGAATCAGGTGCCTTTTCTGCCCTGGCCAGTGATAGCACGAAGTAGGGGTGGAGCCAGCGATGGGAGCTGGGCATGGTCGAAGCTGGCAGTCCCGGGAGCTAGGGGTCCCTTGCCTGGGCCTAAAGCGAAGCCCACAATCGCGGCGCCCCCTGCTGCCACTGCAGGTCCCCGCTGCCTAGGCCAGAGGCGTTAGGCCTGGGCAGGGGCGGAGCCTGCAACCTTGGGGAGCTGGGGGTCCCCTGCCCAGGCCTGACACCTCTGCCGGAGGTCTCAGGCCTGGTCAAGGGGCCGATCCGGTGATTGGTGATCGGAGGGTGATGAGGGTCATCTCCTCTGGCCGAGGCGTCAGGCCTGGGTGGGGGGCGGAGCTGGGGATTGGGGGGATATGATGGTCCCCTTGCCCAGGCCTGCAGCCTGGGTCAGAGGCGTCAGGCTTGGGCGGGGGGTGGAGCAAGCGATCAGAGGGAGATGGGGGTCCCCTGCCCAGGCATGATTCCTGGGCCAGAGGCCTCAGGCCTGGGCGGGGGCCAGAGCCAGTGATCGGGGGGAGATGGGGGTCCCCTGTCCAAGCCTGACACCTCTGGCAGAGGCGTCAGGCCTGGGCAAGGGGCCGATCAGGCGATCGAAGGGTGATGGGGGTCAATGCCTGAGGGCTCCCAGTATGTGAGAGGAGGCAGGCTGGGCTGAGTGACACTCTCCCCCGCACCACCACACCCAGTGCACGAATTTCGTGCACCAGGCCCCTAGTAAGTAAATAAAAGGAGGAGAAATTTAATTACACAATTCTTAACATTACAGAAAAAATCCCAAATGAAAGTGTTTAAATAACTTAATAAAGATTGATATAGAAAACAGTATATTTTATTTACAAGTGCAAATTAAATATAACATAGGAAACCATCTTGGTTTCAGCATAGAATTGATTTTGTTTAAAAATATGTGAAGGAAAATTTAATTATTGTTCAATTAATATTTATTAAGCTTCTACTAAGAGGTAGGCACAGAACTAGATACTGAGGATAAACTGTGGGACAACACAGACCAAGTTCCTGCCCTCAAACTAACATATTACTAAGGGAAAAGCAAAAGTTACATTACATTACTACACCACAAAATAACTTCTTTATGGCAAAGGACATTAAAAAAAATTTGTAAAGAATTAATACCCATAAAGATGATATTTAATCATGTAAAATAAAATACATTCTTTATGCTGTAATGATTTGATACTATGAAATAATTAACTTATTCATAATATATAATACAATTAATTATATAATTGTGGCTATGTGGTGGCACTTATGCAGATGCCCAGAAAACCCTAAGCCACAGCATGGCAAAGAGACAAAAGCAGCTGCTCCAGAGTCTGAGTAGGCTTGGCTGAGTAAATGCCAGCTTACCACCATCTCTACCATCACCCAGTTTATTCATCCCAAAAGAATAAATGAATATAAAATTCCAGCAATAGCATGGACAAAAGACGGGAGCTGAAGACTTTTTGCCCTTTGACCAGACAAGTAGAACTATCTGCATTATCTAAGCAGTATGAGGTTTTCATTATTTTTACTCTTTTTGGTACTGACAAATGTCTTTTGTTCTGTTTTGTTTTTTAAAGAAGCCTGCCAGTAAACAGACTAAAGTCCTGAATATGAGACCATTGCCGGAAGCCAATTCCAGCATGTCATAATTGCAAGAGTTTCATCAAAATGTTGATGGAACTTGGGAACTCAACAAGGGCTGAGTCATATATGTTATCACCTGTTGGGAATGGCTGAGGGCATTTCCCCAAACCTGAAAAGGGATGATTGTTTGCTGCCAGACAGCTCAGGGCACCTTAATCTACATGTTATTGCCTCCTACTGGCCAAATACCTGAACAGCCATAGGCTAATTCTTCCATTCTGACAATGGACTGTGTATACGAAACCCTACCTTTTGGAAGTGTATATCTCCACTTCGCCTCAGGACAATTTGTGTTAATAAAAGCATGAGGTCCTGAGATAAGGAGATCTTAGTTCCTTTTAACTAAGCTCCTCTGACCCCCAAATCCTTTCAAAATTATATTTCGTCTCTGGACTCTTTAAGTTACACACAGCCTTCTCCAGATTGCTGAACCCTTCTAGATGCTGGAACACGAACCCTGACAACCATCTCTTCCTGGCTTGCAGATAACCATCTTCTCTCTGTAATCTCATGAAGACAAGATATTTCTCTTGTGTCTCTTTTTATAAAGGCACTCATCTCATTTATGAGGACTCCACCCACATGATCTAAATATCTCCCAAAAGTCCTACCTCCAAATACTTTCATTGGGGATTAGGCTTCAACATACAAATTTTGAGGGGACACAAACATTCTGTTCATACCAGAGAATCATTGGTGTTATAAGGATTTTTTTGAAATAAAAAGATTCTATGGTCAAATATTTGGGGGCTATATCACAAACTAAATCCATCTTTAAGATACTCCCACTGCAAATGAACATATCACAGGCCCTGTAATGTCCTTTAGTTAAAAAATAAATTTTAAAATAATGTATGGGCTTCATTTTTCCTTGCATACCAATACAATTTGTTCTAAGTGGACTCAGTGTTGCCCACAACACTTTCAAGTATAATGGTTTATGCTGTTAATTTTAAAACCATTTTTTAAAGAACACTGGGATTCTATGAGTCATTTCTTTGTTTCCAGGGAAGAAAGTATGATCAATTTAATTTATATCTGATCTGTCATCTCAGATTTTCTCTCAATATCACCACAGAAGCTGGGCTTCTAACACATACAAATTTGCCCAGCAGGGTTTCAAAATTTTGTAAGTTTAAGAAGCACTGGTGCAGGTGATGAAAGCTAGAAATCTGAGGTATAATTTCAGCTCTATCAGTGACTATGTAATCTGAAATAACTAAGTTAATTTATGACTTTATTTATATTTATAAGTAAGCTAAGGAAAGGACCCCTTTGTCTCATCATCTTGCATATAAAACTATTGACATGTATTAAGTTATTGCATATATTGAACAAAGATTGACTAATAAATTATTGTAAGAACTTAGTAAATGGAAATAACTATGCAAACAGATATTAAGGTCAATGTATAGAAGGAGGTAATGAGAATGTAAACATAATATGACAAGAAAAGTCAAGTAAAGTTCTGCAGGGCTCTCATATCTCATAGTGAAAGAAACTGGTACTCTTATTTAATGTTTGCTTAAGTGCAACATTAGGCAACTTTTTAAAAGTCATTCATTTACACAGCTCTTAGATACAGCATATATGGCCTCCTAATGGACAATAATAATGCTAATGGTAATCATATGCTACATTTACATAATATATTTCTTTTGCTGTGCTGAAAGCACTCACAATATTGATCTCATTTTTCTTTTGATGACATTCTTATGAGGTAAGCAGTACATGTAGCTCAATAATAGATATAAAATATAGTCTAGAGGACAGTATAGATAATCATAAAAAAGACATCTACTAATATACAAAAGAATGCTAATTTAGTTATATTATAAACACATGAAGAGATGCACAGAAAATATTTTATAAATTTAAGATGGCAAGTATCTGTGTTATGTTTCCTCACCGTTATTTAAACAGTGGGCTTATTTTTTGTTCATTCATCACTTGCCCTTATAAATAAATCAGACATTATAAGAAAACTACAGATCCATAGCTCTCAAGAACATGGATTCAAAAATCCTCAACAAAATATTATCAGACCTAATAGAATAATGCATAAAAATAATTATACATCATGACCCAGTGGAATTTATCTCAGAAGTTCAAAGCTGGTTTAACATTTGAAAATCAATTAACATAATCCATCACATCAACAGTTTAAAAAAGAAAAGTCACATAATCATAATTATAGATGCAAAGAACCATTTGACAAAATGCAACATTCATTCATGATAAAAACTCTCAATAAACTGGAAATAGAAGCAAACTTCCTGAGTTTGATACTCTCTACAAAAAACTTACAGATAACATTATAGTTAATAATGAGGAATTTGAAGCTTTCCCACAAAGAAGAGGTAGAAGTCCAGAATGTCCACTCTCATCACTCCTTTTCAACATGGTACCGGAAGTCTTTGTTAATCCAATAAGGCATGAAAATAAAATAAAAGGCATATGGATGGGAAGGTAGACATAAAATGTGTGTCCACACATGACATCATCATCTATGTAGAAAATCCAAAAGAATTAACAAAACAACTCTTGGAACTATTAAGCAATTCTGGCAAGGTTACAGAATACAAAGTTGATACACAAATGTCAGTTGTTTTCTTATATATCATCAATAAAATAGTAATATATAAAATTAAAAATGTTACCATCAGTACTCCCCCAAATTAAAATAGTTATAAATCTGACAGATTATATATAAGATCTATATTAGAAAAACTACAAAACTCTGAAGAATGGAATCAAATAGCAATATATATATATATATTCTATACTAGAGGCCCAGTGCATAAAAATTTGTGCATGGGGAGGGGGGGCCCTCTGCCCAGCCTGCATCCTCTCACAATTCGGGACCCCTCAGGGGATGTTAGGCATAACCAGCAGTCAGACACCCCTCTCACAATCTGGGAGGCTGCATGCACCAGTGACCATACTTTTCATACAGGTGAAGGCATCTTGCTGTTGTATGGGCAGCTACATTTTTTTGCCCTGATTATAAAAAGTAGTACATAACATGATCTTTCTGTGGCAGTAGTACCCTTTTCCCCTTCTTATGGGTGGAAAAACTGAAGCAGAGAGAAGTTAAGTAATTGACATTGTCACACAGTTATAAGTGTCAAAATCAGGGCTGAGCACAAAATGTGCAAGCCAGAGTCCATGCATGTCATTGCTGCATCATCCTGTTTTTTTCAGTGTTAGAGTAGCCTTGCCAGGTTTTAATTTTTAAATCTAAGAGATTGTTCCCAATATATAGGGTAAGGTTCCTAGGCCTGGCCGACAATCAGGGCTGATCTGTGGGGCAACCAGTGCGCCCGCATTTGCTGGCAGCCTGGCGCCTCTTGCTGGCTGGCCCTGCCCACCCACCCCCCTCCCCCATTGCGGCCGCTGTTCACCTCCCACTGGTGGTCAGTGTGTGTCATAGCGACTGGTCGTTCCACCAGTCATTCTGCCATTCCGTCGATTTGCATATTAGGGTTTTATTATATAGGATTCATGGGTCAGAAGATTCAGTATTGTCAAGATAATGTTTTCTCTCAATTTGATTCATAAATTAATGCAATCACAATAAAAATCCCATCAAGTTATTTTTGTGAATATTGACAAACTGATTCTGAAGTTCATATGGGTAGGCAACAGCTTCAAGATAGCCAACGCGATACTGAAGAACGAAGTTGGAGGGCTGACACTGGCCAAAGTCAGGATTTACTCTATACCTACAGGAATGAGGCAATGTGGCATTGTCCTTAAAGAATGGCCATATAGATGGGACAACAGAGAGCACAGAAAATGGTCCTCAAAATGTAGGTGAACTTAAATTTGTTAAGGGAGCAAAGTCAATACAATGGAGCAAAGATAGCACCTTTAACAATTAGAGTTAGAACAGCTAGACATTCACATGCAGAAAAACAAATCTAGATACACACTAACACACTTCACAAAAATTATTTCAAAATAGATCATAGACCCAAATTTAACAGGCAAAATGATAAAAACTTCTAAAAGATCACCTATGAAAAACCCAGATATCCTGGGGGATAATGATTTTTTTAGATTTAATACCAAAGGCACAATCCAAGAAAAAATAATAAAATGGATTAAACTGTAATTAAAAACATTGGCTCTGTGAATGACAATATCAAAAGAATAAAAAGACAAGCCACATTGGGAGATAATATTTGCAAAAATTAGCTCTGATAAGGGACTGTTATCCAAAGCGTCCAAAGAACTCTTTTTTAATATATATATATATATATATATATATATATATATATATACATATATATATATATATATACACACACACACATATATATGTTTTTATTGATTTCAGAGAGGAAGGAAGACGGAGAGAGAGAGATAGAAACATCCATGATGAGAGAGAATTATGGATCGGCTGCCTCCTGCAAGTCCCCCACTGGGGATCAAGCCCACAACCCGGGCATGTGCCCTTGACCAGAATCGAACCTGGGACCTTTCAGTTCACAGGCTGACGCTCTATCCATTGAGCCAAACTGTCTAGGGCTGCACAAAACTTTCAAAACTCAATAATTAAAAACAAACAACTTGATTAAGAAATAGGCCAAAATCTTAACAAACATCTCACCAAAGAAGATACATGGATGAGAAATATGCTTATGAAAAGATCTTCAGCATCTTATGACATCAGAGAAATGCAAATTAAAACAACAGTGCATTCCCCCTACACACCTGTTAGAATGGCCAAAAATCTTGACCACCAACGACACAAAAATGCTGGTGAGATTGTGGAGCAAGAGGAGCTCTCATATATCCCTACTGAGACTACAACATGGTACAGCCACTTTGGAAGACAGTTTTGTGGTTTCTTACAAAAATAAATATACTTTTCATAGTATTCAGCAATCACACTCTTTGGTATTTACCCAAGAGTTGAAAACTTATTTGCGCACAAAAGCCTGCACACAAGTGTTTATAGCAGCTTTATCATGATTGCCCAATAAGTTATTAACTGGATTTTGTTTGGTTTTTTAAAATAAATTTCAACTCCCAGTTTATTTAAGAGACTGATTATAACATTGAATGGAAAACTAAGATGTCACATGACCAAAACTTCCCTAACAAACCAATTGTAACATTGGAAAAGCTCTTTGAGACTAAGAAGATGTATCTAATATCTAGCTTCCAGGCTACCTTCCTCACAGTAGTACAGCAGCTAACGGAAGAATAACATTAAATTTCTTGTATCTAAAGGCAGATGATGCAAAATTATTGCTCTCAGATGAACTCTGTCCACCTTTAAACACTGAAGAAGTTTATGAAAGCCTGTTTACTGGACTTTGAAAATGTTCATTCACTTAAAGAATATAGATTCTCATACCCTGAGAGGAGTAATCCATCATATTTTACTTCAATGACACATTGAGACCTGCAGCTTGACATTCTCTTACAGCCTTTTATTCCCAAGCTTATAAAATTACCATACTTCTAGAATGCTATCTGTATTTTAAACACAGTGCTCTCTAAATATATATATATTATATATATATATATTTAGATATATATAGATATTATATATCTATATATATATATAGAATATACCATATATTTTTATCTTAAGGAGATTTTATTTTACACTAGGACTCATGTGCTAGCTCTGACAATTTTTGAAAAATTGCAAAGTGTCTATAATACAGAGGAACACTAAATAAGAATCTAAAACTCATTTGTCCTCTTAAACTTCTCTTTCCCCCCCCATTTTTAAGGCTAATTTCTTATCAAAAAGGATGACTGAGGCTTAAATGTAAAGATCGTACAAGAATCATAATTTCAATAGTGATTTGATATGTCCCTCTGCTGGCAGAGGGTGTTCTATTGGGAAGACTGCCATTTGGCAACAGTAAGTCTGCATTTGTAGGTAGTGCAACAGTATCTAGTTATGATTGACCTATTGGAATTGAGGTGATTCATTGAGATAATTTTCTATAATGAGACTATTAACTTTTAATAATTACCAGGGACCACAGACCTGGACAAGTAAATCTAGGAGGAGATTAGGAGCATTAAAAATGAGTGAGGTGGAGGTTACCTTGCAATTAACTAGAGTGTTGGAACTCCTACCTTTAACACTTACCTCCTTCTCTTCTGCCACCCTCCAAGGAGAACATTGGTAGGAAGTAAGTCACAGGATGGTGTTGAGTTGGACTTGAAAGTGCCCCTACAATGATATTATTGTATTCCCTCGTAGAAAAAAAAGCTGGGTATAGACATGGGAAAATTTTAGCACAACTCAGGCTTTTTCCTAAATGTCAATAGCACATATTAGAGACACAGCAATACAGTAGGAAAAAAAGGATATGCAAGAAATCACTTAGGGCTATTGTTCATCATACTCATTTTGTTTGAAAAGCATTTGAACATTAAAAGAATATTGGTTGTTGTTTTTTTTGTTTGTTTTTTTGTTGTTGTGTTTTTTTTTTTCAGAATCCCTGGGATAATTTAAAAAAATCTTAGTTGAAGCTTGCCAACTAAAGTTTACCAGTAGGTATGTTAACTAAAGTAAAAGTAATATTGTTTTCTGGGAGTTATAGTTGAAATGATTTTAAGTAGGACTCTAGGAGAGTTACAAGTGTCAAATGTTCACAGTGTGATCTCCATGTTTGTGCCCACTGAGGAGTCAAATATAAGAAATGCTTCATTAGAGTGTCTTTGTAAGTCATTGTATTAGTTTGCAATCTTTCAATTTGCTGTTATGTGCAGATGTATCAAGTATAATTGGCTCCATTCAGCAAGCTATCCTGCTTATTGGTTGCTTCTCACATTTTTGGAATGATTCCCTCTTTCAATCACTGTGCCAATAATCACTTAGAATTTAAGTGGATTCTATTCACTTAGAACAACCAGGTGGCTGAAAAGAGTCAGTTAATAAGTAATCAGCAAAATGAAAAGCAATAATGAAGCCCTTCGAGGTGTTGTGCTGTATAGCCTGATACATAATCTCTATTTTGTGAGTAAATATACTGCACGCCTACCAGTTGAATGACTTTGCTGATGCCATATTCTACTCTTTGTGAGTTGATTCAGCTTTGAAATTCTCACTGCTAGAAGTTCTCACATCTGTTTGAAGGCACTACCTTCTTCTGTGAAGATTCCCTGTTACAGAGTGGGGTTTTCTACTGATACTGCAGTTTTCAGTAGTGCCTGTCAATATATTTTTATCCATGCAAAGAAATAAAAAAGAATTACCACAGAAAGCTGTATTGAATCTGTCCATCTAATTTGGCAAAAAAAAAAAAAATGCATTCTCTACTTAGAAAATTTAATATGAAAACTGTGTTGGGATTTCAAATGTTACCTTAAAAGATTTTTCTTGCTCACCACAATCTACTTTGAGTGGGGGAATAAAAAACACAGCAAAAACCCTTCATCATATTCTATATTACCTTTACATAGATTAGAACATTACTTTTCTGATGACATAAGTCAACATTGCTTTTTATTCCCTTAATAGTGTTCTTTTGGGTCTGCCAGATCCAGTGTCAATGCAAATAAAACTCAAAGTTTAAATCAGAAAGATCTTCAAAAAATTTTTAAGACAGTCTCCATTTCTCAATTGTATTTAGATACCTTTAATCCTATTAGGTTATGACTGTATTTCAGATTGAATAATATTTAAAGATAGAGTTATATGGGCCCACTAGGCCCAGATAACATTCTGAATAAAAGCATCCATTGTTTTTGTTGCTTTATTTTATTTCATCCTTCTATTTCTTTAAGTGTCCACCACCCAATGAACATGGAAAAGCAATCAATGTTCTCTGTTGGCTCTGTTTAATAAGAAAATTTTTTAATGGCTATACTCTTCTGAATGTTATGAATATCATTTTTTAATATCATGGTGTATATACATGTGTCCTTAGAATTTGTTAATTTGGCTTGGAAAATATGCCAGAGCCTCATCTCCTATAAATGCACTTTCTCATAATGTCAAAGAATCAAGATCTTAAAAGTTAAGAACAGGAGCTCTAACGGGTTTGACTCAGTGGATAGAGCGTTGGCCTGTGGACTCAAGGGTCCCAGGTTCGATTCCGGTCAAGGGCATGTACCTTGGTTGCGGGCACATCCCCAGTAGGGGGTGTGCAGGAGGCAGCTGATTGATGTTTCTCTCTTATCAATGTTTCTAATTCTCTTTCTCTCTCCCTTCCTCTCTGTGAAAAATCAATAAAATATATATTTTTTTAAAAAAAGTTAAGAACAGGAGGAGGGCAAGGCAACCCTGTGTGGGTACAGGAAGACATTCCCTGTTTCCTAGGGACTTTATGTGGTGGGATGGGAGATGAGGATTCTATTCCCACTCTCCTAATATACCACTTATTATGAAACCCCCGAAAATTTTCTCTACATTTTCACAACTTCTGCTTCATGTTTTATATTTGACATATTCTAGATTGGACTACCCAATTTGTTTGTTTTGTCTATTTTCATCAATAAATGGAAACAAGTGTTGTTTTTTTAGCTATCAGGCTCACTCCATTTAATCTTCAAGGATTATCTTAATTTTACAATTTTCTCCAAAGCAAGTATTTATATATTTTTATTCCCTAATTATATATTAGATAGCACTTTAAGTTAGAAAACTTTGTGGATTGTGTCTAAATGCCAATTTTGTGTTCTACATCCATTATAAACTATTTAAATTATAAAATTATTATTAAAGTAAATACACTTTTCTAATGTTAAGTATTTTGGTCCTACAATATTTATACTACTTTTAGATTAACAATTTTAATGTGTATGCCAAAGAACTTCCATTTTGGGGGGAGATAAATGATAGATAGCTAGATTGCTATGGAGATATGACAAAAAATAAAAGTCCAATAAATTGGAGCAATAGTCTGTAAACAGAGTCAAGTGGATTTCTTTACTAAATGGCTACTGGGATCTTTAATACATTTTTTCAGACTTTTGAATTTCCAAGATAAGGAAATAGTATGAAGCAATTATAACCAGAAATTATATCTTTTGGGGGGCAACATCTTTTGTTTTCTATGCATTTTATAACATTCATTATGATAATATGGTCTTGGATAAAACAAGTACAAAAAAAAGAAATTCTCATGTTTAAAAATTTGGGGTCAAAATTTTATTTTTGTATTAATAATTAATATTCTGTATTAATGAACTTATTTTATTGAACATATGTTGATGAATCAATAATATTCCAAGCAGTTATCAAATAAATTGTACGGCAAGTATCTTTAATTATTAGTACCATTATCTTGGTTTCACAGTCACACTTTTGTCTCTTTGACAACTTCTTATGAAACAAAAAGTTTTCTTAACCTGGTTATATCCAGGCAAATAGAAGTACCTCTGTATCAGTCACTACGGTTCAGAGACAACTGAGGGGGTGTGGTCTAGGGAATAGATAGTAAGTTAATCTGATCTGAAAGTTCCAGATTTGGTTTACGTATATTCTGGTGGCAGTGATTTATTTCTGTACACTGCAATGTCAGAACAATGACAAAACCAGTCCAGAGTGATAGCATTGAAGATTGGCACCATTATTTTCTATTGCTTATGACTCATGGAAACTGGCAATTTTGTTGTCAGAACTGGAACAGAAATATAACCTGGGAGGGAAATTTGATTAATTCCACGAAGTAAGGCTACTAGAGGAGTGAGAAGGGAGTGAGCAAATTAAGTTATTTTACTTTTAAATAAGCACATTTAGGACTTGGAGATCCCTGAGCTAGCAGTGGGAATGTTTTAGAATTCCAAACCATGCATAGAAATGATGAGTAGTTTTCTAATCTTCAAAATATTTGAAAATAAAATGCTCAACTCTTTGAAGATTTCAAGGAAGAATATATCCAAGAGCAAGAACTTGCCTATAGAAAGATGTGGCAATAATAGTATCATAAAAGTCACAATAAAAGGAGATAATTTGATTAAAAATTTTGTTTCTTATTTTACTTAAAACAAATAAACAAAAACCAGACACTATCTGAACACCCTTACATGTTTCTAGGAACAAATCCACCAGCCTAGTTATATATCTGTGCCCACATCTTTCCCTCATATTTCAATGAATTAGCCAGTCCCCTCATTTATGAGATCAAACAGTCTATGTGTTTACAGATCTATTTCCTGTTACTTTTTGGAGAAACTCCTCAATATTTCCTTTCTCTTCCCTACATCATTAGCATTTTCCCTTTCTCTTGTATTATTAGCACAGCATAAGAGCATGACATAATATATTCCACCTCAAATTTAAAAAAGATATATATACTTTCCTCATTCCCATGTCTGCAATCTCTATTTTACTCATTTTGTTCAGTTGTATAAGAGGAAAGTGTCATCAAAGGCATTGGCAATACTTGTCTTCTGAGTATCTTCTAGAATTAACACTTCGCCAGGCTTTTGTTTTCACCATTTCACAAACTTACTCTTGTGGAAAGTCACCACTGGTCACCTCATTGTTATTCTAACATCCACTCTTAGGCTTTACTTCATTTGACTTTGGCAAAAGTTGATACAGCTGATATTATTTTCTCTGAAATAATTCCACCAACTGGCTCTTATCCCATTATCATAGTTCTTATCTGATAGGCTGATTCATCTACATCTCGGTGGATATTTCTTATCTTTCTTATATGTAAAATTTGGAGTAATGTAGGGAACAGCATCTGCAGGTGTGGGCAAAAGTAGGTTTATAGTTATGAATATGTGAAACAGTTTATTCTTGTATTACATATCCATATGGACAACTGCAGACCTACTTTTGCCAACCCTTGTACTCTACCTTTTTTCTTATAATTTTCCTAAGTAATTTCACTCAGTATTATAGCTTTATAACAATCTTCATATTGACTATTCCAAAATAATATCTTTAGTTCTGACCTTTGATACAAAAAAATCCCACACACTGTCTATAAATAAACAAATTGATAAATAAACCTCTATTAAAATTTAGAAGTCTTGCTCTCTGATAAACACTTTTAGGAGAATAAAAGAATAAGCCTCAAATTGGGAGGTGTTTCAAAAGCACATGTGACAATGAATTTGTATTCTAAATAAATAAAGAGCAAAATATTAAAAAAAAACAAAAAACAACAACAACAACAAGCAAAACAAAAAGATATAAGCAGCTATTTCACCAAAGAAGATAGATGGAAAATAAGCACATAAAGACATATTTGATTTCAATAATTATTAAGGAAAATCAACACTAATATCATTATAAGATACACTACACCCCTCTTAGAATGATAAAAACTACAACTAAAAACTGACATTACCAAAGATGTTTGAACACAAGAACCCTTACAACTTGTTGGTGGGAATGATAAATGGTTCTGCTATTTTGAAAGTTTCTATAAATTTAAAAGTGTACTTGTAATATAACTTGGTAAGCTAACTCCTTATTATTTACCAATGAGAAATAAAAAAGGCTTGTTCACACAAAATTCTGTATATGAATGTTTATAGAAGCTTTATTCATAATCACCAAAAGTTAGAGAAAAGCGAAATGTTAATAAGCAAACTGGTATATCCACATACCTCTATACTTCCATGACTAGAGTCTTTGTTGACACCTGCTTTTCTTGGACACTGTGTACTTAACTCCTACAACAAATATTGTTATTTTACTTTAAAAATTCATCCAGGCCCTTCTCATGTCTCCTTTATGCTACCATCATCTCTATTTGGACTCTACAATGGGTCCCATCTTGAACATTTGTGGGCTCAGGGTAAGAGTACAAATAGAAGCCCACATACCATATATCTTAATATTTAAAAGTTTAAAACATTCTAAAAATAGTTAAATAAAACATGGTAACAAAGAAAGAGCCAACATTTTTCCCTGAGTCTCTAGCTGCCAATTTTTAGTCTGCTTCCTTCTCTTCTTATCTACTCCTCATATTGCTGTATCCTACATGTGAGGGCTTCATACAAATACATAGACAATCAAGTTTGCACATTTGAGTTTAACCCAAAACCTCTGGAAACAAACATTTATTGGCCACATCTCAGATTTAGGATGAATATACCTGGGGGTGGTTAAATAATTTGTGGAGTCCAGTGTAAAATTAAAACACCAAACACCTTGCTCAAAATCAGGGGAGGAAAAGAGATGCCATTAAAGTTACTGAATATAACAATTTTTCTCTCTTCTGCACTCTCTCAACTTGTCATGTTTTTATTTGCTAGTTAATGTCAATCTAAATCAAGAAAAAATTATATTGTCTATTAGCATACATTTTACCATTTGTCTTTACATTGTGCAATTCAAATTCAAATAAAACATTTGTTCTCAAATGCAGAATCACTAAAATTACAGTTTGTATTTGAGCTTGTATATGCATATGCATTTTGTTCTTTCCAAAATAGTGGAAATGCTACATATACTAAATCAACTCTTTTTATTTCACTTCTTGACATGTACACATTTGACCAACACTTTCTATCTTCAGCTTACTGTTAAGTAAGGGATGACTGAAGGAGAAGAAGCTATCGGTTGCCATTTCTTTCTATTGCCATTTTTGTAGTGGCTAATACAGAAAACAACACCAGCAAGAAAGAATATGATAGAGTTCCTTGGTTGTTTTTGTTTGTTGGCTGTTTGGTTTTGTTTTTGTTGTTATAGAATCCCACTTTTTCATTTTTTTTTTAGAATCCCACTTTTTTATTCTACAAGCAGAGCAAGTTTTGATTCCAACTGAGAATGTGACCTCTGTTGCTATCAGTCCCCCTCCTCTTGCCCCTTACTCAGTCATATGTATAACATGATTTTCATATCCTCACTTTACAACTTGTTGAATTCCTGAGCATTGTAGATTCACTGAAATCCTGTGTTCATGGGGTATCCTGAAATATACTTATGGTTATGGTGGCAAAGAATAACTTACATGCAGCTTGTGTATATCTCCTTTGCTTATGGACGAGCTTGATTATTCCATTGGACTTTACTTCAAAGCATGAGTTCGAAGATGAAATTATTAAAAATTTTAAAACAATTACAGCAATTTATTAAATCAAATAAAGGGCCCTTCTGAGTGCCAAACTCTGTGCTATGAAGGTTGCATGCCCATCAAGCCTGTCTTCCCTATGCAGAGCAATGGATCATTCCTCAAAAAGGAAGTGGGGGAAATAGTCACGATAGATCAAGGTTTCCAGGGTTCCAGATACCTGGAGAATGGGAAGAGGAGGTGTGGGTACTGTGTTGTGAGGGTTGGAGGCATCTTCTTTGCTCTGCAGAGTCCTCACTAAGAAAAGGGCAAGAATAGAGCCCAGAACGAGAATTCCTCTTTGAGGTTTAAGGACAATAGCCTCCTAACTGGCTTTTCTTTTTGGTTCCAGATTTAATATGTTTTATCCACATATCATCAAGAGCACTCCTCTCTAAATGTATGTTAGACCATGACACTCCTCTAGACAAAACATCAGTCACATACCATATCAGAATCAAGACCAAAGTTCTTAATGGCTTGTATTTCCCTTGATGACTTGCCAATGTTATCACTTGCTTTTTTCTAATCTCCACCTCTACTCCAGTTATATTAGCATTTTTTTCTCTTATTTGAATACATAACTAAATTCCTATTAGCTCTGTCTTTATTATTAATGAGAGCAATCTTCCTGGTCTCTCCAGATCACCATTGCTTTCCAATAACCAAATATTGATATGAGATGTACACTTAAAATGACAAATTTGAGCTTATCATCTGACTGCTCTTATATTTTCAATGACTTATCATTACCTGTAGTATAAAGTCAAAGTATTACCATGAGGAATAGATACTTTATTCATAATAGCAGAGTAGTTGATACACATTAAATATGAAATTAGTGAAAGTTATTATTATTGATGAAACATACTAATTAACTCAGCATTCTCTCCATGGAAAAGAAAAAGTAATAGATATTTCTCTACTTTAAATAATATTGCCTTTCTTATATTTTGGTCCTTCATAATCTTACTCCCCTCTTTCTTCTTTCTCTTCAATGGCCCTCTCTCATGCACCTGCTGGCCCATTCTCTCTAACCCTCAACGTTACTCAGTGACATTTGCACAATAACTGTTTAATCAGTAAATCATCAGAGATATACTAGAAAGCTCTTAATGAGTAATACATGTTAAACGGTTATAGTGCCCTATTGGAAGTAAAACGGCTGATAATCAGCAATACAGATTGATAGAGACCCACAGCCTCTGAGAGTGAACGAAATTAAGTTAGGTCTAAAATCAATCAGATAGTAAGCTGTCACTAATAATGACAGAAACACTAACTTCTAGGATTAATCCCATAACTTTTTGGACTGCTGATACTTTCTGCTGTCAAATGCTTTGGCTTCTACCAGGGCATGTGGGCATTAATGGTGAATTAGTTATAGTAACTACAATAATGCAACTTTTCAATAGAGATTATATTTTTTTCATATCCTTTTACCATATTTCATAAATCTCAATGTTCATATACCTTATATGGTGACCTGAATGCATTTTTCTAATATTTGATAATAATTCTTGCACAGCAAACCAAAATACCCTTTTCTTGTCAAGTTTATGCTATACAGATTCCCAAATCATTTAACTTTTAAAAATAATATCAGAAGATTATTGTCTCAATTGCAAGGTTTTAAACTGTCAAATTTATGAGACTAATTGAGATTCATTTTGATAGATATTTTTGATAATAAATAGATTGCCTTCTACTATGTATTAAGGAACAGCTTCTTTCCTTTGGATTAAATTTTTTATGGTAAAATGTAAATAATTTTCCATTTCTTATAATTCATGGTATTATTACCATATCCTGTTACATGCAATGGCCATGAGCAAAACCACTCCTGCTGCTGCAATCGGTGCCGAAAAGCTTTCTTAAAATATATTGTCTCCATTCCTAGATGCAGGAAGTTGGAATTTTCTCACAGTATTTGCAGGATGATGCTCATGCTTGGTTATAATGGGCATTAAAAACATAACATGCATTTGTTCAGTTCAAATTTTAAACAGCCAAAGCTATCTGAATAAAAATCATATGCTTTAATTATTCACTCCAGCCTGTTAGCATTTTTTAAATTATTATTAGCATTTATTTCCCATTTATATACAAATAACTTCAATAAGAATTGTTATACTCTACAATCAATATGATACCCAATCCAAGCCTAAGTATAAATGTGTTCAGCTTTCTAACAATTACTTTATGATTTGGAGAACTATATTTAACTGGAAAAATAAAAAAGGGTTTTAAGGCACGTAAATAACCCACAAGCCCGGTTTCTTCAGACTTGAGAATGTTATGACCTATTGAATAATTTATGTATGGCTTTGACCAACTTACAGGTGTTCTATAACACTAGAATCATATACTTGGGAACATTGTCATAGAACTGAGAAGTTCTTCTTCCTGAAAATCTAGATCGTTAGACTGAGGTACTTTATCATGGTGGTTTATAGTTCTAACGCTGGAGACAGATTGCCTATATTCATAGTTGCCCATTTCCAATTACATGATCATGAGTCTCAGTTTCATTATGTGTAAAATATGAATAAAGACAGGTACAATGAAACGATTAAATGAGAAAAGGTGATATATCTAAAACTTCGATAGTTCTTGGCATTTCATAAGTGCTCAATAAATATTAGCTATTGACATTAAATAGATTCTAAAGTACATTTTTATTACATTTCAACATCTCTGAAAGAGGATGCATATTACAATCTATATTTTATTTCAGTTATTGTAGGCCACAATGCAGTCATAATAGTGGCAAATATAGAAACATAAAAATAAATATTATTAACAATTAAATATTTAAGTCATATCTCCTCATTGTTGAAGGTCTTCTTTAATTTCTCTCAACAATGATTTTAAACATAGAGACTTAGACAATTTTTGATATGATTATTTCAAATGAGTTTGTGTTTTTGGATAGTATTGTAAATGGCATTTTATTTTCCAATTTTTATTGTTAATATGTGTGTATATGTGTGTGTAGATAGATAGATAGATAGATAGATAATCTAGATAATTGATTTTTCTAAATTTTTTTCTTAGGCTGTTATAATCAAACACCATAAACTAGGTGGCTTAAAAAACAAACAGTTCTAGAGGCTGATAAGTCCAAGTTCAGGATACCAGTCAAACTGATTCCTGGTAAGATCCCCTTCCTGGTTGATAGCCTCCTTGCTGTATCCTCCCATTGCAGAGAGGAAAATCATCTCCCTCCTATCTCTAATTATAAGGACTCCACCCTCATGATCAAATTATCTCCCAAAGGCTATAACAGATATTTACAGAACATTCTATCCAAAATAGAAGAATACACATCCTTCTCATGTGCACATGAAACATTCTCCAGGATGGATCATATATTGGGACATAAAAAAAGTCTTTGTAAATTTAAAAAGATTGAAATCATATCAAGTATTTTTTTTCTGATCACAATGTTATAAAACTAGAAATCAATTACATAAGGAAAAGTGGAAAATTCATAAATATGTAGAAATTAAACAACATGCTAGTAAACAAGCAAAGGGTCCAAGAAGTAATCAATAGTGGGAAAAAATCTTGAGAAATATAAAAATAGAAATACCACCTATGGAAACCCATGAGTTGCAGCAAAGGTGGTTCTAATTAGAAAAGTTTTTGCTATTTGTTATTGTAGGCATGTTAGTTTTCTACTGAAGCTACAACAAATGACCACAAGCCTTGTGCCTTAAAACAATGCAAACTTATTATTTTACTAGAAGTCTGGTGCATGAAATTCATTCCAGGAGGGGTGTCCCTCGGCCCGGCCTGCGCCTTCTTGCAATCTGGGACCCCTCCAGTAGAGTCCCTAAGCCTGGCCGGTGATCAGGGCTTATCCAGGCTTTCCTTCCCTCAGCTGCCAGCAGCTGGCTGGCCCCCACCACTGCCACTGTTTGCCATTTGCGCAGCACTGCCCTCCCTTCCCCCACCACTGGTCTCCTCCCTCTGCAGGCGATAGACATGAGGTGCAATTGCTTGGCTGGCCTGGGCCTCCCTCTGTGGGGTGATCGATGGATTTCGGGGTCTCCAGATCGATCATCCCACAGAGGGAGGCCCCACCCACCCCACCTACCCACCGCAGCACCACCAGCCAGGTGTCCTGGACCTCCCTCTTTGGAGCAATTGATCATGGGGCTCCATGATCCATAGCCCAGCAGAGGGAGGTCCCGCCCACCTGGTCGCCCCGCAATCAATCGCCGCACAGAGGGTGGCCTGGGGTTCCCTCTTTGGGGCCATCACAGAGCCCCCTCCCCATTGATTGCTCTGCTGGCCAGTGGCCTGGGTCTTCCTCTTTGGGGTGATTGTTCCTGGAGCTCCCCCATCGGTTGCCCCACAGAGGGCGACCCTCTGCGGGGTGATTGTGGGCTGATGGCAGAGCCTCCCGACCAATTGCATCGCACCGCCTTGGCTGGCTTGGCGCCAGTGCGTGTCATGGCATGGTCGTCAGGAAGGTCATCCGGTCGGTCATTCTGCTGTTCAGTGGTTCGATCAATTTGCATATTATGCTTTTATTTTTATAGATTGTCTTTTAGATCAAGTGGTACAGATCTCAGCAGACTAAAATAAAGGTGTTAGTAGACTGCATTTCTTTCTAAAGTTTAGGAAAGAATCCATTTTCTGCACATTTGGTTTCTTAGCAGAATTTAGTTCCATGCAGTGCAGATGGAGAACCAAGATTTAGATTTCTTTGCTGCCTGAAATCTAAGAGTAGTTTCCCACTTATAGAAATGTGCATTCTGAGGGTGGTGATTTCTCATCTTTAAAGTCAGCAATGTCAGTCAGTCCCATAGCCTGAGCTCCACTGCTGTGGCTCCATCCACCATTAGGCCAATAATCCGATATGGAGCATGCCTTTACCTATTGGAACCCCTGCTTCCTGCTGGAAATTTGAAATACTGCCTTGTAATTCTGAAACTCTGGACAAAAGGTTTCATCACCTTTGGAACAAATCTCTTTCAAGAGCCTGTGTTGATGGAGGCTCCAACTGCTACTATATAGCCCCGAAGGAGAGAGGGAAAGCTTTTTTGCCTGAATTCATCAATAGGGACTTTGATTCCATTAGTCCTGAAGTTAGAGAATGTTATGCTATTAAGAGATGGGAGCTTATTTCAACTCCTGATCAAGACCATACTGACTTTATCAAATGCCCTGAAGTGCTCCAAAAGAAGGCAGAAGAAAAAGACCTACAGGTCGATGTGATTGTGACATGGGAGGACTTGCTGGGTGGTTTGACCAGATCATGACATCTGTGAGGACCTTGTTCCAAAAGACTTGCATCACTTCCTTGCTAATTATAATCATCCAAGAGAAATCACTCATCTACATGCTCTCACCAAGAAAGCACAAATTTCATGTAATCCCTGGAATGGAAGGTCATTGGTGTGGTCTTATTCCTGTAGGACAGCCTTGCAATCGGGTTCCGACAATGGGCCTAAAAGGGGAGCCTCAGAAGTCAGGTGCTCAGTTTTGGAACACTAGTCAGCACTTCCAGTACCTACAATGGATCTGGTGTTGTGACTATAGAAACGGACCGCCCGCCCCTCTGGACCATGGCCATCAAAAACTGACCCAAGATCTGGCATTCATAGCCATGCCTCCAACTTACCTCATCTGCCTATGACTTACTGCTCAACTAGAACAGTGCTCCTAGGTTTGCAGGAATCTAAGCATTGCCATGGGAAACCCACTAGTTTTAAATAATTCAGGTAACATAAATGACATAGCTCAGTTTTATAGTTAAAGGGAAATCATATATATATATATATATATATATATATATATATATATATATATATATATTAGAGAGAGAGAAAAAAATATTGATGTGAGATAGACACATCAATTGGCTGCCTCCCACAAGGGTCTGTGGGCCAATGCTCACACAAACTCCCCAGGGCAGAAATCCTAATTTTTAAGAAAATAAATAAGTTCTATCACATTCAGTTGGAAAACTAATGTAGATCATTCCAACACTACAGTTCATTACTGATTATTCTTATTTTATGAATCATTCCATTTATCCTAAAAATTTGATTTAATTTTGAAGCTGAGAAGGCTCAGTTGAATCTCCTGGTATTCAACACATGTAAGCCTCCTTCTGTACATCCTTAAATGCTTAACAATAAGGACTACTTCTGGGTGTCTATTAATATCAGATTCCTCTGTATAATACAAAAAAATGTTTTTTCTTTCCAGATTGAGATTTTAGAACTACATCATTTTTCTGTGGCCTTATTAACCATCTTTATTTTATTTCATTTTTTAATTTAATTTTTTATTGATTGATTGATGAGAGAGAGAGAGAGAGAGAGAGAGAGAGAGAGAGAGAGACTTGTTGCTCCACCCACTTATGCATTCATTGGTTGATGCTTGTATGTGCCTTGACCAAGAATGGAACCATCAACCTTGGTGTATTGGGTGGACACTTCAACCAACTGAGTTACCTGGCCTGGACTAGTAGTATTGTCTTCTAAAAATAAGAATCATTGACCTAATTATTACATGTGAAAACAGGCAATTACGGGAGCTCTAGGTGAAAAGAGAAATGGCAGGAAAGATAAATGACAATTCAAAAAGCCCTAGTGACATACTCACCCCAGTGTGCCACTTTGCTGGAGTGACAGATCAAAACTGCCCTCATCATCATAATTTCAACCTAGACTGAAAATGTTATGCACAGGAAACAAGCATAGAAATGGAATCATTCCTAACGTATCTCAGACTGAAAAAATGTTGGTTCATAGACCACATGTTTATTCAGATGACCAGAAAATGAGTTTGGCAACCTATGGGAACAAGTGAACACCATGTACTAAGGAGCCAGGGTCTGAGAGCCTGCATTCCTCTCTCAGTCCAGCCATTTACCTGAATCCCACTCTTTAGCTGGAAAATGGAAGGGGATGGACAGAGGGTGCCTGAGCCACTTTTCACAGTCATATTCTCGACCCTGACGGTGACAGTTATTAGGCATAGAATGCCCAGGGTGACTCAGCGGTAGAACCACCTGGAGCACTGAAAGTATTCACTTTTCTTTTATCATGAAACCATCTTCTATCTTCTTACCCTTTTCCATCCCATTTCCCAAACCATATGTTGCCATGTGTACCATGAAGTAAGGAGAAGCTGCCCAACAGGATTTCCATACACAACTCCCACAATGCTGTAGGAAAAGGTAGTGGTAGCTTTTTTCTTCCTGGTGCTATCACAGAGTGGAGAATGAAAGGAGCATTTGCTGAACCAGCATGCACTTGTGAACAGTTAATCATTAGAGATCATTTTAATTATTTATGAAAATATATGTGAGATTGAAATCCAGATGTCAAAAAATATTTAGTTAAAATATAAAATAAAATAAAGTCAGCAATATGAGGTCAACTTCTTCTCATGTCACATCTCCCTATAACCAGAGCCTGGAAAGGTTCTGTCCTTTTAAAAATGTATGTATTTAGCCTGGGTCAGGATGCTCTCTGTCCAAGGATCTTAACCTTAATCATGTCTGCAAATGCTTTTTTGCCATGAAGGGTAATGTATTCATCAGTTCCAGGAATAAGGTTTCAAGGATATATTTGGGGGACCTTTATTGTGCCTCCCAGATGGGATAATGGCATTTTGTTGGTTGTGATCATTACCTGGGTCATGTCAATCTGCTACATGGACCCAGACTTGAAAGTGGTAGTTAGGGACACAGACAAGCAAGAATCTTGGCGTCGTCAGAGTGAGATTTGTAGGAAATTCAGTTTCTGGAAGCAGTGGTAGTATTGCTGTTTTTTCTTCTATAATTTTTTTTTTTTAATTTATCTACACAGTCAATACTGTTGTGGGGTTTTTTTTGTGTTTATTTTGTTTTGTTTTGTGTGTGTGTGCAATCCTAGTGCCATAGTTAGTAATATAATATATACTGGGCACTTTTTTTTATTAGAGGACATAGAATGTCCCATCCATTTCAATATTCTTCTCCTCAGATTAGAGGAGCAATTCCCACTGCTGCTCAGATTGTAGGCCATTGACTGAGCCACACACAGTGTGCTCTAGAATGATTGTTGACACATATAATTCTGTCTCTTCTCATTCAATCTTCCATACATTATGTCTTCCGGATAACCACGCCATTGTCTTTTTTTCTTCCTTTTCTACTCATATGTCCCAAGTGATACATTTTCTTTAAGTCATAAACTTGTAGCAAGATTGAAAGATAACTGGAAAGAGGTTTTGCTTGAGCCTTGAGTTCAATTCACATGTTCTCATGGAACATTACCAAGTCCTATACTAGGGATGAACAGACTATTCAGGCTAATAATTTATCTTATTTCTCATTCTCTGTGTGCATAAAGCCCTTGGGGACTCCATGTGAGCAGTGACAAGATTATAACCCTTAATAGTATGATACTTCTCACACTATAAATTTGCTACATTTGCATTGCTTGAAGTCCTGTTAGAGTAGGCATCTAGGAGTTAAGAAAAGAGAAAGGAACTAGACTGGCTGGGTCTGATTAAGTCTGGAAGTTACACTTAATCAGGCTTAAGCCTGCAAGTTACAGCTTTTGTCGCCGCAGGGGATAGCAGAATCCCTGCTAAAGGCATTAACAACCCCACCCTTCCCATGTAGGGCGGAAGGACAAGTTTGCTAAATTCCTCAGGTACAACTGGTCCTCCTGCCCAGACTATGGGGAGGAGGAATAAACAATGAAGGGAAATCTTGTCTGCCCAGGGCATGCTCAGTAGAAACCAGATGATGCAGCAAAACTTTGGGGCATGTACAGTAGGAGCCAAAATGGTGACATAAAAGGGGGAGCCTATCCTGGGAAAAGAATAAGATTAGATAAGGGTGTGGAACCTGGAAGTCTCCCAGCAGGGGATTCTTAGGGGGAGGCCCAGCACAAGCTGGGGAAACCCAGGAAGTAGGTTGGATAGTTTGAAAGAAACTCATTCCCTCAAACCAAGAAAATATATGAAAGATTATCAAGGATCTCGGGAGCAGTTGCTACTAGAGCCTGCCCGTCTTCTATGTCCTGGAGGGCTTATTATTTCCTTTCACCCCAATAAATCTTACCACTACACTTAAACTTCTCCCAGGCATGTGCCCTCTGAAATTCCTTTCTCTTGACACCACCAGAACCCATTCCTACCAGCAACACTTCTACCACCCACCCACAGGGGTTCCTATAAGATAATGCTAATTGTTGAAATATGAACCTTCCATCACAGGAGGAAAGTAATAAAAATTATATAGAAACCACACATAAAAAGAGACATGGGGAAGCAAACACTCAAGGTCAGCAGAGTAGCCTCCGGAGTCAACCCTGGATTCTAGAACCAGGCGGCTATTTTGCAAAGAAAGGAGAGGGCTGTGGGTTCCAGTGATGAAGAGATAGAAAACATCAACTAGCACTCCTTCCCTGTTGGGGGATACAGACAGCAGGGATGAATCTTTGTGGATCAGAGCTCAGGTTAAGAAGGATTTGAGAAAGAGGAAATTAGAAAGTGCCTGGGACCAGAAACTAAGGAAGGCACAGCTTCTAGAGGAGGCCAAGACACAGTGGAAAGGACAGGTTAACTTTGAACCTTACCAGTCAAAGGGAAGAAAGGTGTATGTTGAAGATAAGGCTACTGTTGAAACAAGACAATATCAAAAAAATCATGAAGAAGTTTAAAGAAAGAATCTTTACTCTTATTTCTAAAAGTGCTGATATCATCAAAAGGAAAAACACTTCCTTTTATTCTATTTTTAAAGTTTGCCTCTGTTTGTCATCTCCAGGGTCTCTCCTGTCAGCAGCAGCGGTAGTCATATGAAGGAACCTGAATACACAAAGAAATATTTTGAAACCTGGACAATTTAACCTAAAATACATTTTAGCTTTTGGAGTGCCCTTGAGGGTGGAACTGAATTGCTCAGAAGATGAATAATGGGATTCATTACTATGACCAGTTGAAATCTAACATAACCCAAGGTGTTCTCTTGCTTTTGAGCAGTTTACAGATTGTGGAGAGTAATGCAGCCCCAGTTCAAGTAATTTCTTATCCTAACACGGAAGCCATCGACAAAGGGGTATTTTCTTCCTACAGAGGAGAAGTATATCTATTTTTGTAGGTACAGGGAGTAGAGGCCAACTCTTTGCATATTCAATTGACCTTGTTTTAGATAATTTTAGTTCTGTGATGCAAAAGAAATAACTGCTTATTTAGTGGGAAAGCTGTAAAAAATAGACTTGATCCATATCCTATGGTTACATGTAATTACCTATACATTTTGCTTTTGTTAGTGTTTCCAAACAGCCATATGAATAAGAATGTTAAAGCATCAATTAAGAGACACTTTTTCTGTTTTTTATTGTTATACATGCAAAATAAAATCTATTATATAATATAAATTCAATACTTTGAAGCCACTTATTCTTGATAGTATTAAAAGTCCAGAGCCTGGTGTCTTCTACTGTGATTTTTATCAAATACTAAATGGAAAAATTAATTATAATCATACACAAATTTTTCCAGCTAATAGTAAGATAGGATGTTCCTACCTTGTTTCTATTAAGCTAAAATTGATGCAATCATCTAACTTGTATGGTGTAAAAGAGAAAAGTTATAGGCCAATCTTATCTATGAATATCTATAAAATAGGATAAAGCTAAAGAATCTATATTTAGGAAGACTTAATAACAGACAACTGTGCCATTTAACAATGACAACAATAGCAACAAAACACTGTGACCTTAGGATAGTGAAGTTACTTGTTCTAGTCCTACTTATTGTCAATGACTGAATCAAAACCCATATAAAACTGATTTCCAATTCTAGGCTTTTCAAGTAATCCACCTGTTCCCATTCTACAACTGGATCAGTTAGGATAATATATATCGCTATCATAAGTGAACTCACAAGCTCTATAATTTCATACAATTAAAGTTAGTTTGTTGCTCACCTAAATTGTCAAATACTGACAGTCTTCCACCTAGGAATTAAGGAGAAATGACCTCTTCCACCATATGGCTCTGCCATTCTCTAGGACCTTGGGTCATATGGATCCAGCTGACAGAAAGAGGGAGACAGAAAAATACTGATGATGTATCATAGAATTGTACCCTTAAAACCTATACAATCTTATTAACCAATGTCACCCCATTAAATTTAATGAAAAATGAATAAACGCATTTCAAAAAAAAAAGCTCATCTTCTTAACTATCCTAGCAAATGTGGCACTAACCTGATCTAATCTAATAATAGAGAAACATGCAAATTGACTCTACCTCCACCACACCCACAAGCCACGCCCACCAGCCAAACAGGAGTGGATATGCAAATTAGCCCAACTAAGATGGTGGCAGCCACAGAGCTGGAGCAAGCAGGAGGCTTGGATTGCCCCCAACAATACAGGAAGCCAAGCTTCCCACCTGCCCTGCCAGCCCTGAGCTCCACTCAAGGCTACAAAGTTTCAATTATAGAAGATAAATAAATCCCAGATACCTGCTTCTAGCCCATGGCCGTGGCCAGCCTGAAAATGGCCATCAGCCCCTCACCCAGGCTGGCCAGGACCCCAGTAGGACCCCCCACCCTGAAGGGGCTGTGCCCTGCCTGAAAACAGCCATCAGCCCCTCACCCAGGCTGGCCAAGCACCCCAATGGGGACCACCACTCTGAAGGGGGTGTGGCCAGCCTGAAAACAGCCCTCAGCCCCTCACTCAGGCTGGCCATACCCCCATAGGGTGAGGGTCCCTGCTGGGGTACTTGGCCAGCTTGCAAACAGCCATCATACCCTCACCCTGGCTGGCCAGGCACCCCAGTGGGGACCCCCACCCTGAAGGAGGTGTGGCCAGCCTAAAAACATCCCTAAGCCCTTCATCCAGGCTGGTCAGGCACCCCAGCAGTATCCCCACCCTGATCCAGGACACCCTTCAGGGCAAACCAGCCAGCCCCCACTTGTGCACCAGGCCTCTATCCTATATAATAAAAGGGTAATATGCAAATTGACCCTAGCAGCAGAACCACTGGGAATGACTGGTCACTATGACACACACTGACCACCAGAGGGCAGATGCTCAATGCAGGAGCTGCCCCCAGGTGGTCAGTGAGCTCCCACAGGGAGAGCTCTGCTCAGCCACAAGCCAGGCTGACAGATGCCAGCACAGCAGTGGTGACAGGAACCTCTCCTGCCTCCTCAGCAGTGCTAAGGATGTCTGACTACAGCTTAGGCCTGTTCCCTGCTGGCAAGTGGACATCTCACGAGGGCTCCCAGGCTGCAAGAGAGATGTCTGACTGCCAACTTAGGCCCGTTCCCCTGGGAAGCGGGCCTAAGCCAGCAGGCGGACATCCCCCAAAGGGTCCCAGACTGCGAGAGGCCACAGGCCGGACTGAGGGACCCCTCCGAGTGCACAAATTTTTGTGCACTGAGCCTCTAGTTACTTATATTCACATTCCATTATTGAAAAGCAGTTCGATGATTTCAAAGTGCCAGTGTGAGATCTGGGAAATGAAATCCCTGATTAATAGCTCTACAAAGTTTGTGGGAGAAGTGCTATCTCTTTATGGGATGCATACAGTGTTATAGTTTATTCTTATTGTTTTGTTTATGACTACTGATTATCAGCTAATCCAGGACACTTTCATAGTGTCTTTCTCAAAAGCATTCTAGTTTGAATGATATGATCATTCTATATTCTGCTACAATACTCATAAAAACTACAAGATATTTTTATAATTGTTGCTTCATTTTGGTTTGCTTCTAATATATAAAATGTATAAGAATATGCCAACATTATAATGTTTTGTTGTAGATACCATTAACATTCTGTTTAATGTGTTTAGGTCATAGAAAATTCTTAACACCTCTGGAGTACCAGAATAATGTGACTTTTAAAATTATATTTCATACATATTTAATGATAACTTTAAAAATGTATCAAACTTTTGTCAGAAATTTGTCAAAAATAGCATGTTGGGTTTTTCTTTCTTTTTTTTGACCCTGGATAATAGTTTTGAAGAAACTCATGCACAAATAAGTGAAATGCAGCCAGGTGTTCCAAGACACTGCAAATATTTTTTAAAACATGTTTGAGAAAAATTTGAATACACAGTAAAAGGATGCCTAAAAAAAAGAAGACAACTAAGGTACTCTGCTTCCTGAGGGCAAAGGATTTGGACAAATGTCCCTTTAAAGTCCCTTACAGTTCCTTAGAGCTGTAATAAACTCTCCTGCAGGGGACAATCTTAGTATATAAAAATGTTTTAAAATGATATGATAAAGCAAGTGAAGATATAGTAACAGACCCTTTAAGCAATAACATGTCCTATATCCTGAGTACTAGCATTCTGTGATATCATGTAAGATTTGCTTCTGAAATCTATCTGAGCAACATAACTGAACATGACAAAGTGTTGCACTCCCAGGGTAAATGTTACATTCGATCTCCTGAAATATAATGAAGACTACACTTCATTAAAATATAATTGTCAGCTGGAGGAATGATACTGCTTTGTTATGTCAAAACATGAACAGAACATGAATTAAAAAAATTCTTGAGTCAGCAGCATGTAGAACTTAATAAGATGTCTCTAAAATGACTTTTTATAATAATAAAGTATTAGATACCAGTATAACCCATTCAACTTATTTTCTTCTAATCTGCTCACCCTTACCCCAATGTATTCTTTGCCCCTTATCCCCATTCCAATGGTCAAATAAGCATAGCTATCAGATGTCAATGTCACAGTGAAGACTTTATAAAATCTTAAATGTTTTGAAATCCAAAATAAAAGACTGCCCAGTACATTCTAAGCGGAAACCTCCTAAATTTTTAATTGTACTATTCAATGACAAATATTCTGAAACATTTCTAATAATGACTGATACCATTAAAAATACAAACAAGAGGAAATTAATGTCTTCATTCTTTTAACAGAAATTGTCAAACAATTTTATTTCAATGTCTTGGTGAAATGTATAATCTGTCACTTGTGAATGTGCTAGGACTTGTATATTTCCAAAGTTTTATGGACTGTTTTGGGAATTATTGTCCATTATAAAGCTTTTTCTCTAAGCAGGATTAAGTCAACAATGACCACTGTCTTATTAAACATAGTACTGGAAGTCCTAGCCAAAGCAATCAGAAAATAACAAAGAAATGAAAAAGAAAAATGTTTGTTGTTTGTGGATGATATGACCTTACAACAGAAATTCATAAAAAACAAAAGAAAATGTTAGAATTAATCAACAAATTCAGTAAAATTACAGGATATTAAATCAACCTATTGATGTCAGTTGTGTTCTATGTCTTAACAAAATAGCTGAAAAAAAAAGTAAACAAAACAATCCCATTTACAATAGCACCAAAAATAATAATATACTCAGGAACAAATGTAACCAAGGCAATGAAAGATCTGCACACTGAAAATTATGTAAGACATTGATGTAAGAAATTGAAGAGATACAAATAATTGAAAAGGTATTCTGTGCTCATGGATTGAAACAATTAATATTGTTAAAATGTTTATACTACTGAAAGCCATCCTTAGAGTCAAGGCAACCCCTATCAATGTTCAAATGGCATCCTATCTAATAAAAGAGAAACATGGTGATTAGCCGTACATCCACTACCCTTGCCATTGACTAATCAGGGAGATATGCAAATTAACTGCCAACCAAGATGGCGGCCGGCAGCCAGGCAGCTGATGCGAACAGGGAGGCTTGCTTGCTTAAGTGACGGAGGAAGCCAAGCTTCCCCACCTGCCTTGCCAGCCTCTGAGCTGCAACTCTAAGAAACATTGTAACAAATATAGAAGCTAAACCAAACCCCAGAAACCTGCTTTAGTCAGCCAGGCTTCAGCCAGCAGGATCACAACATTGTTTCAAATACAAAGGTAAACAAAGGCCAGAAACCTGCTTTCAGCAGCCGAGGCCTCAGAGCTAAAGCTGGCCCAGAATTAAAAAAAAAAAAAAAAAGAAAAAGAAGGACAGGTTGGGAGCTTCAGTCACCCTCCAGCCTGAAAATGGCCCTCAGCCCCTCAGCCAGACTGGCCAGTCACCCCAGTGGGGAACCCCCACCCTGAAGGGGGTGTGACCAGCTGCAAAAAGCCATCATCCCCTCATCCAGGCTGGCCAAGCACCCGAGTGGGGACCCCCAACCTGATCCAGGACACCCTTCAGGGCAAACCAGCCAGCCCCCACCCATGCACCAGGCCTCTATCCTATAGAGTAAAAGGGTAATATGCCTCCCAGCACCAGGATCAGCGGAGCCGCAAGGCCTCCCGGCACCGGGATCAGCATGACAGGGGGCAGCGCCCAAACCCCCTGATCACCCTGCGGCTCTGTGTGTGACAGGGGGCAGGGCCACAACCTCCCTATCTCCCCTGCTCTGTGTGTGAGAGGGGAAGGGGCCCCAACCCCCTGATCAGCCCTGCTCTGTGTGTGACAGGGGAAGGCGCCCCAACGCCCTGATCAGCCCTGCTCTGTGTGTGACAGGGGAAGGCGCCCGAACCCCCTGATCGGCCCTGCTCTGTGTGTGACAGGGGGCGGGGCCACAACCTCCCTATCCACCCTGCTCTGTTTGGCCCTGCTCTGTTCAGTGAGAGGGGAAGGTGACCCAACCCCCTGATTAGCCCTGCTCTGTGCCTGATAGGAGGGAGCTCCCCAACCCCCTGATCACACCGCAGCTCTATTTGTGACAAGGTGCAACGCCCTAACCCCCTGATCGGCCCTGCTCTGTGTGTGACAGGGTGCAGCACCCCAAACCCCTCATCAGCCCTGCTCTGTGGGTGATAGAGGGTGCCACCCAAACCCCCCCCCCCCCCCCGCCACGGGCCCTGCTCTGTGTGTGATGGGGTAGAGCCATAACCTCCCCATCGGCCCTGCCCTGAGTGTGACAGTGGCGGCACCCCAACCTCCTGATCGGCCCTGCTCTTTGTGAGACAGGGTGCGGCGCCCCAACTCCCCCCCCCCCACGGGCCCTGCTGTGTGTGTGACGGGGTAGAGCCATAACCTCCCCATCAGCCCTGCCCTGAGTGTGACAGTGGCGGTGCCCCAACCCCTGATTGGCCCTGCTCTGTGGGTGATAGAGGGTGGTGTCCAACCCTCTGATCCTCCCTGCTCTGTGTGTGACAGGGGGCGGTGCCCCAACTCCCCTATCGGCCCTACTCTCTGAGTGACAGGGGGGAGCTCCTCAACCCCCTGATGGACCCTGCTCTGTGTGTAACAGGGGGGAGCTTCCCAACCCCCTGATGGGCCCTGCTCTGTGCGTGACAGGGGGTGGCCCCACAACTTCCCTATCAACCCTGTCTTGAGTATGAGAGGGGTCGGTACCCCAACCCCCTGATCCGCCCTGCTCTGTGCATGACACGGGGCAGCGCCCCAACTCCCCAATCAGCCCTGCTCTGAGCCCAACCAGGGGCTTCACATAGGGATTGGGCCTGCCCTCTGCCACCCGGGAGCAGTCCTAAGCCAGCAGGTCATTAGCTCCCGAGGGGTCCCAGACTGCGAGAGGGCACAGGCCGGGCTGAGGGACTCCCCCTCCCCCCCGAGTGCACAAATTTTTGTGCATCGGGCCTCTAGTTTATTATAACAGAAAAAGAACAAATAATCCTAAAGTTTGTATGAAACTATAAAAGACCCCAAGTAGTCAGTCACAGCAATCAGGAGAAAAAAATAAAGCTAAGGCAGCACACTTCCTGACTTCAAACTATAATATCCTATCTAATACAGAGGGAATCTGCTAATTGACCCTAATGCTGAGATGGCGGCACCCACAGCCAATAAGGATGGAATATGCTAATTGACTGCCCCACCCTCAAAGATGGCGGTGCCCACAGCCACAAGATGGCCGGCAGGGGAGGGCAGTTGTGAGCAATCAGGCCACCAGAGAGGGCAGTTAGGGGCAATCGGGCCGGCAGGGGAGCAGTTAGGCGTTGATCAGGCTGGCAGGGGAGTGGTTAGGGGGTGATCAGGCTGTCAGGCAGAAGCAGTTAGGGTCAATCAGGCAGGCAGGCAGGCGAGCAGTTGGATGCCAGCAGCTCCAGATTGTGAGAGTTGTCCGACTGCTGGTTTAGGCCCAATGCCAAATGGGCAGTCAGATATTCCTCTCACAATCCAGGACTGCTGGCTCCCAACCACTCGCCTACCTGCCTACCAGCCTGATCACCCCCTAATCATTCCCCTGCCAGGCTGATCTACGCCTAACTGCTCCCCTGCCAGCCCAATCACCCCCAACTGCCCTCCCCTGCAGGCCTGGTCCCCCCCAACTGCCCTCCCCTGCAGACCTGGTCCCCACCAACTGTCCTCCCCTGCAGGCCAGGTCACCCCTAACTGCACTCCCTTGCCAGCCTGATTGCCCCTAACTGACCCCCCTGCCAGCCTGATTGCCCCTTACTGCCTCTGCATGCCAGCCTGATATCCCCTAACAGCCCCATCTGCCATCTTGGTTGTCCCTAACTGCTCCCCGCTGCCGGCCAGGTCACCCCCAACTACCCTGTCGACCTGGTCTCTCCTAACTGCACCCCCTGCCGGCCTGGTCACCCTTTACTGCCCCCCCCCTGCTGACCTGGTCACCCCTAACTGCACCCCTGCCAGCCAAATTGCCCCCAACTTCCCCCCTGCCAGCCTAGTTGCCCCCACCTCCCCCCGCCTGCTGGCCTGGTCACCCCCAACTGCCCCCCCTGCCAACCTGGTTGCCCCTCACTGCCTCTGCGTGCCAGCCTGATTGGCCCTAACTGCCTCCCAGACAGCTTGGTCATCCCCAACTGCCCCTCACTGCCAGCCAGGTCTCCCCCAACTGCCCCCACCCTGCTGGCCTGATCGCTCCTAACTGCCCACCCCTGCCAGCCTGGTCACCCCTTACTGCCCCACCTACCAGCCTGGTCGCCTCCAACTGCCCCCCTCTGCTGAGCTGGTTGTCCCTAACTTCTCCCTCCTGCCAGCCAAATTGTCCCCAACTGCCTCCCCTCTGCTGGCCTGGTCACCCCCAACTGCCCCCCTGCTGGCCTGGTCACCCCCAACTGCCCCTCTGCTGACCTGGTCACCCCCAACTGCCTCCCCTCTGCTGGCCTGGTCACCCCAAACAGCCTGCTGCTCAGTCGTTTGGTGGCCCCTCACTAACCCCCCTGCCAGCCTGGTCATAGGCAGCCATCTTGTGAGGGCATGAGGGTTAATTTGCATATTACCACATTATTGTATAGGATAACGAGCTTTCTATATAGTAGACTTTTTTTTCTGCCCCATTGACTTTATCGTTTTTTTTTTGTTTTTTTTGTTTTTGGATATTCTCATGATGTATATTTTCAGCATTTGTATGTCTAAAAAGTATTCATTTTGGGCATAAATTTATTTTTTCCTTTTGTATTGTATTTCATTCTGTTGAATTTTTAAAATTATGCCACAGTGAAATTGATTTACTTATCTTTTGGTGTATAAACCTGTTAGATCTAACACAGTAGATTTCTGTGAGCATCACCACAGTCAGGACAGAAAACAGTTCCATCATTTCATAGTCATCATTTTTGAATAATGGTTTATTTTGTGTGTTTTTATGTGTGTGTATAGAATTTTAGGTTAAGACATTTTGTTTATTTGTTTTGTTTTTGTTTTGTTTCAGCATGTTCTGAAGGTCTAGCTGCTCTATTTTTAATTCTTCCAGTTTTCATTTTAAAATCTTCTATTCCATGCAGAAAACAAATCAATTTGGGGTGGGAGATTGAAACTTAGACAATTTAGAGAAAATCCTTTATTTACTTAAGAATAATACAAAATTATGATTCTTAAATTAGGTACAGAGTTTGCACATAATGTAAATGCATGAAATTATACAGAACTGTACACTTAAAGATTGTTAAATACTAAATTTTGATATTTTACTCATATAAAAATTACAATGTGAAAACAAAACAAACCAAACATTCAGGAACTGAGGCATTAAAGGAATCTGTATAAGCAAACTGAAGTTTAAGCTTTATTAACCTCTTCACAGAAAATTCACCTCTCCTGTACATATTGTCAAGCTATTAATTCTTTAACTATAATAATCATAGTTATTTTAACATTATTTCAGATAATTCTAATATCTAAAATGCACGTACTCCCTCCTCCCTTTCTGTTCATTACCAAAACAACCTCCCTTGCCCTCTCCTTGAAATGACTTGAAGGTGTCTTTACCCTGAGTGTGTCCCACTTTGAAATTATAAGTAAACTAGAGGCCCAGTGCACGAATTCATGCATGGGTGGGGTCCAGCTGCGTCCCCACCAATAGGGGCTGATAGAGCCAGGCTGGTGGCGGGGAGTGGATGTGGGTGGTTGGCCAGTCAGCCCCTCCTTCGATCGGGGTGAGGGGACCTATTAGAGGCAGGACAGGCCAAAGGGAGGGGGTGGCTGGAGGGAGGGGCTGCTCCCCGATCAGGCCAGTTGGCCTGCTGTAGTGGGAGTCATTGTGACCGGTTGTTCCAGTTGTTCTGGTCGCTCTGGCATTCCAGTTGCTTGGCTTTTATACATATAGACTAGAGGCCCAGTGAACAAAAATTTGTGCACGCGGGGGTGGTCCCTCAACCCGGCCTATGCCCTCTTGCAGTCTGGGACCCCTCGGAGGATGTCCACCTGCTGGCATAGGCCCGCTCCCTGGGGGATCAGGCCCAAGCTGGCAGTCAGACATCCCTCTGGCAGCCCGGCAGCCCAGCAGCCCGGCAGCCCTCAGAAGATGTCCACTTGCCAGCCGGGAGCAGGCCTAAGCTGCAGTCGACATTCTGAGTGCTGCTGAGGAGGCGGGAGAGGTTCCCACTACCACTGCTGTATTGACAGCTGTCAGCCTGGCTTGTGGCTGAGCAGAGCTCTGCCTGTGGTAGCGCACTGACCACCAGGGGGCAGCTCCTGCATTGAGTGTCTGCCTCCTGGTGGTCAGTGTGTGTCATAGTGACCAGTCATTCCCAGTCATTCTGCTGTTAGGGTCAGTTTGCCTATTACCCTTTTATTACTTAGAATAAAGACCTGGTGCACAAGTGGGGGCCAGCTGATTTGTCCTGAAGGGTGTCCCGGATCAGGGTGGGGGTACCGCTGGGGTGCCTAGCCAGCCTGGGTGAGGGGGCTGATGGGTGTTTGCAGCTGGTCACACCCCCTTCAGTGTGAGGGTCCCCACTGGGGTGCCTGGCCAGCCTGGGTGAGGGGCTGATGGCTGTTTGCAGGCTGGTCAAGCACCCCCCTCCCCAAGTTGGTACCCTCACCCCATGGAGGTTTGGCCAGCTTGGGTGAGGGGCTGATGGCTGTTTTCAGGCTGGTCAAGTCCCCCTGCCCAGTTGGTACCCTCACCTCAAGGAGGTTTGACCAGCCTGGGTGAGGGGCTGCTGGCTGTTTGAAGGTTGGTCAAGTCCCCCCCAGTGGGGACCCTCACCCCAAGGAGGTTTGGCCAGCCTGGGTGAGGGGCTGATGGCTGTTTTCAGGCTGGCCACACCCTCTTTAGGGTGGGGGAGGGGGGGTTCCCACTGGGATGCCTGGCCAGTCTGAGTGAGGGGCTGAGGGCCGATTTCAGGCTTGCCAAGCCCCACCCCCCCACTCCACACCTGGCGATGGAAGCTCCCAGCCTCTCCTTTTTTCTTTTCTTTATTCTGGGATTTATTTACCTGCTATAATTGAAACTTTGTAGCTTTGAGTGGGGCTCAGAGCTGGCCAGGGCGGGCTTTGCTTCCTCCATTACCGGGGGCAACCCACTCCTGCTTGCTCCAGATCCCTGGCCATGGCTGGCTGAAAGCAGGTATCTGGGGTTTATTTACCTTCTATAATTGAAACTTTGCTGCTTTGAGTGGAGCTCAGAGCAGGCGGGAAGCTTGGCTTCCTCCATCTCTGGGGCAACCAAGCCTCCTGCTTGCTCCAGCTCCGTGGCTGCCGGCCACCAACTTGGTTGGGTTAATTTGCATATAGAGGCTCTGATTGGCTGGTGGGTGTGGCTTAAGGTGTAGTGAAGGTATGGTCAATTTGCATGTTTGTCTTTTATTAGTGTAGATGTGGGGATGGTATCCTGTTAGATCTCCTAACCTAAAAGCTAACCAAAATTCAAACCTTCTCTTAGGGTCAACTAAGTACTTTTTGTGGTTTTATTTGTTTTTTTTTTTTTTAATTTATCTTTATTGTTGAAAGTATTACAGATGTCTCTTTTCTTTTTCTTTTGTTTTTAAGGCTCAGTAACCTTTCTGGATTTCTGCTTTCCATCAGCTCACCCCCAGTAGTATATTTTAAAACTCTTAGGATATTTTATATTTTTAAATACACCATAAAATTTGATCTGAATAAACTAATTCATCCTATTTTTTACAGTGTATAAATATTCATTTTAAAACAAAATATTTGAACATTTTCTAAGAAATTTCCAAAAATAAACAAAATTAAAGAAAAAAAAATAAACCCATCATAGTTTTTTTTCATTACTAAAATATAGTAGCATTAATTTTGCATCTTCCCCTCCTAATCTCTTTTGTCTTCCCTAAAAGTTTTTATGTTCCATATGCAATTTCTACATTAATATTATATTAAAGATTATTAGTCACCCTATCCCATTTTTTATAAACGTCATTAAAGATTATTAGTCACCCTATCCCATTTTTTATAAACGTCATTGTAGAGGGCTGCTTGAGGCAGAGAGTGTGCCCTTTGCCTCACCCCTACTGTTGAACACAGCTACCTGCAAATATTAGACATTCGGGAATGTTAACTTGAATGAGGGTACAGGCATTTTAAATAGAAAAACTTCCTATAGTCAGTTCTTTCCACCATACCACCTAATATAGTACTATAGTTCAAAAGTTGGCATTCAATGAACAGTTGCTGAATTAAATGCTATAAGAATTTACTCGTGCCGCCAAGTGAACTCAATACAGAGGAGGACGTGGTATGTACACCTTTGTCTCTCGTGGGCCCCGGGTCTGTGTTGAATTCAGTTTGGGGGATTAATAATACATTCCCAAAACAATGAATGTGGTACCTAACATTTTACTCCAGATAAGGGATATTAATTCCTACACCAACCTACCTGCTTTAATCTTTACCTTCCTATAACCAGTTCTCAATATAGCAGATAGAATTATCTTTTTAAAAGTTTAAATTGATCATGTTACTTCTATCCTTATACTTTTCAATAATTTTCCATTTCAGAGTAAAAGCCAAGTCCCTTACAATGGTTCACATAATCTAGTCATGTTGCCTATTTAACCTCTTTTTTTTTTTTTTTTTTTTTTTTACTGTATGTCATTTGCTTTCTGTCACCCACATTGGGCTCCTCACTGTTCCTTAAATACACCAAGTGTGGCTCTCCCTCTGGAATCTGGCATTTGTTATTCCCCTTGCCAGAAAACATCCTATTCTCTCACTCCCTCTGATTCTTCGTGTTTCTATTCAAATCTCACCTTATCTGAGCGGTATTCCTTCTCTTCAAACAGGTACTCCTTGACCTCTTTGCTACTTCATTTCATCACATATATATTAAGAAATTCAAGCTTCACACCAGGATCTTTTTCCCCCAAAGCCCAACTACTTTTCTTTATATCATGCTGAGATATGAATTAAATGCAAATTATATTTTTTTTGATAATTTTACAATCGAATTTAATGTTAGCTTCTGGGCTGTAGTTTGTCAGTGACATAAAGGTTAAATCCTATGGCTAAGAATCTTAAAACACACAGTACACCATAGAAGAAGAAGATAAAAATCTTTGAAATTCAAAGGAAAAGAAGTTCTCTGTGAATTATTTTTAGAGGCATTGGTATAGCAGATCTCTGCAGATATGAAACCATTGTATTCTGGGTTTTTAGGCCTCAATCTGAACACTTGCTCTTCTAAGGGGACAGCAGACTCCATAGTCTGAGATGCATGCCATGAGGCTTGTTTGGAAGGATTTCTCCCCTTTCATAAACTTTTCCTTTGAATTAATTAGTTAACCTGTGTGATGCTTAAATTAGTGGGGAATATCACAGAAATAAAATCACTATATGACCAGAACTCTAAAATAAATCATTCTATATTTATATCACAAGCTTAGTGGGTTATCACTTTTCTCTCTGCATTTTTATGTTCTAGGTAGATTTTTTTTTTCTAAAATAAGAGAATCAATAAGCCTAAACTTGGGGCTAGATCCAGTTTCTAACCATCTTATTTTTGCTATTAGGGTTGACTTCAAAATGGTTATAACATTAAAATAAAATGGGGATTCCCTTTATATGATGATATCATGCTTGTCTTGGACATATATAGGGCAAGGGCTTTGAATTTTCAGTAGGATTTTGGTGATCCTGTTACAGGGGATTGAAAATATAACTTAATTCAATTCAAAAATACTTATTATTTTTTCTAATGTTTGTCATATATTTTTCTAGATGCTTTTAGAATCACGTGGATGAAACAGATAATAGTTGACTGATCCACACAGAAATCAAAGCAAATTCTTGGTCCCATTTGTACCCATAGTCTTATCAAGGAGAATCAAAGAAATTGAGCAATAAGGTTATGATTAATCTTAGAAAGGTGCTCTCCACTCCACCATCAGCAAGACTAACAACTCCAAACTAATTACTGTAAAATTATTGGCACACATGAATAAACACAAAGTTATCGCCAACCAATATTCAAAGTTTGGGGTAAATAACAGAATGCTTAGCTCACCTGCCTAAATAAAAATCTTAAAAGTGTTAAAAATGAAGTACAATTGTTCTGTTTTGACTTATATTATTAAGATCACATGATCAAAGCTGCTTATGTATATTTCCACTTAATTTGACCACTTTTTTATTTGGATTAGCTTCTTGACTGATTCTGCACCCTCTGAGAGAAGATCTGAGCACTTGACAAGCAGATGAGGAATTCAATTATTGCTTTGGTAAATCTATCTTCAATTTGACATTTACCCTCAATTGAATATTTGCATTGAGTTAGAGAGTCCATTAACCATCCCCTTCCTTTTTCTCATTATTCATATCTCCAGATTTATTTCTTACTCTTCGCAAGACATCCTTTAATTTTTACATGCTTAAAAACTGTACAGAAGTTCTCGCTAGGAAATTAATTGGTCTGACTCTGTTTATATAGATAAAATATATAATATTTAGCTTATAGTAATTTTAAAGTCTAAGTAAGATAATATAGGAAAATTGCCTTATAACTTAAGAATATGTAACAAAAGGTTAAGTCTATTTCTAGTGGACAAATGGTAATATATGAATATATATACAACTCTAATAATTAGATCATAAAATGATTATATGATTTAGAAAAAAATAGATAGTTTCCGTGACCCTGGGTTGAAGAATTAATTATTGGTAGAATATTAAGTTCTAGAGGAATGAACTATGGATTAAAAATATTATTTACAGTTGCAACCAAAGAATCATGGGGTGAACAATAACTAGCCCAAAGTCACATGCCATTCATTAATAAATCCTTCATTCATCCATGCATCTATCCACCCATCAAGCATTTATTAAACACAAGTAATACAGTAGTGAAAAAATCAAGTTCTATGTTTTAATTGCAGTTAAAGAATCCAAGAATACAGCAGTGACTTTCAAAATGCAACTATCTAATATTAAGGAGGGAGCTGAGGTCCTGCAACCCAGAGGAATGAAATGCCACATACAGAAGTCTTCAGTCTCATTATGAGTATACATTAAGTCTAGTGATTCTCACTAGCTAATTTAAGGTTTCTTCACCATTAAGATAATATGATTACATAGTTTTCTCTAGCTATTAGGAGACCATTTCCTTTAATGAAAAGTATACCTTTCTTCCAACAATTTAGGAAAACCTAAAGAGGCACTGGTTTGTGAATCATTTTTTTCTCTTGAACATCTTTTTTCATTTTCTGAAAGACACTGAAAGATGTTGTACTTATATACAAAGATTAATAATATATGAGTCTTTACCCAAATGATTCAAAATCTAATAAGGAAGATAAATGTAATACATAAAGGCAATTGAATGTGTTATACGCAATCACACAAGTTTAGGAGAAGGAATTCTATTGAAAAATGCAACAAAAGTGGTGTATAGAATAAGGCCGACTTCTACATTAAGGTTTCAAATAACTTTATGTCAAGTCTTTTCTACTGTTAATTTGAAGTTAATCTGTTAAGGTAAGACTATATTGTGACATATAGTCAATAAAAGTTAATTGAATGGTCAGTATTTGACAGATTCTGTGATAATCACTATGGGTATAACAAAAAAACAACAACAGTGCCTTTGGCTTGAAAAACCCAATCTAACAAGGAAGCCAGACAATAAACAAATCTATTCACCAAATACTGGTGGGATTGCTACTACATGTCCCAGGCTTTGAGTAGAGCAGCAGAAAAAAATAAAAACGAAAATATTTACCCTTGTGGTAGAACTTCTATTCTAATTAGGCGAAATAGACAATGAACAGTTATAAATAAGAAACATGCTATTTTCTTAATATGATGATAGGGACTATGGGGAAAAAATCATAAACATATTCACAAGTTGAAATCACAGCAGAACAACAATCAGGCAGAAAAAAAAAACAGTTGATAAAGACTTTGTGAGGTGAATTTTAAAAGCTAAATAAGAATTGTGTAATTGGCCTGGCTGGCATTGCTCAGTGGTTGAGCATTCACCTATGAACCAGGAGGTCACAATGGATTCCTGCTCAGAGCACATGCCCAGGTTTGGGGCTCGATCCCCAGTGTGGGGCAGGCAGGAGGCAGCCGATCAATGATTCTCTCTCATAATTGATGTTTTTATCTCTCTCTCCCTCTCCCTTCCTCTCTGAAATCAATAAAAATATATATATTTTTAAATAATTATGCAATTGTTAAATGAGGGATAGAGAATGTTTGTTAGGGAGGCCAGTCCCCACCGTATTCAATTGTCTGAGTATACAATGTTGATCTATGCGGGGGATACAAAATTTCCAGTGACTCCCATGAGGAATAAGAATATACCAACAAAATTTTTAAAGCAACTGAGATGCTGGAGGCAGAGCAATACATAGTTACTACCAATGACCTACCTGATCACTGAAGGTCATAGTAGGAGTGCAGATATGCAATAGGTAGCAGTTACAAGGTAAAACAAAAAACAACCAATCAAACCAACAACAATAAGACAACACTAGTTACATACATATACATGCAAGTTCATTGGTTGATCTCTTCCCACCAAAAAATAAAAATAAGACAAAACTAGGAATAATATGTCATAGCAGATAGCAGAGTGGTAATTGACCTGGCACTTACCTTAATGACATTATGAGATTCCTGTAACAGGAATGCTAACCTGGGGAGAAATTGGTAGGAAATAAGTGAAATTGTAATTTGACTAAGTAATTAGTTTAAAAAGATTTAATCTAAAAATATTGATATATATTGAATATTTATAAGATATATCACTGGCAAATATGTTCTCCTATTAGTGGGTTTGTCTCTTCATTTTGTGGATTCTTTGCTGTTTACTTTTTAGTTTGGTGTAGACCATCTGTTTATTTTTTCTTTTGTTTTCCTTGCCTGAGGAGATATATCAGAGAAAATATAGCTACAAGGAATGTCTGATATTTTACTGCCTATGTTCACTTCTAGGATTTTTATGATTTTGAGTCTTACCTTTAATCCATTTTGAATTTATAAAGAACTTATACAGCTCAACACAAAAAAACAAAACAAAACAAAAAAAACACACCAAAACAACAACAACAAAAAACAATCCAATTTTTAGAAGGGTGAAGAACCCCTCCAAAGGGGACATACAGATGGCCAATAGACATATAAAAAGACGCTGAAAGTCACTAATCATCAGTAAATGAGTGGATAAAAAAGATACAGAGAACAGACTGACTGTTGTCACAGGGGAGGAGTATTGGTGGGCGAGGGCAAAAATGCGAAGGGATTAAGCAAGAAAAAAACAACAACAAACTCATCTATAATAATAAAAGCATAATATGCTAATTAGACCAGACGTCCTTCCAGACGACCTTCTGGATGAAGCCTGGGCTGCGAGGGAAGCCTGGGTCCTGAGTGCTGGAGGGAAGCTGGTGCTGGCAGCTGGGGGAAGAAATGCCTACTCTTGCATGAATTTCATGCATCGGGCCTCTAGTAGATACAGAAACAGCATGGTGATTGCCAGAGATAAAAGAGGGCAGGGGTGGGGAGAAGAGCATAAGTGGAGGATAAATGCTGACAGAAAGAGACTTGACTTGGATGGTGAACACACAATGTAATACATAACTGATGTATTTTAGAACTGTACACTTGACACCTATATAATTTTATTAACCAGTGTAACCCCAATAAATTCAATAAAATTTTTTAAACTAAAAATAAATAAATTAATATATTGATGTTAACTGACAAGTGTCACTTATTGTTACTGAGTGAAATAAATTCAGCAATATTTTAATGGAAGTTTACTTAAGGGATCAATAAAGACATTAAAGATTTGAAATAGTTTGTGTGTGATTACTAAATTTAAAGGTCTGATAAAATGTGTGGTTATGAGAAAATATATTAACAAAATTTATCAAAGAGAATAAGATACCTAGGAATAGAGTAGCTGAGTTATAGGGTGATGTATTTTAAACTTTTAAGACACTAGAGGCCCAGTGTACAAAATTGTGCAGTGGGGGAGAGGGTCTCTCAGCCCAGTCTGCACCCTCTCTTAATCTGGGACCCCTCAGGGGATGTCCGACTGCCTGTTTAGAGGTTAGAAAAAACCTTATGAGTTAAAAAACCACACAAACAAAACAAAACAGGGGCCACTCCAGCAAGGGTGGGTTCTGAGGAGCAAGGATTAACTTTCAGTGTGAAGATTTGCCAGGCCAGGGAAGAGGGGAGGAAGGAGTGTGTGTGTGTGTGTGTGTGTGTGTGTGTGTGTGTGTGTGTGTGTGAAGGGGGGGGGAGAGGGAAAGAGACCCCCCTAAAGTCTCCAGACTCTTTTGTTCTAAAGCACAAACTTTGTTTTCCCCACGTTTATCGCATGTCTAAACACAAACCATTGTGTTCTTCAAGCAGCATGTATTAGGGAAGGAGAACGCAGCCTTAAAGCAAAGGGTAGGGATGTCAGAAGTGAGTAACTCCTCTCGTCCCCCCAGCTGAAGCTACTAGGGGGCCTGCCTCTTTGAGAATCCACATTTATCTCTTGGCACTTGGGAGGTTAGAGAGCGCAGCATTATCCTAGGAGGGGAAATTACCCATGGTATTTGGCCTAAGTTTCATTTCCTCACCCTCCGAGGTCACTGTCCACCCCAACACTGATCCAGTTAATGGGGTCAGAGTTCTCCAGCTGGACACCTCTAGGCGGAGAGAATGCTGGGTGCCAGGTGGTCCAGCTCTGAGGCACCTGCATCCACGCCCTACCCCCATCAGCTTCCCGCCTACAGGCAGGCAGCTCCGTGGCTAGCGCCTTTGAACTGTATGCTGTTGGAGGGGAAAGAAAAGCCTCCCCAGAAAGGGGTTTTTCAAAAGCCTTCAAGGATCAGGAGCTTGGCCAGCTGGGGCCTTACTTCCCCTGGCTGCAGGCAGCCGGCCCCACCCACACCGGCCTTGGCCTGGCGCCACCCACGTCTGCTGCCACCCACCCCCAGTTCCCCTTCCGCATCAGGTGATTGGCACCTGCTGGCCAGGGGAAGAACGGAGAGGTTGGCCGGTAGGCCCCAATCAGGAGATCGGGGTGGTCAGTGTGTGTCATAATGACTGGTCATTCTGGTTGTTCGGACTTTCTGCCTTAACAGTCACTTAGATTTTTATATACACTGAGTGGCCAGATTATTATGACCACCGGATGTTTGTAGGCAAATTAGCTATAATTTCCCGCTGAAGTTGCTAGAGGGCCAGACCATTATAAATAGGGAAGCAGAAGTGATTTTTTTCTGAAAATATGGGTAAACAACGTGATTTAACAGCCTTTGAACGTAGGATATATTTGAATGTGAGTGACCAGATTATTATTGAAAGGGCGAGTCGTCGCAGGGCCTGACCACGCTGCTGGCAGCCTCGGGCACCGACTCCCCAGCCCATGGCGGGAACCCGGCGCAGGCTGCCACCCGCCCGCCGCCCCCGGCGGCAGCAGCGGCGGCGGCAGGGCGGGGCGTGTGCCCTCGCCGGAGGAGATGGAGGAGGAGGCTATCGCCAGCGCCCCCGGGAACGAGATGGAGGACATGGACTTCCTGTCGATCTGCTGGACCCCCAGCAACCGGACTGGCCCCTGGAGCCTGGGCTCAGCTCGCCCTGGGGCGGGGGGGCTAGGACTGCGCCCTCCATCTTGCCCTGGGTCCTCCAGTTTTGGGGCGCCGCCATGTGCTCAGGAGAGTGCCTTCTTCCCAGAAGCCCAGGCCCCTGCTGGCCACGCCCAGGACAATCAAGGGACCTGCGCGCCAGAGAGATGAACAAGACCCGACTCGCGCCTGGCCAATCGGCGGGGCCCACAGTCCCCTCCCCTGCCCTTACTATAAAACCCACAATCCCATCAGGCCTCGCTCTCTTTCGGCCACTGGGCTTACCGTTGTTGTATCGGTGAGTGTGGTCGGGGAGCCGAACTAGTTCGAAATGAAGGACTCTTTGCTTTTGCATCAGACTGACAGGCTCCCTGGGGGTCCTGGGAACCTTGAAATCTGGGCACAACAATTATGACCACCCCATCAGTACTTTGTTGGGCCACCTTTTGCCTTCAATATTGTTGCGATTCTTCTTGGCATTGACTCCACGAGATGTTGAAAGGTGATGCGAGGAATCTGACACCATGCCTGATGAATAACACTGTCCAGTTCTGTGAGATCTGATGGTTGTGGAACCAGCTGCCTGATGGCTCTTTTAACTTCGTCCCACAAATGCTCAATTGGATTGAGATCTGGTGATTGTGGGGGCCACCTAAGCAAGGTAAAGTCTCCCTCATGTTCTTGAAACCACTCCTGCACAATACGAGCACTGTGGCATGGTGCATTGTACTGTTGGAAGAAGCCACCTCCATTGGGATACGCCATCAACATGATAGGATGAACTTGATCAGCAACGATACTTAGGTATGCTGTGCTATTCAGACGTTGTTCCACACAAATTAAAAGGCCCAAATCATGTAAATTTAAAACTATGAAAGAAGACAGATGTGATGAACTTAGTAGCAAGTAAATATTATTAAAATCATATGGTGCAATTAATTTATTTACCCATTCATTTATTCATTCACTCATTTGTAATAGAATTCTTCCTAGAAACCAAAAGACAAGTTCATGTGAAATCTTTAATAACTAATATTTTAATAACTACTTTCTGATCTAGGTCAACAGTTCTATTACATACATTTATTTTTCCTGCAGCGTTTTTCTTACTCCCCCAAAATGCTTTCATGACATTATTGTAATGAACTATGTACAAAACATATAAATAAATGTTTTAACAGCATGAGACTGAATGAAGGAAATAAATTTGTCAGAGGTTATACTACATTATATGTTTACCTAAGACAAAAGTAGTGTGCATAAATTATATGGCTGCCTAAATTAAATATTTATTTCCCATATACTTTTGTAATTTTAACACCTTATGTACAGTATGAATATATTAGAAGGACTGAGCATTCAAGTATGTCATCTATGCCTTCTTTTTCTTTTTGTTTGTACACATACCGTTCTCTATATTGAATGACATTACACATCTTATTTTTGAACAATGTGTTTACTACTAACTGAAAATATGTTCACCCTAGAGCTGTGTTCGGTAGATATTACCCATTATAAAAGAACATAAGATTCAGAAAGATCAATAGCTTGGCCACAGTCATATAACTAGCACAGAATTTAAAGTATTAAGTCCAAAATATTTATCAGTACTGTCAATTTTAATGTAATGCATTAGTAGGAAGTTCAATTTCAATACTAGTGGGATATAAAGATTTGCTATTTAGTTTATTATTAAAAATAGTATGATAAAATATTTATATGAAAAAACAACAAATTGGAGTTTGATTTAAATTTCAAGAATGGTCATTCCATATTCCATGATTTTTCTCCAATCAAAATTGCTGTAACCCACAGGTAAAATTAACCTTTCCATTATTTTAGTGTCAAAGGCTTATCCTTTTTAATGGTTGAGTAATATTCTATTGTATATACGTACCACAGCTTTTATATCCATTTGTTTATTGATGATCACTTGGGCTGCTTCCATAGCTTGGATATTGTAAATAGCACTGCAATGAATACAGGGGTGAATGAAATTAATGCAAAATAATATTGAATGTAAACTGCAATAAGTAAAAAAGGGGAAGACTGCATTAAATATCTTCCATTTGCCTCATCAAATACACTGTCTAAAATTCTCCTCCCTCTCCAATCTGGCTCTGTGCCCCAAGAGTCTCTCCCTGCCCACTGCACTGTGTACAGGAGGCTGATGCCACAGGACTGCTGCAGTGGACTTCCAAACCTCTGACCTCCATTTGAGTCTATTCCAAGGAGTCAGTGCAGAAAACAGGATGTCAGTGTTAACCCTCTTCCAACCATATTTCTGCTGGATCTCCAGAGGTTAACTATAGAACTTCTCTGGGTTTTATATGTCTCCTAGTTATTAGCTACTTACCCCAGTCACCACCTCATAGCCAGCTAACTTTGTGGGGGTCTGTGGAGTTTTGCCACATGAATGTGACCAGTTATATGTCCCAGCTCTGATTCATTCAGATATGGTACCATAAAGTACCTCACCAAAGAATATAGCATCTGGCTTCTGGGATATCTACCAAGAGATCCGGTAACTAAATCTGTAGTAATGGAATGTAACTTTCCATCGAAAAAATTTAGAGACCATTAAAGGAGAATGAACTTTCTCTCCCTTTATGCCTTGAATGGATTGTTGCAAGATATGGTTTTTAGTGTCAGTAGGCCTGGAGAATTCCTCCTCCAAGACCAATTTTATTTTCTGAGCAATTGCTGTTGTTTTGTTTTTGTTTTCCTTTCAGTTCCTTGTAAAAAAGTGGACAACAAGATAATATATCATCTTCCATTTCTTTCCACTCTTAGACTTCACTGCCATTTTCCTCTTTCTGCTGCTTAAGATTGCACACTCAAGATAAAGAATTCACACTTAATTCTTTCTTTTTTTAAGTTAATGTTGCCGTTTTTATTTTTTAAATATATTTTATTGATTTTTTACAGAGAGGAAGGGAGAGGGATAGAGAGTTAGAAACATCAATGAGAGAGATACATCGATCAGCCTCTTGCACACCCCCTACTGGGGATGTGCCTGCAACCAAGGTACATGCCCTTGACTGGAATTGAACCTGGGGCCCTTGAATCTGCAGGCCGATGTTCTATCCACTGAGCCAAACCAGTCAGGGCTAGCATTTAATTCTTGCATGCGATTCTATCTAATAAGGAATATAAGCGAAATAAATATATACACATATATACATATGTATTATATAGTTACATATGATATATGTTATATTGCAAATATATATAATCAATTTTATATGATGTATATTATATATATAAATATATATAAATATATATATATATATATGTCACCTTAATCATATCTTTGAAATTTCATTTCTGCTGTTATCTTTGTAACCTTGAAAAAATACAGAAATACATTTTTTTCTTGTTTCAATAGCTATGGTCAATATTTCTTACCTTTCTCTGTTTGTAAGATGACCCTTCCCCTCAGTTCTTCCACTTAGCTTCTCTTCCCATATTTTGTTAATTGCACTTTCATTTTTGTTCATTGTGAAGGATAATGCTATTACATTTTTATTGAACAACTAGAGGCCTGGTGCATAAAATTTGTGCATGGGTGGGGTCCCTAGGCCTGACCGGCAATCAGGACCTATTGGGGCTGTCTTGCCCAGTCCTGATCAAGGCCTGGCTGGCCGGGCTGGGGCCTGCCAGCTGCTGGACAGGGCCTGCCAGATGTGGGGAGGCACTGGGGGAGGTTGGCTGGCTGTGGGAGGTTGGCTGTGGGAGCTCACAGAACACTATGGGGCAGCTCCTGCATTGAGAATTTTCCCCCAGTGGTCAGTGTGTGTCATAGCTACTGGTTGACCGGTGGTTCCAGTCATTCTGGTCGTTCGGTTCTAAAGGTTGTCTAGGCTTTTATATATATTTTTTAAAAATATATTTTTATTTATTTCAGAGAGGAAGGGAGAAGGAGAAAGAGAAGCATCAATGATGGAGAATCATTAATCAGCTGCCTCTTGCACACCCCCCACTGGGAATCAAGCCCGCAACCTGGCTATGTGCTCTGACTGGGAATCAAACCATGACCTCCTGGTTCATAGGTTGATGCTCAAACACTAAGCCATGCTGGACAGGCTTAAACCATGATTTTAAATTTAAATTTGATGTGTGTTCTCTGTAGGTCATTCATGAAATTTCTTATCAGTAAGTATTGTTTACATCATGTTGAATATGCAAACATTGTTCACTGTAGAAGCAGTAATGCTATTTTATTTTTCTTTATGCTACTTAATTATCTGCATGTAATTGTCTCATTTTATATTTGAGATATATACATACACACAATGTGTGTGTGGGGTATGTATGTAACTTCTTCCATACCAAAAAATGTTCATAGCAGCATAATTTACAATAGCTAAGATCTGGAAACAGCCTAAGTGCCCATCAGCAGATGAGTAGATTAGAAAACTGTAGTACATCTACACAATGGAATACTAAGCTGCTGTAAAAAAGAGGGAATTCTTATCATTTGCAGTAGCATAGATGGAACTGGAGAGCATTATGCTAAGCGAAATAAGCCGGTCAGAGAAAGATAAATATCACATGATCTCACTCATTTGTGGAATACGATGAACAACATAAACAATGAACAAAAATAGAACCAGTGACATAGAAGAATTGAACAGACTGTACAACCTATGAAGGAAGGCAGTGAGTGAGGGGGTAAGAGATCAACCACAGGACTTGTATGCTTGCATATGAGCAAAACCAATAGACATAGACAGTAGGGGGGGGGGATGAAAGCTTGTGCTTGGGGGTGGGGGTGACATGGGAGAGGTTAATGAGGAAAAAAGAGACTTGTGTAATATTTTAAACAATAAAGAATTTAAATTTAAAAAAGTTTTCATGTAACTTTTTTTAGGGTCATTCATATTCCCACACCAGATAAATGGATTAATTTATAGGTTCATTGCATGCCATTCTAATTCTCCATTCCTAGAATTTCACCACTCACCTTCTTAAGTTAGTTCTCCTGGATTTTTTCAGTTGACAAAAGTTATTATCCATTTCTGGTACAAACTCTCATGAAAATAGAAATAGGTGGGAACTTCAGAAACCTTCAACAATAGCTACTTTGGAAAGCAATTTAGCAGTGTATTAAAAATTTAAACATATATCTACAATATGATCCAGCTATTCTACTTCTAGGTATTTCTCCAAGAGAAATGAAAGATATGTCCATACAAATATTTAAAGATGAATAATCATAGCAGATTTTTCACAAAAGCCCCAAACTGAAACCAATTCAACTAAATGTTCATCCACAGTTGAATAGACATACAGAGACATATGCATATAATGGGATACTACTTAGCAGTAAAAAAGAGATGGGTTATTAATACAAGTTATAATGAGAAGAAATCTCAAAATAATTATGATGGGTGAAAGAAGACAGAAAAGTGAAGTATATATTGACTGCTTCCATTTAGGTAAATTTTTCTGCAATGCAAACTAATGTAGAGTTTTAAAAAATCCATGGTTGTGTGAGATTGTGAGAATGGAGTCAGGGATGGAATGGTGTGGGAAGAGGAACAAAGGAAGGTTTGCAAAGGGGCAAGAGAAAACTTAAACTTTATTATACTTGTATAAAGTAGTCAACATGTAAAACAGAAACTCTTCTGAGATACCGGGAGCCCCATTTCCATTCCCCTTGAAAGAGCTTAAGGCCAGAACTGATATATCCATAGATAATATTTATCTTGACCTATGGCATCCAGCTGTTGGATAAAAACAATTATAATAATAATGAGAAGGCTAAAAAGGGCTAATTCCAATGTAACCCTGATTTTTGGGGGGCTAGCAATGTGTATCTGTGCAACTAAGCCCAGTGTACATTTTTGATAACCTATAATTAAGTCATTGCCTCTTTCCCAGAAACTGGTCTTGCAGAACCCATTATCTAAATACAGAGGCCATAAAACTGCAAACAGTGCACTGCCCCGGAGGGGGTGTTATTAACGGTGGTGCCAGGCCAGACCATCAGATATGGCCCGAAGACCCCCAACACCTGGGGGCCTTCTTGTAAAACCCGCGAAAAGACCGGAAGCATAATCCATATTTTCGGGACAAAGACCCCAGAAATATATAAAAGAGAAGCCCCCTGCATGTTATTTTACTCAGATTTGGGAAGATATTCCACTGAGTCCGCGGTGTATTAAGCAGTGTAACTCCTTTTCTCTAAAAGCATTGCTTGGTTTTTCTTTGGTCTTCTGCAACAATAATAAACCTCTATATTCCAGGAATTGTACTAAAAAGTCAGTATACCCTATCCCATGCAATCCTGCTATAAAATAAACCTATGAAGTATGTATTTGTTTCCCTCACTTAATGATGAAGAAACTAAAGCTCAGAGAAATTAAGTATCTTGCCCAATAATATTTGTGGAATTGATTTTTGAACTGGTAAATTAAGATTGTCATATCTGGGCTCTCATACTTTAAGTATTGAGTGAATTTCAGTGTGACAAAATACAATCTTTTGTCTGATTCTAATAAATATGAATAGTGGTCATAAAGTCATATTATTGGAATAAATTCATTATTATATGCTTTTTTGCTAGGTTATTTTAAGTACTTTTAAAAAATTGGATATATATTTATCAAGATGAATTATACCAAGATCTGTATGCAGTGAGAATGGTGCCATCTCTTTTTTAACATTTACGTATTTATTTCATTCTAATTTTTTAAAATGTTATTGAATTTATTTGGATGACAATGGTTAATAAAACTATATAGGTTTGCCGTGACTGGTTTGGCTCAGTGGATAGAGCGTCGGCCTGCTGACTGAAAGGTCCCGTGTTCGATTCCAGTCAAGGGCATGTACCTTGGTTGCGGGCACATCCCCAGTGGGAGATGTGCAGGAGGCAGCTGATCGATGTTTCTGTCTCATCAATGTTTCTAACTCACTATTCCTCTCCCTTCCTCTCTGTAAAAAATCAATAAAATATATTTTTAAAAAAACTATATAGGCTTTAAGTGTATAATTCTGTAATACATCACCTGCAAATTGTATTGTTTGTTCACCACCCAAAGACAAGTCTATTATCATTTATCCCCTCTTTACCCTCTTCTACCTCCCCCCAGGCTCCTTTTCCTCTGATAATCACCATATTGTTGTCTGTGTCTATGAGGGTCTTTCTTGTTATTTTCTTTGCTTAATCTCTTCACCTTTTCCACCTAGTCCGCCCCCCCCCCCCCAAAAAAAAAAAAACAAAAAAAAAACAAACAAAAAAACCGTCCTCCCCTCTAACAGCTGTCAGTCTGTTGACTGTATCAATAGCTAAGTATAGCTCATTGAACAATGAAGACACCTTTATCCAGCTTCCCATGCTTTTGGTTTTGGAGATTTTCATTCAGCTGCATGAGTGCTGTGTGCGTTTTCATTTAATTAACCTGAGACTATTTTAGGTTTATAGGTATTTGGTTCACCTTTTATCACAACTGGAAGATTGGAATCTTTTCTAGAGATACTTCATTTATATGTTATGAAACTCTAAGGACCACATGTATTTAAACCTATCTGACATATTTCTTTTCAATGTTCTGAATTAATATATTCTAACTGAACTCCTAGTCAAGTGAGTAAAATGGCTATTGGTTTGCAAGATTCATGCATAGATACACATCGAATAGATGAATCACAATATGGAAAACATAAAACTAGTTAATTTGCAATGCCAAATCAATAGCTTTCTGTTTTATTACATAATATGGTAACAGAACTGTTTTGACTGAATAATTCATCTCAAAATGAATATTCAACTTGCTTTATAGAACACACATAAAAAAAATAGTTAAAAAATAAAAGGTTAATGGAATATGGCTGCCAAGAAAATAGAACATTTCTCTCCTTAGGAAAAAAACCTCTTGCCCAATTTATGTACATTTTTAATTAATGAGCTATGGAAATAAGTCAAAACTATTTCTAGAATTCAGGAAATTAAAAATATAATTAAGACTACATATTATCATGTTACAGGAAGATAGTGTATGTCACCAAAAAGTAATTTGATCTTTCAAATCTCTACTCATCTATATACAATCAAATAAACTTGAGGAACTGAGGCATAACCTAGCTCAGAAGAGGTATACATTTTGAAGTGTTTGCAGTTCTACACACACACACACACACACACACACACACACACACACATACACACACACACACTCACACACAGCTTTTGGTGAAGGCATGGGGAAAAAGAGACTAAACATTTGAATATTAAAAAAATTTTAGTGCTTTTAAAAAAATCTGGCTGGAAATTAAGAGACATAGCTGCAGAATGTTTGATTTGATAGAGGATATAATGAAAATATACATCCCCTAACCAAACTTTGAGTCACAAAGTGAAATGTGAAACTCTTTTGTAATTAATATTTTACCTGTGAATGCCCCCCCCCCCCAGTACTGGTTCTCTTTTTCTTTGATGCAGGTACTCATTCTATCTCTAATCTGTATGTTTTGTTTTTTTTCTTTTACTTATGCAAGATTCCTGACTCCTTTCCTTATAAAAGTAATCATTCCACTCTGCTTTACTGTTGTCGAAGACCACTACTTCTGAGTATGGTGACCTGACACATTTGTAGAAATACAGAAACACTGGCCCCATCCCAGACTTACCAAATCTGAATATATATTTTAATGGGAATACCCAATTATTTTTAAACACATTAAAGTCTGAGAAGCATACCTCGATTTTGTTTACACTTACCTCAGTATTTCTTCATGTTTATTTGCTTAAATGTTTTTCTCTATTCCCTTGAGATAAATTTATTTTGATGTGGAAAGAATACTGAAATTATTTATCATCACTACTTATTGAATTGCTGGTACATAGTAAGACTCAATAACTACTTACTGAATGTAAGAAATGTGTTAATCCCACCAAGTCATCTTTATTGAACTTGCCTAGCCTTTCAATGCTGTCAACAAAGAGAAGAATTAAGACTTTTCTCATTTAATTGCCTCTTGAGAATAGAAACTCATTTCTTCTGAGATATTTTCACTGGCCGGTGACTGAAAAGGACTGGCCTGTGACAAAGACCAGAAACTAAAGCAGACTATAAATATACTTAGTTTCTTAAACAAATACTGATTACAGCTGTAGTGGTATGAGATCAATGACAAGCAAAAAAGTAGCTTATGACAGTATTTGTAATTTTATGGGATGTGAACTTATAACTTTGAATCCATGCCCAACCACTAGCTGTACATATGGCCATAGAAATATTATTTATCATTTGAGAATGTTAAGCACTTTTTATTCATATGTAAAATAGGAATACAAATATGTAAAAATCATATCAGGTGTTGAATGAAAAGACAGAATGTTAGTCTCAGCAGTAGTAAGTTTCAAAAAACCAGAATGGACTCAGGTCCTCCAGAGATAATTCAGCCAGGATAAAGTGTTTGCACTCTTCATATATTACTAGTGGCCCGGTGCATGAAATTTGTGCATGGGGAGGGTAGGTTCCTCACCCTGACCTACACCCTCTCCAATCTGGGAGCCCTTAGGGGAGCCCTCTCCAACCTGGGAGCCCTGACAGCTTAGGCCCACTCCCCTTGGTTCTTTGCTCTCTGCGGGGCCTGGCCACTCTGTGCCCGCTGCCCAGAGGCTCTCCGCAGCCCAGAGCCCCTCCGCAGCCAGGGCGGAACGCTTGCCTCATGGCTGCAGCGAGGAAGCAAGGATTCCGCCAGTCAGCTCACACGGCCCACTCTCAGTGGCCGCCCCCCCAGGACTGGGGGACTCCAGCGGGGCTGAGGGGACTGGGTGCCACCATCTGTGGCTATGGGCGCTGCCATCTTTGTGACAGAGTGACAGTTAATTGCATAATACCCTTTTATTAGATAGGATGTTCAGGGTAAGCAAAATGCAGTTTGGTAGAAATTTGATTATATGAAAAATAAGAAGATAGCAAGAAGCTTTCCTAGTACTCAGATATTGGTTTCTAAAATCAAGGCTTCTTGAAGACATATACAATATTAACCTAGAGTAGTGGTTGGCAAACCGCAGCTTGTGAGCCACATGTGGCTCTTTGGCCCCTTGAGTGTGTCTCTTCCACAAAATACCATGTGTGGATGCACACATACAGTGTGATTGAAACTTCGTGGCCCATGCACAGAAGTCGGTTTTCGGAAAGGAGATAGATGAAACAAGTATACAAGACAAGTGTGGATGGGAGAGTTGGAAGGGGTTGACCTCAGCGAACGTACCTCAATCAGATTGAGGATGTTTTTAGGAAAGGCCAGCTTAGGAGTACCCTAATTAAGTTAATAACAATGTGCCTACCTATATAGTTTAAGTTTAAAAAATTTGGCTCTCAAAAGAAATTTCAATCCTTGTACTGTTGATATTTGGCTCTGTTGACTAATGAGTTTGGTGACCACTGACCTAGAGCATCTTGCAGAAAATAAGGATCCATTTAAACAAAACAAAATACAAAAAAACAAAAGAAAACAAAACACCCCCACACACAATAAAACAACATGACATTGATAGAAAGGACACCAGAGCCATGTGAAATTGCTCCCAAATGGCCAATGTTAAAAAAATTTAAGTGACAAAACAAATAAAGTAGTATTATATTATATAACTAAATTATACAATAAATCTCCCTGAATCCATATTGATATAAATGAATGATTGAACATACAAATATTTTAGGGAGAAGAATTATTCTCCCATGAAGAAGAATTTAAAAAATTTATATAGGTACTTCACTCTTTAAGAGGTAGAGCATAACTCCCCACTCCCTAAGTGTGACCTGTACACATGGTGACTTTCATTAAAAGAGTACAGTATGAAACAGAGGGAAAAGTAGAAATTTACAGTGGAAACATCTGTCACACAATACCTGAGCCAGGTGATCAAGGTGAACATCAGCAGTAATATGCCATCTTTATAATATGTACCATGATGTGATATGATGAAAATGGCATCTTATCTCCTCGGTATTCCTCCCCAAAATTCATAACCCCAATCTAATTATAAAAACAAAATCATTAGGGAAATCCCAATTGAGACAGTCCACAAAATATCTGAACAGCACTCTTCAGCTGCCATGTTCATAAAAAACAAAAGACTACGCCATGGCCAGTGTTGCTTAGTGGTAGAGCATTGGTCCACTCACTGAACGGTGGTGGGTTTGATTCCTAGTCAGGGGCATGTACCTGGGTTTCAAGTTCAGTAACATGTGGGAGGCAACCAATCTATGTGCCTCTTTGCTTTGATGTTTCTCACTCTTTCCATCCCTCCCTTCCACTCTCCCTGGAAATCAATAGAGGAAATATCCCTGGATGAGGATTAACAACAACAACAAAAACCAGAAGCCTAAGGATACATGGCACCTAAATGTAATGTTGTATCCTTAATGGAATTCTGAAATCCCAAAAAAGACATCTGGTAAAAATTGAGGAAATCTGTACATAGACTTTAGTAAATAAGAGTGCATCAGTATTACTTCACTATTGCCACAAATGTACCATATTAATATAAAATGTTGATTGTAAAGGAAATTTGGTACAGGTATATGAAAACACCTCTTCTATTATCATAATTTTTCTGTAAATCTGATACACTTCTAAAATAAATTTTAAAATCACTTAGAAGATAAAGTTCAATTCACATTTCTACTTCTTAGCCATCAAGTGATTTAGGCAATTATTCATTCTCTATTTGTAATCTACAAGATGATATTACTAATGCTATGTCTAAAAAAGAGTCTAAAATTCCCATTATTAAAGTGGTGAAGGCTTTGATAAGTAGCGGAGCTTATGTTTCAGCCAACTATCTCATTAATGGGAAAGAGAAATGTCCAAATGTTCAGCAGAGTGAAGTGTCTTGGAAAAATGAAAATAATACCTATTGAGGACTATTGAGAATATAACAGAGAATAATACATGTAAAACTAGTAGCATAAAGCCTGGAATCCAGAGTGTTCACTAAATGTTAAATCTTACACATACATGTACAGACATAAACACACACAAATAGAATATTTAAGAAGTTAATTTATAAACTCATGAGTTACCTAGAGCATAGGAAGGTCACTTGTAACAGACCTTTGCTTGTAATAGAGACTCTTCCTTTGTGTAGGATCCATCTCTGTGGTTAGGTTGCAAGTTCCTTCAGTAGAACTGAACTTGTCTTTGAATGTTAAATATATTTCCCAGAAGATTAAATACAGATATTGCTTAGCATAGAAACTGTTCTTAGTGAGTATTTGTAACATACATGAATATAAATGACCCCCAGAATCAGGAGCAAGGCTGAGAAAGATATCAACCAAGATTCTCGTCTAGGGTGAGTTAAGATATACTGAAAGTCTAAGTAGTTGGTAGCAAGGTCTGTAACATATCTTCTCACTTATTAACAATTTTGAAACAAATTAATGTTTGTAAATATCATTTAAGAAAATTTCAACTAGACTTGTTTTGGAAGCAGGTTTCCTCAAATCAAAATGGTAAAGAAATAGTATAGTAATAACTGGAATGTGTCTGGCTCCATACAGGGAAAAATGGTCTTGAAATATACCCATACATATAACCTGTATCGAATCACACTGAGTAAGAATTATTCCTACAATGTTCCCTTCCCTTGGGTCATTTAAATGGTTTAAATTCCATTTAGATATTAGTCCTACAGAAGTACCATAATTACCGAAGATAAATGCCTCATCTACTTTCAAATCTTCATTAAAATTAGCTTTGTTATTTTTGTAGTGCCCAATAGCACAGCTATTAGAGTTAAGAGTCTGTCAGCATTTCCATTTACAAACTCTGTTTTTTTTAGGGTTCATTATCTTTTCTGTTTTGAATTGCATTAGCCCGAAAATTAGCTGTCAGCATGAATATGTATTATATTATCCAAACTCCATGTACACATCAGTTTGGCAATATAGAAGGCAGAGATTAGTAACCTCTTTCCTCCTTATAAAATTCTAAAGGTGTGTTGACTTGCTTGTTAATCTCATGGACAGGAACTGACTGAGCCCTTTAATTATGAACTTTCTCAGGGAATTGATCCTATATCTAACCTAATCATTTTGATATTTAAAAATGTATGAAGAAGTCAAATTGGATATGGACTGTACTTGCTTTTCAAGGTACAATGCAGTTTAAAGCTTCTGGGTCAAATTACAGTCTCACATAATTAGAGATCTAGGAGAGGTACATTTCTGGGGAGTGAATATCTGTGATTTGTATTATTTCAACCAAAGAGCAAAGGAAAAGTAAATCACAGAGAGTGTAGTTTTGTTCATTTGTTGAAGCCATTTCTTTACTTTGAAGCAGGCAATGGCAGGAGATGATACAGCAATCACAACAAATGTAGCAGTTTCAGGGCCTGCAAAGAGGTGTCAAAAGTATCTGGAATCCAGTCCATATCCCTCTGTCCAGAGGAAAAGCTACAAAGGGAATTCTGTTTCTCTATGCCTCAATCCCTCTTTCACAAATATACTCCACATTTAGTTAATTTGATACCACCTGTTTCAGTACTGAACATCTTTCTATTGCCATTCAACATTAATCAAAATACAGCCTCCTTCCCCTCCCCCCACCCACCATTTGGCCTCTTTTTTAAAAACCAGTTTTATTTGGGAGAGGGAAGAGATAAGAGAACTAGCTCTTCTAAAATATTTAAATAGAATACTGGTCACACATAATCTGTCAGAAATAAATAATAAATGTGTCCTTGATTACCAGGGCCACAGGCAAGCGGTACCAATGTGAGAAACATATTGTCTCAGATGAAATGTTTGAGTGATAGATCTGTCACCTGACCTATTTGTAAGAGAATTAAAAATCGAAGTGAAAAAGGAAGAAAGGAAGTCAAGAGTATTGTAATTACTTTTGCTATGTAATATGTCCATATGTCTCAACCAGAGCTAAATACAAACAGTGGCTAGTGTCCACAGAAAGAAAAAAATATGAACAAGTTCTGTTGAAGAGCCACAGTTTTTCTCCTACATTGATACAGTAACCTGGTTGGAAAAAAAAAATACCTGTTACATGACATGGAGTTAGATGGGGGTTGTTAGAATTTATAGCTGAAGAAACTCCATATGCAAATCCTAATATCTTATTAAAAAAGAGGATCATATTCTGTCACTTAAATTATTAACCTTCCCAGTAGAACTCTAATTCTTGCATAATGGTTCTCTCTGAATATTGGATATTAATGAGGGCTTATCATTAAAAATATCTGATCCATGATGAACTTTGAGATCTTCATTATTATAATTTCCCATTTTGCATTTGACAGTTACACTTACAAGATAATCTAAACAATTTGTAATAGACTTTCCATCTTTCCTCTATTTTAAGAGAACTTATTGCAGTTGCCAAATAGTTCAAGCTAATGTACATGCTTATTGGACCATCAATTCAAATGATGATTCCTATGAATCTCCATTCCTAACTCTGCACTTTTGCGACCTTGAATAAAAAGATGAAGAAGAGCCCTAGCTGGTTTGCTCAGAGGATAGAGCCTCAGTCTATGGACTGAAAGGTCCCAGGTTGGATTCCAGTCAAGGGCACATGCCCAGGTTGCAGGCTCAATCTCTAGTAGGGGGATTGCAGGAGGAAGCTGATCAATGATTCTCATTATTGATGTTTCTATCTCTCTCTCTCCCTCTCCCTTCTTCTCTGAAATCAATAAAAATAATAATAAAAATAGAGAGAAGATACAACCACTGTCTTTAAGCAAAAGTTGATTAAAGACAAAATAATATATAAACAACTAATTATAACAGTTCTATCAAATAAAATTATGTGAACATATAGAGGTCAAATGTAGTTTTGTATATCCCTCATAAAGCAGGTGATATGTGTTAACTCTCTTGTTGAGGGCAAAAGGGAACATTTCATGTTATACAAATGCAATAGTGTATAAGTAATCATAGCTTAAGAAGGAGCAAAATAACATCATAAGGAAGATATTGTAGAGGGGGAATGTGCCTACCACATGTTATGCCTACTCTTAAAAAAGTTTGTTGAATGGGTTGATGATTAATAACTATCCAAGGTAACATTTATTGCAACTTTGTGACATGCATTTTAAAAACTGTAATATACATAACAGCTCTGTTACATTGTTACTAGAGTCCCGGTGCACAAAAATTTGTGCACGGGTGGGGGGGGGGTCCCTCAGCCTGGGCTGTGCCCTCTTGCAGTCTGGGACCACTCGGGGAATGACCACTTGTGGGTTTAAGCCTGCTCCACAGGGGATTGGGCCTAACATGGCAATCAGACATCCCTCTGGCAGCCCGGCAGCTCTCAGGGGATGTCCACTTGCCAACAGGGAGCAGACCTAAGCTGCAGTCGGACATCCTTAGCGCTGCTGAGGAGGCAGGAGAGGCTCCCACCACGACCACTGTACTGGCAGCCATGAGCCTGGCTTGTGGCTGAGCAGAGCTCCCCCATGTGAGAGTGCACTGACCACCAGAGGACAGCTCCTGCATTGAGCGTCTGCCCCCTGGTGGTCAGTGTGTGTCATAGTGACCAGTCATTCCCAGTCTTTCTGCTGTTAGGGTCAGTTTGCATATTACCCTTTTACTATATAGGATAGAGGCTTGGTACACAGGTGGGGGCCAGCTTGTTTGCCCTGAAGGGTGTCCCAGATCAGGGTGGGGGTCCCGCTTGGGTACCTGGCCAGCCTGGGTGAGGGGCTGATGGCTGTTTGCAGCTGGTCACACCCTCTTCAGGGTGGGGGTCCCCATTGGGGTGCCTAGCCAGCCTGGATGAGGGGCGGATAGCTGTTTTCAGGCTGGCCACAACCCCTTTAGGGTGGGGGTCCCCACTGGGGTGCCTGGCCAGTCTGGGTGAGGGACTGAGGGCCGTTTTCAGGCTGGCGGGCAACTGAAGCTTCCAGCCTCTCCTTTATTTCTTTTTTTTATATTCTGGGGTTTATTTACCTTCTATAATTGAAACATTGTTGCCATCACTGGCGCTTCCAGCTCTGTGGCCGTGGCCAGCTGAAAGCAGATATCTGGGGTTTGTGTAGCTTCTATAATTGAAACATTGTTGCTTCTGGGGCTCAGAGTCAGGCCGCGGCAGGTGGGGAACCTTGGCTTCCTCCATCACTGGAGCAAGCAAGCCTCCTGCTCGCTTCAGCTGCGTGGCTGCCGGCAGCCATCTTTGTTGGCAGTTAATTTGCAGATAGCCCTGATTAGCCAATGGGAAGCGTAGCAGAGGTATGATTAATTACCCTTTTTGTCTTTTATTAGATAGGATTCCCATTTAACAGATGAGAAAAGGTGAGCATGCAGAGTTTAAGCAGATAACCCAGCATCCCACAGTAATTAAGCTAAATATAGGCTATCAATCTTCAACCAGCCTTTTGAATTTAGATTTGTGATTTTTTTACTATACAAGATACTGATATTGGATATTTGTACAGATATCTGTTAATGACTCTGGACAGTGACACACATTTGAATAAAATCTTTGTCAAATATAAAATTATTCCTTAGTATTTTTGTTACTACATGTGAAGTATTCTACTATGAAAATGTCGGTCCCCTCTAAAATGTTATTTAAAAATCATCTTTGTTTCTAATGAGTGAGTTTTAACACCCTCCTTATGTTTGGCAGGTAGAAGAGACGTTTTCCTCTTTGCTAACTTACAGTCTATTCTTTTGTATACAAGCTGTCAATTAAATTCACAAACCGTGTCAAATTGTTAAGAAAAACAAAACTTCTCATATTTTGTTTAATGGTAAAATACCTCTTTCTTCTCTCCACCTATATCAGACCTTGTACCAGCTTCTATATTGACACTTATATCTGAATGCATTATTCTTAATAAGTTACAAAAGCAAGAAAGACCATTAATCTGTTAGAGCAGTTATGCCAACAAGTAAATAGTGCTGGAATCCTAATTTTTATGTAGCATGAACACAATTGTGCACTTGCATTTTCATATAAAAATTTTAGTTTTGTTTTATGCAATAGAAATTCTACTCATCATCACCAATTTTTATTGCTGTTTGCATATGCTCTCACTTCTGAAATAAGATATTAAATTACACATTTATAGCCAAATGTTAATGATTCTCTTAATAAAGTATTTAATTGTCTGAATCAAATTAAATGCAATTCTAAATATAATCTTGTTTTATTGGGCTTTTATTAATCCCTTCCATTTGTATTTGTTCATTAAATTCTTACAATAACTTTGGGAAGTAGGTATTTTATCAAACTGGGATTAAGGTGAATTGATTGAGATGAGTCATGTCAGTGCAGGGTTAGATTTTTTATCCTTATGTAAAAGTTTATTTTATTCATCATTCATATATTGCAATATTTTTTAAATGTTGTATTAAAGTACTAATTAACTGGATTAATGCATTTATAGGTGTCTCCCATATCACTAGTTCCAGTCCTGTATTATCTATATTTTACAAGTGCAGTTGACAAATAGATGTCTTAAGCCAGTCAGAGAAGACTAAATATCACATGACCTCACTCATTTGTGGAGTACAATGAACAACATAAACTGATGAACAAAAACAGATCTAGAGACAGAGAGGAATTGATCAGTCTGTCAAGCCTCAGCGGGAAGGGGGGGGGGGTAGAGATCAACAAAAGGACTTGTTTGCATGCATATGAGCATAACCAATGGACACAGACAGGGGGTGGGGATGAGGGCATGTGCTGGGGTGTCGGGGCAGCCAGGGAGAGGTCAATGGATGAAAAAGGAGACTCACGTAATACTTTAAACAATAAGAAATTTATATTTTAAAAAATCTATTAAAAAAAGAGAGACTTGCCCAGTCTAATAAATAAACTTATTTACTAGACTTAAATAAGTTTAAGTTTAATTTTTTAAAATATGTTTATTGTACAATACAATGAATCAATTCTTTTTAAAATGTAGTGGAAAAGGGGACAGAAGTGAAGAACTTGGGAACAAGAATATGATGACTTTTGGGGGAAGGAGATTATACCTAATGGGTATGGCTAGATATGTGGTTTCTGGTCCAAAATTTTTGTAGAAATTGAGCTTAGAATCTGCTGTAATAAATTCTTTGTTGAATTTATTGGAACAGGTTGATTTACCTCATTCAAAACTCAGGAAATATTACCTAGGGTTTGTGGCAAATATGGAGACATTTACTTCAATGCATAGTCCAACAGAGAGTTGTCAATCAGATTTTCATCATTTTTTTATTTTTTTAAATTGTTATTTATTAATTTGACAGAGAGAAAGAAAAAAGAGGAGAGAAGAGGGAGATTTGTTGTTCCACTTATTTATGTATTCATTGGTTGTTTCTTGTAGGTTCCCTGACTTGGATCAACACCACAACCTTGGGGTATGGGACAGTACTCTAACCAACTGAACTATCTGACCAGGGCCAGATTTTCCTCACTTTTCAAAGTCCTATTCAAGTGCAACAAGCTGAATGATTATTTTCATTGGAAACTCATCTGTTTCTTTCCCAAATTATAAAATCTCTATCCATTAATATGAATATAAAGCTTGAATGTAACCTTTCCTAATTATCACTCATATCTCTAACAAAATGCATGATATTTGAGAATAAAGTATAGACCCTCCACGTCATCAGCACATAATCAGGCTCCATAAATGCCTGCTATCCAAACTATAATGAGAACCTTTAGTATCATATGACTGTAGGTGAGTCATTTTAAATATATTTTTAAATATATTCACAACAGCAATCTCTAATCACTTAGGAAGAACTCACTCCTCTCTGGAATTTAGGTTTATTAAGTCTTTGTTGCAACTTTAGCTCTTCTATGACTTTAAAAATATATGTTTTTAGATTTTCTCTTCTTTTAAAGTACTGTGGTAAAAGCAATGTTTTTCACAATCTCGTATATGACCTTTGGCAGCAGAACTGTTCCTGAACACTTTAATGGCTGTTATTCTCTCTAAATCCCAAACCCTTTCTTAAATTGTCCAAAGCCCCATCATGAGCTCCCTATTGCTGACTTTCGTAGCATCATCTCTAGTTTATCACTATCTTTTACTTACTGCAGTGACACTGCACACTCTTTCAGCCCCTTGAATTTACCTGGCTTTAAATATTCATACCACTGGAGATATATGGGCTACCCTTCCATTTAGAGTTTGGTGATTTTTATTACCATTGAGCATTCTAAGTGTCACCCAATCTATAACAAATTTCCTGACTTCCAAACCTGTTATGTTAACTCCTCTTCTCTCCCATACCACCCTAAATTTTCCTATTTACAATTGATTAAATTGTGAAATAATTACATGATGTCTCCCTCAGCTAGTCTATAAATTACTTGAGAGTAGGGATGAAGATAATTATATTTACTGTTTTATCCCTAATACTGAATAAAATGTGTAACACATAGTGTGTACTAAATATGTATTTGTTGAACCAAATTGGTTATTCAGTAAATGTTTGGACAAAAACTCTGAAATATCATGAAAGAGAAGATACAGATTTGGAAGTCGGTAGTACATGGATAATGTGTTTTAATTTAGAAGCTTTTTAAAATAACATTTCTTGTAAAATTTTCTATAAAAATAAGGATAACTTTGACTATATTTCCTAGGATTTCAAAGCAGGTAGGTGTATCTATATGATTAGTAATTGCCAATGTTATGTACTGGTAAATTGAAGTGCCCTGCATCAGCTTCTAAAAAACAACCTTAAATGATGGGTGAGGTATGCCTATTGCCCCTTCTGGTTGTGCTTCCTCTTCCCTAGACTGTATATCTGTGGCTGTAACAGCCATCCCAGACTATAAACTGACCTTGGGAATTAAGGTCATGCATTAAGTAAAATAGGATAACTCTTTGGAGCAGTACTATCATAACACCTAGTGTTGGCTACCTATCTGAACTTTTATATAAGACATAAATTAATGTTATCTTATTTAATCCAATGTAATTTTGAGTCATATCTTACCCTAACTGAATATATTGTTACTAAAGCCAGGGAAGTACATGAGAGTACTCTGTAAAAATGTGTCATGTGTAATTTCAATTAAAAAAAATCCAACTTGTATAAAAGTTGAAGAGAGTTATCCAATGAAATGACCCAAACATATTTTTTAGGGCCGGTGAAAATTTTCTGCTTATATCTAAAAGTGACTTTCCATACTCTCAACACAGTCAGTGATTTCCTGTACCATACTCCCATACACATGGTTCTTTAAGCATCTGTTATTTGGTCTGCCTCTACCAGAATACTGTAAGATTCTAGAAAATAGACATGTAAATTGTTATTTTGAAATTCCAGGGCAGAATGCCAGCTTCACAGAGGCTAAAGATTGAGTATGAGCTCATAAAATTCTTTACCTTTTTTCCCAATGTCAGTGCCATTCAGATGAATCCAAAGTAAAATAGAGAAGAGAGATAATTTAACAAATAACTTTTCCTCAAATTATCATGGGAACTGAGATCGATCCAGTTAGAATGAAATAACCAAATAATTTATATTTTTCATATGATTTTTACCTCAATGCCAATCTTATTCTTCCCATTTGCTATTGATTTCACAGTGCTGCTTTATACAATACCTTGGCCCAGCAATTCTTTTAGATCACATTAATCTTCTCACATAAACACTTCCACTTAGAAATAAAAGTCATGATAATGCATTGAAATCACTACAATTCTTGGATAATGGATATGGAATGGGTGGGGCTAAAATAGCATTAACATCCTTTAACTGAAATCAATTTAGCACATTTTAATGCTCAGAATTTTTCTTTCATATTTAAATGAAAATTCCTCAAAATGTGCTGTCTCCAATTGCAGAGTAAGTCATTACAAAGAGAAATGTATAATATCTATTCATATATAACATATATTTTGAATTTCAAGAGGTGACAGTCTGAATGTATTTTTTCTTTTCCTTTATAGTTTTTTAAATGTTAAATCAAGTTCGAACTATAAGCATCTTACACATCTTTGTCCTGCCTCATAAATTATGCTAGCTGTACTTTTTTCTTAAATTATTTTTAATAAGTAAGGAATCTAAATGAAAATGAATCATAGGCTTGCACCATTGCTGTCAAAATGAGTTTGCATAAAAAGAATAAGTATTAATATTGCATATCGAGACCTTTAGAGAATAAAGAATGTGGCTATAGTATTTATGAAAAGAATAATTTTCTGAGTTAAATTTTAGGAACAGTTTTGTGCTCTTTTATGCTATTACATTAAATACTATCATATTTAAAATGCCAAAATGAAAATATTCATTTAGAAATATTGTTTATCACATTTTAAAGAATGTACCAGTCTTTCACAGCCCTTTTCTCAACCCTTCATCATTCTCTTTGGATCAACTGAAGATTAATTTTCTCTTTTCATTTCCTGGCACTTTTTCTAGTCTTTTGGGTTCAACCCCCACTCCTGCCATTTGCTAATTGTGTGTTGTACTATAAAAAGGATGGATAAGATGTCAAAACATGCCAGTTCTTGGGGCAACTTTTCCAAACTTTGCAAAGTTCATTTTGTTTTTACAATTTAAAGCTGTTTCCAGTGAGCTCAGGCTGTGCAATGTGTGGCAATTAATATATTTGAAAAATATATAGCTTAAAAGTATTTATTGTTAAGGAAGCAGAGCTCTGAGTTGGCGATTTGAGGTAAGTTCTCCTGGACTTCCATTGGAAAATTCAGTAGCAAAAGGGAATATTAGGCGAAACCGGTTTGGCTCAGTGGATAGAGCGTCGGCCTGCGGACTGAGGGGTCCCAGGTTCGATTCCGGTCAAGGGCATGTACCTGGGTTGCGGGCACATCCCCAATGGGAGATGTGCAGGAGGCAGCTGATCGATGTTTCTCTCTCATCGATGTTTCTAGCTCTCTGTCTCTCTCCCTTCCTCTCTGTAAAAAATCAATAAAATATATTTTTTTAAAAAAAGGGAATATTATTTTGGCCACAGTAAAAAACCTAGGAATCAAATAACATCATAGAAGATGGTGAGGTATGAAACTCCAGGAATTGGTTTGTCCACCAAAATAGCTTCTGAGCTGGCAAAAACTATTGGGGTCAACTATTTTGGAACTTTGCAAACTACTCAAACACTTGCAGTATCCAGAATAATATCTGACAAAGAAAAAGGCTGGTAATATTTAGTGAATTTCAGTGTTTCACATGGTAGCTATCATTCTCCAGCTTCAAAGAGCTTATGGGTTGTTCTTTGGGGGTTAATAAAATAGTTTTGAAACTAGAGAGAAGTGCTAGTTGCACAACAATGTGAGCGCATGGCTGTAATTTAAAGTGGTTAATTGCACGCTGTGTGAATTTCACCTCAAAACAAAATTAAATGAATAAAACTTGGTAACCCATAAGCCACTACAATAGAATCAAATATTTATACTCAAAATGGAATTAAAAATAATTACAATGGAAAGTTAATATTGTAATATAGATAAAAAATGAACTCATACCAATCAACAAAATGGCTAAGGAATATGGTTAGTTGATTATAAAGTGAGACACTATAAGTGGTCAACATCCTATAAAAAACAGTCAAACTCTCCCAATTAGGTGAATATAAAGTCAAGTATCAGGAACTGCTGATTGGAGGTGTAAAAGAGATGCCCTCACAGGCTGCTTGGGGGAAAATTTAGATAAGAATTTAGCAAAATATAGCAATCATCTTCAAAATAGTTGTTCCCTTTGTGTTAACAATCCATTTCTTGTTTTCTAAACTAAAGAAATAAAGAAATTTGGAAAAATATATTTCCTTGCAAAGGTACATAACATTGGTTATTTATAAATGACTTATTAGAAGAGTTATACAAATTATAGCAAATTGTGTGATGCCATATGAAGTTATTAAAATTGTCTCTTAAGAGGTTATTTATGAAATAAAAATTAATATCATGCTAAGTAAAATATATGACTATACAAGATTTTAAGTGTGTACCAACATGTCTATAATCCTATATAATAAAAGCTTAATGTGCTAAGTGTTCGGTCATCCAGTCATCCATTCAACCAATCAAAGCATAATATGCTAAGGCTGCTCAACCACTCACTATGACGTGCACTGACCAACAGGGGGCAGATGCTCCAACTGGTAGATTTGCTTGCTGATGGGGGCCAGCCGATCAGGGCTGAGCGAGATGGGCCGGACATGCCCTGGAGCCCTACAGCGGTCCCTCCCCAGCTGGCCAACCCCCTGCATCCCTCAGCCTGGTCTGTGCCCTCCCACAATCCGGGATCCCTCGGGGGATGTCAGAGAGCTGGTTTTGGCATGATTCTGCAGGCCAGTCCAAGGGACCCCACTGGTGCATGAATTTGTGCACCGAGCCTCTAGTATTTTATATTTTAGCTATAAACATGTTTATGTACATAAAAAATGTGGAAAATACACAAAAATACCAACAGTTTATTTCTAATTAATGTAATGTCATTTTATATTTTTCATTATCACTTAATGTTTTTTCAAAAATATTTTATAATGACCCCCCTTTTTGAGAGAGATTTGTTTTTCCACTTATTTATTTATGCATTTAGTGGTTGATTCTTCTTTGTGTCCTAACCTGCAACCTAGTATGTCAGGACAGTACTCTAACTAACAGAGCTACCTGGCCAGGGCCTATAATGACCCTTTCTTACTTGTATCATTAGAAAATAATTAACAATATTATTTTCAAAACAAATCTAAAAGCAGGTTTCTGGCATCTACTAATAAACGACAAAGTGGGTTTTATAAACTAACCCGCCTGCTGATAAATAAGAAAATCTTTGGCCAAAATATGTCAAACAATTAAGTGAAGACACTATAGAATGAACAAAAGCAGGCAGACACTTGGGGAGATTCAATTCTTAAATGCAGAAATATATAAGAGATGATATTCATAATTATATAATTTTCCCTTCAAAACACTGCCTTGTCCATGTAGCCACCAGGTGGATCTTGATTAGAAAGCAGAAGACATATTTCTTTAGGGAGCAAGAGATACAACTTTATGCTGCAACAAGGGCCTCTTTGAAGGAGAAAATATCAGAATGAAAAGAATCACAGAGTAAGAGTTCCAAAATATGCATAGAAACTCCCATAAAATCTTTCACAGACCATGAAACTAAGCTTAAATTAGACAAGAGTCCAAAAAATCAAGGAAGGAACGACAAGTGGAAGGTGAAAAATCCAAGCACAGCTATTATAGATGAGAATGAGTTTGGAGTTTTAGTCCCAGCTGGTGTGGCTCAGTGGTTGAGCATCGATCAATGAACCATGAGGTCATGGTTCAATTTCTGATCAGGGCATATGCCTGGGTTGCAGGCTGGATTCCCATTAGGGATTGTGCAGAAGGCAGCTAATCAATGATTCTCTCTCATCATTGATTTTCTATCTCTCTCTCCCTCTCCTTCCTCTCTGAAATTAATCTAAAAAAAATGAAAATAGCCTAAGAACAAATATAGATTATATTTTTTTCATGAGTGTTAAGGAAGAGTTTGGCAATATAGCCACTTAAAAATATAATGGTAATATGATTAAAGGTGTTGGGCCCACAAAGTTTTGAGTACAGTAAGAAAGTCATGAGATTTATCAGCTGTCTATGTAGGAAGTTTTGGCAGTAAGTTTATCACTTGCCATGAATGTATTCCAATATTACCAAAATCAATCCTTTTAGAATTCCATGCACTTGATTAAAATGGTGCTTGCATAATTGTGTTCATTTTTCAAAATTCATTCCTCCAGATTTCCTTGTCTCCCTCATTTAGCTTCAAAAACATCCAAAACATCCAAATTTAGGAAAGTGTGAAAAACTATAAGTATTATTTCAAGCATCTTCTTGAATTAGCTAGTGCTCTCTGAAGCTTTATTCACACCAGTGTCAGAGATTAAAGCCATGTTAATTTTGTAATCCTCCAGCCAGCCTAAATTCAATTTACCAAAGTAACTCTTCTTTTATCTGCTTCTCACTGGAACTTCTGAAGAATTTTTTTTTTTTAAATAATAAACTCTAGTTTTAAAAAATAAAATCTGTCCCTATACACAAAATAGACCAGTGGCTGCTAGGGGAAGTGGTGGAAAGATGTCAGATAATCTTGATAGCAAAGGAACATGAGGGAAATTTTTGGTTTACCAAAATGTTCTCTATCTTGATTGTGGGGTACTTGAATAACTGTGTGCATTTTTCAAAATCTATAGAACTGTAAACTTAAAAACCAAGGAAGTATATGAGCCTAATTTTAAGCAAAGTTTGATTAAAGCAGATGCCCTACATTCTGGTGATAGTCTTTCTAAAAAGTTTTACATAAAATGTCATACATTTGTTTATTTTTACTACTAGAGGCCCAGTACACAAAACTCATGTTCAGGTACAGTCGCTAGGCCTGGCCATATTCCCCAACTCCTCCCAGCCAGCCCCACCCCCAGCCACCACCCACCCCTGGTTCCCTTTTGCCATCTGGTGATCGGAGCCTTCTGGCCAAGGGGAGGGACCAAGAGGGGGTCAGTGTGCCTTATAATGACTAGAGGCCCGGTGCACGAAATTTGTGTGGGGTCAGGGGCGGGGCCTTCAGCCCAGCCTGCACCCTCTCCAATCTGGACCCCCTCGGGTGATGTCAGACTGTCGGTTTAGGCCCGATCCCCAAATGCCCCCATGATGGCCTGATTAGGGTTGGGGAACCTATTGGGGGTGGAGCCGGCCATGAGGAGGGGCTGTGGTCAGTAAGCCAGCTGGCCATGCCCTCAAATGGGGTGGGGGTGCCAATCGGGGGTCAGCAGCTTGGGGGAGGAGCCATGGGTGGTTGGCCGGCCAGCCCTGCCCTTGATCAGGGTGTGGGGGGGGGGGGCAATCTGTGGTGGAGCCAGGCAGGGGGAGGGGCTGCAAGAGATTGGCTGCCCAGCCCCACCCCCTATTGGGGTGGAGGGGTTACGATCAGGGGCAGGCAGCCACAGGGAGGGGCTGTGGGCCTATTGTGGTGGGGCATGCTGATGAGGGCGGGGCTGGCGGGGAGGGAAAGGGAGGGCGCTTTTGGCTGGCTGTTCGGTTCTTTTTTTTTTTTTGGCAACTTCACAACTTTCATTTGTGGTGCCTGTGCTATGTCTCAAAAATACCTTTTCCCCCAGCTTGGGACAGTGTTGGGGAAGGGACATCAAAAAATAGAAGTCCCTCCCTATTGCACACGACCCCTATATACAGGCCCACCTAGCCCAGGCCGGTGGGATGCTTGGCACATTCTTGGATCCCTGCTCAGGGGCTGGAGGGGTGACTGGTGGCAGCACATGTGAAAGGGTACCTCTGGGTGCCACTCTGGTCCTGGCTACTGGTCCTGGCACTTTCTGGTCCTAGGTTCCTTTCTGGTCCTGCCTGCAGCCCTGGTCCCCCTACCTGGCTCAGTCAGCCTCCTATCTCCATCCTGGCCTCAGATGGCCCCCTTGGCTCCTGGGGGCTCTGTCCTCCCCTCCCAGCCTGGAGGTCCCAAAGGGAGGTTATGGCTTCTCAGAGACTCCCCAGCAGCCCTGTCACTCGTGTTCACATAGGGGAAGGGGTGCATGTGGCAGAAGCAGCTGTATAAATGTGGGGGCAGGGGCAAGTTCTCCGGGGTCACTTGGACAGTTTGCTGATGACGCGGATCTGGGCGGTCTTCTCCTCCTTGAGGCACTGGTTGTCAGCTCAGAGTTTGGACAGGCCCTTCAGCTCCTCTTCCAGCTCAGTGGCCTTGCCCTCCAGGGCCCTGCGCTCAAATCTCTCCAGCTCCAGGAGTGCCAGCCTCTCTGCAAAGCACTCCGGCCTCTGTGTGGTGCGCTCCAACTCCACCTTGAGCTGTGCCAGCTGCAGCGTGGTCTGGGTCAGGGCCTCACGAAGTCTCTAGTTCTCAACGCGCAGCTTTGCATAGAGCTTCCTGAAGCCTCCCTAGGGCTCTTCCGATTCGGGCTGTGGTCCTGGGTTTAGGTGTTGCTGCCTCTGGAGGAGAAGGGCTGGATTCTGGGCTGATGTTGGCTGACTTCTCCTTCTCCCCCTTCGCAGGCCCTCTCCTCTCCTTGCCAACTTTGGGGTGCTCCCTGGAGGCCTGTGGTCCCTGTCCCTGCCCACCAGACACCTCTACTCTCTGGGAAGGGCCATCAGAATTCTCAACCACATGGACTTGGGTCTGGGGCTGGGGTCCGGACCCCCCACGGGCTTGTGTCTCTGCTGGCTCCCGCCCCAGCAGCCCAGCGCTGTGGGGCTGGGGCTGGGGTCCCGATCCCCCTGTGGGGTTGTTCTCTCCAGCTTTGGGCCGTGCCTGTGTGTTGTTCTGTCAGGCTCAGCCCCGCCCGGTCCCTCCTCCTGAGCTGGTCGTGACCATTATGTTGTCCTGACGTAATTTGTATATATATATATATATATATATATATATATATATATATATATATATATATATTCCTAATCAAACTGGGGAATTGGTATGCTATGTATACAGAATTGGGTTAGGAACCAAGAAGACATGGCTAGGTATCTCTCATCTTAGCAAGTAAGTAAACACACAAGTAGGAAAATAAGTGAGTAAAAATATAAACAAATGTATTCCTTTAATATCCCACTCAGTGTTCTCTATATCTTCCTTACATTTAACAGAAAGACAATTTTTTAAGCCATACTCCTATAAATTTGATTGGAATAAAAAATAATCCAATTTGATTTATTGTCAATTTTCAAAAATAGAAATTTAACTATACAAATTAGTGTTAATTATACTGCTTAGCTTATCTGCTAAGACTATCAAATGTATTATGTATAGAAAAAATGCATACTTGTCGTCAGTATTAGATTTACTCATAAATTTGTATTCACAAATAAATTACCTTTTAAAACAGGTTTTCCCAATGTGTCCTATAAGGTTATGTAATTATATTTGTGACTTTAAGAAATCCTGGATTTATCGTAACTGAGCACATTATCCTGAAGCTTCTAGTGAATAGTCAGGAGGGCACTATATTTTACCATGTAATTTTTAAAAACTTTTTTACACAGCATCTCAACAGTCTAGGGTTCTTTAGAACCATTTTCAAAGTACCTCTTAATTATCCACCTATATTAATATTAACTAATAGTCTTAAGAGAAAATTATTTCATGGAATTACTTAGGAAATTAGTTGGCTCACCGAATCCAGGGCCACATTGCTAAGAAAGGAAATAATTCAACTTTGGGATTAAATTTGAATTGGATCTAGCAGGAGACATTAGTTTTACTCTGAAGGGCTACAAGAAAAATGAAGAGGAGGGATGTCTATTATATTTACATCAAAGTAATTCTGCATTTGAAGAGTAATGGGCAGTCATGTGGAGGACAAGGAATATCCATATCGGTTAGACTGGTATGATTTTTTCTTTATGAAGTGATGCATTAATATAGAGTTTGGCAAAAAAAAAGACTTGCAGTAAAACTACTCCATTTAAATAAATGAATTGTTTCTTTATGTACTGAAAGAAAAATGAATCAAATAGGAATTCTATTTATTTTAATATTTGTGATGGCCTTTGATTTTACAAAAGGTATACTCTATCAGTTAGAGTGAAATAAGAGTGCTCACTCTTCCCAAGCTTACACTTGAATTCTCATTTTCATGTTCAGCAAACACTTGCTTGCACACTTAATCTAAATAAAGGTAATCAGTGCCAAGCATTACAAATGACAGAATAAATTACAGATGCCTTGGGGATTTCATTCTAAATTCCCTTGATTTAAACCTATAAAATCAGACTAAAAACTGTTTCTATGAACTTTGATATTTACTTATCTAAAAATCACAGAAACACATTATCATCGTGAAAGTGCTTTATTATAAAATTCATATAAGTAATGTATGTTTTTATATTACAAAACTCTCTTCTAATCTCGTTTTTATAATGAAATTTATCTAATTCTAATATAAAGCATAAGTAGAGTAATGTTTCTTCTGTGCCACGAAATGAATGTAGAGAATAAATTCATTATTTCTTCTTTGGGAGATCTCTTTTTAATCTTGGGGCTTTGGACAGAGTGATTTTTTTTTTCTCTGACTACACTGATGAGGATTCCAAACTAATTTTCAGTAAAATGAGTAGTCTTTAAAAATATGCTTTTGTCATATTCTGCAGCCTCCTTCACTTCCCAAGTGTGCTTTCTTTTAATTCCCACCCTTAATTTTCATATGGCATTGTTTGCCCTGTATTACCAAATATGAGACAGAATATGAACATATTGCAACTCTCTGAAGAAAGATATTTTGTAAATATACTTTATTTAATGTACCCTCTTTTATCTAGTATTCTCATATTTCACATTGTTTGTACAGTAGCTTTAATTTTTAGAGATGGAGCAGAAAAAATTCTATAAGTAAAAAGTCCTTCTCTTTGATTAAGTTTAAACTTCAATGACTGCAGTATAATCTCTCATTTGTAGGACTAGTCCTTTACAATACCTGGACACTGGGTTGTTTAAAAATAATCGAGATGGCAAAAGAAGTATCTGTAAAAGAGGTAAATAGTTTCATGTGTTTTAGAGAATTGATGCAGAGAAAATCAGTGGCAAATCTAAAATAAAAATAGAATTTATATCTCTCAAAATGTTCTTGATATTTATTTAGCATATTAATTTCTTTACATTTATTTATTGTGGAGAGTGGCTACCGAGTTTGGACAGTTTCAAGCCTGGGATTAATGAGAGGGCACGATCATCTTGTGGCAAAGTCCCATGCAAGTCCCAGCACAATTATAGCCAAAGGCTATAGTTGTAAGCTTGGCCTTATGGTCTGAACCTGTGGTCCCAGTGGCTGAGTGATAAGGGCTGTGGGAGGTGCAGCAAGTAAACAAAGCTTGATCAGGTGCATGTAATTGAGTAGATTCGAAGCCCTCAAGAACCTTGTAACCACGCCCTTACTTTGCCTCATGGAATCTGGCTATAAAATAAAGACTCGGCTTGCAGGCTGTGGCACTGTCTCTCCATCAGAGAGCAGTGTCCCACCTAGCGCTCAGCTTTATTCTCTTGTCTGTCTTCTTTAATCCTTCACCGCCCCCTCTCAGGTTGAGCCATGGCCGTGCCGGCTCAGCACAATTTATTGCAATTTCTTAAATCTTTTTTCTCCAATTTGAACATTTTTGTTTTGTTTTGCTATGTTATACTTTGTTTCTATCACAGAAACCCAATAATACATGGTTTCCACTTAGTTAAGAAATTAAATCACGGAGATTCAGACTTGCACTCTGAAAATTCTGTCACGAGTCTCTGTACCACTGATGTTCACTTTATCCCTTGGCTGGTCTGGGGACTTCCCTGCTTTGCCTGAGTCCTTGGGAATACACAGGGCTACAGCCAGACGTACCTGATATTTAATCTGATACGATACTGAACTTCATATGTATTGCCAATGCAAATGTGTATTTACATTGTCCTTAGCTTCTCACAGTTCTAAATTGTTCAGTAAAAATACATTTGAAAAACAGTATAATAGTATAAGCAGTTATTATTTTAAGATTGATTGATAAACCTATGTGATTTGCTTGAAACAAAAGACTTTTTGAACAAAAATATTCATTCTCCTCTCTTTTATCCTGGAGAAAAGTATTAGGTACTTATTGTTAAATACACATTTTGTAAAATCAATTCATAATTTTTAAAAAATATGCAATTTATTTCAAAATTATGATAGGTATAATTATATGTCATGGTGAATGAGGTCCTAAAATGGACAGTGTAATGTGTTTTGACAAATGTATCCAGTTATAAGTTCATAACACATTAAAATATAAAAATTCTAATCAGCTCCCAAAATTACCTTGTGTCTGTTTATAAGGTCATTAACTTTTCCATCAACAGAGTCCCTGGTAATCAATCAATGACTTTTTTTCTACCCCCTTGTACTTTTCTTTTGCACTTAGTATAGAACCACATGAATAGAACTATACAATGGGTTTTCTTTTTTTTTTTTTTTAATTTAGGAAAGACTTTAATGGAAGAAAATGCTCAATCAGAACATCAAATTACAGAAAGATTTTCTGTGTAATATATATCACCTTGACATTTTGTAACTACCAATTTGTACTTCTTTTTTTAATTTTTTTCATTAAATCTTTATTATTCAGATTATTACAGCTGTTCCTCTCCCCCCCCCCATAGCTCCCCTCCACCCGGTTCCCACCCCACCCTCCGCCCTCACACCCCCCCCCCACTGTCCTCATACATAGGTGCACGATTTTTGTCCAATCTCTTCCCACATCCCCGACACCCCTTCCCCCCCCAAGAATAGTCAGTCCACTTCCTTTCAATGCCCCTGATTCTATTATAATCACCAGTTTATTCTGTTCATCAGATTTTTTATTCACTTGATTTTTAGATTCGCTTGTTGATAGATGTGTATTTGTTGTTCATAATTTGTATCTTTACCTTTTTCTTCTTCTTCCTCTTCTTAAAGGATACCTTTCAGCATTTCATATAATACTGGCTTGGTGGTGATAAACTCTTTTAGCTTTTCCTTATCTGTGAAGCTCTTTATCTGACCTTTAATTCTGAATGATAGCTTTGCTGGATAAAGTAATCTTGGTTGTAGGTTCTTGGCATTCATCACTTTGAATATTTCTTGCCACTTTCTTCTGGCCTGCATAGTTTCTGTTGAGAAATCAGCTGACAGTCGTATGGGTACTCCCTTGTAGGTAACTGACTATTTTTCTCTTGCTGCTTTTAAGATTCTCTCTTTGTCTTTTGCTCTTGGCATTTTAATGATGATGTGTCTTGGTGTGGTCCTCTTTGGATTCCTTTTGTTTGGGGTTCTCTGTGCTTCCTGGACTTGTAAGTCTATTTCTTTCACCAGGTGGGGGAAGTTTTCTGTCATTATTTCTTCAAATAGGTTTTCAATATCTTGCTCTCTCTCATCTTCTGGCACCATTATAATTCAGATGTTGGTAAGCTTGAAGCTGTCCCAGAGGCTCCTTACATTATCTTCGTATTTTTGGATTCTTTTTTCATTTTGCTTTTCCGGTTGGGTGTTTTTTGCTTCTTCGTATTTCAAATCATTGACTTGATTCTTGTGATCCTCTAGCCTGCTGTTGGAACTCTGCATAATATCCTTTATTTCAGTCAGTGTATGCTTAATTTCTTGTTGGTCCTTTATCATAACCTCAAGGGTCTCACTAGATTTCTTGAGGGTATCACTACATTTATCGGCGGTCTCACCAGACTTTTTGAGGGTATTACTAAATTTATCGGTGGTTTCTAGAAAGTTCTTGAAAAACCTTAAAAGTGTGGTTTTTGAACTCTATATCCAGTCGTTTGCTTTCCTCCATTTCTGTCATTTGTGACCTGTTTCTTTGTCTCCACTTTTTTTATGCTTCCCTGTGTTGGTAGAGTGGCTTTGTGTGCTAGGTGTCCTATAGAGCCCAGTGGCTCAGCCTCCCCAATTACCGGAAGTGGACACTCTTGGTGCACCCCTTTGTGGGCTTTGTGCACAGTCTTGTTGTAGTTAAGCCTTGATTTTTGTAGGTATCACTGGGAGGAATTGACCTCCAGGCCAATTAGCTGTGAGAATCAGCTGTGTCTGCAGTGGGAGAACTTCTGTGCTGAAGACATCCTTATGGGGCAAGACTTGCTTCAGTGGGGCTTTGGTGCTCACTGAGTCTGCACCCTGAGTGTGTCCCTTATGGATCTGAGGAGTTGTAATTGGATGGTCCCACTCTGACCACTGGGTACACTGGCTCTTGGATCTAAGGAGGTGCTAATTTAGCCTCTGCCTGAGGCTACCCAGCAGGAGCTATGGAGAGATCTGCAGATTCTTCTTCTTTGTTTGGGGTTGGAGGTGCCCAGATGAAGCCCAGCTGTGAAGCAATGCAAGCTGCTGTGGGGCCTTGGGCCTTCTCTTGAAATTCTGGGACTGTCTGGCCCAGCTGCAGTTTGTTAGGTAATTTTCAGATTGCAAAGGGCCAGGGCATTCATATGCAAAAGCCTCTGCCGCAGGTTGGGTGGGGCGGAGTCTCAGGGAATCAAAAGGGCGGAGCAAGCAGCTATGGCTGATCCTCAGCCCTGCCCTAAGGGGCCCCGCATCTCAGTGTCCCAGTAATCGAGAGAAAGCCGCCCACTAGTTCCGAGTTCTGCCTGCCGCCAGACAGTCCAGTCTCTCCCTGTATGAGTCTGGGTCCCCAGAGACTCACCTGGAATTGGAGTTCAGAGCAGTCGGGGGCTTGTGTCTCCCTCCTGATTCAAAAAGACAGCCACGTCCTCAGTTGCCAGCCCCTGCCACGTGCGCCTCTGTACCTCTGTACTTCTGCACCTCCTCTGAGTCTCAGTGTGCTTTTCTCTTTCCTTCTAGTTGTAGAATTTCCACTCAGCCAGCCTTCGTGTGGTTCTGGATGATGTCCGTTTTGCCTTTTAGTTGTATTTTTGAATTTGTTGTGGGAGGCAGCAATTTCTGGTGTTTACCTATGCTGCCATCTTCTAAAATGGGTTTTCTTAACATGATGCTTTTGAGATGCATGAATATGTAACATTTTGTTTATCACATGTCTCATTAATATTCATTTGGATTGCTTCCAGTTTAGGATATAATGAATAAATCGACCTTGAACATTAGTATAAAGGTCTTTTGATGGATAAATGTTTTCAATTTTTGGATAAAAAACAGCAGCAGGCATGTTGGACTGAATGGCACATGATATATTGAGCTTAATAAGAAGGTCCCCAGTTGTTTTCCAAAGTTGCTATGCCATTTTGTATTGCTATCATAAATGGGTGAGAGTTCTATTGTTTCATATCCTCTTTTTTATCCAGAATTTAGTATCAACCTTTTTCATGCTAAATCATTCTAAAGAGGATCTAGTGATATTGCATTGTTGTATCTATTTGAATTTCCTTAAAACTAAGATGTTGAACATCTTTTCATGCTGTTATTATATCTATATCTTATTTGGAAAAGTTTTTGTCAAATTTTATGCATTCCTTAAACTTGCTCTTTTTTAGGTATATGGTTTGCAAACTAAAGTGTATTCCTATCTTATTTTTACTGTGTTTTTTCAAAAACTAGAGGTTTTAATATTAATTTCATCCAATCTATCCTTTATTTCCTAATACAGTCTGCTTTTTTTGTCTTATCTAATTGTCTAACTCAGGGCCATAAACATTTAACACAGCTTATTCTTGACATTTAGAACTTATATTGTATATAAGCTAAGGTAAGAAATGAGCTTCATTATTTTCTTTTTTAAATTAAATTTATTGGGATAACATTGGTTAATATGATCATATAGGTTTCAGGTGTGGGTTTCTGTTACAAGATCTGTATATTGCACTGTATCCACCACCTGAAGTAAAATCTTCTCTAGTCACCATATATTAGGACCTCCTTAACCCCATCTCTTTCCCTCTGGCAACCACCATACTGCTGTTTGTGTTCAAAAGTTTCAGTTTTATATCCCACATATGAGTGAAATCATATAACTCTTAGTTTTTTTTCTGACTTATTTTACTTAGCATAATATCCTCAAGGTCCATCCATGTTGTTGCAAATGTATGTATTACTGATAGATTAAAAAAGACTGTATCATTCAGGGTTCTTCAGAGAAATAAGATAAAAACATGTATATAATTGATCTATCTACCTGTCTGTCTGTCTGTCTAGAGCAGCTGTGGGCAAACTACAGCCCACGGTCTGGATCCGGCCCGTTTGAAATGAATAAAACTAAAAAAAAAAAAAAGGCCGTACCCTTTTATGTAATGATGTTTACTTTGAATTTATATTAGTTCATACAAACACTCCATCCATGCTTTTGTTCCGGCCCTCCTGTCCAGTTTAAGAACCCATTGTGGCCCTCGAGTCAAAAAGTTTGCCCACCCCTGGTCTAGAGAGAGAGAGAGAGAGTTTTATACTACCTATAGAGAGATTTATGTTTAGAAAGAGGAGAGCTCTCTCTCTCTCTCTCTATATATATATATCCTATATAATAAAAGGGTAATATGCAAATTGACCTTAACAGCAGAAAGACTGGGAATGACTGGTCACTATGACACACACTGACCACCAGGGGGCAGACGCTCAATGCAGGAGCTTCCCCCTGGTGGTCAGTGCACTCCCACAGGGGGAGCTCTGCTCAGCCACAAGCCAGGCTGATGCCTGCCTGGTGGGAGCCAACGGTGGGATGCCAGCGGTGGGATGCCAGCGGTGGTGGTGGGAGCCTCTCCCGCCTTCTCAGCAGCGCTAAGGATGTCCAACTGCAGCTTAGGCCTGCTCCCCACTGGCAAGTGGACATCCTCCGAGGGCTCCCGGGCTGCCAGGGGGACGTCTGACTGCAAGCTTAGGCCCAGGTGGTCATTCCCCGAGGGGTCCCAGACTGCGAAAGGGCACAGGCCAGGCTGAGGGACCCCTTTCCCCCCTGAGTGCACAAATTTTTGTGCACTGGGCCTCTAGTCCTATATAATAAAAGCCTAATATGCTAAGTGTCCAACTATTTGTTCGACCATTTGACCAGTTGCTATGACACACACTGACTACCAGGGGGCAGACCCTCGAACTGGTAGGTTAGCTTGCTGCTGGGATCCAGCCAATTTGGGCTGGCAGAGATGGGCCAGACACACCCTGGAGCCATCCCACGGTCCCTCCCCAGCCCCGATCATTCACCAGGTCCCTCGCCCTGGCCTACACCCTCTCCCAATCTGAAACCCCTTGGGGAATGTTGGAGAGTCAGTTTCGGCCCAATCCCTGCAGGCCAGGCTGAGGGACCCCACTGATGCATGAATCTGTGCACCAAGGCCTCTGGTATATAAATACTATAGTATATAAATAATAGTATTATTATATATACTATATACTAGAGGCCTGGTGCACAAAATCCAGTGGGATTGGGCCTAAACCAGCAGTCGGACATTCCTCTCACAATCTGGGACTGCTGGCTCCCAACTGCTCACCTGCCTGCCTGCCTGATTGCCCCTAACTGCTTCTGCCTGCCAACCTGATCACCCCCTAACCACTCCCCTGCCAGCCTGATTGCACCCAACTGCCCTCCTCTGCTGGCCCAATCATCCCCAACTGCCCTTCCATGCCAGCCTGGTCTCCCCTAACTGCCCTTCCCTGGTGGCCTGATTGCCCACAACTGCCCTCCCCTGCCAGCCATCTTATGGCTGTGGGTGCCACCATCTTTGAGGGCAGGGCAGTCAATTAGCATATTCCCTCCTAATTGGCTGTTGGTGTCACCATTTTTGTGATGATGTGAGGGTAAATTAGCATATTCCCTCTTTATTAGATAGGATATAAAAGCCTGATACACTAAGTGTCTGAACAATCGGTCGACCGTGCTGTTGATCACTCGACCAGTCACTATGACACACACTGACCACCAGGGGGCAGATGCTCTGACCTGTAGGTTAGCTTGCTGCTGGGATCCAGTGAATCAAGACTGGGCGAGATGGGCCAGACATGCCCTGGAGCCCTCCCACGGTCCATCCTCAGCTGGCCAACTTCCTGCAGTCCCTCCCCGGCTGGCGGGCCCCCATCAGCTCTAATAGCCAGTCAGGCCGAGGAACCCCACCCATGCACAAATTCATGCACTGGACCTCTAGTATATAAAATAAATACACATATAAAGAAACAGAGATCTAAATATATAGATATTTTATATATAATATACCCACTTTATATATATATATATATATATATATATATATATATATATATATATCATTATAATATATATACACAAATACCTCTGTATGTAAAATGAGATTTATTATAAGGAATTGGCTCACATGATTACAGGCTGAGAAATCCCAAGATCTGCCATCTGTAAGCTTGAGACCCAGGAAAGTTGGCGGTGTAGTTGGAAAGCCTGAGAACTAGAACATACATTGTATAGATTTCAGTCCAAGTTTGAAGTTCTAAGAGCCAGGAATGTGGGTGGTAGGTGGAGATTAATGTTCCAGTTAACCAGTCAAGCAGAGAACAGATACAGTCTTCTGCCTTTTTATTCTATTTGGGTCCAACAGATTGGACAATTCCCATCTTCAATTGGGAGGCCATCTGCTTTGCTCAGTGTACCAACTCATGTACTAATCTCTTCTGGAAATGCCCTCACAGACAGACCCAGAAAGAAGGTTTAACCAGATAGGCATCTGGGCATCGCATGGTACAGCCAACATGAAACATAAAATTAACCATCACAGAAGAATAAAATAAGTTACAACATACAAACATACTAGTAGAATGAGAACACTAATGACAAGACTAAATAAAAATGAGTGATATCCCAAGACAAAAATCAAACAATACAAAAATTAAGGAAAGTCTATGTGGCCTTTATCAGGATGGTTCATTAAACACTACATGCAAATGCAATATGATACAGATGATGTATCATATAATTGTACACTTGAAACCTATATAATCTTATCACCCAATGTCACCCCAATAAATGTAATTTTAAAAAACACATAGATAAATTAATTTCCACACTAGATCTCCATTATTGGAATACACACACATTCTCAACACAATGTAATAGGGTAGTGTGATTTTGGCTATAAGTAGCAGAGAACCTAATAACTCAATGGCTTTACCTATATCAAATTTATTCTTTCCACATAACAACACATCAGAAGGTGGGCATTTCCAGTGGTTCACTTATAATACAGGATATATTCATATCCATGATTTTTTTTTTGGTTTGTCCTCATGATCAAAAAAGAGCTGGCAGACATTTAAGCAGCATGGAAGTTGGAAATGGAGTCTTCTCACAATTCTGTATTTTTACCTAAGAAGAAAATATCCTTTCCAGCATGTTGCCCTTTGTATCTCATTGGCCAAACTGATTCATAAGACCACTAATTCAGCCCAAACACTAGCAATTGCCAGTTCAGTTCTCAGTTAGAGCTTAATATGTGGAACCTTCCCTAGGGAGCACTCTTGGGAACAACACCTACGGAAAGGGAGGGAGAAGAAAGGGATTGAACAGAAGGTGCAGTCGGGCTCCTCTGACCCATGGCATATGTGATAGCCTTCAGAGCTTTCCAAATGGGGGTGAAGTCACCGGGCTTTCATGCATTCAAACGGATTAAGCATCAAGTGCAAAATGAGGCCTGATCTTGGGTGAGCCATATGTCTTGAGCCAAAGCAATCCTCAAAGAGGCTTGATAGCTGAGAAGCATCTATTGGCAGCACCTCCAAAAGCTGAGGCATAAGCCCTTCATTACTGAAAAAGGTTCTGGGCTGTGCATCATAAAAATGAAAAAGAGAAGAGATTATCATATTTATGATTCATGCTCGGTGGCTACAGGAAGGTACCACTCTCTCGAAGGGAAAAATCTCTCTGCCCATAATTACTGCAATTCTGCAATTCTAGGGAGGAATTGGCTCTTTGAAAGACAATCAATCTCTCCCTTTCTCTCTCTCTCTCTCTTTTCTCTCTCTGTCTCTACCTCTTTCTGTACCTATACTTAATACATACCGAGTACACTAAGTATACAGAAGCAGCATAATAAAAGTGCTAGGAATAGCTCTAAAAATACCTTACACAGAGCTATATAATCGAAAGGACCTGAAAGAGAAGCAGCCCAGAGCTGTAGGTAACCTTGAATATCCACCTACCCTAAGGTAAAAAAAAAATTATAAGAAGAAAAATTATATCATTTAATAACTCAAAACATTATTCCAATATAGTAATTTTTTGAGTTATCCACTGTAACAATTCCATCACAGACATTTTCTAGATGCTTGAATTTTGTCAAATGATTTCATATTTTTGAGCCTTAATATCCTTTCTGTTCATCAGAAAACATAACACTAAATTGCTAGGCTCATGGACTCTAAGTTTATATAGATATGAATTGTTTTTATATATCATAGTGTCTAATATATAATGCACAATATTAAAATTCAGTAAAATTAAGATATATCTTAACTAGCTTTGGTAAAGTGCATTCACCAAAATTAAACATAAATGGTTTCAGAAAGTTAATTGTCTGTATATCATCCCACCACTGGTTTAAGCACATATAGCTTATGTCTGTTTACATTTCATCTGATAACATCAATATACATGAAGAAACTAACTGAAAAAAGACAGAGTATGGCACATGTAAGTAATTACATAAAGGCTTTTGTTGTTGAAATTTTATCTGTGAAGAATGAGGGCTAATATAGATGAAGCTGATGATGGTTACAATAAATGAAAACTCTGACCCCTCATGTTAAAAGGTGGGTAGGGGGAGGTAGAAGAGGGTAAAGGGGGGATGAATGGTGATGGAAGGACATTTGACTTTGGGTGGTGAGCACAGATGCAATATATAGGTGATGAATTATAGAGTTGTACACTTGAAACCTGTAAAATTTTGTTAACCAATGTGACCCTAATAAATTCAATAAAAATAATTCATGCATCATTTCATAGACAATGTCATTCTAATGAAAACCTTTAACCCTGGATTAGTTAGGAGACTGTTGCAGTAATATAGAATTGTAATGGGTGCAGCCTGACCTAGAACAGGAGTAATGAGGATAAAAGAGAAAGAAAATCCAAATACAAATGGAATATGGAAAGAACAGGGTTCTAAATTTCTAGTTTAGTGGAAGAGGTGATCCTGGAAATAGCAGTTGAAAAATTGAGGAATAATTTAGGATAATAAATAAGACACTGAATATGCTCTATGAATAAATAATTTATAAAATTTTTTTTTCAAAAATTCTTGATCAGTGCAGGGTCAGATATTGAAAAATATATATAGGTATTAAAGATATTCATAGGCCTGGCCGGCATGGCTCAGTGGTGAGCATCGGCCTATGAACCAAGAGGTCATGGTTTGATACCCTATCAGGGCAAATGCTCGGGTTGCAGGCTTGATCCCCAATGTGAGGCATGCAGGAAGCAGCTGATCAATAATTCTCTCTGATCATTGATGTTCCTATCTCTCTCTCCCTCTCCTTCCTCTCTGAAATCAATAGAAAAATATATTAAAAAACATATTTTCATACAAGGTGGACTCTGAGTTTTAATGACCATGCTTTGGTTTAAAATATTTCTGCTTAGTTTCAAATACAAACTGGAGAAAATTTATTCATAAAACAATTTATTTGAATTGATTCTAACTTTAAAATGTGTAGCAAATTTTTAGTAACACATAAATAAGAGAGTGCAGTGAATCTTCATATTAATCCAAAATACCCTTTCTTATTAAACCTTGAGAGATAATACACAATTTCCAAACAGAAGGCAATTTAGCCCTTTTTGTGTTTAGAATATTACCCATCACTTTGGATAGGCGGCTTTCTTAATTGCTTTGATGCAAAAAACAAATTATGTGCTTTTTAAATGAGTTTAATTTTCTTTTTAAGTTTTTTTTTTATAAAAACATAGAGCATAGTAAAATCAAATAATTATTCAAATAGCAGACTCTATTCTTTCTTCTTCTATCAGTAAAACTAAATCCCCTAAGACTCAGACTCAGCAAGGCATATTGTATAGAAAATCATATGTTGGTGGAAAATTCAAACAGACATATAATGCCTAAATTATAAATCTCCCCCTTCTCTCCCAAATAGTCATTTTAAATAAGATGATCCTCTAAGCCTAAATTATAAAGGTTATAGCCTGAAAATACACAAAAGATAGTAGGGATTATGGTATATTTATGATATATTTCTATGGCTAAGTTTAGAAGAATTTTAACGTTCTATTTAGAATTTAAATGATTTTTAAAAATCATGGACATCATTTAGCTAACCACAAAATAGTTTGTTCTCATATATTTTATTTTTGTACTGCAAATGTGATAATCAGGAAAGATAACATTGGGTGATGGATACAAAATAGACCCAAGATATAAAACTACCTGATTGAAGCCACTTACATGAAAGTTATAGCATGAAAATTTAGTTAGGCTCTATAATAAGATTAAGTTATATCTAACACAAACACTTTTTTTAATGCTTCTCACTTTAGAAGATTTTAAAATCCAAGGTGAAGGGAAGGCATCTCAATACCCAGTTATAGCTGAAATGAACATTCAACAACCCAAGCTGTACATTAAACATAAATGTGCCAGTGTCTTGGTCTGTGCTTGTGGCCAAAATATTGAGAGTCTCTATCTGTCCAATACATGCTATGCGCAAAAATTCCTGGTGGTGGTGGAAAACTAACATCGCTGTTCCACTTGACCGCAGAATAGCAATCGGCATTTATTTCCATGGGAAAATGAATCCTTGAACACCATTGGCAAAGCTTATGTTTGAAGTTGTTAGCACTCATATTGGATGTGTGGGTATGCCCGTATCTCCAAGTTTTTGCTTTGTTAGGGAAAATATAGGCCTGTACTTCCTTTCCAGCGGTTCTCAACCTGTGGGTCCCGATGCCTTTGGTGGTCGAAAGACCCTTTCGCAGGGGTCGCCTAGACCATCCTGCATATCAGATATTTACATTGCAATTCATAACAGTAGCAACATGACAGTTATGAAGTAGCAACGAAAATAATTTTATGGTTGGGTCACAACTTGAGGAACTGTATTTAAAGGGCCAGAAGGTTGAGAACCACTGCTTTAGACTTTTAAGTCTCACAGTGGGCTGTTGGCCTTTGCCGGATAGTCCCTGGGGTCCTGCCTAAACTCTACTTTTCTCCACCCTACTCCTGTCTAAAAGCTTTTTTGTGTGTTTTATTGTTGTTGTTATTGTTGTTGTTGCTGCTGCTGCTGTTGGTGTGTGTGTGTGTGTGTGTGTGTGTGTGTGTGTTTTAGACAGCAAATCATATATTTCAAGTGGCATATTCCTTAGTCTCTTTCCAGGCATGAATGAAGGCAGAGGATAAGTGAAATGCCTAATCAGGAGACTACCTCTGAATTTGCCACTTTTAGTGAAGTTCACAGCCCATTAATCTTATTACACTGTGGAACTGATTAAAGCAAACCTAGGAAATTTACAAAATGGCTCTCTGTGACATTTACTAGTAGGTACTATTTTTATAATCCTTATGTGTCTAGGTTGCTTTGCTCAGAGCATATAAAATGATTCTGCTTCAAGCTGCAAGCACTACAACAAAGATGATTACAACATCCCGTTACACAGAAGACTCAACTGCCCTGTACCCCTTATAGAGAATATCAGGGCCGGCAATGAATGTCATGAATATCCACGGGCTGCTGTGTCTCTAAACAGAGGATCGACAGCCTGGGTGGGAAGAATTATCACTTGATTGATATTGAAAATGGTCCAAAAACAATCCCAGAAACTTTTGGAAACAATGTTGGTAGACAAGTCAGTTTGACACTCAGCAATCACAGTCTGCTAAACAAAGGCATCATGCAGATCACGATTAAAAAGAAAAGCATAATTATAAACCAATTTTTGAAGAAAAGGACACAAAGACCTTTAAGGACATCTAAAAGTAATTTCCAGCTAAACTGATGTACTGGCCAATATTAAACACTTTCTACACTTATTTCTCTTGATAGTTAAACTACATTTGACATTTGCTAATCTCTGTATAAGACCTTATATTCTGTGAATGCAATCTTTTATCTTCCTAGGTACTATTGCATGTCATAAAGTGCTGTTTTAAGAGTTAAAATAAAATATTTGAAGATGTTAATTTCCAAAGTTTCTTTCTTGTTGTAGAGTAGATGAATAGTATTCATTAAATCCATGTGTTTATTCAAACAAGAATTAAAACATCACCACCAGTGGGAAATGCCCCCACTCTTTTAAGTGAAAGTTTGATTATCATTTGAAATCGGATAATTATATGATTCTTCATCTTTATTAACTTTACCTTATATAACTTCAATAATTTTCTTAATTTAAACAATTTTTTTTTCTTTTGTCCTAGATTAATTCAAATACTTGCTTTTCTCTGTCTGCAACTTCTCAACTGGATTTGCTGGCAAAAGTCACACTCAGGGCAGGGGTTGGGGTGTAAATTCATGTTCAAAATCCCATCTAAATTTCCAGTCTCCAAGTCAGTTTAACATTGAATCTTTCTTTCTTTATTAGTTATATAATAAAGCAGTACTTACATCAAGAACAACAAAACTTCATCATTATTGAAACACCACTGATTGAATGTTTTTGTAATGAAGGGTTCATTGAATTGGTACATTTCATCTATATTTTTCCCTTCTTTAAAGTTAAAACAGAGCTTCTAACATAGTCATTTTTATGGTAAGAATATAAGGGGCTGCCGAAACCGGTTTGGCTCAGTGGATAGAGCGTCGGCCTGTGGACTGAAAGGTCCCAGGTTCGATTCCGGTCAAGGGCATGTACCTGGGTTGCGGGCACATCCCAGTAGGAGATGTGCAGGAGGCAGCTGATCGATGTTTCTCTCTCATCGATGTTTCTAGCTCTCTATCTCTCTCCCTTTCTCTCTGTAAAAAATCAATAAAAATATATTAAAAAAAAAAAAAGAATATAATGGGTATGGTTATTTTTTTCTGCTTCCCGAATTTTCCTATTACATAGGCTTGTATTGCTATGCTGCATAGAGTCCTTTTCTTAAAACAAATGAGTTGTTTGTGGCTACTGATTGTATTTTACACTTGTTTTAAGAGGGGACAATATACAGAGAAGCAAAGATATGCTTTCTCTCATTTGAAGGGCTTACTAATTATTTGTAACATCACACTCATGTAGATGCATGAATAACTTTAAGTAGAATATAGTGTAATTTTACACATTGTAGGGATATGTTTAAATTAAATTATATTCATTCATTCATTTAAAAATATTTATTGAGGGCCTTCCATTTGACAAGCATTTTCCTGGATGCTGGCGATACAAAAATGCAATCCTGTCCTTAAGTAACTTACAAAGTCTAAAGGCAAAAGATACCTAAGTGCCTGGCAGGTGTGGCTCAGCAGTTGAGCAATGACCCAGAGGTCACAGGTTCAATTCCCGATCAGGGCACATGCTGGAGTTTGGGCTCGGGAACCGATGGGGGTAATGCAGGAGGCAGTCAATTGATGATGTTCCTCTTTCATTAATGTTTCTGTCTTTCTATCCCTCTCCCTTTCTCTCTCTAAAAATAAAAACATATATAAAAAAATACCTAAGTAAATCAATAGCTTAACTTAAAAGAATGCTGTGTATACCATTGAAACATAGGTGGAGACAGGGAACTTCTAAACCAACCTTGGAGTATCTAAACAAGATTCTACATCACACACACACACACACACATCATCTGGCCATTAATGTGATATAGATTATATTTTTAATTAAACTAAGTCTCTGAATTATCTCTGAAGTCAAGCTGCTTGGGTAAACTCTTACCTCTGCAATGCCCATGTTTTTTAAACTTTAAAATAAAATTTTAAAAATAGTAGTACTATTTTTTTTATATTAGGTCATTGAAAGTATACACAGTACACGCTTACGGTAGGCCTTAGCACATAGTAAGAAATCAATAAAGATTAGCTGCTATTACTCTTCCAATACTTCTTTATCTGACTAATAGGCAGTATTTATTGATTTTAAAAACAATGAAAACATGTAGATGAGTAAAATATTTTAAATATAAAATATCCTCTAAGACAATTACTGTAAAAATAGTTATCTTCATTTAGATGATTATCCAGTGCTTTCGCTTGTGTCTGTAAATCCCTGTTCTTAATAACATATATGAGTTATATCATACATTAAGGATTTTTTTCCACTTAGCAAGCTATTATAAACATCACACCAAATTAATAAATATTAATTTACAACATTTTTCTTAATGGCTCAAAAGCATTATGTTGGGTATCCAAAGATTTATTAAGTGAGTCTTCTATTGTAGGACACCTGGGATGATTCCTCACTTATATAAAAGGCCATGATGAATACCTTTGTAAATTAACTCATATGGTTAACTAATGCCTTAAGATTCATTCTCAGAAATTGGAATTGCTCTCTCAAATGTAACATGTTTTTATAAACCTGTAGAATATCAAATTTAAGCTGTGAAATAAAAGTACTATAAAACCATTCTAAATCTGTAACTAAAAGGTTATTATAAGTGATTACCTAGAATTTTTTTTAAAATTGCCAATCAATAGCTAAAACAGATAAGAAATTTTCTTACATTTGCCGCAGAGCCAACCATCACTCAACTCTACATACCCATTAACGTCTACAGAGAAAGCATGCAGAACAATGCATGGGCATCTCACAGGCTTGCCTCCCTTCCAGGGTAAAGGAAGCACATTGTGGGAATCAATAGTCCTTTTGTGATTGTGTCTCCTGTCTTCTTTGCATAACTTTAACTCCAGACTTTGTTTGGTGGTTGTGGTGGTAGGGTAGGGAGTAAATATGTGTGAATAGGCTTTCCTGAAGTGATGAGAGAAGCAAATTTCATTTCTTTGTAGAAAATTAGGGCATTTAGAACCAGTCTTAGTTTCTTTGTTCTCTGTTGGAAAAAAAAAATTAAGATTTACAACTTTCAATGGCCTTTTGAAGCTTTATATTTTACACTGAAGGTATAAAACTTTTAAAAGTATTTTTAAGTATCTTTCCCAGTAAGGGTATTGCATTTTTTCGTTTGGATGATAACTACAATATTGAATTTGCACTCATGAATATGTATGTGCTCAGGAAGTGTCTGAAAAAACAACAACAATATTTCAAAGCAACTAAACTCAAAATAACACTTTCCCTCATCTGCATGTTTGGCAGGAACAATGGGTCAGGCTATCTCTCCTGAAGGCTGTGCCAGTCCCAGATCTCAGTATGGCGTTCAGTCCTATGAAGCTGGCGCTGCGGAATCTCAGCTACCTGCAGCTATTCTCTCTCCCGCAACTGAGCGCTGAGGTTGTATCAGCAGCTACACTGAGTAATTTAGTCTCTTTTCATTCTCACCACAGCCCTGTGATTTCAGTATTTTATCACCGTTTTTGAAGAGAAAAAGGAGGATCAGAGAATTGAGCCAAATTTTGAAACCCAGTATCTTAAATTGGAAATCCCTGAATTTCCATTCAGCTCGCTGCTTCTTATTTTCTTCCTTGACTTAGGCCTAGAGACATTTTTTTTTTAAATAACTTTGATAATGAATTCTCCAGCTGAGCGCAGTGTCACCACATGCCTTGGGCTGCAGTGCTACCAACCTCTGCTCCCTCGCCCTAATTCCTATTTTTTAATGTTTTTATTTTTTTTATTTTATTGGTTTCAGAGTGAGATAGAAACATCAATTATGAAAGAGAATCCTTGACCGGCTGCCTCCTGCACGCCCCTTACTGGGGATAGAGACCCAACTGGGCATGTGCCCTTGAAGGAAATCAAACCAGGTCACTGAGCAAAACTGGGTAGGGCCTAATCCCCTATCTTTTTAAGATGTTTATTACTTTGATCTTCCTTTCATACCAAAAATCATTATGATATTCTTTGCAGAAAACTGATATTCAAGTATTTATAGTATTTTTCCCATCCTAAACAATTTGTTGTAATTAAAAATATCCTGTTCAAGTAGCCCTCTAGAACTGTGATGGCGAACCTCTGACACGCGTGTCAGAGGTGACACGTGAACTCATTTTTTTGGTTGATTTTTCTTTGTTAAATGGCATTTAAATATATAAAATAAATATCAAAAATATAAATCTTTGTTTTACTATGGTTGCAAATATCAAAAAATTTCTATATGTGACACGGCACCAGAGTTAAGTTAGGGTTTTTCAAAATACTGACATGCCGAGCTCAAAAGGTTCGCCATCACTGCTCTAGAGAGGTATTTTGTATGTGAGCTTGCTGGACTAAAAATAATATGTCTTAAAATGTATTTTATAATAACATTATTTTCTAGCTAAGTAGTAGCAACTCACTTTCCCAGAGTGACCTATCAAAGAGCCCAATTCTGTACATTGTTGCCAGAACAGATGGCTCTGATAGTTTTCATTTTTAATGTCAAATTTGATGGGTAAAAGAATATTTGTTATTGGATTGTGCTTTCCTGTCACATAACTAAATAGAGCTTCTTTTGATTTAGTTATGGAGCAGTTGTATTTCTCTTTTTGAATAGCCTTGTTATAATCTTTGACATCGTTTTCTCTTGGTATTATATTTGTGTGTTTTATTTTTCTATCAATTTATAGACACTTAACAAATATTATGGAAGTATTAAGGGTCCATTTATCACATCTATCATAACTATATTTTTTTAATCTGTTGTTTGTCTTTTATTTTGTTCAGCTATATTTGTCAAATGGACATTATAATTTGTGTCAAGTAAAATCTGTCAGCCATTGTATGTTTTTGTTTGTTTGTTTTCTTGTTCTGCTTAAAAAGCTCTCTTCCACCAGAGGACATTCATATATTCTTCTTCCCTTTTCTAATATTCTTATTATTTGATACTAGAGGCCTGATGCATGAAATTTGTGCATGGGAGGGTGGTGTTTCTTAGCCCAGTCTGCGCCCTCTCGCAATCTGGGAGCCCTCGGGGGATGTCCGACTGCTGGTTTAGGCCCGACAGGGTTCCTGACAGGGATTGGGCCTAAACCAGCAGTCGGATATCCTTCTCACAATCTGGGACTTCTTGCCCCTAACCACTCGCCTGCCTGCCTGCTCAGTGCACATCATAGTGACTGGTCAATCCACCATAATGGTCACTTAGGCTTTTATATATATAGACTAGAGGCCTGGTGCACAAAATTCTTGCACGGGGGAGGGAGGAATCCCTCAGCCTGGCCTGCACCCTCTTGCAATCCGGGACCTTTGGGGGATGTCCAACTGCTGGTTTAGGCCTGAACCCACATGGATTGGACCTACGCTGCCAGTTGGACATCCTTCTTACAATCCGGGATTGATGGCTCCTAACCGCTTACCTGCCTGCCTGATCACCCCTAACCACCTCTGCCTGCCTGCCTGATCACCCCTAACCACCTCTGCCTGCCTGCCTGATTGCCCCTAACCACTCGCCTGCCTGTCTGATCACCCTAGTCTCTATGGTAGTTATGGTTGTTCCACAGTTTCAGTTGCTAGGCTTTTATTATATAGGATTTTACTCTTCAAATGTATGCACTAAGTGCTTCGTTCTGAGGAAAGCAACTTATTGTCACCTGTAACCATGTAATTAAATCCTGCCTTTTTGTTTAACCCCCTTCTTCTATTTGGTCTTGTACACAGCTTTCCTGTGAAGTATATAATGAGATCATGCTTTTCTGCTTTAATGTAATCGTCAGTTGTTTTCTTCTACAAGAATGATGAACAAGAGAGTAAGCCATTAATTTAATTTGTGTGAGTTGAAGTCATTTTTCTAGTAGCCATAATAAAATTGTATTTAGGATAAACATAATGACAATGAGCATACCATCTTTCTATCTTATTACCTTTGAGTGAACTTTCTTCAAGGGTTGTTATCAAACAAACATGAGCTTCATGTATATATATATATATATATATATATATATATATATATATTGTTATTATTATTATTTCTGAGCATTTATTGTTATCTCCAAACAAACAAATGAATTAATGTTGATTTTCGGTCTTCCACTCCAACTCTATGCATACATTTCAGCTGTGAGGACGTATGAGAATTTCAGTTCTCTTCCCTCCATCTCTGACCTTGGTTATTGTCCATGAGATGCTGTTTGAACTTTCCTATGCACATTTTTTCACTGGTATCTCTCCGAGTCAAATATAAAGGTCTTCTTCATGCTGCCCTTTCCTAGTGTCCCATGATCCTGAATATATTGTCACTTATTATTTATGATCTTGCTTCCCTCCCCCCCCCACACAGTTTATTAGGCCACGTCTCATTGAATATCCCAAAATTTGCAAAATTGGTTTGGGGCCTGAGAAGAACAATGCTATTGCATTCCTTCCTGGAAATATGGCAGCAAGATTTTTTTTTTTATCTTTTCTTGCAGATAAGAAGTGAGGCATGAGGCAACTCTCTCCAGTCACTCTACGAAAGCACTTATAGCCCCAAAGTAAAAGAACACAGAAAAGTCTAATGAGACATATTTGATCAGACTGTTGTAAATATGTCTAAAATAGGTGCTATAAATAAGAAGTCCCAATATCCAAAAAAGACTTAACTTGTAACACAGGAAAAAAATAAACATCCTCAACCTAATGCAACTTTTGCATAACAAATGGAAGAATCCTTTTCTTTGGCACCACAGATGGAAGGGTGGAGAAGAAAGGTGATAGAATAAAAGAGGAGTGGCTAGGTGTTTATTCTATAAAAGATCAAGGGATGATTAAAAAGAGGAGTATCTGGTATTCCATTTTGTGATATCTGTTCTGCTGGGGCATAAGCTCCAATAACTCTTAAAGAAACAATTCCTAGCACTCATAGTGCACATACTGCATGCCCTGCACAATACCATGTAAATAATATCTATGTAGTTTATAATGATAAATTCTAGTTATCTTAATAATTTTTATTTATCACAATAGTTTTTACAGGTAGGTGATATTGCCATGTCATATTTATAAGTATGGACAATGAACAGAAAGTTTGAGTGATTTTCTGAATGTCACACAGGTAGTAAATATTAAAGGAAGATTTGAAGTGAAGTGATTTGATCCCTGGAGTCCGCATCAGTAGCAGTATTCCTAGAGTTCATTATAGGCTGATTTACACACAAACACACACGAAAAAAAAACAGAGAGGTATTATTTTAGGAGGATAGGCTTTGAAGATAAGGACTACATTCTACAGTTTTGTCAATATGTAGCAGAACATGGACCCTTCTCACGATAGCAAGGTCATCATCACCACTTGCCTAGTCCAAGACATAAACTTATCTGTATGGGCTACATGTATGTACTCTTCTATTGTGTTTTTTTTTCTATTTCCATCCTTATATTTCCTCCCCTTAAGTAACAGAATCACATGTTTCAGCTGTGTGTGTGCCACATAATTAATTCTAGCCAGTGAAGCGTGAGCGGAAGTAATGTGTGCTAACTTTCACTTAGAAGAGAAATTGCCTAATCTTCCATTTTCTTTCTTTCCCTACTCTGTTGGCTGGAATATGAACCTGAAGCTTATGAACAGTGTCAGTAGATAATGTAGACATTACAAGGTAAAAATAAAAAAAGAAAATGATGACAGCATTGGAGCTGCAAAAGAGAAGAATCTGGTTTGCAGAGTGATACTTTGGAGGTGAGTGAGATGTGTACTTCCTATGGAACAACTAGATGAGAGAGAAACTTTATCTTATAAGCTCTATTGACTTTGCTGACTTTTTATCACAGAGGTTCGTCTCTACCCTAAGTAATACATTTTCCTGCAATTCATACACCATACAGTGGCCAAAGTCAACTTTTAAAGTACATTTCAGATCCCCTCCATGCTTTGTTTAAAATCTTCCAGTGGCTTCTAATGCATTTTATTTGAAATAAAACCCACACTTTTTACCACACTTTATAAAGCCTTTCAAAAGTTGGAAATACCTTACCTTCTACACCTCACCTTACTCTCTCTCTCTCTCAACATGGGCCACGCTGGCTTTGTTGCTATTCCTTGAACAGCTTGTTCCTGCCTTTGGTCTTTGACACTTAATGTTCTCAGACTAAGGACACTTTTTCTCAACTAGAGGCCTGGTGCATGACATTCTTGCACTGGGGATGGGGGGGAGGGCGGTGTCCCTCAGCCTGGCCTGTGCCCTCTCACAGTCTGGGGCTCTCACAGTCGGGGACCCCTTGCTCCTTACCACTCACCTGCAGTGAAGGCGGGAGAGCTTCCCTGTGGGAGCTCACTGACCACCAGGGGGCAGCTCCTGCATTGAGCGTCTGACCCCTGGTGGTCAGTGTGCATCATAGTGACTGTCGTTCTGCCTTTTGGTCAATTTGCATATTAGGATTTTATTATATAGGATGCTGTTTGCATAGCCAAATCCTCTTCCACATATAGATCTCCTTAGAGAAGACTTCCATAAAGTTACTATTGCCTTCATTTCTCCTTTTTATTACTAAGATTTATTATGTTTATAACACTTTTCAATTTCTGAAAGTATTTTGGGTTTATATATTTGCTTCATTGTCTTCCTCTTCCTCCCACAATGAAAGCTACTTGAAGGCAAGGACCTCTGCTTCCTTTAGTTCTGTATACTGCCATCCAGAACAGTGTCAGCCTACTTATAAATATTCATTCAATAATAAACCATTTAGTAGATGGAGGCACTGAGAGGTGACTATGAGTGTCTCTCATTCCATTCCTGTTCAGCCTATGATAGTTTATAAAGGTAAAGGAGTAATATATGGAGTCAAATATATATATCCTAAAACATGCGGTAAACTCAGCTGACAAATGAATTTAAAATCTATGTTTGATGAAAATTTTATTTAAATTATATATTCAGCAGAATGTAAATTTCTTAAGAAACTGAGTTGTGCTAATGTAATCAGGATCTTATGTTACAGTTTAGGACATAGAGAGTTGCTTGGTTATTAAGGCAGGTAGACAAGGGAAAGCTGAGGGAAATTTTGAATCGCTTAACGAATTTTAGTTTCATGTTTCAGAAAAATATTTATAACATATCTACACCATTCAGTTTCTACTTTCAACAGTCAACTTCTTAGCATAAAGCTTCAGACTGTTATACTAATCCAGATTTTTAACTCTAGTCCTCTTAGAAGGTGGGAACTCCAAATACTTTGTTAAAATTTACAAAACAAACTAAAACAAGAACAAGGAAGAAATACACCTCAAAACTAAAAGTTCCTACAAACTGCAGCTTGCTTGGGAACAGAAGATAAGAAATTAGGTGTAATTTAGCACTAAATTCCTTATAACAGCATAGTGCAATGAAAATAGGTATATTAGCAAGAAAAAGGTTAGTAGAACAGATTATTTGGAAATGATAAGTTAATTTCTTCTTTTTTTATGTCTTTAGAAGTGGTAGAATTTTTATACTTTCATTGAGGCTTTGGAGTAAACACTAATGTTTCACAATTTACATGACTATTTTCATTTACCTTTAATGTTTCCATCATATTTTCAAACATTATAATATTTTTTAACTCTAATGCTACACTTCTGCCCTTGATAGCACTTAACATAGAGTTTTGCATATAGTAAGTGCTAAAAAAAGGTGTTTAAATAGGTTATCAGCAGGAAGCACATCTTACACATGAATTATATTTTCTCAGAATCTGTGTCTGCAAGAGTTTAAAATCCTTATCTCTCCGACACTTGTTCTCCAAATTCATTATAGACTATATTGTTATATTTGTGAAATCATGGTGTGTATGTGTGATTTGTGTGTGTGTGTGAATGTGTGTGTTTAATATATTAACTTCATATGACTTTAACCCTGGTGAATTACATGAAAGGGAACCAGAAAAGCAACTAAGCTTGAAGCAGATATTATACATTCACACATCTAAGATTTCAAATGTTTAATTAGCTATCTCAGTATGATCCCTTTCAGGTATAGTATTGTTTAATTTCCTGGCAATATACAGCTTTCTTGTTTTCTCTTTTTGGCATTAGGATTTTTATCAAATTACTTGATTCATTTTACTGCAGGAAACAAAAGCAAGGGCCAGATAAATCTTTGAATGTATTCCCCATAATTTTAGCAGAAAAAAAGATGAAATTCATATTTAAGTTGTCTTTGAAACAGAAAGTTTACAAGAAAAAGGCCATTCTGATGTTTCATTTTATAGTGATCTGTTTTGGATATGATTGTGTTATAGTCACTCTATCTGGGGAAGCTAGGTTTATGAACTATGGTTCAGTTTCTTCAACTAAATGTAGAAATCACTGGCCATTTCCGAACTACCTTTGGGAGCTTCATATGTGAATACTAGCTGTACTCAACGAGCACAAGAAGAAATAAAACTGCTGGCATCTTTCCAGGATGAGATGTTAGGGCCCTTCAAGAAGCTGAAGAAAGAGCCTTAGCCAAGTGGCTCAGTTGGTTGGAAAGTCATCTCAATACAAAAATGTTTCAGGTTCCATTCCCAATCTGAGCACATACCTAGGTTGTGGGTTTGATACCAGTTGGGAGAGAGGCAATCAATGGATGTTACTATCTCATCCCATCTCTCTCTCTCTCTCTCTCTCTCTCTCTCTCTCTCTCTCTCTCTCTCTCTCTCTCTCCTCTCTCCCCTTCCCTTCCTCTCTCTTTCAAATCATTAAAACATATCATCTGTTGAATATTTAAAAAAAGAAGCTGAAGAAAGAAATTGATTTATCCACACAAATCACAATAAAAGCTAAATAAAAGCTAAAACTGGAAAGTGTAGAAAACAAGAAGGAGATTAACTAAGCACTTGGGTATGGTTTTCCCTATAGATTATTTATGGGTTAAATTGAAACTTCCCCCAAAAAATATGTTGAAGTCTTAACACCATGTACCTATAAATGTAATGTTATTTGCAAACAGATTTAATCAAATTAAAATTATGACACTAGGGTGGGCCTTAATCCAATATGATTAGAGAAGAAGAGATCAATTAAGACACAGACACAGGTAGAATGCTATGTTGATAGAGACAGAGATTACAGTAATGCTCTACAAGTTAAGAAACACCAAAGATTGATGGGAACACCCAGAAGCTGGGAAAGATGAAGACAGATATTCCCTTAGAGCAGTGGTTCTCAATCTTCTGGCCCTTTAAATACAGTTTCTCATGTTGTGACCCAACCATAAAATTATTTTCGTTGCTACTTCATAACTGTAATGTTGCTACTGTTATGAATCATAAGGTAAATATCTGATATGCAGGATGGTCTTAGGCGACCCCTTTGAAAGGGTCGTTTGACCACCAAAGGGGTCGTGACCCACAGGTTGAGAACCGCTGCCTTAGAGGATTTGGAGGAAGTGTGCCCATGACAACACCTTCTTTAATTCTAGCCTCCAGAATTGTGAGAGAATACATTTTGTGTTTTGTTTTATTTTGTTGTTATTGTGCCTGTGTGTGTGTGTGTGTGTGTGTGTGTGTGTGTGTTGTAAGACACCCAACAACTAATACAAAATTATTTTTGCTTAGAATGCTATGTCAATATCTACCTAAAATTAACCAGGTAATCTTCATTCCAATTATCTACAGGGAGAATGAGGTACTTATATAAAAGTCCAGGTCACTATTTTTTTTAATTAATTTAATTGTCCTAACCTTGTATTTCGATGATTTTTTTTTTTGTTACTGTTGTTGAACCACTTTATAGGTACGTAGCTTTACATGGATGTGTGTTTGTGTTGATTGCACATGCTAGAACAAAAATAATATGGCAAGGAGTACATCTTTAGATTGTACATAAAACAGTATATTGCCATATATCAGCACTTTAAAATGTTTATTAATAGTGGCTCCTGCATTTTTTTTAAAGTGTATTTCTGATCCATTAGTCCTAATAAAAGATCTCTGGTCACATACTACATTCAATATTATTGTTGGCTTATTCTTAAAACTTAGGTATTTCCCTGTCTTCATTTGAGTGCTAAACTTTAACCTTTCTATAATCAAAGCTGATCCTTTTCTTTCCATAACCCAAGGTTATTGCTGACCCACAGTATTCTGCATTGTTAGAGAAGTAGCAGGATTTTTTAAAATCCATTTTACTTTCCTTAACACATCCTTCCTATTTCTTCCTCTCTCTTTCTTTTTCTTACTTTGATAATGAAGTCCCCCTTTTTCTGAAATTCTAAGTCACAATATGTGTTTCACATTCTGCTTAATGATTCTAATGGTAGTCAGATGAATTTTCTATAACTACATGAGATATATTTGAATAACATTAATTTATTATACTCCTCATCCATAAATATTTACTCTAGATCTGCTATATGTCAGATATAAAGCTAAATAAAATATAGACTCTTTTACCTAAGAACTCATAACCCCCTAAAGGAAATAGATATGTAAATAAATAAATTGCAATCAATATGGCATATGCCACTATAGGAACAAAAACTGTGCCATCATCAAGAACAGAGTCAGTATTTCTGCCTGAGAGGCATCTTGAAGGATACACTGAGGTGGTTATATTTAAACTGTTTTGCCAGAAGTTTTCCACATATTCCCCAATTTTTCTGGCCTTTCACCTTTGAATCTGTCTGCTAGGCTGAATTTTCTGGGCCTTTGTATCTGGGTGAGATCATGTAACTATTTCTCACCAATGGAAGCAGAACTTACATACACCATTTCCAGTAGTGGCCTTTAAAAACCTATCAAAAGCTCTTTATTTTCTCAACACTTGATTGAGTATAGAGGATCCAGTGGAGAACTCCAAGGCCTTCCTTAGAAAATCACAGTGTTGAGATAAAAGCAGTCCGAGTCCCTGAATTACTGTGTAGACAGCAGTCTGACAAATTGGGGTGAAATATATCTTATGCATTATTTTTAGCCACTGAGATTTTGGTCTTTTTAAAAAAATATATAACGATAAGTCTACCATCACTACCATTACTAATATACTACCCTTACTATATACTTTTAATGTGTTGGAAATTGGAAAGTTAATGAGAGATTTCCAGACAAAGAAGGGCTGAAGGACTCCATGTACCAACAGACTAAGTAAAAAAAGGTAGTAAACTGTCCAGAGAACAGTGGCCATCAGTGAAGAGTGATATGTCATCCTAGGACCTACAGGAATGTACAGTGGGTCCTTAGGGGAGTGTCACGAAATTGGGCAGAAAGTTAAATGGATTGTAGAGGGCTTTAAAGCCAAAAAGAAAATGAAAACCAGGAACAGAAAGGTTTTCTTAAAGAGAAAGAATATCAATGACGTGAGCAGGTCTATTTTCCTTCTACCTCACCTCCTTCCCTCCCTTTACTCTTTTTTTTTCTTTCCTTTTTTTTTTTCTTTTATGGAGGGAGATAACTCCTGGCACTATAGCTAATGGTCTTAAAGTGAGAAAGACTGGGTAGCTGGGAAGTCAGTTCTAAGCAGTTTAAAAAGGTATGATTAGGGCCTGTGAATAGTAAGGAATTTGGCCTTGTCCAAAGAGAAGTCTGGCCTTTGTCTCCAGGTCCTAGAAGGTAACCTCATAATTCTTGGAATTTCTTGATATGCATATCTTTGTTTATAATGCTAGTTCCCCTGAACCACACCTAATAGTTTACTCTAAAGAGATGACTGAGGGTGGGACCAACCACACCCTGCAGTCTCAGGGTAGAGTCTGGCTAAATTAGAAAGCCAAACCTTATATTTTAGGGGAGGGGTTTGGACCTTGCAATATCAATCAACCTAGTCACTGAGTTAAATTAAATAACCAGGCATATTTTTAAGTTCAACATGGTCAATCAATCAATCATGCCTACATAATGAAGCCTCAATAAAAACACCAGTCACTAAAGCTCAGGTAAGATTCCAGAGTTGGAATACACTGTATTTATTGTTACACATTGGTATTGCTCAGGTAACACATCCTGGGACAACAGAAATCTTGCCTGTGGAATGTTCCCAGACTCTGCCCTATGTGACTCTTTATTTGGCTGATATTCAGTGTCCTCTTAGTATAATAATTATAACCACAAGTATGATAGGATTCAGTATTCTGTGAGCCTTCCTATTATTACTAAATCTGAAGATGGTTATGATTAACCTTTATACTTTCAATTAGTGTCAGAAGTGAAAATGGTCTTGTGTATACTCTTCTAACTTTGTAGTTGAACCCTAACAGTTTGCAGTTGGAGTTTGATATCTTGGGTAAATGTGGAAATGTGGAGAGTTGTACTCTTAACCTCACAGTTTGACTAACTTCAAGTAGTCTGGATTAGAGATGGGAAATACATGTGGTCTTTTGAGTGATCTCTGGTTATAATGGCAGTGGAACACTTCCTCCCTTCCCCTCTCAATAATCCTGGCTTCTTTGTGCTATCTCTTACTACTGGCCAGGAAAGGGACTAAGGCAGCGGTTCTCAACCTTCCTAATGCCGCGACCCTTTAATACAGTTCCTCATGTTGTGGTGACCCCCAACCATAAAATTATTTTTGTTGCTACTTCATAACTGTAATTTTGCTGCTGTTATGAATCGTAATGTAAATATCTGATATGCAGGATGTATTTTCATTGTTATAAATTGAACATAATTAAAGCATAGTGATTAATCACAAAAACAATATGTAATTATATATGTGTTTTTTGATGATCTTAGGCGAGCCCTGTGAAAGGGTCATTCACCCCTAAAAGGGTTGCGACCCACAGGTTGAGAACCACTGGACTATGGTAACCTAAATACTTTGGGAGAGAAATGGTGCCTTTAACTCAAACAATGTTCTCATCCTTTTTTTTTTTTTTTCCAGAGACAGCATTCTGAGGAGACAAAATTATTGGTTTGCTGCTCTCCATTCAAATTTTACTAGGCTGGCTGCAATGGGGAAGGTGACTAACAGATATCTAATGTAGTACTCTGTCTATTTCTGAAGTTCAGTATTAGGAAGTCCATTGTTTTTGCACATCTAAGCTAGTTCCTCCTACCTAGCACTAATTATTAATAGAGTTATAAATTGATTTCTACATTCTGAGTTTGTCCATCTCTCAATTAATCCAGAATTTGAGCACAGTAAGTGGAGTTCATAATTTTTCCTTCTTCATCTTGTTCAAAATCTCAGTAACTGAAGTATATATATTCTAAGGAACAATTTTCTTAATGAAAAGACTTTAGAATAGATTAGTGATAACTGCACAATGTTGGATGACAAGTTTCCACTTGCCACTGTACCAGACATTTTTTAAACCTACTTACTATCATCTGTAAGACAGTGGCAGTAAAGATGTATAACAATGGCTAGTCTTGAAAAACATCTTTGAAATTAGAATTAACAATTTGAAAGCTATCAGGTTTGGGAAAAGAAAGAGTAACAGGAGTTTATAGTTTGAGAGATTGGGATATCTATAATAATAAAAGCATAATATGCTAATTAAATTGGACATCCTTCCAAATGACCTTCCAGACAAAGCCAGGGCTCCGAGGGGAGCCCGGGTCCCAGGCGTGAGAGGGAAGCCGGTGCTGGCAGCCAGGGGAAGGAAGGCCTACTCTTGCACAAATTTTGTGCATCAGCTCTCTAGTAGTATAATAATAAATCCCCTTCTGAATTGGGGAAGGTGATGATTTTACTTGAAAACATTAATTTGAGGTTGTGCATATGCCATATAAATAAAATGTCTGGAAGGTAACCTAGACACCTGGACAATATAGCTGCTAACAAAGGCAAAGAGACCTGCATATTTTTTTTCCCGTAATCTTTAGAAACCTACACTTTTCACATTCCTAACTCATGTAAGCAGAAATGATTTTGACATCACTCCTAAATTAGAAAGGAGACATAGAGTTTTCCCATACTTAGAAACCAGGAATTTTTAAGTAATTTTTTTTTTTCTATTCATGGCATGCTATATCACTTCTATTATAGCCTGGCATCAGCAAAACAACATCAGCAAGGTAGTGGAATAGGCATTTCCAGTTCTTGTATTCTCACAGAAAAAATCAATTTGAATAACTATCCACACTCAAAAGTACCTTTACAAGAGTTAGAAATTCCAGGTGAGAGATGATAGCAACTGACTACATAAATAAGAAAACATGCATTAAAGAGGGTATGAATGATAATATCACATTACCCATGTCACTCCTCTCCCAAGTCTAGGCAGCCAATGCTGGGAGAGATACCCTCTTTGTTAAAGAAGGAGAGTGAAGCAAGCACCAGATTGGTGTGGACGCCAGCACCAAGGTCAGTCCAGTAAACCCCAACACCAGGCCTGAACCTATGGACTCAGGACCCAGCTCATCGCCATGGACCAAGCCATCAAGCCAGCCCCCACAGACTCAGACTCAATATTTTCTTCAGCACCAGATTTGTCCTTGTGGACACAGTCTCCAAGCATGATCCTTCAGACCCAGTCACAGGGTCTACCCATGGTTGCTGATGCCAGGCTGTCATTCATAAACCCGGCATCAGGACCCAACCATGTGAACTCAAATCTCAGGTTGACATCTGCTTTGTAGACCCAAGCACCATAACTGCCCAGTGGACCCAGGTACCAGGTCTGCTTACCTGCTGACCCAGGCACCAGATCATCCTGCATGCAGACCCATCCCGATGGCCCTCTCAGAATCTTTGGTCAGGCTGACTGGTCAAGGGCTTTTCCTGCCAAAGCCAGTCAATGAAGACTTAAAAGAGGCGCCCACTTCTTCAAATGCGCAGACACCAATGCAAAGCAACAAGAATTACAAATAATTATGGAAACATGATACTAAGAAAGGAACAAAATAAAATACCAGAAATGACCCTAAAGAAATGGAGCTCTTTGATCTACCTGACTAATCATCTTAAAGAGGATCAGTGAGCTATAAGTGAACATCCATGTGAGAGTGAAACATCATTCGGCTGCTCCTGCACACCTCCTACTGGGGATCAAGCCCATAACCTGGGCATGGAATGGAACTGGCAATCTTTCAGTGCATGAGATGACGCCCAACCAACTGAGCCACACTGGCCAGGACTGAGCTTATTTGAAATAGCAGCACTGCTGTGATAAGAGTAAAGATAATTGTTGCCTGATGCACTAGCCATGAAGATTAATGAAATAAATCTCCTGATTGCCTAGCCTATTAATATTGAAGAACTCATATGTGAACAGATGGACCAGATTTGGCAGGTTTTCCCCCACAATCTTTAAAAAAAATATATCCTGACAACCCTGCCATATTCCATTTCAGCCAGACTTATTTTAGCTAATCAAGCTTTCCAAAATCTTAAAAGCATTACTCAGAACTTGAAGCAAACAGAAGATTTTTTTATAGTACAAATGGCATGCAAGCCAGTAGTCACATGGACTGTGTACATACTTCAGACTGGCACATCATGCTTCAACACAGGCAGGAGCATGGTATAACACTAATTGCTCTCAGTTCTGTTGTGTAGGCCTAATAATAATAATAATAATAATAATAATAATAATAATAAATAATTTCAGTTGAATAGCATTTTCATTGCATTATGCATCATGAGTGGGGATATACATGGTCCTAGTCACTGATACTTAAAATGTACTGCTGTTGGTAACTAAATATGTCTAGTAAATAGGTAAGCACAACACATAATGCAGGCATCGAAGAGACATTTGGATCAATTATGGGGGCCTTCTTAAACTGTCTTCTGAGAGCACTAAAATAATAATTATTTTTATTGAGTGTAAGAGTAATATGCTAAACAATTGGCAATGCAATTTAAATATATTATCCCATTTAATCTCCAAGAAAAAATGGAAATGTTGGTATTTCTATCCCCAGGTTATATATTAAGGTAATAATGTTGAGAAAATTAAATTACATAACCATCATCAAATAGTGTTTGGTAGAGCCAAGATTTGAGCTCATTTGTCTAAATACAAGTCAAAACTCTTATTCACTAAGCTATACTGTCTCTCTCTATCATTAATGTATAAAAATTCCTGTTTATAGTGTCTGATGCTGTCAGGATTTGTGGTTGATGCTTTATGGCTACCCTGTTATTTAATACACAACTATATTAAGTAGGTAATATTATTTTCATTATGCCATCAATAAATTTCATTTTTTAAATATATTTTTATTGATTTCAGAGAGAGGAAGGGAGAAGGAGAGAGATAGAAACATCAATGATGAAAGAGAATCATTGGTTGGCTGCTTCCTGCACGCCCCCTTCTGGGGATTGAGCCCACAACCTGGGCATGTGCCTTTGACCAGAATAGAACCTGGAACCCTTCAGTCCACAGGCCAATGCTCTACCCACTGAGCCAAACCAGCTAAGGCAATAAAACTCATTTTAAAACAAGCTTATGCAATGTATCTTAGCGAATGCAGTTAACAAGAGATGAGGCCAGTATCCCAAACCAGTTCAGTTATTTTCTTAACATTGCCATCTCGTTATGGTCCAACTAGTCATCCAAAACTAAGCCCCAAACCAGAAACGTGCTTTTGATTTCTCTGCCTTTCAACCCACAACCAAATAAAACCTAAATGTTCCCCATTTTAACTTGTAAATAAGTACAAATTCCACTTTGCCTTCCCCAAATCTTTAACCACTGTATTGTGTTAGAATCTCCTTATCTTTAACCAGAAAAGTTCCACTTGTCAACAGCATGGTTGGTATTTGTTGAACTTTGTATTTATCATGGTTTGCCTGTCAAAACATTAAAGATCCGCATTTTTCAAAACAAACACACTAACAAGCAAATAACCTCATTCTGTAAGGTTTACAACACATTTTAAAACCATCCTCCCCTCTTCTCTCTCGTCAACATATCTGACCTTACAGTCACTTTCATTATTTATTACTTTAACACATGACCTCAGTATCTTTCTATCATAATACCTGAATGACCTTGGGTAACTTTTACATTCATAAAGATGGCTTATCTATTGCTCTAGTCTCTCAGTTGATTGCACCACTATATAACTACATAGTCAGAGTGAAATTTCATGTTACCAAATCCTCAGTGCCTCCATGTCATTAACAGAATAAATTCCACAATTTCTCAATGTGCTATAGATGGCCCTTTTATGACTAGGTCCATCTATTTCTCTTCAAATTCAACTTCCACCATTACCTGATTTTCACTAAAAATTCCAGAGATATTAAATGTAATTTTCTTGTAAAATTTAACATATTCAATTTAACATATTGAATGAGACCATCAAAAACAATGCAAATACTCAGGTTCTTTTATCTATACTAGCATGAACTCATATTAGAATAAATAAAACAAAAAAAAGTAGGACTTTTCATCTGTGATGCTCTGAATATGCTTGTCCTAAGCCCCTAATAATACTATAGTCTCTGAATGAGCTATTTCAGAGCTCAGGCTGTTAATAAGCCCCTTGCCTCCAGGGTAGGAGACTGGGCTACTAGATAAAAACCACTGAAGGTATATAAAAACAGGGCTAGAGCAAGTTTACATTCATGGCTACAAATATGAGAGTTGGAAGGAAGAATCTTATTCCAATTCTTCAGCTCTATTTAGGGATATGTTGAGTTAGAGACTTGTTAGAACAGTTGTTTCTGGATCAGCACAAAGTTTAGACCTCTCTCTACTGCTGTATCATGCACAAATACTCATTTTAATTTTGTGTTTATGCTTTTGTTTTTTCAACAACATATAATGGGTACATAGTACAGTGAAAGATACACATTTAAATGTAAATATAATGGTCCAAGATTTCAAAATCTTATCCTCTAATAAGTAAAATAGGTGCATACAAGTGTATCTTTAAAATAATTCTACATCTCAGATGAAAATTTCAAACTAAGTGATATTGCTGCTTTGAGAACAAAATACTCTTTTGGATGAAAAGTCATGTTGAGCTTCATGAAGCATGTAATGTTTGTGCTGGGCTTTCCTTAAAGTGTAGTCAGAGTTTGAATAAATAGAACCTGAAAAGTGAAACGACTCTGTCCTATTAAGAACCCTTTGAAAGCACTAACACAATTTTTTTCTTTCTTAAATCAAATATAAAATGAACTATGAATTTGTGCAGTCACAGAACAGAAAATCAAATACTATTTTAATCAATTAATATATCAGTTAATTCTGGATTACTTATTATTGATATATAATTGTTATCAATATAATTATGAGTATGCATTAATAGTAATCATTTATTAATATTAGTTCATAATTTAAAATTTTTTGAAATGTCTGTCTTTCCTTTAGTCATTCTACTACATGAGAGTAAACACTTTACCACTGGAGGGAGTAGATCATAGAAGATAACCCATAAATGTTTCTTGGATGAATGAATGAACGGGCAAATAAAGTTAGTCAGTTTTTCATCCTGTGGGTATTAGAAAGCTGACTTAGCATATAAAAGACTTTAGAGAATTTGAAAATAAAGGTGGGATTTAAATCATTAGGATTTAAAAATGGTTAAGAGAAATCTCAATTAATAAAATTATTTCAGAGCTTTTAATATCTTTGTAAGGAGAGTGCATTTTTTTCATTTCAATAATACATGTTCATGGAAATTAATCTTATTCCTTGAACATTAAAAAAGAGAGAGAAAGGAAAATAAAAAAATAAAACAAATAGGATAAAATAAAGTTTATCATCAGGAGGTTAAGAACTGCACAGAGAATTAAAGTTACATAAAAATGGTAGAAATTGTTTGAACATCTGTCCTAAATAAACTCTCCATTTCACAAAATGTCAGGTAAATTGTTTGGAGTGTCAAGTGTCTGTAAAATATGGGGTGCTATAAATTACTCAGTGGTCATTTCTAGTAACTAACTTCAGCATTAATGAGTAGAAATGTTCTAGTTTCTTTGGGTAAATGAAAATAAAATCTTGCTATACATTTGGCGGAGATTCACCTGGAAAATCGGTAACAATATTAAATATGTCAGATTTGTTTAGAACCCTTATTATGAGTGAGTTCTGTGTATAAGGACCCAAAAATCATTTTACAAGCTGGCCTTTCCCAGAAGTCATCCAGCCTATACATTGTAAAGGAAAGCATAGGGATCCACTAAAACTGACAACTAGATATGGACATCTGGACATTTAATTATATGCAAAAGGTTATTCTAAGAATAAGTCATCTATATGCCACAAGAGTCCAGGTTATCTCTCCACTTTCATAACTTAGGTAGAAAATTTAGATCACATTTATTTTAATATATAAATCAATATGATATAGTTAAAATATATAACTGTTAATAAGAATAATTTTTTATATTTTAAAATATTCTTTGAAAATATTTTGTCAAATATTATATATATATATATTAACCAATTAGATATTTTTGGATATTATTCTATTTCAGATTTTATTTATTATAAAAACTAATATGAGAATAATTTTAAATAAATAAGTTTAACAAATTTCTGATTATGTACTTAGAATTCCTAGAGTTCAAATACTATGTTGTAAGGAAAAGCTCCACAGGGCGCTGAGGAATTAAAAAGATTTATTCTGATATGATTTGCAAATCAGAGAACATAGCCTTCAGTATAAACTGAAGACATTCTCTGAAATATGGCAAGGGTTTTAAAAGCAAGAGTTTCAAGGAGCTGATGGTTAAAAGGATGGGTTACTAAGGAAACAAGATCCTTACCTTAAATCATTCAGTTTCTGATTGGTTGGGGCAACTGGACTTTCAAGTGTTAGCTGACTCAGCAGTCACCAAGTGTGACTGTGAGATAAAAACAATGGATAATTTCAGTTGACTCCAATTTTTGGCTATTTCTCGTGACAGGTAACTGGCTGGAGTATCAAGTGTCTGTAAAAGATGGGGTACTCATAATGCAAATTACTCAGTGATTATTTTCATTGACTTACTCCAGAATTCATGAGTAGAAATGTTCTAGTTGTATTGGGTACCTGAGGTAGAGTTATAAGACATGGTAAGCAGGGGAGGGGTGGTCATAAGGCATGGGCCAATGCCTCAGTTTCCCCTAGAGTATGCAAAATAAAACAAGTTTTGTGGTGAAATGGACAATACAGGCAATGCAATTCATCAGAGTCAGACTTTAAACTCCAATATGGGAGACTGCAGCAGACTCAGAGGCCAAATTGCAGATGGGTACGGATATTTGGTCACAAAATTATGGTATTAGAATCCTCATTGTACACATGTCTATTGACAAATTACTTCCAGGGAACATACGCTAGAACTGTGGGATGGAATGATGTCCTTTAAACTACATGATTACCTTCTAAAACATGGCTTTTGCCTGATTAAAGAAAAACAGGTTTTCATTTTTATTTTAATGTACAGTATATTTAAACTGTTGAAATTTATATTGTGTTGTGTTTGCTGGCAATTTGTATCTAATCTTTTACAAATGGCTTAAACTTTTCCATTTTTTAAATCAAATTACTTGTCATTGTTGTGTGTGTGTGTGTGTGTGTGTGTGTTATTGATTTGTAACGTCTTATTTTTTAAGGAAATTAATTATTTGATTAATTTGTTACAAACATTTATCCTAGCTTATCATTTTTTCAGATATACTTTAAAATATTGAATTTCAACTGGATAAATGAAATGACAAATTCCTAAGGAATGATGAAAACAGTGCATATTTATTATTATTTGGTTAACTAGTCCACTGTGGATAACTCATCCATAAAGTCAAAATACCATATATTTCTTTGTTTTGGACACAGGAATCACTTAAACTAGTCAGAAGCAGTGATCAAACAGCTAAATGATTACTAGTCTCCATTATAGAAGCTTTCAAATCTTATTTGAAAAATGGCTGTGTAAATAAAGATGAATGCTCAAAGAAAATATTTAATTGTCGATGACTAATTTGAAATCAAATTTTATAAGATGGTTAAAAAACAAACAAAAAATGTAGTGGATATTAGAAGTTATATGTTACATTTAATCCATCAGAGACTAATATAAACGAATCACTTCTGAGATTAAAATATGAATTTTTCTCAATAAAACACTACCTTAAATGAGCTCAGTTCTATGCATGCTTATCTAAAAGAAAAAATCACTAATTAAAAGTTTGTATATGTATGACTTGTATAAAATAATAAAATAAAAATGCAAATAAATAAATAATTATATTTAGAATATATAAATACACTTATGAATGCATAGTTTCATATGTAAGATTTGAATTATATTTTGTAATATTTTACTCTTTGTTTCATCCCTAGTTTCTGACAAGTAAGCTGAGACTTTAGTGCCAGCCTTATATGTCTTTCTTACTTTATTCTCCCTACTAGCTATCAAATCCTGTGTTCTCTGTCTCCTTAAACATTCCCCAAACTTTATTTAATTCTTCTCAAGCTTCTTGTCACAAACTGAGTAGTCCAGATCATTTTTTATGCCTGGATTACTTCCAAAACTTCCACATTTGATTCTCTCCTGGTTTGATAATAAGAGCTATCTTCTTCCAACAATTCTGATCAGGCTGATATCTTTTTAAAATTAAATTCATTAGCGTTACACTGGTCAATTGGAACATAAAGCTTGTGTAGTTCTCTCATGACCTTAGGATAAAATCCAAACATTTTGAAGTGATTTATAAGACCTACTTTCTCCAGTATAATGTTGCTCAATATTTTTTCTTGGATTTTACATCCCAAGCACAGGGGCATGTTTCATCTCCTCAGATATGCTATTATTTTTCTTATCTTGTTTTTTTTTTTTCAGAATTTAAAATAAAAGAATAAAAAGACTTTGAGACAATAATTTGAACACAGATGGCTTATTTGTGAGTTGATCCCAGGAAGCCAACACAGTTGAGCTAATGGGCCAGTTACTATCATGAGTACCCAACCAGGGATCACTGGGAAACTGTGTGATACAGACTCTAAGTATTCTCCCCTGAGTGGACAAGAGCGGGAGATTTTATCCACCATGTCTCATCCTCATTTTTTGTGAGCTGCTCACAGGGCTCCCTGATAACTCTGACTTGTCCTGAAAGTGGGCTAGTTCAGGGCTGACTTCTACATTAAGCAGTGCCTATGGCCTATGATACTTTTTGAGGCTTCCAAAGTAAGTTTTGACTTCTTTTAACTCACAATAAAAAAAAAGAGAATATAATACAGTATGGCTTATACTTGTTTTCATATCAACACAGTCATCACAGTATTATTTTGTAGAGAAAGTGGCCCATGAAGACCATTAGCCTAGGGTCCACAGAAGTCATAATGTGTCCCTAGATAAATAGGCTCCTGCAGCCAGAACACTCTCAAGTAAAAAAATCACAGATGCAAAAAGTAGAGAACTTGACAGCATTTGGTACAGAGCACTTACAAGTGTTAAATTATTGGTTCTTTGTGAAACGCTCACTCTACGCCATTTCCTCCACACCCTCCTCCTGCAATAGTCCCCTGATATGCACACATACTCTCTCACAACTGCTTCTGATCAATTCTGTGAATTTCTCCATTCCAAGTTTAAAAGTCACTGCATTTGGGAAGGGTTCTCTGATCCCCATGTCTAGACTAGATGCAGTTTTTATGTACTTTGAGATCTCCTTTTGGTTCCTCTGTAATCATGCTTTTTCACATAGGGATTTGATCCTTACCTGCATTTCTCCATTGCAGTAATAGATTATATGTCCTGTGCGTAGGATCCATTTTTACATTTACTTATATCCAGCAGGCACAGTGATTAGCATACCACGGGTAGTCAAGGAATATGTTAAACTGATTAGTAATCATAAACTTGTTCTTAAATTGTTGAGTTTGATGTCAGGTTTGTTTAAGAAGAGTGTACAGGATGGTGTTATGTCAAGTTGGCTAAAGCTAAACATGGCTCCAAAATCGTTCTTCCTGGACACCTCTGGGTAGGAGTTATGCAAAAGAAAGGAAAGTGTATGTATTTGGCAGAAGTGAGGCAGAAACCATTACTCTCAAAAGGATGTTACAATCAGCCAAAGTGACAGAAAGAGGTGTGCAGCTACTCCTCACTCTCCTCTGTTTCATATTCAGCTTATCTTCTTGACTACCAGCCAGGCTAGCCAACGGAGGATTCAAGTCTGCCATTAGGGCTTGCCTGTAGCTTGGCTACACACAAGGACCATCTTCCCAGAGGTGGCAATTTCAATAGTCTTTTGTGGGAGGTCCTTCTTCTCAGCACCTCTCTGGTGTCCAAAGTTCCTGTACTTGGCTTTTTTTCTTTCCCTGAAAGCTTCAAATTGTTTTAGACATACTGGTTATTGGTTGATTCTTTGATTCTCCTTCACCCATTTTCTGCCCAAGTTTTACCATACTTATGTCTAATTCCTGTAATATAACCGTTATTTCTATAAAATGTATAGTGGATCTGTTTTTACCCCCTGAACTCTAATAGCGGCAGCACAATGTTTAATTCCATGGATGTATTGCAAGATCTTAAACTACCCCCATATTGTCATATATTTAATTGGTTCTCGCCTTTTTAAAATTTAATTTATTTTAATTCACATATTTAATCTTAACACTGTAATGAAGAATCTTGCTTATAAATATTCATTAACATCTCTGCTATTTTTCAGTGTTGATCTTGACATATTCTTTAGACTATAAGATCCTTACTTTTCATTTGTCTTATCCTTTTGAAAAGGAATTGAAGACTTGTTTTATGTTCTGTTTTTACAAATGTTGTGCAATAGGATGTCCTTGTGAATATTCTTTGTCAGCTGTGGTTGAGGCACAGTAGCTATAGAACTAAACAATAAGTGGCAAGTATTTCCTCAATTCGAAGTAAGGTGTTAAACCACTGTTGTTGGACCTACTAAGAATGTAATAAAAAATGATTTGTCATACGAAACACAAATTTGAACTTAGAGATATAAAGTTTTTTATATCTTCATGAGGTTGAGGAGGCTTAGCCTAAATAAATATCATATATATATGTATATAAATAAATATCATATATATGTATATAAATAAATATCATATATATATATATATTTTTTTTTTTTTTTTCTGAGCCTTCCTGCTACCATGAAGAACATGATAGTGAAGGGAGTCTTCCCATTCACTTCAAAGCTAGTGAAAGAAAATTTAAGAAGGCCACAAGAAAAATTTTATATTTATTACTGGAGTCTTTTAGGGGGAAATGTGATGGGATATAAAAGCTAAGAATAATGGTAATTAGGCCACATCCAAAAGACTAGGATTAGAACCTGGGGCTGGAATGACCTCTAGTAGCAGAGAGAGTAAAGGTAGCTACATGGGAAAAGCTATGCATGGCAGACATAAGACCCCAAAACCCAACATGGGTCACTGTGTAGAAAGTCAGCCAGGACTCATGTTGAAAATAACTCTACCCAAGAGAATCACTTAGAGGTAGGGCAGGGCTCCAACACAAAGGGTTGTGTTGAAGAGATTATAGGATGCCAAAATTGAGGCTTGGGATAAAAAGTAAGCCAGAGTAAATCTAGCTCTCCCAGAAATTTCAATTGGATGTCCTCAGTGAGAAAATCTCTGAGAAACGTACAGAATTCATCAGAGAAAAAGTCCTCTTTCAAATCCACTATTTGTAGCATGCACTAATACCATATCACAAGCATGCCGGTAACGTAACACCTTTTTTAGTCCCTTATATAATCTCCTCTGTTCTGCTCAGAGCTATAAAACTAAAGTATTAGAAACCACAGCTAGGGAATGGAGCAGAAGTACGTGGGAAAGGAGTGTCAACTACAAAGAGAAAAAATAAAAAATAAGAGATTAACTAGGCCGTTCTTCCTCCATTGCAGGCTCCCTAGACTCAAGTTGACCCAAACTAAGGAAAGTGAGAAGTTACAAATTTAAAAGATGTTCAGAGTTGTCTTATGAAACTCTGTTAGGTATTATAATAGCTCAACTCTGACTGTTCATTTGTCTAAAGTGATCAAAATAATTTTAAACATGTAAGAATTATATGTTTAAAATGTATAATTATAGCAGACAGAGTTCATCCAAGCTACAAAGAAAACAAATCCACAGATTTAGATGTTAAAATGAAAAACACTTTCTATTTGAGCCCTATGGACTTCTCTGTACTTTCAACATAATAGCTACAGTTGATTTAAGTTAAAAAACAAAACAGAACCAAAAACCTCCAGTCTGCAGCTGGTGAGACAGTTTGCAGCCGGGAAGGGCAGAGTTCCCCTGGAAAGGTAAAAACCAGGGATCTGGGTAGGAAAGTTTGCCAGATCTCTAAGCCCAGAGGGTCAGAGGGAAACCACGCTGCACCCAGCTGCGTCCCATGGGACAAGCACAGCCTCTGAGGAGGGAAAGGAGATCCGCAGGACTGTTGGCGCCAGGGGACTTGAGACCTGGGATCCATAATTAAGGAAGTCTGAGCTCAGAGAAGGCAGCCTGAAGCGCTGACCAGACCACGCAGTGCCAGTAAGAGAGGAGCTTACAGAGACTCAGCCTTCCCCAATCCACGGCCTGAGTTTGTTTGTTTGTTTTCACTGAACTCTGTTCATAGGACATTTCGGATACAGACACTCACCCGTGCTGAGGAGCGGGAGAAGGTGCAGACAAGTGGAATCTGGGGAGAGGCTAAAGAGAGAAGGGGGCCAGAAGAAGTGGTAGCAAATTGAGTGCTGAGTCACCCCTGAGCCCAGGACCTGGGCAGCCATTTTCTCCTAAAGTTATGACCCCTCCCTCCAGTCCCCAGGCAAGGAATACAGCCACACCCAGATTCAACCCTGAATGGTACAAAGGATTAAAATAATCTGATTAGTCCCTGGGAGTTAACAGGGTCTGGCCTTCAGTCCCAGAAACAGAAAAAAAAAAAAAAAAAAATCACAGACATTCTAGAAAACTGGGATCTTGAGTCAGCCAAAGGAATGAAATTTCAAATTTTCCATTTTTATTTTTATATTATTATTTTGATAGCTTTTTTTTTGCTTTTTTCTTTGTTTTCCTTTTTTGTTGCTTTATTTTCTACTTCTTTTCACATTATTTTTCATCATTCAATTTTATTTTATTTTTACTTGCTATTTTCTATTTTTATACCATTTTTAAATCAATTTTTTTGTAAATATATTATTTTGTTCCCCTTCTTTCTCTTCTTATCCATTCATCCCTTTACTACTTCCTCTATACTGAATTGAGGTCCTCCCCATGTTTATCCAATTCTTAACCTTATTTCCTGTATATCAGCTCAGCCTCTACAGATTCTGCCACCACACTCTTTACTGAGTGTTTGGTATTTGTATTTGTTTGGTTTATCTATTGGCTCTGTGATGTTTTCTCCATAAATATATATTCTCCTTTTTCTTTTCTTTCCTATCTTTTTTCTCTCTCTTAGAAATCATTTGTGCTCTCTTTTCTCTCCCCTAATTATCTTTTCTCAGGTGGTTGCTTATATTGGGGTTATCAGTGCTATGAGTACATCCATGCTTTGTTCCCTTTAGGTCATGTCTTGTTAAGGTGAATATTTTGGGATTAGTGTTCTACATTCTATTTTCATCTTTCCTTTAGCATCCTTTTACTCTACCTCAATTTTACCTTTATGCCAAAACTCTCTTCCTCACTTTTCTCTTTTTGTTGTCCTGTTTCTCATACCCTGTACCTGCTTTAGATTTTCCCTATTCCTTATTTTTACCCTCTGTTAAAATTTCACCCTACTTATATATCGAATTACCAATCTCTTGGTCTAAATCCATATACACCTCTCTCTTCTCTATCTTCACTATCCAAAGTTTTTTTTTTCTCTCTGTCATTTTGTTGTTGTTTGCTTGATTGTTGAGTATATTGGGTTGTTGTTTTTTATGCGTGTTTGTGAGGTTGTTTTGCTTTTTATTTTTCTGTTGGTTTTTTTCCAGTTATTTTTTTGCTTCTGTTTTCCATCGCCTCACTTAATATTAATTGTTGTTCGTAGTTTGCATTCATCTCCAAGGATCTGTTGCTGGAATTTGTTGGGATTAGTGGCTGTTCTATTGGAGTTTTCCCCCCTCCATATAAATAGTTTCTTCCCCTTTTCTATTTCATTATCTTTCTTTTCTCTCTTACTTTTTTTTTTCCTCTTCCCAATTTCATTTTTGCACTCCTTTTTTTCTTTTTTTCTTTTTCTCTTCTTTCTTCTTTATCCCCTAATTCTCTTTGATCTGGTGGTCACCTTTATTTGGGGTGATTAGCATCGTGAATATATTTGTGTTCAGTGCCTTGTGCGTTGTGTCTTGTTGTGTTGTATTTTATGCCTTTAAATCAACGTAGCAGAGAGAGAACTACATAACCAAACACCTGGAGAAGAGAGATTATGGGGAGACAAACAAACAGCCCACATATGAAAGAAAAACAGCCATCACCAGAAAAGGAAGTAAACGAAATGGAGGCAATGGAGGCAAGCAACCCATCAGAGAAAGAATTCAGAGAAATGGTCATAAGGTGGATGAAAAGAATGGAAGACAAATTCAACAATATGTGTAAGAACCAAGAGGAAATGAAGAAGAACCAAGAAGAAATGAAAAATGACATCACTGCTATAAAGAACTCAATAGAAAGCATCAACAGTAGACTAGAAGAAGCAGAGGACCATATCAGTGAGCTAGAAGACAAGGTAGTAAAAAATACCCAAAGCAGAGCAGCTTCTAAAAAAAAAAAAATTAAAAAGCTGGAGGAGAGCCTAAGAGAACTTTGGGACAATACAAAATGAAACAACATTCTCTTAATAGGGGTGCCAGAAGGAGAGGAAACTGAGCAAGGAATAGAAAACATTTTTGAAAAAATAATGACAGAAAACTTCCCTGACATAGAGAAGAAAAAGCCCACACAAATCCAAGAAGCTCACAGAGTCCCAAACAAAATGAACCCCAAAAGACCGATGCCAAGGCACATTATAATTAAATTGGCAAACACCAACAACAAAGCAAAAATCTTAAAAGCGGCCAGAGAGAGACAGAAAGTTACTTACAAAGGATCCCCCATCAGACTAGCGACGGATTTCTCAACAGAAACACATCAGGCAAGAAGGGAATGGAATGAAATATACAAAGTCATGCAAAGGAAGGGTCTGAATACAAGAATACTGTACCCAGCAAGGCTAACAATCAAAATTGAGGGTGAAATCAAGAGCTTCACAGACAAAAAGGGACTACGGGAGTTTATTACCACCAAACCAGTAATGCAAGAAATGCTAAAGGGTCTGTTATAAAAAAAAGAAAAAGAAAAAGAAGGAAACAAAGAAGGAACACAGGGGTAAAGAATAAAAATGGCGACAAACAAGTATCTATCAATAATAACTTTAAGTGTAAATGGATTAAATGTCCCAATCAAAAGACATAGGGTAACTGAGTGGATAAGAAAACATGACCCATATATCTGCTGTCTGCAGGAAACACATCTCAGAACACACGACTCACAGAGACTGATGGTGAAGGAATGAAAAAAGGTTTTTCAGGAGAATGGAAATGAAAAAAAAAAAAAGCTGGGGTAGCAATAATTATATCTTACAAATTAGATCTCAAAGTGAAGGACATGACAAGAGATAAGGAAGGCCACTTCATAATACTAAAGGGAGCAATCCAACAAGAAGAAATAACTCTGGTAAACATATATGCACCAATATAGGAGCACCCAAATACATAAGAAAACTTCTGGAGGAGATTAAGGGAGAGATTGACAGCAATACAATAATAGTAGGGGACTTTAGCACCCCACTGTCACCATTAGACAAATCCTCTAAACAAAAAATCAGCAAAGAAACATCAATCCTAAATGACTCCCTAGATCAGATGGAATTAATTGACATCTTCAGAACATTTCACCCCAAAGCCACAGAATATACATTCTTCTCAAGTGCACATGGGTCATTTTCAAAGATAGACCATATATTGGGTCACAGACAAAGTCTTTTCAAATTCAAAAAGATGGAAATCATATCAAGCATCTTCTCAGATCACAATGGCATAAAACTGGAATCAACTACAATAAAAACAATCCAAAAAAATCAAACACATGGAGACTAAATAGCATGCTATTAAACAATGACTGGGTTACCACAGAGATCAAAGAATAAAAAAACTTCATGGCAACAAATGACAATGAAAACACAACAATCCAAAACCTATGGGACACAGCAAAAGCAGTCTTGAGAGGGAAGTTCATAGCTCTACAAGCCTATTGTAAAAAATAGGAAACAATGATAATAAAATACCTAACCCTAGAACTCAAACAGTTAGAAAGAGAGCAATAAGAAAAGCCCAGTGTAAGCAGAAGGAAAGGAATAATAAAGATCAGAGTGGAGATAAACGACATAGAGACCAAAAAAAAAAAAAAAAAAAAAAACAATACAAAAGATCAACAAAACCAAGAGCTGGTTCTCTGAAAGGATAAACAAGATTGATGAACCTCTAGCCAGGCTCACCAAGAAATAAAGAGAGAGGTCCCAAATAAACAAAATCAGAAATGAAAGAGGAGAAATAACAGACCCCACAGAAATACAAAGGATTGTTAAAAAATACTATGAACAACTCTACTCGAACAAACTAGACAATCTGGAGGAAATGAACATATTCCTAGAAAAATACAACATTCCAAAACTTAATCAGGAAGAATTTAAAAATCTTAATAGGCCAATAACTATGGAAGAAATTGAAGCAGTCATCAAAAAGCTTCTAGCAAACAAAAGCCCAGGGCCAGACAGCTTCACAGGGGAGTTCTATCAAACATTCAAGGAAGAACTAAAACCTATCCTCCTCAGACTATTACAAAAAATTCAAGAGGAAGGAACACTTCCAAGCTCGTTCTATGAAGCCAGCATCACCCTAGTACCAAAACAAGATAAAGACAACACAATGAAAGAGAATTACAGGCCAATATCCCTCATGAACATAGATGCCAAAATCCTCAACAAAATCCTAGCAAATCGGATCCAGCAGTACATCAGAAAGATCATACACCATGACCAAGTAGGATTTATCCCAGGGATGCAAGACTCCATCAAAAAATTATTAGACTTAATAAATGAATTCAGCAATGTAGCAGGATACAAAATTAATGCCAATAAATCTATGGCATTTCTTTATACCAATAGTGAACTTACAGAAAGTGAGACTAAAAAAGCAACCCCATTTACCATCACACCAAAAAAATTAAGATACCGAGGAATAAACTTAACTAAGTAGGTAAAAGACTTATATGCAAAAACTACAGGACACTAAAAAAAACGATAGAGGAAGACATAAATAGATGGAAGAATATACCGTGTTCATGGATTGGTAGAATCAACATCATCAAAATGTCCATACTACCCAAAGCAATCTATAGATTCAATGCAATCCCCATTAAATTACCAATGGCATATTTCACAGACCTAGAATAAATGTTCCAAAAATTCATCTGGAATAAAAAAAGACCTCGAATAGCTCCAGCAATCTTGAGAAAGAAGAACAAAGTAGGTGAGATCTCAATACCAGATATCAAACTGTATTACAAAGCCACTCTTCTTAAAATAGCTTGGTACTGGCATAAGAACAGACATATAGATCAATGGAATAGAATAGAGAACCCAGAAATCGACTCAAACCACTATGCCCAATTAATATTCGACAAAGGAGGCAAGAGCATACAATGGAGTCAAGACAGTCTCTTCAATAAATGGTGTTGGGAAAATTGGACAGATACATGCAAACAGATGAAACTAGACCACCAACTCACACCATACACAAAAATAAACTCAAAATGGATAAAAGACTTAAACATAAGATGGGAAACCATAAAAATACTAGAGGAATCCACAGGCAGTGAAATCGCAAACATATGCTGAAAGAATTTCTTCTCTGATACTGCTCCTAGGGCAATGGAAACTAAAGAGAAAATAAGCAAATGGGACTACATCAAAATAAATAGCTTTTGCATAGCAAAGGAAACTATCAACAAAACAATAAGAAGGCCCACCGCATGGGAGAACATATTTGCCAATGATATCACCGATAAGGGTTTAATTTCCAACATTTACAGGGAACTCATGCAACTTAACAATAGTAAGATAAACAATCCAATAAAAAAATAGGCAATGGACCTAGATCAGGGGTCCTCAAACTTTTTAAACAGGGGGCCAGTTCACTGTCCCTCAGACCATTGGAGGGCCGGAGTATAGTTTAAAAAAAAAACTATGAACAAATTCCTGTGTACACTGCACATATCTTATTTTGAAGTAAAAAAACAAAACAGGAACAAATACAATATCTGTATTTTCATGTGGCCCGTGGGCCGTAGTTTGAGGACACCTGACCTAGATAGACATTTTTCGAAAGAGTACATACAGAAGGCCGAAAGACATATGAAAACATGCTCAAAGTCACTAATTATACGAGAGATGCAAATCAAAACGACAATGCGGTATCATCTCACACCTGCCAGAATGGCTATTATCAACAAATCAACAAACAACAAGTGTTGGAGAGGATGTGGAAAAAAAGGAACCCTTCTGCACTGCTGTTGGGAATGCAGACTGGTGCAGCCACTGTGGAGAACAGTATGGAGTTTCCTCAAAAAACTAAAAATGGAACTCCCATTCAACCCAGTGATCCCACTTCTAGGAATATATCCCAAGAAGCCAGAAACACCAATCAGAAAGGATATATGCACCCCTATGTTCATAGCAGCTCAATTCACCATAGCTAAGATTTGGAAACAGCCTAGGTGCCCATCAGCAGATGAGTGGATTAAAAAACTATGGTACATCTACACAATGGAATACTATGCTGCGGTAAAAAAGAAGGAACTCTTGCCATTTGCAACAGCATGGATGGAACTGGAGAGCATTATGCTAAGTGAAATAAGCCAGTCAGAGAAAGATAAATACCACATGATCTCACTCATTTGTGGAATATAGAGAACAACATAGACTGATGAACAGGGACAGATCCAAAGACAGAGAAATAGCTATCAGACTATCAACCCCCAGAGGGAAAGTAGGGGAGGGTGGGGTTAAGGGGAAGAGATCAACTAAAGGACTTGTATGCATGCATATAAGCCAAACCAATGGACAAGGACAACAGGGGGATGAGAGAATAATTGAGGGGGAGGGAAGTTGGGGGTTAATGGGGGAATGAGGACACATGTGTAATACCTTAACCAATAGAGAAATTAAAGATTTAAAAAAAAAATCTCCAGTCTGATGGTCATCAGCTCCACATATACAAAAAGATCACATTGCTCCATAAACTATTTAAAATAATAGAATTCACCAAAAGAAGAAGCATAAAGCAGAGATTCATAAGTCATACTAAAAATCTTACTTTAACATAATTACTTCATCTTCTGTTTTTAAATATACAATAATACCCCTTTAAATTTATGATTTTTTTTCTAAAGGCTATGTATAATAATTTGCCATGTAATTTCTCAGCCAAGAAATTAAGCTTTACTCCCACGTATATACTAAATGGATAATACAGAATGTAAACAATGCTGTGAGAACATGATCTAAATATGCAAAATGTTTTAGACAAAATAATATTCAATGACCATCAATGTAATATGCCAAAAAGCATGCATTTCAAAATGATATGTCCATTTCTTGACATTGACTCCCCATTTTCTACGAGAAAATGCACTATATGCAAAATGCATCATACATTTTTAAAAAATATATTTTTGAATAAATGATATTACCAAACACCTGAAAAAGTAGAGAGTATCAGTCATAGAAGCCATTGGACTTAAGTTCTAATGTACTTACATACTAGCTGCTGTTTTGGCAAGTCATTTCTCCATACGGCACCTTATCAAAATACAAAATAAAAAACAAAAATGAGTTAACATGTACTTAGAGATTGCTCCAGAGTTTTAAAAATTCATTCACATAATATCAATTCCACTCTACTCTTATTCAAGAGCTATTATTTTATATACTTTACAGATTTAAAAATAATGTTTATATAGATTTAATGATTTTTCTAACACCACCTAGAAAGTTCAAGATATACTAGTCAAGTTTTTTACTATTCTGGTTATTTATCTATGCATACCAACCTCCCCTCCCCACTTCCAGCCCAAAATTCAATGGCTTAAAAGAACAACTCTTTTGTTATCTCTCATAAGTTGGTGTATTGACTAGTATCAGCTGTTTCACATGGTGTCAGTGCTGATGTTGTCTGTTGACTGGTCATTTGACATGGGCTTTGAAACAGAATCTCTACACATTGATTGTCCATATGGCTTGGGCTTCTCATAACATGGTGGTTGATTTCCAAGAGGAAGATTCCCCAAAGCAAGAGTTCCAAAAGACCAAGAAGAAAGCTACAGGCCTTTTATGATCCAGCCCTGGAAGTCAACCAGTGTCATTTCTATTATAAAGCAGCTTGATTTAGTATTCATGCCACACAAGGGCATGAATACTTGGAGACTGAGGTCACTGTGGGGAAATCTTGCAGACTTAGCTACCACATTGAATATAAAGCCACTGCATCAAATTATTTTTAATAGTATTGATCCAATTATTTAAAATGGTTGTTGATAACTATAAAATGAAAAAGCAAGTAATGGATCACTAAAATAGAACTACTTATCTTGTCTACTATACTCCTAGAACACTCTAACCATATGATATGTTCATAGGAATCTAAAGTAAATTATCTGTTTGCATCTCTATCTATCCCCATACTGAAAAATACTTATATCTAAAATAAGGGTAACAACATAAATATCAATATCACTTTTACCAATGTTGAAATCCTGACTTCATCAATTACTATATATACAACTTTGACATGGTAATGGATAATGTTATAGAACTTCAGTATACTTGTTAGTATAATCCTATCTAATAAAAGCCTAATATGCTAAGTGTCCAGTCATCCATTCAACCAATCAAAGAATAATATGCTAATGATATGCTAAGGCCACTCAACAACTCTCTATGACATGCACTGACCACCAGGGGGCAAACAGTCAACCAGTTGCTATGATGTGCACTGACCACCAGGAGGCAGACGCTCCAACTGGTAGGTTAGCTTGCTGCTGGGGTCTGGCCCATCAGGACTGAGAGAGATGGGCCAGACATGCCCTGGGGCCCTCCCTCTCTCCCTCCCTGGCTGGTCAACCTCCCACGTTTCTCTCCAGCCCTAATTGTGCACTGGTGGTGTCCCTCGACCTGGCCTGCACTCTCTCTCAATCTGGGACCCCTCGGGGAATGTCGGAGAGCTGGTTTTGGCCCGATCCCACAGTCCAGGCCAAGGCACCTCACTGGTGCATAAATTCATGCACTGGGCCCCTAGTGCATTAATAGTAACAGGTTATAAAGTAGATAGTTTTCTGTTGGTTATAAAGATTAAATAATATTGTGCTTGAAGAATGATTACTATAAAAGCTGAAAGGTATCAAGTTGTTAAGTATAAATAGCTATTTCTGTCATAGCCAGCAAACAATTATATTTTGCAAATATAATCTTTAGACTATAAACTTAGGACACATAAAAAGAAACTATTTTCTCTATATGCAATGGAATTTGATTTCTATTTCAAGGCTCCATTTTGCAAGGGGTGGTTTTATCTCAATCAATGCAAGGAAATTTCAATATATTTATGTCCTTCCTACCTTTCCCTAAAGCAAAGTATAAGAGTGTGGGGTGAACAAGGAAAGCTCAGATAACCTTAGGGATATTAGAGAGCAGAGAAGTCTAAGCTATATGTCCCCAACTAGATTCTGAAAAGGTTAGGGGAAGCCCAATTTTTCTGGCCCCTGACTATGCTGCCCCTGGACCAAAGATCCTTAAGTTTTACCTTTACCTCATGATCACATACTGATTTTGAAACAACACATATTTCCCATGTGCTAGAAAGGGGTAAGAAACTTGAGAGAATAAACTAGACCAGGAGTGGACTTGTGTTTAGGTTCAGGAATTGAATGATTCTCAGACGAAGGAGGGCATTTTAGCAGATGACAACATGGTTATGTGCCTGAAGGCCCTCCTCTACTTATCCAACATCACTCCTTGAGCTCATCAGAACCAAAGATTCAACCCTGTAAAAACAATCCTGGTAAGGCAAAATGCTAAATTGATAGATTATAATTATTTCTTTATTGCAGTGAGATTCCAAAAATAATTTTCATCTAATTATGGAGAAAATAACATTTTCCTACATGAATTTCTTGCTTAGATTTGTATCAGTTGCATATGGAACCAAGAGAAATGTAATTACATATATTTTCCCACATTTTTAAAAACAGAGTAAGTCATAGTTGTGATATCAGATATGAAAACCTTATCACAGCTCACCATAAAATCAGTTGAAAGTCATACTCCTTGTTGGATAAATTGCCTTATGGCTATAGTTGGTAATGTCCTAAATGGAACACTATTAAATTATTTATGTATGTAACTTTATAAAAATATATGTTGTTTCAATCTGTTGCTATTGTTGTTGTTTATTGTTGTGTGTTTTGTTTTGTTTTGTTTTGTTTGAGATGGGCTGATTGAACTGAGCAGAAAATAGGATGATAAGAGTGTTAGCATAAGTAGATAATACTTATGCATAGGATATCAAAACTTCTTTGCGTCTATAGAGATCTTTCTGGCAGTTGTTCAAAAGGCCATTTTTAAATTTGAAGAACAGCAACAATATTCACTTCTAATGAGTTTTCACTTGTCCTGCTATGACATGGGACATAAGATCTCCAAAACAATTGAGCCACTGTGACTTAATATATCATTTTCTCCTGTTTCCAAGTAGCAGAGTGTTGCGTTTATATAGTGCCATGTCAAACGTTATAAATCAACCTCTAAGGACAGAGGATAAACAGTCACATCACAAAAAGCATGTGGACAAACGTTTGAGCTCACAAGACACAGTTCACTGAGCAGCCTTCCCCAAAGCGTCTATCTCGGCCCTTGTCAGCGACTTGCCCAGAACATGCTGCATTTTGCATCTTTCCTTTCACCAATCTCACCCAGGCTGATGACATGCAATCAAAACTTCAGAAACAAATCAATGAATGCCTTACTTTCTAAGGTCTTTGTTGACTTGTCTGGCGACTGGTGACAATGGATCCAGCACCTTAAAAATAGCGCGGCCTGGCTAACCCACATGTCTCAGTGCTCAATGAACAGGATCTAGCATAATATTTCAAATCTACAATGAAGAGTATTTTGTTGGGAGATTGTACAAATCGGCACCTTCTTAAGTCACTTTATAATTAGTTCTGAGGAAATGGCAGAGGGAACGTTGACGTGCTCATGCGGATATAAAATCACCATGTAGACTACAAACTTCCTGTGGAAACAACAGCGTGCCAAAAACACCTGACCCACAGTAGGGGGAAGGGGTACTATAGGAGTCCAAGTGTGCTGCCCCAGATGGAGTCATATGGATCTTCAGCCACTGAGATAAAATACCGTTCACTTGAATTAAAATTTCAGGATTTCACAAAAGAAAATAATCTGGGATTCCTCCCATATTTGCCATCAACCTCTTTATATCCTTTAATGATCAATGAATATTCTATACTTTAGAACTAAGTTTCTGAGAAGTCAGATGTAATTGTTATCTTTGTTCTTCTATAAGTGGAGTGTCCTTTTCCCCCTTCTTTTTATATTCAGGGGAAAATATTCAAAGTATTTTCTTAACTTTGATTTCCTATAGTTTAAAAATGACATGCTGAGGTGTAGTTTTGGGAGATATTCATCCTGCCTGGTGTTCCCTGGACTTTCTGGGTTTGGTGCCTGACATTAATTTGGAAAAAAGTATCAGTCATTATTGTTTCAAATATTTCTTCTGTGCATTTCCCTCTTTTTTTCTTTTTCTGGCTTTCCCATTACGCATATGTTTCACCTTTTGTGATTGTCAAACAGTCCTTGGTTTTCAGTCTTCGTTCTTTTTGCTTTTCAGTTCTGAAGGATTCTATTGAATATTTAATTCGGCAGTTTCTAAAAATTTTAATATATATGTAAACTGTATTTAAAAAGTGCATAGTTCATCCTAAATTACATCCTAAATTATTTTTAAGAATAAAACTCTCAAATAGGTGGCCCTTTAGTGAAAATTACAGTCAAAATTTAAGGTTTTTTTTTTTTTTTTTTTTTTTAAATATATTTTATTGATTTTTTACAGAGAGGAAGGGAGAGAGATAGAGAGCCAGAAACATCGATGAGAGAGAATCATCGATCAGCTGCCTCCTGCACATCTCCTACTGGGGATATGCCCGCAACCCAGGTACATGCCCTTGACCGGAATCGAACCCAGGACCTCTCAGTCCGCAGGCCGACGCTCTATCCACTGAGCCAAACCGGTTTCGGCTAAGGTTTTATTTTTTATTTTATTTTTTTAAATAGGAAGAGCACAGGCTAGCTATAATCTGAACATAATGGTGCTATAGCAAGGCTCCAAATTTTCTGCCTAAGGGTGTCAAATTATACAAGTATACTGTATATCACCCAGCACTTTCAAATAAAACACACCTTAGCTACTAAGAAAGTAATGAAGATTTGATAGTTATAATGAATTCTTGAATCATGAGTGAGTTACTGAATGGGTACCAGCTTTTCAATTATCTTCTTGCAAGATGGTACAGAGAGAACCTTCGCTAGCTAAGCATGAATTATATTCTTAGCATCTACAAGTTCTTCTTCTACTTTAGTGTCGGAAGAACATGTTTCCAACCCTATATTACTAAAGTGTTTGCCTTTTTATGTCTCATTGCATTGTGAAATATGCCTTGAGTAAAATATCCGTAAAATAAATCTTCCATTATGAAGAAAGAAAAGCAATTGATACAAAAGAATATTATCATAACCAGTGTGTGATTAAGGAAAAATTGCATTTTTCCCTTCCCAGTTTGGCTCAGTGGATACAGCATCAGCCCGCAGAATGAAGGGTCTTGGGTTTGATTCTGGTCAAGGGCACATACTTAGGTTGCAGGCTCAGTTGCAGGCTCAATCCTCAGCCCTGGTTGGAGAGTGCATGTGTCTCTATCATATCCATGTTTCTCTCTCTCTGTCTCTCCCTCTTCCTTCCACTCTCTCTAAAAATCCTTGGGGATTTTTAGAAAATCCTCGGAAAAATATGGAAAAATATATGGAAAAATATCCTCAGGGAGAGGCTCAACAACAACAACAAAAAGTTGTATTCAAAGAATGACTATAGTAAAGTTTCTAGAGAAATGTTTTATGTCTCTTACTGACCACTTACTTCTTTCAGTTACTAAGAATTATTTCCTGGCAATAGCTTCAGGGATAATACTCTCCCTCTTCTCTATTCCTTCATATGGTGAGTTATTAGGCTAAATACTTAATAATAACCCCTTATCTTAAGAAGTCAGGATTGCACAATTAAAGTAACTATGTGGCATGAGCACATATTTGGATCCCAGTACAATTTTTGAAATCATCACCTAAATTAAAATATCTTCCCAGGTTCTTTGCCATTTTTCATCCTTATCTAGGAACAATTATCCTAATCTTCATCTATTCATCCATTAATTTATTTAACAAATATCTGTTAAATCCACAGTATATGCCCAACCCTGTAATGGTATAAACTAAACCAAATAGACGTGGCCATAGCCTTGTGAAGCATAAAATACAGTGATAAATTCAGATGTTTATGAATTTTGATTTTATTTATAATATAACTATATACACAGAATATTATAGTAGAATAGAACAGGGTATAGGACTTATAGGGGACAATAAGTGGTGTTTTCCTAGACCGGCATGTAGTGAGATTAGCAACAAGTAGACAAAGGGGATGTTTAAAATATAATTTGGAAATAGAACTGACAAAACTTAAGTGGACATTTTAGAATGGACGCAGCAGGAGGGAGAAAATATGGATTAAGTATTTTTGTCCCCAGGCTGAGGAGCAAATGTGTTGGCAAATGTTATAAATCCACATCTGAGACACCTTAGGTGTTTCTGAGGTGGGTGTTCAGAACTGAGATAACTGGAAGATGTTTGTATATTCAAGCTTAACATATAGGAGAGATCTGGACTGCAGATAGAATTTTGGAGTCACCGTCATGGAAACGGACACCATGAGATTGGATGACTTCACTTGTGGAGAGTGTGCAGAGCAAGACACTCTCCACAAAAGGCACCATCCTGAGTGCACAAATACAAGCTACAAAAGTAGGGCAGAGGAGGTGGGGGCTTCCCAGGAGGCATGGCCACGCGTAAAAGACTCTGGACTCCTGAAGTCCCCAATCACGTGTTCTAGAAAGGTAGGAAATGAGGTAGGGAGTGAGTTGTATCCATTAGAAATGGCAACAGAGAAAATATTGCTGACAGGAGGGAGGTTTTTTTAATAAAGTGAAGGAGGAAGTAAGATTGCTCTAGGAGAGGAGGTAAGAGCAACCAGATTGATCTTTTAAAGACATGCATCATATTAATCATTCTCTTGCTTTAAAAACAGGGTAGCTTTCCATTATAAATGAAATAAAATATTATCTCTTTATCATGGGCTTCCCAAACTTATCCTACGCCACTGCCTTGTATTAAAATGCTTCTCACTGACCTCTTTGCAACCCTGTAAAACAGGAAACTTGATTGTGTTAAGGTCTTTGATCTTGGTTTTCCTCCCCTTTGAAAGAAAAGGTTTTCACACTTTTATTTCAGAGAGCATATCTGCCTATTGATTTTAAACAGCTCTTCAGTATATCTTAATTATATATCTGTAGATGCTCCAAGTATATTTTAGTGTCTACATTATATTTTCAAAATGCAAATATATTCTGAAACCTTTTAACCACCAATAAAGAAATGAAATAAAATGTTGCCAGTTCACAAAAACCAATTTGCTAAGGGCAAAGTATTATCTTTTAAATATACAAATGAGACCATAAAAAAGTCAGCTTAAAAATCCTCAGTGGGTTTCCATCATAATTCGAAGAACATCGAAAGGCCCTGTTAACCTAGCTCCTTCCTATTTCTCCCAACTTACCTTGTACCACTTTTCCTTTCTTGCTCCATTTCAGCCACAAGGACCTTCCCTCAGTTCCTAAAACACCCCAAGCTCACTTCTGTGTTTGTCTTTAAATTTAATGTTCCTTATTAACTTCTCGGTCACTCAGGTCTCAGCTCAAACAATAGGTCCTCAAATGCTACCCTGATTATTTTTCCTTGCACTTGTCCCCACTCTTCTAATTATCTTCTTGATGGCTGGTCACCCACCAGAATGAGCTTCTGTGAGTGCAGGGGATTTTTTTGTTCACTGCTGAAGTCTTAATATATTTTGCAGAGCTAGGGTTTAAATATTTTTTTTTTCTCCAATGAATTAATTAATGGATAAATGAGAAAAGTACCTAAGGGAGTTGTGGCTTAAATGAAAGAACTTTGGTTGGTTTGTTTTTGTTCATAAAGTAAGAGATGTTTGAGCTTATTTAGAGCTGTTGGGAAGCAGCCTATATATATGAGGACAGGTCGAATATATAAAAGAGAGAAAGGAAAATTGACAGAAAAAAAATCTCTGGAAGATTTAAAACACGACATGATTCTCTAAGTAACCTACACTTTCTATTTCATATAAGCAACTCATACTTGCTTTCAGATGATAATTTTTCAAGCCCTGTGGTAACAATTTCAAGACAAGAATTGCATTTTTGAGATATACTATTCTTGGGAGGAAAAGAGCTCAAGAAAAACCTGTGCTCGAAAATGAGGTCAATAAGAAAGACAATTTCAGAATCCTTCACTCCTACTAATATGCGTCATTCAGCATGAGGCAAATGGCACCAAGGCGATACCACAGGGACTCTACAGAAAATTATTTCTCCAATTTACAAGAGCTTAGAGATGTGGGTATATTATTTTCTTTGTTGACTTTATGTACCTTTCACATCAGAACATTTTCAACAGCCTCTTGACTATGCTATAGCTAAACTGTATTTTTTAAAGACCCAAGATTTTACGAAATACTCATTGACCTCACTTATCTATTTCATTAACTGTGTTAGCATCAAAAAGGGTAGTTAAAAAAAGAGTAGTTAAAAACCATATATATATAATCACATATACCATCATCAAGTACTGTATCAGAAACATAGATGCAACAGGAGAACTGATTTTTCAGAAGTTAAAACAAAGGAACAGTTGATTTTCATACCTAAACAATTAAAATAACTTCTCAGATGGTTGCCTACCTTTAGTCTTTCTTTTTACTTCATAAACCCAGAATTACTCTCCTAAATATATAATGAATCAAAATAACACATTGATTTTTAGCCTACATTGCCTAAAGCACTTAACCCATCTACCAGGATTGATTAATCACCGCCCCCCCTCCCCCCTCCGCCTCAAGGCACTTCTTGGTATGGTTCTTTTCTTCTTTTTCAACTTTATCACTCCTCCACCCATTTGCACTTTATGTTCTAGGCATGGTAAACTGCTTACATTATTTGAAATAAACGATGCATTCATGCCTGTGACACTTGTCAATATGTTTTCATTTCCTGAAAATTCTAGAATGTCTTTTTTTTTCTTGCAATAAATGTGACTATCTCCAATGTGTTGCTAGACTAACATCTCTACCATCACCTTCACTCAGCACTTTAGCAAGGCCCTCACCCCAATGATCCTTATAGCACATTGAGATTATCACTCTGAAATGATCACATTTTACCTTTAATTTTGGTGGATTTCACTGAAGAGGCATGCATTATGGTGGACTTTGGAGATAAGGATACTGTTACAAAATGGTTCCATGAAGTATTGGGTGTGAATTTTTAAGCAAATTATATAGTCTTTCACCATTTATTCACCTGAATAATAGGATTAATAGTCATGCAGTCATTCCTTTTTAAGCATATCTTTTTATTGATTTCAGAGATTAAGGGAGAGGAAGAGAGAGATAGAAACATCAATGGTGAGAGAGAATCATTGATCGGCTGCCTCCTGCATGCCCCACATTGGTGTCAAGTCTGCAACCCAAGCATGTACCCGGATTGGAATTGAATCATGACCTCCTGGTTCATAGGCCAACGCTCAACCACTGGCCATGCCAGTGGGGCATGAAGTCATTAATTTGATGCACTAATTTATCACAGAACATGGCATATACTAAGGCATATAAGAACTCAATTTGTATTAGTCCCTGTCCCTTTATTCCCCATCGATATGCAAGCTCCTAGGGAACAGTGACTTTGCCATATGTTTCTTTGTATTCCAACACTTGACATAACATTGGAACATCATAGTTGTGATGGTGAATTAATTGGGATTGTTACAACCATGTGGTAAGGCACAAAAAATTTTTAGGATATTGTCATAACAGGCCTCAAAATACATTACTTCATTATACAGACACATTTAGTATAGCAGAGTAGAGAGTCCACATTTATTTTCACTATTTGTAAATGTTACCTTATGATTTTTTCTATACATTTTGATAAAAAAAAATTTCTACCAAAGGACTCTTAAACAAGATTAAACTGAATAATATTAGATAAAATAAATATCTTATTTTTAGAGTTAGTATCTTTCTTCTAATGGATATGCTATAAATAGTATAAAAAAGATAATGAAAAATTTATATATGTAATTCTAGAATTAGGTGGTTTCTTTGCATTGTCTTTGGGAAGTATATTGTTATGCCCATTTTATAGACTACTTAAATCAATGTTGTCAAAGCATCCATGTGTAAAGAAAAGCATACTTGTAGCAAGGAAAAACAGTGCAGTCTATGTCTTATGAAGATAATCTGGGTTTCAGATGCCAATTGCCAATATTCTTGCTTTGTGGCTTTAGACTGGTCTCTAAAGCTTTTCTTAACACACTGTCCTCAACAAAGTAATGGGACTAACAACTCTCCTTTTGCTTTCACATATCTTATTAGACTCAAATCTATAATAATAAAAGTGTAATATGCAAATTGACCAAACGGCTAAATAGCAGAATGACCATGCTATGACATGCACTGGCGCCAGGCCAGGCAAGGCGGGTGCGATGCAATTGTTCCAGGGGTGGGGGCTGCCATGCTCCATTATTGCCTCGCAGAGGGAGGCCCAGGCCACCAGCCAGCGGGGAGATCAATCAGGGGGCTCTGCAGAACTGGGGAACTGGGGGTGTGTAGCAGCAGATGCGCGCAGCGCCAGGCCAAGGTGGGTGTGGGCAGGGGGCAGGGCTGCGAAGCCCTGCAGCAGCTGGGGGAAGGAAGGCCTACCCTTGCATGAATTTCATGCATTGGGCCTCTAGTGTGATAATAAAAATAAATGCAGTTTTACTCTTAAAAAGTGTACAAGTTTAAAATGCTAAAAAAGCATAGTAATTAGGAGGTAACAAAGCAGCTTTTAACAGAGCTATTCTTACTAACAATGAAAGCAAGTTAGACAAAAAGTAATTGATAGCTGCTTTGGCTACACTTTGTTTCTTAAGGTGTATTTTTGAGGTGTATTTTAAGGTGTATTTTCTTAAGGCTGGAGAAGACTATTTGTAAAAAAGTGAACAGTCCATAGAACACTGTTTTGAAAAAAAATTAAGTGGCTCTATGTTAAATGCAAGATGAATAAGAAAGAAGTGCACTTTAAAAGAGATTATAGATAAAAGACTTAAATGTAAGTCATGAAACCATAAAAATCCTAGAAGAAACCACAGGCAGCAAAACCTCAGACATCTCTCGTAACAATATGTTTTCCAATTCATCTCCTAGGGCAACAACAACTAAGGAGAAAATAAACAAATGGGACTATACCAAACTAAAAAGCTTTGGCAGAACAAAAGAAACCTTTAGCAAAATGACAAGAGAGCCCACTGCATGGGAACACATATTTGCCAATGATACATCTGATAAGGGGTTAATTTCCAAATTATATACGGAACTCATACAGCTTAACAAAAGGAAGACAAACAATCCAATTACAAAATAGGCAAAAGACCTAAATAGACACTTCTCCAAAGTGGACATACAGAAGGCCAAGAGATAAATGAAAAAATGTTCAGTTATTAATCATCCAAAAGATGCAAATCAAAATGACAATGAGATATCACCTTATACCTATCAGAATGGCTATCATCAACAAATCAACACAGGACAAGTACTGGCGATGTTGTGGTGAAAAGGAAACTTTCCTACACTGCTGGTGGGAATGCAGACTGGTATCGCCACTGAGGAAAACCAAATGGAGTTTCCTCAAAAAATTAAAAATGGAACTCTCATTTGACCCTATGATCTCACTTCTAGGAATATATCCTAAGAAATCAGAAACACCAATCAGAAAGGATATATGCGCCCCTATGTTCATAGCAGCACAATTTACAATAGCTGAGATTTGAAAACAGCCCAAGTCCCATCAGTAGATGAGTGGATTAGAAAACTGTGGTACATTTACAGAGCTATAAAAAAAAAAAAAGCAAGAACTCTTACTATTTGCAACAGAAGGGATGGACCTGTGGAGTATTATGCTTAGGGAAATAAACCAGCCAGAGAAAGATAAGTATCACATAATCATAGTAAACAAAAAAATCCTGTTGTCTTCTCTAAGGGCAATTTGTGTTCACCTGCCTTCCATTAATAATACTAAGAAGAGCTATTAAGTGATTCTTTCAAAAAGTAAAGATATGGTCCAAAATAATTTGATGTCTCCATCTCTAGAAAGAGAAATGCTTTAATACATTCAAAATGCACACATGTTCAGTGGCAGCTGCTCTCAGTAAGAAAGATTCAAAAGATATAAGTAATAAATATCAAGTTCTTCCTCACTGGCCCCCCATTGCCACAAAAGGAATTCTACAGAACACATTCAGAGATGTAAACTAAAGAAAACAAACAAAAACATAAACAACTTTTCCCAGGAGAGAGAACACATACTATTTTGTTCATCTCTCAATAAATCCTCAAGGACCTCACATTTTGTCCCAAATGTGCATAATATGCACCACCAGACAGATCCCTTTTTATACTTTAGGCATGGGACATGGGTACCAGGGAAGCCCTTACCTATTGTGGTTATGTTTTTTAGACCCTCTCTCTCCAAAAATAAAAAATAAAGATAAGTTTTTTTGTTTAATATAAAAGCAAAAGAAGAGGGAAGGTGGAGGTGGTTTGGTGAGTGGAAAAGATCAACCAAAGAACGTGTATGCATATATGCATAACCCATGGACAGATAATAGGGTGGTGAAGTACTGGACTAGAAGGGGTCAATGGGGGAAAAAGGGGAGATATGTAATACTTTCAACAATAAAGTTTTTTTACATAAAAGCAATAGAAGAAACTTTAAAGGAAAAAATAGAACATTTGGTTACATGAAATTCAAAACTCTGTAAACAATAATACAAAAAGTCAAATAAAAAATGGTAAATTACTTCCAGATTAATAATGTGTTTACAATACTGATATATAAAGACTTGTTAAAATTGGTATACATAATGAACAACATAAACTGATGAACAAAAATAGATCCAGAGACATAGAAGCATCAAACAGACTGTCCAACTTCTGAGGGAAGGCAGGGGAGTGTGTGTATGTGTGTGGGGTGGGGGTGGGGGGGTGGGAGGGGAGTAAGAGAGCAACCGAAGGCCCTGTATGCATGCATATGGGCATAACCAACAGACACAGACAGTAGAGGGGTGAGGCCATGTGCTGAGGGGTGGGAATGGCCAGGGAAAATTCAAATTTAAAAAAATGGTATATATCCTTTATAATAAAAGCGTAATACGCAAATTGATCAAACCGTAGAATGACTGGTCGCTATGATGCACACTGACCACTGGGGAACAGACGCTCAATGCAGGAGCTGCCCCCTGGTGGTCAGTGCTCTCCCACAGGGGGAGCGCTGCTCAGCCAGAAGCCAGGTTCGTGACTGGCAAGCACAGCAGCAGTGGCGGGAGCCTCTCCCACCTCTGCTGCAAGTGTGTGGTAAGGAGCGAGGGGTCCCAGACTGCGAGAGGGCACAGGCCGAGCTGAGGAACTCCCCTCCCCCACCCCGTGCACAAATGTCATGTACTGGGCTTCTAGTATATATATATGAAGATTGTAAAAGAAAACAGGCAAATGACATAAGCCTGACGAGCTTATATAGAAATGTTCAAACTCATTACTAATAAAGGCAATTAGAATTCATTGGTAATTCATGTAATGCAAAATTTTATATACTTAATTCATTAAAATAATAAAGTTCATTAAAACAATGATTTATGGAGCAATTACTACCTTTTAGATTGTAAAGGAAATGTTTTGCATAAAACAATCAACTCTTTTTATGTATCAATCTTATGAGGTTAGTGTATTTCCCTATTTTAAAGAAGAAACTATGCATAAAATTTTCTAAGTCTTCCCAACTCCAAATCTGGTTAATTTCACAGCCTATCTATAATCACCATACTACATCTTTTATAAGCACTTACTTGTTTTGACTATCTAATTAGAAAATGAATACTTTCTTAATGATATCTGTTAGCCAGTGCAATAAAATAAGCACTATCATTAATTGTTGGTGAATTTAGACATTGATAGACTTTTAGAAACAATATCCAATCCATATAAAGAGTCATAGGATAATGAAAACAATTTTTTTAACCCTTACCAAAGGTGTTTTATTTTGTTTTTAGTTTTTTTGTGTGTGTTTTTTTTTCTTTTTACTGATTTTAGAGAGGAAAGGAGGGGAGAGAGAGAGAAAAAGTGAGAAAGAGAGAGAAAGAGAGACATTAAGCGGTTGTTTTCCATTCAGACCCAAACAAGGGATTGAACTGCAACCTAGTATATACTTTGTCTGGGAATAGAAGCCACAACCTTCTGGTGTATGGAACGACACTGTAACGGAGCCCCCTGGCCAGGGCATAAAAACACTTTTAACCAGTGTTTACTCTTCCAGAAAGCTATCACAAGACAAAATCTGATATGCAGACAAAGATTTAAGCAAAAGTGGATATATTGCAGAACTATTAGTAATAATGAAAAATTGGAAACAGAATAAACTAGCAATATGGGAATAAGTAAATCAATGATCAGATATCTTGAAGATGAGACACCATGCAGATGCTGAAAACACCTAGGATTATTTAATTATATGTAAATTCACTCCAGACGTAATATGAAGGCCAATTATTTTAAAACAAGTAAAAATTAGAACAAACTGTAAAGTGCCCAGCTTTGCAGCATCTTATATGCAAAAACAAAAGTGTCAGGAAAGGAATGGATGGGAGAGGGTGTGAATATCTAGGAAAACATTCCAACTTAGGTCCAGTTTCCATAATCATTAGAGAGCTCCAGGAGAAAATATGATACTACTACAACAATCTGCTATCTTCGTTCATGGTAACATTTGGCTGTTTTTTGTTAAGTGCTTTATGTTACATTTATGATTCATAAGTATTGCACTTCTATTGTTTTATGTGTTAAAATACACATATACACACATATAAAAATAAGCTACAGTTATCAGTAGTTATTACTGGGTATTATTATAGAATATTTCTATAATTTTTATTATACTCATCAGTATTTTTCTGAACTTTTACAATGACTACAAATTACTTTAATGTTAAACATAAACTGACCACCCATTGTAAATAGCTATATTGATGGTTAAATAAAATAATGTATATACATAATCTTGCAAAGAGCTTACTATATAACAGATGCTCAACAAGTAAATTAATTTTATTAAATTAACTTAAGATTAATAAATGCATTTTCTTAAGATAATCTATACTAATAAAAGGGTAATATGCTAATTAGACAGGACTTCTTCTGGATGTCCTTCCAGACAAAGCCACAGTGGTTGCAAGGGCTGAGGGTCGGCAGTGCGGGAGAGGTGGTGGCGAGGGAGGAGAAGGCTCTCGCAGCAGCCGCTGGAGAGAAGGCAGAGCTGTGGCCCCTTTTGCAGAGGCAGTGTGGGAGAGGCCTCAGTGAGGCCCTGTCCAATGCCAAGGCCCCTTCCACAGAGGCAGTGAGAGAGGGGCTGTGCCTCCCCCTGATTGTCCCGGTCGCCTCCCGCAGAGGAGGACATCCCCTGAGGCCTCCTGGACTCTGAGAGGGAGCAGGCTAGGCTGAGGGACATCCCCCTAGTGCATGAATTTTCATGCACTGGGCCTCTCTCTATATATAGCTGTTAGCTCTTAAAAAGGCTACTTGATATCAAATATTAGAATTTATAGACTCCTTTATTACTTTTATCCTTTTTTGCCATTATATATCTTGTATTCCAGGGAGAAATCAAGGACAAATAAATCAAGATTAAACCCATAACAAAAGATTACCCAATTGCTTTACAATTGTTTAAGCTTTTGGATATAGGGGTTTTAAAGAGAGGTGAAACAGGGAAAAAATATTCACTCCTGTAGTGTTCTCAAGCTATGTGATTCACAACTCCATAGGTTATATCAGAAAAAGATGGTGGGGAAGGTAAGAGCAGTATTGGAAAAAGTTCTCTAGGTAATTATAATATACTTTTTCTATCTTCTTAAATACAGCTATACAAAAATGGGCAAAATAGGTTTACAGTTGTTGAGATTAAAAACTAATACCATCCTATATAATAAAAGTCTAATACACTAAGTGTTCAACCATTTGTTTGACTGTTCTACCAGTTGCTATGACATGCACCGACCACCAGGGGGCAGACACTCCAACCAGTACGTTAGCTAGCTGCTAGGGTCCTGCCAATGGGCACTGGGTAAGACCACACCCTGGAGTCCTCCCATGGTCCCTCTCCAGCTGATTGGTCCCAATGGGAACTGAGTGAGACGGGCCAGACTGCCCAAGAGCCAACCTCCCAGGGTCCCTCCCTAGCCAATCTCCCACGGTCCCTTCCCGGCCTCTAAAATATTTCTTCTAATCAATTTCCTTTTAATGTGCACAAATCCATGCACAAGGCCTCTAGTGATTAATAAAAAAATAATACAAGAATAAACTCTGTTTCATGTAATCACAACTGTAAACCCACTTTTGTCCATCCTGTATTTATTTTTCTCTTCTTGCGAGTCCATATTTGAAACCACATAGAAATCTTTTCTATAGGAGCTTGAGTGAATGGGCTAGGTTGTAGTTTACCAAGTTGATCAGAACCCCAAACCTGATAGCACCATAGCAAAGCCTAATTCACATAGATCACTCAGTCACAGCTAATTTAAACAACTAATATTTTATTTATTTTGAAACTCTAGGTGTTATGTTTATTTGATAGAGGCAAGAACTGAATGAAGAAAGGGTCTTGCAATATTATATTTGTGACCCTCACTCTTGCTCAATGCCTGGAAGACTTTTCAGAGGCAGACCATGAAGAGTGACACTATATGCTTTCTGTCAGCCTGTCACAAATATACAGGGAGTTGATGCTACATGTTTGAGCTTTCTCATTGTGCTCACCTTACAACTAGCCTTGAATGAGAATCTTTTTTCTGCTCTCTACTCTTCATCTTCCTAAATCTCTCATCTATCCCTATGGTCCTTCCTGGGATTCATAAAGTCTGATTTATCAAACAGGCAATAGTCATTCCTCTCTGTCAGTTTTTAAGGAGGTATCTTTCAGATTCTTCAAAACAAAATCAAAAAGACTAAAAAAGCCTACCACCTGCCCCATCTCCCGACCTCCACTAATAATTATTGCTATCCTATCTAATAATAGACAAACATGGTAATTGACCGTACCTTCGCGATGCCTCCCATCGGCTAATCAGCACGATATGCAAATTAACCTCCAACAAAGATGGCGGCTAATTTGCATACTGCAGGCAGGGTGGGACAGTGCTAGCCACCATCCAGGCCCCGGTGTGCAACCCCAGAAGTCACCTGCCTGCCGCCCATGATCGGATCCGATCCCTGGCCACTGGCTGGCCCCAGAAGCCCCAGAAGCCACCTGATATGGCAGTAACTCTATCATTAAGCACTCTGAAAGTCAGTGGCATAAATGTACCAATTAAAAGACATATTATGAGGGTGAATCAAAAACAAAACCCACTTTAAATATAAAGACACATATAGATTAAAAGTAAATGAATTAAACTGCAGCCTGTTCTGCTCAGTGGATAGAGCATTAGCTCGTGGATTGAAGGGTCCCACGTTCAATTCCAATCAAGGGCATGTACCTCAGTTGCTGGCTTGATCCCCAGTCCCTATCAGAGCATGTGCAGGAGGCAACCAATCAATGTGTCTCTCCCTTTCCCTTCACTCTCTCTAAAATTCAATGGAAAAATATCCTTGGGTGAAGATTAATAAAAACAAAGTAAATGGATTAAGTAACATTAAAGAGATTATAAAAAAAATATATTCCAAATTTTGTTAGTTGGATAATGGTTATGTTTAAATTATTAACACCTAAGAAATTGAGTGAAGGGTACATATAATAAGCTGTAGTATTTTATAGTTTTCTTTTTACATGTATGAGATTATTTCAAATTAAAATATTAAAAAATTAAAAATTAATAAAATATTAATTGAAATGTATCTGCATTACATGAAAAATCTCCTAATTGCTTCTAGCATAATTTATTAAATTGTGCTAAAATTTACAAGGGTTCAATCAAAAAATATCTTAATTCTAATGATACAATAGAAAATATATAATAGTGCAGTTATAAGCACTTATCTGAAAATAAAAATTTAAAGAAGTGAATTTAAAGAAGGGATTAGCCAAAGAAATATATGCACAGCCCATGGACACAGACAACAATATGGTGATGGCCAGAGAGAAGTGGGGGGCAAGAGCTGGGTAGAGGGGGGAAAAAGGAGGAAACAGGGACATCCTATTCTATCTAATAAAAGAGAAACACAGTAATTAACCGTACGTCCGCTACTCTTCGCATTGGCTAATCAGGACGATATGCAAATTAACTTCCAGCCGAGATGGCGGCTGGCAGCAAGGCAGCTTGAAGCTAACATGAGGCTTGCTTGCTTCAGTGACGGAGGAAACCAACATTCCCCGCCTGCCACTGCCGGCCTCTGAGCTTGCAGTTTGAAACATTGTTACAAATATAGAAGCTAAACAAAACCCCAGAAACCTGCTTTCAGCCAGCCAGGATATCAGAGCTGGAGTTGATACAGTGTTTCGATTATAGAACCCAAACAAACCAGATATCTGCTTTCAGCAGCCGAGGCCTCAGAGCTGGAGCCAGAGCTAAAGCGGGCCCAGAATAAAAAAGAAAAAGAAAAAAGGAGCAGTTGGGAGCTTTAGTCACCCGCCAGCCTGAAAACAGCCCTCAGCCCCTCACCCAGACTGGCCAGGCACTCCAGTGGGGACCCCCACCCTGAAGGGTGTGTGACCAGCTGCAAACAGCCATCATCCCCTCACCCAGGCTGGCCAGGCACCCCAGTGGGGACCCCCACCCTGATCCAGGACACCCTTCAGGGCAAACCAGCCGGCCCCCACCCATGCACCAGGCCTCTATCCTATATAGTAAAAGAGTAATATGCCTCCCAGCACCGGGATCAGCGGAGCCGCAAGGCCTCCCGGCACCAGGATCAGCATGACAGGGGGCAGTGCCCCAAACCCCTGATCACCCTGCGGCTCTGTGTGTGACAGGGGGCGGGGCCACAACCTCCCTATCCGCCCTGCTCTGTTCGTGAAAGGGGAAGGCGCCCCAACCCCCTATCAGCGATGCTCTGTGCCTGATAGGAGGGAGCTCCCCAACCCCCTGATTGACCCTACTCTGTGCGTGACAGGGGGCAGCGCCCCAACCCCCTGATCACCCTCCGGCTCTGTGTGTGACAGGGTGCGGCTCACCAACCCCCTGATTGGCCCTGCTCTGTGTGTGACAGGGGGCGGGGCCACAACTCCGCTATTGGCCCTACTCTGTGAGTGACAGGGGGGAGCTCCTCAACCCCCTGATCGGCCCTGCTCTGTGCGTGACAGGGGAGAGCTCCCCAACCCCCTGATTGACCCTACTCTGTGCGTGACAGGGGGCAGCGCCCCAACCCCCTGATTGGCCCTGCTCTGTGCATGACAGGGGGTGGCGCCGCAACCTCCCCATCGACCCTGCCTTGAGTGTGACAGGGGGCGGTGCCCCAACCCCCCAATCGTCCCTACCCTGAGTGTGACTGAGGGTGGCATCGCAACCTCCCGATCCACCCTGCTCTGTGCATGACAGGGGGCGGCGCCCCAACTCCCCAATGGGCCCTGCTCTGAGCCCGACCAGGGGCTGCACCTAGGGATTGGGCCTGCCCTCTGCCACCCAGGAGCAGGCCTAAGCCAGCAGGTCATTATCTCCTGAGGGGTCCCAGACTGCGAGAGGCCACAGGCCGTGCTGAGGTACCCCCCCTTCCCCCTAGTGCACAAATTTTTGTGCACCAGGCTTCTAGTATAAAAATAATAAAAGGCTAATATGCACATTGACTGAACGGCAGAATGACTGGTTGCTATGATGCGTACTGGCCAGCAGGGGGCAGACGCTCAATGCAGGAGCTTCCCCCTGGTGGTCAGTGCACTTCCATATGGGGAGTGCCACTCAGCCAGAAGCTGGCTTATGGCTGGCCAGCTCAGAGGTGGTGGCAGGAGCCTCTCCCACCTCCGTGGCAACACTAAGAATGTCCAACTAAAGGTTTAGACCCAATTCTTTGAGGGCCTAAGCCTTTAGTCGGACATCCCCCGAAGGCTCCCTGGTTGCCAGAAGGATGTCTGACTGCAAGCTTAGGCCTGATCCCCCGTGGAGTGGGCCTAAGTCAACAGGTGGACATCCCCCAAAGGGTCCTGGACTGCGAATGGGCGCAGGCCAGGCTGAGGGACCCCCCCCCCCCCGAGTGCACAAATTTTTGCACACTGGGCCTATAGTTATACATATATGAGGAGCATTTATAGATAAGAATATCTTTACTTTTTATTTCACCAAAGTCTATCACCATAAACCTTTAACCAGGAGTGAGAAGCAGGAGAAAGAAAAGGATGAAGTGGATATAATACTCAATCCTGCCACACAAATAATATCATCACAAACCAAATATTCATCCTACAATCCATATTCAACTGTTGATCCTCTATAATTTATTAGAAACCAAGCAGGATGGGATTGTTCCAGGTTATAACATGATTATTTCTTTATGACATTATTTATTCTATGAATTAGTGATTATATTTTTATAGAAAAACTATATGTGAAATATGATTACAATTAAATTCAATGAACCAAAGACCTTTCTAATAGGCAGAGAGACCCTACGATTTCCTATATTGATGGATTTCAAATTTAGTCTCACCATTAATTCTTTGTTATTTCAATTTCTGCTTCTCAATTTGAAAGTTGACATTGACTTGTAATTAGGCCTGTCTGGGCTTTCAGGCTTGGTGAACTTAAGGGGACTTTTGGCACTTTCCTGGTTCTAATTGTCACTGTTGTGAAGAGAGATGGCATTAGCTTAATGAGGAGAACTATGAGCTACAAAACCACAATTAGGTCTCTCCCAATGGTTGGTGAACAATCATGCGTGTGCCAATAGGAGAATTAAAAGGGTTTGAGGCTGCCAGAGTAGAGGTGGTAGAAACAAATTCAAAGTGCCTAATGAATGCATGATTAACCATAAGAAAACATTTCTGTAGGGCACCAGGGAGAGAGGGGAGAATATTAATTAACCCTTAGTTGACTTTTCAAATTACATCTGTAATCCATATAAATCATACACACACACACACACACACACACACACACACACACACACACACCACTTATACACAAAGCTATCCAGTCAAGAGTTGGAAAACAGCTGTTGTTACAATCCAGACAGAAGAGAGTATTCAAATGAGAGAACAGACATTTTAATTGCTGGGAACCCTAAGGGCAAGCTGTCCTCAGCAATATGAGTTCAATCCTGTGGGACAAAGAGAACTTCTGTCTGGTTAGGCCATCTGCACTGAACTGATACAGGCAAGAAACAAGAAAACCTGCAATTGACATTATAAAGAAGATACCAGGACTGTGGCCCCTCCACGGTATTCTAGGCCATCATGGGTAAGGCAGTTTCCAGGCCAGCCTGGCAGCTAGAGCAAGCAAAACAAATGGATCTCAATCATTCAGCTCTAAGTGCCTATGTGCTCGTGAGAGGGATTGCCTCCAAATAACCTCACAGAAGGAAAAGGTCAGCATATTCTGGATGGGATTAACGCTACTCTGAGTGTGCTCCCTCCCAAAGTGCTTACTTGCCTTGAAATATGTATTAGTTTTCTATCGCTGACATAAAAATCATCACATATTTAGTGGCTTAAAACAACACACATTTATTATCTTGCTGTTCTAGAGATCAGAAGTCTAAAATTGATTTCATGTGCTAAATTCAAGGTGTCAGCAAAGCAATGTCCCTCTGAGATACGCTCAGGGAATGCATTTTCTTGCATTTTCTAGCTGCCAGAGGTCATCCACAGTCCTTACCTCACGGCCCCTTCTTCCATCTTCAAAGTGCATCTCTCCAACCTGTCTTTCCATAGTTACAGCTCTCTGGTTGTGACCCTCCTGCCTTCTTTTATAAGGTTCCTTCTGAATACATTGCACGCACCCCCCCCTCCCCCGATTATCTAAATTAATCTTCCCATCCACGATTGTTAAGTCACTTTTGCCATAAGCAATATATTCCCAGTTTCCAGTACTTAGCAAGTGAACATCTTTAGCAGGGGGAGGAGGGGACAGATAATTATTTTGACTACCATAAACTATATGTTAATAGTCTTATGTATGTCCAGATGTATCTTCAGAGAAGGGGGAATTCAGTTTCAAGGATGTCAGAAAAGACAGGAGATAAAGAAGAGATAAAAAGAAAACCTGCAAGGACACAGTGCTCCTGTAATAATGATGTGCACAAAATACCCTTAGGTGTCCTCTGGTATGAAATGAATGCGGCCAAGCTATTGTGAATGACATACATACTTGAAAACCCTCTTCATGTGTGTTGACCTCAACTCTTCAGCACGACCTCTCTTAGCAGCCACAATCTATAGCCATGCAAAGAACCTAACTAGAATGAGGCTTGAGTGCACACCTTTGAGCCTGTGAGTTTCACAGCAGTCAGTTATGCTGAGAAGTCACAATTGAGTAAAAAGTGAACATAGAGTTAAGACATTTAGGACTGTATTTGTTTCTACTTAACAAGTATTTAATAAAGAAGCAACGGCAGTCATGTACTAGGACAAAGCTGCAAAGGACTGACGAGGGTGCCCCCTTTCACGTCTTACCAAGCCAATTCCAGTTCTGTACACCTATCCCAGGTTCCAGAACAAATGGTCTCATTCCCATTTCTCTGCCTCTGCCCTGAGCCACACTCTTACTCAGAATCCTTCTCCTTTTTTATGTTTCCTGTTCTGCCTCACATTTCAGTGTTCACCTGAAAGCACTCTGTGAGTGCTGGAAGCCAATTCCAGCCTCTCTGCGTGCCTGAATCATCTGGAGATGGCTGAGGGCATTTCCCCAAACCTGAAAAGGATGCATAAAATGATTGCTTGCTGCCAGACAGCTGAGGGCATTTCAATCTACATGTTATTGCCTCCTACTGGTCAAACACCTGAACAGCCGTGGGCAAATTCCCCAATCTGACAATGGATTCTGTATACTAAACCTTGCCTTTGATGTATATCTACCTTGCCTTAGGACAATTTGTGTTAATAAATAGCAAGGGGTCCTGAGATAAGGGAGAACTTAGTTCCTTTAGCTAAGTCTTCTCTGACTCCCCAAAATGCCTTCCAAAATTATGTTTCATCTCTGGACTCTTGATTAATTTACACACAGTGCTTCTCCAGATTCCTGAACCCTTCTAGATGCCAAGAAACACACACCGGCATTATGTGAGAACTTTACCTACATCCTCTCTCAGTGACATGAATCACTCCCACTTCAGACCTCATCTAGTGCTTTATGGTACCTCATCTTATTCATCTCTGTGCCCTTCACAGCAGTTCAAGCACTCTGCACATTCCTGATCAGTAAATGTGATTGGATTCAATTGGATTGATTGCTTCATAACAATATCTTTCATGAAATAATGTGTCACTTATTACAAGGAGTTTTCGATACATGGTCAAAAAGAAAGGCAAGCAAATTAATTTATCGTTGGAACAATGACTCTAACACACCCATGTGGGTAAGTTGTGAAAACACCTCCCAGAGTTCCAGCTCAGAGTCTAAATAAGTCAGACTAGGTAGAGCCCCGGGAGTTTCCTTTTAACAATAAAATTGAAATATATGGATCCAGGAAGTCCTGGATTACATTTTGCAATAAAAAAACTAAATTATAGCCCTGACTGGTTTGGCTCAGTGGATAGAGCATTGGCTTTCAGACTGAAGGGTCCCAGGTTTGATTCTGGTCAAGGGCATGTGCCTTGGTTGCTGCATATCCCCAATAGGAGGTGTGCAGGAGGCAGCTGATCGATGTTTCTCTCTCATCAGTGTTTCTAACTCTCTATCCCTCTCCCTTCCTCTTTGTAAAAAATCAATAAAGGCCAAAACCAGTTTGGCTCAGTGGATAGAGCGTCGGCCTGCGGACTGAAAGGTCCCAGGTTCGATTCCGGTCAAGGGCCTGTACCTGGGTTGCAGGCACATCCCCAGTAGGAGATGTGCAGGAGGCAGCTAATCGATGTTTCTCTCTCATCGATGTTTCTAACTCTCTATCTCTCTCCCTTCCTCTCTGTAAAAAATCAATAAAATATATATTTTAAAAAAATCAATAAAGTATAGGTACTTTATTCTAGCTAATTTTAATTTAACTACAAATGTGTGCATGCCCAGTCTCTATCTCCTGTCCTTGGACCAGCAAGATTTTACTATACTCAACTATCATCATCATCCTCCTCATCATCATTTAGCCTTGGTCTTAAGCACAATTATATATTCAGCTTCTTGTGAGCCATGATAGTACCTTATTCAGTACTTGGAACCATAATATGAATATATTCATGAGAGAGAAAAAATTATAAAGTTAAAAATATTTTTAGAGATGATGTTTAAATTTAAAAGGTTCTCATATGTAATGAATACCCTGTTCATATATTTTAGCATTTAGCTTTCATGATATGTTATATTCATACACATACACACCCATGTGTTCATCTTTAGCTCATCTTATCTTTAAATTACAATTTGGCTTATTAGTTTGTGTATATCTTCTCATAGTCTTTCCTCATTTCTTTATTCCATAGAATGTTTCCTTCCATAGCTGGTTCACAATTTACTATACCTAGAATTAATATTTAGAATTGATTTTGTTGCATGTATGCAAACCAACAATCTATCTCTCCCTGCTCCTATGAGCATTTATTGCCAAAATACTATAACCTTACTTATTGAAAAAGTTGAGTTATTTCTGCCAACATGATTTTTAAAGATATGTGAGCAAAAGCAGTCCTAGTGTTTTGGTCATGTCTTAGCAAACAGGTTGTTCAGTAGTTACTTCCTCCAAATGCTATACTTTTGCTATATTTCTTCTAAGCTATTTGGAAGAATTATAAAAGTAATTATTGAAAAATGTAATTAATGTTGAAAGCAAAAACAACTTATTGGAGGATATATAATATTATAACAATAATATAAAGTTCAAGTTCAAGGGAGGAAAACTGGAAGTATATTTTTATGAGGTCCTTATACTATATGTTGTTATGTTATCACCTGAAGGTACATTATGATGAGTTTTCCATGTATCTTTCAAAACTATACAGCAGTCAACATAATATGAAAAGAAGGAATTACAGCTAGCACAACAAAAAATAAAATAAAGAAAAAAATAAAGATAAAAATTACTTAATCAAAAGGTAGGAAAAATGTAGCTTAATAAAAACCACAAATTAGGTAGAACAAATAGAAAGTAAATAGCAAGATGATAGACTTAATCAAAAGACATGTCTCAATTATCACTAACAGTGATTACCTTAAAACATGTACGTACCATCTCAATTAAAATGCAAAGGTTTTCAAGCTGGATAAAGAAACAAGACCCTACTATACATTTCCTATAAGAGCTCCTTTAAAAACACACACACACATAGGGTACCAGGTAAAAGTAAAATGGTGGGAAAATGTATACCGTGCTTACACTACTCAAAGACAGTAGGAGGGGTTATATTAACATCAGTAAAAGCATATTTCTGAACAAAAAAATATTACCAGGCCTAACGAGGGTTATTTCATCATGATAAAGAGGTCAATTTATCAGGAGGAAATAATTCTAAATATCCATAGACTTAACAGCAGTGTCAAAATACACAAATAGTGGATGAAAATTACCACCACAAGAAGTATATCACTACAAATATATGAGCAATCCAAAAGTACAAAATTAGGTAGAACAAATAGCAAAGTACAAACACTGTACATATCAAGTGCTAGAGAGAATATGAACCTTGAAATGTAGAAGTGTAAAATGGTAAGATCACTTTGAAAAAGTTGGGAATAAAAGTTAAATACATACCTAAGGAAATAATATGGGCAACATCATGTGTGAATCTAGAGTGACAGAATGCAAGTGGTTACTGCAAATGGGTTAAGTATGTGAAGGGTGGGAGAGAAGAATTTCATTGGGTCACGACAGCATATTTGAGGGTGATTGACATGTTCATTAACTCCATTGTGGTGATGGACTCACACATGCATAATATGTTGAAACTTACCAAGCACAGACTTGAAACATGTGTAATTTATTGTATGTCCATTATATCTCATAAAGCTGTTAATTCTTTAAAAATTAAACATTTCCAAAACATTTACATTACTTTTTAATTTGAGTTTAATGTTAAGAGGAATACCAAAGAGGCTCAATTTTTGTTATTATTTATATTCTATTCATTTGTAAAATGGGAAACAACTTTGCTTTAATAAATTTTATATGCAGCCTCCTGAAATTTAAAATGGTAAGTTTAAGCTTAGCTTGAGGATTATCAATTTAAACAAATTTTCAAGGAATTCTATTTTCTTTTTGATAAGCAAACCTTACATATTTAATAATAATTATATTGTTTGTAAGCATTGCTTAGCTAATATTTTCAGACCTAATACAACTCTAAGATAGAGCAAGGACTACTGAAATAAATGTTGTTATGCAGTTAAATTGTTTTTATAGACTGAATATTTCTCTCTCCCCCAAATTCATACCTTTAAAACTAATCTCCTATGAGATGGTATTTGGAGATGGAGCACTTAGGAAGTAATTAGGTCGTTAAGGCAAAAACCTGATTAATGGGATTAGTGCCCTTGCAAAAGAGGCCCCAGAGGTCTCCCTTGCCTCCTTGCATCATGTGAAAACAGTGGGAAAAGATTGCCTCCTGTAAACTAGGACATGGGCCCTCACCCCACACAGAATCTGCCACTATCTTGATCTTGGACTTCCTAGCTTCCAGAACTGTGAGAAATAAATTTCTCTTGTTTAAAAGCCACCCAGTCTATGGTACTCTGTTATAGCAGTCCAAATGGATTAAGTCAATGGTATATATATGTCTGGCTGCTGTTAAATGTCCTTTCATTTTTCTACCAATGTGCTCTACATAAGGTAGGCATTGGTAGAAAAACAAAGAACCTTTTCTAGAACTGATATTGCAAAGGATATTTCAAAGCTGGGGACATAATTGTTGAAATTTGTATAATATAAAACTGTCATAATAATAAACAAAACCACATGGTGGCAGCTTCTTACAAAATTAAGCATGTGTGTGTCATATGACTCAGCAATCACACTGAGTACTTTTCCTAGATAAGCAAAATGATATTTATACTAACACCTGTACACAAATGTTCACAGACACTCTATTTGTAATTGCATTATACTGGAAACTACCAATCTGTCTTTCAAGGCATGAATTGTTGAACAAAGTCTCACACATCCATGCAATGGAATACTACTCAGTAGTATCAAGCTGTTGATACATGTAACAGCTTGAGTAGACCTCAAGAGAATTATGATTAGGGGGAAAAGTTTACATACTGGATGATTCCATTTATATAGCATTCTCAATATAAGAAAATTATAGAGGAGAAGATAAAATTACTTGTTCCCAGTGTACAGAAAGGGAGTTTGGGTGAAGGGATGGGTGAAAATAAAAAAATGAAACCTTGAGGGCATTGTTTTGTGGTGATGAATTGTTCTGTATTTTGACTGTGAAGATGATTATACAAATTTATACATGGGATAAAATCGCATAGAACTGCATAGGCACATACATAAATAAATGAATGCAAGATAAAAGAAAATATGAAACATGAATATATTTTGTCATTTACTTAACAGTAATATATCCAAATCAGTTTCCTGGGTTTTATGCTGTACTATAGCAATATATGATATCACCATTGCAAGAAACTGGGTGAAGACTACATGAGATGGTATACTATTTTTTGAACTTCCTATAAGTCTGCAATTTGACAAAATTATATATCCCACTTTTTAAAATTGGATATTTAATTATAGACTTTCTGGATTTCCATATTTTATTTTCCATTTTTTAAACATAGTAGTTTAAAATAAACTACTCTAACTGGCTCTTAATTTATAGAAGATACTATGTATTTCTGGTATGGAGTAATTGATCATAGCTACATCTTGGGAAACCAAATTGTTCTCCAGGAATAATGTTCCCATTTAGTAACTATTACTTAGATTATGTCTACTAGCTGCTAAATTGCAGTTTAAAGTTATTATCGCTCATTGCTTAGCTTGGGCCAACTTCCTTTGCAAAAACTTTCCTTACCCTCTCACCACAGTCCCCCTACAAATGCCACAGCCAACCTACTCTAAATGACTATGTAAAATTACTATTTCCTCTTTGTGACTATGTAATACCTTACCTATTCCTCAATCATTATATGTTATCTAAAGTAATTTGCTGTCTAGGAACTGTATATTATTTCTTTGACCCATTTGCCCATCCACTGAAATGGTATTTTCTATAACTTTAATATGTCTATTTTTCCAATTCTTTTCCCATTAATTAAATAATAGTATGTTGCCAAGCTGAAAACTTTGGAGTTATCTTAGATCCTTCCCTCTCCATCACATACATTAGACAATCATTATACCTTTTGCTTCTGTCTCCTAAGATCTCCAAAATATTCCTTCCTCTCATATTTAATCAGATGATTCATTCTGTCATCATCTACTATTATCGCAATTCAATAGTCTTTTCTGTCTCCATTCGTGCCTCTTTCTTCTATCATTTTTACCACCTTTTGACACTTAAATAATCATGTCATTTATTTGCTCTGTGCTCTTTAACTGCCAGAAGCCAATTCCAGCCTGTCAGCAGGGCTGAATCATCTGGAGATGGCTGAGGGCATTTCCCCAAACCTGAAAAGCATGCATGAATGATTGCTTGCTGCCAGACAGCTGAGGGCATTTCAATCAACATGTTATTGCCTCCTGCTGGCCAAACACCTCAACAGCCGAAGACAGTTCCCTCCAACCTAACAATGGATTGTGTATACCAACACTTACCTTTTGATATGTATATCTACCTTGCTTTAGGACAATTTGTGTTAATAAAAAGCAAAGGGCCCAGAGAGATGAGAGAACTTGGTTTCTTTAGCTAAGTTTTCTCTGGTTCCCCAAAATGCCTTCCAGAATTATGTTTCCTCTCTGGACTCTTGATTAATTTACACACAGCGCCTTCTCCAGATTCCTGAACCCCTTCTAGATGCTGGAATAAGACCACCGGCATTTAAGCACTTCCAAGTCTGTTTCATCGGTTCTAAATTCTCACCCACATTTTATTTTGTGCCACCAGTTTTCGAAAGGAGAACTCATCGTCAGAATGAAAATATAACTAAGGCTTCCTAAATATCATAATAGAAAGTAAGTTTTTCTACCTGCATATCAGAATCAAAATAATATGGGTAACTCTTCAACCAACAGTGCAGTCTTTTGCCAAAGAATTTGCTACTAAATTGATCCAGCAGTTACCAAAAGCTCAGGAAAGAATCTAACAGCTTAGAGAGAGGGGCATGTTCAGTAAATTCTATTGTGAAGGAAAACCCCTATTCTGTAAAACTACTGTTTGGAATTCTCTGCTATTCTTTGGACGGCCTCTTATTCTGAAAAAGTAACTTTGCTTTCTAGCCTGCTTGAATAGTGGGAGAGATAAACTTAGGTATCTGACCTTGTAGGCCAGAGACTAGATACACCCAATGCCAAGCCAGGTGCATTTTTTAATTGGATAGAACTGTGTAGTTTTCAAGGCTGCCGCCAGCAAGCACACAAAGGGCTGGCTCTTCTATAAAAAGGGAAGTTCTGCTTGTAGTTTTGCTTAGATTTTGGATTCATTTCCCTAAGCCCATCCCGGTGAATAAAGTGTAACTCCAAACTCTCAGAGCGCTGTTTGGTTCTGTCCGGTTTTCCTGTAACACTATCCTTGTATTAAATTAAATCACTCATGTAATGCATTTTGTGTACATCTCATACCTTCTCTGCAGAAATGCTGTAACTTAATTGAAATTTGATGTTAGTGCCTTATCGTTTTTATTTTTTAAAAGAGATGCAATGTATATTATGTTTATAGAGGGCAATATATTATTTGTAAAATGTTTTTTCTTATTAATTATTTATCAAAAATCATATAGCTGGATAATCCCTGTAATATTGCAACTTGCATAATGGTCATGTGGTTAATTTTTCTGTAAATAGATTCTTGGGAAATGATGTTTTAAAACAAACTTTTAAAACCCAGAATATATTTTAGGTATTATATTGACTGATAGAATATTCTGAGACTAAATGTAGTCAATTCTTAATGACTAAACTAAATATATTCTAGCTGTGATTCTCTTCCCTCCTAAATAGTTAATCAAATTAATTGTTTCTTATCTCTGTTTACTATTTTTAATCTGTAACATTTAACTCATTTAGTTTTAGGAGTTTTGAAAACAAAGCGGGCCCCTTTTGTGGTTGACTAGGTGGCAATAACTTTAAGTAAACAATATACATGTAAAATCAACACTTAGCTTTCTATCATAAACGCCAAACTTCCAAAACCAAATTCATTATCATCATTGAAAAATAACTTTTTCTGAGGTGAGGGGTAGGGGCAAGCCATAAGGCATGAATGGGAGAAAAGGGGGCACATGTGTAATACTTTCGACAATAAAGATAAAAACAAATAAACTTTTTTTTAACTCCTATTTTTTATTAATAGCTTCAATATTGTTTTAGAAATCTAGGAACATCACCTTTGTTTTCAATATCCTATCAAGCAGCATTCTTTCCTATTGTCACCATAAGACAGTGGTTCTCAACCTTGGCTGCACATTAGAATCACCTGGGAATCTTTTTAAAATCCTGATTTCTGGGCCTCATCCTCCGGAAATTCTGTCTCTTTGCTATGGGGTGAGGCCACAACATTAGTAACAAAGAAACAGAAATTCCGGAGGATGGGGCCCAGAAATCAGGATTTTAAAAAGATCCCCAGGTGATTCGAATGTGCAGCCAATGTTGAGAACCACTGCCATAAGATATCTTCCTTATGTGTCCCTTCTCAATTTTAATATCCACCACTCTGTCTAGGTTTAATTATTTGTGGATTTTACAAGAATCTCACAACTGATCTCCATTATCTTCAGTAATAAACTCCATTCTAAATTCATTCTACTACTTTGTCATAGTCCTTTCCCTGAAGCATTGCTTTCATCATATTACTGTTGCAAAACCTATACTGGTAAAGTCTAATCTAGCTATTGAAATCTGATTTTTCAATCCTCTTCTAAGCATTGCTTTTAATTTTAACCTGGGTGGTTACTGCCAAAATAGAAGATTTTAATGTAGTTTTCAATTTTAGAAAAATTTGTCATGGATGAGTTCTTAAGACATTTTAATTCCATGAGATTTGAGCAGGGGAAAGTCTGGGGATAAAATAAGCTTGAAGGATCAGTGAGAAGGGATGGGAAGACATGAGGAGTGTGATATAAGAATATTAGTTGAATATCTTGTTTGGCAATCAGTTTTATAATCCAGTATCTTTTAGGGGGTAGGACAAATATGAAAATTAAAATATCCCTTGTACCAAATCGTCGCATTAAAATAACTTTGTCAAGATAGCTATGTTAAAAGCCATATTCCTTTACCTCCTTTTCTACCTACAGTCCCCATGCTTTTTTCTGAACACCAAGCATATTTTATTGTTCTTACATGGTCTTGTCTTTTCCCAATCTTTATTCCAGACTGAACCATCCTTAACTCACAGCTAAATCACTGAATTTCAGATTTAAAATTAACTTTGCCTTGTCTATCTCTATAGAACCTGTTAAAAGTGCTCATATTTTCCTTTCATTCTTTTTTATACCTACTTTTAAAAGTGACATATCTCCATAGCTTTACTACAGTTACCTAAAATATAAAATATGTTTGATAAATGTTGTGTCCTTCACAGTGCTTGTCATAGTGCTGCACATATTGATAGGATCTACTAAATATCAGATGGTTGATGAACCAGGAAAGCAATGTGCTAATAAAAGTGGTCTGCAGGCTTTGCAATTTTATGAGTTTCTTACCTAATATTTTATATAATCAAAATTCTATTAGAATGATATATTATTTTAATTTATTGGGAAAATAGAGCATGTTATTTCATTTAACGTTCACACCAACTACTCAGTAGATAGCATAAGTTTTTGTTAAAGGCAAGGGAATCAAACCACAACAAAATTAAAGATTTGCCAAAGATCATATAGCTGATGGTTTTATAATTGAGATCCTTCAAGTCAGTATTCTTTCTACTGGATACCTTGCTTTTCTTGTGGAAAATATATATCCAGTACACACAGAAATAATTTCTAAAGTAGAGTATAAGCCAGCCGTAGGCAAACTACAGCCCGCGGGCTGGATCCGGCCCGTTTGAAATGAATAAAACTATTGAAAAAAAAGACCGTACCCTTTTATGTAATGACTAGGGGGGCCCGGTGCACGAAATTCGTGCACTGGGTGTGTGTGTGTGGGGGGAGAGTGACCCTCAGCCCAACCTGCCCCCTCTCATATACTGGGAGCCCTCAGGCGTTGACCCCCATCACCCTCCGATTGCCTGAAAGGCCCCCTGCCCAGGCCTGATGCCTCGGCCAGAGGAGTTGACCCTCATCACCCTCCGATCACCAATCACCGGATCGGCCCCTTGTCCAGGCCTGAGGCCTATGGCAGAGGTGTCAGGCCTGGGCAGGGGACCCCCAGCTCCCCGCGGTTGCAGGCTCCGCCCCTGCCCAGGCCTAATGCCTCTGGCCTAGGCGTCTGGCCCGGGTAGCGGGGACCTGCAGTGGCAGTGGGGGGCGCCGCGATCGTGGGCTTCGTTTTAGGCCCAGGCAAGGGACCCCTAGCTCCCGGGACTGCCAGCTTCGACCTTGCCCAGCTCCCATCGCTGGCTCCACCCCTACTTCCTGCTATCACTGGCCAGGGTGGCAAAGGCGCCTGATTCTCTGATCATGGCTGGGGGGCAGGGCAAAGGCGGCCCCAGGGCCGCCTTTGCCCTGCCCCCCAGCTCTTAGCTCCCCCCTGGGTTTGCGATCACTGTCAGTGGCAGGGGGCTTCTTCCTGCTTTCCCTTTTGTCTCCCTGCATTGTGCCTACATATGCAAATTAGTCTCCATCTTGTTGGCAGTTAACTGCCAATCTTAGTTGGCAGTTAATTTGCATATAGCCCTGATTAGCCAATGAAAACGGTATCGCCGTACGCCAATTACCATTTTTCTATTTTATTAGTGTAGATGTTTACTTTGAATTTATATTAGTTCACACAAACACTCCATCCATGCTTTTGTTCCGGCCCTCCTGTCCAGTTTAAGAACCCATTGTGGACCTCGAGTCAAAAAGTTTGCCCACCCATGGTATAAGCAGTACTTGAGAGGTCTTCAAAGTTTTCAGATTAAACAATAAAAAATCCCAATTTGAATAACTACAAAAATACAATTTATTATGAATTTCATTATGTAGTCAAAAAATATACTAAAAAGTGCAAGTAATTCTCTGTTTAATCAGTTGCTACTGCTTTGTCCCTAAGTAAATTTGTATTCAGTAATCACAGTATCCAAATGATACAGAAATGTACTTCTATTTATTATAATTTAAAAATCTGTGTGCAATGCAAAACTGTTTTGCAGCACAAAAGTATGGAAATTCAAATATTTTATATGCATAAAACATATGTAGCCATAGTAATTAAACGATTGGCAAAGATAATATCAGGGTCAGATAATAGAAGAAAAATGAATCATGACTGCCTTTATGATTGTTTTGTAAAATGCATTATTAAATAACTGAAATTGTTATAAAAAACCATATCATCATCATTCATTCACACTATATTTTCAACAAATATAAGTTGAGCACCTGAAGACTTTATAGTTCACATTCAGCCTTTCTTTACAGAGCACACACAATAGATTTGGTAAATTAACCAAAGTAGTAATAGGTTAAAAAATAATAAACATATTAATCAGTAAGGTAAAAATAAATTTAATATGAAATTATTTCATATTGTCTTTTAAGATAGCCTTAGATTACTATAAAATAATAAATCTGGACTGAAATAAAATTTTTGGACTGTAACCCAGACTCTTTGTCCACCAGAGTCAAAGAATGAATGTACGAACAGAGGGTAGTATAGTAACGGTGGAGATTTATTGAAGAACAAGTACAAACTCCCACATGGGGAGAGGGAAAGAGTCCCACAGAATGGACTCCCAAGTGGGGAGGGGGAAAGGGTCCCACTGAGTTCCTTTTTCCTATGACTTATAAAGGCTGCAGTTCCTGGTGCCTTGATATCCCCCTCTGATTGGTCACTATTCCCTTAGACTGGTTACTATAATAAGTCCTGAGCTCAAAGGTGGAACCTCCAGGACATGTGAGGTTCTCCCCCGCTCCTTCCTTATTGTTTTCCTATTCCCTTTGGGCTTTCTTCTTCTCCTTCTAGATCAGTGGTTCTCAACCTTCCTAATGCCCCGACCCTTTAATACAGTTCCTCATGTTGCAGTGACCCCAACCATAAAATTATTTTTGTTGCTACTTCATAACTGTAATTTTGCTACTGTTATGAATCGTAATGTAAATATCTGATGTGCAGGATGTATTTTCATTGTTATAAATTGAACATAATTAAAGCATAGTGATTAATCACAAAAACAATATGTAATTATATATGTGTTTTCCGATGGTCTTAGGCGACCCCTGTGAAAGGGTCGTTCGACCCCAAAAGGGTCGCAACCCACAGGTCGAGAATCGCTGTTCTAGATGAAGGTCTCCCTCCCCTTTATTTTGTAAATATAGACCTTTTGCTGTTCCCAGCTCCCTCATTATATGGAAATGTACCTGTTGCAGCTTTTCAGCTTCCCTATCCTATGAAAATATACCTTCTGCTGTTCTGCAGCCCTGTGCTTCTTCCATGGTCACCTTAATTTCCAAAATTTCTAAAATTTCCTAAAACCTGTCTTTTCCACCACCAAAATTCCTGTTTCAGTGCTGTGTTTTATCTGGGTATTTTTATATAAATAAAATAGCATAAAATATCATTTTAAATTTTTTCTAAATATATGTTTAGTTGTCTAGCATAGTTTTGGACAATCAAGAAATTCTCATTCCTACAGCCATCATAGCATCTTTCAGGCTTTATAATCATATTCACAGCAAATATTCCTCCAACAGTGGTCAGTTTGTTGCCAGTGAAACAAAATGAAACTTGGGCTTTGAAATCAAACATACTGAGCTCAATCCCCAGTTCTTCAATTCACTGACTGTGTGACCCCAAACAAATTCATTGACCACAACTGCATCTGTAAAATATACATATAGGGTGTCTCCAAAAATATATACACACATGTTGAATAATTATAAAGGCAGTGTCTATTGAAATACATTTCATTTTCAAAATTGATCTATCAGCTGTTAAAGTGTGTATACATTTTTTGGGACACCCTGTATTTATGTATAGTACTAGTCTATGTATTTGAGCAATGTTCAGCTATACAAATACATGTAAACAGAGATAATAAAAATACACATTGAGTCCTTGCAAGGATTGAATGAAATAAGCATGTAAAATGATTATCAGAGTTCCAAGGACATAGTAAAATTTAAACAATTGCAATTATACTATACCTTATTTTCAAGCTCTCTTAATTTAATTTGTTATCTTGTATGTTTCCATCTACTTAATGTCACTTCTTCAGTAGAACATATTACACTTTACTTGAGGTTAGAAGTTGTTTTCTTCTTTTTCTTTTCATATATTCATTCATTATTACCCTTGCCTTATTTAATATTTAAAAATAACACTGGCAATTTCACTAAGAAAGACAACCAAAGATATATTCATGTTGGCTCATAGAATGTCACACTGTGTTTTTAGAATACCAATCAAATTATTAGGTATGCATTAGAAGTAGATGAATAAATTTGAATTTTTTAAAAATTAAGATCTTGATATTTTCAACCATTACTTTCAATATAGAATTGGATTAAGTAAATTAGGAAAGCAAGCCATTGAATGAAACAAGCACTCCTAGCTTGACTTGTCATTGAATGAAACAAGTCATTAAATGAAGCCATCACTTCTAGAAATTGAAGAAAATACACCTTGAAGAGTCAATGCAGGCTATTTATATTTTATCAGTCCATTATAATTCTAAAAATAAAACAAAGGAAATATCTCAAAGATTTTGCTGTGATCAAACAATGATCTTTAAAGATTAAAGGCCGAATAAAATAGAGGACTATTTTCATTTGCACTTAGGTTGTATGTTATGTTTATACCCATATCATAAAAGAAAGATACTGGTTTTTCTGTTTTTTAGATTTTAAATATTTTCTCACTTTGATATAGATGTGTTCTCAGGAATATCTTTTTAAATTCACATTTCAAAAGAGTGCTTTCTAGTCATTTTGTGCCAGCATTAAGAGAAAACATTAGAACCAGTGCCTAAAGAGAAGCGAATGGCTTAGTTTCCATTCATTAAGCTGGAAAAATACTCACAAAAATTTGTATGCATTAAAACTGTATAAATGATAACACTGTAATCCTGACTCTAATTCTGACATAAGCTGTTAGGAACAAACCATATGTTATGTTCATAAATGTATTAAATACACAAAAATGAGTCTCACTTATGTAAGAAGATTTCTAAATTATAATTTCTAGATTATGAATAGAGTGCTGATCAGAATTTTTTTAAACCATAAATTTCAGAAATATGCATACTAGTATTCTGTAATATCTTTCCTATTTCAGTGTGAATAAGCAACAAACAACCATTTTGCCATGTGCCCTTTATATCTGAAAGGCCACCTGCCAGCTCATTCCCATTTTCCCCTCAATGGGTTATCAGATGAATATAAATTAGAACAGTTAGGAGATTTTCAATAAGAGCTGCATTTCCTACTCCATTGTGAAGTGGGTCAGATGGCAGCACTTACTGTGATACTGCCATTCAGATCCCAAGTCATGAACGGCAACTTGCAAACCATTGTCCCCCAAAGATTACTGCACAAGGGCTAGGCAGCATAACAGTGATTGAGTGTCAATTAGTTCAGTCCAGAGGCAACCAGTCCAAACTGTAAGGAATTTTTAAAACAAAACATGTGTTCCCAATTCCCTCTAATACCCAATTGGCAGCAAGTCACTGGCAAAATCTCCTGCTCAGGGCAAATTGTGAATGTGTCTTTCTCAAAGGTAACAAACAGATGTGAAAAGAGCTTGTCAAGAAGGAGAGCACACTGCCGTCTGCTGTTTTAGTTCACACAAACCAAACTCTTAATAGGAGTGAAAAAATGTGCAGATAATCTATTGCCATGGTCGTGTCAACTGCAAACTTTAACAAACAAGAATTAAAGTATGTCCCCCCAAAATTTGTATCAATTATTGCATCAACTATTAAGAACCTTTTAAATTTAAATATATATCATCATATACAATTTTTTTGAATGTCACAAATCTTTGCACATTTTCTTAGTGCCTGTTGTGTGTGTGTTTGCCCCAGGATGATTTGGATGTAAACCTATAAAATTATTAAAAGATAGAGGCCTGGTGCACGGAATTCATGCATGGAGGGGTGGGGGGGAAGGTGGGAGCATTTCTCAGCCAGGCCTGCACCCTCTTGCAATCTGGGACCTTTCGGTGGATGTCCGACTGCCGGTTTAAGCCCTATCCCTGCGGATCGGGCCTAAACTGGCAGTCGACATCCCTCTTGCAATCTGGGACTGCTGGCTCCTAACAGCTCATCTGCCTACCTGATCACCCCTAACCACTCACATGCCTGCCTTATCGCCCCTAACCACTCACTGGGGGGTGGGGCCAGCTGGAGCTAGGGACCATGGTCATTCTGGTCTTTGGTCATTCTGGTCATTCTGTCATTTCGGTTACTGGACTTTTATTATATAGGATTGGGTTTAAAAATAAAATAATGTCCATCTATTGACTCTAAATTGAAAGTGCAGAAAATACCAGACATTGGCAAGGATATGAATAAATAAAAACTCTGATACTGTTCATGGGGAGAGAAATCATTTACAGTCACTTAGGACAATGTTTTATTGTTATCATGCAAAATTGAAGATGCACAGACACTGCCACCTAGATATTCCACTCCTATGTATATACCATTCAGCAATATGTGCACATAAGCTCCAGGGCATGGACATTTTTAAAATGAGGGTGGTTAATAAAAGTCTAAAATTTTAAAAAATATCTCAAAGTGTATCAGCAATATAGTCAATATTTTTTTCTGTATTTATTTAGCAGATGTATTCATATAGTACAACCATGAAAACATGTTAACTATAGCTACTTATACCAACACTGGAGGCCCTGTGCATGGATTTGTGCACCGGTGGGATCCCTTGGCCTGGCCGGCAGGGATCAGACAGAAACCAAATTTCCAACATCCACCGAGGGGTCCTAGATTGCAAGAGGGCACAGGTCAGGCTGAAACACCCCACCAGTGCATGATCAGGGCTGGGGAGGGACCGCGGGAGGGTTTCAGGGCATGTCTGACCTGTCTTGCCAAGTCCCGATCTGCTGGACCCCAGCAGCAAGCTAACCCACTGATTGGAGCGACTGCCCCCTGGTAGTCAGTGAGTGTCATAGCGACTGTTTGAACGGTCGAATGGTCGGACACAGCATATTAGGCTTTTATCATATAGGATGACTGAACCTTTAACACTGACACAAAATATATATTTGTTCATTACATTTATATAAATTTTAAAAATGCAAGAGTCATTTCTACCTCTAGTCATCACTTGTATCTAGAGCAGCCGTGGGCGAACTACGGCCCGCGGGCCGGATCCGGCCCGTTTGAAATGAATAAAACTAAAAAAAAAAAAAAGACCGTACCCTTTTATGTAATGATGTTTACTTTGAATTTATATTAGTTCACACAAACACTCCATCCATGCTTTTGTTCCGGCCCTCCGGTCCAGTTTAAGAACCCATTGTGGCCCTTGAGTCAAAAAGTTTGCCCACCCCTAATCTAGAGCAATCTAGATTAGCCCTTTCACAGTAATAAAAAACAAACAAAAAAACCCACACAAAAAACAAAACACAAAATAGACAACTATATGAAGTTATGATTTCAGGCATTGGACAGCAAGCAGCTTAGACTGTTATATCAGACAGAAGGGGAACTCAGAAGGTGAGCCTCACAATTGCCAACTCCAGTTCAGAGTTCAATTACAACACAGTGATTCTTCTGAGTTTAGGAAACAGAGAGCAGAGATGAAGGAAGTTCAGGTTGCTGGAAGATGCAGAGCACGTTATTAGAGAAAGGAAGCCGCACAGAAAAGAGAGTCGAAGGGTAATTAGGGGTTTTCTACAGGTTTGTGTCTGAGAGTTTAGCTATGCTTATGGAAAGGGTTACTGTAAATGGCTGGAGGCCAGCATACTGGAGGAGCTGAAGCTACAACCCAGCGAGGAGAAACTGCATTAACCTCTGTCAGCAACACTCCTTGCATCCAGTTGGACACTAAGAAAGTCTCAACATGAGAGTAAAAACTGAAACCTGAAGGAAAGTGTACCATAAGCCAACCATGAAAAATATCTAAAACCAAGCCCAGACAGGATCCTAAGGATAGGAAGAATTCCATCTTTGGATCTGGTTAAGTTATAAAAAACGGGAAAAACCTTAGACATTTCAAAGACCTGCCCTAATAACGCATAAAACCAAGCTCATATAAATACAAAGTGATTAAATAGCAATTGCTCTGCCTATGAGAATAAAAGTCAATAACCTTTAAAAGAAGATAGAATCGAAAATCTTTACAGCATATCAACAATAGCCACATGTAACAAAATTTTCTTAGATGTAAAAATATTTAATAACTAAACAAAACAAGAAAATATTACCCGCAGAATAAGAATAAAGTTGTAAATAACCACAAACCTCTAGACGCCCCAAATGTTGAGTTGAGTAGCCAAAGATTTTAAAGGTAGAAAAGACATATCCAAATAAGCTAATAACAATAGGTTAAATGAAAATATTACCTGATGAGTTAACAGATAAGAGACTCTCATCAAATAAATGGAAACTATTAAAAATACAAAGTTGAAATTCTAGAACTGAAATGCAGAATAATTAAAACAACATTTGGTTAAATAGACTTACCAGCAGATTATAAATAATAGTGAAAAAAAGTCAGTGAACATGAAGGCAGATCTTAGTAATAATCTAATCTGAATAACAAAATAAAAGAGATATGGAAAATGAATAGAGATGCAGAGACTTGTGGAAGAATAACAAAGAATCTACCATGTCTGTAACAGTTTAAGAAGAAAATAATTAAAATGTATAAAATAATTCTTTTTCAAATTTGATGAAAAGTATTGATTTAAACGGATAAAGCTTAGAGAACCCAAAGCAGAAATTTTCTAATCCTGAAACATAAGCTTTGCTGGTCCTTGGCCCTAACAAAACTCTTTGGGAAACAATGCCAAAATTAGGAACACCCCTGCCTTCCCCTGCCAACCTTTGACTTCTGCACATTCTCAACAAAATTCCTTAATATTTTCATATGATTTGGAATTTGTCTTATACCCTGACATGTGAGAGCAGGAGATCTAGATGAAAATCATCCTGCATGAAAAGTGAAGATCCAGGTGACATTTACTTTGCTCAGTAACAACAAATACCACATACCTCGTTATGATTTGCTTAGTGTAAGGGATCAATAAAGTGTAAAGGAAAGCTTATAAAATCTAAAGGGAAGATAATTACTGGTACTGGGAAATAAGGAGAGAAACTAGGCTTTTTATATGGAATTTCCTACAACTCAACTGAAGAGAGGTGGCATAACTACCTTGATGTCTATTGTAGGAATGACAAAGAATATGAAGAAAACAGAAGGAAAGGAGGAAAGGAAAAATGCAACTGAAACAAAGCAAACATTTACCTTCTTTAACCTTCCTGTTGGGATACAAATAAGTAAAGAGATAATAATTTGGTGGGGAGCAATCAAAAGAGGCTTTTAAAAAGATGACTTCAGATCTAATTCAGGGACCAGCAAACCATCATCTATGGGCTAAATCCAGTGCATTGCCTATTTTTATAATTAAAGTTTTATTTAACAGAGCCATACTCTCGTTTGTATATTGTGTATGGCTGCTTTCCTATTCAGGTTCACCTCCTCCTCCTCCCCCCATTAGAAGGTGAGTAGGACTCTTGCTGAGGGTATTTAAGGCAGAAGTTGGGAGTTATAAGACCACACTGGCAGGAGAAGCCCACAGAAGGATTCAGCTTATGCTGCCTCCTCTGGGCTGATCCAGTTTTGATCTCCAGCTTCCTGTGAGAGCCCACGAAAGAGATTCTTACCCTCACGTTTACCTTCTTAAAAAGTGCTTTACCATGAGAATTCATCATAAACTTCACCTTCTCAAAGAAGCCTGCAAAACTGGGTTAGGTGCCTCTATTTACAATAAGTGGGCTAATGCTATAGGCGTTACAAAGAAACTCAAAAATTGCATATAAATATATTTTTAAGAAAATACTGACTTTTCTATATAGAATTGAAAACTTATAACAGAGAATGTTTGGATCACAAAGCCCAGAATATTTATTATTTGTCCTTTTCTAAAAAACACTAGAGGCCCGGTGCATGAATTCAGGCATGGGTGGGATCCCCCGGGGTGTCCTGTGGGGATCAGGCCCCAGCTCATGCCCCCAGCCTCCAAGCCCCACAGCCCCACCTGGCACCCTGCTGTGGATTGGTGCCGCCCCCTCACCTGTTCCACCATCCTGCCTGCAGGGCAATCGATCGGAGCCTGGCCCCCTGCCCGGCTCCCTCAGCGCCTGGGAGCCAGGTGGCAGCCCCAACCCCTGTCACCACTGCTGGTTGCCATCTGCAGGGTGATTGGTTGGGGTGATTGGGCCCCTGCTCACACCCACCTTGGCCTGGTGCCACCCACTCACCTGCTCCACCATCCTGCTACGGTCTCACTCTTATCAGGGCTCATCAGGGCCAGCAGCACCTCCATTGCCTCCCGCTGCCAGCACAGCATCGCCAACGCCCACCATGTTCCACACCGTCCCCTGGTGGTCAGCACACGTCATAGCGAGCGGTCGAACTCCTGGTTGAACAATTTGCATATTAGGCTTTTATTACACAGGATTTGCCCACTGCTAGTGGAAGTTCTAAAATATGTAAGAGACATTGAATTGTAAAAAATAGAGTGGTATCTGCAAATAAGCCAAGGAAATGAAATGGGAAAATCTTATAGTTTATGGAAGAAAAACAATTGGCATTAAAAAATATAAAAATTACTTTGAAAATAAAAAGGAGAAAGATAAAGGAAGAAGTTATAGAGAATGTTGAAATTCAGAAAACATGAGACCTAAATTATAAACTACACAGTACATTATCATTTATTCTTGATAAGCCTGGCAAACTCTATTAATAAAAGAAATTTTCAAGTGACAAACAAAAGTAAACTATTAGGTACAACAATTCATATTCTAAATTAGTTTTTCTTACATCTATGATTAAAAACCAATGACCTTTTATGTTCTTCTTAAAAATAATACTTATATTTTAATTATAAAATAAAATAATTTGCTAAAGACATGAGTATAATTGAAGTGGGCTGTGTTAAATTTATTATTTAAACATATTTTGTATGATTTTGCATATTCTGATACTGTATCTTAGCCTCTTGAGGATCTATCTTCTTGTAAACTAGTATTATGAGAAATAATATTTCATCTGTCCTGAAATGGAATATATGCTCTCATAGTTGATAAAACCCTCATTAATTAAGAAAAACATGATGGAGGAGGGAAATAAAATGTAAATTAAACCCCTTATAAATTTTGTTGATCAACCTTAATATTGTATAGTCTGACAAATGATTATATCCAGAATCCTGATTTCATGGCATAGTTATTTGTGAGAGGTTGGTAAAAATTGGAAGAATCACTTTTACTGGCTATTTGGGAGATGAAAACATTGATTGATGTTCTGAATCAAATACTAGAACTGGCCGTAACCGGTTTGGCTCAGTGGATAGAGCGTCGGCCTGCGGACTGAAAGGTCCCAGGTTCGATTCCGGTCAAGGGCATGTACCTTTGTTGCGGGCACATCCCCAGTAGGAGGTGTGCAGGAGGCAGCTGATTGATGTTTCTCTCTCATCGATGTTTCTAACTCTCTATCCCTCTTCCCTCCTCTCTGTAAAAAATCAATAAAATATATTTAAAAAAAAAAATACTAGAACTGAGTTATTCATAAACTTTCGAAATTGTTAGTTAAATTTTCAGTGCTTGAACACAGAATATTAGATCTCAGATGGTATTCTTTCTGACAGAAAGAGATCAAATAGTCTCACTATTTCCTGCCAATGAATTTTGCCTAAAAATCTTGATTCTTGATTTTTTTTTTAAATCTTAGAGTTCAGTCTTTTCCTTTAATGCCAAACTGAGGACTTGAAACTAAATGTTACTTTTAAGCATCATTTGTCAGTAAGCAAATCCTTCTGCTACATTCAGAGTCAAACGCAGGACTGACATGGGAACTGCAAGAGAGCATTTGATGACATTCATTGCAAGTGGAAACCAGCACTTAGAGATTCTCATGAATGGACAATCAGGAAGTACCTTCTAAATAGTGGCATGCATTCAAAATGTATGTATGTTTGCTTATCGTTTGTAAACAATGACTGACCAGGGAGAAAGACAATTTCCACCAAAAACCAAGTGTTACATTTCAGTTAACAGTGTTTGAAATCTTCAGCTTTACTATTATGGTTTCTCAGCAGTTGTAACACATTTTGGCATGAGAAAATCAAGTTCACATGTATTTCTTGAGATCCAGAAAACAACTTAGATGTCATTTGGCAACACGTTTTGCTGGGGACAAGAGCCAATACGTTTCTAGATGATATATTTTAAAGCAGCATGGTATGAAGTATTGAATACAAGTTCAACATTATCAGTGGGCACACAAAAGGCATTTAAGGGGCTGAAGCTGTCTCTGTTCTTTTCTCCCTACAGACTTTAATGAGCGAAATTTGGTTATGTTAACCTTTCATTTTTAAGTTATCATTCACCTTTTAATGATGTTTATATAACTCTAAATTCCCTCTAGTGAATATATGTTTTTCCTCTGTGTTGACATAACCTTTAATACAGTTTCACTTCTGAGCATAGTCTACAATAACTATGTTGTCCTTTGAAGAAAATATTCTGCCAGAATCTGGAATGTTTCTTGGGAATTACACTGTTTATAATGTTCAGCAATGGGGCATGTGCATTGATAGTATGTAGTCAGTCTATTCCTCCTTAAGAATTCTGGAAATTAAAGAAATCAGTTATCAAGACTCTGCCACATTCTTTTGGCTCCATGCAGTAGGAGTTTCCAATATTAGAGCAATAGCTGTGTGGAAACAATGGGATAAGCTCCCCTATCTTCAATCACTTCTCTTTACCACCACCATCCCCCTCACCGTCAGGGCCACCATCACCTCTGCTCCCACCATTATCTCGCCACCATCATCATCATCACCTCACAGTCACCACACATACAACCTCTCAGGCTTTCCAACAAGAATACTCCTCACTTCCACTATCAGGAAAATTAGTTTCATAACAAGGAACAAAGAAAGATAAAATTATTTGTATTACTGGTGGAATATATGCATTGGTCATATGGTATTCAGAGAAAATAATAAAACCCATTGGAGAAGCAACTGAAGCTGGCTAACATATTAATTTGAAAAGAGTATTTGACTTCATTATATCTCAGTATTTTTCTAAAACATCTAACTCTACAAGTAAGTATTAGGTTAAAACCATTCGGGACTTAAATGCATTTTAAAATAAATTCTACTTGGGGCTTCTATAATAAATGACTTAGAACAATGATTAGTTTATGTCTAGAGTTCAATTCTATGACTAAAAGGATAAAGGATGACTCCAAAGAAAAGATCAATGTTCCATATTGAAGAGACATGGTTGGATTTTTTTTTTTTTTTTGGTTTTGTTTTTTGGGTCTTTTTTTTCTACTAATGATGACAGATATTCATAAAGAAGAGAAATGATGCCATCCCATTAGATATCTCACTGGCATAGTACTTCAACTAAAGATCCTGGCTGTTCCATACAGTGGCACAATAATACAGATTTTCTGCATAATCTAAGAATGAAATCTTGTCATTTTCAACAATGTGGATGGACCTCGAGGCTAGTATGCTAAGTGAAATAAGTCAGACAGAGAGAGACAAACACTGCCTGATTTATCTTCTATTTAGAATCTTTTTTTTCCTCCTGCAAAAAAAGTGATTTTTCTTAAATGTATTCATTTCTTCTTTTTTAAATTTTGACACTATTACAGATGCTTCCATTTTCTATATCTTTTCCCCCCTTCACCCAGCCCCTTGCCCCACCCCAGGCCTTCACCCCATTACTGTCTGTGTCCATGGGCTATGCATATATGCATATAGTTCTTTGGTTAATCTAAAAAACATAACAGCGAAACAAATGAAGCAAAACCTATAGATGAAGAAAACAGATTGGTGGTTGCCAGAGATGAGCAGGTATATGGATAGGCAAAATGGGTAAAAAGGTCAAGAGTACAAACTTCCATTTATAAAATAAACTAGAGACCCATGCATGAAATCCGTGCCGGTCCCTAGGCTTTGCCGGTGATCAGGGCCAATCGGGACCTCCCTTACCCCGGCTGCGGCTGCTGGTCAGGGCTTCCTTCTCCCAGCTGCTGGCTGCTGGCCAGGGCCTTCCTTCATTCCGTGCCACCGCCTGGTGGTCAGCACACATCATAGCGAGCGGTCGAACTCCTGGTCTCCCAGCCAAACTCCTGATGGGACAATTTGCATATCAGCCCTTTATTATATAGGATAAGACATGGGGATGTAATGTACACAGATACATACATGTATACACATATACATACATATATACTAGAAGAATCTTTTTTTCTTTTCTTTTTATTGTGGAAATCATTTCACAATATATGTAAATTAAAGCATCATGTTGAACACTTTAAGTTTATGAAGTAATGTATGCCAATTATTCCTCAATAAAACTGAAAAAAGTACAATACCATGAAAAACAAGAATAACATTGGAAATCTATGCTTGTTCATTAAATGCCAGGAATTTTAATGAACTGCCTCAGAGCTATATACAAACAAAGGAACAGTGGATCTTTGGAAAAATAGATTATCTCCTTCATTTGAAAAACAGAGGAAGTTAGAATCCTGGGAAAATAGGAGGTATTTTACTAAGTTTCAGTATCATTTCAAAATTCCAGAAGAGAATGAAAAAAAATCTGCAAGGCTAATTATTGCAAAGCTTCCTAATAACAAATTTGGTATAGTACTTAAAAAAAATCTTAACATAGGACTCAGCAATCACATAACTAGTATTTGCACAAGAGAAAAAGTATATCCACACAAAATCTAATTGTGATTTTTATAGCAGTTTTATTCATTACTTCAGAAAACTAGAAACAACTCACATATTCATGAGCTGATGAATGGATAAATGAATGGTGGTATATTTACCTAATGGAATACTAGTCAGCAATATCAATCTGTTGATGCATACAACAAGATAGATCTATCTTAAAAGCATTATTCTAAGTGAAAGAAACTGTACACAAAAGGCTAAATACTATATGATTCCATCTATATGACAATCTGAAAAAATGCAAAAGTCTAGGCTACTTTAAGTTCTAATTTTGAGATTATGCTTTAATTTTCTTTAAGAGACAGATTTCAATATTTTTAAGTAAACATTGGTAAAAATCAGTGAAAGATGCCTTCTCTATATAGAATACACTAAAACACATAGAAGTATTAATAAAAGAGAACTAATGAGATTCCCCAAATCTAAAAAAAATAATTGTTATATTTAATAAAGAAGAGACGTTTTGCATATGTAAGTGCAATTATTTTATATGTAAAATAAATGTGTCAACTCCAAAATGATTACCAAATAATTTTCTAATTATGAGACCTTTAAAAAAATCAAGCATAAACATCAAACATACCTCATTAACAGTAACTCTAAATTGAAATGAGAGAATATATCAATGTGCCATGCTGAGAAGATAAAGATCATGTTATCTCTGAATTTTTTATATTCTCCAAAGGTCAAAGCTACTGCATCATAAAAATTGTAATGTCACAAAGATGATAAGTTGTATGCTTTTTATTCAAGTTTTGCACATATATTATTGGAAACCTTAAATTGCTGAAACATGACTTGTCAAAATCAGGTCATGTTAGTTGTGATCTCGACACTATTAAAATCAATTATCAGTGATTATAATGTAAAATTAATTATGACACTAGTTGTGCATGCCCCCACAATTGACAGAGAATTACATTCACCACTCTTGATATGTTAAGAGGAGAGATGAAATGAACACACAGAAAAAACAAACAAACAAGAACTTATAGACACAGACAACCTATGGTGGTTATCAGAGAGAAAGGGGGTAGGGTGTTGGAGGGTTAGTAAAGGGTAAAGGGGGTTAAATATATGGTGACAGAATTTGATTTTTTTATCCTCACCTGAGGGTTCGTGTGTTGATTTTAGAGAAAGAGGAAGGCAGAGAGAGAGACAGCAATGTGAGAAACATCAAACAGTTGCCTCCCATACACACTCCCACTGGAACCTGAAAACTAGGTAGTGCCCTGATCAGAATTTGAGCTCACAACCTTTGGTGGATGGGATGATGCTCCAACCAACGGACCCACCAGACCAGAAGATGACTTGACTATGGGTGGTGGGCACACAATGCAATATACAGATCATGTATCATAGAAGTGTACTCTTGAAACCTATGTATAATCTCATTAACCAATGTCACCCCGATAAAATTAATAAAAAAATAACATTTTTAGCTGTAAAAATTTTATTTTAAATATTTGGCTTTTACTGAGTTTTTCCTCTTTCTTTGAAATGTGCCTAATCAAGGTGGCCTTCCCCAAAATGTAGATTTTTATTTAAAATATGATGGAATTTTACTTATATTTATTTTAAGCAAAATCATTGAGAAATTCCTACTTAAATTATCTTTTATCTGTTTTTGTCTAGAAAAGATTAACTTCAATATTAATGGTAATAGCTACTATTTACTGAGGACCTAGACTCACTCTATATGATATCCTTTCAGTCTCATAACATCAGCATAAAGTGTACACTATTACTTCCCTTGCACCAATAAAGTAGTAGCTGACATTTTTTAAAAGCTCTGTACTTTATTTTTAATATATTTTTATTGATTTGAGAGAGGCAGGGAAAGGGAGAGATAGAAACACCTATAATAATAAAAGGGTAATATGGTAATTAGACCGGACAGCCCAAAGACTTTCCGGACATCCTTCCGGACAAAGCCAGGGCGGTGGGGCCTAGGCGGGGCCAGCTGCTATGGAGGCGGGGGCTGAGGCAGCCGGGGCTGTGAGTGGGACCCTCTGGCCTTGGTGAGCCCAGGGCCCCACCCCAGCACCAGCCGCCAACCCAGCACAGGGTTCCCAGATCCCACAATGCAGCCCCCGCCTGCTGACCCTGCCAGGCCCAGCGCCACCCTGCACCCCAGCCCTGAGTTGTTCCTGCGTGCGGAGTGACTCTCCCTGGCCCCGCGCCAGGCCACGCACCCACCAGGCAGGGGGGCAGCGTGCTCTGCTCCTGTGGCAGCTCTCCTGATGTCCAGGTGGAGAACCGAGGAGGACGCAGAGCTGGTGATAATAATAGCTCCTGTTTACCGTTCCCTTTTGACTTCACCACCTTCTGACTGCAAGTTGCTTGACCTTTCTGAATCTCAAATGCTGCCTCTGAAAAATAAGGATAACCATGGTGGCGACTTCACGGGACTGACACGAGGATGAACGCAGGCAAAGGGTTCAACACAGACAGAGCCTGGCACAGTGTGAGCGCTTGATAAACAGGAGCTATTATTATCACCAGCTCTGCGTCCTCCTCAGTTCTCCACCTGGACATCAGGAGAGCTGCCACAGGAGCAGAGCACGCTGTCCCCCTGCCTGGTGGGTGCGTGGCCTGGCGGGGGTCCAGGAAGGGTCCCTCTGCACACAGGAACAACTCAGGGCTGGGGTGTAGGGTGGTGCTGGGCCGGGCGGGGTCAGCAGAGGTGGGGGCTGCACTGTGGAACCTGGGAACCTGCAGTAAAAAGGAAGGAACTCCTACCATTTGCAACAGCATGGATGGAGCTGGAGAGCATTATGCTAAGTGAAATAAGTCAGTCAGAGAAAGATAAATACCACACGATTTCACTCATTTGTGGACTATAATGAACAACATAAACTGATGAACAAAAACAGATCTAGAGACAGAGAAGCATCGATCAGATGCTCAAACCTCAGAGGGAAGGGAGGGGAGGGTGGGGGTAAGGGGGAGAGATCAACCAAAGGACTTGTATGCATGCATATAAGCATAAGTGATGGATGCAGACAACAGGGGGTGATGGTGAGAGCAAGACTGGGGGGATGAGGGGACAAAGGGGAGATAAAGGCACATTTGTAATATCTTAATCAATAAAAAATTCAAAAAAAAGGGAGCCAGAATTTTCTTGACACCATACCTGAACATAAAGCTGTGACACCCACTGAGGCCTTGCCGATGTCAATAAATTCTCCCCAATAGAAATAAAACAGCGGTAAAGAAGAAGGGGAGAGTGTGGGTGAGAAGTGAGCAGGAAGCACTGGTGGGGCACAGTATTTACTGCAGACTCCCTAGATAGCAGGACACTTGCCGGTGGTCAGTCAGATCAGTGCCCCAGAGGCCATCGAGGATCATGAGTAGGAAGGTTACCATCCAGAAACCCTCTCATAGGTCATTGTTTAAAGCAGAGATTTTAATTTATTGTAGCTGCTAACTATTGCACAGCTGACTGGAGATGCCCTCAGTAATTAAAACTAAAGGTGTTGAAATCAAAATTTATTCTTTCATCCCCTTTATTGACCTTTGAAGAACTTTCACTGGGACAAAAAAGAACCCTCTGCAAGCCAGCCCATGCACATGCGCATTGAAGTCTGGATACAGCTCCACGTCATCCACCCCAGGGATCCGCACCACCATCTACTGGTTTGCTTCAGCCAGAAACCTCAAGATCATCTTTGACTACACTTTCGCATGACTTTAGGTGAATATAAATGTTTACAATTTTTATTATGGAAAATTTAAAAATATAGATGAAAGGAGAAAGAACAGTGTAATGAACCCTACTCATATACCCATCACTCAGTTCCAACAATTATCAACTCCTGGCCAAGCGTTTATTATTATTTGACAAATATCTATGATATATGAGTTATGTACCAAGTTCCAAAGTAGGCCTTAGGGATCCAAAGATGTATCAGATTTGACTGTAATCCAACCTGGAGGATATGACATCTGGCCTTGGTCCTTGATAAGTGAATAAGAGTTACCCAGAAAAAGAAAGTTGTCCTTATTCATTCCTTCTCTTTCAACAAATAATTATTATGTGTGAGGCACTGTCCTTGGTGCTAGGGACACATAAAGAAACAAGATTGCGTTTCCACCTTCTTGAAGCTTGAATAATGGGAAAGAGACATTAAACATGAGATTAGAAATGTGATGAGTATCTTTTCTTAAAATATATTTTTATTGTTGATAGTATTACAGATATCTCCCATTCCCCCCCGCCCCCTTACTTCCCTCCTCCTAGCTCCTACCCACCCACACCCAAGTCTTTACTTCTCTATTGCCCATGTCCTTGGGCTATGGCATATCTATACCAATAAAAGGGTAATATGCTAATTAGACTGGGAGACCTTTCGGGAGACCTTCTGGACAAAGCCATGGTGGCGGGGCCAAGGCAGAGGCAGTTAGGAGCAATCAGGCCAGGAGGGGAGGGCAGTTGGGGGTGATCAGGCCAGTTGGGGTAAAGTTGGGGATGAGCAGGCTGACAGGGGGTCCAGTTGAGGGCAATCAGGCCGGCAAGAGAGGGCAGTTGGGGGCAAGCAGGTTGGCAGGCAAAGTGGTTATGTGCGATCAGGCAGGCAGGCAGGTGAGTGGTTAGAAGCCAGCAGTCCCAGATTGCGAGAGGGATGTCTGACTTCCCACAGGGATCAGGCCTAAACCGGCAGTCAGACATCCCCTGAGGGGTCTTAGATTGGAGAGGGTTCGGTCCAGGCTGAGGGACAACCCCCCCCCCCCACACACAAATTTCATGCACCGGGCCACTAGTCCTATATAATAAAAGGGTATCATGCAAATGGACCAAATGGAAGAATGACCGGTCACTATGACACACACTGACCACCAGGGGGAAGACACTCAATGCAGGAGCTTCCCCCAGTCCACAGGCCCTGATTGCCTGATTGGGCCTGCCAGCCAACTTCTCAGTCCCTTCCCCCCAGCCAGCAGGCTCCAATTACCCGATGGCAAAAGGGGAACTGGGTGGGTGGTGGTGGGTGGCAGGGCCAGCTGCCGGCAGCCGGGGAAGATGGACCTGATCTCAGGCCTGGCCTTGGGACCATACCTGTGCATGAATTTTGTGCACCAAGCCTCTAGTCTATATATATATAAAAGGCTAATATGCTAAATGTCCAACTGTCTGACTGGTCGCCATGATGCACACTGACCACTACGGGACAGATGTTCAACACAGGAGCTGCTGAGCTGCAGTGACTTGCCAGCAGCAGTTCTCAGATGACACACCCCGAAACCAGAGAGGAGGGAGCCCAATTCCTCACGGGGCTGCGTGATTCCACCTTCAGCCGTGGGTTATGTTGTTGCTGGAACAGTGTCGGCCCCAAATCTGGTTTACTGCACACTTGCATTTGCATTCCACACCCTGTATGACAGCAACTTTGAAGAATGCCCTTTTCCACTCCGGGACCCCTTGGGGGATGTCAGAGAGCTGATTTTGGCCTAATCCCCACAGATCAGGCCAAGGGACTCCACCCGCCAGAAGGACCCCGCTCACTCCGCAGACCCTGGGAGGGACCGTGGGAAATTAGCTCAAGGGCATGTCTGGCCTGTCTCACCCAGTCCCACCCCACCAGCCACCATCTAATTAATTTCCTTTCAATGTGCATGAGTCTGTGTACCATGTCACTAGTCAATGATAAGAGAGAATCATTGGTTGGCTGACTCCTATACACCCCTACTGGGGATCAAGCCCGCAACCCAGGCATGTGCCCTTGACTGGAGTCGAACCAGGGACCCTTCAGTCCAAAGGCCAACCTCTATCCACTGAGCAAAATTCTGTAGGGTAAAAGCTCTGTAGTCTACATGAATTAACAACATTAATGCCTACCAGAAACAATAAATCCCCCAGAGTAGAAATGAGAATTGTTAGTTGTTACTATGAACTAGAGTTTATTCCTATTTTATGGAAAAGATAATCAAAACACACAGATATATTAAGTAACTTGCCCACTATCACATAGCTACTAGCGTAGGTTAAGCCATGCTATCTCATCCCACTGTTGCAATTTTAGTCACTATTCTGCCTGATGTTCTAAGCAAGAAGCAAATTCTTCAATGTCACTCAAAGGAACAGACTTAAAATTTGACTCCTCAACTGAAATCTTTCACTACCCTTATTTCCTCATATGTACATTTCATCTTCATGATGTGTACGTATTCACTCTAACACATTTTTATTAGAATGTTCAGTGGATCATAAAAAACCGTGTAACACATTTAGTATTTTTGTCTTTAATCCTAGAGTGTTCATAACATTTATAAATAAAACCCTAATATGCAAATAGACTTAATATCCAAAATAAGCCCTGATAGCCCGATCCCGGCTCTGATTGCTCAGCACCATCAGTGGATGTGAGGGGCAGCTGCTGGCCCTGATCTGCCCTCAGGGCTTCTCCACCTCCCCCTGCTCCTGAGGGGCGATCAGGGCCAGCAGCTGCCACTCACACCCACTGCTGGCACCAGCCCTGCTTGCACCCACAGCTGGTGCCAGAGCCACACCTCCCACCTGCTGCCAGCTCCCAGCACTGGCCCCAATTGCACTGTCAGCGGTTGCAAGCAGTGGCTCCCAGATCCAATCAACCCTGAGGGCTTCTCCACCTCCTCCTGTTACTGAGAGGTGATCAGGGCAGCAGCCACCGCTCACACCAACTGATGGCGCCGGCCCTGCTTGTATCCGCTACAGGCACCAGCCCCAATCACTTGGCGCTGTCAATGGGTAGGAGCGGCAGTGGCAGGAGAGGGGCTGCCGGCAGAGAGGGAACTGGGGGGCTGAGGCAGGAGGGGCCAGGAGGGATGCGGAGGATGGGCCGAGACCCGCCCCTGTGCCCACCGCAGCCTCGCAGCCCACAGTTTCTTTCAAGGTGCACGAATTCATGCACTGGGATCCTAGTAACATAGAAAATATATATGTACACTTATCCATTGCATCTATTCTTATACAGCAATATGCAATCAAAGGAATTTTTATTTTATTTTATTTGTATTTATTTATTTTTAATATATTTTATTGATTTTTTACAAAGAGGAAGGAGGAGGGATAGAGAGTTAGAAACATTGATGAGAGAGAAACACCGATCAGCTGCCTCCTGCACACTTCCCACTGGGGATGTGCCCATAACCAAGGTACATGCCCTTGACCAGAATCAAACCTGGGACCTTTCAGTTCACAGGCCGACACTCTATCCACTGAGCCAAACCAGTTAGGGCTCAAAGGAATTTTTATTGATAAATAATCACTTAAGGTTTTGATAGATTTGTTGACATTGTGAATGATATATAATGCCATAATATAATCTCAATACATATAATTATCATGATTATGTTGATACAAGGATACTAAATCGTTAAAGATCATAGTTATTACCTAACAGATGTGATATCATTAGCTTAAAATATCAGCTGTTTATAATCTCAATTGGATTACATTTGATAGATTTTTTTGTCAAAGAACAATTTTGTGACATGTGGTTTTTCTAGAGACGTCAGATACTCCCATATTACATAAGTACAGGTGCTACTTATTTAGTTACTGGATGCTTTCTGTTTAAAACATGGTCTTTTTACTTCCTCCTTTAGTAGATTCCTTGAAAATACCAGAAGGGTACATGTACCTGTCTTTTTTCATAGTTAATATTTTTGTCCTTTTGCATACTTGCATATTGACATATTTATAATTGTTATTGCACATATAACTTCTTTTTTTAATATTTTTTTATTGATTAAGATATTACATATGTGTACCCTCTACCCCCCCCCCCCCCCCGCTCATCCCCTCACCCCCCCCGTTGTTCGTGTCCATTGGTTAGGCCTATATGCTTGCATATAAGTCCTTTGGTTGATCCTTCCCCCTTGCCCCCACCCTCCCCTACCTTCCCTCCAAGGCCCGACAGTCCAGTCAAAGCCTCTCCGTCTCTGGATCAGTCCTTGTTCATCAGTTTATGTTGTTCATTATATTCCAAAAATAAGTGAGATCTTGTGGTATTTATCCGCTCTCTAGTTCCATCGATGCTGTGGCAAATGGTAAGAGTTCCTTTTTCTTCTTCCTCTTCTTAAAGAATACCTTTCAGCATTTCATATAATGCTGGTTTGGTGGTGATGAACTCCTTTAGCTTTTTCTTATCCGTGAAGCTCTTTATCTGACCTTCCATTCTGAATGAGAGCTTTGCTGGATAAAGTAATCTTGGTTGCAGGTTCTTGCTATTCATCTCTTTGAATATTTCTTGCCACTCTCTTCTGGCCTGCATGGTTTCTGTTGAGAAATCAGCTGACAGTCGGATGGGTACTCCCTTGTAGGTAACTGACTGTCTTTCTCTTGCTGCTTTTAAGATTCTCTCTTTATCTTTTGCTCTTGGCATTTTAATTATGATATGTCTTGGTGTTGTCCTCTTTGGATTCCTTTTGTTTGGGGTTCTCTGCGCTTCCTGGACTTGTAAGTCCATTTCTTTCACCAGGTGGGGGAAGTTTTCTGTTATTATTTCTTCAAATAGGTTTTCAATATCTTGCCCTCTCTCTCCTTCTGGTACCCCTATAATTCTGATGTTGGTACGCTTGAAGTTGTCCCAGAGGTTCCTTACACTATCTTCATATTTTTTGAATCTCTTTTCTTTTTTCTTTTTCGGTTGGGTATTTTTTGTTTCTTTGTATTTCAAATCTTTGACTTGATTCTTGGGATCCTCTTGTCTGCTGTTGGATCTCTGTAAATTATTCTTTATTTCAGTCAGTGTATGCTTAATTTCTAGTTGGTCCTTTTTCATGTCCTCCATGGTCTCACTATACTCCTTGAGGGATTCATTAAATTTATCAGCAGTTTCCATAAAATTCTTGACAAACCTTATAAACGTGGCCTTGAACTCTATATCCAGTCGTCTGTCCTCCTCCGTTTCTGCCAATTGTGACCTGTTTCTTTGTCTCCGCATTTTGGCTGCTTCCCTGTGTTGATAGAGTGGCCCTGCATGCCAGGTGTCCTGTAGGGCCCAGTGGCTCAGCCTCCCCAGTTACCTGGGGTGGACACTCTTGGTGCACTCTTGGTGCCTTGGTTGTTGTAGGATCACTGGGAGGAATTGACCTCCAGGCCAATTGGCTGTGGGAAGCAGCTGTGTCTGAAGTGGGAGAATGGTCCCCCTCTGACCACTGGGTACAGTGGCTCCTGGATCTAAGGAGGTGCTAATTCAGCCCCTGCCTGAGGCCACACAGCCGGAGCCAACATGAAGAGGCTCAGCTGTGAAGCAATGCAAGCCGCTGCGGGGCCTTGGGCCTTCTCTTGGAAGTTCCGGGTCTGCTTGGCTGGGCTGTAGTTAGGTACATTCATATGCAAAAGCCTCTGCTGCAGCCTGGGTGGGGCGGGGTCTCAGGGAGTCAAAAGGGCGAGAAAGAAGCTATGGCTGATTCTCCGCTCCTGGAGTCGCGCGTCTCAGTGTCCTGGTAAGGGCTGCAAGCACCTCTGAGGGAAATCCGCCCTCAAGTTCACCTGCTGCCGCCTGACAGAGCAGCCTCTCCCCGTATGAGACCTGGGTCCCCAGAGACTTCCCAGAACTGGAGTTCAGAGCAGTCGGGAGCTTGTGATTCAAAAAGACAGCCGGGTCCTCAGGTGCCACCCCCTTTCCGCGCGCATGAGCCGCCGTACCTCTGCACTCAGCCTCCGCAGCTCCTCTGGCTCTCAGCATGCTTTTCTTTTCTTCTAGTTGTAGAAATTACACTCAGCCAGCCTTCCTGTTGTTCTGGGCGGTGTTTGCTCCGTCCTTTGGGATATTTCTCAATTGTTGTGGGAGGCGACTATTTCCCGGTGTTTATCTATGTCGCCATCTTAGTTTCTCCCATATAACTTCTTTTTAAATCATAGAAAACATTAGCTTCAAATAAAATGTGATATTTAAAACTTTAATAAAACATTTTTTCAGTAAATTCTTAGAGTTACAAGGACAGAGGAACTCATAGGCCGTAGGTAACAATCATCCAACTTAGACTAGCATCATCTGAGCCATATCCTTGCAACATAGCTCTTTAGTGTTTAATATCTCAATAAAGGCAATATTTTCCACCTTTGTACCTCACTGGCTATTTAAAATGCTTTATTACACTGAGCTTATTGTCTTAGTTCTCACTTTTAAAATTATCTATATTTAAAAAACATATTTAACATAAAATTATTACTTTTTTCTGTAATAAATTTTAGTCGTCCTCTTAATAGCTTGGAAAAAATGAATCTTTTTTCCTAATTAAAAATAACGATATTTGCTAATATCCAAATATTTAACAAACTCTCCAATGTTCTGCAGTAAAACTCAACTACCCAAGAGAATTGAAGTAATTTACAATGACTACGTTTTATTGTTTTGTCCTTACCTTTTATATTTTATTTTTTTTGCAAGAAGAGCAAACTCAACTCAAGCTGATTTAAATACAAGTAATCACTCGGTTTGTGTAATGGCAAACGCAAGCAAATCATCTGATTTAGAAACTCTAATATCATCAGGACCTATTTCTCATGCTTAGTAGATATCGCATTGTGTTTGCCTTATCCTCAGAATCCGTGTGGGGAACTCCTCATCAACCAGGAAGAGTTCTTTGGGGTTTTTTTTGTTTTTTTTTTCTTGTTTTGCTTTGTTTTTCCTTTTTTTTGTGCCAACTTCAAGTAAATGAGAAAACATCTCTTTTTAAGATAATCCTGTTAGGCTTGATTTGAGGCAGCTGCTCATGTTCATTCAGCAGTGGCTAGAAAAATGTGGTGCTGTGAATAATCTACATCTTAGCATATTGCCTGGAACATTCTAAGAACTCGACGTATGCTCATTATTTGCATTATCCAGCAATCATAGTGTCTATGCTATCCCTCAAATGGGAAACAAATAAATTAACAAAACTTTACTACAGCAAGGTTGCGGATACTGTTACTGAGAAAATGGTCACAGGAATGGGTCACAGCCTCAAACCTCAAGTGGCCACCATTCCACCCTCACATTCAGATTAGTTTTCATTTTTCTCTCACCAGCAGTGTTCTACTTTTTCCAATGTGGAGATATGTTTACATTTGCCTCTGCTAACTGTTTTTGTCTGTGAATCCATTCTTTGTTTTTGTGAGACTAAGAACTCGGACCCAAATACCACATTTTGGTGTCACATTGACATTGACTCATACAATTTTATAAAGAGAAGAGTAATCACCAGAAAACACTTGCATTCTTTTCTTTTTTAAAAAAATATATTTTATTGATTTTTTACAGAGAGGAAGGGAGAGAGATAGAGAGTTAGAAACATCGATGAGAGAGAAACATTGATCAGCTGCCTCCGGCACATCTCCTACTGGGGATGTGCCCGGAACCCAGGTACATGCCCTTGACCGGAATCGAACCTGGGACCTTTCAGTCCACAGGCTGACGCTCTATCCACTGAGCCAAACCGGTTTCAGCAACTTGCATTCTTGATGCTAAAGTAAATTGCTTCAATTTTTTTATTACTAATAATATATCTGCTAAGATGAGATTGGTGGTGGTGGGGAGTGTTTGTTTGCTATTGTTCTTATTGTAGTTTCCCTTGATCATTTTCTCTCTATATATTTTTATTGTTGTTGTTAATCGTCACCTGATGGTATTTTTCCATTGTCTTTCTTTTTGAGAGAATGGAAGGGTGGAGAAGAGACAGAGAGAGAGAAAACCATCAATGTGGAGAGACACACTGATTGGTTGTCTCTCACACGGGCCTTGATCAGGGCCAGGGATCGAGCCTGCAACACAGGTACGTGCCCTTGACCAGAATTGAACCTGGGACCCTTCAGTTTGAGACTGATGCTCTATCCACTGAGCCAAACCTGCTAAGGCTTCTATATTTTTTAATGAACCAATATTTGTGTTTTATTAAATGCTCTCACTGCATTTGCTGATGAAATAAGTAAGATGATGGTAGCTTCTAGATTTGATATCATGTAAATAACTAAATATCACTAGTTAATAATTGAGGTGTACTATAGGAAAAAAATTGATCAGCTTTAAACATCCTTGAACCTTCTGAATGCATCTAGTTAAAACTTGGACTCACCTTCGGCAGGTTTTCCTTCACCTTCCTAAAGCCACCTCTCATCCAGGTCTAAGCATTCTCCCTCAGGAAGTGATATATTTAGTTTTGAAACACTTGTGTTTTTGAGATTTTGTAGCTTTTTAAACATATTAATAAGAAAAGCTTGAGCATATGCTTTACTAAGTCTGTTTTTCAGTTAAAGTTTTAATTAAGCTAGATTATAAAATATGCAGGGAAATTTGTCAAATTTTCTGAGAAACAAAAAGAAATGGACAGTGGTGTGTGTTCCAATTTTGGTTACTAGCTGATTTGAAAATGGCACTTTTAGGAATGTCTTATTTCCTTTCCTCTTCTCAATAAATAAAGCAATTTCATGGTATCTGAAAATGTTAGAAATGCCCTCATAAGTTCTAAACATTATAGAGCCCTAAAGCATATATTGTTTCATATCGAATGAGAAGGCTTGTTCCCATGTCTCTCCATACCCCACATAATCATAAGGCTTCTGATATGGTCATAAAAATGTATTTATACAAAATATATTCAGAGACCCATATCCAGTGATTTAAATATTTCCGAGGAGCAAATACTATAGTATATGTGGTCTTTCTAAATGGATTTCTTAATTCTCTGAATGGATAAGCTCATGTTTATGGAGGATAAAAACGTGTCCCTAAATAATTTTCACTAATGAAGAGATTGGTAAGATTTTTATAACCAGTGAGACTCCTCAAAGAACATGAAACTCCATCCACAATATTAAAACAGCAGTGAAATCCTCTAACCAGTTTGATATTTACACAGTTCATTTTGTTTTTTATTAGAATATCTAAATTCCCATGTCCATTAGATGGAAGTAAAGTCTTAACAAGTATTTGTTTACTATGCTTATATATCTCTTTATATAGGTCATTTTAATAGTTTTGCTTTTAATATCAATAAATGTAGGGTTAAAAAAATAAAATAAATGTAGGGTTGGTGTCTGGAAACAGAATGATAACTTCACTGTAGACTAAAGATGTTTAACACCATCGCATCACTGCTTGCAGGAAGACATGCTGAGCATTGTCCTGCCATATGTTAAATACAACTGTTAATTAAATGCAAACAGTATATGCATATAATCATACACCTCTACAGGGTTCATAGTTAAGTTCACTTAGCTTGTTATTAAACCTTTTAGCTGTTGCCAGTTGAGAAACATGTAATGGCAGAATATTACAATATTCTCAAAAGATTATTTATTCTCTTTCAGAAAGACTGCACCTCAATTCCCAGTTACTCTTCTAGCTTGAGCTTTTTCTCTATACACATATATGTTTCAATCAAGGCTGAATGACCGCCAAACCAGTATAACTTCTCAATAAAGGTGACATTAAGAATTTTTGTGGTTTGTGCCTTTGAACAAAGTAACATATAAGCTCCCACCCAATGCCTACGTTCATAGTTCTTTATTCATATTCTTCTTTTGTGTCAGTGACTTTTAGATGGAAAAATATCACTTCAGCTTTAAGCTTTGCTCTTTTAGTGCTTGCAAATTGTATTTTTTTCGTAACACCTACTAACACATAAATGTGATGTTATTATGACACATGAGAAACAGAAAAAGAATGAGTGGGAGAATAGGATATTGGATACCTTGAGGGTAGAATACATATATTGTTGATTTTTTACACAAATGAATGAATTTTATTTTAAATAGGTATGGTGTCCTATTTTACTTTTTCCCAAGGTTTGATGATTTCCTACACTCTATGCAATCTATAATCATAAAAGGGTAATATGCTAATTAGACCAGATAGCCAAATGACCTTCTGGACGTCATTCCAGACGAAGCTGCGGTGGCGGGGGCCAAGGCAGAGGCAGTTAGGGGGTGATCAGGCAGGCAGGCGAGCAGTTAGGGGCAATCAGGTAGACAGGCAAGTGGTTGGGGCGATCTCTGGTAGGCAGAGTGGCTAGGGGCAATGAGGCAGGCAGGAGAGTGGTTAGGGGTGATGAGGCAGGCAGGCAGAGGGGTTAGGGGTGATCAGGCAGACATGCAAGTAGTTAGGAGCCAGTGGTCCCAGATTGCAAGAGGGATCCTGGATTTCAAGAGTGTGCAGGCTGGGCTGAGAGACCACCCCCACCCCCCCCGCACGAATTTCGTGCACCAGGCTGCTAGTTCTATATAATAAAAGGCTAATATGCAAATCAACCAAACAGCAGCACGACCTGTCACTATGATGCACACTGACCCCAGAGAGCAGACACTCAATGCAGGAGCTGTCCTCTGGTGGTCAGTGCGCTCCCACAGGGGGAGCACTGCTCAGCCAGAAGCTGGTCTCATGGCTGGCAAGCGCAGTGGTGGTGGTGGGAACCTCTCCCGCCTCTGCAGCAGTGCTAAGGATGTCCAACTGCCGGCTTAGGCAAGAAGCAGGACCAAGCCATCAGTCAAACTTCCCCCAAGGGCTCCTGGACTGTGAGAAGGCTCAGGCTGGGCTGAGGAACACCCCCTGCAAGTGCACAAATTTCATGCACCGGGCCTCTATATAATCTTAAAAGGCAAAGGCAGAGTCTTGTCAACCACATTACTCCTTGAATAATATAATACTTAGTTTCTTGTAATTTACGTGTCAGTAAGGACTGATTCGTTAAAATGCATGCAGGTAAATGTTTGTATTCTTTCATCATAAAGTTCATAGTTGCTTAATTTTATTTTCTTCTGTAAAATACCCATAACATCTCAACAGCTATGGCAAGCAAAGATTCAAATGTTCACTTTCTTTAGATCTCTAAACAAACAAAAGGTCTGTATCCATGACAGTCAAGCCAGTAAGAACCATCAATATGTGAACCATCAGTATGACATGCAGTTGCTGAGAATTTATGAATGTGTAAATGTAAGTCCATTATGTGTTGCTGAATTTGTTTATGATTTACTTGAACAAAAGCACTAGGTATGTTCAACCCCAAGAATGACACTGGCTGGAATTAAAGATTTCTATTTTTTTTTATTTGATTATCATTTTAAGGAAAGGGGGTTTGAGGGATTTATTTTGGTTTTCAGATTTTTGATGGAAAAGAAGGGAGTTGGAGGTAACAAATCCTTTAAATACGTTGTCAAAAATATGGTAAGAATTAAGCTCTTGTAATCCTGTTTCTAAGGAGGGAAAGCATGAGGGACTAAATCTGAATTATAGGAACACTTCAAAAAAAATAGGCAAAACTTTCTGTGCCTTAGCTGCTTCCATGACTCTCATTTGGTCACTCTTAAAATGTTTTACATTGAGCTGGTCTAGTCTAACTCTAGCTAATTCTCTGGTAAGTTTGAGTGCTAAGTAATGCCTACTTGTACTCTTCTATATAATAAATGCATTTTATTTTTTAAGAAACTTCCTTTTTTTGTTTGTATATGTCTTTATAATAGTCCTACTTCCTTAGTTATTCATCTAGGAACTTTGACCAAACTATGTATACAAAGATCAGGAAATACTTATAAAATAATAAAGACTATGAGAAGAGGCCAAACTAGTTTTATTTATTCTCATCATTTATATAAAATTATCTATGCTAATTTATTTGGATCCCAAACTTAAAAAGCCATGAAAGACTCTGTGTTACCTATTGCATTTAAACAGATAAAAGTTTCCTCTAAAATTCAAGGCTACATGTTCACTTAGCTCAAACTTCTATTCTGTTTTCATTTTCTCTACTCCTGTATGTATAGCCCATATTCCAACCAAACTGGATTAAAAATTTATAAATCTACCTCCTAGGTCCAAGGCAGTGACTGAAACGCAGTGATAAATATTAAACACATGAGGAACTTATACATCAGATGGAACAGAACTTGGTGTAGCAGAACCAGTTGTCTTTATTTCTTTTTAATAAAAATTTTTCCAGACAATTGATTTAAAATTTTCATGTAGTAACTTCCAGTTGGCCTTAGGATAATGGCTGTTGCTTAAATGTAAATCTTCTTTTTACATTCTTTCTCAAAATGTACACATTTTAATGAGATATGCAAATAAAATCACACACAATTCACCTTTCCCCTATTCCAAGGAGAAAGACAAGTGAACCTTAAAAGACTTGTAAGTAGAAAAATAAGCACAGAACACTAGCATGTATATCAATAGAGCTTATGCAGTCACTTAATGAATACAAGACTTGCAAAGGAGAGAGAGGGTGAATGAAAGACTGTGCCACAAAAAAGAGGATCATGGAACCTAAGACCCAACTAAGACAGGGATTAGCTTCCAAAAAGAAAAAGTTTGCCATGAGGTACTAAATACTGAATACAGGTGAAACTTGTAACAGACAACATTGACTACAGGAAGATAATCAAATGTGAAGGACTAAGCAGAGATCTCAGAGAGGCATCAGATTGGGAGAGGGACATAGAGAAATGAAGGTATCTTTTTTGGTGATAAAAAAAAAAATGCATTCCACAAACCTACTATGAAGGGAAGAAAACTGTAACATAGCACTCCAAAAAAACTGGATACAATCCTAAAAATAATAAAGATGAAGAAAATATCTTGAACTAGATATTTCAAAAAAAATGTGAATGAATGAAATCAAGGGATAAATAAAATATTATTTCCTCAAACTAAGGTAGACAATTAAAATAAATAAATAAAGCCATTTGGTAATGGCAAATAAAATACAAGCTGTCCAAACTGGAATATATTTAAATAAAATTTATTAAAGATCATTGAAGAAAGAATATAAAAATTCAAAAGAAAATAATTTAAAAGAGCGGAAAATTGAATAAGTCAGGCTAAGAAAATCAAGCAGACATTTAATTAGAGACACTGAAGCAGGATAAGAAAAAAAATAAATAAATAACCAGAAATAATATTTAAGCTACAATAACATTAAGCTACAACTCAAAATAAGAGAAAAAATAAATCTACATATTAAAAATATCTCATCATGTCCCTGAACTAATTGACCCAAAACAATCAACTATATGTCTTATAATCAATTTGGACTTTAAAGGCAGAGAAAATATTTCTTCAAGTCCTTTAAGAATTAAAGATAAAATTTTTAAGATAGAACATATATAAGATTAGAATAATAATTCTTAAAACCAACAATTCAAAAACTTAGAAGAAAACCAGCATTTTCAAAAAACTCAAGGTTTAAGTGTAAGAAAAGCATTTTATATATTGAGTATATTTTAGACTACAGAAAATTTTTAAATATATAAAAATTCAAGACATATTGTACTACAGAATCTTTCCTGAAAAATGTGTTGTAGAATGAACTTCATCCAACTAAGAGAAGTATGAGTGAGAGAGCATTAACACATTTAATTATAGACTGTGGATTAAAACAATGTTGGAACAGAGCTGGAAGAATAATATGTAAATAGAATGATAAATAGGAAGAATAAAAACAAGAAAAGGGGGAGAGTAAGGACAAAATATAATAGATTTACTGATGTTTAAAAATATGTAAAAGTCTAAGAAAGATAGGAGGTTAGGGTACTAAAATTATATAAATGCAAAGGTACAAAAAGACAAACTTTCCTTAATATCAAAAGATATCAAATTTTTATGAACTGATAAGAAATGATATCCTGCTAAGACACTAAGTGAGGTGAGAGAAGCAAAGTAAAAAAGAATATTAAATACACACACACGCGCACACACACACACACGTATATGCTAATTTTTCTGAATAAATGAAGAGAAAACCAGAAAATATATGTATCTGCTTAATTTTGTGAAGAGAAACACAGGAAGAATAAATAAACTTTAAGTTAATCCAGCCTGTTTGTCTACACAGAGTGGGGATAGTAGAATGGGATGGAAGAAGTAGAAAGAACCTGCAGTTCTCTGAATATATCTTTTTGTATAAATTTAACTTTAGAATCGAATGTCCTACACATTTAAAATATAAAACAAAAATTTTAAAGATGAAGAAAACTACAAAATCGGATACAAACAGAAACATATGGATGCAACTGTATTTCATATATAACATAACCATATAGAAGAAAAAAAGTACTAATTTATGTAACATTTGGAGAGAGACAAACCTCTTACCTGCAGTCTAAAGGGAGAAAAGCTAAAAATCTTCAACTGTACAAATGTGTGGTGTGTGTGTGTGTGTTTAGTGTTATTGGTATAGCAATTCTGAAATTATATCATATACAATTCTTAATGTTGTTGGATAACAGCATTCTTAAAATGGAAAAAATGTAGATACAAAATGGAATGAAAGTAAAAGAAGCAAAATGGAATGAAAGTAAAAGAAGAAATTTGTTAGTGGGTATAAAAATACAAATTATTAGTAGAAAGCTATGAATAATAAACACCAAGCTCTGTCCTTTAAAACGTCTAGAAGCAATATTTGCTATTGGATTGGGGGTAAGAGAAAGATCTCTGTGTTAGAGTTCTAAATAAGTGTTAGACTCATAATATCAGCATTCTAGGAACCTCAAAACTGGTATAGCCACTATGGAAAACAGTATAGAGGCTCCTCAAAATATTAAGAATTGAGTTACCATGTAACCTAGCAATCCCTCTTCTGGGTATCTAGCCCAAAATTTGAAAACATTTATTTGCAAAGATATATGCATCCCTGTGTTCATTGCAGCATTATTCATGGTGGCCAAGACACGGAAATTAACGGGTGTCCTTCACTAGATTGGATAAAGATGTAGTATACCTGTACACATAATGGAATATTATTCAGCCATAAGAAAAGATGAAACACTGCCATTTGCAACAACTTGCATGGATCTTCAGAATATCATGCTAAGTAAAATAAGTCAGAAAGAAAAAGTTAAGATCCATATGATTTTACTCATATGCAGGACATAAAATTGAAAGCAACAAATAAACAAACAAGAAAAGCAAACAAACAACTCAGACACAGACAATGGTATGGTAATTGCCAGAAGGAAGGGAGATGGGAGGGATAGTAAAGAGTAAACCTTTAAATATACAATGACCATAAAAGATTTGACTTTGGGTGGTGGGTGCACAAGGCAATACATAGAATTGTGCACTTGAAAACCATATAACCTGTTTAATCAATGTCACCCCAATAAATTTAATTTTAAAAAGAAGCTCAAGATTATAATAAACTCAGGCAAGAAATACTAAGAAATTCTAAAACTAGACATTGAAACATTTATGAGAAACAGATTTTTACTTTCTTCTTCTATAAATTAGACTATCTATATATATAAAAAACCAGCGGCTGGAATGCACTAACGACCGAACAACCGGTCACTATGATGCAAACTGTGGCCAGCGAACTGGCCTGATAGGTGCATGGGGCCGGCTGGCCAACTTTCTGTGGCCCCTCCCCCAAGTCAGCTCCACCTCTGACCAGTCCCCCCACTATAATCAGGGGCAGGGCCAACCAGCCAACCACCCATGGCCACTCCCCCAGGCCACTGGCCCACAGCCGCTCCCTGTGGCCAGCCTCACCCCCTAACAGCCCCCACCACCCCGATCGTCCTGCAGCCCCTCCCCCAAAGCCAGCTCCGCCCCAGATCACCCCCCCACACACACACACCAATCTGGGGTGGGACTGGCTGGCCAACTTCCCATGGCCCCTCCCCTGGCTGCTGACCCCCAATCAGCCCCCCACCCCAATCGGGGGACAGGGCCCACCAGCCAATCACCCTCAGCCCCTCCCTAAGCTGGCCTGGCCCTGATCATGCCCCAATTGGGGCATGCCTGCTGGCCGACCACCTGCCATCTCTTCCTCCTGACAGGCCCGGCCCCAATCTACCCCAATTGGGGCTGGGCTGGCCAGAGCCCACCCATGCATGAATTTGTGCACTGGGCCTCTAGTTTTATATAATTCATAGAAGTGGAATCATAAAGTGTAACCAACCATCATGTTACACTTAGCATCATGTCTTTAGGATTTCCTTCTTTCTACAGGTGGAATATATTCCACTATACATATCTACCACATTTAAAAAAAAATATTTTCATCTGTCAATGGACATTTGGGTAATTACCTATCTGCAAAATTGTGACTAATGTGCAATGCACATGTTAGTGCAGGTTTTTCAAGATAGTGATTTTATTTTCTTTGGATACATACACAGAAATGGAATGGCTGGATCATATACAGTATATGCTAGTTCTATTTTCCATCTTTTGAGGAACCTCTATATCCTATTTAATAAAAGACAAAAAGGGTAATTGACCATACCATCCCTACACTTCCCATTGGCTAATCAGGGCAATATGCAAATTAACCACCAACAAAGATGGTGGTTAATTTGCATATCTAGGCTCCAAGCGGTGGAGCGAAGCCAAACGGCCCTGAAGCCAGCCGAGCAGTGAGGCCTCACGGCCCCGAGATCAGTGGAGTCTCGAGGCCTCATGGCCCTGGGATAAGCGGAGCCGTGAGGCCTGATGGCTGGGCGGGCGGCGGGTGGGGAGGAAGCTCTGGCTGGAGCCCAGCCAGAGCGAAGGCCTGGGTCCTGGGTGCGAGAGGAAAGCTGGTGCCAGCAGCCAAGGGAAGGAAAGGCCTATTGCATGAATCTCTTCGTGCTTCTATAAGGGCTGTACCAGTTTATATTCCCACTAACAGTAAACAAAGGATCTCTCTTCTCCATATTATTGTTAACACTTGTTATCCCTTCATCTTTTTGATGACATGTTCTGACAGTTGTAGGGTGATAATTTATAGTGTTTTTAATTTGTATTTCCCCTGATTATTAGAAATGTTGACCATTTTTTCATGTCCCTTTTGGCCATTTGTATGTCTTCCTTGCAAAAGTGTCTAGTTTATCTCTCATTTTTTTAATGGGATCATTTATATTTGCTATTCAGTTGTATGAGTTCTTTATATATTTCTGGATTTTAACCCCTTATCAGATATATGATTTGTGCATATTTTCTCCCATTCCATAGGTTGACTTTTCATTTTGTTAATGGTTCCCATTGCTGTGCAGCTGATTTTCATTTTGATGTAGTCCACTTGTTTATTTTTGCTCTTATTGTCTTTGCTTTTTGAATCAAATAAAAAAAAAATATTTCCAAGACTAATGACAAGGAGCTTAGTCCCTATGATTTCTTCTAGGGGTTTTAGGGCTTTAGGTCTTATGTTCAACTCTAATCTATTTTGTGTTGTTTTTTATGTGTGATGTAAGATAGTGGTCCAGTTTCATTCTTTTTTTCTGAAATCTTCCCTCATTCCTTTCCTTCCTCCACCAACATTTTAAACAAGCAAAAAAAAAAAACAAATGGAATAATGTTTAAGACACTACAATTGGTATTTTTATTATGTGGTTATACAGGTAACACCAACAGTCTGAATCATATGGTTGGAATTAGAGTAGGAATGTACTTCTGGTCTGATTTAATTTTTTCTTTAGCAACACTGTGGGAAGGAATTGGTAGTCTTAAAGCATTAGTATAGCTTATGCCTCAGTTTGACTATATAAAGTGTTGATAAACTCACAGATTATTTTTTTTGCAAGATACTGCATTCCTTAATTTGTCCTACAGTAGTGATTTTTTTTTTTGCTTTCCAAACCAGTGTTTCATTTTAACCATGTAGTAATTATTTATTATTCTATTGTGTTTTACATTATTCCGTTTATTTTCCCATACCATATTTTCTTTAGATTGAATATAAAAAACTAACTGCATTGGGTGTGGGTTATACATTCATACTTTTATTTGGATGAATTCAGGAGTTCTAGATTATTTTGTTCATGTGATTCTAAAAATCATAAATGTACACTTAACATGGTATTATTTAAAGACGTCAGTGAGAAAATTTCAGATTCAGAAAAGGTCATTCTCTGAGGTGATATTGTTGTGCCCAGATTTCAAGATTCCCAAGAACCCCCACAGGGAGCCAGAGAGTTCGATGCAAAAGCAAAGAGTCATTTATTTTCAAACCTAGGTTTGGCTCCCCTGCCACACTCACCGATGCAACGGTAAGCTCCAGTGGCCGAGAGAGAGAGAGAGGCCTGATGGGACAGGGGGTTTTAAAGGGGGGTGGAGTGAGGGCAGGAGAGGGGACTGTGGGCCCCACCGATTGGCCAGGCACGAGTCGGTACAGGATGTGGTCATAGTGATGGCGTGCACTTCCCTTGATTATTATTGGTTAGTCCAGAGAAATCCTGGGTGTGGCTAGCAGCGATGTCTTCCGGGAAGAAGCACATGGCACTGTCCCAAAATGGAGGACCCAAGGCAAGATGGAGGGAGCAGTCCTAGCCCCCACCCCCTCAGGGCGAGCTGAGCCCGGGCTCCAGGGGCCAGTCCGGTTGCTGGGGGTCCAGCAGATCGACCAGTTCCAGCCCAGGCAGGAAGTCCATGTCCTCCATCTCGTTCCCGGGGGGCGCTGGCGATCGCCTCCTCCTCCATCTCCTTGGGCGAGGGCACACGCCCCACCCTGCCGCCGCTGCCGCCGGGGGCAGTGGGCGGGTGGCAGCCTGCGCCGGGTTCCCGCCATGGGCTGGGGAGTTGGTGCCCGAGGCCGCCAGCAGCGTGGTCAGGCCCCGCGACGACTCGCCCTTTCAATATTGCATGGGCAGAGTTACAACCTCTGTCCACATATTGACTTCTTTGAAAGCTGGATAATGCTACTTATCTGTCTTTTCCTGAGTTGCTTTCACATATTCAGTGATATGTTAATGTTATCAGCCTAATAAGATGATATTTAAAATTCTACATAAAACAATTATAAAGAATAGAACATATTCATAGTAAAAAAATTAAGGATCATTATTTTTTTTGAATATTAATTTTCCTCTTATTATTAACATTAATTTTATTTTTGATTTTAGTTTTTGCTTTGTTCTCTCTTCCAGTTTTTTTCTATTGAAATCTTTTGAGGTTGCAGTTTCTATTTGTACACCTACAGTTTACTGAATATTTATTAAACTCCTGCTACTATGCAGAAATCTTTACTTAATGCATGTGATAAACTACTTATAACAATCTTGGACTATAAGTATTATTATCCCAATTTTACAATGTAGGTAATGAGATGCATGGAATTCTTTTATTATCACACTAGAGGCCCAGTGCATGAAATTTGTGAACGAGTAAGGTACCTAGGCCAGGCCGGTAATCATGGCCATTCTGTGGGGTGACCGGCGGGGCGATCAGGAGGCCCCAGCTGGCACCCACCTTGGATAGACTGGGGCCTGCAGGCTGGGGGCAGCTCCTGCATTGAGCATCTGCCCCCTGGTAGTCAGTGCACATCATAGTGACCGGTCATTCCGACGGTCGTTCCGCTGTTTAGTCAATTTGCATATTAGATTTTTATTATATAGCATGTTGAGTAAGAACTTTATGTATGAGAACATGGACACTGGACTTTTGAAAAGATTCAGTAGACTGCTTTTCTCTATTCTTCTTGCTAAATATGGCTAAAAACTCTGGATATTTTATATATAACAAGCATAAATAAGACTTAGAAGCTTAGAAAGAATGAATAGGTACCTTAAGACACATTCAAAAAAATTCTAATGAGTGTCCTGGATTTTCCTTTTGCCTCAGATATCTAGACCAGGTATTCAAAAAACAGGCAACCTAGAAATGTCAGTCTAGATTTAAAAAAAACAACAACACACACACACACACACACACACACACACAAAGAAAAATCCAATTTGCTAACAAAAGATCCAATAAAGGGGCTGCCTGGTAGATGGAAAAGTTTAAAAAAAATAATTACTCCAACCAAAAACTCCTGAGAAAACTATGGCCCTCTTCAGAGGTTTGTCAGAAAAGGTTAAATGGGAAACCAGGATTTTCATCTTTGCTGGACTATAGGAAGCATCCCAAATGGTAGCCAGCATGGCATCCAAGAAGGCTGAGTCAGGCACCAGACTGTTCATCTCTATCCAGTAAAAAGAAAGCCCCATCGTATATGGTATCCATGGAATCCACTTGGGAAGCCTGGGTTTTCACAAGCATGTGGCAGTAATGAAGTACTCCTCCCTCCCCTGCCGGGATGATGTCAGAAAAGCCTAATTTAGGAGCATGTTCTCCTAGTAGTAATGAGGCAGTGACATTTCTTCTTCCAGAGTTGTCAGAGGAATCCTGTTAAAACAGAAGATTCAAATAAGATCCAAAGCTTATAATGTAATACTCAAAATTTTCAGGGTTCAATAAAAAATTCTTTATTAAAACCAGAAAAATCTCAACTGGAGTGTGAAAAGATAATCAACAGATGCCAACTCCAAGATCACGCACTCTCTGAATGACATAGAGAAAAGAAACTTGGAATAAACCAAGTTTGGGACATGTGGGTCCATAGCAAAAGATTTAATACCCCTGCCATCAAACTCTCAAAGAAGAATATGGGTAGGGATAGGTGTTATTGAAGGGTGGAGTAAAAATATGGATGATTTTTTTTGTATGTCTTTTTTTTAAAAAATTTGGCAAAAGAAATAACCTACAGATTCAAGAAGCTAATTGAGTCCAAAGAAGAAAAACCCAAGAAATACATGCCAAGACACATCATTATCACATTTCTAAAAACTCAAAGAAACATGTTGAAAGCATCCACAGAGAAATAAAGCATTACCTAGAGCAAAAAACAAATCAAATGACAGCTGAGTTCTCATCAGAAACCAGAAAGGTCAAACAGAAGGACGCTAATTTTTGCAAGTCATATATATATATATATATATATATATATATATATATATATATAATATATAGGTATATATTATATATATATAATATATAGGTATATATTATATATATATATATATAATATATAGGTATATATTTAATAAATATATATCTAAATAAATATATAGACATATATTTCTATATCTGCTAAAATATCATCCAAGAAAGAAGGGGGAATCAACATGTTCTCAGATGAAGTAAGAGTAAGAGAATTTGTTGTCAACAGACCTAACCTAAAAGATTAGCCAAACCATTTTCCTAAGCAGAGAGGAAAAAATAAAAGAAGAAATCTTGGTCCATCAAGAAGGAAGACCAATGCAAAGAGCAAATATATACATAAATATACTGTCCACTGCTGAAGTTTATAAACTGTTTGGCAATTGAAATAATAGTGCTAACAGTCTCTGATATAGTTCTCCAAGTATGTTGAGGAAACATGTAAGACAATTATATTATTAGCTAGAAGCCCAGTGCATGAAATTCGTGCACTAGGGGGGAGGTGTCCCTCAGCCCAACCTGCACCATCTCCAATCTGGGACCCTCGAGGGATGTCCGACAACCCATTTAGGCCCAATCCCTCAGGACATCCCTCTCACAATCCAGGACTGCTGGCTCCCAACCACTCACTTGCCTGCCTGTCTGATTGCCCCTAACTGCTTCTGCCTGCCAGCCTGATCATCCCCTAACTACTCCCCTGCCAGCCTGATAGACGCCTACTGTTCCCCTGGTGGCCTGATCACCCCCAGCTGCCCTCCCTTGCTGGCCTGGTCACCCCCAACTGCCCTCCTCTGCAGGCCATCTTGTGGTGGCAATCTTGTGGCCACATGGGGGTGACCATCTTTGACCACATAGGGGCGCCATCTTGTGTGTTGGATGATGGTCAATTTGCATACTGATAATGACTAATTATCATGTCAGGGCTAATTAGCATATCCCTCTCTTATTGTGCTGGAGTGATGGTCAATTTGCATACTGGTTGTGACTAATTAGCATATCTGGTTGTAGACCAATTTTCATATTACCCTTTTATTAGTATAGATGGGAGAAGGTGAAGGAACATAAGGAAAGGTAAGATTTCCACACTTAACTGGAACTAATAAAATGCTGACACCAGTAGAGGGTGATAAAATATGTCCCTGATATGGATGTTTGATGGACCACCCTTTGAGATGAATGAGCTAAATTGTTTATTTGTTTGTTCTAATTATTATAAATAGTAAGCAATAAGTGGTCCCTGTTTTTCTTAGTTACCTCTTCTGATTAACATATATTTGAACCAGGTGTTTGATAGTTCTAATTCTAAATATTAAATTTAAACTTATGGTGCTCACAAAAATAATAATTGTATTTTGGCCCAAATTAAAACAAATAGTAATCAGATGAGTTAAGATTTGAAGCATAAACTCTATGACTCGTAACTATAGTATAACATTTAAAAAACAAGTGCACTAGAATGAAATATATCTATAATAATTAGTTAATGAATAAGAAATATAAGAAGGGACAAATAGTAAGCTTAAAAAGATAAAAGAGTAGAATAAAAGGGTAGATTTCTTTGTGTTATGTGATCAACATTAACATGCAATTCTACTGAAACTGGGTGTCCAGTTAAGAACAGTATTTGTCAAAGTGTGGTCCCTAAAGAAACAGCTATTATATGACCTAGAAATGTGCTTAAAATGCCAATACTAAGCCTGAACCCACAGCCAGCTGAATCAGAAACTCTGGGAATGGAGCCTTCAAATCTGTTTTAACAAACCCTCTATGTAATAATTGTACATGCTAAAATTTGAAAACCATTGGTGTACAGTACCGGCTTCTCATTGCTCAATTCCTACCAGATGATGGCATTAATTTCTACATGCAGTTCTAAAACTAATCTTATCAAGGAAAGAGACATGAGATATATCCAATAATAAATCTTATTGTTTGGACCTGATATGTGATTTATCTTTCATGGGCACTGAACAGTCACCTATCCACTAACTCATTCCTTGTTGGTGAGCTTCACCCACAACCACCTTCCTTAATGCTTTGGCTTTGCCCTACTAATAAGATCTATCTTAACTTCTCTACTGGCACTTGGTTTTTCCTCCAAACTTTCTTGAAATACTATTATTTCTTTGAATTCAGCCTCCTTGACTGATACTTTGTTTGATACTCTGTCAAGACCCGTCCAATCTTGGAAACTGGGTAGATTGCTGCCTTTTATTAATTGACAATTATAAAGCAGTCATTCAGTTTACAGAAATAAACAAAATATTAAAGTTTTATATGGTCATAGGTTTAATAATCTAGAATAAATGACAAATATTGATTAAATAATTTTATGTGTGAATTATTATAAATAAAACGTTTATGAGATAGGAATATGACCTAGGACAGTGATGGTGAACCTTTGAGCTTGGCGTGTCAGCATTTTGAAAAATCCTAACTTAACTCTGGTGCCGTGTCATATATAGAAATTTTTTGATATTTGCAACCATAGCAAAACAAAGATTTATATTTTTGATATAAATCTGGCAACTATTTATGTAAAAGATGGGCAAGAAGTGATCTCAGAAAGAAAAATAAAGTGAATCACTTATTTTGAAATTGGCTGGGTGATGTCTTTGTAACTCAATTACTAAGAGCAAATATCATGTTAACACAGTTGAAATAATAAGGGAAGGGATATTTTACACTGTGGGTCTTTCCCTAAAGACACTGTTTCCTATGCTCACTGGCTCATTCCTAATAGACATTCAGTCAACTGCAGTGCATCGCATTGTCTATAGGTATTCCTTTCTCTGAGCCTACAAAGCCCAAATATGCAATAAACTGCATAAGGAAGTGAAGCAGGGGATCCCTCGGGGGTGAGGACGACGGGGCCCCAATGCGCTAGGGCGTCTGCATGCACGACCCCGGGGACCAGGTTCATTGACGCAGATCCGTTTAATTGAGGAACTACAGGGGTATATATAGCATGAGGGGACCAATCAGAGGGAGACACATTGCTATAGGCGACCAATCAGAGGGAGACACGTTGCTATAGGCGACCAATCAGAGGGAGACACATTGCTATAGGCGACCAATGGCTGAAAGGCTGGGGTACTATGCATGTGGCTCTAGGAGTTAGTTCAGGCGGGCATTGCTACTTCCTGGTGTGCCAAGGAAGCATGTCATGGTGGAGTGTGCTCACACCATTGCAACAGCCACAGCGCTGAGACATACTTCCTGAGCTCTACTACAAGGAAGTAGATATGAAAGTCATTAAAAATATAAATGGAGTACTTTGAATATGGCACTATAATCAGAAAGTGACATCTCTGTTTTTAGGCTTAGATGAAGCCCCAAAGAAGATGAAGATAGCCATAAGTTTATGGAATGTTGCAGGGAGCTTTTTTTGTAAATTTTCAACATATAGTTTTTTATCTGCTATTTCAGGTGGTAGAGCTATAACCTAACACACTATTTCATTTCTGTTGCTTAACTTAAAGAGCGTGAAGGTGAATTCCCCTGAAACACTTGTTTGCTTTAGTTGTTCTGTATCCACAACATTATCAAGACTGAAAACTAACCTAGATATGCTTAAATCATCTCACATAAAGACTTCTTATATATTCAATTTTGCTTAAATCCGACAGCTTTATACAATAATTCTCATCTAACTGTGGTAGAAAATTATACATTAATGCTACATAATGAGTTTATAGTTAAATACCTTTCACAAAGGCAATATTTCCATGTGATTAAATTAGAGATCAGATAACATACTTATGCAGTATTTGCCCCATAGCAATATAAAGCTCAAAATCAATGGCATTATTTTACAGACTTATCCCATTCTACATGCAAAATGAACACAAAATAAATAGGTAAACCAAATATAAAATGTAAGACATGAAAAATTTATCACTTGAAAACATAAACAGAAAGAGCAAAATAAAGAGAAACATGTGATAGCAATAGAAGTATATAATCAATATATAAATCTGAAACTTTACATTTTCAATAAGAATTTTAGATGGGTTTTGTTAAGGTATCAATGCTCTAAAATGGTAAGTCTAAATTGTATAATCATTTCCATTAATATACATTGCTACTTCAGGCTAAAGATCGCATTCATTTACTTTCCCCCCCCCCTAAAAATGTCAGTATTGTTTCATTCAAACAAAATCAAAGCATTAGCTCAACAACTAAAGCTACATCTGGCCAATTTACTTGATGGCAGAATAAAGTAGGTGCAGTTTATTTATAGATTTGAAAGTGATCAATTAGCCTCTGAAAAATTGACTATCCAGTCATGTTAGTTCATTATTGTGATTGTCAAACACTATGCACTAAGTATTGGTTGAGACATTGTACCAGGGGTGGAGGCAACTGTAAACTATTTTAGTGTTATCAATGCCTCAGTTGAGTCAGAACTTCTTTAGAACATATATAAGCTGATGCTACAGGTATTAGAAAAAGCTCTTTAAAAGTTTTATTTGCCTTGCATCTTCAGAAGCTGGACAAGGGTAGGATCTGTGTTACATAGACAAGAAACAAATATATTTGGAAACATCAATGTTCTTTAATTTCGGAACACATTTCACATTAAGAATTGCCAAGTTGAAGATTGCGATTCTTAAACTTTTATTTCCTCTCTGTCCTTGGCAAATTAGACTGAGATGAGTAAATACATCCTGGAATATTGCATGCCATTTCCCCCTTTTTATGGCTTGTTACTTATCATCTTCATCCACAATAATTACTTTTCAGTTTTAATAAAGTTTACTTTAAGGTTCCTATGAGAAACAGTATCTGTTAAATCTGTTTATTTTTAGCCTGTTTCATCTAGGCTTGGATTATCCATAGAAAGAAAACATTAATCACACTTCCCAATCTTAGCCTCATGGTTCTCAGATAAGACTTCAAGCGAAGATAAGTAAGTATATTCTATGCTACTTTCTCAAACTCATGTAAGTTTTGGAATTTGAAAATTAAAAGCATATTTTCCATTTCCCAGAATTACAGATTTGAAAAAAAAAATGCTTCATTTTAGAACATTTCATTCAATGACTGCCTATTTTTTCTTGGGATAATTTACAATTTACATTCCTGGAGATATTTGGTAGAGAAATCATTTAGCAAACTTTGTACTGGGAACTTTACTAGATGTTATACATTTACGTGAGAGATACTATTGTTCTATCAAGGAGGATACTGTCCACTAAGAAGGTTTAAATGCTAAGATGGAGATAAGCATAGCATGTAGACTAAACAGGAAACTTTATCTCATCTCGTAGGGCAAGCAGAATCAGAAAAAAAAAAATATTCAGAATGAGGCACTATCTGAGATTTATTGGCATGATCAAAGAAAAAATAATGCATTGAGTACTTGCTGCAATCTTCTACCTTTGTACAAAACCACTGAGTTAAAAAATGATATAGCAGTTTAATTAATGCAGATCCACACTCAGCTATGGACATAAAATCTAGCAAATCTGAGCTTAGAAAACTCAAGAAGAAACTTAAATAGGTACACAACCATGCATGGAAAAGGGTCAACGACAAGTTAGAGTTGAGCACTTTAAGTACTATTCTTTCCCTTTCCCTCTCATTGCTTTGTATTAACCAGGGTCTGTGGATACAATTTGGAAAGTTTCTGTAGTTAGCCAAAGGTAAAAGGCATTTTTTTTCCATTAAATATGAGTATTCAGCTTACTAGTATATTTTCCAGTCTGGAGAAGACCAAATGGTGATGGTGGAGGGAAGCATTTGTGAATAGATACATGAAAAGTCATAAACATGAATCAGAAGCACTGGCACCTTCTCCCAATCTCCAACACTATAGGTGTTTACACTTCCTGATACAGGAGTAACAACAAGAGAGGCAACAGCAGTAGGTTAGGAAGGCTGAACAGAATATATCAACAGGTGCAGACCTGCTAGCTAGTGTCTGCCCATTGGTTATGGCCCAAATTATGTAGTCCTACCAACTGTGACATAAGTTGACTCTCCCTGTCTGAGTACAATACCTGAAATATGATAAACAACAACAACAACAAAAAGAACAACTGAGCTGGAGTGTGGTGAGGGATTTTATTCTAGGATAAATAATCAGTGATCTAGCCTAGAAGAATGGTATTAGTAGCAATTTTGAAATATAAAAAAAATTATTCCTATCCACCAAGTCAACCAGAGAAATATAATCAACAAATGTTTTGTGTCAGGCCCAGAGATGGCTGATATTATATGAGAAAATAGCAGAAAATCAATAATACAAAAATTGAAATAGAAAATATGGTCCATTTAATTGTATTTCTAATGAAAAATTTTTAAGAGCGAGGGGAAAAGATATGATACATTAAAAATTAAAATAAAATATAAAGAAAAGTCCTAAAAAATCAATAATTACATTACATATAGAATAACTATGATGATTAAAAGATAAAAGCTCTCAAACTGGATTTAAGAAAACAGAATTTAGCCATATGTTGTTTTTAGAAGAAACATTGAAGACAAAAGGAATGAAAGCAAAGGGAAGAAGAAATATAGCAGATAAATATGAATCGGAAGAAGACAAATATAAATTTGAATATCTGAAAATAATTTAAAATGTATATACAAAAGAGACTAGTAAGAAAAACAAGCCTCTAGAAAAACTAGTTAAGAAAAAGAGGACAGCTCTGACCAGTTTGGCTCAGTGGATAGAGCGCCGGCTTGCCGATTGAAGGGTCCCGCGTTTGATTCTGGTCAAGGGCATGTACCTTGGTTGCGGGCACATCCCCAGTGGGAGGTGTGCTGGAGGCAGCTGATGGATGTTTCTCTCTCATTGATGTTTCTAGCTCTCTATCCCTCTCCCCCCTCCTCTCTGTAAAAAATCAGTGAAATAAATTTTTTTAAAAAAAGAAAGAAAAAGAGGACAAAATGGGATATTTAGAATAGAAACATCAAACACCACAGACATAGCATAAATTTTTGAAAGTATGAGACAATGTTATGAACAAATAAACAACTTTCAAAATATTAAAAATTTGATATATTTAGAAAAGCACAAAATGCTAAAATATATTATTAGCCATAAAACCATGGCAATTAGCTGGACCAGAATAAATAAATGCAGAAATGACCCAAATTATCATGGAGTACTTTAGTGGAAGAAACAGCTTTATTGGGAGAAAACAGGAAACCCTTCAAAAGTTTTAGAACAATGAAATAAAATAATAAAACTTAAAATTTAGGAAAATTAACAAGCTGTATATGTTAAGGTGACCAGCTGTTCCACTTTCCTAACTGAGGAGTTACTGAGACTCATGCTAAAACTGGGAAAGCCCCTGGTCAACTTAGCTATGACATTAAGAAAAAAAGACATCAACTGACTGTGGAACAGATGATGAAAGAAAGCCACATGTCACAATCTTGGAAAAATGCCCAGTATTTATATTACTGATAAAGATAAACTGAAAGACATATTTTTGACTACAAAACACATGCTCCCACCAACAGATGAGAAGAGAGACCATGGAATAATGTAATCCAGTAACACTATCTAAGCCAGCGGTTCTCAACCTGTGGGTCACGACCATCGGAAAATATATATAGCATATCAGATATTTACATTACGATTCATAACAATAGCAAAATTACAGTTATGAAGTAGCAACAAAAATAATTTTATGGCTGGGGGTCACCACAACATGAGGAACTGTATTAAAGGGTCGTGGCATTAGGAAGGTTGAGAACCACTACAATTGGCAGTCTGCTTGATAAAAACCCCTCCCTTCTTTTCCTCAAAGAAAAGGATCATGGCCCCCAAATAATCCTTTCTTTTCTTTCCCTAATAGTGCCCTTTCTCCACCCTGCTGCCTATAAAAACCTTCCTAATAAGATCTCCTGCCTTCCCCTAAGCAATGCACCTAAATCCGGTGCCTGGAGCTATACTGACCAGATAAAAGCCAGTCATTTCCCCAATAGAGAGGCAATATTCTAAGCCTGCAAAAAAGAGTTCTGCCTACTCCTTCCTTTCTTCATCTGCAATTTATTTCTCCTTCCAGTTGTAGAGTATAATTGCCATTAAATATAATATTGTCCTATCTAATTAAGAGAGACTATGCAAATTGACCATCACACCATCACAAAGATGGCGGTGCTCATAGCCACAAGATGGTGGTGACCAGTCCCCTCAGCCCCACCAGAGTTCCCCAGTCCTTCCAGCCCAGCCGGGGGGGGGGGGGGTGGCAGGCACGCGGTGTGGCCAGACCAGCCCACAGCCCCCCGACACCTAGGGCCAGCCCAAGGCACAGGCAAGCTTCAGATGTCAGCTGCCCAGCTGATGCCCGAGGAGCAGGAAAGCCTCAGATGTTGGCTTCCCAGCCACCCAGGACAGGCCTGAAGTGCAGGCAAGCCTCGGATGGCTGCTGCCCAGCTGCCCAGGGCCTCCCAAGGCTCAGGTAACCAGGGCCGACCGAGGTTTGTGCTGCCGGCAGTGGCAGCAGCAGAGGTGTGATGGGGACGTCACCTTCCCCTGATCGCTGGGTCACCTCCCGCCCCTGAGGGCTCCCACACTGTGAGAGGGGGCAGACCGGGCTGAGGGACCCCCCCCTTTAGTGCATGAATTTTCATGCACCAGGCCTCTAGACATATATAATGGTGAGGCAGAGCTGTGTTGTATTCAAGGATTTGGTGTAAATAAAATGTTTTATGAAAGTCAAGGTAAGTGTTGGGAGCTTTGCATACAGGGGAATGTGTTCATTCTTTCACTATACACTAACCCCCATCTTCAGGACATATTTCCAAGACCTCCTGAAAATGCCTAAGACTGTCATTAGAATCAAACCCTATATACTATATTTTTTTTCTATACATGCATACCTATATAGTTTAATTTAGGTTAGGCACAATAAGAGATTAACAACAATAACTAATAATAAAATAGAACAATTATAATAATATAGTGTAATAAAAGTTATGTGAGTGCTTCAGAGGTATTTTTAGGTAAAATAGAGGTTACTTGAACACAAGCACTGTGATGCCATCACAGTCAATCCGATAACTGAGACAGCTACTAAGTGACTAAGGAGAAGGTGGTGTATATGATGTGTATACTCTGGGCAAAATGATGTCACATCCCAGTTGGCAAGATTTCATCATACTGCTCAAAATGGACTGTTATTTAAAGTTCATAAATTGTTTATTTCTGGAACTTTTCATTTTATATTTTTAAACTGTGGTTGACCACATGTATTGAAACCATGGAAAGTGAAACTGCATAAGGTGGGGTTATAATACTTTCAAGATGAGACAGAAAACATGTAAGAGAGATTACTGAGCCCAGGTCTACCAGACACACCCTAAAAGCATGCCTGAGTGTCTGTCAATCATGACAGAAGCTCGCACAACCAACCTGGCTCTCATACTTCAATGTAAGTGGGAGGAGGTAGCAGATGCAAGTGGACAATGCATCAGGGACCTGACATGGAAATACTAGACCTATGAATATATTTGCCAATTCACAGATGAATAAAAAAGAAAAGGTGTCCATGAAGGAAACGTATCATAGCAAAAGAGACAAAAGAACATTACGAGGGAATCAGGGAATCAAAGTATAAGAGCATATTTCTAGAAACTATTACATTTTAAAAATGAAATTTCATAAGACAGCAGTTAACTATTCTGGTGGGGACAAGGGGAAGAACCTAGAAAGAATAGATTCTACAAAAGGGCATAGGTAGAAATGAAGACTGAACAGTATTGAGATGATGGTGAAAAAGAATATTATAGTCATAGTGCAATATACAGATGTTGTAACAGAGACCCACATCTGAAACTTATATGTTCATGTTGACCAAATGTTACAATGTTTCAAACTGCCAGCTCAGAGGCCGGCAAGCCTGGCAGGGAACGTTGGAGTCCTCCATCACTGAAGCAAGCAAGCCTCATGTTCGCTTCCAGCTGCCTGGCTGCCGGTTGCCATCTTGGTTGGCAGTTAATTTGCATATTGCCCTGATTAGCCAATGGGAAGGGTAGCGGTCGTACGCTAATTACCATGTTTCTCTTTTATTAGATAGTATGACATGATATTATATTTAGATCTTATGTTACTTTGTTTTTTATAACTTATCTCAAAATTTTAAGTGAACAACAATAAAATCAAAGAGAAAAAGGAAACTTTTTTTGGCAACCGCTCACCTGCCTGCCTGATCGCCCCTAACCATCTCTGCCTGCCTGATCACCCCTTGCCACCTCTACCTGCCTGCCTGATCGCCCCTAACCACCTCTGCCCCTAACTGCTCCCCTCCTGGCCTGATCCCTAACCGCCTCTGCCTCACCCCACACCTGGGACCCAGGATTCCCTCCTCCAGCTGGTTGCAGGCATCCAGGACCCAGGCCAGCTTCATCTGGGCCATAGCCACTGGTGCCTGGGACCACAGAGTGTGTGGCTTGTCCCTCTCCCAGGCCGCAGCCCCAGCCACTGGCGCCCAGGACCGCGGGACCTGCGGCTTGTCCCTCTCCTGGGCCACAGCCTGGCTAGTCCCCAGTCCTCTCTCGCGAGCTCATTTGTGCCTGGCTGGGCCCCATTCCTTTCTCACGAGCTCACTTGTGCCTGGCTGGTCCCCATTCCTCTCCTCCCAGTGTTGAGTGTCTAAGCTGTTACTTTGTGATGGCGTGAGGGTGTGGCGACCATTTGCATATTAGCTCTTTATTATATAGGATGAGAGAAATGTCAGCCTTTTAGAGGCAGACTGCATGTTGTCATACCAAATCCACTAGCTCTTACTACCATAGTAATTAAATTTAGTGGGATGTATGGCTACCCAGTTATTCTAACAATTCCTAAGCTCTCTTGCAATTAGGTATGGTCAAATGACTAAGTTTTCACCCATAGACTAAAGGAAGAAATAATGAAAAATCTGACACTTCAGACCTTAAAGGGAAATAGTTTGCACTAGGCTTTATTTTTCTCCTTTCCTACAGCCTGGAGCCCAGAAATGTCAACCTATGTGCAATGAAGCAGATGCAGAAATTTCCCTAGAAGATGGTTGTGATAGTGGGGAACGGCATCCTATCTAATAATAGACAAACATGGCAATTGACCGTACCTTTGCTACGCCTCCCATTGGCTAATCAGCATGATATGCAAATTAAGCCACCAACAAAGATGGCGGTTAATTTGCATACTACAGGCAGGACTGGACAGCACGCACTGCCAGTGTGCCACCATCCAGGGCAGGCCGGCCCCAGAAGACCCAGAAGCTGGGCTGCCTCGCTGCCTGGGACCCAATCCAGCCCTGGGCGGCTAGGCAGCCTGGCCTTGGAAGACCCAGAAGCTGGGCAACATGAGCTCAGCATCCGGCTTGGCTGTGTGTAGGGAGGGGAGGGGAGGGGCCTCGGGCCAGTGTCCGCAGCAAGGGACCCTGGGCTCACAATGACCTGAGCCTAACATCTGGGTCGAAAGAGGGGAGGGGAAGGGCCTCAGGCCAGAGTCCACGCCCTGGCCGGGCGGAGGGAGGGAAAGGAGGGGAACACTGGGCTTGTAGCGACACAAGCCCAACATCTGCTAACCGGCCAGGAGGAGGAAAGGGAGGGCAAGGGTCTTGGCCCAGAGTCCGCAGGGAGGAAAGTTGGGCTCGCGGAGTCCACCTCCAGGGATGTCCAGCGTCCACGCCCCAGCTGGGTGGAGGGAGGGGAGGAGAGGGGCCTCGGGCTGGAATCTGTGGCGAGGGACGCTGGGCTCCCAGAGTCCACCTCCAGGGATGTCCAGGGTCTGTGCCCCAGCTGGGTGGAGGGAGGGGAGGGGAGGGGCCTCAGGCCGGAGTCCGCAGCAAGGGACTCTGGGCTCGCAGTGACCTGAGCCTATCATCCACACCGAAGGAGGGGAGGGGAAGGGCCTCGGGCCAGTGTCTGAGCCCCAGGTGGTGGAGGGAGGGAAGGGGAGGGGCCTTGGTCTGGAGTCTGTGGCAAGGAATGCTGGACTTATAGTGACACGAGCCCAGTGTTTGCACTCTGGCTGGGAAGAGGAAAGGGAGGGCAGGGGCTTTGGGCCAGAGTCCATGGCGAGGAACCCAGTGCTCACTGTGATGCAAGGCAGCATCCACGCAGAAGGAAGGGAGGGGAGGGGCCTCAGGCCGGAGTCCTTGGTGAGGGATGCTGGCATCATTGCAGGCCTGGCTATGGGCCCACCCCTCCCACCCCCCATACATGAATTTTGTGCATCGGGCCTCTAGTATAATAAGAATAGAGCCACAGTTGTTTAATAATGACTCACCTTACTAACTATAGTTAAGAAGTTTTCTTACAGATGCTGGGAAAATGGAAGATGAAACAAGGCTGTAAAAAGATAAGATGCCTCAATGGGTCCATGACTCAGAAAGGAAATACATTTTGAGAACAGACTGAGGATAGGACATGTTTTGATTTGGTTGCTGTGCCTGCACCCTGATCCCCTCTGGAAGTTTTTCTCAGGAACAATGACCATTCTCCAGTCCCAGGAATGGGCTGAGCTGTTTGAAACATGATAAAAGGTTAGCCACTTTACTATTGGACTTTGAGCTCCTGAAGGCTGGACTGCAGACTCTACCCTGCCTTTTCATGTTACACATGCAGCTAGCAGCTGCACGTAGCTATCTTCTCCCTCATGTGTATATAATCAGCCAAGTGGTGAGGGGGTTCAGAGTAGAATTTCCAGGGTGATTGACTGCTCTCCCCATACTGCCAGCATTATTGGAATAACTGCTCATATATGATTCAACCCTGTATCTGTTTAATTTGGCTCAATAGTGTCCAGTTTCAGTCGGATAAAGAATATAAGAAACCAGGGTACCTGAATTGTATCTGAAACAAGTTTTTTAAGTGAGAAATAAGTTTCTATTGCATTGCAACCACTAATTTTGTGGGTCCTTGTTGCAGAAATTTAGCCATTACCCTACCTAATAAACCTTTATTCTAAATCAAGATATTGAATCACTGATATAGTGACCTGACTAAAGTCAGAGGCAGTCAGCAGATATTTTCAGAGATTCAGATTTCATTCCTCACAGTCCTTCTCATTAGCCCTTTCCTTGGAGTATTTTAACCCAAATATTTTTTATGACTCTGATATCTTTGCAATAACCATTTCCACACTAGTAGTAGTACTCTGCAATAGGGGTTTCTAAGAAAATATATGAAATGGTGAAGAGGGATTTTTGGACTGGAACACACGGTGTTCCCCTGAGCAGAATGGTTCCCGGGCTCTTTGTCCATTGGAGTCGAAAAGTGAATCCATGGACGGAAGGTGGAATAGCAAAGGTGGAAATTTATTGAAGAACAAGTACAGATTCCCACATGAGGAAGGGGAAAGAATCCCGCAGAACAGACACCCACGTGAGGAGGGGAAAGGGTTCCCACTGAGTTCCTTTTCCCTACTGTTGATAAAGGCTGCAGATCTCTGTGCCTTGATATTCCCTTTGATTTGTCACTATTCCCTTGGACTGGTTACTATGGTAGCTCCTGAGCTCAAAGGTCTAACCTCACATGGGACATGTGAGGTTTTTCCTCTCCTCCTTCCTTATTGTTTTCCTATTCCCTTTGGGCTTTTTTCTTCTTCCTCTGAATAAGGGGCTTCCTTCCCTTTATTTTGTAAATATAGACCTTCTACTGTTCCCAGCTCCCTCACTCTATGGAAATGTACCTGTTGCAGCTTTTCAGCTCCCCATTCTACGGAAATACACCTTCTGCTGCTCTGCAGCCCTGTGCTTCTTTCATGGTCCCCTTAATTTCTAAAATTTCCAAAACCTGTATTTTTCACCCCTAAAATTCCTGTTTCAATGGTACATTGCCCACATTACAGAGGTTGTTGGGGGGGGGGGGGGAGCCTGAAAACCTTATATGGATTTCTGCCTTTGAATCCTGAGACCTGTCATATTTTTTAAAAGTATATGTGTGTTCATGCCATGAGAGCTATCAAAGCTGAATTAAAGTAATGTGTGAAAGTACATATTAGAACAGTGTCTGGCACCTAGGGAATCTCTACAATCTAGTTACTCCCAATTTGATGGCCAGAAATGTAAACCAAATATTTTCTTCAAACAAACAAAGCAACTAAAACCATTATCTCTATTTTATTTCTTAAGGAAGGGGAAAGAGGAAGTACAATATAAAACAACACATCCTATTAATTAATAATCTTCCTTAAAATACAAGCAACTCATAAGATGTGTTTAACAGTACTTGATCTGAGCCAAAAGTGAAACAGTAGCTATGGATACCATTTGAATTGCTATCCAAGATAACAACGAATTAACTGCAATTGAATCTGAATATTTATTTATTCCACAAATCCAGTCTTGGATTTGCATATTCTAAAATTTATGTTCCCTAGCAACTATAACTCATCTCTTACACATGGATAGTATACATGTATATGTGTACACACAACCACATAATATATATTATATACAAATATGTCTTTTAGTAGTTTATAATCTATACTAATAATAGAAGAATATGCAAATTGTCCAGGACGCCATCACGTAATGACCAATCAGGATGGGGGCGGTGCCACGGCAGAGAGCTCTCAGCACACCTGCGCTGGGGGTCCAAAGGCCAAGGAGAGGAAGGGAGAGCAGATAGGCAGTTAGGGGGATCACGCCAGCAGTGGAGAGCAGATAGGCAGTTAGGGGGATCAGGCCAGCAGCAGAGAGCAGATATGCAGTCAGGGAGATCAGGCCAGGAGGGGAGAGCAGTGAGGGGGATCAGGCCAGCAGTGCAGAGCAGATAGGCATTAGGGGGATCAGGCCAGGAGGGGAGAATAATTAGGGCAATCAGGCTGGCAGGGGAGGGCAGTTAGGGACATCAGGCAGGCAGGCAGATGAACGGTTAGGAGCCAGGGGTTCCAGATTGCGAGAGGGATCTCAGATTGGAGAGGGCGTAGGCTGGGCTGAGGGACACCCCCTCAACCCATGCATGGATATTGTGCACCAGGCCTCTAGTTCATTAATAATACTGAAATTATACTTGAATAAATAATACTTAAATAAAACTAGTTATTTGTTAACATGGTAATGATAATACAACATAGCAGAAAAAATTAATATGAGTATAGTAAAATTCAAAATTTAATTTTACTTTTATTATTATCTGTTTTATATATAAAATACATTAGCAATTCCAAGTTGTAGAGATTAGGCATGAGAAATGACTTTATGCCACATTTTCTCTTTTTTATTGTTGTTGCCATCTTTCCCATAAATCTCTCTTAAGCTTTTCTACCCTTAATACAAGAAAGGAATATTTTACTTTCTGCATGTTCTCCTTATTAGCTGTTCTCACTGTTTAAACGTTCTCATTCCAATCTATGTGTAAATCCTCTCAATCTCACTTGCCTGTACTTCTCCTCTGAGCCTTTCTTGGCTCTCTTTTCAGGACCAGACTGGTATTTCTTCTTTGAATCTCTCTCAGAATATTTAAACATAAAAATAGCTTTGAAATATTGAGTGTCAGACAGTGTGCCAGTCAATTGGCAGATAGTATTACTATGCTTTAGGAAGTCTAATTATGAAAAGATTGAGTCAAAGAGCCCAATGTTGCAAACCCAGAATTTTAGATCAGACCTGCTTGACTTTTCTTCTGAATACAGCATACAATTTACTTGAGGAAAATGTCTCAGAAATCCAGATTAGAGTAGTGATAATCAGCTTGAAAATTGCAACTGGGAAATCAATACAGCATTTTCCTGTAACTCTACCTATCAATGGCATAAAATAATTTGCAATATGTACTTTGACTAGGTTTGGACTGTAACAGTGAAGAGTACAACAGTGAAAAATCTTTACCATTCTGAGACATTTATTTTTATTATTATGGAGGGAAATAGTAAACAAATAAGATGGTTTCAAAAAGCAGTATCAGGGAGATGAGAACACACACACACACACACAGTAACATGACAGGAAGTAATGGAGACTTTGGATTCCCTTACAGGAGACCTGCAAATCTCTGGACATCTAAATGATTAGTAAGATCTTGCCATGAAGTCTTCCAGAGGAAGGACTTTGCAAGCAGAGGACAGAGCAAATACGAATGTCCTAAGATAAGAGCAAAGTTGAAGGGTCTGAGAAACAAGCAGGTCTTCAAAGCCCTTCAGAAATCCTGTTACTTTCTCCTATGTAATTGGAGAATTTTAGGTAAGAGCCAGTTAATATAACGTGAGGTCTGAGAGGAAGACTGGGGCTAGATTACATGAGCCATCACAAGGGCCTTGGGTTTTATTCTAAACTCAATAAGAAGCCACTTGAAGACATTAAGCAGAAGGTGCCATGGGGATATGTCTGATTTGTTTTTTGTTTTTCTAATATTCTGAAAGTGGGTAAAGAATATAGTGCAAGGTAAAGGGCAAGGGTAAGCATAAGTAGACCAGGAGGATGTTACTACCATAGTTCGGATAAGACATTATGGTAGCTAGGACCAAAATGGGAATTGGGAAAAGTCTTGGATTTGGGTCTCTCTTGGATACTTTCCAATGGATTTAATGTGGGGGAAAAGAGCATGGAAGAATTTAGGAGGACTCGTAGTCATATAGATTAGAGTCAAATAAGCTTACATTCAAATTAGGGTTCTGCCCTGAATTCTTTCTGAAATCTTGATCAAGCAATTTGTCTTCTCTAAGCTTCATTTTCTTCATCTGCAAATTGAAACAATACCCACTTTCAGATACTAAATGGATTTTGTCAAATGATGCTGAAATCATTAACATAGTGCCAAGTACATAGTAAACATACAATAAAGGTAGATATTAGTATCAATATTATGTTTACTTCATACTAAAAGCACCAATTAAATTGAGATTTTTGCTAGAATCATAACTGTCTCAAATTAGTTCCACTGTATCAATTCTGTTAAAAACAAACAATAACAACATTATTTTTTGCCAAAAATTCAACACCACCCATCAAATATCAAATTATCACTTAGTACTGTCCACATAAGAACATCCAAATCTGTAGAGAATTTTTATTATAAGTTTCTATGAGCCAAAATTGGTGATAATTGCTAGGGATCAGGGTCGCAAATGTTCCAGAGAATAAGTTTTGCAGCTTCTTCTATGATTTAAAATTAAGAAAGGAATATAAGGAAGACTATATGAAGGTGGGAGAAAGCAAGGCAGGGATTGGATTGCAAGACAGTGAGGTCCATGCTTTCAGGGTTGGGGAAAGTTCAACCCTCAGGTCCTATAAGTCCCACGAAAACATTTGGTCTGGCCTTGCCAAGGCATTAGGGGCAAGTTAATTAAACGTTTGACCAAATATAGCAGGCTAAATTTTAAGTTGATAATTTTGTTTGGCTCACAAATGATGTTTTAAATATCCAAATGGCCCTTGGCAGAAAAAAAGGTTTCCCCTCCAAGTAGGAGTCTAAAAGAGGGCATTTGAAAGGTGTATTAGCCTAGAAGGGCAGAAACAATGGACAGGGCTTGCTTAAAGCAAAGATGAACTTTTTAATAAAGAAGTTATACCAGTAGGCCTGGAGTATGAGTCTCCACCCTGACTTGCCCAGTTAGGAATTTATAATCAGTTCCATAGAACATCTCCCACCCCCCTTCCCCCCCAGTACAAACAAGAACTGTGGAAGGTACAAAAAATAATAATAATAAACATGGAACAGTCCCTGAACTCAGAGAGCTCAAAGTCTAGGAGGGGAAACACAGAGGTAAAAATTCTTCTAACATAAGTACAACAATGTAGTTGTGTACACACTATCATGGCAGCATATATGTGAGCGAGGAAGTGTTCATGTTTCTGCATAAGGAGAGAAATATTAGAGAGAGCTATAGGGATGAGTTTTTCTGGGTCATTCTGTAGAAAAGGAGGTAAAACAGGGAAGGACATTCTAAGTTGAAGGAACAGCATCAGCAAAGAGAGTATAAAACGTGCTGGGTATGTTTTGCTAAATTGACTGTAGTCCAATGTAACATGTGCAGAGAGTAGAGGAGAGAGGAACAAAGAGGTGATACATGGCTTAGGAAAGTCAGGGCCCTTCTCAGGCGTTGTTTGCTCAGCTCTGAGGAAGACTGGTGCAATATTTGTGAGGGGCTTTGAAGACCTTGCTTTGGAGTTAACAGTTATTCCAGGCAACACAGTGTCATAACTATCAGAGACATTTAAGCATGATCAAATTTAGGTTTTAAAAAGATTACCCTTTTGGCTTTTAAAATTTAAATCAGAATAAAAGCTGCTAGTGAAGCAAAAGGAGTTCAGAGGCTGTGGGCGTTTTTCCCCTCTTTGTGTTTCCATAGAAGTGGAAATAGTACGCACTTGATAATTATTAAGCATATATGGAATTTTTGTTACGCCCTTTCCCCCTCATATTTAGTCATAAGTAAAGGTCAAAAAGAACAAGTTGAGGATATAAACCAATCCCACAGCTCCTACTTCTCAGGCAGTTAATAATGTGAAAATGTGCCTGGAGGCCGCCTGATAGAGGGACAGCTCCATTTTTACATGTAAAAATCACCTTTCTATGCGAACACTAAATTGTAAGAGCTGTGCCACTTTAATCAATCTGTGTTGCTAGAACTAGCTCTATAGCTATTCAAAGGCTTCCACTTCCTGAGACTTCCTCTCGCCAGGCAGCTTAGTCACGCCTCCTTGAGCACATGGAGGCATGAATAAACTTTAAAAGAGAAAGAGGAATATGCCTGCACTGGTTTTGTAAACACAGCAGCTGATGTGTTTGCCCTGAAGGGAGAGATCTGCCACTTTGTAAGTTAAGCCTGAGTGAATCGCAGGGCTTCTAGACAGATACTCAGGAAATACTTCAGCAAAGTTTAGAAAGAAAACCATTACCCTCTTTCCAGAGCACAGGACACAGGGCAGCTGGCTATTCGGGAAGAAGGGCTAAAAGGTTCAAACAGAGCAGTACGTGCCTTTCATGATCATCTGAGTCTGCAGAAGCAGCTTCATGCAAAAGCCAGTTTTTAAAATGAGAAACTGGAATTAAAGTAAAGTGGCTTGTTCAAGGTCAAACAGTTATTAAGTGGAAGACCGGCAAAGGCAACTTTGGCCTCCTCATGGCACAGGAAGTGGATTTTTCAACCAGGTCACTCTGCATGTAATGAAACCAGGGGCGGGTGATTAGGCACACTTTCACCCTGCCTTCTGATTATATGTCCAAAGAAGTCTGCCTCTACTCTGTATTTTCCTTCCTCCCTCCCTTCCTGCCTCAGAGAAATGTCTTCTGTGCAATTGTAAACTAAATTTCCTATTAACTCATCTATTCATTTAGTCAGTAAATGTCTATCAGGTATCTGTGAACTAAGTGCTGTAACAAAATCCCCAAAAAGTTCATAATTAAGAGGCAGAGTAGATGAGAAAGATATTAAAAATAACACCATAACACCAGAGTATAAAACCATAATTTTTAAAGAATAAGAGAATCACAGATGAAATGCAATGATTAACACATCCCTTCCCTTGAAATTACTGAAAACATACTGCTTAAGGTTTTCTTAAGCCCTTAAGAAATATCAGATGCTAGACACTGACATATTCAGAATCTCATTCTAATCCTGACATAGTCGAAATGGTTAAAGAGAATAGAAAGGGGCAGAGAAAAACGTATTGTGCTTAGTAGATATCCTGCAGAAAGCCTGCAGCCTTGAGTACTGCATAGCCTGGATAACCACTAGCCATCTGATGCTGGGAGGACCCAAGGACGGATAGGACCCTTATGTCAGCAGAGTGGCTTACAGCCAGCAAAAAATAATAAAAACCTCTCTCTCCCTGCTCTCTTCGCTGACTTCATTTTGTCAGACTTAGCCCATCTGCACCAAGGTGCCTGGAATAAAATATCTTTTGATACATTACGGCCTCATGTCATAGGTACGTGACTCCAGCCCACTCTGAACCTTTCAATAGTGAAATGAGCCCTAGTTGGTTTGGCTCAGTGGATAGAGCATCAGCCTATGGACTGAAGGGTCCCAGGTTCAATTCTGGTCAAGGGCACATTCCTGGGTTATGGGCTCAATCCCCAGGAGGGGATGTGCAGAAGGCAGCCAATCAATGATTCTCTCTCATCATTGATGTTTCTATCTCTCTCCCTCTCCCTTCCTCTCTGAAATCAAATAAAAATATATTTTTAAAAAATAGTGAAATGATATATCAACTGTATGATGAGATTTGGATATTTCCCCCAAACACCTGCTGGGCTGCCAACGTTTGAAATGCTCCTAATTTGAATCAGTAAGTTATTAAGCCACAAAAATAGCAACATTATTTGACAAGAGTGAATCCCAGTTAAAATCAAAGTTATTCACTAGTAGGATTCACTTATTTAGACTAATTTGTTGATAGATCAGACCCTTTATGGTTCTCAACCTTCCTAATGCCGCAACCCTTTAATACAGTTCCTCATGTGGTGACCCCAAACCATAAAATTATTTTCGTGGGCCCTGACCGGTTTGGCTCAGTGGATAGAGTGTCGGCCTGCGGACTGAAGGGTCCTGGGTTTGATTCTGGTTAGGGGCATGTGCCTTGGTTGCGGGCACATCCCCAGTGGGGGGTGTGCAGAAGGCAGCTGGTCGATGTTTCCCTCTCCCTTCCTCTCTGTAAAAAAAATCAATAAAATATATTTTAAAAAAATTATTTTCGTGGCTACTTCATAACTGTAATTTTGCTACTGTTATGAATTGTAATGTAAATATCTGATATGCAGGATGTATTTTTATTGTTCGCGACCCACAGGTTGAGAACCGCTGCTTAGACATTGATGATAAAAAAGGTGAGCTCAGTGAACATTTGTGCTATCGGTGGGGAAATCTCCTTGTCTCCATGAGTTGCTAGTGGTAGTGGGCTTCCTGTGATATCCCAAGAAAAATTATTTTCTGAGACTCATATGGGAGGATGAAGTATTTTAGAAAGCTGTATTTATGGAGAGTCAAACCCTTGAGTTTCCAAAGTCCCATTTCCCTTCATTCCTCCCAAGGAAAAAGTATAGCTATGGCTTCAGCAGAGCTGGAATCAGAGCCAGTGTCCAGAGTTTTCTTTCCACGTTAGAGCAGAGTCCAGTCCAGCATAAGGCCAGTTTAGCTTGTGTTCCCCACTGCAGTCCACCAGCCCATTGCATATGGGGACTGCATGGCCACGGGGCATCTTGGCAAATGCAACAGACCTGAGAGAGAATTCCTTTGTATGGGGGATTATGTAGTCCCAAATTTTCATGGGCTTACAATGGCTCTGCCTACTCTAGCCAATCCATGGTTCCCCAGGCTTGACTGACAGGCACCTTCCCTGTGTCACCCTGGCTCACTGTGCATGTGTCCATCTCCCCTTTGTTGAATCCTTTCCCCCAGTGACCTGCAGGGATGGGCTGGTGGTTCCCTGAAGAGTGCAAAATTGCAGCTTCCTGGAGAAGCTGCACAAATTATATGCCTATAATGTCTGGCTTCCCTCCTTACTCCTTTCCTATCCTAAATAATAAAGAGGTAATATGCAAACTGACCATCACACCTTCACACAAGATGGCCGCCCCATGTGGTCACAAGATGGCCACCACAAGATGGCCAGCAGGGGAGGGCAGTTAGGGGCAACCAGGCCAGCAGGGTAGGGCAGTTGGGGGGACAGGCCAGCAGGGGAGGGCAGTTGGGGGAGATTGGGCCAGCAGGGGAGCAGTTATGTGTTGATCAGGCTGGCAGGGGAGTGGTTAGGGGGTGATCAGGCTGGCAGGCAGAAGCGGTTGGGAGCCAGAAGTCCTGGATTGTGAGAGGGATGTTCCAGATTGGAGAAGGTGCAGTCTGGGCTGAGGGACACCCCAACCCTGCAAGAATTTTGTGCACCAGGCCTCTAGTTATTAATAACTAGCTAATTACAATGGTGTCATTTACTAGTAGATTATCACTAGTTTATCTTCAACACCCTTCACTGGTGTCTTTAAAAGAAGTTCTCAAAAGCTGCAATTTAGACATATGACAAACGATCTTTGAAATGAATAGTTTCTAGAAGTCCTGCCCTCAAGAGACAGGAAGTAACAAAGTACCTACCCTTTTCCTCAAACTATACCAAGACAGAAGACCAGTAAGGTAAACTACTTGAGTTTTTTAAAAATCCACTTGTCTCATAATTGAATATAATTTCAAATTTTATACGAAGAATTTGCTCTGGCCGGACATAATGAAACCTTGGTGTTATGAATAAGTAGGACTTGAGAGCAGCACAAGTCTTCCCAGTTGTTTTCTGCCGGAAGCCGGCCCGTCCTTGCTGCTTGACACAGTCGCTGCAGGAAAGAAACATCTGCACAGCATATGTTTCAAGGGACCTGGCGTATATAGCATACTGTTCTTAATATGTTTGCTCCCCTTAGCGCTGTGTGTTTTAACCAAGGTAACCTCTCCGAGAAAGGTTGTTTCCCCAAGTAGGGATTTTTCCCTGAAGTCAGGGAGGGGATAAAACTCCTTAACTAAGTGCCAGGTGGGTAGTTAATCACTTTAACTACAAACAATCACGCTTAAGCTACATAATCTTTACTCCCTGGAATGGAGATAAGAAACGCCCTAACCTTTGCAATAGAAATTGACAGGATTAAAATCAACTGGTATAAATACGGATGTAACAAGACAATAAACGCCGGAACTTCGCTGGAGATCCAGACCAGAACTTGGCTGGAGATCCTGGCTAGAGATCCTGGCTAGGCTGCTGATCAACTGCACGCTGTCTCCGTGTCATTCCTTCTTTGCCGACTCTGTCCACACCTTTGGGGACCCCTGGACCTGCTGGGGTTGGACCCCAGCAGTTTTCAATACCTTTTTTCTTCTGACTTTTCTCATTTAGGATTATATCAACAAATAATATTTTATAAGCAAAGAAAAAAGTATTTTAACATATTTAGGTTTATGGACTGTATCGCAAATGAATTTTAAGAAATCATTATAATGCTTTTTCTTCTTTGAAAATCCCGAATGTTTTACTTTATTTTATTTTAGTATATGCTATCTTTTTCAAAGTCTTCTAAGCATCAAAATATATATCCTTATAGTTGAGTAACAAAAGCAGGATGCTCTATACTTCATTTAAAATTAACCTGGGGTCATATTAAAAGTAGTGTGGTCATGAGTCGTTTTAGAGTGAGCCCTGTTTAAGGCTGTTGTTGAGTGTGTCTCTGAGAAGCAGGGAACTGGGGCTCCCCTGAGTGATGAAATCTAATGGAGTGGACAGGGCCTGCGCCTAGCGACTGGACATCAGACATAGATTAGCAGACACAAATCAACTAACGCTGTCTGAGATTTTTTTTTTTTAACGTCAAAGTCAAGGTTATATAATTACCCTTTCAATGTTTCTAACTCATCAGATCTCTTTGAAGTGGCACTTCCGTGGACCTGTTCATGCCTATCTTGTCTGATGGGCCCATTAGCTTAATTACTCACTGTCTGCCTTAGCACTTTACAGACCTTAGTACTATCAAATATGTTACACAAAGTTGGGCCCACATCAGAACTATCTGAGAGCCTTGTTAAAAATGCAGATTACCACAGACCTGCTGTCTGAGGACGGAGCTGAGGAATCTTTGTTTTAAACCAGCACTTTAATTTTTCCAAGCTAAAGCTGGAGCACCATTGACTTACCACATGAGAAATATTTAGTCTAGAACTTGGCATCATGCTTTCAGCCTCAAATATGGACCAATAATGCTTTTTTAAAATTTTATTTTATGCCTTTTATTCCTTCTCTTTATTTTTTTTTCATTTTATCTTTATTGTTGAAAGTATTACTGATGTCTCCTTTCCTCTCCAGTGACTCCCCTCCACTCTGCACCTGTCCCTACTCCCACCCCAGGCCTTCACTGATCTCAGCTTAAGGATGAGTATTCTTACTTCCCTTTTTGAGGTGCAGAAATGACACAACTATGAAAAGTACAGGCTTCAAAGTGAGACAAACCTAAGCTCAATTTGCCTCAGTCTCTTCACCTACAGAAAAAAAAATATCAATGGTACCTTATGTGGTTTGGTTATTGTCTATCTACTCTTGGATGTAGACACCATGGAAGAAGGGTGGTAGACTATTTCTATTGCTCTGTATCCTCAATACCTTGGACAGAATCAGCACATGGTAATTGTTCAAAAATATAGTATTATGTATTTGTTGTTGATGGGGTTCAAAATATGACTTCCCAGAATGTGCCACTTTGACATGCAAACTATTCTGTAGCTAAAGGTATAAGGCCCAAAGACTCACGAAGAGCATTTGTATTGCCCCTTAAATGCAGTAAGAGAATGTAGATAGAGAGCCTGTACCTTTAAGAGAGCTATTATCAAATATAACATTTTGCATCTATAAGACTTCTCTGCATGGCATGATAAACATTTGTTTATCAAACATTTGCTCTTTTCATCTTTCTGGGCAGTGTCTTACTTTCTTTGAAGTCCTAGGCCCCTACCTCTTCTCCTAACCTCAGGAAGTCATATAAGTTTCAATTGCCTGATTATCTCAGAGTGTTACATCTTTGGGGGTCCCAAACATATGCAATTAAAATTCATTTTTCTCCTATCTGATGTCAATGTAATTACTAGGCCTTCCAAAGAACCTCGAAAGAAAGAATGGAAAAGTTTTTCTCCCTGATAGTTTAGAAGTTAATTTGATGAAATGCATCCATAAAATTGTAATGGGACATGCAAACTAACCCCAGCTGTTGTTATTGTTTTCGTGGTAATCATTATCTTTATGGTAAATATGAGAATGTTCAAAATAAATTAGTAATAGTAGACAGGTGATCCTGGTTTTCTTAGGAAATAAAATAGGGAAGATCTAATTTTCTTCAAGAATGCATGTCAGTTCAGCAAGATAGTAGGTGATTCTGATTCAAAGGAAAAAAATCTGTCATAGAAATCTATAATAGAAATCATACAATTGGACTGCAACTTTTCTTAGAGTTATGAGTGCTTAGGAAACCATACACAGAGCTGAGAAATTATTTATTTTATGAATAGCTGGAGGTTGGATTTAGAACTCCATTGAAAGAAAGGCAGAGTGGTACCGACTAGTAGTTTGTTAATGGCTTAGTATCTCTTTAAAGAGGAAAGAAAAGAGGTGTATACCTTCCTAGATAAGTGAATTTGAACTATAAAAATAACCACATTCCTCTATTGCTAGGGATTCCCAAACAGAACCTTATGGTGGTCCTGGAAAAGAAAGTTTCACCTAATGTTACTGTAAGTCCCACCGACCACATGCTGTCATCAGTTCACTAAGGCACCTCTGCTAGGTCTCTCTCCAAAGATCACCTAATTAGAGAAGCCATGTCTAGCCTCCTTACATGAAATAATAATTCACCCCTTATTCTTTTTACTACTTACCCTTCTTTATTTTTCTCCATAGCCTCTATCCCATTCAAAGTACTATTATTTTCTATTATTTTATTATCTGTCCCCTCACCCAACATAATATAAGCAGCAGACTTCAGTCAGTGGGCCACTTGGACCATAGCTAGACTGTTGGTCCAGAGTTTAGGCAAGGTTGCAAAAAAGGCAAACTTTGGGCCAAAATAGGGTTGGACTGAGCTGGCCTTTGGTAGAGACGGATTTGTTGACATGGCTGTCTCCAGCAAGATGCTAATAGGCATGAAAACCAAACCACATTTTTAAAAAATCTATTTGAATATCTGAGTCTAAACTAGCACTTGCTAAAGTGTGTCCTATGAAATGTTTAAAAAAAAAACAAACAATAAAAAAACATATAGGTAGAAAAATAAGATCAGGAACTATTCCTTCAAACCATACCATTTTGATGAAGCTTATATTGTGTATTAACATACCAAAAACTATGAGAAATATTGGAGCAAGAAAACTTCCTTAGTTGAATACCTGTTGTTTTCCACATTTTTTTCATCAAGGGCTATTTCTTTCCCCCCACATTGCATGCATTAACAATGAGTATGAAATAAACATCTAAGGGGAATTAAAAATACAGCAGGTTTAGTAATGTAGAAAAGGAATTAAATGTCTTGAGGAACTTCAGTGAAAAACATTCAACAGTAACTTTGAACCCCTTTTCTTTATAACTACCTAACACTATGTGCCCCCACAAACTCATGTTAGGAAGATGTGGCTCTGCCCTTCTGTCCCCCAAGAGATTCCGTTCTCTTACAGATTTTAATAGACACTTACTCTTGTTGGGTGTGAGTCTGAGTTCTGGATGGGGGCCTGGAATACCCAAGGGTACTCACATATATATTATTTCTTTTTTCCCCTGTGATTCACTGAAAGAGTAAGGTCACAATCTTCAAACTGAACCCCAGTGTACAGTGGAGTCCCTGACATGATGGCATTTATTTCACTGAAATGGAAAACAGATCATTTTCATTCATGTTCACTCCAAAACCTGAGAGAAACCCAGGAAATCAAATAACATTTTTCCCCAGTATCAGCCAAAAGGGCATTTTGAAAAATATCAAATTTAAGTGACCTCTCTTTTTCTAGGCATTGAAACTAAGAAAAGAAAATGTTGGTATTCGAGGAGAGACCAGAGCCTGGGCCAGTAAAGGCATACTGTGTCCCCTCCCAGACCCTCACCATCAACCTTGATGGGTCTTTGAAGTCAGAGTCAGGATGGAAAAGGTGCCATGTTGGAAGCAGCAGTAACATGAGCCCCAGATGTTCTGACAGGTGGTCTCCAGGAAGGCTTCACAATAAGAGCAATTAATATGGATGTGACCTTCATCTTGAAATGAGCCAAAGAGGCCTTTTGATATTTTCCACATTTCAGGCCTGAGACTTTTGCACAGCAGTCAAGATCAGGTAGAACAAGCCTATTAGGGCTCCCTGGATGCAAATTTACAGAATGAGCCGAGAGGAGAGAACATTTATCATGGAAGGTCCAAACTATTTTAAGTTTTCCCCTCCATCAATGACAAAACTGTATCTTAGAAACCTTCTCTATGCCCTGCTAATTCACAATTCACAACACACACACACACACACACACACACACACACACACCCCTTTACCTATCTACATTAAACACACAAACATGCACAGATGTGCATTTAAACTCTCATAATACAATGATCATAATACATACATAAAATATAAATCCCATTTGGAGTTATATAACAAACACAACATTGTTTCTTACCTAATGAATTTCACATAGAATATATCTATCCACTTTTAACTTGAAATATGAATAGAATATTTCAAAATTTACCTTGACTGTCATCCTCTCCAAAAATCTTCCCTTACCTTACTTCAGAATGACTTAAGTGGCACTTTCTCTAGTTTCCAAAGCATCCTAAAAACATCTATACCTTTTGGAACCCTATTGTATTACATCAAAATATGATTAAGTATTTTACAGTCTGAAAATTTCTCAGAGAGCAAAGCCTAGTCTTGCATTCCCAAGACTAAGCACAGTGTACAACACACACTATGGGGGGTGGGGGGAGCGAGGGGTGGTTGGAGAGGGGAGGAAAGTAGGTTTACAGTTATTTGTATGGAAAATAATACAATAATCAATAAGTAATAATCTAAGAGTAAAATCTGTATTTCACGTACTCCCAACTAAGACTACGTTTACCTCACCCTGTATTTCTAGTATTACTCATAGAATGCATCTTTCTCTGAGCCTGTGTACATGGTTAAATAGTTATCTAATACAGACAAGATCACCTTACACCTAAGAAAAAAAAGGGCAAGTGAAAATATAATGAGGCAATGTACTAATTGTAATTCTGTGTGTATGAGAGAGACCCTTCTTAAACCCACATTTGACAGTTATTTTTAAATAGAGGTGGTCATCTGATCAAATATGCTTAAAAACAATAATGCAATTTATCATTGTGGGTTACTAAATCATCTCTCAAATTTTTATTTCACAGAAGTTCCATAATATTTTTAATTTAAATTATTTATTGTTGAAAGTATTACATATGTCTCCCTTTCCACCCATTGACCTCTCCCTGGCCACTCCCACCCCCCAGCACTTGTCCTTACCCCCCTACTGTCTGTATCCATTGGTTATGCTTATATGCATGCATACAAGCCCTTTAGGTAATCTCTCACCCCCACCCCCAGCCCCGCTGCTTCCCTCTGAGGTAGGATGATCTGTTCAATGCTTCTATGTCTCTGGATCTATTTTTGTTCATCAGTTTATGTTGTTCATTATATTCCACAAATGAGTGAGATCATGTGATATTTATTTTTCTCTGACTGGCTTATTTTGCTTATCATAATACTCTCCAGATCCATCCATGCTGTTGTGAATGGTAAGAGTTCTTTCTTTTTTATAGCAGTTTCAAATTCCATTATGTACCACAGTTTTTTAATCCACTCATCTGCTGATGGGCACTTAGGTTATTTCCAAATCTTAGCTTTTGTTAATGGTACAGCTGTTTCTGTCTCCGCCTCCTCTACTTTGCTCCCTTTGGTAGCGCTTGGCTTCCACGTTGTTTTCAGTCTTTGCTCCCAGCCGGTATATGAAAATTAACCTCCATCTTGGTTGGGTTAATTTGCATACAGTCACTCTGATTGCCTGGTGGGCATAGCAAAGGTATGGTCAATTAGCATCTTTGTCTTTTTTTTTTTTTTTTTTTTTTTTTTTTTTTGTTAAGCTGAACAAAAAGTTGGGATGACTTTTTTTTTTTTTTAATTTTATTTTTTTTTTTTATTGCTTAAAGTATTACAAAGGGTATTACATATGTGTCCATTTTATCCCCCCGCCCTAGACAGTCCCCCAGCCTCCCCTATCCCCCAGTGTCTTATGTCCATTGGTTATGCTTATATGCATGCATACAAGTCCTTTGGTTGATCTCTTACCCCCCTACCTCCTGCCCCCCAACCCTCCCCGGCCTTCCCACTGCAGTTTGACAATCTGTTTGAGGCAGCTCTGCCTCTGTATCTATTATTGTTCAAAAGTTTATAATGGTCTCTATTATCCATGAATGAGTGAGATCATGTGGTATGTTTCCTTCATTGACTGGCTTATTTCACTTAGCATAATGCTCTCCAGTTCCATCCATGACGTTGCAAATGGTAAGAGTTCCTTCCTTTTTAGAGCAGCAGAGTATTCCATTGTGTAAATGTACCACAGTTTTCTAATCCATTCATCTACTGATGGGCACTTAAGCTGTTTCCAGATCTAAGCTATGGTGAATTGTGCTGCTATGAACATAGGGGTGTATATATCCTTTCTGATTGGTGTTTCTGGTTTCTTGGGATATATTCCTAGAAGTGGGATCACAGGGTCAAATGGGAGATCCATTTTCAGTTTTTTAAGGAAACTCCATACTGTCTTCCATAGTGGCTGCACCAGTCTGCATTCCCACCAGCAGTGCACAAGTGTTCCTTTTTCTCCACATCCTCTCCAGCACTTGTCGTTTGTTGATTTGTTGATGATAGCCAGTCTGACAGGTGTGAGATGGTACCTCATTGTTGTTTTGATTTGCATCTCTCCGATGATTAGTGACTTTGAGCATGTTTTCATATGTCTCTTGGCTTTCTGAATGTCCTCTTTTGAAAGGTGTCTATTTAGGTCCTTTGCCCATTTTTTGATTGGATTGTTTATCTTCCTTTTGTTAAGTTGTATGAGTTCCCTATAGATTTTGGAGATTAGGCCCTTATCAGATATGACATTGGCAAATATGTTTTCCCACACCGTGGGTTTTCTCGTTGTTTTATTGATGGTTTCTTTTGCTGTGCAGAAGCTTTTTATTTTGATGTAGTCCCATTTGTTCATTTTCTCTTTAGTTTCAAGTGCCCTAGGAGCTGTATCAGTGAAGAAATTGCTTCGGCATATGTCTGAGATTTTGTTGCCTTTGGATTCTTCTAGAATTTTTATGGTTTCCTGTCGTACATTTAAGTCCTTTATCCATTTTGAGTTTATTTTTGTGTATGGTGTAAGTTGGTGGTCTAGTTTCATTTTCTTGCATATATCTGTCCAATTTTCCCAACACCATTTATTGAAGAGACTATCTTGGCTCCATTGTATGTTCTTGCCTCCTTTGTCAAATATTAATTGAGCATATTGGTTCTGGCCGATTTCTGGGTTCTCTATTCTATTCCATTGATCAATTCCATTGATATATGCCTATTCTTGTGCCAGTACCAGGCAGTTTTGAGAACAGTGGCTTTGTAATACAACTTGATATCTGGTATTGAGATCCCACCTACTTTGTTCTTTTTCAGGATTGCTGCAGCTATTCAGGGTCTTTTTTTATTCCAGATGAATTTTTGGAGAGTTCGTTCTAGATCTCTGAAGTATGCCGTTGGTATTTTAATGGGAAGTGCGTTGAATTTATAGATTGCTTTGGGTAGTATGGACATTTTAATGATGTTGATTCTACCAATCCATGAACACGGTATGTTCTTCCATCTGTTTATGTCTTCCTCTATATCTTTTTTCAACGTCCTGTAGTTTTCTGAGTAGAGGTCTTTTACCTCTTTAGTTAAGATTATTCCTAGGTAGCTTAGTTTTTTTGGTGCGATGGTAAACGGGATTGTTTTTATAATCTCTCTTTCTGAAAGTTCACTATTGGTGTATAGAAATGCCTCAGATTTCTTCGGGTTAATTTTGTATCCTGCTACATTGCCAAATTCATGTATTAAGTCTAGTAGCTTTTTGATGGAGTCTCTAGGGTTTTGTATGTATAATATCATGTCGTCTGCAAATAAGGACAGTTTTACTTCCTCTTTTCCAATTTGGATGCCTTTTATTTCTTCTTCTTGCTGAATTGCAATGGCTAACACTTCCAGTACTATGTTGAACAGGAGTGGTGAGAGGGGGCATCCCTGTCTTGTTCCTGTTCTTAGGGGAAATGGTGTAAGTTTTTGTCCATTGAGTATGATGTTGTCTGTGGGCCTGTCATATATGGCTTTTATTATGTTGAGGTATGATCCTTCTACTCCCACCTTGCTGAGAGCTTTTATCAAAAATGGGTGTTGAATTTTGTCAAATGCTTTTTCTGCATCAATTGATATGACCATGTGGTTTTTTTCTTTCAATTTGTTTATGTGATGTATCACGTTTATTGATTTGCGGATATTGTACCATCCTTGCATCCCTGGGATAAATCCTACTTGGTCATGGTGTATGATCTTTCTGATGTACTGCTGAATCCGATTTGCTAAGATTTTGTTGAGGATTTTGGCATCTATGTTCATGAGGGATATTGGCCTGTAATTCTCTTTCATTGTGTTGTCTTTACCTGGTTTTGGTATTAGGGTGATGCTGGCTTCATAGAATGAGCTTGGAAGTGTTCCTTCCTCTTGAATTTTTTGTAGTAGTCTGAGGAGGATAGGTTTTAGTTCTTCCTTGAATGTTTGGTAAAACTCCCCTGTGAAGCCGTCTGGTCCTGGGCTTTTGTTTGCTGGAAGCTTTTTGATGACTGCTTCAATTTCTTCCATAGTTATTGGCCTGTTGAGATTTTTAGATTCTTCCTGATTGAGTTTTGGAATGTTGTATTTTTCAAGGAATTTGTCCATTTCCTCCAGGTTGTCTAGTTTGCTGGAGTAGAGCTGTCCATAGTATTTTTTAACAATCATTTGTATTTCTGTGGGGTCTGTTGTTATTTTGCCTCTATCGTTTCTGATTTTGTTTATTTGGGTCCTCTCTCTTTGCTTCTTGGTGAGTCTGGCTAGAGGTTTGTCAATCTTGTTTATCCTTTCGAAGAACCAGCTCTTGGTTTCATTGATTTTCTGTATTATTTTTTTGGTCTCTATGTTATTTATTTCTGCTCTAATCTTGATTATCTCCTTCCTTCTGCTCACTCTGGGGTTTTCTTGTTGCTCTCTTTCTAATTCTTTGAGTTGTAGAGTTAGCTGATTTACTACCATTTTTTCTTGTTTTTTGAGATAGGCCTGTAGAGCTATAAACTTCCCTCTCAGGACTGCTTTCATTGTGTCCCATAGGTTTTGGATTGTTGTGTTTTCATTGTCATTAGTTTCCAGGATGTTTTGAATTTCTTCTTTGATTTCATTGGTAACCCAATCAATATTTAATAGCATGCTATTCAGCTTCCAGGTGTTTGAGTATTTTGGGTTGTTTTTATTGTAGTTTATTTCTAATATTATGCCATCGTGGTCTGCGAAGACGCTTTTTATGATTTCAATCTTCTTGAATTTGGGGATACTTTGCTTGTGACCCAATATATGGTCTATTTTTGAATATGTGTCATGAGCACTTGAGTAGAATGTATATTCCGTGGCACTGGGGTGAAGTGTTCTGAAGATGTCTATTAAGTCCATCTGATCTAGTGAGTCATTTAGGATTGCTGTATCTTTGCTGATTGTTTGTCTAGAGGACTTATCCAGTGATGACAGTGGTGTATTAAAGTCCCCTACTATGATTGTATTGTTGTCGATCTCTCCTTTGATATCTTCCAGAAGATTTTTTATGTATTTGGGTGCTCCTGCATTCGGTGCATATATGTTTATCAGGGTTATATCTTCTTGTTGTATTGATCCTTTTAGTATTATGAAGTGGCCTTCCGTATCTCTTGTTATGGCCTTCACTTTGAGGTCTATTTTGTCCGATATAAGTATTGCTACCCCAGCTTTCTTTTCTTTTCCATTAGCCTGAAAGATATTTTTCCATCCCTTCACTTTCAGTCTGTGTGAGTCCTTTCTAATGAGGTGGGTCTCTTGTAGACAGCAAATGTATGGGTCATGATTTTTTATCCATTCAGCCACTCGATATCTTTTGGTTGGAGCATTTAGCCCATTTACATTTAAAGTTATTATTGAAAGGTACTTGTTTGTAGCCATTTCTTTTTGTGTGTGTGGCTGTTTTCTTTCTGGGATTTTTATTTCTTCTTTTTACACCAGTCCCTTTAGCATTTCTTGCATTGCTGGCTTGGTGGTGATAAACTCCCTTAGCCTTTTTTTGTCTGTGAAGCTTCTTAATTCCCCTTCAATTTTGAATGATAGCCTTGCTGGATAGAGTATTCTTGGATTCAGTCCTTTGCTTTGCATCACTTTGTAAATTTCCGTCCATTCTTTTCTGGCCTGATGTGTTTCTGTTGAGAAATCATTTGATAATCTAATGGGAGATCCCTTGTATGTAACTTTCCATCTCTCTCTTGTAGCCTGTAAGATTCTCTCTTTGTCCTGAATATTTGCCATGGTAATTATGATGTGTCTTGGTGTGGGTCTTTTCGGGTTCACCTTGCTTGGGACTCTCTGGGCTTGTGTGACTTTTTTCTTCCCCACCTCAGGGAAGTTTTCTGATATTATTTCTTCCAATAGGTTTTCTAATCCTTGTTCCTCTTTCTGTTGTTCTGGCACCCCTATTATTCGTATGTTGTTTCGTTTCATGTTGTCCCAAAGCTCCCTTAGGCTCTCCTCCTGTCTTTTAATTTTTTTCTCCAGCTGAAGAACAGTTTGGGTGTGTTTTGCTTCCCTGTCTTCTAATTCACTAATTCGGTCTTCCGCTTCTCCTAGTCTACTGTTGATACTTTCAATGGTGTTCTTTATTGCAGCTATATCGCACTTCATTTCTTCTTGGGTCTTACTTAAGTTGTCGATTATTTCATCTGTTTCTTCTTGCTTCTTGGATAAGTTGTCGATTTTTTCCTCCATCCGGTGTATGCAGTCTAGGACCCTTATTCTGAATTCTTTTTCTGTCATGTTGTATGCCTCTGTATCACTTAGCTGCTTTTCTGGTGAGTCCTCCTTTTCTTTCCTTTGGGGATTTCTTTGTCTACCCATGTTTGATCTCACTGACGTATATAGATATTGAGTCGTTCAGTGGCTGCTCCCTAGGTGGCAGTGGCTCCTCAGGCTGTGGTTGCTCCTTGTGCGGTTGTGGTAGCAGCTGCTCCTCTGTTGGTAGCGGGTCTTATGATGGGTGCTGTTCACAGCTGTTGTGGCTCTTCTGGCTGGTGGAGGGAGGCTTCACCCACAGCAGCTGTTCCTCAGACAGAGCATGTGGAGATCAGGAGGCCGCTGTTGCTTGGATCTTTCTGTGGGGAGAAGCAGAGTTCCTCTGAGTTCACGTAGTCGCGCTGCTTGAGAGCCGTTGTTGCCGGGTTAGTAGCTGGTCTCTGGATGCCGGTGACAGTCGCCCAAGATGGCACGGTCTCCGCGGCTTTGCCGGCGCACCTGGAGAGGTTTCAGCCTCAGCCTCTAACCGTTCCCTTTATCTAGGATTTCTCTGTCTTTCCTGGCTGCAGACTGTCTCAGCTGAATCTCCTCTGCTTATTCGGGCTGTATGCTACCCGTTTCAGCTGCCCGCCCTTATCTGCTCCGGGACAAGGCACCGACACGTCTGTCTAAACCTCCGCCATTTTCTTCCTCCAGCATCTTTGTCTTTTATTAGTGGAGATATTATATGTTATTTCTGGTTGGTGTTTCTGATTTCTTGGGATCTATTCCTAGAAGTGGGATAACTGGGTCAAGTGGGAGTGAAAGATAAACAATTCAATCAAAAAATGGGCAAAGGACCTAAGTAGATACTTTTCGAAAGTAGACATACAGAAGACCAAGAAACATATGACAAAATGCTCAAAGTCACTACTCATCCAAGAGATGCAAATCAAAATAACAATGAGTTACCATGTCACACCTGTCAAATGGTGATAATAAACAAACTAGAGGCCCGGTGCACAAAATTTGTGCACGGGGCAGGGTGGGGGGGTGGGAGGTTCCCTCAGCCTAGCCTGCACCCTCAGGGGATGTCTGATTGCTGGTTTATGCTTGATCCCTGGCATAAACTGGCAGTTGGACATCCTTCTCGCAATCTGGGACACTGAATGAACCAGTGACCACACTTTTCATACAGGTGAAAGGCATCTTGCTGTTGTATGGGCAGCTACATTTTTTTTGCCCTGATTATAAAAAGTAGTACATAACTTGATCCTTCTGAGGCAGTAGTACCATTTCCCCCATCTTATGGATGGAAAAACTGAAGCAGAGAGAAGTTAAGTAATTGGCTTTGTCACACAGTTATGTGTCAGAATCAGGGCTGACCACAAAATGTGCAAGCCAGAGTCCATGGATGTCAACGCTGCATCATCCGGTTTTTTCAGTGTTAGAGTAGCCTTGCCAGGCTTTAATTTTTATATCTAAGAGACTGTTCCCAATATCTAGGGTAGGGTCCCTAGGCTTGGCCAGCAATCAGGGTCAATCTGTGAGGTGATCAGAGGGCACCCACTGGCACCCACCTTGGCTGGCTGTCCCTGCCCCCCAATCACAGCCCATAATCACCTCCCTCTCAGGTAGCAGACAGTCAATGCAGGCACTGTCCCCAACTGGGGGCAGCACCTGCGATGAGTATCTGCCCCCTGGTGGTCAGTGCACATCATAGTGACCAGTCATTCTGCCGGTCATTCTGCCGTTCAGTAGATTTGCATATTAGGGTTTTATTATATAGGATTAACAAATGACAAGTGCTGGAGAAAAAGAAAACCTCATACACTGCTGGTGGAAATGCAGACTGAAGGAGCCACTGTATGGAGTTTCCTCAAAAAATTAAAAGTGAACTTCCATTTGACCCAGTAGTTCTATAATCCTATCTAATAATAGACAAAGATTGAAATTAACCATACCTCTGCTATGCTTCCCATTGGCTAATCAGCGAGATATGCATATTAACCACCAACAAATATGGCGGCTGGCAGCCACGCAGCTGAAGCGAGTAGGAGGTTTGCTTGCTCCAGTGATGGAGGAAGCTAAGCTTCCTCGCTGCTGCAGACAGGCTCTGAGCTCCACTCTAAGCAACAAAGTTGCAATTATAGAAGCTAAACAAACCCTAGATACCTGCTTTCAGCAGGCCATGGCCTCGGAACTGGAGCGGCAACAAAGTTTCAATTATAGAAAGTAAATAAATCCCAGAATAAAAAAAATAAAAGAAAAAAAGGAGAGGCTGGGAGCTTCAGTTGCCGGCAGGCTTGGCCAGCCTCAAAACCTTCAGCCCCTCATCCAGACTGGCCAGGCACCACAGTGGGGACCCCCACCCTAAAGGGAGTGTGGCCAGCCTGAAAACAGCCTTCAGCCCCTCATCCAGGCTGGACAGGCACCCATGTGGGACCCCACCCTGATCCAGGACACCCTTCAGGGCAAACCAGCTGGCCCCCACCTGTGCACCAGGCTTCTATCCTATATAGTAAAAGGGTAATATGCAAACTGACCCTAACAGCAGAAAGACTGGGAATGACTGGTCACTATGACACACACTGACCACCAGGGGGCAGATGCTCAATGCAGGAGCTGCCCTCTGGTGGTTAGTGAGCTCCCACATGGGGGAGCTCTGCTCAGCCACAAGCCAGGCTAATGGCTGCCATACAGCGGTGGTGGTGGGGGCCTCTCCTGCCTCCTCAGCAGCCCTAAGGATGTCCAACTGCAGTTTAAGCCTGCTCCCCGCTGGCAAGTGGACATCCACCGAGGGCAGCCGGGCTGCCAGAGGGATGTCTGACTGCCATCTTAGGCCCAATCCCCTGGGGAGCAGGCCCAAGCCAGCAGGTGGTCATCCCCTGGGGGGTCCCAGACTGCGAGAGGGCACAGGCCGGGCTGAGGCCCCCCCCCCCCCCGGGTGCACAAATTTTTGTGCACCAGGCCTCTAGTTCTATATAATGAAAGGCTAATATGCAAATTGTCCCTATTAGCGGGAATTCAACTGACCTGGAGTTAGACGTGTGCTGACCACCAGGGGTGGCACAGAACATGGCAGGCATTGGCGATGCAGCATTGGCAGTGGAGGTGCTGCTGGCCGCAGTGGGCCCCCATGAGAGCAGGACCATGGCAGAATGGTGGAGGAGGTGAGTGGGCAGTGTCAGACCAAGGCAGGTGAGAAGGGAGGCCCTAGCCGGTGGTGGCGGAAGGCAGCTGGAGGAAGGGTGGCCCCGGCTGGCAGCCAGCAGCTGCTAGATACCCTACCCGTGCAAGGATTTTGTGCACTGGGCCGCTAGTATTTTTTTTTTAAATATATTTTATTGATTTTTACAGAGAGGAAGGGAGAGAGATAGAGAGTTAGAAACATCGATGAGAGAGAAACATCGATCAGCTGCCTCCTGCACATCTCCCACTGGGGATATGCCCGCAACCCAGGTACATGCCCTTGACCGGAATCGAACCTGGGACCCTTCAGTCCGCAGGCCGACGCTCTATCCACTGAGCCAAACCGGTTTTGGCAGGCCTCTAGTATTTTTAATATAATAATTTAATTTTAGTTTGAATTAAGTATCCCTGTGACCAAACATTAAGGACAAAAGTGTAAAAAGAATAGTTTTATCCCTCACATTGCATTTTATAATTTTTAGCACAATATCTCATTCAAGAATGCCACTATTACCAAATAAATATGACATTTACAAATAGTTTATATTTGGCTTGCAGCTATCTTTTAGCATTATGTATTCCTCTGCCCTTAAAACACCCATCCTGATTTTTCTCAGTTTAAAATAATCACAGGCAAATAAGGATGCAGTTTCTGAGAAGTGAGATCATAGGATCATGGCAGTTGTCATTTGGATTAAGAATTTCTCACAATGTACTTTTATTTTTCATTATTGTCACACTTTAAACACCTGTTTGACTCGAGCTCCCACAGGGACTGACTGAAACTGTCACAAGGTTAAAAATATCAACAGACATTGCTTAGGTTATGTTTTAACCATACACATTATTTCAGGCTTAGTTAATATTTTCTGGGAGCATATTATTTAATACTCCATCTGGAGTTTCCTATTATCATCTAAACTATTTACTCTCAGATTCAACTTAGTAAGATGAGCAAACTTTACCAACTTAATATCTACTTCCCCTTCTAAATCATTAATAAACATAGCATTCAACCATCTGTACCTCTAATCCTCTGTTGTTAAATAGCCTGAGGCTGATCTATTTTTCAAAGCTGCTTCAACTGCCCTTCATACTGCTGTTAACTATTATTCTAAGTGCAAACATCCTCATCTTTAAGTCCATTGTTTATCACTAGTTATAAGAAAATGACCCGTCCACCTCCCTAAGGGAATAAATTTATCATTTCCTAATCCCAGTGGAAACTGCTACCATCAGCTACTCAATGTTACACATCACAAAATTCACTGAATGTTTCCATTCTCCTTTCTAGGTACCAAACAAGGTATTCAAAGCAATAATGTATTTATGAGAAAAGGAAATTAATTCTTCCTATAATCCTTCCAATTTCTTTCTGAAGGGTAATATATATATATATATATATATATATATATATATATATACACATATATATATTCTCTCTCTCTCTCTCTCTCTCTAGAGAATATGCAAATTAGGCTGGGATGCTGTAACAGGTCAATGACTGGACAGGAGGAGGTTCAGCGCACAGGTGAGGCCCAGAGCGAAGACGGAGACAGAAGGGCTGGCGAGCTGCTGTGCCCTGGCTCAGGCCATCCCCCAGGAGCTGGAGCGGACACGGACAGGGACAGAGTGGCCGGCCAGCAGCCTCTGTGGCTCAGCACAGGCAGGAAGAAGAGATGGCAGGCCCGCCTCCTGCGGAAGCAGTGCAGCTCCCTCGTGGCTCCCACAGAATCAGCATGGCTCCCTCCTGGCTCCCACAGAAGCAGCGCGGCTCCCTCCCAGCTCCCATGGGCACCAGCCGCTCACCTCCGCCTCCCATGGAAGCAGCAGGCAGCCTACTGCCTGCTATATCACACAATGGGCTACTAGTTCTTCAATAATTAAGCTCATTCTCTGGTATTTTCAATTTGAGATGATTTTGCTCCTTATCATTATTTGATTTATAACCTTTGTCTTTCAACTGTAGTGAGCATTAACTTCATATTATGAGTCTCCCCTCTCCTTGAAATAAAGAAAAACATAAAATCAAAGGACAAAGGACAATTTTCAGGAAAAAGATGCATCATATATAACAAGGAATGATGCCACTTTTCTCAAGATGTTAACTACAAGGTTAAAAAAATCAACAACTGGAGGATTAAAAGCAAACAAACAAAAACCAAACACATTTTTCTGATCCCCTTTGTTCCTTTGTTGTTCCAGGCATTAAGTCAAAAGACTCAGGCTTGAAAACCCTAGCCCTTGCATTGGCTGTGACTTTTGGAAAGCCCAACTAATACTGAAATTTGGTTTATTCATCTCTGACATGAGTGATGATGACTGACCTGTTTACCTTGACAAACGATTGTAACACTCAAATCAGTTAATATGTAAAGGCACTTTATGAGATATATAGAAGAATACACAAGTGATGCAATATTATTGATCTTCCTGGAAAATGAATAATACTGAAGGAAATTGAAAATTAAAGGCAACATCATACTTTTTTTTAAACTAGCATGTAAGAACATTTTTTTTTTTCTTTTCCTGAATGTTTAACAATAATATTAAAAATCAAGCCTGGAACATTTAAGTTGAAATATTGCTTAAAATGTTGTAGCTATGCTTCTCTGTAATAGAAATAAAATCAAGTAATAAAAAATGAAGCAGGCAAGTAATTTTCCCACAAAATAGAATCAAATGGCCTTTTTTTTTTTTTTTAACAAGACTTTATAATGGTGGTCAGCCACTAGAAGAGGTAAGGGAGCCAAAGAGTAAACTAGAACTTTGGGTAGGAGTCCTTTAAAAAAGTAATCTGGAATTGGTTTCTCTTTATGTCTCTGGCTTCAAAGCAGTTAGAGTAATTATAAGTAATACCAATAAGTAATTATAAGTAATATATGGTTAAAGAAACAGCCCATTGCCCCAGCTGTGAAGTTGAATTAATTGTTTCAAAGAGGACTGCAGTGAGCTGGATTACTGGAAGCTGACCAGAGTCAATAGGAAGAATTGACATATGTAAGAAGGGAGAGAGCCTGTTGAAGAGTATTTTGGATAGTCAGGCCATGGTGATAAATCTGTTCATCTCTTCTACATTTCTTTCCTTTCCCCTAATTTACCAAGAATATCTATAATAATAAAAGCATAATATGCAAATCGACTGAACAGCCGGACAGTGGAACAACTGTCCAGACGACCTTCTGAATGAAGGCTGGGCTTCGAAGGCCTGCTCTTGCAAGAATTTCATGCATCGGGCCTCTAGTTCTATATAATAAAAACCCAGCGACCATTACAGTGTAATGACCAGAATGACCAATGACCAGACCACCAGCTGGTAGCTGTGACAAGCACTGACCTAGACCTTGCTGTCGGCATCCTGACAGCCCCAAATCCCATTCACCCGCACCCCTGACCCTGACAGGAGGGAGGAGAGAGCCGGATACCTGCACCCCGGACCCTGACAGCAGGGAGGCAGGAACCCCATTACTCACAGAATTGGCTGTTGGTCAGCTTGCTGTTAGCGCCCTGACAGCCCCGAATCCCATTCACCCGCACCCCTGTCCCTGACAAGAGGGAGGAGGGAGCTCCATTCCTAGTGGAATTGGCTGTTGGTCAGCTTGCTGTTAGCGCCCTGACAGCCCCGAATCCTGTTCACCCACACCCCTGTCCCTGACAGCAGGGAGGAGGGAGCTCCATTTCTTGCGGAATCGGCCTTGGTCAGCAGATCAGAGGATTCTGCTTATAGTGAATGGTTAGTAAAACTTGGAAATGGCAAACTTGTTAGCAGTTTTCATTTAGGAATGGATATTATTGAAATCCTCTGTGAAATGATTTGTAATGGATCTATTATTGACCTTGAGAGCTTGTTTGGAGGTTCTAGCAGGGGAGCGTAGCTACTCGTATACCCTTGACCAAAGACTGGTCCTCTCCTGGGGGGGCGGGGGGTGGGAAGGTTGTCCTCTTCGACTGAGTGCACAGCTTCAGGAGGGACGCACATGGATTGATGAGGGAGGAGGGGGACACCCGCCTAGCCAGCCAGATCAGCCGAATCAACCCTGGCGATCAATGGGGTGACAGATGTCACAGCCAGATCGCCCTCACATCCTGGATCTATTATTAAAATTACCTTTTGGAAATAGCATATCTATAGATAATATTAAAAATATATCTAAACATGCAATTCTTTGTCCTATAAATTGAGCATGCTCATAAATTAAATGAAGAAATTTTGGATATACTCGATGGAGATTTTCACACCTATTTGAGTGATTAGCCCATCGATTCAATTGATGATGCTGAAAATGAAAGTTTTCCCATCGAATTTCTTGATAGTATTACACCTTCAGGTATGGCATGTCATAAATTAAAATTGAAAGTAGGTGCAATGATCATGCTACTGAGAAATCTTAATAGTAAATGGGGTCTTTGTAATGGTACTAGACTATCAAAATATTGAGATATAACATTATCAAAGCTGAAGTATTAATAGAATCTGCAGAAGGAGAGGTTGTTCTGATTCTAAGAATTGATTTATCCCAGTCTTACACTGGCTTCCCATTTAAATTAATTCAAAGACAGTTTCCTGTGATGCCAGCATTTGTGATTACAATTAATAAACCACAAGGACAAACTTTAGACAGAGTAGGAATATTCCTACCTGAACCCATTTTCGGACATGGTCAGTTATATGTTGCTTTCTCTCAAGTTCAAAAAGCATGTGACATTAAAGTTGTAAATACTTCATCACAAGGGAAATTAGTTAAGCATTCTGAAAGTGTTTTTAACTCTTAATGTGGTATACCTGGAGATATTAGAATAAGTCTAATCAATTTATCAGTCATTGTATCAATGTTGTTTTTATATCATGTTTTTGTTTTTATATGTTGTTGTTTTTATATATTTGTTGTTGTTATATCATGTTGTTATTTATTTATTAGTAAATTTACATATTATTTTCATATGCATTTTACTACTTTTCTTTAATCTCTGACACTTCTATTATAGAGAAAGGGCGAATAGTGATATTAAAATATTTCTTCTAATTAATTCCCTTTCAATGTGCATGAATTCGTGCACTGGGCCACTAGTAGGTAGTAAAAGAACTAAGATCTAGTTAAATTTTCATTCGTAAACAGGGCCTGCAGCCTTAGTCAAGACCATAAGTAGGACTGTATCACTTGGTCTATAAAATGGAAAAGTCAAAGTCTTCCAAGTTATATTTTCTAATAAACCTTCTTTAACGTGCTCTTCATGAATGAGATACAACCCCTCTGAGCCTGTTTGCCCCTTTGTGGGATAGAAAGAAGGAAATACCTTATTATACTTTAGGTACACAATGCATTGTAGCAATATGGTTAGTGCTTGTGTCTTTCTTACTTTTCATTTTGACCATATAGCATGCCACAGGTTTTGCCTGTTCACTCTCCTTCTTAGGATGAGACAACCTCAAGAGAGCATTTCAGATTCTCAACTCAAAGGTAGCCTTCGTGTCAGAGGTGCAACACATGTGTCATTCAAACTGCTCTGCTGAATGTTAAATTTTGTCTCCCCCCCCGCCACCCATTCTACTTTTCTTATTAAAGTTGAGAGTGTTTAGCTAGTATGGAAAACTGAGAGAGAGAACAATTATCTATACTAATAGAGTTCACATTTGATAAAGCCCCAGTTGTCTCTCTACTGCATTGCCTGTACACCTATCATATTACCTTTATTAGAAGTACTATTTGTCTAATTGATACATAAATCAAAGAAATTACTTTTGAATTTATATATTTCCATCCTATATGGAAAGATGAAAGAATATGTGATTTTATAAAATTTTCACTCTTCATATCTAGTAATTTAAAATATATTTAACATTGGATACAAATGATTGTTTGTATCTACTAGCTAGTCCGAATGCCATAATTTTCCTCTGGTAGATAGTAAAATCACACCAGTTTCTACTGTAAAGCCCTTTGTTGAGCTGTCGGTGTTATTATTTCAAGCAGGTTATATGCCTGTGGGACTGGGTGTCAACAAGCTCCCTCTTCCTCACTGGTTGGCACTCCTCCTCCCCTTTACCCCCAACAGCTCTTAGATCAGTTAATATCAAGTGTAAAATAGGATGCTGCATCTCTCCTCTAAATTCATACGATCTATATTTTACCCTAAAATATTTCCTTTCTCTAGCATTTCTGATAGTTTTTCCTCAAATGTATGTTGACCTTATGGCAAAGAAGCAAAGTAAACGTGAAGAAATAAAGGCCCTGCCCAATCTGGCTTAAGTGCAGAAGTCCATTTAATTCTACTACTCTTCCCAAGTAGTTCCCAGGGTCCACACTGCATGGATATAATTTTGCAGCTATTAATTTTCTAAAAGATTCAAAGGTAGTCATGAAAAAAATATGTATGTGGCCAAAAAATAAAGAGCCTTTTAATGCATTTTGCAATTTATGCAAATCTATGCCTACTATAGCTCACCATTTAGGAAATTACCTTAAACCATTTTCCATTCCCACCATTAACTTAGCTTGACATATGTCCACTAACTTCCCTACAGTTAAGGCATATTAAATCGCCATTTATCCCACCAGCTAGGTTGTGTTTCACTCAGAACACTCGTGCTACCTCCAGTGTCCTGGGCCTCAAACAAGCACTCAGAAGCATTGACCTCCGAATCCCCTCCTCCACGCCCTGCATGTATCACTGAAAAAAAAAGGTCAAAGACATTTTTTTTTTCTCTTTTTTTAAATACAATTTTATTTAAAGGGTTGTTCAGTTTGGGAGCAGACTGCTACAAATCACTTCTGATCTGCAAGCACCCCTGAGTGATGCATATGCTGTTACCTGTTGGCATCTTTCTCTCCCGGCTTAAGTTTACCTGTCAACTTGGAAAGAGGCAATAGCTGATTTTCCATGCAACGCTCATCTGCAAGCAAAGGCTCAGAAAGAAACTTTTACATAAAGAAGGGAGCTGTTTTGAAAGCTTTTACATGATTTCCTGTTCCTATAGAAACCATTTTTGGTCTTGTACAACAATAGACCCCTTTTTGCTCTGTCATATGAAAAAGTTTATACAGGGGTGCGGGGGGTATGCATGATCACTTTATTTTGCTTCTTGATCCTTAGAATATAATTCTAAACCTGATTCAATCATGTTGAATTTACACTATTTTAATATATGTTTTCTCTATGTTTATCCTTTACTTAGTGAGAGGGTTTGAATGTGAACTAATGAGATTGGAGGCAGCCTTTGATAGTATAAATACTTTAAATATTTGTTAAAATAGCCGGAACCGGTTTGGCTCAGTGGATAGAGCGTCGGCCTGCGGACTGAAAGGTCCCAGGTTCGATTCCGGTCAAGGGCATGTACCTGGGTTGCGGGCACATCCCCAGTAGGAGATGTGCAGGAGGCAGCTGATCGATGTTTCTCTCTCATCGATGTTTCTAACTCTCTATCTCTCTCCCTTCCTCTCTGTAAAAAATCAATAAAATATATTAAAAAAAAATAAAAATAAATATTTGTTAAAATAAATCACTATGAATTTATTGAGGTCTGAAAGGTAAATGCAATCACATCACTGTGTTAAAGTTTATTGATAAAGTATCTAAATAAGAAAATTGTTATTCTAGGCTTCATAGAAAGAAGACAAGTGGTCTTTATAAGATGTTCATAATATGTATTTCTCCACATTCAAGAACAGATGTCGACATTCACACACTTCAAATACATTTAGTCAAAAGTTATTATTTGTCTGTATCTATTGTGCAATGTGAGGATCACTTTGCAAATTAGACTGTTTTAATTCTAAAATTCATTGTTCTTTTGTCCATTTGGAAAAATTATCTACATTTTCAACAGAAATGCTAGTTACTGCACATTCTCTATCTCCTTGGAATAGGAAAATGAGCTTCAAACTGCAAACATCTTTTTTTTTAATTTGCAATATAATATATTTTTTAAAGTGGGAGTCCAATGTTAGGATATCATGAGAAATAAGAAATAAAGTCAGTAATTTCTTTGTTTCTGAGATGTATTCCAAAATGCATAGTCTATCTCAGATAAAACCCCAGATTTATTTTTCTCTTTAATTACAATATTCATGGAATTATGAATCAGAAAGGCATACAATACTTGTGCATTATAGTACACAACTGTGTAATCATTATGTATGATCCTCTTCCTTATTGCCCCACTCCATATCAGTTGCATGAAATCATTACCTCATATTTTTCCTTATGAGTAACACCTAACAGTTTGAGAAGCATGGTTTCTGCTATCCATTCTCAGGATTGTGCCTCCTACAGTTTATTGAATGGCTATCATGCAATAAAGATATTGTACAATTAAAGCACTGTTTCCTGAAGTGACAGGAGAGCCCAACATCAATAAAGTTCCCATTATGGGTTTGGTTTTTCCACTTCTGTTCTGTTTCTGTTGTTACTTTTTAATCATCACTCCCACCAGGCACTGTTTGCCTATTGAGACAGTAGCTAAATGAGTTGAGAATTCTGTCAGGTTTACAACAGCAGTGGGTACCGCAAACATTACCAATTCATTAAAACAAGAAATTGCAAAGAACTAAATAAAAACTTTTTCTCTCACTTTCAGATACAACTATCTAGCAATGATTGTCCATGGTTCAAAAGGTAGAGATGCAAAATACAACTCCACAGTGTACCAACTTGTTATTTTTAAGCAACATTCATAAATGTTTAAGAAAATATACTTCTATAATTTACTAGAGGCCCGGTGCATGAAAATTCGTGCACGGGGGAGGAGGGGTCCCTCAGCCCGGCCTGCCCCCCTCACAGTCTGGGAGCCCTCACGGAATGCCCTACTGAGGGCTCCATGGGGAGTGGGCCGAAGCCGCAGTCTGGCCTCCCTCTGTGGGAGGCGGTCAGCCGATCAGGTATATTAGATACTTTCTGGAGGCAGCACAGCCTCCTTTCTTATCTCTTGCCTTGCCTCTGTGGTTGGAGAATAGGGGACTAAAGTGTAGAGACAGAACTGTGGCTGGGCCTGGGGCTTTTGTAGGCAGCAGAAAGAGGAAGAGGGCGGGGGAAAGTCTAGACACATTTCCTTTGATTGTCCTCCCTTCCTCCGGGCCCCTCCCTCCGTTTTTTCCTTCTCTTGGTGGACGCTCGGGCCTCAGACCGACCGGAGCCCAGCGATGGTGGTGTTCAGCCCCCTTACTTCTCAGCTAAACATACAGCTGCCTCGCATTCCAAGCAGGTCTGTTATCAAGTGACTAAAACCCTGGGAATCCACAGCTCCCAGCCTCTCCCCTCTCGGTTTCCTCTTTGGGTCGAGACACCGAAGCAGCTCTGCACTGGGGGGGACGCACGCAGGCAGGGTCACGTCCCAGGTCAGGGACGCAGGCAGGCAGGCAGCTTCACCTCAGTGCTGGGCGGGATGTTAGCGCTGGGCAGGCCTGGGTGTGCCTCCGCTGGGGGCAGAAGTCCCCGTCCCTGTCCCTGCCCCCCAGCTCCTGCCCCCCACAACCCGTTGACTGGTCGTGACGCGTGACTCAGACACCATAACGGACAAATTAGCATATTACCTCTTTATTATAAAGGATTTTGTTTCATTACAGATACATGCATTATGCAAATAGTTTAAATATCCTTATATTAGCTAAGAATATGTGATATTTATTCTGAAAAATATATTTTAAACAAATCACCATAATCTGTGATGTATTTTACATACAATCAATTCCAGTTAAGACAGAGATAGAAAACCTCGATAATTGCACACGGCAAACAAAAGCTGAGTTTGGCACCAAGTTACCTCTGTGCCTAAAGCTATCACTTGCACCCAGTGTGGAATGATTTTGATTGACATATTCAGTAACTTATTCTTCTATTGAAAATTTATCTCCTGCCCTAACCGGTTTGGCTTAGTGGATAGAGCAACGGCCTGAGCACTGAAGGGTCCCAGGTTTGATTCCAGTCAAGGACATGTACCTTGGTTGTGGGCATATCCCCAGTAGGGAGTGTGCAGGAGGCAGCTGATCGATGTTTCTCTCTCATCGATGTTTCTAACTCTCTATCCCTCTCCCTTCCTCTCTGTAAAAAATCAATAAAATATATTTTAAAAAAATTACCTCCTCCAACACAATCTTAAAAAGAAAAAAAAAAGTGCCTTTCTATTGTCATCTGATAGCCCTGTTTCCATACTGCCAACCCACTACACTTTCAGGCACATTTATTTTTTTATTTTTTTATTGTTTAAGTATATTTTATTGATTTTTTACAGAGAGGAGGGGAGAGGGATAGAGAGTTAGAAACATCGATGAGAGAGAAACATCAATCAGCTGCCTCCTGCACACCCCCTACTGGGGATATGCCTGCACCCAAGGTACATGCCCTTGACCGGAATCGAACCCGGGACCCTTAAGTGCTCAGGCCGACACTCTATCCACTGGGCCAAACCAGTTAGGGCTCAGGCACATTTAGATTAAAAATAATCACAAAAAAAAATATTCTATTTAGAATTTTCATAAAATGAATTTTAGAAAAAGACAGTGTACAATTATGAATTACCCAATCAGACCATAATTATAATGAAGTACCTTTATCTATATTTTTACATTATATCAAATTTAGTATTATTCCAAAATAAGCAAATACCTACCTTTTAAAAAATAACATAAGACTAAAATGATTTATCTTGATAGTTGTATCAATTAACTAATAAGCACCTTACTTAATAGTCTACCTAAATTTTGTTTCCCCAGACTTTTTTTTTTTTTTTTTAAATATATTTTATTGATTTTTTACAGAGAGGAAGGGAGAGAGATAGAGAGTTAGAAACATCGATGAGAGAGAAACATCGATCAGCTGCCTCCTGCACATCTCCCACTGGGGACATGCCCACAACCCAGGTACATGCCCTTGACCGGAATCGAACCTGGGACCTTTCAGTCCGCAGGCCGACGCTCTATCCACTGAGCCAAACCGGTTTCGGCTGTTTCCCCAGACTTTAATGATTAGGAAAACTAATTGCTTGTAATACCAACATTCTTTTTAGCTAACATCTTATACTTTTTTCTTCCTTTGGTTTAAGAGTTAAACTTACCAAATGTGTTATTTGCAAGTACAGATATTATCTCGATATTTGCTATCCTTTTAACTCTATAACAAAAGAAGGAACACCTTTCTGGAAAATATTCTGATTTAACTTTTTAACTAGATTAATCCCTCGATAATGGCAGTATTTTATAAAATTCATTTTCTAGTGTAGTGCAGTTATAAAACCATCACAGCTAATAACCTAATAAACAAGAGGAGAAAAAAATATCAGCCTCACAGTCTTCCAAACTCACCAGATGCAACTTACTTTCTTAACAGGTCTTGATTTATTGCACTTGAAATGCTAAGCCTTCTTATAACTTTTAAATATTTAAAAAATATATTTTTCTAAAGAATCCATATCAGTATTTTAATAAATCCACCACACTATTTACATACAAGAATATATTCTTCTCTGAAGTGGTTACCTTCAGAACCTGCACCTATCTCATATCATCAATTTGAACACATATTTAGATTGCTCATGGATTAAACATTTCCTTTCTGAGAGATGACATGTAGAATAAAAGAAAAGTCTAGAGTTTACAATTGGATAATCCTTAGTTTAAGTTCTAGCTTCATTGTATCATAAGCTTTTTGAAAAATTACTTAATCTCTCTGTTCCTCAGTTGTTGATTGTAAAATAAAGTCCATGGTAATAGCATAGATTTATTTAGATTGTGGTGAGGATGTTAAAAGTTTAAAACTAACAAATGCTGAGCATATTGTTTGACAAATAGTAAGACCTCAGTAAATTTAAGCTATTATATATGAAAAAAATGGCTCTGAAAAATAAATCCTACTCTGAAAAGACAATATTGATATGCCATCTTTGAAGAAAATTAAGACTTTGGAGGCTGGAAGAACAGAATTACAAATAATGAGATGCAAAATTATTTTTAAAATTGCTTAATATTTAAAGTTTAAATGTATTATATCATTAAAGTAAAAAGGAGCATGAATTTTTATATGTCCATATTTTGACCTGTTTGTGATAATGTAGCCCTTTTATTTTTTAATATATTTTTATTGATCTCAAGGAGGAAGGGAGAGGTAGAGAGAGATAGAAACATCAATGATGAGAGAGAATCATTGATCAGCCTCCTGCACATCCCTCACTGGGGATCAAGCCCATAACCAGGGCATAAGCCCTGACCAGGAATCAAACCATGACCTCCTGGTTCATAGGTCGACACTCAGCAACTGAACCGTGTCAGCAGGGCAAAATATAGCCCTTTTAAACTCTTGTTTAGAGAGCCATAGGGGTTTTAATTGTGTTGCCTCAGCCCCATGCTGGCAGGAATTGGGAAACAGGTGAGGAAGCCGATGGTTCCTATAAAGGGGCCCAAGCACTCAAAGTAGAAACCACATGTTGAGAAGAAACTTGGAGGGGAATATCACTTTTCCAAATCATTGTTTTTTATTACAAGACTAGAGGCCTGGTGCATGAATTGGTGCACAGGTGGGTTCCCTCCACCTGGCTGGCAATCAAGGCCTTTAAGGGGACCACTGGGGGAAGGGACCACAGGAGGTTGGCCAGCTGGTTGGGGGACCAGCCGGCCAGGGGGAGAGACCATGAGAGGTTGGCTGGCAGGAAGAAGGGCCATGGGAGGTTGGCTGTGGGAGCGCACTGACCACCAGGGGACAGCTACTGCATTGTGCATCTGTCCCTTGGTGGTCAGTATGCGTCATAGTGACTGGTTGACTGGTCATTCCTATCATTCTGGTCATTCGGTTGTAAAGGTCATTTAAGCTTTTATATATATAGACTAGAGGCCTGGTGCATGAAAGTCATGCACTGGGGGGGGGAGGGTGTCCCCCAGCCAGGCCTGAGCCCTCTCACAGTCCAGGAGCCCTTGGGGGATGTCCGATTGACAGGTTAGGCACATTACCCACGGGGAGCAGGCCTAAACTGGCAGTCGGACATTCCTCTCACAATCCAGGACTGCTGGCTCCTAACCGATCACCTGCCTGTCTGCCTAATTACCCCTAACCACTCCCCTGCCAGCCTGATTGCCCACAACTGCCCTCCCCTGCTGCAACCCGTCTCCTCTGCCAAGACCCGCCTCCTCCATGCAAGGCAGCGGAGATGCCAGGACTGGCCTCCTCTGTGCCGCATGGAGCCATGGGACACCCAGGCCTCACTGCGTGGAGCAGTCATCAGGCCCCGCCTCCGCTGTGTGCATGGCCATCTTGTGGCAGCCATCTTGTGGTGGCCGTATTGTGATGACATTGAGCGCGAAGGCCACCTAGGCTTTTATTAGTATAGATATAAAACCCTAATATGCTAATAGACCGAAGAGCGGACAACCGAACAACTGAACAACCAGTCACTATGACATGCGCTGACCACCAGGGGCCGCACAGCAGAACATGTCATGCATTGGCCACAGCAAGATGGTGGAGCAGGTGAGTGGGGGTACCAGACTAAGGCAGGGCGCCAGTTGCTGTCATCAGAGTGAGCCTCTGGTGATTACTGAAAATTCTTTGCTCCCACATACCATAGTCCTGCCTGGTGCTCACACCTGCTGCTGGCACTGGCCCCACTCGCACCTGCTGCAGCACTGGAGCCATCGCTCGCACCCGCTGCCGGGACCCGGCACTGGCCCCAATCGCTCAGTGCCATCAGAGGGTGAGAGCAGTGGCTGCCAGCCCTGATCGCCCCTCAGGGCTTCTCCAACTCACACTGCTCCTGAGGGGTGATCAGGGCCAGCAGCTGCCTCTCACACCCACTGCCGGAACCAGCCCCGCTTGCACCTGCAGCCAGCGCTGGAGCCATCGCTCGCACCCGCTGCCAGCGCCCGGCACTGCTCCTGATTGCTTGGCATTGGCATCGGGTGCAAGCAGTGGCTGCTGGCCCCAATTGCCCCTGAGGTTTTCTCCACCACCCCCTGCTCCTGACCAGCGATTAGGGCAGCAGCTGCCACTCGCACTCACTGATGGCGCCAGCCCCACTTGCACCCGCTGCTGACACCAGCACCAGTCACTCTGTGCCATCAGTGGGTGCGAGCAGGGCCGGCACTGTCAGCACGTGCGAGTGGTGGAGGTGGGAGCCCGACTGCTGGCAGACAGGAGACTGCGGGCCACAGTAGGAGGGCCGCAAGTGGGCATGGAGGATGGGCCAAGACCCAACCCTGTGCCCACCGCAGCCTCGCGGCCCACAGTATCTTTCAAGGTGCACAGATTTGTGTACTGGGCCCCTATTTATCCGATAAAAGCCCAGTGACCAAATGGCGGAACAATCAGAACGACCGGTCAACCAGTGTCTATGACGTGTACTGACCACCAGGGGGCAGACGTTCAATGCAGGAGCTGCCCCCTGGTGATCAGTACACTCCCACAGTGGGAGTGCCACTTGGCTGACTGGGATGAGTGGTGCTTCCACAGGGGTCTGATCCCCCCCAGGCCACGCCCCACACTAGTGCATGAATCCACGCACGGGACCTCTAGTATTGGATAATACAGAATGATGATGCAAGATGAAAGGAAGTTAATAGGATACAGTTGAAAAGCATTGACTCCTGAGCCAAAGAGACTTGATTTGATGACTGTCACTATAACTTCAAGATGCTGCAATACTACGAGGCAAGTTATTAAACCCATGAAACTGCTATTCATCTGTAAAATAATAAGTACTGTAAGAGCTGTTGTAATGAGCACATAAGTAAAACAAGTGAAGCTTTCAATACAGTGCGTGGAACATCTAAACAAAAATCCTGCTCTTTCTAAGAGTGATGTGAGCAGGCTCAGCTGAGGTGAATATAGAAAGATAATTATCTATTACTTACAAATATAAAAAGAAAATGAAGATTAAAGTTAAATTATAAGGACCATACCTAATGTAAGATCAATAACAGTAAATAAAATATTTTGTCCCTTAAGTTTTCTGACTAAAATTCTCTAAATGAAACGATTTTCTCCTTTCTTGTATGAATATGAAAAAAATAATATGTAAAAAGATATTTTGTATTGTAATGCGGAAGACAAGGGGTAAGGACCATGCTGTAATAAAGATTCCATTGCTATTCTGGAGAACATAACCATTTTAAAATGTCATGGTTTTCAAAGAACTTGTGTACTTAGATGCATAGCTCATGGACATGGGCAATAGGGTAGAGAAGACCTGGGGTGGTGGGTAGGAGCTCTGAGGAAGGGGATGAATTGGGGCGGGGGGAAGGAGACATCTGTAATACTATCAACAATAAAAATATATTTAAAAAAACCCAATAAATAAATAAATAAATAAAATTTCATGGTTTGGATCAGTAGAAGGGCCATTGGCAGCCCTCATGTGCCATGATGTTTTTGCAACATTTAACTTTATTAACAATTTCCATAAATTATAGTTTCACATTTTAATCCCTTATCCAATTTCTTTTACAAAAATTTAAACCCTTTATCATCCTAAGTACCTATCTTTTCTGTTTCTTCACCTAACATAAAGAATGCTGATTGAGGGGAAAAAACTAAACCAACTGAGTGGATTTAAACCATTATAGAATTGTAGTCCCCAATTTCAGATGAGACCTGATCATGATCATCATACTGTTATGAGGCTCTGTTCTGCGTACTCCCTCAATTTCAGCCTAAGCTATTTCAAAGTTTCTCCTGTCTCATTAAGACATTCACAACTCACTTTTACTTTCAGAAGATGCATTTAATTTTTCTTTAGAGAAAAAGGTTACTTTTACCTAGAATGACAAGAATTCATCAATTTTTCTTCTGCCACCATCAAATATATATCTATGTCAATAAGTACCCTGGCCAGTGTGGCTTGGTTGGTTGAGTGTCCTCCCATGTACCGAAAGGTCACTGGTGCAATTCCTGGTCAGGGAACATGCCCAGGATGCAGGTTCAATCCTGGTTAGGGTGTGTGCAGGAGGCAAGAAATCGAAGTTTCTCTTTCATCTCTCTCTCTCTCTCTCTCTCTCTCTCTCTCTCTCTCTCTCGCCCTCCCTCTCGCCCTCCCTCTCCCTCTCCCTCTCCCTCTCCCTCTCCTCTCCCTCTCCCTCTCCTTCTCCCTATCCCTCTTTCTCCCCCTCTCCCTATTCTTCCCGCTCCCTTCTTTTCTCTAAAATCAAATTTTAAAAAAGTATACTATTACTTTCTGTCAATTTTAGTAAAAGAGGTTTTATTCTTTGCTCTGGACATACTTCTCCAGACACCTGTCTTCCTATTTCCTTAAATTCTTCCACTTTATTGATTTATGAGGATATGATTATTCTTAAGTATCTTTGGTCTTAAAATTAACAACAATAAAAAAAAAAAACCAGTAAATAACCATTACCTAATTAATAGTGAAGTGAAATGAGAAAGGTGTCTACTGTCATTCTTAACCCTTTTATCACCATTCATTTAGTCTTCGTTCATGGAAATCTGGATGCTTTGTTCCATCTATCACTGAAACTTCTGTGGCTGAGGTTAAAAGTACCATAGTTATTGAAAATGACAATGAGCACTTTCAAGTTCTCATCATACTTGATTGGCATTAACCTTTTTTTTTTACAACCTTTGCCTCATTTCATTACCTTACCTATATTTCCTATGTAGTGTTAACTTCCTTTGATTAACTTTTCAAATTACCACCCCCACCAACCCCCCCCCCCCCCCCGCCGCCGCCGCAAGATTTCATTCATGGTTCTTTTATTAAATTCAGTGACTTTGAGAAAAACATACCTTCTGATGATATTTAAAGCTTTATTAATAAATCAAGCCTTTCTCTTCATTGCCAAAGCACACTAAACTCAGCAAGTTCTAAATGGAACTCAATATATCAGTACCAAAATTTGACTCTTGCCTATACATATTAATTTTAATAAATGACACTAGTCAGATGTTCAAGCTTGAGTGTCTATTCTTTCTATCACTCTCCAAATGCAATCCCTCAACAAATCTTTTCCATGGGAACTGTAAGCCATTCTTGCCTTCATTACCCCTTCTGCCTCTTTCCTACTTAGCCTTCACTATAGTCCTCTTGAACTGTTGTACCAGTTGGAAAATTACTACCTATTTCTACATATCTTTCATCTGTACCATTGTCAGTGGTTTCCTGCCCAGGTAAACCTTTCTAAATCTGAGTGTAAGGCTAACAGAAGTAGAAGAGAAAAGCCTCAACAAATACTTTTCTCTGTAGCCAAAGAAAGGATTAAGGGGCAGCCTAGCAAGACACAGATATTTTAGACAATATTACTCTAGTCCAGCACAACAACAACAACAAAACAAACTGTGGTTCCACACAGTCCTTGTTAGGAAAGGGCAAGTGAAAAAGCTAAACTTCCACTTTTATGAAGCTATACCAAAGTGATCCAACACCCCCACCCTGGTGGTGTCAGAGCACACCAAGTAGATAGGCAAATTTTTCTTTCTTGACTACCAGCAATGAACTCCTCCCCACAAAAGAGTAAGTGGTGATATATTATGTTACAACAACTGTATCAGAATGTCTAATTTTTTAAAAAAAGTGATGGGCAGGGATACTAACCATTTTACAAACAAGAATCTATTAAACAAACTAAAAAGCATCTGCACAGCAAAAAACAACCAACTAACAACAACAATAAAATCAACAGAACATACAGGTAGCCAAACAAATGGGAATATATATCTTCAAACACTATCTCCACTAAGGGGCCAATACACAAACTGTATAAAGAATACATACAACTGGACAACAATAAAATTAACAACCTATAAAAAAATGGGTAGAGGCCCAGAACAGAAATTTTCCCCAAGAAGACATACAAATGGCCAACCAATTTATAAAATGATGCTCAACTTAACTAGCTATAAGGAAAATGCAAATAAAAGCTATAACGAGATAGCACTTTACAGTTGTTAGAATGGCTATTGTAGATAAGACAAGTGTTAAAGAGAATGTAGAGAAAAACAAACAATACAGCCATTGCTAGTGGGAATGTAAACTTGTACAGCCACTACGGAAACTAAAGATAGCACTACTATATGACCTGTCAGTCCATCTTCTGGGTAACTACCTGAAAAATCTGAAAACATTTATTCATAAAGATATATATATATATATATACCTTTATGTTCACTGCAGCATTACTCATGGTAGTCAAGACATGGAAACAACCTAAGTTTCCTTTAATGAATGCTTGGATAAAGAAGATGTAGTACACATATACAATGGAATACTACTCAGCCATAAAAAAGTATGAAACACCGCCATTTGTAATGACATGGATCTTGAGAGTATCATGCTAAGTGAAATAAGTTAGATGGAAAAGGACAAGAGTCATATGATCTCACTCATATGTGGGATATTAAACAGAAAGAAACAAATAACAAATAAAACAAACAAACTCATAGGCACAGATGACAACATGAAGGTTACCAGAGGGGAAGAGGGTCAGGGGAAGATAAAGGGGTCAAATATATGGTGATTGAGGGAGACTAGATTTTCGGTGGTGAGCACACAATGCAACACATGGATGATGCATTACGAAATTATACACTTGAAGCCTATATAATGGTTATAATAAATGTCACCCCAATAAATTTAAATTTTTTAATGTGGCATCATCAAATACTGTATGATACAGTATTTGATAATGCCACAGAAAGACTGGACCCACCTTAAATGTTGGCAAGAATTTAAAATGGTTCAGCCATTCTAGAAAAATATTTTGGAAGCTAAATAAAAAGAAACCTAAATAAGCAAGTACACTATAACTGAATAATAGGATTCCTGGATATTTATTCCAAAGAAATAAAGACTTACATTCAGACAAAAAGCTGTACCAAAATGTTTATAGCAGCTTTATTTGTAATAGCCCCAAACTGGACAAAACTCAGATTTGCTTCAGAGTGTGCAACTTCATTACACCCTTACCATGGAATACTACAAATAGACAAAATATACCCAAGCACAGAGAGGGCAAGGACAATCCTATCTAATAAAAGAGAAACATGGTAATTAGCGTACGACCGTTACCCTTCCCATTGGCTAATCAGGGTAATATGCAAATTAACTGCCAGCCAAGATGGCGGCCGGCAGCCAGGCAGCTTGAAACTAACATGAGGCTTGCTTGCTTCAGTGACGGAGGACTGCAACGTTCCCCGCCTGCCTTGCCGGCCTCTGAGCCTGCAGTTTGAAACATAGTTACAAATATAGAAGTTAAACAAAACCCCAGAAACCTGCTTTCAGCGAGCCAGGATCTCAGAGCTGGAGTTGATACAGAGTTTCGATTATAGAACCGAAACAAACCTGATACCTTCTTTCAGCAGTGGAGGCCTAAGAGCTGGAGCCTCAGAGCTAAAGCTGGCCCAGAATAAAAAAAAAAGAAGAAAAAAAGGACCGGTTGGGAGCTTCAGTCACCTGCCAGCCTGAAAACAGCCCTCAGCCCCTCACCCAGACTGGCCAGGCACCCCAGTGGGGACCCTCACCCTGAAGGGTGTGTGACCAGCTGCAAACAGCCATCATCCCCTCACCCAGGCTGGCCAGGCACCCCAGTGGGGACCCCCACCCTGATCCAGGACAACCTTCAGGGCAAACCAGCCGTCCCCCACCCGTGCACCAGGCCTCTATTCTATATAGTAAAAGGGTAATATGCCTCCCAGCACCGGGATCAGCATGACAGGGGGCAGTGTCCAAACCCCCTGATGGCCCTGCGGCTCTGTGTGTGACAGGGGGCGGGGCCACAACCTCCCTATCTGCCTTGCACTGTTCGTGACAGGGGAAGGCGCCCAAACCCCCTGATCAGCCCTGCTCTGTGCCTGATAGGGGGGAGCTCCCCAACCCCCTGATCACCCTGCAACTCTGTGTGTGACAGGGTGCGGCGGCCCAACCCCCCCACCCCATGGGCCCTGCTCTGTGTGTGATGGGGTAGAGCCATAACCTCCCCATTGGCCCTGCCCTGAGTGTGAGAGTGGTGGCGCCCCAACCCCCTGATTGGCCCTGCTCTGTGGGTGATAGAGGGTGGCGCCCCAACCCCCTCCCCCTCCACGAGCCCTGCTCTGTGTGTGATGGGGTAGAGCCATAACCTCCCCATCAGCCCTGCCCTGAGTGTGACAGTGGTGGCGCCCCAACCCCCTGATTGGCCCTGCTCTGTGGGTGTTAGAGGGCGGTGCCCCAACCCCCTGATGGGCCCTGCTCTGTGTGTGACAGGGGGCAGTGCCCCAACTCCCCTATCGGCCCTACTCTGTGAGTGACGGGGGGAGCTCCTCAACCTCCTGATGGGCCCTGCTCTGTGCGTGACACGGGGGAGCTCCCCAACCCCCTGATCCACCCTGCTCTGTGGGTGACAGGGGGTGGTGCCGCAACCTCCCCATTGACCCTGCCTTGAGTGTGACAGGGGGCTTTGCCCCAACCCTCCAATCGGCCCTACCCTGAGCGTGACTGAGGGTGGCATCGCAACCTCCCAATCCGCCCTGCTCTGTGCATGACAGGGGGTGGCGCCCCAACTCCCCAATCGGCCCTGCTCTGAGTCCAACCAGGGGCTGCACCTAGGGATTGGGCCTGCCCTCTTGCACCCGGGAGCAGGCCTAAGCCAGCAGGTCGTTATCTCCCGAGGGGTCCCAGACTGTGAGAGGGCACAGGCCGGGCAGAGGTACCCCCCCTCCCTACCCCCCGAGTCCACAAATTTTTGTGCACCGGGCCTCTAGTTATTAATATTAGACATGGTGGAATTCAGTGCAAAAGAACATCCTATCTAATAAAAGAGAAACATGCAAATTGACCATATCTCCGCTAGTGGGCACCTACTAGCCACACCCACCAGCCAATCAGAGCAGCTATACAAATTAACCCAAGCAAGATGGTGGCTGGGGGTCATGAATCTAGAGCAAGCAGGAGGCTTGGGTTGCCCTGGTGATGGAGGAAGCCAGGCTGGCCAGGTTAGCGGTTAGGATCCAGCATCCTGGATTGTGAGAGGGATGTCTGACTGCCAGTTTAGGCCTGATCCCTGTAAACCTGCAGTAGGACATCCTTCGAGGGGTCCCAGATTGGAGAGGGTGCAGGCCGGGCTGAGGAATACCCCCACCCCTCCATGCATGAATTTCATGCACTGGGCCACTAGTTAATTGATAAAGTAGAGAACCTTAAAATTCTAAAAGATACAACTCAAGATAAGTGCATAGGAATTAACAATGTTTTTATAATATAGCAACATTTGCAAAAATAAGAACAGAGAATTAAAAAAGAAATAGACAAAATACACATGAAATGGAAGATTTTAATTCACAGGTAACTTCTAATACAGATCACAAAGGCAAAAATTTAATTAGGATGTAGTACCTTAAGATACAATTTTAAATAATAATAATAGGAATGACCTTAGTGTAGCGTTCGGCGTACCTAAAGGTAAGAACCACACTGGAAGAGGCAGTCTGCGTCTGTGGCAGCAGAGTCGAAAGGACATCTGAGTTAGAAGGGCCAACTAGTCTGGAATACTACTGTGGCTCCTTCTCATCCCATCATCCATCCCCCAACCCCACCATAAATGTCCTGTCAATTCATTTCCTGTAATGAAAACCCAGTTTATTCAATTATGATTAATAAAGAAGGATCAAACACAAATATAATACCTAAAATTAAAAAATACACAGAGAAAGGCAAAAAAAAAAAAAGTGCAACAGGTGGTAAACACGGATTGTATTTAACCATAAATTTATAAAGCTGTGGTCCATTTACACCATGGAATACTATGCAGTAGTAAAAAGGATGGATCTCTTGCCCTTTGAGAGTAATAGAGTACCATGCTGAGCAAAGTAAGCCAGTCAAAGAGAGACAAGTGTCACATGATCTCATATGAGGGATCTAAAAAACAAAATAAACTGATGAACAAAATAGACCCAGAGACATAGAAATATGAACAGACTGTTGAATCTCAGAGGGAAGGCAGAGTGGGTGGGTGGGTGGGTGGGTTGGAAGAATTAACCAAAGAACTTGGATGCATATATGCATAACTCATGGACACAGACAATAGTGTGGTGAAGGCATAGGGCGGGGCAGGTCCCAGCTAGAAGGGTCCAAAGGGAACATCTGTAATACTTTCAACAATAAAGGTAAGTTTTTGAAAAGAGAGAGAAACAAATTCATCAGAGTGATAGAATGTAAAGTTATATGCCCAAATAACATAGGCATAATGTAGAAATTATATAACAAGTGAAAATGAGAAAGAGAAGGGAAGAGAAAGTGGGAGATGGAATCAGATAGCTGGTTGTGTTATCTGATAAAACATTAAAACATCATTTCCAGCTGAAAACATCAAGTAAGGGCAATCTAATATATCCTGAATGTTAAAAATAATTCTTCTTTTCAATTGTCTATGTAGCAGTTACTAAAATCTTTCATTTAGAGCAGTGGTTCTCAACCTTCCTAATGCCGCGACCCTTTAATATAGTTCCTCATGTTGTGGTGACCCCAACCATAAAATTATTTTTGTTGCTACTTCATAACTGTAATTTTGCTACTGTTATGAATCGTAATGTAAATATCTGATATGCATTTTCATTGCTACAAATTGAACATAATTAAAGCATAGTGATTAATCACAAAAACAATATGTAATTATATATGTGTTTTCCGATGGTGTTAGGCGACCCCTGTGAAAGGGTCGTTCGACCCCCAAAGGGGTTGTGACCCACAGGTTGAGAGCCTCTGATTTAGAGGGTACCAAAGAAGACCTTCCAAAGCAGAAATAGCACACACACACCATTCTCTAACCAAAATAGAATACAATTAGAAATTAAGAATTAAACCATTATAAAAAGTTCATAAATTTAAAACACTTTCTTAAGAAATTTAAAACACCTTCTTAAGTATCACCTTTCTAAAAGAGAGGAACCAAACATAAGGCACAGAATATGTAGGAAATAATGTCAACAGACATATATATATATATATATATATATATATATATATATGTCTCTCGGTGATGAAAAAACCTGGCTAGGTGGGAGCCTCATTTCCCACTTTCATTCTGGGGATAGCTGAGCAGAGCTGGCACAGCTGAAATGAGTCCATCTGCAGAGAGACACCATCCTCTGTGTGATGTCCTCATTCCTGACAGAGAAGCAGCTACCTGGGCCCGCTGTGTACATGCCCTTGGCCCTTGACTTGATTCTTTGTAATGATGCCCCTGGAGCATTCCAGGTGGGGGAGGTGGGGGGGGTTTGGGGGGTGGGGGGGGGTCCCTCAGCTCGGCCTGCACCCTCTCCCAGTCTGGTCTCCCTCTGAATATGCCTTCCTCAGATATGCCACAAAAGCAAAACCCCAAGCAATGACACTTCTGGTAACCAGAAAACAGGAGGCCAGGTTCTTTGAGAAGATACTAATACATGTATGCATTATTTCTGAAGGCTAGGAAACTGATACAGTTACAAAGACCAGTGGGACAAGCCCCCCTCCCATCACCCCTCCAGCACTGCTGGTCACTGCCCCCCCCCAATTACTGTCCCCTCCCTCTGCCCGCTGGCAGGTACCTTGGCTGGCTGGCCTGGTGCCACCTGCTCTCCGGCCCGCCCCCCCCCCCGCAACCCCCCCCACCCCTGCCGACAGGTGGTTCCGCAGTTCGGTTGATTGGTGGCATGTTATGCTTTTATTATATAGGGTAGTTCTCATTACTTGAAGTGGATGATGAGAATGGTGTTCCCTAGCCTTCTGTATGCTCACCTATGCTTATGAATCCATCCAGGACGGGCTTGCTCTTGTCCCTGTGGTGCTCCTGATTCCAGTTCTGCTTGCTGGCAGAGGCAAGTGCTTCTCTGTCCTTACATTGGCCGTGGTGCATGCAGAACAGCTATGGTGAGGAATAACAAGGGTTGAGGAGAGTTTGTGTTCTGTTACTTCTCCACTCTGTTTACACCATGATAAGGCCTTCGTTATATCTGCATGCGTTTGTGCATGATGTGGGCTTTCATGTTTATGAAGTTATAGAGTTTACTGCATTACCCAAGGATTTGGAGCTTTTTCGTCTGGAAAAAATGAGAGTTTGCCAATAAGCCTAATAAACAAGTGTCCAGTAACCCAAGACTGGACAGTGTGACCCTAGTGTCCACTAGCCCAATATACTCAGGAGTAGCCACCGAGGCGTCATGGGCTTAAACCCTAGAAGTGGACTGCGCAGTCATGGGAATCCATAGTCCAAAATGCAGCAAGGTTCTGGAGAGACTTGCTTCAGATCCCAGAGGGGACAGAACAGTAGCTACTAGTAGATGCTATAAGAGACTAACAAACAAATGATCTAAATGACATGAGGATATGCCACAAAAGTAAAACCCCAGACAGTGACACTTCTGGTAACCAGAAAATAGGAAGCCAGGTTCTCCAAGAAGATACTAATACTTGTATGCATTATTTCTGAAGGCTAAGAAACTGATACAAAGACCAGTGGGACAAGCTGAGTGCGGTGGCTGCTCCTTATAGCAATAGAGTAGATGGGGCAATACCAAAACTCATATTGAACTTCAGAACATGAAGAAGATGGGAAGAACAGGGACAGGGATGAGGTCGGCTCCTGCACTCCTCTGCCAGGTGAACATTCTAAGCATTCTTAAACCTCTTGGAAACTAGAGTTTACATGGCTAGAATTTTGTTTGTTTGTGTCTGTGTGGGGAAAAAAAATGCTTGCTAGTTCTTTGCCATCCTGCTCTCTTGTCTTGATAAGGATGCTTTGAGCACTTGAGTTCTATTTCAGTTTCCTATTGCTGAGTCAAAATTGCTATAAATATAGAAGCCCCAATTTTTATAAGTTAGAAGTCTAGGCACAGCCTGGCTGGGTTCTCCACTCAGTGTCTCACAAGACTGAAGTCAAGTTGTCCGCAAGTAATGTTCTCATCTGGAGTCTGCGCCTCTTCTAAGCTCATTCAGGCAGTTGACAGAATTCAGTTCTTTGCAGGTGTAATATCAAAGTCCTGGTTCTCTTACTTACTGTCAGACAAGGGCTGATTTCAGTTCTCACAGGGTACTCTCAGTCCCTTCCTGCATGGCCCACTCCAACTTCCAAGTGAGATAAGAGAATCTCCCTCCTTTAGAATTCTCCTCATGCTTTAAATTTCTGACTTCCTCTTCTACCACCAGATAGAAAAACACTCTGCTTTTAAAAGGATTATGTGATTGAGTCAGGCTTACTAACCTCCCTATCTTCAGGTCAGCTTATTTGCCATCTTAATTACAGCTTTCACATCCCTCTGTAGAGGTACCTAGGTTAGTGTTTGACTGACTGAGAAAATGGCTGGCACTCCAGAATTTTGGACTCTTGGGGTCCACCTTAGAATTCTGTCTACCACATGCATGAACAAGTAGATAGACACAGTTATTCACGTGGATTCAACAAGGAAATGAAATGGCCAAGAATAGTGTGCATTCACCCGGATTTTACAATTGAAATAATACCTCAGACTAGGAAAGAAAAAACAAAACAAAACACAACTTGGTCTTCTCAGAGGATAGCTAGTTCAGGAAATTATGCTAGCCAATGTCATTTCTAAATTTGGTGTTCCTGACTGGCAGTGAAAGTCATTGGTGCTTAGATCCTTACTTTAGATAAGAAAGTCGCACTGTTTTTCTCTTTTCCTTGACATCTTAACTGACGGAGTGTGCTACCACTACTGAATGTGCTACCGTTATTGAGGCTTGGATGTTATTTTTTATGTGCCTCTAGAGGGGAAAACAGAATCAATTTGCCTTTATTATGCAGTATTAATGAGTTAGACGAACTGTAGTACAAATGTGAACTGCTGGTGGATGTACAATCCATGTGAAGATGACTGTTTGATAACATACTCTGCTGAGAAAGCTGCTTACATTGCAATGAACACAATTGACTAAAGATAAATGGACTTTGGCGGGAGACATAACCACCCAGCAGTCACTTGGAAGCTATCTGAACTATAACCCAAGAATATTAAAGGCAGACTGTTGACAATTACTCAGAAGGTCCAACACCTGATCAGCCACTTTGGGTATTGGAGAAAGCACTATTACTCCCAGGAATATTAAAACAAACTCTATACCGAATCAATAGACATGGTCAAATGTAAGCGAAAGTCTTATAGCACGAAGCATTGAAAGCAGTATGGACAAAAACAAATTAAGAAATTTAGTTCAATCCTACTAGCCTCTATATTATGTCTTACACCACATTCAGAGCAAACTACAACTCTATTCCAAATAATTTCCCACCCAGGTAATTGTAATAGCTTCCTAAATGAACACCCCTCTTTGCCTTTACTTTCTTCAATCTATTCTTTATTCAGCAACCAGGGTAATTTTAAAAAAAAATGCCAACCAAATCATCTCATGTTTGTGCTCAAAACCCTTCCTGACTTCCCATCTTACTCTGAGTAAAATGAAAGATTCCTAACAGATTTCTTATAACCTGGGACCCAAGCAAGTATCTGACCTTATTTTCTGCTATTTCTCCTTGGTCACTGTGCTTTGGTCACAAAGAGAATGAGTCAGGTAAGCTCCAGGATAGGACTTTTGTGGAGACCGTTGCCCCATCTTGGGTTCTTTTATTCTCTTATACACCAAAGCCTCACTCCTTCAGATATTTTTAAAATTCTCAAATGCCACCATTTCCTTGAAGCATTACACCCTATTTAAAATAACATGGACATATTTCCTCCAGAAATTTGTCCTCTTTTTTGCCTTATTTTCTCCTTAGTACTGAGGAGTAGTCCTATCATGTGTCACTTTGGAATTCTGAGTGCTCTTTGCTCTGTTAGAATATAAGCACTCCAAGGGCAGAACATTCTGCATGTTTTATGCCCTGTTAAATTACCAGTGACCACAGCAATGCCTGACCCATAGTCAGCATTTGCTGAATGAATTGACTTAATAAACCAAAGGTAGAATCTCAAATAAAAAAGGAACACATGATATTGGTGCAGCACCACAGCTATTTCAGAAAAATAAAATTGGATCCATACTTTACACCTTATAACACAATAATTTCCAGAGAGTCAATGATATAAACATGAAATAAATACCACAAAATACTGGAAGAAAATTGAAAAATATACTATTTCATAATCTCAGAGTAAGGAACCTTTTTAAACTATTACACAAATTCCAAAAGCCACAAAAGAAAAAATTGATAAATATACCACAATATTTAAACTATAATCATAGGGCTAACATAATGATAAACTCACAAAGTAAATGACAAAGTGGAAAAATATTTACAATGAACAGAATAGAAAAAAATGATTAATCTCCCCAATATGTATGTCTATAAATGGATATGAAAATGAACAGCCAGGAAAGCTATGGGCAAAAGATAGGTACAAACAATTCATTGTAAATGAGATAAAAAGGGTTTTTAAATGTGAAAAGCTGCTCAATAAGTGAACCACAGAATCTAAATATATAGAGGTTCAATAAAGACCTGACAGTTTGATAGCAATTTTATTATCAAGGGTGTGGGGAAGTAGTAGTCTCATTAAATGCTGGTAATGATATATATTAGTACAATCTCTATGGAGGAAAATTTAGCAAGATCTATCAAAATTATAAATCCATATGCCCTTCACCTTGGTAATTCCATTTCCAGGAATATATGCTTCAGACATCCTAATACCTGCACCAAAATATACCGTATATTCAAGTGTAATGTATATTCATGAAAGCATTATCTGTAATAGAAAAATATTGATGTTTTAAATGACCATTAATAGAAAACTGGGTTAAATAAGTTGTATTAAAATAAATAAAAAATGACTGTCTTTATATATAAGATGCAAAAATTTCCAAGTGGAGAAGCCACTAGAAAAACAGAGGCTATCTGTAATAATAAAAGTGTAATATGCTAATTACACCAGACAGCCAAATGACCTTCCAGATGTCCTTCCACATGCAGTTGCCATAGCGGGGGCCAAGGCAGAGGCGATCAGGCAGGCATGCAAGTGGTTAGGGACGATTAGGCAGGCAGAGGGGTTAGGGGCGATCAGGCAAGCAGGCAGAGTGGTTAGGGGCAATCAGGCAGGCAGGCGAGTGGCTAGGGGTGATCAGGAAGGAAGGCAAGTGGTTAGGGGCGATCAGGAAGGAAGGAAGGAAGGCAGGCAGGCAGGCAGGCAGGCGAGCAGTTAGGAACCAGCAGTCCCAGATTGTGAGAGGGCGCAGGCCGGGCTGAGGGGACCCCCACCCATGCATGAATTTCATGCCTGGGGCCTCTAGTGATATATAATTAATTGTGATAAGAAATCCAGGACAAAAGGCTTCTTTGCATTTTATTGTATATAAAAGTTTTAAAAATTTTTATTCAGGATATTAAAAAAAGATCTACCCCTATGATCAGGTAATGAAACAGGTTGATGGGCTAAGAGGGGCAGGGGAATGTTTCACTGCCTAACTCAATTTTCGAACTGTGTAAATCTTAACTATTTAACTGTGTGAATTTTCCTATTTAAAAACATAAATCATTTGCTGTGCAGAAGCTTTTTATTTTGATGTAGTCCCATTTGTTCATTTTCTCTTTAGTTTCAAGTGCCCTAGGAGCTGTATCAGTGAAGAAATTGCTTCGGCATATGTCTGAGATTTTGTTGCCTTTGGATTCTTCTAGAATTTTTATGGTTTCCTGTCGTACATTTAAGTCCTTTATCCATTTTGAGTTTATTTTTGTGTATGGTGTAAGTTGGTGGTCTAGTTTCATTTTCTTGCATATATCTGTCCAATTTTCCCAACACCATTTATTGAAGAGACTATCTTGGCTCCATTGTATGTTCTTGCCTCCTTTGTCAAATATTAATTGAGCATATTGGTTCGGGCCGATTTCTGGGCTCTCTATTCTATTCCATTGATCTATATGCCTATTCTTGTGCCAGTACCAGGCAGTTTTGAGAACAGTGGCTTTGTAATACAACTTGATATCTGGTATTGAGATCCCACCTACTTTGTTCTTTTTCAGGATTGCTGCAGCTATTCGGGGTCTTTTTTTATTCCAGATGAATTTTTGGAGAGTTCGTTCTAGATCTCTGAAGTATGCCGTTGGTATTTTAATGGGAAGTGCATTGAATTTATAGATTGCTTTGGGTAGTATGGACAAGCTTCTGCACAGCAAAAGAAACCATCAACAAAACAACGAGAAAACCCACTGTGTGGGAAAACATATTTGCCAATGTCATATCTGATAAGGGCCTAATCTCCAAAATCTATAGGGAACTCATACAACTTAACAAAAGGAAGATAAACAATCCAATCAAAAAATGGGCAAAGGACCTAAATAGACACCTTTCAAAAGAGGACATTCAGAAAGCCAAGAGACATATGAAAACATGCTCAAAGTCACTAATCATCCGAGAGATGCAAATCAAAACAACAATGAGGTACCATCTCACACCTGTCAGACTGGCTATCATCAACAAATCAACAAACGACAAGTGCTGGAGAGGATGTGGAGAAAAAGGAACACTTGTGCACTGCTGGTGGGAATGCAGACTGGTGCAGCCACTATGGAAGACAGTATGGAGTTTCCTTAAAAAACTGAAAATGGAACTCCCATTTGACCCTGTGATCCCACTTCTAGGAATATATCCCAAGAAACCAGAAACACCAACCAGAAAAGATATATGCACCCCTATGTTCATAGCAGCACAATTCACCATAGCTAAGATCTGGAAACAGCCTAAGTGCCCATCAGTAGATGAATGGATTAGAAAACTGTGGTACATCTACACGATGGAATACTATGCTGCTCTAAAAAGGAAGGAACTCTTACCATTTGCAACGTCATGGATGGAACTGGAGAGCATTATGCTAAGTGAAATAAGCCAGTCAATGAAGGAAAAATACCACATGATCTCACTCATTCATGGATAATAGAGACCATTATAAACTTTTGAACAATAATAGATTCAGAGGCAGAGCTGCCTCAAACAAATTGTCAAACTGCAGTGGGAAGGCCGGGGAGGGTTGGGGGGCAGGAGGTAGGGGGGTAAGAGATCAACTAAAGGACTTGTATGCATGCGTATAAGCATAACCAATGGACATAAGACACTGGGGGATAGGGGAGGCTGGGGGACTGTCTAGGGCGGGGGGATAAAATGGACACATATGTAATACCCTTTGTAATACTTTAAGCAATAAAAAAATTAAAATAAAATAAAATAAAATAAAAAGCAGCTCAGCCCTAGCCAGTTTGGCTCAGTGGCTAGAGCAGCCGTGGGCAAACTACGGCCCGTGGGCCGGATCCGGCCCGTTTGAAATGAATAAAACTATTGAAAAAAAAATAAATAAATAAAATAAAAACATAAATCAATATTGAAATAAAAAATAAGCTCTCTATAAAATTCACATTAGTTGCTCTAATCATACTAAACCATGTGCCATTCTCCAACAATAGCGCTCAGGTTTTAATGCTCTTGCATATGTGTCCAAGTAGGTCCCACAGGAATATTTCAAAACTGATTGTACAACATGATGCTAGCCAGCAGCTCCTATTGAAGCACTCCCAATTTCCTACTCACACACCAAAAAAAAATTATAAACAGATAAAAACAAAGCATTGAAACTAAGACATAATGAAAATAAAATACCAGAACCCTGGAAGAATGTCCACCAGCTTTAAGAAAAATGTAACTAGATTGAAGGGCAGACCTAGATTTTAATTTTGGCTGAAGAGAATCTACTTGTAAGGATCAATACTATTTTAAACAGGATAAAAATTAAAACACAATACACCAGAAGAACAAAGAGGTATTACAAAGCTTCATTCAATAAACAAAACAATGGACTAATATGCACAGAAGGAACTGAGAATACTGTTAGGCGCTCAATCAATTTTCCAGCTTAACTGAAAACAAATTTTCCTTATTACATATCCTATATAATAAAAGGCTAATATGCAAATTGACCAAACAGTAGAATGACTGGTCGCTATGATGTGCACTGACCACCAGGGAGCAGATGCTTAAAAAGGAGCTGCCCCCTGGTGGTCAGAGCGCTCCCACAGGGCGCAAGCCACTCAACCAGAAGCTGGGCTCATGGCTGGCGAACACAGTGGCAGTGGTGGAGCCTCTCTTGCCTCCATAGCAGCACTAAGGATGTCTGACTGACGGCTTAGGACATCCCCTGAGGGCTCCCGGACTGCAAGAGGGCTCAGGCCAGGTTGAGAGACTCCCCTGAATGCACAAATTTCATGCACTGGGACTCTAGTTTTTTTTAAATAAAATCAGTAAGTGTCTTCCCAAGTAGACAACATCAGGGGAGATGATTATAAATAAGATATTTGCTATTTTAACAAAATCAATATAATTTTTTAGGTTAATTTTTATTATTCCAAAGAATTTGTCCTATAATACCCTCCATTTGACTTTGTAATATGTTAAAATGTTTGCCTCATATATCATTGGCATCTTCAGATAAATATTTATAACAAGGAGGGAAAAGAAACAGTTGGCTATACAAAGACCAATGTAGCCCTGGGTAGGAACTTTTCAAAATAGAAAGTTAAGTTCACCAAGTTTATTTAACTGAATTTGAAATCTTTTGAAGCTGTCTTCTTAAAAATGTCCCCAAAAGCAATATCTTAATCAGACGACTATAAAATACGCTTTTGTGAAAGCATGGGACTATGTTTTATGTCTATATTATTCAGATATTTTAATAATGAGGGATAAAAGTGATTGATATATTGTTGCATTGAATTTTAGAAAGATCTTTAATTTGAAAATATTTCCAGACATTTAACAAGTCCAAACTCTGACAAGATTTATGCTTTCCCAATTTAGATGTCTAATTTGACTAATGAGGCAAAGCTTTTAATTTGAAAATATTTCCATTTGGGATTTATTTTGGTTTAATCATTCTTAAGATCAAGGCAATGACACAGATTGCCCATCATGACAAAACTTTCTCTTTTCTCTTGCCCTATACTAGCATTTTATTGTTTGTTCATTAATATTGGGCAGCTGTGGCCACTAAGGCTATTCCTCAGATGTTGAATGGTTTCATAATCTATTTAAACCTCCTGATTCTTGATGTTCAACCAACATCAATAACAGAAAGTATAGTCTTTTCCTTTTTCCATTTTCTAAAGGCCACCATTAGAAGAAATTGACTGAGGATGGCTTCCAACAGAAGCAAGGAAAATGAAAATACATAGAATAGTAAACGCTTTGCCCTTTCTGGTATAAATTGTATATTTCCTGGGAAAGCCATCTTTTATCTTTCCAGTGTGTGTTTTTTAACCTTTATGCAAGAAACCAATAAATTATACTTACACAATAATCTGGTAGGGAAAAAAAAAATGAAAAGAACCAATAGCCCTAACTGGTTTGGCTCAGTGGATAGAGCGTCCGCCTGTGGACTGAAGGGTCCCAGGTTCAATTCTGGTCAAGGGCATGTACCTTGGTTGCAGGCCCAGTAGGGGTGTGCAGGAGGCAGCTGATCGATCTTTCACTCTCATCGATGTTTCTAACTCTCTATCCCTCTCCCTTCCTCTCTGTAAAAAATCAGTAAAATATATATTTTTCTAAAAAAGAAGCAATAGGACCCAAATAAAATCATTTGTGCTAAGCCCCATGTCAGCAAACCAAGAATTAATACCTAACATAATTGCAGTTTTCAACCTCTCTCAGAAATGTGCCTGTAACCTGTCAACCTGATGTGAAAATTAAGAAACAGAAACCTCATTTAAATTAGGAGTCAGGAGCCTGGAAGAGTGAACGCTCACACATATACTAACTCAGTGCACAGTACCGAACCCCAAGAGGAAGAGACATCCTTGCTTCTCTGACAGAAAGTGGTAACTACATTACTACCTCAGCAGGAAGAAGAGAAGCTTCCTCCTTGCCCAGTAACAGACCAGTCAATAGGGAGATTGCCATAACTCAGCCAATGAAAAGTCACTATACTTGGAACTTTCAGTTTCCTCTATTGGACTCTGTTTACAGCTCCCAAGTCCATAAAAACATACTCCTCTCCTTTGTTTCTCTGGATGTGTACATGGTTCACCATTAAACTTCATGTACTGAATTGCAATTCTTTGTATAAACCCATTTTTCTGGATAATTATCTGGCTGTCTATTTATTTAAGGTCAACACTGAAATTACCTGCTCAGCACTAGCAAGATAATCTGCCTGATAGGCCCCTTCTGTTCCCCTTAGGAGGGTGACCTTACCTGAAACAATGTGTTCTTTGCTAATAATTTCCTTTTTCTGCCCCCTTTCTGTCTTTAAAACTTCATTCTGTACATCCCTTTGGAGCTCCCTTCTATTTGCTACATGGGATGCTGCCCAATCTATGGATCGTTCAAATAAAGCCAATTAGATCTAAAGTTTACTGGGTTGAATTTTTGTTATTTAATACAATCATACTGATAATCTTCCTGAATTGACAGCCCACCTGGAAATGGGTCATTTCAACCGATGCAACTTTTGCATAATACAACCCCAGATATGATTAGACGATTAGAAATGACAGCTACTTTTAAAAGAAGAGTGGAACAGGGTCAGAAGAAGAGAGCGATAGAGAACTCAGCAGGACTCAGAGGGTCAGGATGAATGCTTTATCAGTCCTTTCATAATTCATAGAGTGACTTCTACAAAGCCAAAGAAGAGGGGAAGGTGCTTAAATGTAAACCTTCAGAAAAGAATGGGAACATTTTAAAGTGAGGTACTCGAAGCAAATACATTCACAAAGGAAATTATGGGTTTTGTTATAAGCTGCTTTTAGCACACAAAGCTAAGTGACTCTAGCCAAAATTCTGCTGCCGATGCTTTCTCATTCCCCCTAGCATTTTCTCTTCGACAGTGAGCTGATAGGCAGAAGCACTTGATTCCCTTTCATTGGCAGACCTTCCTTAAATCCTACACAATTTACAACAGTCTCTAAGACAAATCACCCCAAAATTCAGGGTAAGACAATAATGAACTGGAATCATTTATATTGCCATTAAAAAGAGAAGATTACATACAGATCATGAAAAAGATTCATTATTGAGTTATAAAGATTATTATAATATCAAGAAATTGCAATATCAACAATATAGAATAATGCTGGAATTTTTAATATCTGTGGAAGTAAGTGAAAAAAGGTTATGTATTTTTCCTCTAAAATGCATAGCTAATTCATTGTTTAAAGCATGCCTGTGTTATTCATTTTTAATGAAGTGCATTTAATATAAAGATAAAACTTTACTCCTTATCTCACCAGAAATATTTAACAGTGATAATTTAAAAATGTGGAATTTAGCTTGAGTCTTCCATCCTATATCTGTTTTATTTTAGATTACTTACTTGGTTTCCTTTGTAGAATGTGCAAGGCATGGCATGCTCTACTCAGATACATTCTATCTTCACATTTTATAATTGCTTGTTTGGTTATCACATAGCCCAGTCAGGCAGGGTGATCAATAGTTCATAAAAAGCACACAATTTTTATGAAAAACTGAGACACTAACCATATTTTATAGCATCAATAAAAATCAGATATTTTTTCAAACACTGAACTCTCTGCTCCAGAATATTACTTTGATGATATGGTGGAAGATCACCAGACTCAGACCCTGACATCCAGGGCTGTATGATGCCTGTATATTAGCTAGAGGTTTGTATCTTTGTGTACATTGTATCTTCAATTTTCTCATTCATCAAGTTTAAGAATGCTTAGTTTCCCTTCCAATTCTAACATCCTGTAATGTTACATGTGAAATCAGCATATAATCACGCGAGCTGTTTTATGAAGAGGATGGAGGTGTAAAAAAGGATACAGGCATGTAGGACAAGGAATGTGTGATTGTGAGGGCAAGTTACTTCGTTAGTTACTTTCTTGCTAGTTGTGATTAATTATTGGCATAACTGTAAGACTCTACATCAGCATTTTAAACTCTGTAGCCCTTGATTTCCTCAACTGTAAAAAAAGAAAGTGCTCTGGATCAGAGGTTTTCAAAACCCCAGTTTACATATCATTTTTGACCACAAAACTGTTAATTATGAATGAATAACCACCATCAATGTTTTGCAGCATATCTAAAGGGTGGCATGATCATAGCACAATAATCCTATGCCATTAAGTAATCCAGAAATATGTATGGTCTGAATGTTCCTATAACCCTAGGGAATCATTAGAGTCATAAAAATATAAAACTAGAAGGGAATAGATAACATCTAGTTTAATTACTTCAGTCCATAACCTGAAACAGATATTTCTGGTATACACAGTCAAGATATATTCTCCTGTTTTCTGCAGCTGTCCTTGACCACATATCAATCTCATGGATCCCAAAGATGAAGGTATCTGGATTCTCTCCTCTGAGTCCCAACTATTGCCTCCCAAGTATTCTGCTACAAATTAAATGCTTCGCTTTCATCTACTAGAGTGGCCATGATCACATGAGCATGGTCTATGAAAGATTCATGAGTCCTTCTTGATAAGTCTGTTGTACGGCTTAGGGAAAGAGATTTTAAATTCTTAGTGGAGCTCACAAGGTGACTTCTCCAGGGAGCAGTTGTAAATTGTTTCCAAATTTCCTAGACTGATTTTGTTCAGTTGAAAAAATATGTGTTGACTAATTTTAATATATCAGTGATTGCGTTATGCCCAGATTTCAAGATTCCCAAGAGTCCACCAGGGAGCCAGCGAGTCCGATGCAAAAGCAAAGAGTCTTTCATTCAAACCCAGGTCTGGCTCCCCTGCCCTCCTTACTGACACAGCAGCAGGTGGCAGAGAGAGACCTAGCCCGATGTGAAGAGGAGTTTTATAGGGGGGTGGAGTAAGGGCAGGAGAGGGGACTATGGGCCCCACCAATTGGCCAGGCGCAAGTCGGTGTGCAAGTCGGTGTCTTGTTACACAGGATGTGGTCATATTGATGGCGTGCACTTCCCTTGATTATCATTGGTTAGTCCAGAGAAATCCTGGGTGTGGCTAGCAGAGGCTTGGGCTTCTGGGAAGAAGCCTTGCCGAGCACATGGCTCTGCCCAAAAATGGAGAACCCAGGGTAAGATGGAGGGTGTAGTCCTCGCCTTTTCAACTGAATGGTTGAAAAATTAGGAAGTCAAACTTTGGATAAAGAAGAGGTGATAAACAGTAAGTGCAGGTTTATGAGCAAGCATATTGAATTAAAGTGAGAAGAGAGAGATTAGGTTTTTGAAGTGACTACAAACCGAGTGTGTAAACACACTAACCCAAAATAGAGCATGAGAAACAGATGTAGAACAGGTAAGAGATAGCACAGAAACAGTAAAAGGAGTCTCTTTCCTATGATCCTGACTGGTAGGTTAATCCCTACATCATCAGTGTTGCTGAGTCTCTAAAGCCTGCTTACAGTTACTTTAAGAGACAACAATGAGGTCAATGCTTGAAGATGAAAGGGATAGTCATACTTTTAGGGGCTTGCCTAGTAAATATGGACATGAAGGTTGCCATAGTGGGAAATCACAGGAATCCCATTATTGGGGCTTGAGGAATGTGATAAAGGAAAAAGTTATCTAAATTTCCATGTTCATTCTTATGAGGCAATAAATCTCAATCGTTAACAACAATGTCATACTTTGATTAAGTCCTATCTCTATCAACCAATAATTTTGGGACAAGTGACTCAGCTTTTCTGACCCTCAATATCTCGCATGTAAAATGGAACAAACAGAGTACCTACCTCATAAGCTTGATGTTAGGATTCAAGTATATAATCCATATAACGCAGTTGGAACTGTGCTTGCAAAGCAGTAAGAAGAGAGTAAATGCTCACTCTCATTATATGTAGAAGTCATGCAGTATTCTCTCCATCCTCCAGGCAATTTTTGTATGATGAAGGCTCTCTGGCTTAAGTTACCTGGCTCTAGGTCCATGTTAACAGCAGTCTTCTGAAAAGCATAATTGATATAATATTTTGGTGTTGTAGTAGTTACTTTAAAAGGCACCATTCTTACAGAAACCAAGAATGTATTGTGAATTAACTCTAAAGGCATAGCAACCACAATTGTGCGGCAACTGCTGAATTAAACTCACATTGTTCTCAAACACTAAAATCAAAGTAAGTGGCTGTACTATTAATAGCACTACTTATTCAGCCCCTTTTCTCTTTAAAGCACTTTGTAAACATTAACTAATTAATCCTCACATTCTTATGAGGTAGGTAAATAATTGTTAGCTCCGTGTTTGAGGAAACCAAGGTTGAGGTTAAGTGGTTTGCTAGCTCAAGGCACTAGAGTGAGGTAATATTTAAGTCCCAAATTAGGGCATTTTTATTTATATTCATTTACTTTGGACACTGTATTGAATTTTAATTGATGATTTATTATATTTCATTGCGCTACCTTATTTCTGTCATATAACAGATGGAAACACATAGTTCATTGCTGAGAGAATGAAAATAAGCAGAAAATACTTTAGAACTATTGTTTCCTATAGCTCACGATGGTTCTATGGTTCCTAACACTAAGAAATCTATATTCTGTTGTGGGAAATTGTGTGTGTGTGACTGTGTGCATGTGTATGTGCACACACACTCATTCCTGTAAAAGATAGAAATGTCAAATGAAATGACGTGATTCCTGGCTCCCCAGCTTTGTGACCTGCAAGTTCTTAGAGACATAGTGAGGTTTTATGTTACCCACACCCAACAATATTGCTTTAAACACAATCCCTATCTTTCCTAACTACACACCGTCAATTTTTTGTCCTAAGGATTTCAAGGACACACGAAATAAAATATAACACTTTGTCACATAGAGTTCTTGAAGCCAACACGTTCTAGAAACAGTTTCTCATTGGGCCCCCTATTATACACGCAAATAATATGATTTTATCTATTTCCCCTGACTTCATGATAACCCTATAACCAGTTCTATAGCTGTTTTGTCTATTAAGCCAAAAATCTGTCTACATGTAGATAATATTTTTGTTTGTTTCTTGGACATTTTGAATTATCAGTGCTTTTATCAGATAATTCTATTCACAACCTGCTCCATACTAAAAGCAAAAAGTCGTATCATACAGGCAGCTCCTGAGGAGCACAGTATATTCTCTCCATATCCACTGTGCTGACCCTACAGTGTCCAGGATACCAAAGGAAGACAGAAAATGATGAAAATAGCAGCGATGATTCTTGAATAATTTACAAATTATGAGATATGGACAACAATAAGCTTTTTTAGTAATCAAGCATGACTTGTTTTGTCTTAACCCCAGAGTGATATAATCTCAATGCATTCAAATTTAGAAATCTAATTGCAGCAAATTGAAGAAGATACATATTTTTGTAAGCAATAAAATAGATAAATAGAGCTATTTTTTTTTCCTTTTCTGAAGGATAAAAGGACCGGTGCTAGAAAACAGCTGCAACTTCAAAAAAATAGGCTCAATATCTATGAATACTTGGTATGTTGTGTTTTTTCCCCCCAAGTGGAATCAATGAATAGCCACTTTTATTTCTCTGTCCCCAGGAAAAGGATGGGGATGAAGCTGCTTTCAAACAGCTGCAAATATGACTGATTAAAGTGACTCAGACAATGGAAGAATAAAACCTGCATTTGCAGTTGTCACCTTCCAAATAGTGTAGAGTCAACAGCTTTGTTTTTATCTGTTCCCACCACCCAAGAACAAGCAAACTGATTTTAACATGAAGAACCAATATGTTCATTTTCATGAAAAATACCAGTCCAGTCTGGACTCTGAATTTTGGTTGTTTTACAGAAGTCGATGCACTGCAATGATATTATTTTCTATGGAACAAACTGTTGAGTTGATTTTGAAACAGGAATTTTTAGGGGTGAAAAAGACAGGTTTATTACATTTTAGAAATTAAGGAAACCATGGAAGAAGCACAGGACTGCAGAGCAGTAGAGGTATATTTCCATAGAATAGGGGCACTGAAAAGCTGCAACAGGTATATTTCCATAGAATGAGGGAGCTGGGAACAGTAAAAGGCCTATATTTACAAAATAAAGGGAAGGAAGCCCCTCATTCAAAAGGAGAAGAAGAAAACCCAAAGGGAATAGGAAAACAATAAGGGAGGAGGAAAAACCTAACATGTTCCTTGTGAGGTTCAACCTTTGAGCTCAGAAGTTACAGTGACCGATCAGAGGGGATATCAAGGCACAAGGGTCTGCAGCCTTTATAAACCATGGAAACGGACTTGGTGGGTGGGACCCTTTCCCCTTCTCCACGTGGGAGTCTGTACTTTTCTTCAATAAATTTCCATCTTTGCTAGGCCACCTTCCGTCCATGGGTTCATTCTTCGACTTCCATGGACAAAGAGCCTGGAACCATCCTGCCCAGGGGAACACCGCGTATTCGTATTCCAGTCCAAAAATCTCACTTCAGTTTTATCTTTAGCAGTCAATTGAATGCAAAGATGTGTAAACAGAGATCTCAGTAATTTTGATTCTCATGTAATTTCATAGGGCTTTATTATCTCTCCAAGATTATTAGTTTCGGTGTGAAACAGGAATTTTTGAGGGTGAAAAAGACAGGTTTTAGGAAGTTTTGGAAATTAAGGGGACCATGGAGGAAGCACAAGGCTGCAGAGCAGCCTAACATATATTTCCATAGAACAGGGAAGCTGAAAAGCTGCAACAGGTACATTTCTATAGAATGAGAGAGCTGGGAACAGCAGAAGGTCTATATTTACAAAAGAAAGGGAAGGAAGCCCTTCATCCAGAAGGAGAAGAAGAAAGCCTCAAGGGAATAGGAAAAGAATAAGGAAGGAGGGGGGAAAACTTCATATGTCCCATGTCAGGCTCCACCTTTGAGCCCAGGAGTTACTGTAGTAACCAGTCTAAGGGAATACTGGCCAATCAGAGGGGATATCAAGGCACCAAAATCTGCAGGCTTTATAAGCCATAGGGAAAAGGAACTCAGTGGGACCCTTTCCACCTCCCTACATGGGAATCCATTCTGTGGGACCCTTTCCCTCTCCCCATGTGGGAGTCTGTACTTATTCTTCAATAAATCTCCACCTTTGCTATACCATCTTCTGTCTGTGGATTCATTCTTCGACTCTGGAAGACAAAGAATCTGGGTTCCAGTCCAAAAATTCCATCTCAAGTGCTTTTTATTTATTTATTTTTTTATTTCTGCCAGTTTGTTTTTCAGATTTCCCACTTGAAATATGCCAATAGCTATCATCATCATCAATAAATATGTAGGAAAGCTCTGTTTTTGCAAATTTTAAGTTTCATTATGTTCAGGGCAAAAGGGGGTATTTTGAGGGGGTGGAGGTTGGAATTGCGTAGTGCAAAGAGTATTTTTCACCCTGCTTCTTAGGGTAGTGTCAGAAGTGTCTGGAACTAAGTTTTCTATGAATTTCCATTGTTTCTCTACGTCACTTCCATTTCTGGCTTCTGTGGAATTCTTAGTCTCCACTTTATATCTCACAGCTCTATTCTTTATCTCCATGGTCACATTCGATCAAAACAGCATTCAAAGCAGGCAGCTGTATATAGTAGAATTTTAATAGAAGCTAAGATGTAATGGTTACATGGTAGCAAATAGAACAGAAAGTTGAAAATTAAACTTTAGATCTATTTTGTTGTATGCATATATGCATAACCCATAGACACAGACAATGTTGTGGTGAATGCCTGGGGTAGGGGTGGGATCAGGTGTGGGCTAGAAGGGTCAATGGGGAAATAAAGAGGACATATGTAATACTCTCAGCAATAAAGATTAAATAAAATAAATAAAAACCTAATCAGGAGGAGAAAAATGAAAATTAAACATCAGATATCCTAATTTTTAAAGTAATTCTGGATTTATGTCCATCAACATGGGCTCCAGAAATCTAAAGTGCCTTTGGGCTCTCACTCCCTCCTCTCTCCTCTGCGCTTATTTCCCTTTTCTTCCAAAGTCATGTTAACTCCTATGCAGAGAAATTGGCTGCTTCTTCTTTAGCTCTCCAAAAACTATATTCTCAACTTCTCATTTTACCTTTCCCAGAATATTGATGGATATTTTACTAGATAAAAATAATTTTGTTTTCTATAGGAACAATCCTGATAAAAGTTGTAAATATAATAATTTTCCTCAAATAAATCTTATCTTATGCCATTCTGCTTCACTATTATTGTGTATTGGTCTTTTTTTCCCCCTTCTCTAGATTATACCAACTCATTTTCTTCACAGACTCTTTGCACATACCAGATCTTCCATTTGATCCACTCCAAATTATTCTTATGGTTTGCATCATCTTGCAATTCAAATCTCATGTCAAGAAGACACCTTCTTGGCCACTGAATTATGTTGCAATAAACATAGGACATATATGGGCATATATCTTTGCAAACAAATGTTTACAAATTTTTCTGGTACATAGCTAGATTTGACCTTGGGTGGCGGGCACATAATGCAATATACACAAGATATAACATACAATTGTATACTTGCAACCTATATAATTTTATTAACTAATGTCATCCCAATAAATTTAATTAAGAAAATAATGAGGTGACTAACGGCAAGTTTCATAATCTAAAAAAAAAAATCTCAGGGAGTCATTATTTGATCATTCAATTTTAAATCACATTTTCATCACACACTCATATTAGCTTTTCATTGTTTCATGCTGTGTTTATAGCACTTACCTTTACATATAATTATTATCCTTTTTCACTTGTATCTAACTTATTTTTGGGAGATAACTCAGCAGGAGCAACAGCCAAAAATTTAAGGTCAGCACCATTGCTGCTGAACCCCACAATCTGCTGCAGCACAGGCATCAGCAGCTGCCACCACCACATACTCTCACTCCTTCAGGCCCTGTCAGCCCTACCAGACCCAGACTCCAGCCCTAAGTCACATCCCTTCATCTTGGCTGTTGGTGCAAGGAATAGACAGATATTAACAAAACGGGATAATGTTATTCAGTATGCAAATAAAAGATTGTGCTCAAAATGCAATGATTAACATAGTAAGTAGGTTTTCAAGTACTTCCTTTTGAAATTAGAGAAGTTAACTGAGCAAATTTTCTTTACTTTTACTTGTTGACTGAGTTAAGTAGTCTTTGTATTATTGCTGTATAACACTGTTATATTATTGGGGTTGAAGTAAAGCAAGTATTTAGGACACATTGTCCAGTTTGCACAAAAACATATTGGACACAAAATTAATTTTCTACACATGGAATTTAAAAGCACAGGGCACTCCCCATCTTGTAAAAAATATTTATCTGTTCTACAGCATCCAACAAGGAAAAATGGAACCAACTTTTAGGGGTTCAGGAGAGTTTAGATGAAATTAAGGAAAAGCTGTTCAAACCTAAATTTTATATATATATATATATTTTGCACTGATAGAATTTGTGAATCATAGTCATGTAAAAAAAAGCTTTGTTCATTACAAGATTGATGCAGATACATATTATGGAAATTCCACCTGAACACTTCATTTTTATTCACAGAAGTTATGTAAGGAAAGGGCTGCTGGATTACTTAGTCATATAATGGGTCCCTTGAGCAAGAGAAGGCAATACCTTACCCTGTGTTTTCCAGAGCTTTGCGATCAGTGTGTGATCAGGCCTAATTTTTGCCATTTTTCACATATTTCTAAAGTTGTCTCTCTTTCCTAAGCTTTAGAAAGGTGAAGGAAATGCTTACCCACGCATAGACAAAATGATCCTCATTTGAGTCTCCTTGGTTTGTGATTTAATATGCCTGTGCTGTGTAAAGTTATTAAACTATATGTTTTGAACAAAGATATCTGGTGTTTCGTTATCACTTCTAGATAAAGTTACCATTCTCCTTACTTTGGAATGATAAAGAACTAGCTTAGTTATTAGAAGTCAATTTTTACTTACTTGGAATAACAGCTAACATACTGAGCAATGCCTCTATGCAGGGTAGTTTGTGATTCATTCATATTCATAACATATTTAGTCTCCTCCACAAACCTAAAAGGTTGGTAATTCCTCCCATTTTAGAGCTAAGAAAAGATAAGTTTAAAAAGTGAAATAACTTATTGAAGGTCATACTACCAGGAAGTAGCAGAACTGAAATCTGGATACAGGCCCCACTGATTTCAGAATCCCTGTTAGAAACAGCCTGTTAAATTGATTAATTTCCAATTAAATAATAGACATCTGGTCTCCTTTTGGAGTTTCCATTCAACTGGGACCAAGTCTACAGGCCTTTCTTTAAATTTTTATAGTTCATTATAAGATTGATGAATGTATTATTAGACAATGGGGAAAACAGAAAGTAATTAAAATATTTTTGTATTTCAAACTCTAAACCATCAATGTTTTCCTTGGAAATCCTACTGAGGATTCCGGCATCAGAGCCCCCTCAAAACCTGCAGAAGAAGGTAAAAGTGACCCTTTTGTGTTGTATTAAATTCAGTAATTGCATAAATAACCTCCATCTCCACTTAGCAGAACTTCTTGAATAATTCTTCATACTAAGCAACATGATGATTTGTGACCCTCTGATTTTAATAATTAAAGAACAAGGAAAGTATGGGGGGGGGGTTACAAGCAGCATTTGCAAAACAATCTATAACTAGCCTTTCTAATGATGTGTTCAGGTATTTAGATGTTCCAGTATGAGTAGCTGAATAAATACACTTAAATGCTAAATAGATGTATCAAAATCAGTATATCCAAAAATTCCTGATGACCCGTCTGCTCAAACCTGCTCTCCTGTTATAGAAAAACTGGAGAAGAACCAAGCAACGCTTAGAGAGATGGAGTTACATTTACTATTATTACATGCGGGCCCAGAAGAAAATGTCTCTCAAATTCTGGGCAAAATCACACAGAAATCTTCCTGTATTTATACTATTTTACCTTCTTTGTCTCCCAAATATGGTGTTTTCCGGTCCCCTTTGCAAGTTCTTAAAGAGCCCCTATGTGCTGGGGCTTTGAAACCTTGACCAAAGGCTTGGCCTGGTGCCAGCACTGATAACTTGGTCTGGGGAAGGTTTAATGGCTGAAATGGGAGTAGTCTTATTCTCCTTATTTTTTAAGCCAGCAAGCATTTACAGAAGCCATAAATAGCAGGGTTAAAATTTCAAACAGCAGTTTTTATATAAGATGGATGCTTCACTCCTTATTTTTGCTGATGGTCACTCCATAGTTCTAGTTGTTCTGACCGAACACCTGGGGCTCACCCAGAACCATTTTCTTTTCTCCCATACCTTACAACCAATCTATCAGTAAACCTTGCAGTTTGTATCTTCACAATATATAAAGTTGCTTCAAAATCATCCAGAAATTGGGGAGAATGTGGAGATTGTCAGCATACAGATAAATACATATGTCTGTGAGCTGATAGTGAGTTGAGTGACATGAGATCTATTCAGACTGATTTTATTGTCTTTGAATTTTTTTATAATGTATGTGTACATAGAAGCATATGCATACTTCTCTCTTTCAGAGAAGCAGAGGTAGGCAGATACAGAAATATGGGGAGAGACAGAGACAAAGAAAGTTCAATCCAATTTGAGTCATAAATAGAATTTTAAGGGATAAGTCTAACAGCCCTCTATGTACTCTTCATGACCTTAGACTTTATTTTTAATGAAGCAGTTGGAGTAATATTTTTTAAAATATTTTTAATGATTTCAGAGAGAGGAAGGGAGAGGGAGAGAGAGCTATAAATATCAATGATGAGAGAGGAATCATTGATTGGCTCCCTCCTGTACACCTCATCCTGGGAGTGATATCTGAAACCCAGGCTTGTGCCCTGACCTAGAATCAAACCGTGACCTCCTAGTTCATGGGTCAACACAACCACTGAGCCATACCAGTTGGGCCAGAGTAATATTTTTAAAACATAACTTTCTGCTGAAAATCCAGCAATTAATTGCTCTTCATGTGGTCCAAAGAGAAAGTCAAAGTCTTTACCATACTTTTCCTCATGTCCTAGACTCACTACCATTAACTGAGTTAAAGCTGATTGTCTATCTCAGTAAGCTAAGTAAAATACATGGATGTAAAATTCTAGCAGGCAACTCGTATATAGGTAAGTGGTTGGAGAGAACAGCAGAACAAAATAACATGAGCAGAAACCGAGAAAGTCTTCAAATTGTTTATAATTAAAATATGAAATATGGATAATCTACCACAACTAGTGAGTAGCAATGTCCTAGATAGACTTAGATAATACTCTAAAAATCATCCTACAAATGACAGGAGCACTTTGAGAGTACCTTCTAACATTACCTGCCCCGCCAACAGATGTTCTGTCCCAAGGTTCCTATTCCCAGAGCAATCCTGGGTCTCTTGCTATATTCTGACTGCAGGCATCTACTTCCCAGGCATCCACCCCCTTTTTATCTCTATCTCTCTTTCCTGCAGTACAATAAATATCTCAAAATTAGGACATGACATTTCAATGTCTGTAATCTCAGACTTAGTAACCATCTGGAAAATGCACCATTATAAATATGAATTGGCATCCTTAAACACCAAACAAATGGGTTAGAACTATGGCAACCACTGAGTATACCTTTGTTATCATATATATATATATATATATATATATATATATATATATAGATATAGATATAGATATGATATAGATATAGATATAGATATAGATATAGATATAGATATAGACATAGATATTTATATAGATATAGATATATATAGATATATAGGTATATAGATATATATACACATGTATATATATATGAGTATATATATATATATGTGTGTGTATGTATATTTTAAATTTCAGCAATATGCTTTCTTTTAGACATGAGTATTTTTCCTATAATAGTTTATTTCCTTAAGTGGCAGCAGAGCATAAACAGTGGAATCAGGCTGCTTGAGTGTGAATGGTACCTTTGTTATTTGTCAGTTGCATGACCATGAACAAGTTATATAAACTGGAACTCTTACCATTGACGACTTTATACACTTTAGTTTTTTATCTGTAAAATGGAGATAATAATAATATGCTCTTTATGGAGTTGTTGGGAGAATTAATACATTTAAAACTCATCAATATATTAAAATATATTAAATTATAAATAATTGTTAGCTAATAAGCTTCCAGAAAATGAGCTAGCTTTGGGAAGTCTATGATTTTGTTTTTAAAGATTATTGTAAAAATGCACTCTGTTCTTTAATTTGTATCTGTATTGATATATAAAAATGATATTTTAAAGTATTTTACATGACATATACATTTTCTAACAATTTGTCTTAATGATCAACAATATACATTGAAAACAAAATTTTAATCAGCAGGTATTATAATCAAAAGGGTGGATATGTGATTATGATGACATTAAACTTGTGGTTTGAATACTGGAGTCTTAGAAAGAAGATGCAACTGAATCTTGATACCTACCAACTAATTATTTGTCAGTAAATTGAGATAGGTATTTCTGTTCAGAAACTTAATCTTGTGAAATGGATCACTACATTTCCCTCAGCAGATCACAAATGGTAAACTTACTCTCATAAAAAAAAGTATATAATGGTTTTTACCTGTTAAGTATTGAGAATCAGATTTTTTCCCTAAGTGAAGAGGCTTTAATATAAGTTTTGAGGCCTTGAATCTTATGGAAATTTTTCAATCTGGGAATGTGCATACTTACTTTAGAACAACTCCCAGCACAAAGACAGGTGTATGAAAGATCACGTATTTAGGAGAAGCATTATTAGGGAACTTAAACCATTAGACTCTGACCTATGAAACAATAGCAATTTGAAAATACTGACAATTTGCTCTTATTAAGAAAATGATGTGGTTTTAGATGCATTTAATTTTTGCAACTCTGAGTGTTATGCTTTTCTATAAGAAAATGAGCTGCCATGGAAGCCTTCACCTCTCCTGTCTGAATGAGCAACTCTTTTCATTTATACTTGTCAGTAAGGGTCAGGGAATCATTTCAACATAGACTAACCCACCAGGACACTTAATTAGAGCCATAACATGGTTTGCGTCAAAATTAATCATACTTTTGTTTAAAACAATCCTCCTGAGGTGGAATATTACATCTACTTATTTTGTGGTAATTCTGATGGTGCACTTGACAAATACTCATAACTTTCTCTTCAGAGACAGGCCTAAAGTCAATTGTTCAAAAATGGGATGATTTTTGTCACCACAATTTATTGAATGTCATCAATAAAATAGGCATAAACCTAAACAATACTGAATGTAGAATTCATAGTGCCAATTTATAGCCATTTTTCCTATTAAAAGTAGATTTAACTTATCCAAAAAAATGTAGTTTTTAGAGACATTCTCAGTATCAGAGTACCATGCATAGAACTAAAATTTTCTTTCCCTAGCTGGCTTGGCTCAGTGGATAGAGCATCGGCCTGTGGACTAAGGAGTCCCAGGTTGGATTCCAGTCACGGGCATATGCTCAGGTTGTGGGCTCGATCGCTAGTGGGGGGCATGCAGGAGGCAGCTAATCAATGATTCTCACCATTGATGTTTCTCTCTCTCTCTCCCTCTCCCTTCCTCTCTGAAATCAATAAAAATATATTTTAAAAAAAGAATTAAATTTGTCTTTCTTTCCTTAGGCAAACCAGATTACTGATACCCACATAACTCTAAGCAATTATAAAAGTAATTGAATAAAAATGAGGGTGGTAAGTAAAGGATAAAATTACTTAGTTGGAAACACAAATACACATTTTTCCCCTTTAAAACATTAGAAAATTTTCTTGTACTATGAAAGGAATAGTTGGTTCTAGACCTGGCTTACTATGTGGCCAATAAACCACAGCCATTTTATTGCTAATAGAATGGGCTAGATGCAAAATTCAGAGTAATAATTTTTAAGGAGATTTATCCTGAAGTTTCACACATACCTCTGTTTCTCCCTCCCAGCCCCCCACCACCCACACACACTTAGATAAATCACTCATACAGGTTCAGTGAGAGATGTAGTCTGTACCTAGGGTATTATATGTATACTAGAGGCCTGGTGCACAAAAATTTGTGCACTCGGGAGGGTCCCTCAGCCCGGCCTGTGCCCTCTTGCAGTCTGGGACCCCTCGGGGAAGCACCACTTGCCAGTGGGGAGCGGGCTTAAGCTGCAGTCAGACATCCTTAGCGCTGCTGAGGAGGTGGGAGAGGCTCCCACGACCACCGCTGTACTGGCAGCCATCAGCCTGGCTTGTGGCTGAGTGGAGATCCCCCTGTGGGAGCACACTGACCATGAGGGGGCAGCTCCTGCATTGAGCATCTTACCCCTGGTGGTCAGTGTGTGTCATAGTGACCATTCATTCCCAGTTGTTCTAATGTTAGGGTCAATTTGCATATTACCCTTTTATTATATAGGAGTGCCTGTCCAGCCTGGGTGAGGGGCTGATGCCTGTATATAGGCTGGCCACAGCTCCTTCAGGGTCGGGGTCCCCCCTGGGGAGCCTGGCCAGCCTGGGTTAGGGGCTAAGGGCCATTTTCAGGCTGGCCACACCCTCTTCAGGGTGGGCGGTCCTGCTGGGGTGCCTGGCCAGCCTGGGTGAGTAGCTGATGGCTGTTTGCAGGCTGGCCACAGCCCCTTCAGGGTGGGGGGTTCCTTCTGGGGTGCCTGGCCAGCCTGGGTAAGGGGATGAGGGCTGTTTTCAGGCTGGATAAGCCCCCCAGCAGTGACCCTCACCCCATGAGGGTGTGGCCAGCCTGGGTGAGAGGCTGATGGCTGTTTGCAGACTCGCCAAGTCCACCAGCGGGGACCCTCATCCCATGAGAGTGTGGCCATCCTGGGTGTGGGGCTGATGGCTTTTTGCAGGCTGGCCATGGCCCCCAGACAACCAAGCTCCCAGTGGAGGCTGGCTGGAAGCAGGTATCTGTGGTTTATTTATCTTCTATAATTGAACCTTTGTTGCCATGAGCGGAGGCTACAGTGGCTCAGAGCTGTCAGGAAGCTTGGCGTCCTCCATTGTCCAGGCAACCAAGCCTTCTGCTGGCTCCAGCTCTATGGCTTCCGGCCACCATCTTGGTTGGGTTAATTTGCATATAGTCGCTCTGATTGGCTGGTGGGCATAGCTTGGGATGTGGTGAAGGTACAGTCAATTAGCATCTTTGTCTTTTATTAGTGTAGATAGTTGATATTAAAACATTCTATTATCAAAAACAGCAAGGATGTTAGATACTAAAGCACAATTTATAGTTTATACCTCATGACCTTTGAATATTTTTTTGGCAGCTGGCCATTTATTCTACTTTCCACAGGATCATGAATTTCCTATGGGTAATCATGCCTCTTTCACTTTCTCTTTTTAAAAGTTAACTTAGTTTTCATTCCCTGACTCCAGTGGTGGGAAATTCTACTTAGGCCATATCATCCTATCTAATAAAAGAGAAACATGGTAATTAGCGAACAACCGCTACCCTTCCCATTGGCTAATCAGGGTGATATGCAAATTAACTGCCAGCCAAGATGGCGGCCGGCAGCCAGGTAGCTTAAAGCGAACATGAGGCTTGCTTCCTTCAGTGACAGAGGACTCCAATGTTCCCCGCCTGCCGCTGCAGGCCTCTGAGCTGCAACTCTAAGCAACTATGTTACAAATATAGAAGCTAAAAAAAACCCCAGAAACCTGCTTTAGTCCGGTGGGCTTCAGCCAGCAGGATCGCAACATTGTTTCAAATACAGAAGGTAAAGAAAGGCCAGAAACCTGCTTTCAGCAGGGGAGGCCTAAGAGCTGGAGCCAAGCCTCTGAGCTAAAGCTGGCCCAGAATAAAAAAAGAAAAAGAAAAAAGGAGCGGTTGGGAGCTTCAGTCACCCACCAGCCTGAAAACAGCCCTCAGCCCCTCAACCAGACTGGCCAGGCACGCCAGTGGGGACACCCACCCTGAAGGGTGTGTGACCAGCAGCAAACAGCCATCATCCCCTCACCCAGGCTGGCCAGGCACCCTAGTGGGGACCCCCACCCTGATCCAGGACACCCTTCAGGGCAAACCAGCCAGCCCCCACCCATGCACCAGGCCTCTATCCTATATAGTAAAAGGGTAATATGCCTCCCAGCACCGGGATCAGCGGAGCCGCGAGGCCTCCCGGCACTGGGATCAGCGTGACAGGGGACAGCGCCCAAACCCCCTGATCGCCCTGCGGCTCTGTGTGTGACGGGGGTGGGGGGGGGGCACAACCTCCCTATCTGCCCTGCTCTGTTCCTGACAGGGGAAGGCGCACCAACCCCTGATCAGCCCTGCTCCGTGCCTGATAGGGGGGAGCTCCCCAAACCCCTGATTGCCCTGCGGCTCCATGTGTGACAGGCTACAGTGCCCCAATCCCCTGATCAGCCCTGCTCTGTGTGTGACAGGGTCTGGTGCCCCAACCCGCTGATAGACCCTGCTCTGTGTGTGACAGGGTGCGGTGCCCCAATACCCCCGCCTCCCCACGGGCCCTGTTCTGTGTGTGATGGTGTAGAGCCATAACCTCCCCATCGGCCCTGCCCTGAGTGTGATAGTGGTGGCGCCCCAACCCCCTGATCGGCCCTGCTCTGTGGGTGATAGAGGGCAACGCCCCAACGGCCCCCCACGGGCCCTGCTCTGTGTGTGATGGGCTAGAGCCATAACCTCCCCATCAGCCCTGCCCTGAGTGTGACAGGGTGCGGCGCCCCAACCCCCTGTTTGCCCCGCTCTGTGTGTGACAGAGGGCGGTGCCCAACTCCCCTATCGGCCCTACTCTGTGAGTGACAGGGGGGAGCTCCCCAACCCCCTGATCGGCCCTGCTCTGTGCGTGACAGGGGGGAGCTCCCCAACACCTCTGATCGGCCCTGCTCTGTGCGTGACAGGGGGTGGCGCCGCAACTTGCCCATCGACCCTGCCTTGAGTGTGACAGGGGGCAGTTCCCCAACCCCCCAATCGGCCCTACCCTGAGCGTGACTGAGGGTGGCATCGCAACCTCCCAATCAGCCCTGCTCTGTGCATGATAGGGGCGGCGCCCCAACTCCCCAATCGGCCCTGCTCTGAGCCCGACCTGGGGCTGCACCTAGGGATTGGGCCTGCCCTCTGCCACCCGGGAGCAGGCCTAAGCCAGCAGGTCGTTATCTCCTGAGGGGTCCCAGACTGTGAGAGGGCACAGGCCAGGCTGAGGGACCTCCCCTTCCCCCCGAGTGCACAAATTTTTGTGCACCGGGCCTCTAGTCTATACTAATAAAAGCCTAGGTGGCCCTGGCACCCTCACGCCCTCCCGTGTGAGGTTGTCACAAGCTGGCTTCACAAGATGGCTGCATGCACAGTGGAGGTGGGACCCAGTGGCCACTTCACACAGTGAGGCCTGGGGGGTCTCGCGGCTCCATGTGGCGTGAAGGAGGCCGGTCCCAGTGTCTCCGCCACCTCACGCAAAGGAGGCAGGTCCTGGTGGAGGATTGTGGGCAATCAGCCTGGTAGGGGAGGGCAGTTGGGAGTGATCAAGCCAGCAGGAGGGGCAGTTGTGGGCAATCAGGCTGGCAGGGGAGGGCAGTTGGTGGCAACTGTGCCTGCAGGGGATGGCAGTTGGGGGCAATCGGGCTGGCAGGGGAGCAGTTAGGGGGTGATCAGGCTGGCAAACAGAAGTGGTTAGGGGCAATTTGGCAGGCAGACAGGTGAGCGGTTAGGAGCCAGTGGTCCCGGATTGTGAGAGGGATGTCCAAGGTATCTGGCCTAAACCGGCAGTCAGACATCCCCTGAGGGTTCCCAGATTGGAGAGGGTGCAGGCCCGGCTGAGGGACACCCTCCCCCCACCCTGCTGCACGATTTTCATGCACCGGGCCTCTAGTTAAGAATACCTGTATCTTGCCGGCCTACTGATTGTTCCTGGGATTGGTGCTAAACCTACCTACACAGAAATAAATAATCCTTGGTTCTAGGCAGGAATTGCATCTTTTTTTCCAATTGATGTGAACAAAAGACACCATTCTTTTGGAGCTACTAGTATACATTTCCATACCACATGGAGCCTGAAAATAAAGGCAATACAAAGTGAAGCCAAATCAAAGAACAGAGATAGATATGATTTTAATTAACTTCCATGAGCCCTGTGTAAAGGCCTATTTAAATTGTTTCCTTTTAGCTCTAGATTTTCTAGTCTATATAAGCCAATACGTTTCCTTCAAAACTCAATTTATGCAAAGCATTACAAGGAAGTATGAAAGTGTGAAAAGGAATTCTTCTTGGGTAATTTTTTATAGAGGATGATTATAAAATACAATAGAATACTACTATACTACTAAAGTTTTGCCCTGTGAGCTCTTATTATAAATATGCAGTATTTTGGACATTTCCTTATGGGTTACAAAAATATGTTCAGCAATGACACTTCTAGTTCACCTTAAATAAACTTGACATGTTGAAATTATATTTTTGATGGTGTGCTAAATTGAAAGCATCTTCCATTTTCTTCTTGTATTTATGACAATTCTACACTATTGTGCCATATCACACAATTCTTCTAAGATTTTGCTCAAGCAGAAAGCAAAATTTCTGAGAAGCTCTCTGGCATTTTCCCCTTGATTACTTACCTCACCCCATTTCCTGAGCTCTATGTATACTACTATCTTATTACTCAAATAATTATATTTAAACTAGAAGCCCAGTGCACAAAATTCATGCATGGGGGGGTGTCCCTCAGCCTGGCCTGCACCCTCTCACAATCTGGGACCCCTGCGGGTTCAGGCCTAAAACAGCAGTCAGACATCCCTCTCGTAATTTTGTACCACTGGGTCCTAACCTCTTGCCTGCCTGCCTGCCTGCCTGATTGCCCCTAATTACTCACCTGCCTTTCTGATCACCCCTAACCACTTGCCTGCCTGCCTGCCTGATTGCCCCTAACTGCTCGCCTGCCTGCCTAATCACCCCTAACCGCCTATGCCTTGGCCCCTGCTGTGGTGGCTTTGTTCAGAAGGACACCCGGAATGATATCCAGAAGGATGTTCAGCTGTCCAGTCTAATTAACATCTTATGCTTTTATTATTATAGATTACCTGTTTAATTATCTATCTTCATATGTACCATGTGTTTAATACATCTTATATTCTCAAGACCAATACAGATGTTGGGAACATAGCAGAAGTTCAATAATTTTTTTATCAAATAGATTTTATATTTTAGAGAAATTTTGGTTTTACAGAAAAATCTAGAAGAAAGCTCCCATATACTCGCTGCTCTCTCACTCACACAGCCTCCTCCACTATCAACTCCTAAGCCATAGTAGTACATTTGTTATAATCAATGTAAGCACACTGACACATTATTGGCACCCAAAGCCCATGCTTTATATTTGATATAGTTCAGTCTTGTGTTACACATTTTATGGGTTTTGACAAATGTACACCTACATGCATCTACCATTATAGCATCATACAAAATAGTTTTACTACTCTAAAAATGTTCTGTGCTCTGCCTATTCATTCCTACCCCAAAGTTATGGCAAACACTGATCTTTTTATTGTCTCCATAGTTTTGCCTTTTTCAGGATGTCACATAGTTAAAATCATATACTGTGTAGCCTTTTCAGGTTGACTTATTTCACTTATTAATATTAAGGTGGGGCAAAATAGGTTTATAGTTTTAAATACTTGAAACAGTTTATTCATGTATTACTTATTATTATATTATTTTCCATATGAACAATTGTAAACCTACTTTGGCCCCACCTTGTATATTTAAATTTTCTCCCTGTCTTTTCATGGTTTGAGATAGCATTTATTTAAAAAAAAATTATTTAAATATATTTTTATTGATTTCAGAGAGGACGGGAGAGGGAGATAGAAACATCAATGGTGAGAGAGAATCATTGATTAGGTGCCTCCTGCATGCCCCCTGCTGGGGTTTGAGCCCGCAATTTGGGGATATGCCCTTGATGAAAATTGAACCTGGGACTGTTCGGTCCGCAGGCCAATGCTCTATCCACTGAGCCAAACCAGCTAGAGCGATATGTCATTTCTTTTTAGTGCAGAATAATATCCTATTGTCTGGAGGTATTACAGTTTATCCATTTACCTGCTGAAGGTCATTTTGGTTACTTCCATGTTTGGGTAATCCTATCTAATAAAAGAGTAATATGCAAATTAACCATCACTCCATCACAAAGATGGCAGCGGCCACAGAGCTGGAGCAAGCAGGAGGCTTGAATTGCCTTGGCGATGGAGGAAGCCACACTGCCTGGCTGCCCTGCCGGCCCTGAGCTCCGCTCAAGGGTACAAAGTATCAATTATAGAAGATAAATAAACCCCAGATACCTGCTTCCAGCTGGTGTGGCCTCCGCTCAAGGAGGGGCTGGGAACCTGGGTTGCCAGGGGCAACCGAGGTTTCGAGCCGGACCAAGGCAACAAAGTTTCAATTATAGAAGTTAAATAAATCCCAGATACCTGATTCCAGCCCGCGGGCATGGCTAGCCTGAAAACTGCCCTCAGCCCCTCACCCAGGCTGGCCAGGCACCCCAGTGGGGACCTCCACCCTGATCCAGGACACCCTTCAGGGCAAACCAGCTGGCTCCCACCAATGCACCAGGCCTCTATCTTATATAATAAAAGGGTAATATGCAAATTGTCCCTAATAGCAGAACAACTGGGAATGACTGGTCACTATGACACACACTGACCACCAGGGGGCAGATGCTCAATGCAGGAGCTGCCCCATGGTGGTCAGTGCGCTCCCACAGGGGGAGCTCTGCTCAGCCACAAGCCAGGCTGATGGCTGCCAGTACAGTGGTGGTGGTGGGAGCCTCTCCTGCCTCCTCAGCAGCACTAAGGATGTCCGACTACAGCTTAGGCCTGCTCCCTGCTGGCAAGTGGACATCCCCTGAGGGCTCCCGGGCTGCCAGAGGGATGTCTGACTGCCAGCTTAGGCCCAATCCCCCAAGGAGCGGGCCTAAGCCAGCAGGTGGACATCCCCCAAGGGGTCCCACACTGTGAGAGGGCACAGGCCAGGATGAGGGACCCCCCTGAGTGCACAAATTTTTGTGCACCAGGCCTCTAGTTATTAATAAAGCTGCTACAAACAGTCATGTATGTGCAGGTTCATCTGTGAACATAACTTTTCAATTTATCTTGGGTAAATATAAAGAACATAGTTGCTGGATTGTACGTTTAGTTTTGTAAGAAATGGGCAAACTATCTTCTAAGGTGGAGGTATCATTTTAAATTTCCACCATCAAAATAAGAATTCCTGTTGATCTATCTCCTGGCCAGAATTTATTGTCAGTGTTTTGGATTTTAGCCATTAAAATAGTTATGTAGTGATAACTTATTGTTTTAATTCACATTTTCCTGATGACATAAAATGTGAAGCCTTTTTTCATATGCTTATTTTTCATCTGTATATCTTTTTTGGTGAGGTGTGTCTGTTAAGGTGTTTGGCCCATGTTTTAATCTGGTTGCTTGTTTTCTTATTGTTAAGTTTTAAGAGTTCTTCACGTATTCTAAAAAACAGTACTTTATCAAATGTGTCTTTTGCAAAGATTTTCTCTGAATCTGTGGCTTATTTCTCATTGTCTTACCATATATTTCACAGAAGACAAGTTTTTAACTTTAATAAAGTCAAGTTTATCAGTTATATTCTTCATGCATTGCGTCTTTGGTGTTATGTATAAAAAGTCATTGCCATATCCAAGGTCCTCTGGAATTTCTCTTATGTTATCTTATAGGAGTTTTAACTCTTGCACTTTATATTTATGTCTATGATCCATTTTGAGTTAACTTTTGTGAAAGGTATAAGGTCTGGATTGAGATGCTGCTGTTATTTTTATTGTGGATGTCCAGTTTTCCCAGAACTATTTGTTCAAAAGACTATCTTTTCTCCATTTTATTGCCTTTGCTCCTTTGTCAAACATCAATTGACTATATTTACATGAGTTGTTTCTAGTCTGTCTTCTGTTCCATCCATCTATTTGCCAATTCCTTTGGCAGTGTAATACTGTCATGATTACTGTAGCTTTATAGCAAATCTTGAAGTTGAGTAGTGTCTTTGTCCTTTTCCTTCAATATTGTGTTGGCTCTTTTGGATCTTTTGCCTCTCCATATAAAATAAATCCAATATATTTTATTTAAGTATTTTTTTAAAAGCATTTTCTGATAGTGATGTCACCTATTCTAAATATTATTTTTAGAAGGAGACTAAACTGTGGGTGGTGATTACACAATGCAATATACAGATAATCCTATATAACAAAAGCCTAATATGCTAAGTGTCCAGTTGTCCATTCAAACAATCAAAGTATAATATGCTAATGCTCTGCTAAGGCCACTCAACTGCTCCCTATGACATGCACTGGCCACCAGGGGACAGATGCTCTGACTAGTAGGTTAGCTTGCTGCTGTGGTCCGCCTGATTGGAACTGAGTGAGATGGGATGGACACACCCTGGAGCCCTACCTCAGTCCCTCCCCAGATGGCCAATCTCCTGCATCCCTCCCTGGCCCCAATCATGCACCAGTGATGTCTTGCAATCTGGGACCCCTTGGGGAATGTTGGAGAGCTGGTTTTTGCCCAATCCTACAGGCCCAGCCAAGGGACTCCACTGGTGCACAAATTTGTGCACCGGGTTTCTAGTTTATTATAAAATTATATACCTCAAACTTATATAATGTTATTAACCAATGTTACCTCAATAAGTTTAATTAATAAATAGTCCTTGCACCCTTGTCAGTTTGGCTCAGTGGATAGAACATCGGACTGTGGACCAAAGGGTCCCCATGTTCAATTCTGGTCGGGGCTCATGCAGAAGGCAACTGATTGATGTGCTTCTCTTACACTGATGTTTCTCTTTGCCTTTACCTCTCTCTCCCACTTTCCCTAAAAATCAATGGAAAAATATCTTCAGGTGAGGATTAACAAAATAAATAATTAAATAAATAGTCCTTGCAATAGCAATGAACTTTTCTTTATAGAAATGGTAAAATAAAATACTCTGGACTGATCATCAGTGGGGCATTGAAATTAAAATTTTGTGACCACTTTTTCCATAATATTAAAACAGGTGTCCTTGGGGGGGGGGGGGGCAGTTAATAGGCTTATACCTTATTTTTGAGGTAATTTCCTGGGCTAGGCTAGAGTCTAATCCAACCGTGGGCAAACTACGGCCTGTGGGCTGGATCCGGCCCGTTTGAAATGAATAAAACTAAAAAAAAAAAAAAAAGACAGTACCCTTTTATGTAATGATGTTTACTTTGAATTTATATTAGTTCACACAAACACTCTATCCATGCTTTTGTTCCGGCCCTCCGGTCCAGTTTAAGAACCCATTGTGGCCCTCATGTCAAAAAGTTTGCCCACCCCTGGTCTAATCAGTATTCAGGCAAAGAAAAATATTGACAGGAATATGGATTGTAGCCCTCTATGCTAATAGAAGTGATTACACTTGTACTTTAACCCTGTTTGCTTGAGTATAGCTATGGTAAGTGAACTGGAGTGAAGAGAGTCCTGCACTTGCATTGAGAAGACTTAGGTCCAGGACTGCCATTTCCTGTGTATTCAGCCACTTACCTATTCTCCTTACGCCAAAGCAAAATTTATCTCTATATTCTCATGGCCTGGAACAAGCTTTCTTCCATAAAGCAGACCATTTCACATCCTAGCCTTGAAGTAGATACTGTGTGTGAAATTGACTCTCTTGGGTATAAGAAAGGTATACATAAACAATAATTTTTATTGATTCGTAGTATTCCTGAATCCTGTTCTTCAATGAGATAATCTAGCTTCTTAATCAATAATAAACTCGGTTCCTAAATGTCCCAAATTCTATCAAGTGTATATATGAGGTGGTAAGAACTAGCACCTTAAAACAGTGTTAGCTTCTGCTTCTACTGACATTTTGAACAGTTAGTTTCTGAAGAAATAAAACGTATATGATAGGTTTTAGTAACATTTTGAAACAGGCTACTCTGTTCTGGAAAACTTAAGTTTGAAACTATTATCTGCATTGCAAAGATGTGTTATTTTAAAAAGTGGTATCTGTTGTCTTTCGATGGCTTTTGTGCAGTTTTTTGATATATGATTTAATAAGATGTGCACACAGAAATAATGGCTTTGAGATCCTTTCCTTTATCTTCTTTTATTATTTATACCCTTGATGATTTTAAGCTATGGGTTGTTTACACTAGGTATGCTATTTTGTTTAGTGATTTGAATGATATGAGAGAGAGAGAAAAAGAATAAGAGTGATCAAAGTTAACTGTTATATTCTTGATATATGGCACTGCAAACTGTTTCACCATTTCATTTCTTTAATTTAGAAAATAACTGCCTTTCTTCTTAATCAAAAGGAAAGGACCGAATAGGTTTAAAAATAGATAATGAGAAGTGATGATTTAGAAATAACCTTCCAATGTTCAAATAATGATTCATTAAAAATAAAATAACATATGGCAGCTATGATCAAGCATTATACTAAACAATTTATAGCTGAAAATTGTTTTTAAAAACTAGATCTGGAAATGTGAAATAGCATTTGTGCCCAGGGAAATATAAAAAAAAAATTGTTTGAGGAGAGATTTTATGTCCAGAGGCCAAAATGTAGCAAATATGTGTGCACCAAAAAAAAGCTATAAATGGACATGAGGCTGAAAAAAAAAATAACAGAAGTCAGGGGGTTACAATGATTTTAAATGAAACAGGGACTTTGCAAGTTTTGGCAGATGCATAATTTGTATTTGGAGATGACAATTTGTTTCATTGCAAAAATCTAATTATATAGTAATATAAGCTTGAACTAATCAATAGTCAAGAGAATCGAAAGGAGATGATATATTTCAAAGTACAATGAAAATATTAGGTGATAGAATGACTATAAATATTGGGGGGTAGGGAGATGGCCCTGCAGACTCTAATTTGCCTAATTGGCATTTGTTGTTATTTTTAAAAAATTAAGTATATTAATGACACTTGTTTTGAGAAGTTTGAAACCTCTCAAATGTTAGGTTTTTATGTAGGCTAGATCAAAGCCAACAGCAATTAGAAATGTCACAAGAAACTTCCAGCTAATTATTTGACCGGATGATCAGAACTGACATTACCAAATAGATCAGGTACCTCCAAATATGATTCTCTAAAAAGAACACTGAAAAGCTTTTGTAGTATTTCTATTGGAGAAGCATAACTTGAATCTAATCATAAAAATCATTAAAGCATTTTTCTTTTTAAAAGAATTTGTAATAATGTCAATTCAACTCTTATCTTCTTTCCCAGTCACTTTCCAGAGGGGAATATGGCTTTTTTTCTCTCCCCTGACAGGCAAGCATTTAGCATCACATGGGATGCAGATTATCACTGGGTTACTAATCACAAATGCAGCATTGCAGTTGCATATAATATTCAAGCATCTGACTTACTGTATGTCTTTTTCCCAACTTGCAAAGCCCAAACTAAGAAATAGAAATATAATTGTCCTTGAAACAAAGATATACATTCATAACCATTTTCTCATTAACAATTGCATCAGAGACAAAAGTTTTTGTCAACATTTTTTGAAGGACAAGTTGGACATATAAAGAATGTATGTCATTCAATCAGCCACTGAAATTCATTAGTAAAGCAATATGTGAATTAAAAAGCAAAACGAACACCTACAAGAAGTGGTCATCTATATTTTCCCCTTCAAATATGTCATAGTCTTATCAACTGGAAAGGAGAATATCATTGAAATTATTTTAAAAAATATAAGTAGATCATTGCAAATCAATACTTTTGGGTATTTATTGTAAACTTGCCTACCTGTCAGAGGGCGATAAACTGCATTGACATCAACATTTAACTAATTACAGGAATTGTGAGTAGAGTCAGTTTCTAGTAAAATGCTCTGAGATACTATTCCAAGTCAGCTCATATTTTCTGATATTGTCAGATTAACATCTGCCTACAAATACCTTATTCTCATCTCCCAGAAAGAGCAATGTTAGCCTTGGGTCTCCCTGCATTCCTGTGCCTGTCACTCATCTCTTTGTAGAAACAAGATTAGGGCTTGAGTGTTTGTACCTTTCTGTGTCACTCACAGTTATTTGTCATGGCCTCTTAGTGCTTAACAGTACAATTAATAGCGCTGAGGAGTTCTACTTGCCTCTGACTAATATTTTAAGTAGTAACCACATTATGGGTCTGGTAAGCTGTATGATGTCTCCTTTCCACTTAATTTTGAGGATCTAAATAGTAACAATGGTCTGCTTAATAGAACGTTCAGTCCCATAATGCATTTTTTTTCTTCTGCTTTGGCTTCCTTCGAGATTATGATAACATACTTGTTCTTCTTCATCCTATTACCTTAAGTCTGAAATGGCAAGGCTTATGCTAAACTGATAACATCCATTTGTGCACATTTCCTGAAGCTCACATATAGTGCTCCTGCTGTAACACCATTTCTGATATAAACCATTCATCCGCCCTAACCAAAAAGTGAACTTTTAATACAGTACCCGCCTTTCCTTTCCTCATAGCAATTACTCGCCCTAGATGACTAAAACAAGACCACCCTTGTAAAACCACAATGGCAATTTATACATATTAGATGCAGAACTTCATTGCTTGCAGGTTGGTAACCATGGGAAGACTGCATCTTTATCTGTTTAATTAATGATGTAGGCTTTTATATTTGGTTTTCATGAGGAATCAGTTGTTGCTTGGTAACTGACTTGCCTGTGGGCTCCCAGAAGAAGCTGAGCTTTCTAAGCAAAGCACCCTGTTGTCTTATAAATAGGGCAGTAAATCTTGCTCAGACATGCCTTCGGCATTCAGCGGCTCTTTCACTGCACAAGTATCTGATTCTTACTGAGAAGTTCACTTTGCCAGAGACACATTCAAATGGACAAAGGGGAAGCAGAAGAAAGACCCCCCAACTTCCACTTTAGCCTAACAGTATGAAGGAAGACAAGTTACCAGAGAGATATTTGCTCTCATTTCCCAAACTGAGAAAATAAACTACGTTAGAGGAGAATTAATTAGCTAAAAAGTAAAAATCAATTATGATTCCTGGACTATTTAGCTTCAAGACAAACTAAAGCACAGCAGGTCAATGACAAAGTGTGACACCGAAACAGGGACACTGAAAAAATTCAACTTAGCCAGCGTGCCTCAGTACTTGAGTTTCGACCTATGAACCTGAGTCACAGTTCAATTCCTGATCAGGGTTTAGGCCCTGTTTGCTGTTTGATCCCAAGTGTGGGGTGTGCAGGAGGCAGCTAATCAATTATTCTCTATCATCATTGATGTTTCTCTCTCTCCCTTTCTCTCTGAAATCAGTAAAAATATATGTTTAAAAAAAGAAAAAATACAACTTATAAAAAGGATTCTGCAAGTTATGTATCTCTCTGATCATGAGGAAATATTTTGTTCAGTCAGGATAACTATGTTCCCCGTGCTACCTTTTATATACCCTAGTATTGCTTATATAAAAGTATCTTCTTTTTATTACATAGAACTTTTTTAAAAAAATATATATTTTATTGATTTTTTACAGAGAGGAAGGGAAAGGGATAGTCAGAAACATCTATGAGAGAGAAACATCGATCAGCTGCCTCCGGCACACCCCCTACTGAGGATGTGCCCACAACCAAGGTACATGCCCTTGACCGGAATCGAACCTGGGATCCTTCAGTCCACAGGCCGACACTCTATTCACTGAGCCAGACTGGTTAGGGCTAGCACTGTTTTCTATTCTTTATGACATTGTAAGCTCTGAGAGGACAGGGTACATTTTTCTTTCTTACCTATGTTCACAACACCTAGAACAGAACCTAACACAAGATTTCCACACAATAAATATTTCCTGAATAAAAGTCAAAAAGTACTTTATGTAATCTATGATCTCTTTATGGGTAAAGACAATGTTAACATTTTTTTATTGCACATGGTTGCTTTGCAATCAAATTTTATTAAGTAAAGGTAGCATGAGTGAATGAATACTGGATGAAATAAATGACTGAAAGAAGAAATGAATGAGTGAATTAAATAAAAAGAAGACAGGAAGAACAAGTACTCTTAGCTGCTAGAAGATCGAGTTAAAAACAACTAACATTGTGATATCATGTAGTGGTGACTAAATACTCGTAGAGGAAATAGCTCCAAGTAGAGAGTGCTGAGGGTGTATGTGGGGAAGCAATTGTGACAAAAGTAATTATTGTGACTATATAGAATAAAGACTGCCATATTCATTCGAAGAATCAAGTATGACATATTTATAATTCACAAAAATTTGTCTCAGAGAATTTTTAACATTTCTAAGTTAGCTACCATTTATTGACTGCCTACTATATTCCAGGCACTTTTTTCACACTGTTTCAAATCATTAATGCATAGAAAGTTAGGCATTACCTGTCCCTTTCAAGATGAGAAAACCGACACAAAGAAGCTAAGAAACCTCTAAAGGCATTCTATAAAGTAAATGAAATATAATTGTGCCATGAAAAATAAATGGAAGAATAACATCCCATACTTATTTATTAAAATAACAAAAGTCCAAATAAATGTTTAAGGTCTGGAGTCAGTTTCACATTTAGAGTTTATTTACACAAAAAATAAAACATTGATTTTGAAATGCCAAATGTTTCCTTACCCAGTACCCTGAAATTATTCAAGAAGGGAGAAAAAAATGTCTCATAAGAATTATACACTAAGTGAGCAAATTTGTGTTTTGTTGTCTATATTCTTATTTTACTAACTATTCCAGAACAAATATTACATTGATGTTCTGATTGATAGAAACAATAAAAAATTTGGTAAAGTCTATGAAGAAAATAGATTATACATTAGAAAGGGTTAATATATTGATTTTAAAATAGAAAAAAATTTGCATATCTAGCAATATTTCAATACTATCTTCAATTCCATTGATTCAAGTAGTTATTGAAAACAAAAAAGGTGAGGAGAGGAAGCTTTATGAAAATAAATGTAAAGCAGACATTATTGTTTTCCATGCTGGCAATAGGGTAATGATTTATATTATTATTACTCAAGTCCAATGTAAATAATATATCATTTTCTTAAAGCAAGAATTGTTTCTTGAAGTATATTTGTTTTCTCAGGTGTACAAATGCTTCATTGTTAAAATAGTGAAATTGAAGGAAGTAAAAAATGAAACTCATTAAATAGAGAATATTTTCTCTGTCCTTAAAAATAAACAATTGTGTCATATACGCCTGTAACCTGTATGAAGAAGCAAATAAAATACAAAATGAATTGCTCATCTTTCTATAGACTTAAATTAGTTCTCTCCTAAAATAGTTAGCCATTTTGTTGCATCTGTCATATTGGAAACATATCAACTTGCTAGGAACATTGGAGGGGAGAGTAAAAAATGATAGCAAAGCAATGGTTTTGAAAATATAATGTTGCAGTTGGAACCAAGTGGAACAGAATAACCCAACACATCTAAAACTATTTTATATGAGTTTACCTCTTGACATTCATACTCTTGACTTTCAGCAAAGCTATTGCCTAAAACTCAGTACCCTACAAAAAGTTCATTGTCTTATTTCTATCAGATGGCTATTTAGAAGTAGGAGTCCTTCTCATTACTTGAATTAAAAAAAAATCTGTCCACTCAAATATATATCACTATCAATAAATAATCAAATGTATCTATCAGATAAGACTAAATGTCTTCAGGTAACTTTTATTAAGCCCTTGGAGTTATATCTTTGTACAGATAAAAGCCACTACAGTAATAGCAACGTATCAGAGTGGTTAAACATGCAGAGTTTACAAACATATTGTCTAAGTCCTTCCAACAGTAGGTAACTCTGTGACATATAACCTCTCAAACCTTCAGCAGATTCATAAAATTGAGATAATAATAGTAACTATCTTATAGAATTGTTGTAAGAATTTAGTAAGACCAATTATGTTAGATAGCACTATTAGTTAATTCTAATAGAATCAATTTAAGTTCCACAAGGATAAGAAACATATGTAATTTTGCTTACTACTGCCTCCTAATGCTTAGCAAAATTTCCAGCAAACAGGATACTCAGGAAATATTAGCTGAATAAGTGGATAAATGTATGAATAAAGGATGAAATGGATAAAATTTCATTTTTAAATGGATAAAAGACAAAATGTGACCATCACTTCACCAGCTAATATATTTTAGCAATGCAAAACTGAATATTCAACCAATATTTTTCTTCCCCAGTAAACCATTTTGTTTTTGGGCTAATCAGAAAAAAAAAAAAATTCTATATGACCTCTCAGCATTATTGTTTTACTACTACAAGGTGAGAGCAATTTTTCTCAAAAGTAACTTTCAATATTCCTTTATATTATTAAGCATTTGGAATAGTATGTGAAGGTAATGAAAATGGTTTTGGCAACTTAGGAAAGGTCTCTTCTTATAGTTCACGTTGTGAAGCTTCAAGGGTGTACATTCTTCCAGGTGATGCTGTTCTCACTGGGTGGACACAGTTTTTATTTATTTATTTATTTGTTTATTTACTTACTTACTTATTTATTTATGTTTGTACTAGGGGCCCGGTGCATGGATTTATGCACTGGTGGCGTCCCCCTGTCTGGCCTGCAGGGATCGGGCTGAAACCAGCTCTCCAACATAGCCCAAGAGGTCCCAGATTGTGAGAGGGCACAGGCCAGGCCGAGGAATTCCACCAGTGCACAAATTCGTGCACCAGGCCTCTAGTATACATATAAGATCTTTGGTTAATCTCTTCCCACCCTCCCCCCTCCCCTCTTCCCTCTGAGATTCATTAGTCTGTTCCATGTTTCCATGCCTGTGATTTCCATTCCTGCATTGAGTGTCTGCCCCCTGGTGGTCAATGCATGTCATAGGTACCGGTTGGCCAAACGGTCAGCCAGTCACTTAGGTTTTTATAAATAGAGATTTTGGGAGGTAGAGAAGCTGTCTGTAATCTAGTGACTAGCAACAAGACCTAAAGCAGGGGTGGGCAAACTTTTTGACGCGAGGGCCACAATGGGTTCTTAAACTGGACCGGAGGGCTGGAACAAAAGCATGGATGGAGTGTTTGTGTGAACTAATATAAATTCAAAGTAAATATCATTACATAAAAGGGTACGGTCTTTTTTTTTTTTTTTTAGTTTTATTCATTTCAAATGGGCCGGATCCGGCCCGCGGGCCGTAGTTTGCCCACAGCTGACCTAGAGTCTTTAAATCTTTCTTATTTTGATTTTAAAAGAGGGAAGCTAAAGTAAAAATAGTTAAATTTACAATATATTGAGGAACTACTATACTTTGTGTGCTACACAATTATTTCCTATATGTTCTCTAAATTAATCATAAAAACAATTTTATTTTACAATTGAGAAATGAGAGATTGAGAGTGATTAGGAAATTCACTTTAAATTAAACAGAAATAACATGGCCAAAGGAAGAATACAAACTCAGATGTGTTACATTCTGAAACCCATTTTTATCCTATTATATAACTTTTCCTTCAACTGTGCCTGTTGCATTAGATATAAAGATAATATTTCCTAAAGTGTGTTATGAGTAATACTGGTGTTCCTCAGAGTTGAGTGCTGGCAAGTTAAAATATGTTTTCAAAACAGGGATCTGTGTTAATTAACTTTAGGAAACATTGCATCTTAGAGTTTTACAATAAGTTTTATTAACCTTTGTATTCTTCATACCCAGTACTAAAACTAGCAAATGAAATAAAGATACAATAAACATCAATCAAGTAAAGATATACAAAGGTTATCTTATATTCAAGTTGCAGAGGTAGACAGGAGTAATGGTAATAAGAAGGATTAATATTAGCATACAAAAAGGTTTTTGGTATATCCTATAGAAAATAATAATCTTATATAATTTAATCCAATGTAGATTTTGCAAAGGTCTAGAGCCTTGTAGTTTATTAGCATGCAGACATCAATCAATAAACAATTTGACAAGAAAATAATCTGAGCTAGTTCTCTTATACTCTGGACACTGTGTAGGTACGTGTTTGGGTTCAATAACAAAACATTCAAACTTGTATTTCATTATAGCTGAGCTGAAATTGTGAGCCTATTTGTCACAGAAGAACAGAATTTGGATGTGAGGAGCAACTGCTTTTCACAGAGACTTACATTAAGGGCAAAGCAAAATTCCAATATCTTGTACCAATTTTCTGAACTTGAAATAAAACCACATTTTTGTAATCAACTATGAATTAAAATATGTAGGTTCTAAAACAACCATAAAATAGAGGGAAACAGACATAGTTCTGCACTTGCTACATCTATTAAATTGTAACTTTAAGGGCTTATCCAAATTAAAGAGAACACTTTAAGAAGATACTTTATTCAATCCATAATTAATTAAGCCTCTTCTCTAGCCATCTACAGATGCATATTTTGGTGAGTTCAAATTCTTTTCAATGATCAGATCCTAGCTTCAGAATAATTACTACTATGTACAGTTATTTAAGCCAGTTTACTTGTATGACATAGAGGGCTAATGGACCACCAATGTTCATGGTCTTTATATTGTAATATTGTATCTTGGAATATCTCCCACTCCTCTTATATCCACACTAGTGTCCCAATGCATGGATTCATGCACATTGAAAGGAAATTAATTAGAAGAAATATTTTAATATTGATATTTGCCCTTTCTCTATAATAGAAGTATCAACCAAATTCACGATCGACAATGACAGATCGAAACACATGCGTGCAACTGGTGCTAGCGAGAGCTTTATATATAGAGATAGATAGATAGATAGATAGATAGATAGATAGATAGATAGATGATAGATAGATAAACTTGCTTAATTAGACCTGCTTTCTTTCTTTTTTTAAAATGTATTTTATTGATTTTTTTTTTTACAGAGAGGAAGGGAGAGGGATAGAGAGTTAGAAACATCAATGAGAGAGAAACATCTATCAGCTGCCTCCTGCACAACCACTAGTGGGGATGTGCCCGCAATTAAGGTACATGCCCTTGACTGGAATCGAACCTGGGACCCTTCAGTCCCCAGGCCGATGCTCTATCCACCGAGCCAAACCAATTTGGGCTAGACCTGCTTTCTGATTTAGCTAAACTTTTTCCAGCCCAGTGAAGCACCCCAACTTCTCTTTCAGGTAATTGTCAGCAACACAGGAGTTAATATCAATACGAAACAGATTATTATTGTAGATCACGCAGGGAGAACAAAGGGTGAAATAATTAACTGTAGCAGTGTTTGACTATATTCTGCACAATGAGGAAACCTGAAGTCATTTTCAAGTTCCAGCATTTCTTACTTCTTTTCAGTCTGGTCAAGTTTCTAAACTTTCTAAATCTGTTTTCTGGCTGATGAAAAGAAAATGGGATTCTACCAGGTCTCCTATATATCTACCCCAGGACTTCTGTGAGGATCAAATCAGATGAGGCATGGGAAAATCCAAATGGTGTCTGGTGACTGATTCTAGTCAATGAAATATGAGCAGAATTGATATGTGTGAAGTACTGGCTGAGAGGTTACTTGTAAATATATAAGTTCTTCCTTTTTCAATAAATTTAGAAACCTTATTTTACAGATAGTAAATTCATAAGCTGTATGGAACCTAAATTTGTGAGATACCACATGGAATTGGGCCCCCTGAAGAACTGTTAAATAGGAACATCAGCATTGGAATTGATATGAACAAAAAATAAATATTTTTGTGTTAAGCCACTTTAATTTGAATCTGAAAGAAGTTAACCTACTGGATGAATAGTTGTCTATACAGTTCAGAGACTTTAAAGACAATTTTCATTACTAGTATGCTTAAAAATTAATCAATTGACAGGAAATTTCGCCTAAGGAACAGCATAAGAATATGAGACCTTTCCTTTGATGAGAATTTCTCTAACATCTTCTCTCTTTTATGTGTCTATCTTTATTCCATAAATTTTTTTGACTATTTATTATGTGCCAGGTACTAAATATATATATTTGGTCTCTTCCTTCTAGGAGTTCAGAGACATGTTAAAGAGATGGCACTTTAAATCATTATAAAATATAATGACAGATACACAAAAAGGACATGGAAGAACAGAAGAGTTGTTACTTCAACCTTCTTCAAATTATCATGGAAGCTTTCATCCAGTAGTTAATTTTTAAGCTAAAATGTATGAACAGGAATTTGACAGATGGCCAACAGGGGTGGTAGATATTTCAGACAGATGGAACCATATGAAAAACAGGACAGAATTATAAAAGGCATGGCATGTTTAAAACATGACGGGAAGGTCAATAAGAATAAAGTCCGGAGTTCTGGTGGGTTATAATGGGGGAAATTGAGAGATGGAGAGTGAAGATATAGATATCAGATTAGCAAGCTAGATTGGATATGTCATATGTCATACAAAATGGCAAATGTCAGACAAAAAATTGTTCTTTTCACAGGTTTTCTAAACAAAGTCCTTTAATATTCCATGAAAGTTTGTACTGTAACTATTTGGTTCACTTGTTTGTCTCAAAATACGATCTCCTTCTTGCTAGAGGAGCATGAATTTTGTATTCCTAATGATATGAACAATGTTCAGTGCATAAGTAACACATAGTGGTATAAATAAGTCACACAACTGCATTTTAAGACAGGTCAAGATGATTACAAAAATTGGGGTAGGGATCTTTTGAAATATGTGCCAAAATTCTCATAAAAGGAAAGTGAATACCTTAGACATCTGAGTGCATGAGCTAAGATAATGAAAAGTGGGAGGGGCATAGTCTTATGAAATACATTTACAGTGGACTAGTTCTTCTTGGGGGAGAAGTACTGACCTTGAGCTATCAGCAGTGTTCCTGACAACTGACTTTTAGGTTGGACCTGAAAATAGCTTTGAGAGAAGAGTACAGAATGAAAGGAAGAGAAGGCTCATCAACTTCTGCTTGAAAATATTAAAAGTGAAAAGAGATCATATGTATTTGCTTAAATTCACAGATTATATGAGGTTTTATAGAAAAAAATCAAATATAAGAGGAATACTCTTATAAGTAGAGGAGGAATTTCAGAAGATAGAGTGGAAAAGGTTACAAGCTAAAGAAAAGAAGAGAGTGAGATAAAGTTTGATCCAATGGAACTAAGTCTATTTCAGCAACATTTCTTGACTTTTATAGAATCTATCATTTTGAAACCAACTCATAGCACGCTACATCAACTGTCAGCCTTGATCAATGTGAGAAATTAACCAAAGATCAATTGGGTCCATGATTGTATATAACTTGTTTCGTTTTGTGTGATTGTGGGAAATGAATGTTTCACTTTAGTGTGGTTTATTTACACACAATCACACTGCACTCTAACAACTCTGTCTTTACCATTAGACTAGAAGCTTTTTGAAGTCAAGGCATATACTTTGCTCACTGTTGTCTACTTTTCAGATGAATTATGGAAGTTAGTGCTTTATAATTACAAATTAAAAAAAATGATTGATTGATTTTTGAGAGAGAGAGATTGGAAGAAACATGAATTTGCTGTTTTACTTATTTATGCATTAATATTGGTTGACCATTCTATGTGCCATGACTGGGGATTGAGCTCGCAATCTTGGTGTATTAGGATGACACTCTAACCAACTGAACTACTCACCCAGGGCTAGAATTATTGGCTTTAATAAAAGTTTAAAATAAATATGTTAAATAAAATTTTATAAAAAGGGACCCATTTACACTTCTTTTGAGTCACCATTTTACTATATAAAGGAGAAAAAAATCATTTTGATCAATTCTATTGAAACAGAGAAAGGACTTGATATAGTTTCTTTTGAGATATCTTATTCATCCATTTATAAATGTACTTTCATTTTCCTCACAGTGAATGAAAATTTTGCTATGTCTATAAAATAATTGCCATGAAATGGAACACCTACTGTGTTCTTTCTAAAGTACAGCGCCATGAGAAGCTAACCAGATAATTCAATGTATCATTGTTTTAACACAATAAATAAAAATTTATTTCCAGATGTTAGAAAAATGCTGAAGAAGTATATTTTTTAAAAAAAACAATAAGACATGGACTTCTTATCATCAACTAATTTATGGACTGCATTTTCTTATACTGTATAAGCCCTAAAATTCAAACGTATAAATAATATGACTAATAAGAGAATTAAGTATGAATCTAACTATGTCTTTGCAAAGTTGACAACTTAGCCTCATTCAGTTAGAGTTCCCTTGGTTTTACTGTCCTGTCTATCAAGAAGATAAATAAAAAAGACAGCATCCAATTTTTATATTATCAATTTATAAGACATGTCTAAAAGTTTTATATAAGAACTTGAGACAAAAACAAAAACCCTGATTAAGTAATTTAGAAACAATCGTGTATAGCAGATAATAATGAAGCTGTATGGTAACAACTGATAATATGTAATTGGTCTTGTTTTATTTAAAGTGGAAACACTCAGCCATACAGTCTCTTTTTCTCTAAAGACTATAATGAGATAATTTTGAATTAAGGTATGATGTGGCAAATTCAATTCACAAGTTATAATTCTGACAACCTATGTTATAATAGATATTACTGTGTAATTATTAAATTAAAAAACTAATTTTTCTTTCAAATATAAAGATTGTTAATACTTATGATGTAGTAACAACAAGTGTACATGTGTACTGACTTCAATAATAATTAAAAGAGTAAAGACTAAACTATTTTATCGTTTCACTATTTTGCACTTTTAGAGTTAAGCAATTAGTAGAAGAAATGCTTCTTGATTCTCAGAAGGACATAATTAAAATTTAACTTCTGAATTAAATATTGACTTGCTAGATTTTAAATTTGAGAAATTATTACTATTGGTAAAAAACTAAATAATAATTTTTGAGTCAATTTTATTCACCAGCTATTACTAAATACATATTTATTAATTACAATATGTGTTATGGATACATATGAGAATAGCAATTTTATATGCCAACGTATAAAATGTGGTAAGGATTCACTACACTGAATTTTCTTTTAGGAATCAAGTTTTTAAAGGTAATTTTAATGTAGAAAAATGAAGATATAAAGTTGATAATTTTTAAGATTTAGCAAACCTTTAGATAATCATTATCTTGATCAAGACTGAGAATATTTCCAGTACCTCAAAATGTTTCTAGATATCCCCTGGCATCCTACTCATTACTTAACCTGCCTGCCAAGAAAGCAGCTATATTCACTTCTATTACAATAGATTAGTGTTGCTTATTTTTGAGCCTCCTACAAATAAAAGTATATGCTAATGCATTCTTTTATACCTGGCTTCATTTCTTCAATATAACTTATTTGAGATTCACCTTATTGTTATATGTGGTGATAATTTATTCATTTCATTGTTCTGTAGTGTTCCATTTTATTAAAATACTACTTTTTTTGTCAATTTTGCTGGCATTGGACATTTGTTTTTTGCAATTTGTGGGGTTTTTTTTTGCTATCACTGGCATGTTTTTAGTGGACATGTACACTTATTTCTCCTGGAAATATATCTGGCAGTGCAATTTCCGGGTCATAGGAAAATATAAGATTAATTGTTTTAGGTATTGTAAAGCAATTTTCCAAAGTAACTTACACACCCACCACCAATATATAAAACTTCTTTTGCATTTCTTGACATTACCAGTCTTTTCAATTTTAGTAATCCTGCTAAGTGTGTAGTGATATAACTTTGACAAAAATTTTTTACAAAGTAAGCAAATGAGATAAACCAGAAAGATCACAATTTATGTTCTGATAATACAGTGACTGTTACAAAAATAAACCAATGAGAACAAATGGTAAATTAATAAACTATACATACTACTTAGATTTCAAATGCAAAAGCAAAATGTTTTCTGTTGAGATTTTAATAAGATGATAAATAGTATCTCTTTTATCTGCTTAGTCAAAACTCCTTGAGAAATAAGGCCCCAATTAGCATCATTGAATAGTGCTAAAGATTTGTGGAGACTATGGCTTAGATCTGCAACCACTGCCCTGCCTCCCTTAATTAGATAGGGCACCTGTTGGCACAATCACAGACCACTCTAAAACAGAATCTGCCCTCCTACGTTGCCTGCATGAAAGAAAGAAGATCATACAATCTCACTGCAGATTCAGCAGGTTTGAAAGAGAAAATAATAATAATAACAGAATAAATGAAGCAAACATGTTCTCTTCTCTTTCCAAGATTGACAAAGTATTTCTAAGAAGTGGAGAGAGGAATGGCAGAGAAAGTGTTCAGGAATCCTCAGAGTACTAGCACATATGAAGTCTTACTACATGGCTACACAGAGCCAGAAACATTTCAGAAACACTGACCATTTCCTAGTGGCTTGTCATTTCATAGTATTATCAATAAGACTATTTGCATTACATAAATACCTCATTATCTGAACAGCACTTATAAAGATAAGCCTTTTCAAGATATTTATTTAATTGGCAGACTGAGCACTATATCCACACCTCTTCTTGCAGATGATCAGAGGTTTATTATAGAAGGGATTCAGTTACAGAGAATGTGGAACCAAGGACCCCTGATTCAGCTGATTTAGCAATATAATATTAAAAACAGCAGAATTATGTAAAAGATGACCTACTAAGTGATGAGACCTCTAGCACTTTAATCTCATTCAAAATATAATAAACTAGGCTTCTACCTCTAATACAAGAGAAAGATCATATCTACTTGAAAATTATGACCTAAGAGTAAAGACCTACAACCATTTCACTCTGTAAAAAAAATTGCATAAATCAAAAAGTCCAGCCCATATAAACTGAGCTTAGATTTTTATTTATTCTGATAAGATCTGTCTTTTATTCTATTGACATTTAATGTAACTAATGCTTTGATTGGACTTCAGTTTATCATTTATTTGTATTCTGTTTATCGCCTCAGTCATGTTTTTCTCTTTTTCTGTCCTCTGTAAAGTTAAATTACTATTTTTTAAGAATTCAGTATTATGGCGTTCTGGCTACATTTTGCATTCTTTTTGGTTTTGATTGTTTATTTATTGTTTCAGGTGTACAGTTCTATAATACATCACCTGTCTGTTTAATTGTGTGCTTGGCACACAAAGTCTAGTCTCCTGCCTTTACTATTTGATCCCCTTTCCCCTCTTCATCCTTCCCCTCAACCTTCCCCTCTGGTAACCACCATGCTGTTATCTGTGTCTACGTGTTTGTTTGTTTGCTCATGTTTTTGTTTTATACCCCACATATGAATGGAATCATATTGTTCTTGTCTTTTAGTGTTTCTCTACGGTTACAGTATATTACTTTCCAGTCTACTTTGAGTTGACATTGTACTGCTTGACATAAATTGCAAGAATTTCACAAACAGGTCCATTTTATCACTCCCCATATCATTTCTGCTATAGTTTTCATTTGTATCAGATCTACATGTTTTAAACTACATAATATAGGTCATATTCTTAAGCACTCATGTGTTTTTTAAAAATTAAGAAGAAATAATATTTTGTTTTTATGCACATAATTATGATTTCTGTTATACTTCATTCCTTTCTGAAGATATGTCTTTCTATCTAGAAACATATCTCCTTAAATCATAGAGTTTTCTTTTAATGCAAGTCTGATGGCAATTAATATTATTAGGTTTTCTTGATTTAAATATACCTTACTGCATTTTTGTAGTTGAAGGATATTATCTCTAAATATAGACAGTTATTTTTTCTTTTATCCCTCATGATGTTCCAGTAAGATTAGTTCCACAGTGTCCTGACCTCCATTGTTTCTGAAGAAAAATATATGTAGTCTGAAGTTGTCAATTTTAGTGTATACTTCTTCTATAAAAGCTTTCAATATTTTTCCCTTTATATTTTATTATCTAAGTTTGAGGATGATGTGATTTACTTTGTATTTATTCTGCTTTAAGATCAACAACTTTTGAATCTATACATTTATAACTTTTACTAAATTAGGAATTTTTGTTTTTGTTAATCCTCACCTGACAATATTTTTCCATTACTTTAGAGAGAGAGAGAGAGAGAGAGAGAGAGAGAGAGAGAGAGAGAGAGAGAAGGGAAGGAGAGTGGGAGAGAAAGAGAGAAAGAGAGACATCGATATGAGAGACACACATGGATTGGTTGCCTCCAGCATGTACCCTGACCTGGGGGGAGGAAAGAAAGGGAACAGGGAGTGAACCAGAAACCCCAGGTACCTGCCCTTGACTGGAAATCAAACCCAGGACCCTTTGAGGTGCATGCCAATTCTCTAACCACTAAGCACAATGGCCAGGGCAGGAAAATTTTTAGTAATTGTTTTTTCAAATAATTTTTTGCTCTCCCTTTGCCCATTCTGTGATTCTAGGACTTCAATTGTTTGTGAAATAGAAATATTGATATTATTGATACTTTATGTTCTGTTAATTTATCAGGTCAATACTTTTTCTCTATGTTCTTCAGATTAGATAATGTTATATTTATTTGGTTAATCTATTGAGGTATTTTTATTTAATTTAATTTTCATGTGTGAAATTTCAAGTTGATTTTTCTTTAAAGCTTTTATTCCTCGAGATTTTTTTCATTTATTTCAAGCATAATTTACTTTATAACACTGAATAATATAGTAGTGGCTGCTTTAAAGTCTTTTGCTCTTAAATTTACTTAAATCTAGGAGTTGTTTTTTATTGGATAGCTTTTGTTAGGAGGATGGGTTGTATTTTATTATTTCTTAATAAATCTAGGGATTTTCAACTACATCATGGACATGGTAAGTGTTATGTTGAAGAAGTTCTGGATTCTTTTCTATTCCTCTGAATAATGTTGATTTTAATTTAGTTTTGTTTAGCAGACAATTAACTTAGAATGACTCATATTTCAAACTTGTTTAATATTCAAAGAGATATAAGGAAGGTACTATATTTAATCATTTTAATAAATATTAACTGAAAGATAATGACAAGTACTGTTCTATGTCAGTGAGCAAAATATCAATATTCTTCCTTGAAGAGGCCTGTATTCTAGTGGGGAGGCAGACCATAAACATATTAATTAATCAATTATATTATGTATTAAAATATACTAATTACTATGGATAAAATAAAGCAAGAAGCTGAGATAACCTTGAATTTTCAAACAGAGTAATTAAGGAAAAAAAATGACATTTGAGTAAAGACTTGAAGGAAATGAAGGAACAAGACATGGAGATATATGGTGATAAGAAATCTAGGGAAAATGAACAAAATGTGCAAACACCAATGGACAAAGACTTGCATGGCATTTACATAAGATCAAGGAGTTATGTTTCCATAGAGTAAAGTGAGCAAGAGGAACATGCAGAAAGGAAGGAGGACAAGGAAGTAATGGGAGGTCAAACTATGTATGGTTCTCTAGGCTCTCAACCCTGAAGAAGACGGAGAGTCGCTAAAAGGCTATTAGTAGAGGAGTCATGTGATATAACATTTTAAAAAATGATCCTTTTCCTTGATAAATTAAAAATATACTATAGAAAAGTAAGGTTAGACACAAGGAACCAGGTACAGTGCTATTATAATAATCTACGAAAGAAAAGATGATGACTGGGACCAGAGTAATAGCACTTGATTTGTAAAAAAGTGGTGAGCTCTATACACTTTGAAGGTAAGTTCAAATGTATTTTGTGAAATGGTGAGCTATAAGAAAAAGACTAAAGACTAACTTCAAGGTTCTTGGTCTGATCATCAGGAAAAATCGCATTGCCACTAACTAGAATCGGAAAATTTAGGGGGTAGAACATGTTTGGGGATTGAAAAAAAGAGCAGAAATTTAGTTTTGGTATCAAGTTGAGATATCTAATAGGCATTCTAGTGAACATATAAAGGTGGCAATTATTTATAAAATGTGTGGAGTTCAAGTGAGAGGTCAAGGCTACAGATATATGATAAGAAAGCAACAAGTGATAGAGGCTATTTAAAGACACAAAACTGAATGAAATCACTTGTGGAGTGAGTACAAATAGAGAACAATAGATTGAGTCTTCATACACCACAATGTTAAGATCCTTAGGGAAATGAGGCAAAATCATTAAAGAATGTTAATAAGAATCTATCAGGCACAAATACTACAAAATGTGACATCCTAGAAGGCAAGTTAATCAAGGAGGACAGAATAAGCATTCTGTAAAATGCTGATGATAGGTCAATTAAGATGAGGGCTGAGAACTGACCATTGAGGTTAGCAAAACATACGCTATTGACAATGTGAGGAGAGCAGTTGTAATACGTGCACAATGTGACCTATTAGCAATAACAGCCTAATCTCCCTGGGGTTAAAGGATAACAAGCTAAGATAAAAATAAAGCAATGAGTATAGACAAATTTTAAAGCATGTTTTTCTTTAAAAACAAAGAAAATGCATGGTCAGTAGGAGGAGGAAGTAAGATCTAGCGAGGGTGTTAAAGATGGGATCGATTATCTATACATATAAAAGCCTAAGCAACCATCGCAACCAAATGAATGACTTGAACAGGCTGTGTGGGGAGACCAGGCCAGCAGGGGGGTCAGTGAGGGGCTACCAAACTACCAAGCATCAGGCTGTGTGGGGAGACCAGGCCAGGAGTGGGGTTAGTGAGGGGCGACCAAACGACCAAGCAGCAGGCTGTGTGGGGCGAATAGGCCCACAGGGGGGGCAGTTGGGGGCAACCAGGATGGCGGGGGGGGGCAGTGAGGGGTGACCAGGCCAGAAGAAGGGGCCAGTAAGGGGTGACCAGACCAGCAGGAGGGGCAGTTGGGGCAAACAGGCCAGCATGGGAGGCAGTTTGGGGTGACCAGGCTGGTGGGGGTGACCAGGCTGACAGGAGAGGCAGTAAGGGGCAACCAGGCTGGTGGGGAGGCAGTTAGGGACGATCAGGCAGGCAGGCAGGTAAGCAGTTAGCAGCCAGTGGTTCTGGATTGTGAGAAGGATGTCCGACTGCGGGTTTAGGCCAGAGTCCCAGGATCAGGCCTAAACCGGCAGTTGGACATCCCTTGAGGGGTCTCGGATTAGAGAGGGTGCAGTCTGGGCTGAGGGGACCCCCTCCTCCCGCCCCATGCACAAATTTTGTGCACTGGGCCTCTAGTAGTGTGATAATATGTTGATAAGTATGATCCTGCAGAGAATGAAAAGTTATATAGACAGAAGGTTTGAGAATTGCTAGAGAGGTATCTTTGAGTATGTGAGAGGACAGGGAGTCTTTGATAGAAGCATGGGTAATTCATTTTTATTATAAGTGACAGGCAAAATTAATGGTGGTATCTGATTAAACATATTACTAATAGCTTTTTAAAATCTTCTTATTTTTTTTTCTATTTTTCTTAGTAAAACAGGAACCATGAGTTCAGATGAGCATAATTGTGGGAGAAAGAGTCTTAGAAATTAGAGGAGTTAACTCATCAACGATGAGAAAAAGTGAATGGATTAGGGTATCTAGTGTGGTGGCAAGCTGGCATTGAGGACTTGGTGATAAATAGTATATCTTAGAAAAGGAATAGTCAGAGAACAAAAGAAATTCTTAAAAATTAACTTGATATCAGAGTAAAAAAAAAAGTCCAATTGAAAGGCTAGAAACAAAGTTGAGAAAATTTCCCAGAATATGAAACATATAACTAAATAATTATAAAATAGGAAGATCGAAATAACAGAAGTTCCATACAGAAAGAAATGGGAAAACATAAAGGGAATTATTAAAGACTAGGTAACATAAGAACAGTTCCAAGAGATGAAAAAAAAAAAATAGCTCCAGACTTGAAAAGCAAAATAGTCAAGAAGGCAGGTGGGGAGTAGATGGACTTATACAAAGATCTCATTGGTCTGATATGAAAATTCAACATTGGAAGCCAGAGGGCAAGGAACAATTTCTTCAAAATTTCTAAAGGGAGTCAATTCTCAATTTAGTCAGTCAAGGTATCCATTGAGTGTAAGGCTGAAATAAAAACATTTTCAAACTCTCAAGCGCTCAAAAAAAAAAAATAATACTCTTCATGGTTCCTTTTTTGAGAACCTATTAAAATATTGCTCAGCCAAAATGAAGTAGTTGAGAAAGAAGACAACTTTGGATAGTAAATAGGGCATCTATTGCAGGTTAAGGGCATCCTGTGGATGACGATGAAAGCAATTCAGTATGAACGCATATATTAAGCAATTTATTCAGACTTCTGGATAAAGGCAGGGAGCCCTGCCATAATAGTAAAAAACAAAACAAACCCAAAACAAACCACGAAGCCCCTAGAGTTCTAAATGTGTGTGACAATGGAGCCACCTCAAATGACTCCCTATATTTGCCTCTTAACTCTCCTGCCTGTCCTACCCTGCACACCTCTGTTCCCCTCCCCGACACAACTCACATAGTTTCCACTATTCTCAACACTGGAGCTAAGAAGACCCTTTTGAAACAGAGGTCAGATCTTATTACTTCTCTGTTAAAGCCCTAAAAGTCAGTCTTAAGTGGGCCCGTTTCTTCTCTAACTTCATCTTCTACTCCTCACCTCCTCACTCCCTCAGTTCTTGCTACACATGTTTCTCCAACATACCAGGCAAGTTTCCATATCAGGTACTTTGCACTGACTATTTACAAGCTCTTACCTCCTTAAATGTCCTGTCAAATGTTACCTTTCCAAGGAGGCCTGCTGTAATTCCCTATCTAATAATAAAATATGCATCCCACCCATCATACTCTGCCCTACCTATCCCGCTCAAAGCTTCTAGCCCTTTAAATATTATAGATAGTATATTTATTTATTGTAATATTTTTTGTTGTTTATTTTACAAGCCAGAATATGTGCTTCAAATAGTTAGGGAGCTCTGAATGGGATACTGTTATAACCTAGATTCTCAGAGAAGTACCTAGAAATTTAGCAAGGAGTCAGCAAATGTTTCTTAGAGATTTATGTTTCTAAACTAATTTGAGAATTAGTTTGAAAAAAGTTCTTATGAAATTAAACAAATGAAAAAATGCCTTATTATTAATTTCAAGGGAATCAAGACTTTGCATGAGAAATACAATTAAATTCTAGTCTAATACCTGACTCAGCTGTGAAAATATTTACTAAACATTAATAATGTAAACTTTGTATATTGCTATAAATAAAATTGATACTATAAACTTAATAGGAAAAAGGGTGAAGAAATATTGTGTTTGTGTGTGTATATATCTGTGATAAGTGAAATAAAGAAATCCTATTTTATTGTGAGAAGTAGAAGATAATAAATATCTAACTGAAAAATTAGGGTTGCAAAAATTTCAAAAATAATTTTTTGATAACAATTATTGAAAGGTTCTTCTGGAGAGTGAAATTTGGGGAAGTTGAGTCTGGAAACTATTATATTTTCATAAAAGGTCTTAATAATTAACATCCAGCTGATAAATCAAAAAAGTCTATCCTCCCTAACCAAGGATAACTAATCACCATGGTTGGGAAGGTAAATAACAAAAACCAGTTAGAGCCAGACTGATTAAAGATGGAGGAAAAACTGACCAGAGAAGGAACCAAAGCTCATTATACCATCATTATATGCAAAGTGAAACCATGAATAGAAGGACTTGGGGAGATGAACTCCATGACACTGCCCGAGTAGACCATCCTATATAATAAAGAGATAAAATGCAAATTGACCCTCACACCTTCGCATCACAAAATGGCCACCCCCACATTGTCACATGATGGCCAGCAGGGGAGGGCAGTTGGAGGAGATCGGGCTGGCAGCGGGGGGAAGTTGGGGGCAATTGGGCTGGCAGGGAAACAGTTAGGTGTCAATCAGACCAGCAAAGGAGTGGTTAGGGGGTAATCAGGCTGGCAGGCAGAAGCAGTTAGGGGCAATCAGGCAGGCAGGCAGGTGAATGGTTAGGAGCCAACAGTCCCGGATTGTGAGAGGGATGTCTGACTGCTGGATCAGGCCTAAACCTGCAGTCAGACATCCCCTGAGGGGTCCCAGATTGGAAAGGGTGCATGCCAGGCTGAGGGACACTCCCCAATGCATGAATCTCATGCCCCGGGTCTCTAGTATAGGAATAAGATCCCTTCCCAAGCAGAAGTGGAGTCAGAGTTTGGCACAACAAAGCTTGGAGACAACTCACTTTGGAAATACATAAAATCCCAAGAACTGATCACATGCTCTACTTAGGAATTGGCCTGCTTCCAATCAGACTCCTATTTTCCTCTTCTTTCACAGCGGCACCTGCACCCGGGCCTCTTTCTTCTTCTCTACCTGAATAACAATTGCTTTGTTCTCACTCTGATTTTTCTTTGAAATTTTTCTTCAGTGAGTCAAGAACCTGCAAGTCACCTGACATGTGAAAGGTCTCAGATCCCAGCATGGAAGCCTTCTGGGTGACATTAGGATGGTTAGTGTAAAAACAAGCAAACAAGTAAAAAACCTAAAAATAACAAGTGTTTTAAAAATACGGAGAAACTAGACCCTTGGGCACTGTTGGTGGGAATGTAAAATGCTGTGGCCATTGTGGAAACCATCAAGGTAATTTTTCAAAAAAATTAAAAGATTTACCTTATGATCCAGCAATTCCATTTCTGGGTTTGTACCCAAAAGATTCAAAGAAGAATATGGAAGAGAAATTTCTATACTCATGTTCACAGCAGCATTATTCAAAATTGGTAAAATGTAAAAAGCACATAAATGTCCATCCACATATTAATGGATAAGTAAAATGTTATATATGCATGCAAGGGAATATTATGCAGCCTTAAAAATTAAGGAAATTCTACATATGCTACAACATGGATATAAGTTGGGTGACATTATGCTAAGTTAAATAAGCCTACCATGAAATGACAAATACTTTATGATTTCACTTATATGGAGTAGCTAGAATAGTCAAAACCATAGAGACAGAAAGTAGAATGGTGGTTGGCAAGGGCAAGAAGGACAAGGAAATGGAAGTATTGTTTAATGAGTATGAAGTTTTGCCAAATGAAAAGAGTTCTGGGATTGGTGGTGGTGGTGATGGCTGTTACAACAATATGAATTAATACCTCTTAACTGTATAATTAAAAATAGTTAAGATTGTATACTTTGTCATGTACATAATACCACAATAAGAAAATTGGAAAAAAACTGTACATAAGTATATTTTATTTTTTAAAATAAGTATTTTTATATGCAGTTAATTATTTTGTTCACTACTAACTATTCTTTTCTCTCATGACCATAGCTATGTTTAGTAAATATACATGGATCAAAATCACTAAATAATTTAAACCCCTGCTTTATTTTCAGAACCAGAGAACTGACAAACTAGTTTAGTCAATTTGTAGTGTAAAATCTGATCCATTTATTTAATCATACCTAGTTCTAAAGTTATTTATCATACAACAAAACCAGTCTAGAACATATATACCTCATGTCTCTCTCACATAGCATAATTATGGATTATGAGTAGCAAGTAAGCTCAGCCACACTCCTTCCCATCTTCTCAGAAGCTGATAGCCCCTCTCACCTGTATTCCATGTTGCTGGCATTCTTACGAGTGGCAGTCAGTTCCACCCCATTCTTTGTCCAGTAGCTGTATGTAAGGATGTGAGAGCTGGAGGTGAGGTTACACTGCAGGGTGACAGGGAGAGCAGGGCTGTCTCAAATAATGACTTCTCCACAGGTGACAATACTTGGCTCTGTAATAGGAGTGCACAATGATAGGGAGCCATAGCCTTCCATTTTCTGCGACCCTGGCCTGAAAGTTGGATGGGGTAGGATGGGGAGACTAGAAAAAGAGGGAGGGTAGACAGGACCACATAAGGAATTTCACTTTACCAACTTTGGAGGAAGTCAAGAAAGGAAAATCAATGATTATAAGCAAATAACCACTAGCGCAGACAACAGCCTGAAGACCAGTTGGCCTAGATGTGAAAAGAATGGGAGTATTACGGGTGCTTGTACTGGCAACAACCCATTTACACTTTTGAATACCACCATTTTATGACATAAGAACCACCAATTAATTCCCCTTCAAATAGAAACCCAGTCTCCACCTTGCAATTCTAAAGATAAAGACAGTATCATTTATATAACTAATAAACTCCCTATGGAGTCACTAGGACCTTGAACAGAATAGCAATAACTAGGTAATACATATATGGGTTGTCCTACATGTAAATCTGATAAGCCCATGGCAAACAAGCCATGGTCATTAATTATGGGGCGGGGGGTGGGGGGTAGGGTTGGAAGGCAGTGTAGATCCTAAAAGCATTTTCCAAATTTTGCTAAGGGAAAATTCTTAAGGAACCATTAGTTCTCTCCAGCCCATATTTATTTGTTCCTGAAACAAAATTATTTTCAGAACTGTACTTTTAAAATACATCCCATTCTGAGATAATATAATTGTAACTAGAATACAGTATATGTTGGTATTATGGGCTCCTGGAATTTTAGAAGAAATGCCCTTAGAGTTCACTGAATCCCACTCTTTAAGAGCTAGAAAGGTAAAATGACTGTGCAAGGCCATTATTACTGTTAGCGGCAAAGCCCGGCCTATTAAAACACATTTGGCTCAATTCTCTATCCCTGCCTCCCCACCCGAAACACCCTACATACTTTCCACCCAAAGCAAGTTATATACTTTATCCTCTGGTTCTATCCTGGGCTAAGATAACCAGGGATCACTAGTTTTAACATCTACAAAAATAACCTAAGTCAAATGTTATAGGACAATGACCAGAAATTTTTCAAGGCACACTATATCATTCCTGGAAGGTTCATCCTTAAAGCACTTGGAATTCCATCACTGTATCAAAGTCAAGAAGTTGTTGTTATTTATCTTTACTCTTTTCCCAGGCTTAGTTCTTTTTCTATTTTTGGTCAATCATTTTCAGGGTAAGTCTAAATTAGCCATCTTTTCCCATTCTACAGTTAGGTATTTGTTTTTTTATTTTTTTCCCAATTCTTTTTCAGAAATCCTTGACTGACTTTCCATATCCCTGTACCTGGCTACATCCTGTCTACAACTTTGTAGCAGCTCCCTAACACCACTTTATGCAATGTAATGCTGAGGTTAACTCTAGAGGATAGAACTCTCTCCCTCCACTGGAACTAAGCTGTGCTCAGTATGTGGGGAGAGGAAGGGAATAAAGAGGTCATGGGACACTTGAACATTGTCATGCCCAAGGACCACCTTATAATGTAACATCTCTGACTGTATAGGTCAGATCGTCAAAAAAATGTGATAAATAAAGCAAATCCTTAAGTGTGCTCAATTAAATTGGTTCTCACTATTTTCCAACTCTGGCAAAAGGATAGTGGTTATCTTCCAGTCAGCACTGGTCCTTATTGGTAACATCAAACAGGGCCTCTATGTACAGATAATGGAGGCATAGCAGCCACTAACACAGAAGCAGATGCATGTAAACATGTTAGCGCAGTGGTATCCCAATAAAAAAACAAAACAAAACAAAACACCAGTCTATTAAATTGAATAATAATTAAAAATCATAGTTTATCAAAACATAAATGTAACCACGTGTGCCTAATTTACATGAAGTGTGCCTTGATTATAATAATCTAATTCCATGTCTCTTATATCAGACAGGTGGGTTTATAATTCTTTAGATATGTATGGGTATGATTTACATGTAGGATCTACATGGTCATAATTTAGATTTGATTTAAAATGAGTTCCAAATTTTACCCTCTCTGTCAAAGACAAGGAAATAAAACTTGAAATTTCCAGGAAGACTAAGATTCTAAGACATTAAAAATCTGGAACAAAAGTAACTTCTGAAATATAATGGAAATGAGGAAATCTCAAAAAAAAAAAATCAGTGTAATGTTGGCAACTTTCTGCAAGTATTTTGTTAACATTCTAGTGAGTTGCAATATGGAATCTACTAAGTAAACTGAAGTAGGAAAATGAAGTGGATTGTTGAAGTTACTGACAGCCAGTAACAGTTTATCATCTCAGTGCTCACAATGCCTTATTGCTTTTCAGCTGGCCTGTGGATGCAGGTGAATTCATTAGTTAAGCCAAAGACCATTTTCATAATCTCAATTTTATTTTCTGTAAATTGGGTTAAAGAGGAGAAAAACATCTTTTTCAATAAACTTCATCATAAACCAAAGTACCAGTAAGAATAAATACATTCTCTTTACCTTATATTTGAAAGGTTAACTATCCATCATATATCCTTCTCCATCTTGAAGGCAGTATGAGATTCCATAATTTTATTTTGCTTGTCTTGCCCCTGATTTATCACTTCTCTAGCTATCGGTAGGATACAGTTTATAGCATGCTTTTCACATAAGCTATGATATATACCTATCAGAAAATATCCTACTTCTGTTAAGATTTCTCTTAAGAGAAGCTCTTCCATTCCTCATTGGCTTATCTCAGAAGGCATCCCTTGTCCACTCACTTACTTGTCACACATGCCTTGTTGTGAACTTTGGCTTTGGTTCATGGTAGAGCAAAAATACAATGTGCCCTTTCATTTGTTTAGCATAATTTTAATTAGCAATTATTACATGGACAGCTCAGTGGTTAATTAAAAGGATGTGTGTATCCTTTGCTATATGAAGTCTCAAAGTAAATAATCCTATCTAATAATAGAGAAACATGGTAATTAGCCGTATGACCGCTACCCTTCCCATTGGCTGATCAGGGCGATATGCAAATTAACTGCCAGCCAAGATGGTGGTTAACCACCAACCAAGATGGCAGTTAATTTGCATATACTGGCTCTGAGCGAATACTGAAGACAACATGGAAGCCAAGGGCTATAGAAGGGAGCAAAGTAGAGGCACGGACACAGTAAAGGAGCCAAGGCTGCAGAGGCAGGAGGCGGGAGGGGAAACCAGGCAGCAGCAGCTGGGGGCGGGTTGGGCAAACCCATCAAGCTGGAGCGGCTGGGGGCGGGTTGGACAAACCCACCAAGAGGGAGCAGCTGGGGGCGAGTTGGGCAAACCCAGCATCATTGGCTGTGGGCAGGTTGGGCAAACCGACCCAGCTGCAGTGGCTGGGCCGGGTTGGGAAAATCCACCAAGACTGAGCAGCTAGGGGCGGGTTGGGAAATCCCACCAAGACTGAGCGGCTCGGGGCGGATGGAAAAACCCAGCAGCAGCAGCTGGGTGCGGGTTGGGCATACCCACCAAGACAGAGCAGCTGGGGGCGGGTTGGGCATACCCACCAAGATGGAGTGGCTGGGGGCGGGTTGGGCATACCCACCAAGACGGAGCGGTTGGGGGCGGGTTGGGCATACCCACCAAGACGGAGCAGCTGGGGGCGGGTTGGGAAAACCCACCCAGATGCAGTGGCTGGGGGTGGGTTCTGCAAACCCAGCATCAGTGGCTGTGGGCAGGTTGGGCAAACCCACCAAGACTGAGCCGCTGGGTGCGAGTTGGGCAAACCCACCAGGCTGCAGTGGCTGGGAAAGGGTTGGGCAAACCCACCAAGCCCGAGCGGCTGGGAGCGAGTTGGGCAAACCCAGCAGCAGTGGCTGTGGGCAGGTTGGGCAAACCCACACAGCTGCAGCGGCTGGGGGAGGATTGGAAAAACCCACCCAGTTGGAACGGCTGGGTGTGGGTTGGGAAAACCCACCAAGCTGGAGCAGCTGGGGACGGGAGCGAAGACCACCTCAGTGGGTTTTGGTCCCTTCTCTGCTTTGCTCCAGCCATAGTAAGCCCTATTCTTGCAGGAATCTTCCTGCAACGGGCCTCTAGTCCTATCTAATAAAAGAGAAACATGGTAATTAGCGTACGACTGCTACCCTTCCCATTAGCTAATCAGGGCAATATGCAAATTAACTGCCAGCCAAGATGGTGGCCAGCAGCCAGGAAGCTTGAAACTAACATGAGGCTTGCTTGCTTCAGTGACAGAGGACTCCAATGTTCCCCGCCTGCCGCTGCAGGCCTCTGAGCTGCAACTCTAAGCTACTATGTTACAAATATAGAAGCTAAACAAAACCCAGAAACCTGTTTTAGTCGGCCAGGCTTCAGCTAGCAGGATCGCAACATTGTTTCAAATACAGAAGGTAAACAAAGGCCAGAAACCTGCTTTCAGCAGCGGAGGCCCCATAGCTGGAGCCAAGACTCAAAGCTAAAGCTGGCCCAGAATAAAAAAAACAAAAACAAAAAAGGAGCGGTTGGGAGCTTCAGTCACCTGCCAGCCTGAAAACAGCCCTCAGGCCCTCACCCAGACTGGCCAGGCACCCCAGTGGGGACCCCCACCCTGATCCAGGACACCCTTCAGGGCAAACCAGCCGTCCCCCACCCATGCACCAGGCCTCTATCCTATATAGTAAAAGGGTAATATGCCTCCCAGCACCAGTATCAGCATGACAGGGGGCAGCGCCCAAACCCCTGATCGCCCTGCGACTCTGTGTGTGACAGGGGTTGGGGCCACAACCTCCTTATCCGCCCTGCTCTGTTTGTGACAGGGGAAGGCGCCCCAACCCCCTGATTAGCCCTGTTCTGTGCCTGATTGGGGGGAGCTCCCCAACCCCCTGATTGCCCTGCGGCTCTGTGTGTGACAAGGTGCGGCACCCCAACCCCCCCCCTCCATGGGCCCTGCTCTGTGTGTGACGGGGTAGAGCCATAACCTCCCCATTGGCCCTGCCCTGAGTGTGACAGGTTGCGGCGCCCCAACCCCTTGATCCGCCCTGCTCTGTGTGTGACAGAGTGCGGTGCCCCAACTCCCCTATCGGCCCTGCTCTGTGTGTGACAGGAGGGACCTCCCCAATGCCCTGATGGCCCTTGCTCTGTGCGTGACAGGGGGCAGTGCCCCAACCCCGATTGGCCCTGCTCTGTGGGTGACAGGGGGTGGCACCGCAACCTCCCCATAGAACCTGCCTTGAGTGTGACATGGGGCGGTGCCCCAACCCTCCAATCGGCCCTACCCTGAGTGTGACTGAGGGTGGCATCACAACCTCCCAATCCGCCCTGCTCTGTGCATGACAGGGGGCTGCGCCCCAACTCCCCAATTGGCCCTGCTCTGAGCCCGACCAGGGGCTGCACCTAGGGATTGGGCCTGCCCTCTGCCACCCGGGAGCAGGCCTAAGCCAGCAGGTCGTTATCTCCCGAGGGGTCCCAGACTGCAAGAGGGCACAGGCTGGGCTGAGGGACCCCCCCTTCCCCCCAAGTGCACAAATATTTTTGCACCGGGCCTCTAGTATTTAATAAAAGCCTAATATGCTAAGTGTCCATTTGACCAGTTGGCCGTTCAACCAATCAAAGCATAATATGCTAATGATATGCTAAGGCTTCTCAACCCTCACTATGATGTGCACTGACAACCAGGCTGCAGATAGTTGACCGGTCAACCAGTTTTTATGACGTGCACTGACCACCAGATGCTTCAAACTGTAGGTTAGCTTGCTGCTGGGACCGGCTGACTGGGACTGAGTGAAAGGGGATGAACATACCCTGGAGCCCTCCTGCAGTCAACCTCCCCAGCTGGCCAAGCTCCCGTGTCCCTCCCCAGTCCCGATAGTGTACCAGCGGGGTCCCTCAGCCTGGTCTGCACCTTCTTGCAATCTGGGACCCCTCAGGGGATGTCTGAGAGCCAGTTTTGGCCCTGGCCAGGCCAAGGAACCTGACTGGTGCACAAATTCATGCACCAGGCCTTTAGTAATAAGATATTTTCCAAAGATGAAATGGCTCCACCTTAGAGATAATTGATTTTTCATCACCAGAATTGTCCCATATTAGTTAGATGACTAATTTTCATAATCATAGATGACTAAATGCTCTGGTTCATAACAGTCAGAGAGAAGAATCAATCACACAATGAAGTGGGATATTGTATAGTAAAGATCTTTAACCTTGGCTTCTGGGAGATAATCTCTAAGCCCTGGGAATGTCATGCCTGACAGGAGTGTGTTTTGTATGCCCAGGAGCCTTGAATCATGCTAGATAATCTAACTGACATTTAAGGTAAAGAATGGCCAATATCTTGGTTTCTGGTGAATTTCCCATAAGTACCATGTTCCATTGATCACTTGGACTAATTTGACAAACAGAGGCTGGAACAAAACCTATTAAATCTGTTTCATAGATCATTTAATTAAGGCTACTAACAACAGTGCTCTAAGCCTCATTATGAGACCCACCTGTAGTACTGACCATAAACATGCTTCCTAAGTTCCCAGGCCCCACCATCTTAAATTCCATCAACCAGCAGGGTCTAGCTTAGAAACTGAAGTGGGTTTTTCCTTCAGTTTTTGTTTCAACATTTCTAAGGTTTGTGTGTGGTCTTCTTCCCTTGGCCTAAGACATAGAGCCAGGTACAGTAGAATGTATTAGCAACTGCACAGACTCTACACTGGCCATCAAGGACGATTCTCTAGGGCAAGCTCATCATCCAAATAGTCCTACAGTGACTTGATGCTGACTTGAATGTAGGGCTGGGTGGTTAAACTGAACACTTCAGCTAAATCAGGGCCAAATTTCATAACACTTTCTCTAACTGTTCAGATGATCCCCATTGAATGGATAACAGAGTCTATGTTGTACATCCTATCTAATAAAAGAGTAACATGCAAATTAAGCATCACTCCGAGACAAAGATGGTGGTGCCCATAGAGGCTGGGCAGGACACTGGTGGCATCACCCCGGCAACGTGAGCTCAGCAGGCAAGCAGGGCCTCAGGCAACACCCAGCAGGGCCTGCTGGGCAGTCGCAATGGAGACCAGGCAGCAGGCAATCAGGGCTTGCAGGCAGCACCCAGCAGGGCCTGCTGGTTGGTGGCGGTGGTGAACTGTGAGCAGGCAAGCAGCCCACAGGCAGCACCCAGCTGGGCCTGCTGGTCAGTGGCGGTGGTGAACTGTGAGCAGGCAAGCAGCCCACAGGCAGCACCCAGCCGGGCCTGCTTGCCCATCCTGGTGGTGTGGAGCAGGAAGGCCCCACAAAGAGCAGAGAACCACGGGGAGTGGGCCCAAACTGTCAGTAGCACTTCCCCTGAGGGCTCCCAAAACAGAGAGGGTGTAGGTAGGGCTGAGGGACCATCCCCCCTCCACCCGCTACCCCCCCCCCATGCACAGATTTCATGCACTGGGCCTCTAATACATAAATAATGAGTTACTTATCCCTATAGAAAGCTCCCCAAAATAATCAAGGACATACTTTTTTGTAAGTTTAAGGGGAGTGGCAACCAAACTGTGGTTAAGTAAGAATCATCTGATGGAGAATGGTCAACCCAGAAGTCAGTTAAATTTAAGGTGCTTGTGAAAGTTTAGGAAAGCAAGGAAGATTATGGCTAGATTTGAATATGGTATGTTTATATCTTCTACCTAATTCATCTTTAAAGTAAATGGATTGTGATGCTGATCATAATTTTATGTTTAGTTGCCGCTTTGCATGTTTCTGGCACTGGAATTAAAATGGACAAAATGAAGAAAGATTTTATATCTCCTGTATAAATAATTAGAAAGAGTCCCTCTGAGTTTCTCTGCCAGCAGGGAAGATGTAATGTTTATATTTTAAGTATTTATTATTATAGTGTGAAAACTCATCTTGTTTACTTCCATAGTGCCTGGGTTTGTGTGAGGCACACCTAGGTTTAATAAAAGTTTATTGAACATCAAAATGATTGAATAACTATAAACCCAAATCAATTAAAAAGAAAAGGGAAGTTTAACTCCCTTAGGGTATGTTTTTTCTGGAACAAAATTGTACAGCCCAGGGGAAATATCCATTTGGAGTTGAACTCCTAATGACTGGAACTGCATGGGGTGTCTTGATAAATATGTTTCCTTAAGGTTGCCTTTGTCTAACTGTTAGCAACTCACTGGGTGGCTGCAACTGTGGAAAAATATTTAGTTCTTTAAACATTTCAGTCAATGCAGTAGTTATTTAAACAGTGACAAATAGCAAACATTTCTCCATAGTTTATAGTCTTTTCCTTAATAGGTTTTCCAGTGGGAGTGAGAGTTTCTATTTAGACATTTAGTCAATGTTATTTTTCTAATTATCCAATATGACTAATTTAAAATGTCTTAACTTTTAATCAAATTATATTTTCACCACAGCATGACTAGTTGTTTAAATGCACAGTTTCATATTTCATAGTGTACTCAATTGTTCAAAGACAGCTTTCCTTTAAATTGTGAATTTAGCTTACATTATGACTACCTACCATGTTCTGGTCTAAACCTATATTAAAACAACTTTGCTTTCTAAAGTTATCCAATAATATACTATTAATGTTTGAAAAACATTAAAATGCTTGTGTTTGCCAACCCTTTTGGACCTTAGCTTTCATCACTCTCCATGCTAAAAAAAAAAATAATCATAATCTACTTGTTAAAATTTACCCAATCTAAAAAGTTCAGTCAAATGCTATTTCTTTCTGGAGCTTAATTGTTTCTTCTTATTAAAAAGTGATTTTTCCTTTCATTGAAAACCCATTACACTGTTGTTTCTTTACATTTGAATATGATTTTACATTTTTCAAACTGTTTTCATTTACTGAATTTTATTTCTTTATAATTTATTTGATATTTATTAATTTATTCAAAAAGCATTAATTGAATGCATTATATACCACAAGTACCATGAGCACTGAAGAAGTTAAAGTGAACATGAAGAATGAAGGATTCTTTGTCTTTAAAGAATCCACTGTGCCTTAGCTGGCTTGACTCAGTGGATATAGCGTCAGCCTGCAGACTGAAGGGTCCCAGGTTCGATTCCAGATAAGGGCACATGCCTGGGTTGTGCGCTCGATCCCCAGTCGGGGGTGTGCAGGAGGCAGCCGATCAATGATTCTCTCTCATCATTGATGTGTCTATCTCTCTCTCCTTCTCCCCTTCTCTCTGAAATCAATAAAGAAATATATTTTTAAAAAAAGAATCTACCACCTGAGTTTTACACTTAGTGTATTCCAATTATGCTAAAATAACTCTGGTCTGCCAACACCAGAATAAGACCATCTTGAGGAAAGAGCCTTAGTCATATTTATTCTTGGATATGTCTTTGCTCATCAGAGTATGATCTACATAACTGCAATATCTATTTGATGAATGGATAATTTACACTTAGTTAATGTTTTATTCTCTAGCAAATACATTGTAATAAATTATCCCTTTTAATTCTCATTACAACTGTAGAAGATATATGACCTAAACTCTATGATAATGATCTGACTCCAGTTTCAGTGCTTGTTCATTTGTACATCAAAGTATATAAAAAATTTTCTAAGATTTCTTACATAGTGTAAACTATAATAATCTGTAATTCAATGGTCAAGAAATCAAATGTTGTTTAGGCCAAATATTATGATTATTTTTCTCTCTAAAAAGAAAATGTAAGAATGCTAAGATAATTAAAATTATTTGGAAATAGGCATCAAAGTAAAAATTCTAGATATGTTAAAAGTTTTTCTTTTTTTGTTTAAAAAAAAGGTACTGAAGATGGAAATGGAAGCTACTGAGGGATGTCCAATGCAATAAGCCCTCAATAAGGATAGAATCACTATTATCCTATCTAATAATAGACAATCATGGTAATTGACTGTACCTCCGCTATGCCTCCCATAGGCTAATCAACGAGATATGCAAATTAACCGCCAACAAAGATGGCGGTTAATTTGCATATGTAGGCGTGAAGCTGTGGAGTGAAGACTGAAGGCAGCTCCGGCCATAGCAGCAAAGGCTTGAAGGCAGCTCTGGCTGGAGCAGCGAAGACTGAAGGCGGCTCTGGCTGGAGCGAAGGCCTGGGTCCCGGGTGCTGGAGGAAAACTGGTGCCGGAGGAAAACCGGTGCTGGCAGCCAGGGGAAGGGAAGGCCTATTGTACAAATCTTTTCGTGCAACAGGCCTCTAGTTATTATTATAAATATCTGAGCTTGTAATTACCACACAACATATCCTATCTAATAATAGACAAACATTGTAATTGACTGTACCTTCGCTACGCCTCCCATTGGCTAATCAGCACGATATGCAAATTAACCACCAACAAAGATGGCGGTTAATTTATACACGTAGGCTCCAAGCCGCGAGTGAAATCTGATGGCTCCCGGCAGCGAAGCCTAAGGGAAGCCCCGTGTGTTTCTGTCTCCTGTCAGGCCCCAGCAGCCCCAAGCCCTGCCACCTCAGTGCTGGGGCTCTGGGGGCTGGATTGGAGACACAAACACGCAGGGGAGTCCAGCACCCAGCAGCCCCAAGCCACTGCAGCAGGCCTATCATGGACCCGGCCGGGAGCCGCGGGGCCGAGCAGCGAGGCACAACCCACCCACTCCTGCGGGCTGATTGTGGCAGTGTGGACCAGACCAGGTTGGTCCGGGCCGCAGGGGGCGAGCAGGAAGGCATGACCCACCCATTCTGGCAGGCTGATGCAGCCTTGCCTCTCTGCTGCCGCCTCCGCAGCTGCAGTGTTCGGACCCAGGCCCCAGCCTGCCCTGGCCTCCACTCAAGGAGGGGCTGGGGGCCTGGGGTTTACTAAACTTTACTGGAGCTGCTCCCCACACCCCAGCCCTGCCCCAGAACCACACTACCTGCAGCAAGGCTCCTGGAAGCTTCCTGACAGGTGGGCAGCAGTAGAGCTGAGTAGAGCGGGGGCTGCAGGAAGCCATGGAAGGGCGGGACCGCAGGAGCCAAGCTCCTGGGGGTCTGAGGAGAGAGCCTGAAGGTAGAGGAACCTTTGGCAAAGCGGCCACCAGGAGTTGTGGCCATGGGGTCTGCAGGCGCAAGGACAGGCCTCCGCCTGGTGGGCGGATCCTGGGCAAGCGCCATGGCTTCAGTGAAGTGGCTGGCCAGGAGGCAGGCGGCCCAAGGGACGCAGAGCGGCGCCAAGGTGGGGTGCACTGGAAGGGACTCAGGCCTGGGTAGGGTGCTGGCGGGCAGGGATCTGCCTCGCCCACAGACAGTGAGGTTCTGTATTGGCCCCAATAGGTGGGAAACAAGAGGCGATGACTGCAGGCGTGGAAGGATGCCTGGGCAGAGGGGCGCAGACTTGCAGCCCTGAGACAGGGGTGGAGGGGTGGCACCATCTCAGTGGAGGAGTGCCACACTGCTGGGTACCCCACTGCGGAGGTTTGGTGAAGCTCCTGGCGCTGACTGGGCCTCGCCTCGGCCTGCACACTTGAGAGGCCAGGACTCCTGCTCCCGCCTTGGCCCAAAAAGAAGCCTGTGCCCGCCCCGCCCCAGTTCTCGACCCGCCCCAGTTCTCGCCCCGCCCCATGGGGGTCCACACCTGCACAGTGAGTGCAAGACTACCACCTGTTTCCCAGAAGTGGGGGTAGTAAAGAATGGGGGTGGGGGTGGGGGAGAGGAAAGAATGTAGAGCATCCATGAGAGGTGCTGGAGAATGAGGCTTGGAAGCCTCAAGAGGAGGTTTTTTCTGTTTGTCCTGCGGCTGTCCCTTAGGAAAGGTGGAGAGCCGGCTGTGAGGGCTCCTGCTCCAGGAGTCCAGTTCCATAGCCAACTGGAATTGGCCTCAGTTTCCTGCTCTGTAAAATGTGTTAAGCGTGTCCCAGTGCCTTCACTGAGCTGTGGGGGCCAATTGAGATATTATATAAAGACAATGAGGGAAGACATGAGAAAGAACAGGAAGGGAGAGCAACACAATAGAAAGATTGGAAGGAACCTGTAAACCTATTGTCACTTAAATAGGGAATATAGTCAATAGTGTTGTAATGATGGTATGAAGCCAGGTAGGTACTGGAAATATCAGGGAACACTTTGTAAAGTATATGATTGCCTAACCACTATTCTGTAACTAATATAAAACCTGAAACTAATACAAAATAATATTGAATGTAAATAAATGAAAATAGGAGTGAAATTTTTCTAAATTTCAAAGTTTAAATAAAGGCTGTAAAGGAAGGAAGGGGGAGAATAAAAATAGTGTTTTTCATTTTACCACTTTATTGTCTTTTCAGTACATGAAAAAGACAGTTGTCTTTATTTGGTGCTTTTATGCTTTTCTAAGTCATTATCTCATTTGATGTTTGGGGCAACTTAAAGACAAGATAATTATTCCCTCCACTATTTAAAGAAAGGAAATCTTGGTGCCTGGCCCCAATGATTCAATCATCAAGCCCTTATTGTAAATCAGGATTAGTGAAATTTTCTGTGAAGGGTCATATCTATACTAATAAAACCCTCGGGGGTGATCTGGCCAGCAGGGGAGGGCAGTTGGGGATGATCAGGCTGGTAGGGGAGTAGTTAGGCGTCAATCAGGCTGGCAGGGGAGCTGTTAGGGGGCGATCAGGCTGGCAGGCACAGTTAGGGGCAATCAGGCAGGCACGCTGGCGAGCGGTTAGGAGACAGCGGTCCAGGATTGTGAGAGGGATGTCCAACTGCCGGTTTAGGCCCAATCCCGGCAGTCAGACATCCTGGTATCAGGCCTGTTGGACATCCTGGGATCAGGTCTAAACCAGATCCCAAAGGGTATGGTTATATCCCCCAAAGGGTCCGAGATTGGAGAGGGTTCAGGCTGGGCTGAGTGACACCCCACCCCCCTCCTGTGCACAAATTTCGTGCACTGGGCCACTAGTAGAATAATAATAGTCTAACTTCTTTAACTATGTTTAAAATCTTCAATGACTGAAAACACATCCAGTGCTAAAATAAGGAGTTCAGTTATTGAGTTAGATCACAAATATAGGAATGTAATTAGTAGTTTTTAAAATTAAAGACTAGGTCTCATTCTTCTCCATAACTCATACCTTTTATAACACTACACCCTCTTGATTACTTTTTTTGGTCCCTGGCATTTACTTCTCTATGTCCTGAGCAGTCCTTTCAATGTTCATATGACCATCAAACATTGAAGCTCCTGAGTTCTGGGTAAAACTTCTTATCTTCTGACTTATTTTTCCACAAAGAAATCATAGTCACTCTCATCACTGTGAATACAAGGTCATATGTCCATATTTCTAGCTCTAGCACTGTTTCATTTTTTTGAGTTCCAACTTGTAGAATGTCTTAGGGACAAGGTAAAATACAATTTCCAAACACCTTTTCCCAAAGAATTCTCTATGGCCCATTTTAATATATATTCTAGTTGCACAAAATTATACAGTGCCATGTAGGCTATATATGATTTTGGTTTTTTCTTCAAGTGAAATGATAAAAGCAGGGGATTGATATGATATAGCTTATGTTTTGAAGCACTCATTTTGGCTGCTTTGTTGAGAAGGATTATATACTAGTATGCATGTGTGAGGGCAGGGAGCAGTGGGTTCAAGAAAATAAGTAGAAACCATTTAGTATTCTAGCCATAATCCAGGAAAGAACTGATAGCTGGTGTCCCATAGATCACGGGGATAGTAGTTAGTGGAGGTAAAAAAAAAAAAAATTGCTCAGAGTCTACATATAAAAGAGGTTGAATGGGCATGGTTTGTTGATGTCAGTATTACAAAAAGAAAGTAATTAAGGATGAATCTAATGTTTTCAGTCTACGTATCCAGAAGTTTTGAGTTGTCATTTACTAAGATGGGGAAATTTGCAGAAAAAGTAGCTGTGGGGAGCAAAAATGAGGTTCTACTCTGAACTTAGGACATTTCAGATACCCAAGAAGGAGATATGCAGTAAGCATTTGGATTCATGACCCTAGAGTTAAAGGAAGATGGTCAAATTGGAGATATAGAGTTGCGTGCCATCAGATGGGTTTTAAAACCCTGGGATTTAATGAAATACCCTTTCAATTGAGGGTAGACGTAAAAGTGAATCTGACTTCTTTGTGACTCAGCCCTTGACAGCTCTCAGAGCAAACTTAGATCAAACTACACAAATGCCACATAAACCAGTACTATTTTTACTGTTAATGTTAACTTAACCTCTTTCACCCACTGAAAAATAAAATCTAGAGAAAACTGGATTGTAGTCGAATAGTTGAGTACATATTTATCTCATTTGTTGGATTAGGGACACCTTGAAGTTGGAAATCATATATTATTTATTAATCTGTGCATCACCCATGACTATTTCTTGAAAATAGTAAATGCCCAATCATTGTTGAGATAAACTGAATTGTAAAATGTTCCTATAGCAAATGCAATTAACACTATCCCCCTCCAATCACCTTGGTTCTCCCATGCCTCAGCTGTTACTGTGTTGGCTGCTAATGTTTCAACCCTGCCCTCTTCTCTGGAGGCTTGCCCTTGGCTAATGGCAGCTACGTGACAGGAAAATGGCTGGGAGATTATGACCCACTTCTTTCCAAGGGCCACCAGTAAGTAGCCAATGACTAACAGATGGGGTCCATAACAGCCAGGAGCGTAGTGTCATGCACAGGGCCAGAACTCCCAGTAGGATTAAGTCTGGATTACATTTCTCCTGAAACCACATATTTGCGTAGCTGCTTCTCCTGCCCTGTTACTCAGGTTTCTCTTGAAAGCACTCCTTCAATGAACCACTTGCACAAGGATTTCTTCAACAGACCGCATTTCCAAGTAACTGGACCTGTGATTATAGCCACAGATGGAGACATCTGATCCCCAAAAGATTTCTCCAATCTAAGCGCATGTGTCCACAATCTCTAAATTAATTAGCCTTTCTAGTTTTGGGGGTGGAATGGTCAAAGGTTTCTATTCTGTACATTCTTTTTAGGCTTACATGCATAAATGAGACATCACTTTTTCTCCCCACCAAAACCCCATGCTCTTTTCTTTTTCCTCAGGTAGGCAGCTACATTTAGTTGAACATATAGACATGCATACTTTCTAAATTACAGCAAGAATATTATAGATAGAGTTCAGGAAATCTTTGTAATGTTCTAACACCTCTGGTGTTTAGTTAAATATTTACTGTGCTGATGTAATACCTATTTATTTTGGTAGACAATAGCAATAGTCTATGCATCAACCCATTGTTGTTTTTTTCTCTTAGTAAATCATGGGTCAATATGCTCTGTCCACCTGCTCATCTGTTCGCATTTATGTAACATGCAGCATGTGCCTCACTCTGCTTACAGAGTCGTAGAATATACCAATCTCAACCCAAGTCTCTCTTTATGGAGAGGGAGGTAAGGAGAAAGAGAGAGGGAGAGAGAGAGAGAGGGAGATCAAGGAAGGGCAAAGAAATGTATGATGGAGGGAGGGTGGCTGAGAATGAAAGTTTCCTTGAAAGCTAATATCTGAGGAAACTGAGGCATGACATGTACCTGGTGGACTACAGGAAACTTCTTTGTTTGACCCAGGGAATCCCTCTATGGTCAGGAGAATGATGAGAACTAGAAATATCTACATTGGCAATGTACATATACACATCCCAAGATAAATGAAAGAAAACTAAGAGACAGCTTATATTATGAAAAGACAGTATGGCGATGGGGACTTAGTGAGGATGGAATATAAATGTTTTCATATTGTTAAAGGTTAGATGTAATGAAGGACCTGACTGGCAAGTCTAACAGTGTCAATAATTTTGCAGACAGCTTGTCTGGCTTTGCCCCTTGTATGGCATTTATTGTGCTGTGGCTGGTTAAAGCAGGCAGCTCTTTTTTATTGGTGTTTTTTGTTTTTAGTCTCTGCACTGATAATAAAAAGGTAAATCTATTTTTATCTTCTCAGATGAATCTATTGATATTCAAAGACATACAACTCACCTATCAGTACAACTGAAGATATTACTCCTCTCAGGATTGTTGGTTTTCTTTTTTTGTCCCATCTACACTGAATGACTAAATCATCTCAATAATCTTATATCATTTTAATAATGTACATTTATTAACATTTTCCCCTTTGGGTGGGAGAACTCAAACTGAAGTTCTCAAATCTCTGGAGTGAAACATTTTGGTTTCTTAACAGGCCTGCCTGTTACACACCCCACAGTCACCTGCCTATTCTTCACTCTCTCTATTCAGAAGATAAAATAACAAACTTGTCTCTTTGTTGCTCTGCATATTGGTGTTCCAAAAGATGGCATGTGAAGAGAACTGCCCTTTCCTAAAGTAAATGCTAGAAGTTTCAGGAAAAGGTCACAGGTCCTTGGAAATCTCAGCTTCTCTAATAAAGTAGGTAAGAGATGTGAGGAGAAGGTCACCAGCAGCCCCTTGGGAATGATGTGTTTCCTCACAAAAAACTTAATGGTTTCCACTGGGATTACTCAACTTCTTTTAACACCTACGCTACAGTCAGGTGTCCAAGAAATACAACATATGGCATATGCCATATGAAGAGTTCTGTCCTCGAAACGCTTCTAGAAATCTTAGATGGCAATCTAGCAGGGAACCTAAAGATTCTTGCCCTCCATTAATTTTAGAACTGACCTAAGTCATGAGGTCCCACCAGCTTTTAAATTTTTTCAAAACTAGAGGTGCTACTGAATCCTCTTAATTCTGTAAGAAAAACTGATGAAGAAGAATGACCTTGGAGCATATATGTACCTGAGGGTAAGTTCTTCACATCTCCTCAAGTTCTTCTGATTTTCAGCTTCACTAAGTGAGTATCTATGGAGGCAAAAGACATGAATGTGTGACCCAGGTCATAGGAAGGGGGATTCTGGCTCAATTGTGTATTTATAGGGAACAGGCTTACCTAGTCCTCTTCTTTCCTCTAATCTCCAGCCAATGCTCATGAGAGGTCAGATATAATGGAATATAGAGAGAGAGTGAGGGAGGTCATTGAGATAGCTCTTACAGATCTGCCTCCTGGGCACGGAGATGGTCGGAGAAACTGGAGAGTAGATCTGAAGGCTGAACAGAAGTCCAGCAAAAAAATCTGAATCCTAGCCAGTTTGGCTCAGTGGATAGAGCGTCGGTCTACGAACTGAAAGGTTCCAGGTTTGATTCTGGTCAAGGGCACATTCCCGGGTTGTGGGCTCGATCCCCATTGGGGGGCTTGCAGTAGGCAGCTGATCAATGATTCTCTCTCATCATTTATGTTTCTCTCTCTCTCTCTCTCTCTCTCTCTCTCTCTCTCTCTCTCCCTTCCTCTCTGAAATCAATAAAAATATATTAAAAAAAAAATCTAGTTGCCAGTTGAGTCTCCAACCTACTGATAACCAGAAGGGTGAGCTGAGGTGTTTTTCCAGGGGTTGTGTCTCATGATGCCAAAGCATGAGCTCTGTGGACCAGAAGATTTAAGTAAAAGTGTGGAAAATGTATTACAAGCAGGTTCAGACTCCCCGCAAGGGGAGGGGGACCCAATAACGGGCTGCCCATTAAAGCCTTGTAGTCCAGGGGTATATATTTGCTACAAGCCTGCTCTATGTCTACCTGTGTCATCACCTGGTTGATTGCCTCAGTTGTTCTTGCCAGCAACGGACCTGAACTTTCCCTGTTTCTATGTGTTGTTTTCTGTCCCTGTGCTGAACTTTCCCTGTTTCTATGCGTTCCTACACCTTGTGACTGCAGGCCCTCCCTTGTTTTTCCATGCCTCCTGCTTTGAGTCCAGAAACATTTTATAATTTCTGGTTGGTTGTTTCCTGTGGTTAAGCTGGCTTAAACTGCCGTGTCTGCCCCTGCCTATGTTCCACCTGCCTTTGTTTTCCCCTGGACCCCTGCCCTATCTGCCGGCGTTTCAAGTTAACCCTCCCAAAACTACTGTTAAGTAACCTCTAAATTCATAGAAGATAAAAAAAAGCTCAGGCTAAGTTGTCACTCACTCAGCTCTAAGCCCTTCTACTGAAGTCAATCACTCTGCCTCCGTGTTAAGAGACAGTCACTGTGTATCTTCGAAGATTGACAGCTCTAATATGTTTATTTTCAAATGCCTCCTACCACCACCTCACCACTACTTTTTACTTATTACATAGCTTTTTAGAGTCAGTGAAGATGTGTGGTTTCACTGCCTGTCCTGATTATCTAGAATTTGTTTATTATTTATTATAGACTTAACTCATCCAAATCCATTAAAAATACTATTCGTAGTCTGATGACTCCTAAGTATATCTCTCTGATTTGGATCTTTATCTTGAATTGTTTACCCATATATCCAATTGCCTTATCACATTTCCACTTCATATCTAAAAGGCATTTCACACTTTATCTGCCCCCAAACAGAACTTTTCCCCCTCTATCTAAAGCCTTCCTTCTTTAGTTTTCCACAAAAAAATTCCACTATTCCTTCAGTTAGGCAAAAATCTTAAGAGTCCTCTTTAGGAGAAACCAAGATGGCGGCATAGGTAAACACCGGAAATTGCTGCCTCCCACAACAACTTCAAAAATACAACAAAAAGACAAAACAGACATCATCCAGAACTACAGGAAGGCTGGCTGAGTGGAAATTCTACAACTAGAAGGAAAGAGAAAAGCACACTGAGACTCAGAGGAGCTGAGAAGTAAAGTGCAGAGGTACGGAGGCTCGAATGCACATGGAAAGGGGCTGGCACCTGAGGACTCGGCTTTCTTTTTGAATCGGGAGGGAGTCACAAGCTCCTGACTGCTCTGATCTCCAGTTCTGGGAAGTCTCTGGGGACCCAGGACTCATACGGGGAGAAACTGGACTGTCTGGCAACAGGCAGAATTCAGATCTGGAGGGCAGCTTTCCCTCAGAGGTGCTTGCAGCAATTACTGGGACACTGAGATGCGGGGGCCCCTTAGGGCAGGGCTAATGATCAGCCATAGCTGCTTGCACCGCCCTTTTGATTCCCTGAGACCCCGCCCCACCCAACCTGCTCCAGAAGCTTTTGCATATGAATGCCCTGGCCCTCTGCAATCTGAAAATTACCTAACAAATTGCAGCTGGGCCAGACAGACCCAGAACTTCCAAGAGAAGGCCCACGGCCCCACAGAAGCTTGCGTTAATTCACAGCTGGGCCTCATCTGGGCACCTCCAAACCCCCCAAAAAGGAAGGGGAAACTGCAGATCTCTTCGTAGCTCCTGCTGGGTAGCCTCAGGCAGAGGCTAAATTAGCACCTCCTTAGATCCAAGAGCCAGTGTACCCAGTGGTCAGAGTGGGACCATCCAGATTACAAATCCTCAGATCCATAAGGAGCACATTCAGGGGGCAGATTCAGTGAGCACCAAAGCCCCACTGCAGCAAGTCTTGCCCCAGAAGGGTGTCTTCAGCACAGAAGTTCTCCCACTGCAGACACAGCTGATTATCACAGCCAATTGGCCTGGAGGTCAATTCCTCCCAGTGATACATACAACAATCAAGGCTTAACAACAACAAGACTGTGCACAAAGCCCACAAGGGGGTGCACCAAGAGTGTCCACCTCAGGTAATTGGGGAGGCTGAGCCACTGAGTCCTATAGGACACCTAGCACACAAAGCCACTCTACCAACACAGGGAAGCATAAAAAATTAGGAGACAAAGAAACAGGTCACAAATGACAGAAATAGAGGAAAGCAAACGACAACATAGAGTTCAAAACCACGGATATAAGGTTTTTCAAGAATTTTCTGGAAACCGCCAATAAATTTAGTGAGACGCTGGAGGATATGAAAAAAGACCAACTAGAAATTAAGCATACACTGACTGAAATAAAGAATAATATACAGAGATCCAACAGCAGACAAGAGGATCCCAAGAATCAAGCAAAGATTTGAAATAGAAGAAACAAAAAATACCTAACCAGAAAAGCAAAAAGAAAAAAGAATCCAAAAATATGAAGATAGTGTAAGGAGCCTCTGGGACAACTTCAAGTGTACCAACATCAGAATTATAGGGGTACCAGAAGAAGAGAGAGGGCAAGATATTGAAAACCTATTTGAAGAAATAATGACAGAAAACTTCCCCTACCTGGTGAAAGAAATAGACTTACAAGTCCAGGAAGCGCAGAGAACCCCAAACAAAAGGAATCCAAAGAGGACCACACCAAGACACATCATAATTAAAATGCCAAGAGCAAAAGACAAAGAGAGAATCTTAAAAGCAGCAAGAGAAAAATAGTCAGTTACCTACAAGGGAGTACCCATATGACTGTCAGCTGATTTCTCAACAGAAACTATGCAGGCCAGAAGAAAGTGGCAAGAAATATTCAAAGTGATGAATAGCAAGAACCTACAACCAAGATTACTTTATCCAGAAAAGCTATCATTCAGAATTGAAGGTCAGATAAAGAGCTTCACAGATAAGAAAAAACTAAAGGAGTTCATTACCACCAAATCAGCATTATATGAAATGCTGAAAGGTATTCTTTAAGAAGAGGAAGAAGAAAAAGGTAAAGATAAAAATTATGAACAGCAAATACATATTTATCAACAAGTGAATCTAAAAATCAAGTGAATAAAAAATCTGATGAACAGAGTAAACTGGTGAATATAATAGAACCAGGGGCATGGAAAGAGAGTAGACTGACAATTCTTGGGGGGAAAGGGGTGTGAGGGTGCAGGAAGAGACTGGACAAAAATCGTACACCTATGGATGAGGACAGTGGGAGGGATAAGGGCAGAGAGTGGGGTGGGAACTGGGTGGAGGAGAGCTATGGGGGGAAAAAAGGAGGAAGACTTGTAATCTGAACAATAAAGATTTAATTAAAAAAAAAAATAGGGCATGCTCATGACCAAGGAAAAAAAGAGTCCTCTTTAATTTTTCTTTTTCTTCCAAACAGATTAATCAATAAACAAAGACCCTCAAAATACATCCTGAATCACCATTTTTAATATTACCAAAGGCATTATGCTGATTCACAAGACCATTGATCGTATCTTTCTTGGACTACTACATTGCATTTGTAAACTGGCCCAATAAAGTTCATCCTCTGAACAGCAGTCAATGACCGCTTTAAACCCAAATCAGATCATGTTGCTGTCCTGCTCTCAACCACTTAATAGCTCCCATTATACACTTAGAATAAATCCAAAGCTCCTGGCTACTTCTCAACTCATTTTTTTTTTTCATTTCCTCTCACAGTGTTCTGGCCACACTGGCCTCTTTACTCTCTTAGTTCATGCCAAGCAAACTCCTACTTGAGCATGTCACTCTTGCTATCTTCCTGAAAGTTCTTTCCTTACTTGGCTATTTCCTTTCATAATTGAAATGTCAATTCCTCAGATAGACATTCCCTCAACATCCCATCCTAAATAACATCCTCATTCACTCCCTATTTCCTTTTATTGCTTATTTGTCTTAATAGCTTAATATTCTTAGGAAAAATATCTCCACTTGACGTTAAGTCGTTTTCAATGGTTTATTTTATCTCTCCTTCACTATAAGTGGTGAAGAGACAAACTATTCCTGACACATATAAGTGCTCAGTAAACATTTGTTAGATGTATAAATAAATTTTTATTTGCTGAGTTCAATGTTCTAAGAGCTTGGCTATGGACACTTTTTCTGAGTTAGTGTCTCATCAGAACAAAGTCTCACCAAAAATATTTTGATTGCCATTGTTAGCATGATGATCTCCCTCTACTAATTAAATCTCTATTTTAAAACGTAGTATGTCAAATTTCCTTTAAAGGAAAAGGTAGGGACATGCTTTTCTCACCCATATCACAATTAGAACAGAATAGAGAGACATGACTCATACCACCTGCTCCCACTGACAAATAAGTAAATGTTGAATTTTTTTTTCTTTTTACTGCTCCTGTCTTACTAAGTTCTTAGGTTGTTTCTCTTTTCTAGTGCTTTTAATTATCATAGAAATTTAATTGCCTAAATTTGGCATTTTAAAAGTTTTACATTACTACAGGATCTTCTAAAGCAGCTTCTAACTTGAGAATTTTCTTGAAGATGTCCAAGTGTTTCATTCCTAAACATTTTAAGTATATAACTAAGCATATTTTAAACCTAGTGTTTTGTCACACTTTATTCACACTCCTTGCAAGTTACAGAAAATTTGCATTTTAGTCGAATATGTGTAAATCAATTCAAATTAATGCAGTAGAGAGCTTCATTTAAAGAAATTGTACAGTGAGTCCTAGTGAAAGACATAATTAAGTGAATTATTACTTCTTAAAATATCTCATTTTAAATTCCAGATTTTCATTTATTGATTTACTTATCACAGGGTCCCCTACTTCTCCTATTTCAGCCAAACTTGTCTATCTAACTTAAAAAAAAAGATTTGGGGGCTTAAATCTTAGAAATATAAATATTTCTTTTACAGTTTGATGAGTAGAACATCTTAAATTGATTTTATAACTGGCCCATTTCTAATGAGGGGGAATCCTATTTTTTACATTTGAACATCCCAATTATCATTATCTGACATAATTAAACTCCCCCAAATCACCTCCTTTTTATTTAATTTTTACATTTTGCTATGGTAAAGTTCAAGCATACACAAAAGTAAACATTTTTTTTTTTTTTTTACCTGTGGTTCTCAACTTTGGTGACATTAACATTTTTGAGATAATTCTTATGTGTGTGGGAGAGGGAAGACTATCCTGTGCAATTTAGCATGGTCAGTAGGATCCCTGGCCTCTGCTTCTAGATGCCAGTAGTCCCTGCCCCAAGCAAACAAAAATATATCCAAGCCATGCCCCATGTCCACTGGGGGACAAATTTAACCCCCAATAAAAACTACTGCAAAACCCATCTGCTCCCCCACCTACTAGATATCATATTATTTAATCCATAAATTATTTAGTCTATCTATAAAGTAATGATTTTAAACATAATCAAGACACCATTTCCACACCTAAAAATCTGAAACAATAATTTCTAAATACCTATATATAGCCCCTTTTTCAAATTTAATTATCTCATAATTGTCACACTTCTTTGTGTTTTTTCTTTGTATCCTCTCTGTGTCCTCTTTCTCTTTCTCAATCTCTAAATAAAGAGATGATGATGGTAGATAGATAGATAGATCCTATACTACATATACACACATGCATATCTTACCTAATAATAGACAAACATGTAAATTAACCACCCCTCGGCTATGCTCACCAGCCAATCAGGAGAGTATGCAAATTAACCCAACAAAGATGGCAGTTAATTTGCATATGTAGGGGCAATGCAGTGGAGTGAAGACTGAAGGCTCTGGCTGGAGAAAAGGCCTGGGTCCCAGGTGCCAGAGGAAAACCGGTGCCGGCAGCCAGAGGAAGGGAAGGCCTATTGCACGAATCTCTTCATGCAACGGGCCTTTAGTCACATATATAAATATCATGTGTGGCTATAGGTATGGGTAGAGTGGGTGGTTATATAGTTTGCATTAGAGTACAAGTAGGGTAATAATATTATAATTAAGTCCTTTTGAATCTTTAAATTTAACCTTAATTATTCTCTTGGTTTTCCTTATAAGTTACATACAGAAAAACTTGCCTTATTTTTCCTATAGAATTTTCCAAAGATGAATTTGCCAGTTGTATCCTATAGTGTAGGTGATTCTGTTTTCCTCTCTATATTTAGTAGCTGAATATGGAGATGTGATAAAATTTAAGTTCAACATTTTTCAATAAGTTGATTTTCACAGGGTTTGTATTTCTCTAATATAAGGTACATGATGCCTGGATGTCTCTCTTTACAGATGTTAGGATTTATTGATGCTCAAACCCTAGATCCTTTAGTACATTAGGTTGCAAAATTGTGATATTCCAATTTTGTTATTTCTCCACCAACTTATTGTCTGGAAAATGTCTGTAAATAGAAAGTTTCCTCATCTACTAGGAGACTGCTCTGCGGCGGAGAATATACAGAAAAAAAAGAACAACAATAGGAAAAGTGATCAATTATATCACTTTATTGACTAGTTTGCAAAATAACAACCAAGTTTACTAGAATTTTTCCATAGTGACAGATTAGCTTCTTTTCCCATATTTTTATCTTTATGTAATCATGGATTTAAAGATATTTTATGCATTTTAGCCCATTGTAGTTATTATGTGTGTTTTTTATACTTAAATTTTCCCATATTTTTTTTTTCTAGTAGGATCTCTTCAAACTGACTCTTAATCTCTTTGACATGACCTAAGAGTCTTTAAAACTTTCTTTTTTTTTGTTTTGTTAGACATATAAATGAAGTTACATGGTGCTTGTCTTGTCTCTAATCTCAGCTACATTTCCAAAGACAAAAGAGTGTAAATTTTTATTGCAATTAAAATAGTGATTTGGTGTCTGTATCATAGTTCTGTCAATATATATCTATATTTATTTTTCCATCTATAAAATGCACAGGACATATAACATTTACAAGTCATTGTTCATAAAATAAACCTCAAAATATGCGGATAAAAATTACTCACTCTGTGACTTTGTTAAGATACTAATTAATCTCTTTGAAGCTGTTTTCTCATCTCCAAAATGGGCATATAGTGTCGAACTATGTCATAATGGTTAAACGTATCAGTGCATTTTACTGTTCCTTGTGTCAGGGTATTTTTAAATGCACAGACAAAATTATTAATTCCAGCTTGTTTTATTATTCTTTTTTTCTAATTAACCCCCATCTATCAGAAAAATATACATCTTTCCTCTCAAAACCTTTAAGGTATAGTTGTTTGATGGTAGACATCATGTGAACTTTCTGGGCCAAGGCAATATTTTTTTTAACACAAAACCCACAGATCTATGAGATTTCTATAGGAAGGATAAAACACTGCAGTATAAAAGAATAATAACTGATCATTCCTTTCTCCCTTGCTACTAACATCACCTATTATCTTGTTTACTTTGCTTTTCCAGTGCTGTGCACTGAACTGATAGGTTCAGTGATTCCTTCATAATAACTTCCCAAACCCTCTTCCTGGTCAGTGTGCAGAATAATTCTCCCATTTAGCACCCTTGGCTTGATTTCCATCTCCTTCAGAAATGAAGATGCGTCTTGAACTCCAGCAGCCATCTGCCTGTCTGGATTCTAAACCAGATGACTTGTCACAAAAATCTTTGGAAGAAATGGAGTGGTTGTGATTTCTGAGGCTGACTATTATGCCAATTTAAATGGGTGAGACCACTTGCCCTGTATTCTTCCTCATCCCATCAATAAGAGTACTTTAAATTTTCTTGGACTGAGAAACATTCTCTGGTTGAGTGACACCTTTAGGAAAAGCAATATCTCAGTTCAGAGATTTCATTGCTGAGAAAGAATAATAATAACAGAAGCTTTAAAAAAATAAAATAAAACAAAACAAACCTAATGCCTGTCTTAATGGGGACTCAGCACATGCCTTGTTCTCAGCCATGCACGAACGAAACAGATTTAATTGCCTTTTCATCTGTCAAAGCCAGGCTGTCCAGAGGGACGCAATAGGAGAAGCTTGTACAGGAACATTTTATGCTGTATCTGTTCCTGGAGCAATGGTGCTTGTGTTTCCAGGGCTGTCAATTAAGCATATTTTTTTCTAGCACATATTCATTAAGACACAGTTGCCAACTTCATTGCCACCTCATTTTTTATTATATACATTAATTCTGGGTGAAGGACGATTTAGGAATGCTTTTATGAGGAATAAAGAGGACCTCTGGCTGGATGATTTTTCTATCATTTATCATATTATAATAGGAGAACCAAATGGCTTAGTGCCCCTAATGACACATTCTTATACACTGCATTTAACTTAGCCTGATCTTTTGAATATCTTTTTTGAGTAATGTTCTATCACCACAGAACTTGTTCAAACATATATCAATTTATATTTATTGGCCTTGCATTGAAGATGTATTGCTAAATATTAGACAGTGGAGGTGGGAATATGCAGCAAATGACTGAAGAAATTTTATAACAAAATGAACTATAGGTCCACTATAAAAGTCAATCAAACTGCTTTTGTCTAGAGCAGTGGTTCTCAACCTTCCTAATGCCGCGACCCTTTAATACAGTTCCTCATGTTGTGGTGACCCCCAACCATAAAATTATTTTTGTTGCTACTTCATAACTGTAATTTTGCTACTGTTATGAATTGTAATGTAAATATCTGATATGCAGGATGTATTTAGGCGACCCCTGTGAAAGGGTCGTTCGACCGCCAAAGGGGTTGCGACCCACAGGTTGAGAACCGCTGGTCTAGAGGGTTATAAGGGTGGAAATAGGGAGGACTGAAGAAAGAGAAAGGTGACCATTTTTTTTAAAGGAGTTAAAATGATATCTAAAACAAAACAGGTATTACATGGGGATAGCTTTGAATGTAGTTGATAGTCTTCCAGGCCTGCTCTATGGACTCTGTCTTAAGTCTCAAGAGACTAGGAACAAAAAACACTGCTGCTTTCTGAAGGATTGTAACCTAAATTGGGATGCAATACAGCATGCAGCATTAAACTGGTAAATAACAATGCACAGAATAGAAGTGTGCATGTGTCAAAAATTATAGAGCACATGCACAGGTTTAAATTCAGAGAGTTATAATTCCCTGAGTGGTGAATCACATGATATATGATATAGTCAGAATTTGTTAATTACTGTATGATAGTGACTGGGAACCCCTAAGGTATTATCATCAGAAAGAACAGAATAAAACACACACACACACACACACACACACACACACACACACTACTAGGGTGTTTGGTTTATTGTTTTTATATATTTTTATTCATTTCAGAGAGGAAGGAAGAGGAGAGAGAGAGAGAGAGAGAGAGAGAGAGAGAGAGAGAGAGAGAGAGAGAAACATCAATGATGAGAGAAAATCATTAACTGGCTGCTTCCTGCTCACCTCCCACAGGGGACCAAACCTGAAACCCAGGCACATGCTCTGACTGGGAATCAAACTGGTGGCGGCCTAGTTCCTAGCTGGATGCTCAACAGCTGATCTACAATGGTGGCCTAGGTTGTTTGCCTTTTAAGGATATGTAACACATTCTGTAGCTTCTCAAAAGCTTTCTCTTTTCTCATCTGAATCATGACTGTTGTAGAGAAGCTGACTCCAAGACAGCAATAAGCACAAAGGAGGTTTATGAGGGAGTGCTTCAGCATCAACAAGTATGAAAGGGAAGGAAGCAGGCGTGGGCAGACAGAGAAATTAAGTTATGATATAATATCAATCCAGCTGACCCTACAGTGGTTTCTAAAAATAGGACAATGCTTTAGAATTATATGGAGTTGGGATGAGAGGCACGGGTGTTTATATTCTAAAACTGAAAAGTCATTTGATATGAACAGTGAATGGCTTGTGACCTTGGGTGAGGCAATTCTCTGCAGTGGAGGCAGTGCCCCAAGGAGTCTGGGAGCTATGGGGTTTCTTTCTAGACAATGATCCAAGAAGATGGTGAAATTCAGTGCAACACACCTTCTACAACAGGTGAAATGATGATAGTTTTCTCAAAGTCCTGTTGTGACCATTAAATGTAATTAATGTGTGTCAAGGCAAAGGTCATGAGCTGAGTAAAATAATATTTAAAATATTCTTCCTTAAAATATGAAGAGTTTTGAAACCTATTGTACTGTAGAAAGATTAACAAAAGGTATTTATGATATCCTATATTTCTAGACTCTTGGAGTTAGAACAAAATTTTTGTATAATAATTATGTGATCTAACCTTTGCAACATCTTTGTAAAGTACGTATTATGTGCATTCCATTTTAGAGCAATCTGAGAGTAGGTTAATTTGGAAATATTTGCACAAAGTTACAACAATTAACTAAAAAGAACAAATATTTTTTTATTCTAGAATTAGAATAAGTTTTATAGTCAAAAGATTTGTGATAATCAAAAACTTTCCTCTTATGAGCTTTATAATTTGGGCAAGTATCACTTTTTTATTTTTATTTTTTATTTATAGATTCAACTTGCATTTTTAGGCTGTGTGAGCTGTGTTTGTCCAGGGTTCCAGAGAGAAGAATGACTAGAGAAAAAAAAGAGCTTTTCATATTTTAATATGCATTTTGGACTTGAGATTTGGGAGAACAACGACTTATTGAAGGTTAAGTAGAAAGTAGTTATATGAATATCGAATTCTAGAAATATCACTCTAAAAGCAGATTGGTACCAAAGGGAAGGTGAAAAAGCTAGAGGTTAAAGCCCTACTTAGAATTCTATTTAGAAATATTGAGAGATTAACCTGAGGGGAAAAAGGACAGTGCATAGAAAAAGGATTTAGGTTCAAGAAATATTAAAGAGATAAATATGACTTAGTAAAACTCAACATTTATTAATTTATTTAACAAAATGTTGTTAAGTTCTCTATGGAAATTTTGTGAATTCCTGGAGATTTCTCCATGGTTGTATGGACAAAAAAAATAAATAAAACAATTTATAATCATTCTATATAATAAAAGGCTAATATGCAAATCAACCGAACAGCAGAATGACTGGTTGCTATGATGTGCACTGACCACCAGGGGGCAGCGAGCATCTGCCCCTTGGTGGTCAGTATGCTCTGACAGGGGGAGCAGCACTCAGCCAGAAGCCCGCCTCACGGCTGGCAAGCACAGCAGCGGTGGCAGGAGTCTCTCCTTCCTCCGCTGTAGCGCTAAGGATGTCCGACTGACAGCTCAGGCCCACTCTTGCCGGGGAGTGGGCCTAAGCTGTCAGTCAGAAATCCCCTAAGGGGTCCCAGACTGCGAGAGGGCTCAGGCCAGGCTGAGGGACACCCCCCTGCCCCAGTGCACGGATTTCATGCACCAGACCTCTAGTTATTAATATTTTGAAAAAAACAAGAAACATGTATGTACTTAACTTTTATCCTACAACTTTGCTTTACTTATTGCCTGCCTTAAAAAGAACACCTTTTGTCTTCTTTCTTGACTTCCACATTTATTTTGACATATTTTATCCAGAATTAATTATGTATTAATTTCAGTGTCAGAGTAATGCTAGCTGATAAAAAATAATAATCCTATAATTTATATTGTTTAACTCAATAGCGTTTAATTCTTATTTACATAATCCAATGTGGGTGCCTCTGATTGGTGGAGAGCCTTCTAGTTAGATTCTCTCCAGGATCCTTGTAGTTATGTTCATCTCTGGGTTCTCAGAGTTCTATGCATTCAGCATAAACAGAAAATAATTAAAAGACATTTGAAAAGAGAAGTTTGTATAGAGCTGGGTGAAAGTAGCACATATCATATCTATTCATACACTGTTAGCTATGAATCAATCATATAGCCATACCAAAACAAATGAGGCTGAGAAAGTTCTTTATTCTTGTGCAAGAATATAAGCGAACAGATTTGATTAAAAGATTAAACTAATTTGAGTTTATAATTCTGCTCAGGATAGACTAACCAGTACCTGAATTAACCAGTACCTTAACTTCATTAATTAGTATCCCAAATATTCTTCTTTGTGTGACCTTAGGAAGTCTGATTAAAAAACACATGAGCTGGAATATAAAAGAATTATCAGGAGGATTTACCTGTTGATAACTGAAAGGAAGTCAGAGTTTGGAGTTAAAGTACAGCCAAGCTGGTGAACATTACTCTTTAGCAGATGATAACACAATCCAGAAACTCTGCAATTTATCTTTATAATATCCATATAAAATAACAATCAATAGATGTGTAAAGAATGGAGCAATATAAGCTAATATCAAGAAAAAAGAACATCAGGGAAATGCAAATTGAAACCACAGTCAGATATTATTTCACATCTGTTAGAGTGGCTTTTATTATTATTATTATTATTATTATTGTTATTATTATTTTAATATATTTTATTGATTTTTTACAGAGAGGAAGGGAGAGAGATAGAGAGTTAGAAACATAGAGAGAAACATCTATCAGCTGCCTTCTGCACATCTCCTACTGGGGATGTGCCCACAACCCAGGTACATACCCTTGACCGGAATCGAACCCGGAACCTTTCAGTCCGCAGGCCGACACTCTATCCACTGAGCCAAACCAGTTTCTGCTGTCAGAGTGGCTTTTATCAAAAAGCAAGAGATAAGTGTGTTGGTAAGGGTGTGGAAAAAATAAACCCTTGTGCAAAATGGTGAGTATACAAATTGGTACAGTCATTGTGGAAAATACTATGGACATTCCTCAAGAAGTTAAAAATAAAAGACCACAAGATCTAGCAATCTCACCTCTTGATATATATCCAAAAGAAATAAAATCAATATTTGGAACAGATATCTTCACTCTCATGTTCATTGCAGTATTATTCATAATATCTAAGATTTTAAAACAATCTGAATGCCCATTTACAGATAACTGGATAAAAATAATGTAAAGAAAACTGCTTAAAAATAAAGTCTATTAATTTTAAACAGAAATTTTCATTTTTTAAGTGTTTTAGGTTTTGGTGTTCTTGAGACTAATGTTTTAAGTTATAAAATGCTGGTCTCCTTTAGTAGAACTAAAACAAATATACTCTTTTCCTCTATTTTGCACATGTTGAAGATTATATTTTTTGTTTCTTATTTCAATTCTGAGTGACTATTTAATTCAGTTTTGAGGGAAGAGGCCTTCAGAGAGTTCTGTTCTGTAAAACCAAGGATTCAGTACTAGTGAATAGGACACTGCACCATTCTTTTAATCAGTCTACTTCTTTATTCTATGAAAAAGAGGATTACTTTACTTGCATGGTTTGGTGTATGGCTTGGGGATAGTCTATCCATACTTATTCCTTGATGCTCTGAAAAAACACTCTGATGAGATGGCCATTGCAGAGAACAGCCCAGAGTACAAACACAGTTGGCAATTCCTTACTCATACTAGTATTCTATTGCACAGTTGATTTTACAAGCGTGCCAAGTTTTCTCGGGGCAGGTAGAAAGGGAGTCCTTTGTAAATCACTCAGAAAAATATTACAGGATACTTAGGGGCATTGAACTTTCTCCTGCTGGGCTGTTGCTAACTTGTCTTTTATGCTACTTTGCTAAATGCTTTGTTCCTGTCAACTCACTCACACTAAAAATATGAACTTGATTTTTTCTCCTTAATGATACCTGAAAAGTGGAGGAAAAGAAATCACAATGAATAGGAAAATAGGTAGCCCCAGAGTCATAACCTTGTTAAAATGTATGTATTCCTTTTGAAATAAATTAATAAATTTTTCTAGCCACTGACTTGGAGTAAAAAATCGAAGTATAGATAGATAACTCCTTCTCAAAAATAGGATACTTAATATAAAAAGTATAATTAAGTCCATTTAGTGAGATGAAATTGTGGACATTAGAATGATAATAATGTTATAATGTATAAAACATTCATTTTGTGCCCTACCTGATTTGTCTCAGTGGATAGAGCGTTGGCCTGCAGACTGAAGGGTCCTGGGTTTGATTCTGGTCAAGAACACATGCCCAGGTTGCAGCCGTTCAATGGTTCTCTCTCATGATTGATGTTTCTCCCTCTCCCTCTCTGAAATCAATAAAAATATTTTTTTAAAAATAAAACATTCATTTTTTGACAAATGAGTGTTTTACATGCTTTATATCATTTAAAGATTTACTACTTACACTTGAAATAATACCTCAGTATTTTTTCATATCAGATAATTGAGGTTTTAAGTCTACTTCTTTTGTGATCAAAGATAGCAAATTAATGGCACATTAGCTAAAACAGATATATCAACAGCCCATATTGCTTCCTGTAAATAATGGCTTTTAATGGTCCACCTGTACATGCAGAGACCTCAAACACTAGCATTTGGCAGGGGTTAGAGATCTCCTCTATTCTCAAGAATTTCCTGTCAAAGTAATCTGATCTAATGCCTAACAATCTTCTGTGCCAATCTAAGGTCCACTTGAAAGATCTCTACTGCATAGCATAGTCTCTCCTCTCAGATTTTATTGATTGTTTTACCCTTCCTTTTGTGTTTTGTTGAAAAATAAATAAATATAACTCCATTCTTGCCACTGAGCAAAACAAGATTTCATTTGCTGTATCAGAACAAGTTATGATCAGAATGAGGATATTCAATTATAGGTGTAGTCAGGGTTTCTCAGTATGTTTACTGGTATCTTCAAGAATTATTTTATCATTCACAGCACTACATATATCCCAAGTCCAGATTGCTCATTCTCTGCAGACTGACCAGGTAAGAAATAGAGGCCAATGCTCTACTGGCTTGAGAACACAAAGAATTTAGTACTCTGATTAGATTATTCTACTAAATTTGTCTACTTCTTTCAAAACATGGATCTGTCACTCAACATAACAACTCCCTTTACACAGGCATATGACAAAGTCATTCTTTTAACTTATAACAGGAGAAGAAGGGAAGTGATGTCAAATATTGAATAAACTTCGTAGTTGTGAAAGATTAGCCTGGGACTGTTTCTGACTGATTAAAAACACGGGAAAGACTTTTAGTTTAAGATGATGGATTGAGCACACATGGTGATCACATGTTTCATCTGAGACTCCAGTGAAATCATGATAAAGGGAGAAAAAGTAATAAAAACAAACAAAAGGAGGGTGGTACTGTTTCAAACAATTATTAGAAACTAGAACACAAAGAATTTCTGAATTAAGAAACTCAGGAAGAACACTATACCTAACACTATGTAAGAAGGAAACTGCAGCCAAGAAATAAATCTGTGTCCTGCAGCTCTCTGAAGAGGCTCAAAAACCAGACATGTCAAGTATTTCAGAAAAAGAGAAAGAGGTTGGGAGGATCGATGGAAGACTTAGCCCCTCCAAGCCCCTCCAAGCCTTGTCATCTTTTGACTAAATAATACAGAGCCACAGGTCATTTATTCCCCAGAAAAACAAAACAAAACAAAACAGAGTTTTCTTTTCTGAAGAAAATAACATGTAAAAACTATCTGAAAAGAGCAAGCATTAGCACACCAGAGCAAAGCCTGGCAGGTGCTGGCTCCCTGGAGTTGCAGCGTGTGGTGGCTGGTGCGCTGCCCACCAACAACATGGCCAATCCTCCACAGCTCTGTTCACAGATATGCAGAACAATAGCGATGTTGATGGATTCATTTTAAGGCATGGAAGTTTACCCAGGCATTTGAAGAAAGCCTGCAACTGAAATTAATTTGTTCAGAAGTAGTAGATGTGGCATGGTTTGTTTATTGATAAAAATTTGTGTGTTTTTTTATTTCTTTCTTTTTCTAATTTAGTACTACTAACATTCAGTTCACAAGTCTTTAATACGTGGTTGTTTTTTCTCTTAAGTGAACACTAAGGATTGAAATTCCTGGGTCACAGGTAGGTGTGCATTTAACTATATTAGAAATTATTCAGAGTTGTAGCATTTTACACGCTCACAATGTATGAAAGTTCCAGTTGCACTACATGCTCACCAGTACTCAGGATTGTCAGTCTTCTCAGTTTTAGCCAGTACATGATGTTAATGATGCCCATCAACTCTTCATAGAGTTAAGTTAATTTTAATTGAGTTTTTTTTTAATTTAATTATTGATTTTTAGGAATTCTTTATATATTCTGATATAAGTCTCTTTTTTAAATACAGGCATTGCAAATACTTTCTCCCAAACCTGTCTTGCATTTTCACTTTTTAAATAGGGTCTTTATACTTGTTTTGATTTGCTGACAGTTTTATTATGAATGGGTTTGAATTTTGTCATTATTTTTGTTTCTATTAAAATAATTAAATACTTGTTGATTTTCTAATTTTTATTTTTTTATTTCTAATTTTATTACATTATGATGAGACAATTTATTCTGTATGATTTTAATATTTTGAAATATATTGAGACTTGTGTTTTGGCCAAAATTTTTTCAAGTACAATTAAAAATAATATGAATTATGTAGTTATTAAATACTAGAGGCCCGGTGCACGACATTTGTGCACTGGAGGGCATCCCTCAGCCCTGCCTGCACTGTCTTGCAGTCCAGAACCCCTCGGGGGATGTCCTACTGCCAGCTTAGGCCAGCTCAACAGGCCTAAGCCGGCAGTTGGACATCCCCTTGGACATCCCCTGAGTGGTCCTTAGTGCTGCATGGAGGTGCTTTCCAGCTGTGAGCCTGGCTTCTGGCTGAGCAGCACTCCCCCTGTGGGAGCACACTGACTACCAGGGGGCAGCTCCTGCATTGAGTGTCTGCCCTCAGATGGTCAATGCGCATCATAGCGACCGGTTGTTCTGCCGTTTGGTCGATTTGCATATTAGGATTTTATTATATAGGATAGTATTCTACAAATACCAGTTATTTTAAGTAGGTTAATATTATTGCTCAAATCTCCTAAAGTCAGTAACAAGGCAAAGACTTGCACTCTCATCACTTCTATTCAATATTGTACTAGTCTCTCTAGCTCAGCCGTGGGCAAACTACAGCCTGCGGGCCGGATCCGGCCCGTTTGAAATGAATAAAACTATTGAAAAAAAAAGACCGTACCCTTTTATGTAATGATGTTTACTTTGTATTCTTTTTTGTTTTTGTTTTTCTTTATTTTTTATTTTTTTGTTTGTCTTTTTTTTTTCTAATCTTTTTTTTTTCTTTTTTAACTTTGAATTTATATTAGTTCACACAAACACTTCATCCATGCTTTTGTTCCGGCCCTCCGGTCCAGTTTAAGAACCCACTGTGGCCCTCGAGTCAAAAAGTTTGCCCATCCCTGCTCTAGCTAGTGTAGTTAAAAAGAAATTAAAACGATATACATTGCACAAAGTAAAACTGTATTTCACCTCAAATCACATGATCATACATCTAGAAAATACTAAAACACTAAGGGAAACACAACTATTTTCCCTTATACCCTCCAACCTTCTCCAGTTAGAGTTCTATTAATTAGACTGATAAAAGCCATTAACAATAGAAAAATACACAAGAGTTATGTGCATTGCATTTCCATATGAGAGCACGCACTGGTAAGTAACTCAAGGGAGTGGTTAGAAGTTGGGGTTTACATAGCATCTTAACAAAAGAACAATACATTTTTAGAGAATTAACAAGATAACATAAAGTTTATCACTTTCTAGGGTGTAAAATTGAAGGAAACAAACATACGGCAAATTAATGGATAATAAGCACTAGTTAGTAAAGCTTAATATGCAGTTTCCTATGGTGCCTTCTATGGCTAATGGGAGTTTAATGTTATCGTTGGTTATCAATTTTGTCTTTCCCAGTAGAGAGGGGAAAGAGGACACCCTTACAAATTTATGTCCTACTCTTAGGCAAATAAGGGAAGGCAGATAACTCCTTCTGTATCTGCTTCTTCTCAATTATCTTCAGCTCAAAATAATCCTTACACCAAAGTTGCAAACACTGAGATGGCATATTCTGGTACTCTACAAAATCTACAAAACAAATTTGCGGAAATTAAGTAACTTTAGCTTATTCATTGGGATTTAAAGTCAATATTCAAGCACCAATTAAGTGTAATATCATCCAAAAATATAACTGCTAAGTATTTACTTAACAAAAATAAAAATATATGTCTACACAACATGTATGTCCACATAAGAGTTTGAACTATTTATGCTTACCCTTGCGGTCAGTGTTTCTCAAAATTATCATCCTCTCAGGTCCATTAGAAACAATAGGAGATTTCTCTATTGCTTTGAAAATAAAATTATTTAATAACTTCCCTAACTTAATCTGAATTTTTGGTTACCCTCTATATGATTTGTTCACTTTATGCCCATCATTCTACATTGTTATCCACTACATGAAGTCTTATTGTTTCTATTCCTGAAATTCAGCCACCTCTTGGTTTCTTCTGCTGATTCAGTCATCATGTTCCTTCTGGACTTTCAATCTCATGATCTTTCAGCTTATGCTCACTAAACAGCTCCGTTCCCTCTTCACTCCCTCTTTCCAGTCCTGAGAATAAGAATCTGGTCTAGGTATTCCCCATTCACCACATTGTGTGCATATGTTACTGGCTACACTGGGGAGAAGAAATGCATTTGTCAAAACATTAACATCAGCTCTGATGAAACAGATTTAGGTACAAATTCCCAATCTACTCTGTAATCGCTGAGCCCCTTTGATAGTTTATTGGAACTTTCTAACCCAAATTTGTTTATCTGTAAAGTGAGCACAATAACATTTTCTTATAAGAATGTTGTGAGGATCAAATGGGATCCTGGACAGATTTTGTCTTTTTTTTACTATTATTTTTGTTGTTGTTACGAAAGAGCAGCTAAATTACAGCAGATCTATAGCCCAGGTATAATAAGTGTCCAGAGTTTGGCCAGATGTCATGACCTATAAGTTTGTCCAAGAGTTGAGATTTGGCTCTATATTCAGTCTGTTTAGTATTATTAATAATGAACAGTATTAGTGAGAAAGTCTGTTTTATTATCTTCTATAGATTTTTATAAATTTATCTTTCTAGATATGTTGACAATTGACCACTACTAAAGGTATAAATATATGTATGTATGTGTACATGTACGTATTTTAAGCTTCAACTCTACTGCCTTCATAATGCCTTTCTTAAAAAGCTTTTCTTATGTATGGATGGCACAAAGCACAATCACATATAACTGAAAGAGCTGCCAAAATTATACGGAAGTTATTTTCCTTTTTCAAAGTGATAAGATAGATAACTTGGAATTTTAGCATGTGGCAAGAATCTTATCCTAAGAATATGATTATTTACAGAATATTGTGAATGTATTCTTAAAAGAATATTTTAGAAAACATTTATTAAATCCTGAAATACTAATTATCTTACCTTTTTTGAAATTAAGAAATCATCTTTGCAAGAGAAGAAATAATCTGTCTATTGTATGAAGTCCCTAAATGGCAAAGAAAAAAAAAACAGTCCCTCTTTTCATTATAAAGAGGGATCCATTACATCATTTATCTACTTATCTAATTTTCAACATTTTTATAGGAATAAATTGTGTCCCTAACCTCAGAATCATTGTGCAATTTATTAAGTGTGATCCAGGATAAAATTACTTACAAGGCCTATTTAAATCTTAGTGATGGCTTAATTACACAAATTTATTAATGACCACAAAATGGTAGTGTTTCCTAATTATTTCTTCAAGATTCATAATAATTTTTCAAAATTCATCAGTATTTTAAGTTGATGAATCATTTGTAGATATCAGCACTGGTGAATACACTTAGTTTTAAAAAAACTTAAAAAGCAATAACCTTTCTAATACAATAAAAACCAGAATTCTTTTTAGGCAACATCTTTACTTACAAACGTCAGATGATTAAAGAGAAAATAAGCCCAAGAAAGTCATCAAATATGTCTGTGTTATAAAACTCCATTTAATTGAAACAAATTCAGAATATGTTGAAAACTGTAACATTTGCTAGATAAAATTATGCATGTAATATTTTATTTTATAAAGTCATTTCCAAATTTAAAAATAAATCTATGTAAAAATCTATAGAATCTCCGAAGAGAAAAACTTGGTATGATTTTAACTTAGAACTGAAAAAATAGTTACATCTAACTTCGTTTTCTCTTGTTTATATAATAATTGTTTTAACACGTAGACCTGTCGTATTTGTCATTTTTTATTAGCATCTTACTTTCTTTTTGTAACAGCTAAAAACCTTGACCAATATATTCTCTGCAATGAAACATTTTAGCTATAAAATGTTCCACAATTTTCACTAAGTCAAAATATTTTCACACACATCCATTGAAATTGATCAGAGATGAACTCATATAATCTGAATAATTAGTAAGGTCACATAGCAATAATAATGTCTAAAATTTGTTTTAATAATTATATTTGGGCCGAAACCGGTTTGGCTCAGTGGATGGAGCATCGGCCTGCGGACTGAAGGGTCCCAGGTTCGATTCCGGTCAAGGGCATGTACCTGGGTTGCGGGCACATCCCGATTAGGAGATGTGCAGGAGGCAGCTGATCGATGTTTCTCTCTCATCGATGTTTCTAGCTCTCTGTCTCTCTCCCTTCCTCTCTGTAAAAAATCAATAAAATATATTTAAAAAAAATAATTATATTTGGAAAAACACTCCCTCATATAATGTTTCTCAGATTTCACCATAAGTTCCTTTCATTCCATTAAAATAAATACATCTCTTTGTTAATTTGGTGATACAGGTTAAGCAACTCCAGCAAATAAAACTTTTCCAAACTTCATATTTTATTTAAATATTTATCAACCTTTGCATTCTACTATCAATAATATCCATGTCCATTTTAACATGAATTTGTTATGTCCCTTCATTATAATCACTCGTTTGCATATGGCTTCAAGTCCCATATCTCTCTTTTATTCTGTATTCTCCCCTAGAATACCACCACACTGATTACATCTAACTCTCTTCTCACTCCCACCAGCCTGCTCTTGTGCAGCTGAAAATAAGGAGGAAAATAAAAAGAAAGAAACACTCATGACCCTGTTGACTGGTCTCATTTTAAATTCATAACTTCTAAATCTCAATTGGGCTGTTTCCTGCCAACCATCCATTCACTCTTCCATTATCACAGAGAATGACTTCACACATTGTCACCTCTCCTCGTACATCCAATACATCTCAGTACCTGGACTGGACAAGAGTCCTGTGGTAACCACACCACCTAAGGTTGGTTGCACTGATTACCTGACCCTGTTAGGTCCGATGCAGATGCTAGTCCATATGGCAACATGGTGCAAATTGGTAAAAACCTACCTCTTTTCAAGACAGTTGGCTACCATCCTTAAGAAAGTTATTTAAATAACTATAAAAATCTAGGATGAATGTAAAATTAATATATTTCTTGGAGTTGTGCAATGCACAATTTGCACAACCACAAGTAACAGCTTGAACTACACCAATATGCTATGACCATTTTTATGTAAGTCAAACTATGAAAAGAAAATAATAGGACTACTATCAGGGAAATTTTAACACATTCTAAACCATGGAAGGAGGAAAAGCAATTTAAATGTTTCACAAGACAGAGGACGGAAAAGGGGGAAGAAAGGAAGAAGTAAGCTATTCAATATTTTCTCTTGAGGGCAGCATGGAGGATTATAACATTATGTTGGGAAAAACTATGTGTCTCAGAAAAGGAAATGATTGATATAACGTTTACAAATGGTAGTAGATCAGTGATTTTCAACCAGTGTGCCACAAGAATGTTTAAAACATGCAACACCTGACTATTTTGTTAGGGGCACTGACCTCTTCTCCTTATATTGTTAAATAACTTTTTAAAAAACGACAATATCTAAAACAACAATAGCCATCTGGTATTAATGCCCTGCCTTGAATCATAAATAAAGGGTGTGTATTAAAATGTATACATACTTTAATAGCTGATTGCTCAATTTTGAAAATTAAATGTACTTTAATAAATACTGCATTTATAATTAGTCAAAGTGTGTGTATACATTTTGGGTGGATTCCCTATATAAGTCATGTAATATAGCTGTATCTTATTGGTCATCTCGCATAATAAGGTTGTGTCTGATTGGTTATTTACTAAAATTTCTTATATACAATATAGGAATCTGATTTTTTTAAAAGTCACTTTGTAGCACAAAGGTTATGTAATTACTATTGTTTTGTAAATTACATAAAATTATACCTATTTTTTCTGTCAGATTGGCACAATATATTTTTTTGGTGTGCTACAGAATTTTAGTAATTAGTTTGTGTGTGCCATGAGATGAAAAAGGATAAAAATTGCTGCAGTAGATTATTATGTTTTCATTTAAGAGAGTAAAACGTCAAAGCAATCATTAATAAAGAGAAAAAATCTAGTAGAAGCAAAAGAAAGAACAGAAAACTAATTTGATCGAACCACCAAATATGGAGAATCACAATAAAAAGAATCAACAATGTAAAATTAGCTTGCAAATACAGTGGCTATCAAATTGGATTAAAAACTCAAACAATAAAAATACTGTTACAATAAATACACTTAAAAAAGAAAGTGATAACATAAGATTTAATGACAGACTACTGCAAAAATGACCCCAATTCTTTAGTATATTATAGCCATTCTCTTTGTCATGTAACTTTGCAGTGCTTCCTACCAAAAGGTGCTGTCTGTTATCTCACCCCTTGAATCTGAGCTGCTCTTGAGATTTACTTTGGCCAAGTGAATGTGATAGATGTGCCACTGTGCCAATCCTGCATGTTTCTGAGCTATCTCTTGGAACTCTGCCACCATCATGAAAAAGTCATGGCGAGCCTGCTGGTGGAAGGTGACAGATCACATGGAAAAATGCCTAGTTGTCCCATCCAAGGCCATTGTAGACAAAACTATAAACGACTGAATCCAAAACATTTAAGAAGACCCATTATAGATCTCCAGAACCATCTACTCAGCCTACAGCTGACAACAGATTCTTGAGCAGCTCAGCTGGTGCAGAACTACCCAATGGTCTCCTTAACAAGAAAATGTAATTGTTATTTTAAGCCAGTAGGTTTTGGGGTGTCTGCCACATTTTTTGAGGGTGGCTTTTATCAATAACTAATTGATACATATTGAAAATAAAGAAACATAAGGAGAATACCATATAAAATAAGCAGATTGACACTATTAATATTGGACAAAGTTAAATTTAAGTTTGAAAATAGTAAATAGGATAAAGACTAATCCTATATAATAAAAGGGTAATATAAAAATCGATTGAATGGCAGAACAACCAGTCACTATAATGAGCACTGACCACCGGGGGGCAGACGCTCAATGCAGGAGCTGCCCTCTGGTGGTCAGTGTGCTCCCACAGGAGAGTGCTGCTCAGCCAGAAGCCCAAAAGCCAGGCTCACGGCTGGTGAGCGCAGCGGCGGTGGCAGGAGCCTCTCCCACATCTGCGGCAGCACTAAGGATGTCTGACTGCCTGCTTAGGCCCACTCCCCAAACATCCCCCAAGGACTCCCAGACTGCAAGAGGGCACAGGCCGGGCTGAGAGACCCTCCCCCTGAGTGCACAAATCTCATGCACCAGGCCTCTAGTGTGATAATAAAAGACTCAATTTAAGAAGATCTAGTGTTAGTAAATGTAGAAATTTCAAAAACCTCTTCTCCAATATTAAGCCAATATCAGTAGAGGTCTGTTTATGGAAAAAAAAAAAAAACTAATTGAAAATTAATAAACAATTCCTAGGTAATATATATAACAAAGGGAAAATTAAAATTTCTTAACCATCTATTAAGAAATTAAAGGAAAATATTTTGCCACAAATCTAAAACTAAGCAAAAACTCTATTTAGAGGATAAAATTACATCGTAATTGTCATGATTATTAAAGAATAAAAATTAATGAATTTAAAGAGTAGGAAAAAATTAAATAAGCCCAAAATAAATCAGAAAGAATTAAAACAATAGAAAAAAGATTAAGATATCTGAATATAAGAATGTAATATTGAAACAACTAATTTGATATATTGGGAAAAGTATAAGATATTATTATATGGTATAATCACATAAACTTTTTATGTGGAAGAAAAACTAAATAGATAATTTTCTTATCCAATATAGAAATGAGAATTAAAGCAAATGAGAAACAAAATGAACACCTCCCAAAAACAAAACAAAGCAAAAAGCCTCTAGAAACCTGCATGTGTAAGAGATATGATATATCTGCTTACTCAATATTGAAAACAAGAATATATAAAATACAGACACAGTATAACACAAAAATTTACATAATAAAGAAATACCAGGAACTTCAATAGAAATAATAAGTGGGTAGAGAAAAAATATTTGCAATTCAGATGATAAAGAAAGGAGTTAACATCTTTTGACTCTGAATGCTCAGAAATAAAGACAAATAATCCAAAAGAAAACAATGAACTAACTATATAAATAGACATTTCATGTTAGAGTAAACCAAAATGTTAACAGATATATGAAAAAAAATTCAAATTAACTAGTTGTCATAGAAATAAAAATTAAATTAACAATAAGAAATTATTTTACTCTCATTAGACTGGCAATAGGTTTTGAAGAGTGTTAAGATTTATTGCTGATGGGAATATGAGAAAGGGATCCTCTCATACATTGAAGGTGGAAAAATGAAATATTTCACTTTTGAGGGAAGCAGTCTTTTGAACTTTCATAAAGTTAAAATTAGACATCCCATTCAGCCTAGAAATTTCATTTCTGGGAATATATCCTAAACAATAAAAACCATGTAAGGATATATGTATTAAAACATTGATTGTGAAGGTGAAAACTAGAAACCAAATAAGTATAAATTGCTAAATAAAATGATAATCATATCATGCATTGTCATGGAGCTATCGAAAAAGCATGGATTAAAGCTATACAAGAAGGATAAGCATACGTATTTTTTTTTAATTTTATTGGATTTATCAGGTTGCCATTGGTTAATAAAATTACATAGGTTTCGCCTTAGCTGGTTTGGGTCAGTGGATAGAGCATCGGCCTGTGGACTGAAGGGTCCCAGGTTCGATTTCGGCCAAGGACACATGCCTGGGTTGCAGGCTTGATCCTCAGTGTGAGGCGTGCAGGAGTCAGCCAATCAATGATTCTCTCTCATCATTGATGTTTCTATCTCTCTCCCCCTCTCCCTTCCTCTCTGAAATCAATAAAAATAAAATAATTTTTAAAACTGTTAAAAAAATTATATAGGTTTCATGTGTACAATTAGATAATGCATCATCTCTATATTGTTCCGTGTGTTCACCATCAAAATCAAGTCTTTTTATGCCACCTTTTATCCCACCTTTACCCTCTTCTAAGCGACCCCAACCTCATTTTCCTCTGGTAATTACCATTAGTTTTGAGATGTTTAGAAAATACTTCAAAGCAAGAATACATTATTAATAGACCTTAAAAGATTAAGATATTTGAAAAAAAAGGAGAGCAGACATTGGAGAAAAGATTGATAAGTAAATGTGCACAGACTGGCAGTGCAAGGTTCACTTTTGGGAAAGATGTATAGATTTTTTTAATTAAATTTATTGGGGGGGGATATTGGCTAATAAAATCACATATGTTTTAAGTGTACAATTTTGACATTATCACCTGTATATTGCATTGTGTGCCCACCACCCAAAGTCAAATATATGGCTCCTCTTATCATATATTTGATCCCCTATACCCTTTAATTTCCCTCCATCCCCACTTCCCTCTGGTAACCACAATACTGTTGTCTGTGTCTATAAAGTTTCTATTTGCCTTATTTGTTCATTTGTTCATTAAGTTTTATATTCCACATATAAGTGAAATCATACAGTTCTGGACTTTCTCTCTCTGACATATGGATTTACACAATATTCTCAAATATTGGCAGTATTTCATCTTGTACCACATCTTCTTTATCCAATCATCTATCAGAGGATGCTTCAGTTGTTCCTAAGTACATGAATAATGCTACACTGAACATAGGGGTGAATATATCTTTATAAAGAAATGTTTAAAAAATTTGGTAGATGCCCAGAAGAAGGGTTGCTGGGTCATACTGTAACTCTATTCTTAATTTTTTGAAGAAGCTGCATACTGTTTTCCATGGTGTCCATACCAGTTTGCAGTCCTAACAGCAGCGAATGAGGGTTTCTTTCCTCCACAACTTCTCCAACCCTCATTATTACTTGTCTTGTTGATGATAGCCATTCTAACAGATGTGAGGTGGCATTTCATTGTTTTGATGTGCATTTTCCTAATAGTGAAGTTGAATAGCTTTTCATATATCAGTTGGCCATTTGAATGTCTTCTTGGGAAAAGTGTCTGTCCAGGTCCTCTGCCCATTTTTTAATTGAATTGTTTATTTGGTATTGAGTTGTCTGAGTTCTTTATACTTATATCTTTATATTAACCACTTGTTGGAGCTGTTGTTTGCAAATATCTTCTCCCACTTAGTTGGTTAACTTTTTGTTTTGTTGGTGGTTTCTTTTGCTGTGCATAAGATTTTTGGTTTGATGTAATCTCATTTATTTGTTTTTGCTTTTCATTATCTTGCCTTTAGGGTCAAATTTATAAAATCCTCTTCATATCAAGTTCCATAAATTTAGTATCTATGTTTTTTTCTATGTAAAAAGATGAATAGTTCTGATTGAACTAGAGCATGAGTAGATAGTGAAAGTGGCCAAAAATGGCGTTGTAATGCTCACTATGAAAGGCTTTTTTCTTAGTATTTGTTTTCCAGAAACGGACCCTAAGACAAGAGTGTGAATGCATGTAGTTTACTTGGAAGGTGCGCTCATAGGGGAGCAGGGGAGTGATTTAGGAAAAGAAATACAGTCCATGAATTTTCATTACTAAGCTAGTTACCACAGGGAGAAACTGAATGGCTGGAGCTTAATCTCATGGGGAAACTCTGCGAAATGACACAAAACACTCACCTCAGAATGATCCCACCCAAAGTGTGAGTGAGATTTGCAGTATTAATTCACCAGCTCCCAAGTGGCACTATTTGAGGGCTGTTCCTAGAGCATGTTAATTCTCCAGCTATACTAACCTATTGTATGCACCAGCAAAGCTGCCTTCCATTGGACCAGAAGTAAAAATTCTCTGTCACAGAGAAACCAATATTGGCAGACAGTGTACCCTGAAATGGTTAAGGTCCATTGAATTTGGCAAAGGTCTTACAGCCTCTGATACAGTCAGGTGTATTCTAGGCTAAAGAGTTGGAACTTTATTAGAATAGATTATAGGAAGTAGGTGATAGGTTATTAGAATAAGCAATAAATGAATTGTCATGATAACAGGTGTCTTTTATAAAATGATTCTGACAATAGCAAAGAGGTTAAAGTGCATTATATGGTGAGTGGAGTGTGATGGTGAAAGTTCAGATGAAAGATGATAAGGACTGAATTACAGCAACAGGAAAAGGGAGAGGGACAGATGGGTATAAGTAAAATCCCTTTAGTTATACCTGCAGACTTGGAAAGTCATTAAACATGTGAACTCAGAGACATGGAATTATCCAAAGAGTTAGTAAATGTGTAATTTGAGAAACTGGTTAAATGGTTTTAACATTTAACCAAGTAGGGAATTTGAGAAGAAAGACTAGTTAAGAGTGAATATTTTAAGTATGGCTGTAGATGCATTTAGTGACTTGAAAGTTCCTGAGTAATTATTTGGTAGAGATGTCCAGTAGAAAATTAAGGAGTTGGAACTGGAACTGAGACAATACATAGAAGCTCCAAAATGAAGAGACATTTAAAGTACTATAGTTAGGTCCTTTGCCCACTTTTTGATAAGATTGTTTATCTTCCTTTTGTTAAGTTGTATGAGTTCCCTATAAATTTTGGAGATTAAACCCTTATTGCATGTCACATTGGCAAACATGTTCTCCTATGCAGTGGGCTTTCTTATAATTTTGGTGATGGTTTCTTTTGCTGTGCAGAGTGTTTTATTTTTATATAGTCCATTTGTTTATTTTCTCCTTAGTTTACATTGTCCTAGGACAGTGGTCAGCAAGCTGCGGCTCGCAAGCCACATGCGGCTCTTTGGCCCCTTGAGTGTGGCTCTTCCACAAAATACCACGTGCGGGTGCGCATGTTCAGTGCAATTGAAACTTCGTGGCCCATGCACAGAAGTTGCTATCTTGTGGAAGAGCCACACTCAAGGGGCCAAAGAGCCACATGTGGCTCGCAAACTGCAGTTTGCCGACCACTATCTTAGGAGATCTGTCAATAAAGATATTGCTATGAGATATGTCTGATCTTTTACTACCTATGGATTCTTCTAAAATTTTTATAGTTTCCAATCTTATACTTAAGTATTTTATCCATTTTGAGTTTATTTTTGTATATGGTGTAAGTAGGTGGTCTAGTTTCATTTTTTTCATGTATCTATTTAATTTTCCCAACACCATTTATTGAAGAGACTGTCTTGACTCCATTGTATGCTCTTGCCTCCTTTGTCAAATATTAATTGAGCATAATGGCTTGGGTCGATTTCTGGGTTCTTTGTTCTGTTCTATTTGCCTTTATGTCTGTTCTTGTACCAGTACCAGACAGTTTTGAGAACAGTGGCTTTGTAATATAGCTTGATATCTGGTGTTTTTTTTTTTTTTTTTTCCATATAGAATTTTGGAGAGTTTGTTCTAGGTCTGTGAAATATGCCATTGGTATTAAATGGGGATTGCATTGAATCTATAGATTGCTTTGGGTAGTATGGACATTTTAATGATGTTGATTAAACATCATTAAAATCCATGAACATGGTATATTCTTCCACCTGTTTATGTCTTCCTCTATCTCTTTTTCAATGTTCTGTAGTTTTACAAGTACAAATATTTTACCTCCTTAGATAAGTTTATTTCCAGGTATCTTAATTTTTTGTCACTAATCATCATAGAGATACAAATCAAAAGGACAGTGAGGTACCATCTCATACCTGTCAGAATGGGTATCATCAACAAACAAGGTGTTGGCGAAGATGTGAAGAAAAAGGAATCCTTGTACACTGCTATTGGAAATGCAGACTGGTGCAGCCATTTTGGAAAACAGTTTGGAGTTTCTAGAAACATTTAAAAATGGAACTCCCATTAGACCTAGTACTTCCACTTCTAGGAATATATCCCAATAACTCAGAAACACCCATCATAAAGAATATATGTACCCTTACGTTCATAGCAGCACAATTTACAATAGCTAAGATTTGGAAACAGCCTAAGTGCCCATCAGCAGATGAGTGAATTAGAAAACTTTGGTACATCTACACAATGGAATACCAAGCTGCGATGAAAAAGAAGGAATTCTTACCATTTGCAACAGCATGGATAGACCTGGAGAACATTATGCTAAGCAAAATAAGCCAGTCAGAAAAAGATAAGTACCACATGATCTCTCTCATTTGTAGAATATAATTAACAGCATGAACTGATGAACAAAAATATATCCAGAGACATAGAAACATTGAACAGACCATCAAACTTCAGAGGGAAGGCAGGGGAGGGTTGGAGCAGGGGTGTAAAAGATCAACAAAAGGACTTGTATGGATACATAACCATTGGACACAGACAGTAGTGGGGTGATGGCATGTGCTGGGAGGTGGGAATAGCTGAAGAGAGGTCAATGGGGGAAAATAGGAGACATGTAATACTTTCAACAATAAAGAATTTAAATAAAAAATAAAGTATTAGAGTTATATGAGTAAGCAAATGTCTACTTCTCCAACTTTTGGTACTTTGAATCAAAGACCTTTCTTCTCATTTCCAACATATTAAAATTGGTTTATTAGAAAGAAAACAAAACAAGACCTGAAGTAAAAAGATATGTATTTGAATATATGAACTGTAACAATGGATAGAAGAACTTCTAATAGATTGGAGGAAGTAGGCTTTTTGATAGTAAAGACTTGTGTAAACAAGTTTTGGGGGGAGGGGGGTGGAAGATTATATATATATATACTGAGTGGCCAGATTATTATGACTACCTGACGTTTGTAGGCAAATTAGCCGTACACTGCATCATATGGCATATGGAAGCTGAAGACCTGTTCAAACACCTTTGCTGTCTGCAGTTACCGAGATAAAATGTCTCCAATTCGCACAGGAACACAAGGATTGGACAGTCGAGCATTGGAAAAAAGTCATGTGGTCGGATGAATCACGCTTCACTTGCATCATGCAGATGGCAGAGTGAGAATTTGGCAGAAACAGCATGAAAGCATGCACCCCACATGCATGAGTACAACTCTTCAAGCTGGTGGGAGCAGTGTTATGGTTTGGGGCATGTTTTCCTGGCATGATTTGGGCCCTTTAATTCGTGTGGAACAATGTCTGAATAGCACAACATACCTAAGTATCATTGCTGATCAAGTTCATCCTATAATGTTGATGGCATATCCCAATGGAGATGGCTTCTTCCAACAAGACAATGTGCCATGCCACGGTGCTCATATTGTGCAAGAGTGGTTTCAAGAACATGAGGGAGACTTTACCTTGCTTAGGTGGCCCCCACAATCACATGATCTCAATCCAATTGAGCATTTGTGGGACGAAGATAAAAGAGCCATCAGGCAGCTGGTTCCACAAACATCAAATCTCGCAGAACTGGACAGTGCTATTCATCAGGCATGGTGTCAGATTCCTCACATCACCTTTCAACATCTCGTGGAGTCAATGCCAAGAAGAATTGCCACAGTATTGAAGGCAAAAGGTGGCCCAAGGAAGTACTGATGGGGTGGTCAGAATAATCTGGCCTCCCAGTGTATATAATTAGAGGCCCAGTGCATGAAATTCATGTGCGGGGGGGGGGGGGTACTTCAGCCCTGCTTGCACCCTCTCACAATATAGGACGCTTGCCTGCCAGCCTTCCTGATTGCCCCTAACCACTCTACCTGCCTGATTGCCCCAACTGCTCTCCTGCCTGCCTGATCACCCCAACTGCGTCTGCCTGCTTGCCTGATCGCCCCTAACTGCTCGCCTACCTGCCTGATTATCATTAACCACTTCTGCCTTGGCCCCACCACCACATATTCGTCCAGAAGGATGTCTGGAATGATGTCCAGAAGGTCGTTTGGCAATCCTGTCTAATTAGCATATTTCACTTTCATTATTTTGGATAGTTGCCTTGCTCCAAGCTATAAGGACCTGCTTGTCATAGAGATAGAAAAGTTTTAATTTTTACTCTTGATTATGGCAATTAACTAACAGATGGCCAAAAAAAAGGTGACTTACCAGAGGGTATATAGCAAACGGTGCTGTTAAGTCCTCTTCCGTGAAAACATGCAGGTTGTGCATTGTATCTGCCTGGCTACATAAAAGAGTGAAGTTTCTGTCTGTCTTTGCAATCATATGAGCAAGTTGTCTGAGACTCCAGCCCAGTCTGGTTTGGTGCTCACAGAATAGTAGAGGTCTTTTTTTCTTTTCTTTGCGCCATTGGTGGAGATTTCCTAGAAGTTGCAGGATATCTTCCTTTTCATTTTTCCTTGACACTCTGACTTTATGTCTCTCACCTTTGCTATCCCTCCATCCTCTACCCGCAATAGTAACTTGCTCCAGTGTCTAGGACAGTGATCCACAAACTGCAGCTCGCGAATCACATGCGGCTCTTTGGCCCCTTGAGTGTGGCTCTTCCACAAAATACCACATGTGGGTGTGCATGTACAGTGTGATTGAAACTTCATGGCCCATGCACTGAAGTCGGTATTTTGTGGAAGAGCCACACTCAAGGGTCCAAAGAGCCGCATGTGGCTCGCGAGCCGCAGTTTGCCTACTACTGGTCTCGGAGATCACGCAATGTGTCTGCCACCAGAACTATGATTCCCAGCATTCCTGGTGCTCCCTGCGCTCTGGGCTTCTGCTTCTGGTCCAGGGGCTGCCACCAGAACTACGATTCCCAGAATTCCTGGTGCTATCTGCACTCTTGGTTTCCGCTTCCAGTCCAAGGGCTGCAGAAACCAAAAGGACTGGGAACCTTAGCCACATTCTGTTTGCTGGGCTTCTGTCCACAGCCCAGCAGCCCCGCATTGTGTCCACAGCCCTCCCTCCCTCCGTGCCCGGGGCAATAACTCTAGCATCCTGCCTGGGCCCCTATGGGCGCTGCCATCTTCGTTGTGGAGTGACAGTTAATTTGCATATTACCCTTTTATACACACACACACACACACACACACACACGCTATGTTTTGATTTAAAAAGGTCATATGGCTACATAAACAAATAAATGAAGTCTTACCTTAGGCAATTTATATGAGTAGGGTAAACAAATTCTGTCTTGTTTAGATCTCCAAATGTAAATTGCAAGAACTAATAAAACTTCAAAAAATTTTTAAGTTGTAACTCCAAAATTTTGCAAATGTAGGTGATATAAAGCCATATTCTGCCCTATGGGGTAGTGTAAATGTATTTTTGAGTGATATGGATTAGGTTTGTATGTTTTACTTCTCAAAAGGAAATTACCCCTGAGATATGTAGAGACAGTCTGCAGGAATTTGACATAGATGGAGAGCCCTGTGCACTACAAATGAAAGAGTTCAGAGTTTTTAAATTGCACTATGTAAACTGAAGAGCCTGGTTAGATAACAGATCCATCCTTCTTCCTCTTTTCAAATAAATTGAGAACAAACAAAATGCTGACTTAGTAAAAATGTTGAAATAGCATGTTTTCTGAAGAAACATGAAATTTAATTATTATGTGAAACTTACAGAGAAAATGTGATTATTAATGTTTTACATGAGTGAACAGGATGGCAATTTTGTGAGATAGTAATAAATATTCAGAAATAAAAAAATGGGTAGCAAAGCTCTGATGGGTGACTTTCCATTGGGAAATTTATCTGTGTCTGTTTGATATGTAATAAGATAGAAACAGAAAAAACACAAACTCATTTACAAGAGGTTGTCTTATACCCATAGACAAAGAATTTACTGAGGAAATGTATGCATTAAAATAGTAAGTCAAAGATCCTTTTTTGTAGGAGCTGGTATTCATCTTCTCTAAGATTCAATCTGCTCAACAGACTTCAACCACGGTTTTACATAGCAACAATAAAGGACTGCAATTAAAAACATTTTAAATTTGACTTTGCAAACTGTTTAAAGCTTTTCCAGAGGAAATAATGTGTGTCTTTTACAACAGTCCATTCTTCATTCTCTCCTAAATTAGCTGCATAATATGTGAGCAAATTTCTATGCCTAGTTAGAGCTCATTATTCAGTGAAGTCAGGGAATTAGGGTTTTTTAAATCAATTTTTTTCTTTGCCCTTTAAGCACTTTTCTCATTTAAACAGTCCCAAAGAACACTGATATCATTGTACCCATTAATTCCTACTTGTTTTGGTTGAAATGGCAAAAGAACGTGGATTTTTCATATTGATCATTTATGTGTGCAAACATTTTTAAAAGTATCTCTTATTGTAAAATGATGCATAGCTTGGCAATAGTGAACTTGCAAATATAGTATGTGGAGATTATGAGTCAGAGAGGTTTAAATGTAGAATAAATATCCAATAAGCTGGAAAACAAAAGGACCATATCAAACGAAGTCTAAAATGGCAATCTGTTACTTAAATATTTTAGGTTTCTTTCCCTGGGGTAATTATTTTCTAGATTTGACTTAAAGACGTTTTAAGCATTGTTTGCAGCTGCTGCTTCAGTGCTGTTTGCAACCTCAATCTGTGTCCATGTCAAACCATAATGTGATACTGTCAAATTCATAACCAGAAGGCCTTCTCTTGCTCATTTCTGTGTCCCGTATATCCAGATGCAACCCTGCCAATTAAGGAATTCATATGGAGCATATCTGCTTGATCTACATCTTGGCATCTGCATATGTTTTCATGTTTCCTACTAGTTCGCAAAGTGATTTGTAGCAGGTCAACAGCCCAAATTAAAATAATTGTGTGTTTTTTTAAAAAAGCAATGGTTTTTTTAACCAAATTCAACTTGGATAATGATACCTTTTACCTCTTAGGGAAATAACATAGAAATCTAAAAAGCTGAAGAATATAGTATATAGCTTGGCAAAATAACATAGAGTTGGTCCTAAAGGGATAAGACCAATTTCTTCTAAATACATACATCTATGAATAACCATTAATATTAAGAACAATAAGAAAAAACTCTGAGATTAAGATTATGATTTAGAATAAAAATCTGGGCTTTGGTATTTACCAGTTTGCTGGACTGAATCTCTTGACACTTGAATCATATTAGAAAAGTAGCAATCTCATATCACTACAAACTGAGGAAGGATTCAGTAATTGTATGTGGGACTTGTTAATGTAGTTAATAACTTTCTCTTACTAAAGGCTTCAAATGAACATTCAAATTAATTCATCATTTGTTATATTGATCAAATTCACAAGGCAGTAAACTTAGCAAACCCTTGAGGGTGCGATACCATGTGACACTTGCTATTGTCAGGGTACAGTTCAGATTTTCAAATTCAACCTCTAAGATACTCATTGATTTAATGGAAATGAACTGATCATTGAGGTATACTGCAGCCATATGACAATAGGTGCTTTAATATCATTATCAAACTGCTAGAATCTAGCTTTAAGATTATTGTGGTGTGGCTGTAAATCTATCACTTTTAAAATCATAAGAAACTAACAATGTAAAATCAAGGCAATGAAATTGAAAGGAGGATTAACATAGGTCTCTATGGCTCTACATCTTGCAGAATACCATCTAATCTCTCCCTCCCCTAACGCAAGAAAAAAAAAAAAAAGCCCATGACTAGTGTTGTATTTTGTGTGTTTTTTTTTCCAATTGGGGGTTTGTTCAGGTATATTTCTCCTCTGAATGTTGAGAAGCATTGTTCCTCAAATTACCTTTTCTTTTCGATCACTACATTATTAACAAGCAATGGTTGCCTTAGCAACTCTTTAATAGGCTGCAATCCTTAAAACCTATCTTTTCTTGAGAGAGTGTTCAGACAGGCTTCTTAATAGAACCAATAGCTTGTCCTAATAAATATGCAGAAACATTTTTGATTCAGAAAAAATTCATGTGGCCTGAATATTTAAAATATTTTATTACACATAAGAGTTAGCTACATTCATTTATCAAAACCTAAAATGTTGTTTACAAAATAATTGATCTTGATAGCATCTACCATTTACTAAGTATATTTTTCCAATTATTTTTTCAATAACCTTAAGAAGTATGCAGTATTACTTTGTAAATTTATCATATGAGAGACTACAGTTTATAGGGGTTAGTTCAGTAACATGCTGGTAAATATTTAACAACCAACATCCAGCTCTTGGAAAAAAGTTGTGAATAGATATATATGTATAATTATATATACATATACTTTTATCACAAATATTATTGTAACAAAATATGTGTAGCACAGTTTTTAAAATAAAAATTACCTTTGTTTTTAATATAACATACTGAATTTTATGTTTATATCATTTAATTTTTAATAGTGGCTACATTTAACAATTGGTTTGCAAATTTCCTGACACACAAACAATCAGCTCTAGTACTAGTCTCCAGCTTACCCCTAGGTTAGTTACTTGCTCAAGGTCACACTGCTACTAAGGACTGTAGTATTTAGCTGCAATAGACCTTTTCAAGAAGGAAATTCAAAGAAATATGGGGACAGGGCTGCCTCAGAAGTCCAGAGACAAAACTCCCTGTTAAAGCACTACCTACTCAAGTTTCACTCAGATCCTTGCACATGGTTCTCTCTGCCTCTGATGTGCCCCCTAATTTACTGCTCAGAACCCAGTACTTATTTTTACTGTTTTCTTCTGGCATGAGTACATTTTTAATTTGTTCAATGTCAATTTATGACCTAGCACCCACTGCATAGATGGCCTGAAAGTTTGCCTGCTGAGCTTTGACCTTGTCAATTGCCTCGCTCTTGACTGGATCTCTGCTGAGTTGGATGCGTCCCTGGCTTTGTCTGTGCTGTTTCCATCACCGTTCTTTCTCTCCATTGCTAGTCTTCACAGATGGCCTTAACCAAAAATGGGTGCCCCTTGAGAGAGCATTGACAAGAGGAACTCCACAACCTAAGGACTGGCACTGATACTGACAGCCCACTAAACAAAAGCCTCCCCAGCCAGGGCTTGCTCCTGGCATGCTGTGAAGGAAGTGAAACTTACTATTTTTTAAAATATATTTTTATTGATTTCAGAGAGGAAGCTAGAGATAAAAACATCGATGATGAGAGAGAATCATGGACCGGCTCCCTCCTGCATGCCCCACACTGGGGATCAAGCCCACAACCCAGGCATGTGCCCTGACCGGGAATTAAATGGGCTTTTAGGTCAACGCTCAAGTACTGAGCCATGCCGGCATGCGGAACTTACTTCTGGCACCTCTTTATTCCCTTTTCACTACTCTCCCTCCCTGTATTCTCAGTTGAGTTGGCTCTGCTCTCCCATTGAATTCCCTACCTTTCTCTGTAACTAGGCCCTCATGGCTCAGCTCTCAGAAACATATTCCATGAAACTTTTTCCTCTGTCCACCATCTCAATTAGTATCAATTGGCCATCTCTTTGCCCTTACAGAATATTGCTTGTGCCTGCAGTAGAATCAATAGTAATCCCATTTAAGGGAAATATATGCAGTGATTCGAATGTGCCAGGCACTATGATAGGAGGTGCTTGCAAAACAGGGATAAATATAACAAAAATACTCCTTGCCCCAGATGATTCTTATTGGAAATGCAGACTAGAGACATAATTGCAGTAACGTAAGTGCTATAGTAGAGAAAGTTGTTTTAAAAGGAGTGTGAGTAAACTTGATATTTGCTGACCCTCAGATCTTACAGCATATGTACCCAGTTAGTCTGCTTCTACTTAGGAACAATCTTAACAGCCACTAACATACAACAGAATCTTAATTATACCATCACCGCCCCCTCTAAAAAGGTGCTATATTTTTAGCCATTACATTTCTCTCACTAATGTGTCAGTAGTATTCTCCCAAGTGCTAAAAACAGAGATGGGATAAGACACCCTTTTCTGGATTAAAAATATCCCAAAAGGAATTATATTTGAATTCAACAAAACATTTATAGAACCCTTGCTAGGTGACAGGTAGAAGGACAGTGGCTTTCAAATTGACATTAAATCCTTCCTACAACTTCCTATTTTACAGTGGGGGAACAAAGTTATCTTATAAATTAATCCTTTTTCTCCTAAGAGCTTGAACATGACACCTGGGGAAAATAACACAAATAGTGTCCTATCTATGAAGAGACAACAGTTTATAGCATCATTAATTCACTGCTATCTTAGCCAAACATAGAAAGTCATCCATACTCACTAATAATAATATATTGTCCATGTGGAATGATTCCATTGTTGATTCTATATGGACAAACATGTGTTTGTTGTTAATATTGTTTTCTAAGAGAGATTAGAAGTATTTTACTTTTATTGTTGTTTTTGTTCATTTGTTTGTTTTTATAGAAAGAGAAGCGCTGTGGGCATGTTTGATGCTGGTGACGTCCAAATAATTGCCTTGAAACTTGCATGGCATTCCAATTCAACTTTAAACAACCATGAAATTCAAAGCAGGAGAGTCTAACATGAGGCAATACTTAGGCTTTAGCCCTTTCTCATTTTGTAATTGTTTGCTTCTCTTTGCTCTATAAATTCTTTATGACTCAGAATATCAAAAATGCACCAACAGTTGCAGTAGATAAAAGATCCTCCACCATGTGAAACCCGTGGGGAGAACGCCATTGGAGACCAAGGGAGCAGGCTGACCTTTCCCTGCACATTCACTCCATGTAGGAAGTAAGGATTCCATAGGAGTGGTGTCAGAATCATCTCAAAGCTCCTCGTCTCTGAAATGCCTTACCCTCTCAAGGTAAAACTTTTGATGTAATTATTAAGTATCCATTAATCTAAAATATTTCTGTTTTTACTTTGTATTTGGCTAGGATTGTTTTTTTTTTTTAACTTATAAAACATGAACCATAAAAATCAAAGCAATAATATATTATTTGATTTTCACCCTGTTACAAAGGAATAGCATACCTGTGATCCCAAAAGGTTTTTATTATTTGTTATGTTCCTAAAAAGCTCTAATATATAGAAGTTTATACTCATGAGTACGCTTATATGCTAAAATATATCCAATATTTATGAAATATATGTATATACTCTTATGATATGTCCCAAATATTATATTTTGAAGTTTAAAGTAAGCTTAAAATCAATGAACCTATCAAATAAATATGCATGATGTAGCCAGAGCATCAAAACCAAGAAGCAACTCTAGACTTGCACTTTCCCAGAATTGTCTTAAAGGGATTTAAAATTTTTCATTGTATGCGGAGTCCTTCTGGGGAATCGTGAATTATAACTTATTTTGGATTTGCAATAAGAAATGAATATGCAAATGTGTAACACATAGAAAAAATAAGTTATTTTCCTGGTATCTTTAGTCATCAGCAAAAGACAAGGCAGATTTTTAAAGAATCCTTCATATCTTGTTTCCTTTGATTTGATAGTGTTCCTTTAAAGAGATTGAAAAAGGCTTGAATTCATTACAAGTCCTTAATTGCCAGTTTCTCCACAAAATAGATGTTTATGTGCAGGCTTCAGAATAGCTACCATTCATTTGAGGGAGATCTTGTACAGCCGAAGTTTAAATAAATAGCAATGTTTTACTAAGTTTGCAAAAGCGTAATTAGTCCTAGAGGCACAATATTTTTAAGCGTCAAACACTTGTTCTCCAGCTGTACTACTTGGATCTGTAGCTTCAGAAGCAGCTTGTAGCCATCTCATTGAAGTCCAAGGCTTTTCATGACTGACAAGCACTTTCGCTGTGTGTGCGCTCACAGAAACAGAACAATACATTGCCGCTACTTCTTTCATAGAGGCATCTGCTACCTTTTTTTTTAAATATTATATTTTAGTTTAGTAGTGCATGTAAACACTTCAAAATGTATTCCATGGGGGCCCAGTGGCATTAATTTGTGTTTGTTCTGTCATGCAATTATATTAAAGAAATGAAATAACTGATCAGGAAATTCACAGGTGGCCAGAAATGGTAGTTTAAACAACATATCTTTCCTATAATACTGTGTTAGAGTCTACAGGGGATCACAGTATCCATTTCTCTTTTCTCAAACAATACCCTAGTGGAAATCATTTTGAAGTATTCAAAGGTTTTTTATTTTTAAGTAGCAGATGCTTTTTCATTTGTTTCATATATACAGCAAATAACAAAGGCAGCATTTAAAAATTGTGTTTACTTTAAGAACTCTGTAGGTAATGCAACCTTCTTATCACAGCTGGCTCAGTAGGTACCTTCATGGGGTTAATGGGGTTATTGGCAATGGCACTAAGTGTTGACCCCATCTAAATCAGTAGCCTATGTTCTATACCTTGGAATGTGTATATACATATAGTTGCATTCACTTAAAACCATACAGATTGTGGTTGTTTTATAAAGGACTATACCATATCACTTGGTCCAAAGCCATTACTGCTACTTACAGAAAAAAACAAAACCTGATAATTGATGGAGAGATACATAGATGATAATAGATAGGTAGATTATAGATGATAGATAGATGATGATAGATAGATAGATAGATAGATAGATAGATAGATAGATAGATGATAGATAGATAGATAGATAGATAGATAGATAGATAGATAGATGATAGATAGATAGATGATAGATAGATAGATAGATAGATAGATAGATAGATAGATAGATGATAGATAGATGATGATAGATGATAGATAGATAGATAGATAGATAGATAGATAGATAGATAGATAGATAGATTCTTTTGCAAATGGCAACAGTTCCTTGTTTACTCTTCGTTTTGCTGTTGCTGACACCACTTCAGCTAGAATTCCCCCCTCCAATTTCCACCATTGAAATCTTATCCATATTTAAAAATAAACCAAATGCTAACCCCTCCATTAACTTTCCCTTTTACTCTAATAAAGGTAACTGCCTCTCTTGACAGTGAACTTTTAAGAACAAGGATCATGTCTTTTTGCAATTAAAACCCCTGTCGTGTAGTAGATGCTTAAAGACCATGGGAATGATGAATGATTTTATCCCTATCCTACATTAAGCAAAAAGAAAGACATGTTATAAGATCTCACATGGTCTGAGTCACAGATTGCTTTATCATATCTCTATTAAAACACTTTTCAAAATATTATAGGCTTCTGACTCTAAGAACAGAATGATCTCCTCTTTGATTTATGACATTTTTTAAGATGATAGTAAAGGAATAATAAAAATATAAATCCACAGCAACAGAGAATGGCAGAGAAGACAAAGTGGACAGAAATCCAATGGAGGAGCAGTGACTGATTAGGCCGTCAGAGATGCTACGACTGGAACTACTGACGCCTAAAATATGTGCAGTGGGAAGCAGGTCTGGGGAGATGATCATGGTTTAAGAGTATGAGTCTGTGCGCCTGGAGCAATGAGAAGCTATTGAAAATGTTATGTTTGGAGGATTGATGTAATCAGCTCTACATTTCATAAAGACTCATATGAGACTCAGGGATAAATTTGGAATATATGTTAAAGATACAGGTTTAATAAGCCTAGTATATAAAAAGCTCTTGTAGATTCATGAGAAAAAGGAAAACACCCATTTAAAAATGAGCAAAGGATATAAAAATCCAATTTATAAATAATAATTTCAAATGTCCAGGAAATGTAAAAATGAAATTTTGACTATTAATGTAACATTTTCATCTATAAGACTTCATAATTAAAAATGGGTAGTGTCCATGCTATAATACTCTGCAGCCATTAAAAATTGTGTAGCTTAACTATACATATTGGCATAGAAAGATGTCAAAGATTCTTTATTAATAAAAAAATGGGTGTCAACAGACTATGTTTTGCATAATTACATATTTTGCAACAGTTATGCATACATGCATTAATACCCACATACATGTATAAAAGGCAGGAAGAAATCATAACAGCAAATTATTTCTAAGTGGGAAAAATACTTTTGAAATCAGAAATTATAAAGCTATTCTCATTTAAAAAATAAATGTGTATTATCACTCAAAATGTTGAATATGCTGAGCTCCATCCTGTACTTACTTAGCACTGTGACAAATGTTGTGGGCATAAGCAAAGTCTGACATGTTTTCTGTCTATAAGAGCAAACACTCTAGTTAAGAGAGAATATTAAATGGATTTAAAATTAACAATTCAAAGCAAACCATTGTTAATAACGAAATAAGTAATATGGATTATATATGCTACTTGAGATCACAGGAAAGATGACTGTTGGTTTTCAGTTAGAATGCTCAACTTTAATTCATTTCATTAAAAGAAAGATGCTGAGTTCCCAATCTCCATCAGTTAATGGTAAGTCCTAGAAATATGAAATGTAAAATTGAGTCCTTAACCTCAAGGATCTCAAAAGGAAGAGACAAATGGATATACAAAGAATGGCAATGTGTCAAAATACAACATAAACTCCAGAGTACCTTAACTGATTGGCTGGACTACATAATAAGAATGCTCTGCTCAGCACTTCCCTTTTAACTTCTTGAGAGCAAGACTATTCACAGTCTAATAGTCCCCTCACACACACATGCACACACACCACCACCAACACACTACAGGCCTCTAATTGCAGTAATTCACTAATTTCTCACAGTATCAAATATACCCCAACTTCCTCTATATCAGCAATAAGAGTGATAATTTTTCCTATATCAATATCTTGCTTTGTTTTCATTCTCAGTTGGTTCAATATTCTGAAATGGGAAATAGAGACTGTGGCTCCTATTTAAATAGTAGCCCAACAGTATTAAGGAAGAGAGAAAACAATCTTTTTGAGGGTTAACATGAAGTAGAATTGAGCAAAACACATTAGGTAAAAGAAGCCGAATATTATCTTTAAACCAATGTATATTTTTACAATAATAAATAATAGTGACTTTGCTATGCTAGGAAGTGAACTAAGATATGTCCCTGTATTATTTAATACTAATGGCCCGGTGCATGAAATTCATGCATGGGGGAGGGGGTGTTCCTCAGCCTGGCTTGCACCCTCTCCAATCTAGGACCCCTTGAAGTATGTCCTATTGCCGGTTTACAGGGATTGGGCCTACACCGGCAACTGGACATCCCTCTCGCAATCTGGGACTGTTGTCTCCTAACCGCTCACCTGCCTGCCTGCCTGCCTGATTGCCCCTAACCACTCTGCCTGCTGGCCTGCTAACCCCCAACTGCCCCCTGCCACTGGCCTGCTTGCCCCCAAATACCCCCCTGCCAGCCTGATCACCCCAACTGCCCTCCCGATGGCCTGCTCACCCCCACCTTCCCTCCCCACTGGCCTGCTCGCCCCCAACTGCCCCCCTGCTGGTCTGCTTACCTCCAATGGCCCTGACCCCCACAAACCTGGTCACCCACAACCGCCCTCCCCTCTTGGCCTCTAATCACCTCTACCTCAGCCCCGCCACCATGGCTTTGTCCAGAAGAATGTCCAGAAGGTCTCCAGGAAGGTCTGCCAGTCTAATTAGCATATTACCGTTTCATTAGTATAGATAGAGGCTTTGTGCACGGGTGGGGGGTGGCTGGTTTGCCCTGAAGGGTGTCCCAGATCAGGGTGGGGGTCACCTTGGGGCATGGGGAGGCCTGGGTGAGGGGCCTGTGGTAGTTTGCAGGCTGCCCATGCCCCCATGGGGTGAGGGTCCCCGCTGGGGGTGTGTGTCCAGCCTGGGCAGTGATGGCGAACCTTTTGAGCTCGGCATGTTAGCATTTTGAGAAACCCTAACTTAACTCTGGTGCCATGTCACATATAGAAATTTTTTGATAATTGCAACCATAGTAAAACAAAAACTTATATTTTTGATATTTATTTTATATATTTAAATGCCATTTAACAAAGAAAAATCAACCAAAAAAAAAATGAGTTAGCATGTCACCTCTTACATGCGTGTCATAGGTTCGCCATCACTAAGCCTGGGTGAGGGGTTGATTGTTATTTGCAGGTTAGCCAAGCCCCTCAGTGGGGACACTCACCCCATGAGGGTGTGGCCAGCCTGGGTGAGGGGCTGAAGGCTGTTTGCAGGCTGGCCACACCCCCTTCAGGGTGGGGGTCCCCACTGGGGTGCCTGGCCAGCCTTCATGAGGGGCTGATGGCTGTTTTCAGGCTGGCCATGGCCCTGGGAAACCCAGGCTCTTAGACCCTCCTTGAGCAGAGGCCATAGCAGTTGGAAGCAGGTATCTGGGATTTATTTGTCTTCTATAATTGAAACTTTGTAGCCTTGAGGGGAGCCCACAGCCAGCCAGGTCTGGTGGGATGCTTGGCTTCATCCATCGACAGGGGCAATCTATGCCTCCTGTTTGCTCCAGCTCTGTGGCCTCTGCCATCTTGGTTGGGTTTATTTGCATACTCTCTCCTGATTGGCTGGTGGGCATTGCTTGTGGGCATCGCTTGTGAGTGTAGTGGAGGGACAGTCAATTTGCATGTTTCTCTTTTATTAGATAAAAAACCAGTGACTCAGTACATGAAATTTGTGCACATTAAAAGGGAATTAATTAGAGTAAATATTTTAATATTGCTATTTGCCCTTTCTCTATAATAGAAGTGTCAGAGATGAAAGAAAATTAGTAAAATGTATATGAAAATCTTCCTTTTGTCAGATTCTGGGGCATACCATGGGAACCAGAGTCAAGTCCCTGCCCACCCATGTGTGCCTCAAAATCACGTGAGACCCCAACCCAGCCAGCCCCACCCCCATTGGGCTAGATCCAGACCTGGCCGGCCCCACACCCATCAAGCCCCGCTGGGTGGGGGGCGCGGCCTCAGGTCGCCTGGCCCAGTGCTGGGGTGGGGAGTGTGCCTTAAGGTCCCCTGGCACAGCAAGGGGGCACAGCCTGAGGTCTCCTGTCAAGCCCTGCCAGGCGGGGGGTGCAGCCTCAAGTCCCCCAGCCCAGCACTGGGGTGGGGTGCATGGCCTGAGGTCCCCCGGCCCAGGCTCAGACAGGGTGCATGCCTTGAGGTCCCAGTCAAGCCCTGCTGGGCAGGGGGTATGGCTTCAGGTACCCTGGCCTGGCGCCACGGTGGGGGTATGCTGGGGTCCAACCCCAGCGGGCCCAGGGGTCCCCAAAGGTGTGGACGGAGTCGGCCAAGAAGGAACGACACGGAGGCAGCGTTCGCAGCGTTCAGTTGATCAGCAGCCTAGCCAGGATCTCCAGCCAGGATCTCCAGCCAAGTTCTGGTCTGGATCTCCAGAGAGGTTCTGCTTAGGATCCCCAGCCAGGTTCTGTGTCCATGTTCTCTTGCTAGGTTCTCCAGGTTCTCCAGCCAGGTTCTGTAGCCATGTTCCCTCGCTAGGTTCTCCAGCCAGGTTCTGTCCAGGTTCTCCAGCCAGGTTCAGTCACCAGGTTCTAGTCAGGTTCTCTTGCCAATTTCTGTAGTCAGGTTCAGTCCAGGATCTTTTGCCATGTTCTCTCCAGCGAAGTTCTTCTGTCTGTAGGTTCTGTGTAGGTTCTGTCTTCTTCCTTCTGTCTTCTTAGTTCTGTTCTGTCTTCTGCTGTCTTGTTACATCTGTATTTATACCAGTTGATTCAATCCTATCAATCTCTATTACAAAGGTTAGGGCGTTTCTTATCTCCATTCCAGGGAGTAAAGATTATGTAGCTTAAGCATGATTGTTCATAGTTAAAGTGATTAATTACCCGCCTGGCACTTAGTTAAGAGGTTTTATTCCCTCCCTAACTTCAGGGGAAAATCTCTACCTGGGGAAACAACCTTTCTCAGAGACCTTGGTTAAAACACATAGTGCCAAGAAGGTGAGCAAACATATTAAGAACGGTATGCCATATATGCCAGGTCCCTTGAAACAGCAAGCATGGACCGGCTCCCGGCAGGGGTAGTGGCCTGAGATCCCCATCAAGCCCTGTGGGCAGGGGGCACAGCCTGAGGTCTCCCGTCAAGTCCCTCATGGTGGGAGGCATGGCCTGAGATCCCCCCGCCCAGCACCAGGGCAGGGGCCATGGCCTGAGGTCCCCCGTCAAGCCCCGCTTGGCAGGGGGCGCGGCCTAAGGTCCCTTGCCCAGGCCCAGCACCATGCAGCCTCAGGTCCCTGCTGACTGCTTGTTAAGGCTTGTAATAGGAATTCGGCCTTCGCTGTGGGCGCAGCCATCTTGTGTTATGGAATCCCTGCCTCCGCTGTGGGCGCAGCCATCTTGTTATGGCATGATGGTCAATTTGCATATTCCTGCTTTATTAGATAGGATGCTCTTTACAAATCTTCTAAAAGAGTACACCCTTACTTTAAAAATATACTTATTGGAGAACAGAGAGTGTAAATAAGACAACCAAGACACAATAAGCTGTCAGCTTAAGGTTCAAACCAAGTTCTGTCTAGCATCAAAATGCATCCTTTTTCTACTAAACCATATTGGTTTCTAGTAACTTTTTTCTAAAATGTCTTCTTTAACAGCATAAATATTTTAAAGCACTTACATATGCTAGATTCTTAACTGGTATTGTGAAGAGAATGATAGGTAAGGCAAAGTATATTTAATAATCTCACTTTCTAACCAATTCCTCTCAATATATCCTGTTATTTCCTTTCCCTATTGCTATGATAATATTACCAAATAAATGAAACAGAACAATTTGTACAGAAATTAATGAATAGATGTAGGACACTCTGAGTTCACCAGACAAAAGCATTCAGTAAATTTAAGGTATTGTAATTATTATGAATTGGTGCCAAAAATCTCCATGACTCATTTTGTCACATACTTTGATTTTATGTTTCAAATGTACCCTTCATATGCCTATTTTGATCACTTTTAAAATTTGTTCATAGCCTGAGCTCTTGCTCAAAGGGTGGTGAAATTGAGGAACAAGGAAACACAAGCTATTCTATAACAGGCCTTGTATACAAAGAGGCAGATAGTTTACTGCAGAGCTGTTTAGCTGCAATTCTACACATATTTTCTTCTTGACAAAGGGCATATTCCCTCTTAAGCGCACATGCTGTCGACCAACGAATCCATGTGAATCAATTGTGATTTATTATGTTGCAATTTAATCTATACATTTTTGCACTCTGGGAAATTTTGTGAAAACCCCAGATGGTAACAATGCACTTGAAGATAAAATCAAAGACTAACCACTTTTTCTAAAATAATGTTTGAGTTTACTCATATCTGGAGAGATAAACATACAGTACTAGTAATTATTCTTTTTATAGAAAAGGTATCTCCAAGGCTTTTCAGGTTTCCCTGTTTTTCTCCATTCTATTGATTTCTAGACATGTACTCTAAGCTTTCTTTTTTCTTTATCTATCAAAAATTACTTTATTTTTAAAAATTTATCTTAATTTTAAGTATTGCATTGGTCTCCCTTTTTCCCATTGACTGCCCCCAACCCACACCCACCCTCTTTTAGATATTTTAAGTTATATTTTATTTTTTAAAATTTTATTGTTTAAAGTATTACAAATAGTAGTACATATGTCTCCTTTTCCCCCCATTGACCTCACCCTGACCTTCCCTACCCCCCAGCACATGCCCTCATCCCCCAAGTGTCTTGCATCCATTGGTTATGCTTATATGCATGCAAACAAGTCCTTTGGTTGATTTCTTAACCCCACCCCCATCCCCCATGTCTCAGTATGTGGTCTATCTTTGAAAATGTCCCATGTGCGCTTGAGAAGAAGGTATATTCTGTAGTTTGGGGGTGGAATGTTCTAAAGATGTTGATTAAGTCCATCTGATCTAGTGAGTCATTTAGGATTGCTGTTTCTTTGCTAATATTTTGTCTAGAGGATTTATCCAGTGATGTTAATGGGGTATTAAAGTCTCCTACTATGATTGTGTTGCTGTCAATCTCTACCCTGATATCTTCCGGAAGTTTTTTATGTATTTGGGTGCTCCTGCATTAGATGAATATACCAGAGTTATATCTTCTTGTTGTATAGATCCTTTTATAATTATGAAGTGGCCTTTCTTATCTGCTGTTATGGCCTTCACTTTGAGGTCTATATTGTCAATATAAGTATTGCTACCCCAGCGTTTTTTTGTTTTTTGTTTTTTATTTCCCTTTGCCTGATAGATATTTTTCTATCCCTTCACTTTCAGTCTGTGTGAGTCTCTTGTTCTGAGGTAGGTCTCTTGTAGATAGCATATATATGGGTCATTTTCTTATCCATTCAGTCACTCAATGCCTTTTATTGGAGCATTTAATCCATTCACGTTTAATGTTATTATTGACAGGTACTTGTTTTTAGCCATTTCTGTTCTTTATGCCTGTGTTCCTTTCTCCCTGTCTATTTTTTCTTTTTACAGCATTACTTTAGCATTTCTTGCATTGCTGGATTGGTAGTAATAAACTCCCTTAGCATTTTTTTGGCTGCAAAGCTCCTGATTTCCCCTTCAATTTTGATTGATAGTCTTGCTGGATAGAGTATTCTTGGACTCAGTCCTTTGCTTTGCATCACTTTGTATACTTCCTTCCATTCCCTTCTAGCTTGGTGTGCTCCTGTTGAGAAATCATTTGATAATCTGATGGGGGATCCTTTGTAGGTAACTCTCTGTCTCTCTCTTGCAGCCTTTAAGATTCTATCTTTGTCTTTAACATTTGCCATTGTAATATTGATGTGTCTTGGTGTGGGTCTTTTGGGATTCATCTTGCTTGTGACTCTGTACTGTGTGATTTTTTTCTTCCCCATATCAGGGAAGTTTTCTCTCATTATTTCTTCAAGTAGATTCTCTAGTCCTTGTTGCTCTTCTTGTCCTTCTGGCACCACTATTATACATATGTTACTTCATTTCATGTTGTCACAAAACTCCCTTAGGCTCTCCTCCTGTTTTTTAAATTTTTTTCTAGTTAGTGTTCAGATTGGGCTTATTTCTCTACCTTATCTTCTAACTCACTAATTCAGTCCTCCACTTCTACTCTGCTGTTGAAACCTTCCATAGAGGTTTTTATTGTAGCTATATCACTTTTGATTTCTTCCTAATTTTTGCATAGGTTGTTGATTCTCATCCACCTGGTTTATGAACTGTATGACCATTACTCTGAATTTTTTCTGTCATATCGCATGCCTCCATTTCACTTATTTCCGTTCTTGGTGATTTCTCTTTTTCTTTCCTCTGCAGATTGTTGGATTGTTGCATTGTCTCCCCATTCTAACTATCACCAGAAGGTCCAAATGCCACGTTGCGGGGGCCTGAACCATGTGCAGTGGGAGTGTCACACCACCCGAGTGTCACTAAAGAGCTCCAACACCAAGACCGGTGACTGCTGTCGGTCGGTGGGTACCATGATTCTCTCTTCTCTGTCTCTCCCCATTCCACTCTCTCTTAAAAAATAAATAAAAATAAATGCATGCCTCATTTGCTTATCTATTTATTTTTCCTTTATTTCTCTTTCCCTGTGAATATTCTGCTATGTGAGATATCTGATATTTTGCCACCTATGGTTCTTCTATGATTTTTATTGTTTCATGACTTAATTTTAAGTCTCTCATCCATTTTGAGTTTATTCTTATGTATGGTGTAAGTTGGTAGTCTAGTTTCATTTTTTTTGCATGTTTCTGTCTAATTTTCCCAACACCATTTATTGAGGAGATTATATTTACTTCATTGCATTCTCTTGCCTCCATTGTCAAATATTACTTGAGTATAATAGCTTGGGTTGATTTCTGGGTTCTTGGTTCTGACCCACTGATCTATATGCCTGTTGTGCCAGTACCAGGCTGTTTTGATTACAGTGGCTTTGTAGTATAACTTCATATCTAGCATTGTAAGCCCTCCAACTTTGTGCTTTCTCAAGAGTGCTGCTATTCAGGATCTTAATGGATTAAAATACAGCGGTACATTTTCACAATGAAATACTATGCAGCTGTAAAAATGAAGGATCTTTACCCTTTGAGACAGCATGGAGAGACCTGGAGAGTATTATGCTAAGTGAAATAAGCCAGTCAGAGAAAGACAAATATCACATGATTTCACTTATATATGGAATCTAATGAATAAAAAACTGATGAATAAAATGGGTGCAGAGATGTTGAAACATGCAACAGACTTACATATGTCAGAGGGAAGGTTGGGGATGAGAGTTGCGGGATGAGATAAACCAAAGAATTTATATGCATATATGCATAGCCCATGGGTAAACAACAATTCAGGGAAGGCTGGAGGGTAAAAAGAGCGACATCTCTAATACTTTCAACAATAAAGATAAAATAATTATAATTTTAAAAATGCATGCCTGATTATAAAGCAGTTTTCTCACAAATCTGAGAGTTGGTATCAACAATTCTAAGTATTTAAGTTCACTTTCAATAAGAATTTTACCCAGTGGCTTGGAACATACAGAATATATCAATTGCATAAATAGCAATACTCACAAGATCATGGGGCTGCCTTAAAAGGTTTTAGTTAGAACAGGCTTCCCAGAAAAACCAGCAAAGGAAACAGTAAAACACACCTCTGTTCAGTGCCACCCAGACCACCCCTCTGCTCCCTACCTTTGCCCTGCTGCCAACTCATACATTCTGATGAGACAACCCCTGGCCATCAGCCACCCAAGGGTAGCAGAGAAGGCTTTTTCTTACATCCTCTTTCTGTGTACTTTTGTTGAACACTTGTTCGGTGCCCAGATATGATGAGTTATGGAGGAAGACCAGTGTTTTTACCCGCAAAAGTATAGTCTTCCAGTATTGGTTTGTTGGATGTATTTGGAAGCAAGCTTGCAATTTCAGCCATGCAATTTCAGGGTGCTTAGGGTTTATTGTCATGCAAAGGCCCTGCATTTTTGTTTTCCTTTCCAGCTGCCTTTGTTTGCCATTCATTTTTGGCCAATGTATTTTTGCCAAAGAGGAGCTTATTCCTGCCTTTATCACCTCTCTGTTAGCTTAAGAAAACAATGACATTGCTGGGCATCTCTTTCTGCACTAGTCTCTTAAGAGTGCTATTTTTCAGCAGTGGAGGGAAAGAACATAGCTTCAAAGAGTGTATTCACCATCTTTCAACTATTCTATTCTTGCTAGTTCCCAGCTCTTCAATTTAGGAGAAATGTCATGAATTGATTTGTAAAATCCTTTTCTACTCTTTCCCACCACATTTTACTGTGCTCTCCATAAAAAGAGATGTGTATTTACTGTTGACATTATCTTTTAAAAGGTCCTTTAAAATCATATTTAGTCCCCTATTTTATGCAACATTGATAAATTGTCTTTTAAACATTTTTGTAAACATATATTTTGGGCAGCTTATGAGAAATTTTCAGGTTGACTATTTTTACATTAATCAATCACACTAGATGATGACTGATACACTATTGCTATTGCTTTTCTGCTCACTAAATATCAATAACAGGCATGTTGACTCACACAGATAACAGAGATCAATTTTATTCTTAGAAATATTATGTGGAACTAGTTTGTGATAAAGATCATATAAACAAAATAATTTTTCATTATGTGAACTTTGAAAAGGGTTCTATGTACTAAAAATGACAAGCTTGAACATGGGGTGGCCACATGGAAGGCCTTATAAGCCCAGAAGTTACCACACAGGATGGTTTGATCATGAATTCCTAACTGGGAAGGTCATGATAGGTAGTCATGTCCCAAGCCTATAGCTTCTTCAGCAAAAGTCAACCTTTACCTTAAGTTCCCATGATTCCTCTGTATTCAGGATAACACACATTTGAAATGTCAGTAATTTTCTTTTCAAAGCACAAGACTACCAGAGAGCAGGAGAACACAGAACCCCGCATTATTATCTTGTTGCCAGAACACCATTTCACATCTTGTACCCCACAATGTCAAAGAAGTATATGTTTCTCCATTTTCCTTTCTGTCCAATTTTAGAGATTCCCCTGCTTTGCTTTCTCCTGCCTCCTTAATCTGCCACAAATGGATTTCATGTGATCTTCCTTTCATTTTCTCCTTTGATCTTAAATGTATAAAATGAGTTGCAAAACTGCCATTGTCTGGAGCATTTTCTCAATCAAAATCTTGCTTTTGGTTCTGTCCTTAAAATTTTGGTTCAAATAAACTAATATAAAACTTTTGTACAAGTTGGGAGGTCTTTATACTACTTGTGTTATCATAAACAAATTATTCCAATTATAAATTACACAATGGAATTTAACGGGAAAAATGTAATAGCACCAATCAAATGTAAAGGTCTATTACAAACTCAGAGAGGTTAACATGTTTCACTGGAACAGCTTTAAATTTAAACTGCACTCTATGAATACTTGTTAATAATAAGATAAGCCAAAAATTGGGCAGAGATATGTGCAACATGTAAAATTTGATAAGTATTAGCACCCACTACACATAAATGACTTATAAGGAAATAATAAATACAACTAAAGTAGAGAACATACCAAAATCAATTTTTGATATAAAAGGACACATTAACAGACCTTGCAAATCCTGAAAAAGGACTCAACTTTGTGAGAAACATAGAAATGAAAGTTAAGGCTGCAGTGAGATACCTTGTACACCTACTAGATTAGTAAACTATTTTGACAAATCAATATATATATATATATATATATATATATATATATATATATATATATGTGTGTGTGTGTATATATATGTATATATATGTGTATGTATATGTATATATATGTACACATATATATACACATATATATATATACATATATATGTATACACACACACACACACACACAGTGGCACCTTGACTTATGAGTTTAATTCGTTCCGTGATGGAGCTCGTTAAGGAGCTCATTAACTCAAATTACTCTGTCAACTCAAAGCAAAAAATCGGCCAAGAGACAGCTCATATCTAGGAAAAACTCGTTAGTCGGGAGATTTGTAAGTCAAGGCCCCACTGTATGTATGTGTGTGTGTGTGTGTGTGTGTGTACATATGATTGAAGAAGGAGAACACTCCTGGTAAGAGTATAATTTGTTTAAACAACTTTTGAAAACATTTGGCATAATCTGTTACTATGACATATGCTATACACAGTGATTCCTCTTCTATACACATACCCTAGAAAAATCTTTGAATTAGTAGACAAGCACTAGAATGTTTTCAACAGTAATATTCAAAGTAGCAAAATGCAAATAATCATCAAAAGAAAGCTGGATGAATAAGTTGGGATAGGCCTACAAAAAAAAATGGCCCATGCAGATGAAAAATTAATGAACTATGGCATTGTCAACATGGATAAATTTTTAGAGAGTGATAGCTGAGTTCATGAAAAGCAAGTCATAAAAGGCTATACTTTTTGTGATATTATCTAGATGAAGGTAAAAACCTACCACTATATTGTTTATTAATATTATACATGTGAAATTAAAATCTATTCATAATCATATTATAAACTAAACATTCAAAATAAGAGTTATCTCTGTGAAGAAAGGAGATGCACAGAAGGAGGACATTCTTATGTATTCATCGAAAACTAAGTTATCTGAACATTGGCAACATGTATTCTCTTTCTTTGGCAAATGATACAATATTCAATATAATGCATGACACTTTTTTTGTATTTACTAGGAGACAAATTATTTCAGTTTCAGCTTTTGCTTTCACAAACAAGACTGCCATTTGCACATCACATACATACCTCTTTGCTCTATTGTTCAAATACACACTACCATTCTCCCTCTGGGGGGTGAGTACAGTGGAGGAGGGCTGAGGAATTTTCACTGATCATGAACTGAGTATCTCACAAAACTGCTTATTAACATTGGTCTAAGAGTAACAAAGAAAACAGAGACATATCCAATATGACTAACTCAGAATGATCTTTGAAGGAGAAACCCCAAGGAAACCATCTACCATTTGTGTTGTTTCCTACTCATAGCTTCCTCCAGCCTTCCTCCTCACTGGTGTTATCACAAACCTTGTCCTTTAGACTTTCCTTACTATGGCCCCATTAACTTTCTCTGAACAATATGTGCTGAATTATTCATTTGAGTCACATAAAATTACTATTTAACACTTTAAAAAAGACTAAATGTTGGCAATTTCATATGGCCCAATTTACATTTTTTTCACTCCCTTAATACTGAGAGTGGAAAAACTCTTTAGTGGCCATTATCATACCCTGCATCTTTATAGACATTTGAACAGTTAACAATAATATTAATGTAATTTCCTTCCTTCAGCCCCCTGCCCTGACTCTGTCATTCATCATTCTACTAAATAGCTGAAATTCGCTGTTCTGAACTAATCAAAGATTTTGCACTGTTCTTCTATTAGGTTTACCTCATTTGAAGCATTCAACAAAACTGGAAGAACTACTCATACTCAACTTTTAAATTCTAACTGTAAAATCAGAACACCCCAACCTCGCCCCCTACACCATTTCAGTGGACTCCACATTCCCTTGCACTTCATAGAGATCTATTTTAGTTTCTCATTAATAGTAAACATTACCACATGAGACATGCTTTTTATTCTTTGCATAATTACTGGAAAAAACATTATGTACTCCGTGTCTCATTTAATAGACCCAGGAGAAAAATCTGTTTTAGAGCTGCTACCATAAGAAAACAGTTTTACATCCTAATTAAATGTTTTGCACTATGCAACAGAAAAGGTACGCTTCTTTTCTTCAGATAAGAATGTTTAGTTTAATGCTTTAGATAGGAGGCAAGTCGGAGCTAAAATCAGAATATACTGAAACCACTACTAACTTAAAAATCCCTAACGTAGTTCTTACATTAAACCTAACTCAATGTTGTTTCATTCACAACTAGACTTAAAATTGAAATGTCTACATTAACATTTTTACTTTAATTTATAATACTTAAGTAATTTCATGTTTTCTATGGAATCAACTCAAATTTAAAAAAAATTGAAAACCTACTAGAACAAAATTTAGACTAAATCAATACAATGAAATTAAGGATTCACAAAATTTAATATAGTGGTTATTTAAACTGCACATGAATCATAACTATGTCATGCTTTCTTTTAAAAATAATTCCATAGTATGAATTTCAGATACATAGAATGGCTGGAATTAGACCAACATAATTCTTTTAAAGGAATAGAAAATATTTGATACTATATGTATATAGTATATATATTTATTCTAACCTGTAGAATGTAGAACAATAAGCGTGGGCCCTAAGGCAAATGAGGAACTTTGGATGACAATGATGTGTCAATGTAGCTTCATCCACTATAACATCTGTACACTCTAGTGAAGGATGTTGATAATGAAGAAGGCTATGCATGCGTGGGGACAGGAGGTATGTGAGTTACTTCTTTACCTTCTTCTCAATTTTTCTGTGAACCTAGAGCTGCTCTAAAAAATCTTTTAAAATTTAAGTTAAAAAAATTAGATAACAACTTTTACTTTCTGTTTTGTTATGCAGAACTTGAATGCTTCCCTTGTAATTACACAGAAATTTCTAAAGCTTAAACACAATATGTTACTTTTCATAGCAAGACATTTCTCCTAAGCTCATCTTTTGTTTAACACATTGAATTTTGCCTTACAAACGTAAATGTCTGCTCCAAATTTGAGTAAATGTAAACAGTTTCAAAAATAAAAATGTTTAATCACTACAATTAATGCTAAACTAATTCCAATTTCTTCATAAACACTTATGATCAAAATAAAGGCAAAAGGCCTAAATCTAAAATATTATCAAAGGTAACAGTCAGAGCATCTACAGCTATGAATAGTGAATTTCAAGTTGATTTACCTTTTGGTAACATGAATCTAAGTTTAATATTTAGCTCTACGTGCATTGTTTGTGTCTCATGTATCAATAAAACTATATATACACATATATATTGATACATTATAGAAATAGATTAGATGACATAGATATATAGATATAGATATAGATATAGATATATAGAGGTAATAATTGTCCCTTTCCCTTAGGTTTTATAAAGAAAATTATCACTGACACCTTCAATTATATCCTCATGCCCAGCTTAGTAGGTTGTGTGGTTCACAGTGTGCAAGGTAATAACACAGGATGATTTAGTCTGATCACTAAAAGATTCAGAGTGGAAGAATAAGAAATCTCATTAGGTATACTGGCAGGTAGCCTTGTATTTATGAATCAAAATCCTCAATTCCCACTAGAAGTAAGTGAAGGCATCTGCTACCACATTCTGTTCAAGTGAATGCATGTGTTCTGCACAGAATCCCAAAAATCAAGTGTAGTCTACAATTCTGTGTTTGGGGAGCCAATCTTTCTCTAAAATTTAAACATTAAAGTATGCATGTTGCATGTGATAGCATCTATTATTCCAAACATAACTTTATTCAATTTATCTAAATAATTTTGTACGTTGACCCTCTGCAACTCAATTTGGGGACTATGCTATTTCACTGTGTCGTTTATTAAATGGGTAAGTATATTAGGATTTTCATCAGTTTTGTCATTTGTAAAATGAGAAAAAGACCTACTTCATTGTATTTTTTGAGTAAATGTATTAACTGCTCCCAAGTCACATAGACATCAGGATTCTTGTTCTGTTATCTCTGGTGGGTATGTGATATGGAGGATGGGAAAACCGGTATAAAGTAGTTCTTTAGGATTTTTAAAACTAGGACTTAGAGAACAAAGAGTAGAGAAAATAAGGACATAGGAAAATTGTAAGTAAGAGGAAAACTGTCACCAACCAACCAAACGTAAAAGGTTTCCCTGGGCTACAAAAGAAATTTGTGGATTCTGCCTGGATAGACCCAGGGGCTGCAATGCCCTGAGGAAAAAAGCCTAGGTGGTATTTCTTAGGGGACAACTCCCTACACATCATGTGTATTCAGTATGACAAAAACTTTCTCTGTCCCGATTACTGCAGAAAAGTGGTAGAGAGAAGCCCAGGTCTGAAAGGCCCCCATGATCAGAGGCAATGGATGCCTCAGCAATAAGCTCTGAGACAGATGACTGATGATCAAAGGCTTCCCCATCCACAATTCTGACAATCTGTAAACTCCCAGAACACTGACATAATTCTAGAAGGAGGAAGAGAAAGTATATGAATTATAGTTTTGGAATTTCTGCTACTTCAATTGAATGGAGACTCAGAAGCCAAGTACAGTTGATTTGTAGGAACTGAAAGCACACCATACTTCTTGCATACCTGATACTGTGGACAGAGATTTATACTTGTTCTAAGTAGCTAGCACAGTGCTTAGCACTTCGTAAGTGTATACTGAATATGTGCTATTATTACTTTCGGTCATTTAAAAATAATAGAAGAGACTATGGTATTTTGGCAGGAAAACCCTAAAAGTACTCACGTTTCATATTCAGGATAACATGGAAGAGTCAAAGTAAGATAAATAAGTAAAAATTGCTTTGCATTTAGACTTTCAACACTCTAATCTACAAGTTGTCTATGGAACCCAAAAAGACCAAAGAAGATACACTGATAACCCAAACTCTCTTCCATACGTTTCCCAGCCTTAAAGCCATAATATTCCCGATGAGCTTGTTATGTTTCCTTCTGTGTAAATAAAAATTAAAAACTCAAAATTATTCTGTGTCCAACCCTAAAACAGAAAGAAAACACACACACACACACACACACACACACACACACACACATTGATGGAAGAATTGGTAATATTCAAAAAAATCTGAAGCTCACTTCATAGTAATATACTGATGTTGGGTTCATGATTTTAATGTAATCTGAAAGTGGTTTTAGGATACACAGAAATTCTTCTGGCTATTTCTTCAAATCCTCTTTTGAAACTGAGTCTGAAAAAAAACTAGGAAAACTTATTGAGTACCTACTTCATACAATGAGCTGGAGAACATATTAATAAATTAGGTCTAGATCACTTACTAGTAGGAGATATAAATATGTATATAAATAATTATGATTCAGAGATTTATGTTTGTCATTCTTACTAGAATTTATAGGGGACAATATAAAGTCACTAGGGTATACAGAGTTTAGGGGTTATACAAAATAGTAATTCTATTTTTCTAGGTCTGCATGTAAGAAGCTTGGAAGTCACTACTCCATCCTAATAACAAGTAAAAAGCTGAACAGACCGAAAAATCCACAATTCTTAGATTCATAGGGAGGGGAGGACACAGGGAAAACCACTGCCCTCAAGACTGGAGATGGACAGTTGAATACAGAGTCCTGGCTTACATGAGCAGAGACTTACGAACAGGAACCATAATGGGGACTAGCACAGAGGTAGGGAAACCTGAGCTGTAATTAGCAAATTGCTGGAGCTTCAGTACAGATAGTTCAGAGAGCTAAAAACTCCAGGGAGACCCAGTCATAAAGAGATCTCCAAAACATTGTGAGATTCACCTCTAGGGGTTTGACCAGGGACCATATTATCTGAGAATAAACCCCTCTGCTTCCAACAGAAGGAGAGGAAAAGGCAACATTGTGAAATATACCAAAGCACTCTGTTCTTCCCAACAAGGCCTGCTTTTAGTGGAAACTAGTTAACCAGAGTCTAACCTGCTGGGTGTTATCTGAGCCTAACATGCTTAAGCTCTAATCTTCCACATAGGAGAAAAATAAATGCACAACTTGAGCCCCATCTAGCCATGTCCCATCTCAGGAGGGAAAAAAACAAACCTGAAAACATTTGTGAAGTTCACAATCCAGAGGCATAGGCTCACTATGACACTGAGGCCTAACCATAAGACTATGGAATATTCCTTTCATCCAACACCACACCACCACATTACTGAAGGCCCATTTACTGCAGTTCCTTTTACCTGGTACATCATGGATGACTATCAATAAAAAAAAAAAAAGTACAAGTTCCACCAGAAGGCAAAAAAAAAAAAAAAAGACAATTTAAAGAGAAAGAATAAGCATCAGAATCAGATATTACAAGAATGCTGGAATTAGCAGACTAGAAATTTAAAACAACTATGAGCAATATGCTAATAATTCTAATGGATAATGTAGAAAGCATGCAAGAACAGATGGGCAATATAAGCAGAGAGATAGAGATCCTAGGAAAGAACTAAAAAGAAATGCTAGAAGTTAAAAAAACAAAATACTCTTATAAGAATGAAGACTGATTTTGATGAGCTATTACTAGACTGGACAAATTAGAATATTGGAGAAAGAGGATATATCAATAGCATTCTTGAAAACCAAAAACAAAGGAAACAATGACTAAAATTCAGAACATAATATTCAAACACTGTGGGACAGCTACAAAATTAAACGTGAATACCAGAAGGAAAAGAAACATAAATAAATATTTGAAACAATAATGACTGATAATTTCTTGGAGAACACCAAGGTGAATAAACATTTAAGCATAGCCCAGCCAGTGTGGCTCAGTATTTGAGTATCTACCAACCTATGAACCAGGAGGTCACAGTTCGATTCCCAGTCAGGGCACATGCCCAGGTTGTAGGCTTGATTCCCCCTCCTGTGTGAGGTGTGCAGAAGGCAGGTGATCAATTATTCTCTCTCATCATTTTTGTTTCTCTCTCTCTCTCTCTCTCTCTCTCTCTCTCTCTCTCTCTCTCTCTCTCCCCTTTCCTCTCTGAAATTAATAAAGATGTGTGTGTGTTTTTCTAAATATGTAAGCATATTATCTTCAAGCTACAGAAAATTAGAGATAAAGGAAAAATCCTGAAAGTAGCCAGAGGAGGAAAAAAACCTTACCTATAGAAAACCAAAAGTAAGAATTACATTATACTTCTCAGAAACCAAGCAGGCAAGAAAAGAGTGGATTATGCAAAAGAAAGTCACAAAAACTCATAGACACAGACAACAGTATGGTGGTATGGTGGCTACCAGAGGGAAAGGGGAATAGAGGGGTAGTAAAGGGTTAAGGGAATCAAATATATGGTGACAGATTATTTGACCTTAGGTGGTGGGCACAGAATGCAATATACAGATCATGTATCACAAAAAACTACACTTGAAACCTATACAATCTTATTAACCAAAGTCACCCCAATAAATTTAATTAAAAAACTGTAAGACATTCAAATAGAAGGTAATGTTTGCTAATGAAAAAAAGAAAGAAACCCAGTTTAAATATAAATTCACATATAGATTAAAAGTAAGTAAATGGAGTAAAATATGCATGCAAATTCTATATAATAAAAGCCCAGTAAACAAATGATGGAATGACCAGAGACCAGACCACCACAGCCCCTCGCCCAGGCTGGCTCTCAGCTGTGGGCAAACTACAGCCCGCGGGCCGGATCTGGCCCGTTTGAAATGAATAAAACTAAAAAAAAAAAAAAAAAAAAAAAAAAAAAAGACCATACCCTTTTATGTAATGATGTTTACTTTGAATTTATATTAGTTCATACAAACACTCCATCCATGCTTTTGTTCCGGCCCTCCGGTCCAGTTTAAGAACCCATTGTGGCCCTCCAGTCAAAAAGTTTGCCCACCCCTGGTTAGGAGCACCCCCAGGCAACGCGACAGAGTGTGAGTTTGATGGGGGAAAGTCGAAGAAATAGGGGGGAAGGTCTTAAGGGTCTGCAGGGTTGGGGTGGTCGGCCTGGAGTAGGTTTGGAGTGTGCTGGGGAAGGAAGGGGAAGATCCGTTTGGAAAATGGCTCAGCACAGTACCTTTCTCATTGAGAACCGGGACAGTGCCAGCTGTGGACTGAATGGGTGGTTGTTTTATGAGTGTGCTTGGGACCGAAATGTTCACGGCAGCGGCAGTACTCCCAAAACTTCACTCATCCCAAATAGTAAACAGCTATCAATGTCAAAGAACAGGAAAATCCTCTCCAACTAGAGGCCCTGGACGTTCCAACCCGACTGAAGGAAACACCACTTAAGGAGGAGCTAGAAAAACCAGAAGTATCTGACCAGAGGATTGTGTGTATTGTGGAGGACACCTAGGCACCTACTGCTAGAACATGAGCCTGTTATTGTGTATGTACATAGTCAGCCCTATTGTCCTCACTCTCACAGTATTTGGACGTGACTTCTGGCGGGAAATTATTTTGATTGAGGTTTGCTGTTCCCTTGAAGCGAGGAAAATCAGAATTAAAGGTTTTGTTTGTTCCTTGGTTTGAAGTGGAGGAGAATGGGATAGTGACAAATAAGAAACTTTGGAGATAGTGAGGGGCAGTTTGTCCAGACTGCTGAGAACTCAGAATTAGAATTTAATTGGGATAGAAATCCTGCTAATAGCACCTGATGCCTGAAATCTGAGCACTCTACTTTTAGGTTTTCCAGTTCAAGTTTTTGGAGACTACCTACTAAAACATTCCTGGTTGGAAAGTTCAGAACACCATAGCCCCTTGCCCAGGCTGGCCCCACCCCTAGGGGAGATCAGGCAGGCAGGCGAGCAGTTAGGAGCCAGACGTCCCAGATTGCTAGAGGGATTTCCAACTGCCAGTTTAGGCCTGATCCCGCAGGACATTCCCAAAAAGGTCCCAGATTGCGAGAGGGTGCAGGCCAGGCTGAGGGGCCCTCCTGTCCCCCATGCATGAATTTCATGTACTGGGCCTCTAGTATTAATATAAAAACACAAATAACTGTTACTTTCAGACAGAGCAGATTTCAAAGTAAGAAATATTATCAGAAATAAAGAAGGGCATTACATAATGATAAAATGGTTAATTCTTCAAGAGATACAATCCTTAAATTCAATGCAGTTAACAACAGAGTGTCAACCTACATGAGGGACAAATTAATAGAATTTCAAAAAGTAATAAATAAGTCTAGTTAGAGACTTGGGCACCGATCTATCAGAAATAGATCCAGCAGGAAGAAAATCAATAACAAAATATTGAACTCACACCATCATCAGTAACTAGATATAACTGACATCTGTAGACCAACTCATCCAGTAATAAACATTCTCAAGTTTACCTTGAACATCCACCAAGACAGACCACATTCTGGGCCATGAAACACACTTTAACAAATTTAAGGGTATTAAAATCATACCATGTCTGCTCTCAGAAAACCACAAAATGGCACTAGACATCAATAACATAAAAAAATCACTAAAAATTCCAAAAATAAAGGGAGGTTCAAAAACACACTTTGATGTAGCATATGAGTCAAAAAGAAAGTCAAAAGAAATTCAAAAATATTTGGAACTAAATAATAATGAAAATACAGGTTGTTGAAGTTTTGGGATGCAGATAAAGCAGAGCTTAGAGGGAAATTTATAGAATTGAATGCACATATTAGAAAAGAACACTTATAATTAATAATCTAAGTTTTCACCTTAGGAAAATTAAACCCAAAGTAAAGGTAAGAAAGGAATAATAAAATTAGAGAAAAATTAATGAAGTTAAAAACATGAAGTAAGTGGAGAAAATCAATAAAACCAAAAACTTTCTTTGAAAAGATCAATGGAATTGATTAAGTCCCCAGATGGATAACTAAGAAAAAAAGAAAAAAACCACAAATTATTAATATTGGAAATGAAAGAGGGAAATTGATACAGGTAGACAAAATGGACACAATTTTTCAAAGATAAAATTTGTCAAAAGTTACTGGGAAGAAATAGACAATCTGAATAGGTCTATTTCTATTAATGAAATTGAAACAATAATTAATAACCTTCCAAAGCAGGAAGCATAAGGCCCAGATGGGTTCACTGGTGAATTTCTACCAAACACTTAAGGAAGAATTTCTACCAAATCTCTATAATCTCTTTCAGAGGATAGAGGCAGGGAAAGTACTTCATCCCTCATTCTGTGTGACTAGCATTGTTCTAGTACCAAAACTAGTCAAAGATATTACAAGGAAAGAAAAATGCAGAATAATATCTCTCTCATGAGCAGAGATGACAAAAACCTCAACAAAGTATGAGCACATTTAATCCAACAATGTATAAAAGAATTATATACTATAACTAAGTAATATTTTTCCAGGCATGCAAGGCTGATTCAACATTTCAAATAAATTAATGTAATCCACCACATAAGTAGCCTGAAAAAAATAAGATAATATCAGTAGATACAGATGAAACACTTGAAAGATCAACATAAACATTCTGAGGAAACAAGCAAGATGGAGGAACTCCCTCAATTTAATAACAAATATCTACAAAAAATCTACAGAAAATAGCACACTTACTGGTGAAAAACTTAAAGCTTTCCCTCTAAAATCAGGTACAAAGCAAAATTGTCCCCACTCATCACTCCTTTTCAACAGCAATGCAATGAGACAATAAGAGGAAATAAAAGGTATACAGATTGGGGGAAAAAAGAAATAAAACTGTATTTGTTCACAGATGACATAATCATTTGTAGATATTCCAAATTAATAATAATAATAATAATAATAATAATAAAGACCTGCTGGAACTAAATGATTATAGCAGGATATAAGGTTACTTTTTTAAAAAGGCAATTATTTCTCTATATACCATCAGTGAACAGGTGGATTTATAAAATTAAAAATGAAATACAATTTATATTACCATCCCCAAAAATGAAATACTTAGGTTTGCATCTAGCAAAATATGTGAAAATCTCTATGATGAGAACTACAAATCTCTGATGAATTAAATCAAATCAGAACTAAATAAATAGATATTTCATGTTCATGGATAGGAAGACTCAATATTGGCAAGATGTCATTTCTTCCTAACTTAATATATAGTATTAATGCAATCTAAATCCAAGAAAATTATTTCGTGTATATTAACAAACTGATTCTAAAGTTTATATACCAGCAAAAGATACAGAATAACTTACACATAATTGAAAGAGAAGAACAAAGTTGGAGAACTGACACTATACAATTTCAGGACTTGGTATAAAGCTAAAGTATTCAAGACAGTGTGGTATTGGTAAAAGAATAGACCATAGATCAATGGAACAGAAGAAATAGTTCATAAATTGACCCATGTAAAAATAATCAAATGATCTTTGACCATGGAGGAAATATTGGCTTTAAAAAGTAGGTGTTAGAACAACTAGACATACACATGAAAAAATGTGAACCTGGAGGCAGATCTTACTCCCCTCAGAAAAATTAACTCAAAAAGATCACAGATGTATGTAAAATACAAATTATGCAATTTTTGAAAGATGACATAGGAAAAAAACCTTGATGCCTTTGGGTATGGTAATGACATTTTAAGATATAACACCAAAGATCTGGCCTAAAAAAGAAATAGTTGGTAAACTGTAATTCATTTAAATTAAAAACTTTTTATTTGGAAGACAATATCAAGGAAATGAGAGGACAACCGATAGACTAAGAGAAAAGGTTTGTAAAAAACACATCTGATAAAGGACTGTTACCCAAAATGTATAAAGAACTCTTAAAACTCAACAATAAGAAAGCAAAAACTAATTAAAATATCGGCCAAAGACTTTAACAGACACTTTACCAAAGAGAATATACAAATGGCATATAAGCACGTAAAAAGATGCTCCTCATTGTATGTCATTGTTTCATGCAAATTTAAACAACAATGAGATACCACTACACACCTATTAGAATGTCAAAAATCAAAACACGGTAACAACAAAGCCAGCAAGAATGTGAAGCAACAGAAACTCTCATACATTGCTGGTAGGAATGAAAAAATGGTATAGCCACTATGGAAGACAGTTTAGTAGTTTCTTACAAAATTAAGCATACCTTTATCATACGATCTAACAATCATGTTATTATGTATTTATTCAAAATAGTTAAAAACAACTTATGTTCACACAAAAACCTGCTAATAGATGTTTATAGCAACTTTATTTGTAATTGCCAAACCTGGAAGCAATCATTATGACCTTCAATAGGTGAATGAATAAGCAAACTAGTATCTTCAGACAATGGAATATTATTCAGTGGTAAAAATAAATGAGTATCAAGCTATGATTGTTGGGGTTGGGGGTGGCAGAGAATAGGCACGTTAATAGACAGAGCACAGAGGAATTTTAGGACAGTGAAAATACTCTGTATGATACAGTAATGATGGATATATGTCATTAAACATTTGTCCAAACTCAAATGTACAACACCAAGAAAAACACTAATGTAAATTATGGACTTTGTGTAATGATGATATATCTTTGCAAGTCCATTGATTTTAACAAATGGACCGCTCTGGTGGGGGATGTTGATAATGGGGGAGGTGACTGATATAAGTGTGGTGGCAGGGGCCTGCACATAGAAATGGCTGTACCTTCCCCTCAATTTTGCTGTGAAACTTAAACTGCTCTAAAAAAAATAAAGTCTTCATTAAAACAAAGCAAAACTAAAACAAAACCCTTTGAAAATTAGTGAAAAATAAAGATAGAAAGTTCCACCATTTTGCAGAGCACATTAAAGATAAGTCGTGTTTTACTCAGTTTTGCAGGGTTTTGACGTAGGAAATAACCTGTTCAGGCATTAATTACAAAAAATACTGTGTTACTTTAATAACAGTGTCTTATTTTAATAAAGAATATGAGAAGGTTTGACTAACTTTTTTACTCGGTAGGATGAATTATAATGCCCCAGGAGGCAGATCCTGGGGAATAAAGGAAGCCAACAGCTGGGAAAGTTTATTGTGAAAGCAGAATAGTCCATCAAAAGTAAATGTTGACATATAACACACAGTGACATGTGAAAGTAGTTGTTCCAAAGGACAGAAAGTAACATATTTCCCTGTAGGACAATAGAGTGTGAGGATATGGAAGCCAAGACCAAAAAAAAAAATTGTATAGAAAAGCATATGGTCAGCATAAGGAACACTGTCAGAGTGAAGCTATTGGGTTCATATTTAGGACAGGACTCCACATTTGCAAAGGAAGAGAATGGCCAAGGCCATTGCCTGGCCTTTGTCTAAAGAGGCTGAAGTAAAAAGTTGAGTATTATAATCATATTCTTAGCCCCTTCCAAATCCATAGACCACCTTAACCCTCCCTCCCCCTGGACAAAATTAAAGGAACCACTAATCCACTCCCTGACTGTGTAAGAAATTCACAGTATGGCAGGAGACACTTAGCTTATTGAAAGAGGCCATTGAAAAATGATAAGTCCTCAACCAAGGATAGAGATCGCATAGGAATTATATGCAATGTAGCAAAGAGAAGAGCCAGAGTTTTGGACTCAGAGATGTTAGATGGTATCAAAAAGAAAGAACAAGACCTCAAGGAAGGCAAAAATAGACATGTGAACGCTACTTAAATTAGACTACAGAGGGATGCCTGGGCGCATCAGGAAGTATAGTAGATAGAGGAGAATTAGGTGTTCAATTTTTTTTTCTGATCTGTCCTACCAAAATTGAACAAGTTAAACATTTCCTAAGTTATTTGAAACCTAGGATAAATGCACCTTCTTCCCCTAAGAACTCATGTTTCCAATGGAAAGATCATCATAAATCCCAAACTCTAACCAACTTGGTGCTGAGTAACATTAAATCCTGGACCCATGTGGATGGCCACAGTTGCAGGAGTTGGTGCCTCTGGAAGAGTTCATAATACAGAGACAGAGGTATTGAGAATATCTCAGATCCCATTTACAAAACCAAGTTATCAATTGGACACTGAGCCCTTAGAATGATGTAGAAAGGAAATTTTCCAAATCAGAGAACATTTTTCCATTTTTCAGACATTTTCGGTCTAATGATACCTGAAGAGTCTAACAGAAAATAAAATACGTTATAGTTTATTTAGCATGACTCACCATAGCAATGATATTTCCATACCTTATAATCTGAGGCTGAATCATTCATGTGTGAAAGACTTTATAGGTAATTTCTGTGCTCCTACAATGGCACTTTCTGTGTAAAGTTAATGGAGCTCGTAGCTATTGAACCCAAAAGAAAAGGAAACTAAGAAATGTAATGGGAAATGATGTACCAACTAATATGTTTGCTGTTTTACATAAATTAATTTATGCTGTGAAAACAGTAGCAAAAGTACATCATGTATGTGAATGGTAGCATATTTTAACTTCTATTACTATTAGAGAGATCAAGATGAGTAAATCAGCTTTTTGGAAAGTTATGCTAATTTGCTAACAGAACAAAAGTTTTCTAGAACTAAAGCCATATCAATTTTTTAAAAGAGGGACTTTGATGATGTTTGATGATGAAAGAAACTATATGTTAAATGCATATAAAATATAAAATTAACATATTTGTAAGCAGGATGTGATTTAATTGCTTCTTTAAAAATCACCTTTGTTGTGCTATAACTTTAATGTTCTCTCCGGACATTTTAATGCACTAATATCTCCAGTCTCTTGAAACATACTGTTTCCATTTCTAGGTCCGGTGCTTTCTTCTTCAAAGTATTCATTCTATCATCATTGAACATGGAATTAAATAGATCTTGGTTACTTGTCATCAATAATATTCAAACTGATCATTTTCAGTGGAATACAGCTTAAAATTTATGAACAAGTTAGTAAATTAGAAAAAAATGACAAGTTAATGTTGAGATGATTAACATTTATGCATTAATTTTCTAAAATAAACAAAATAAATTATTTTGACAAGGACATGAGTAACTTGAACCATTTAAGTTCAATCTAAAATTATAAAAATAATATAAATATTAGTCTTTTGAAAAAGTCTAATTTATATTTTTCTGAATGGGCTATGGCAAGGAAATATTGGCATTTTTCATTTGATATAGCAAAGGACATTTTAGCTGGAGTGTACACTTTCTTCAGCCACTTATCAAATGACCTGGAAATTTTGGAGGGCCTTTAATGTTATCTTGTTAAAAAAAATTTCTCTCTGAGAAGTAACCAGAGAAAAGCTCCTTATTTAGAGAAAAACAAATGATTCTCTCATCATAATATAATTCTAAATAAACTCAATATGCAGTTTTAAAATAAACTATTTAAAAGGTTAAAAATATTTTATATTTTATTTGTTTTACATGCTGAGAGATATATGCACTTTAAATGCTGGTTTAAATGAATGTTACAACATATAAAAGTCCAGTCCCTTTAAAAGCATAATATATGTGGGGCAGATAATATAAGCACTGTGAACTAGGAGACTCACATACAACTAGAAATAGGCTCTAACAGGTTTAGTTCAGAAAGTGTCCATTTTGTTTTCCTATTTCTCCAACATTTTCTGGTTCAGTTTTTCCCCTACCAAATAGACATATAATCACTGAATTTCAATTTTAATGTTTTAGAGCTGATTCTCGTTAGTTATGAGGCTGGACACCATGATTTCAAATGTGAAAATAAAGGGTACCTGTTTGCCAGAGCTGACCTGCAGCCCCTGAACGACGGATGAACAGATTACTCAGACACAGTTTGACAGTGAAAGAGAGGGCTAAGGGGCTCCTGGCTCTAGGGGCCAGAGCAGCCTCAATTGCCTGCCTCATTAACCTTTTATTGGAATTTTTATCCTTAGATACAATCAGTAGGGTGAGTAATCTTGGGAGGACACACATGTTCTCATTGTCCTCTAGGCAAGGGCATCCAGGGATTAAGCATAAGGATTCTAGTAAACACTCAGGGGTCTGCATGTGCACAGACTTGTTTGTAAAGGTCAAGGAATAATTAAGAGTGCCGCCTTTGATACTCCCCTACATCTCCCCTAAGTGGGAATTCCAATAAACAGGGTAGGTGGCTTTCCACACACTTCCCTTTTCTCAGAATGTCCTCCTTACAAACTTTCCAACCAAGTCTCATGCTTCCCCACACCTGTTATGAAGAGATTACAGACTAACAAAGGAAGCTGGGACACAGTTTTAAGTCACTGTAATTTACACTGAACCATATACATAATTCCCAATATGCCATTTTCCCTTTACGTATGGTTCAACCTAGGATTATGCCAAGATGGAATGATTAAAGTGGTACAGAATCATATAAGAAGTAGTAAAAAAAAGTTGTTGGACCAAAGAATGATGTGAATATTTTGTGTAATCAAACTACAAATGAAGCTATGAATCTCAATATGGATGGAAAAAAACTTAAATGTTTTAGAAGTTTCTTAGAATTTTTATTATTATAAAATTCTGGTAGTTTAAAATATAAATGTAGACATTCTTCTACAAACACACACACACTCATGTGTGTGTGTGTTTTCACTCATCTGACCTTGTTTTCTCTTAAAATCTTGTTATGCTATATCCATTTAGAGAAGCCAGTTCAATGTTTCTTAATCTGAGTAAAAACCATAGCAAACCAATATCCTTAGAATTTGCTAATGACTATTAAATATAAATTTAATAATTATTCTAAAAAGAAGGATTCTAGGTGATTATTCAAAATCCTCCTTAAAGTACACTTCTACCATTTCAGCAAAAAGTAACTATATAATTAATTAATTTTAACTGAATTATAATGAGTAATATTTATTGAATTATTTATTTTTACTTAATACTCTAAAATTCTTTCCTTTATATGTCAACTCAAAAATATAGTTAAAATTAATTATTATCCAGGTCAAAATGTATTTTTAATATCTGAAGTATAATTCTAAATTAATTCTCTCCCTACTTTTCCATAGTTAAAAACGATTATTATTTTTAAATCCTATCATTACCAATAACTGTAGCCCTCCATATACCAAGGCTATGATTCAAATTCTGGCCATCAACACTTTTTCTGCAGGTCACTCCTTTCTAGTATAATGACTCCAACTTTCCTTTAACTCCTTGAATCTATTAACATTTTTCACTGTATCCATCTTATATTTCATGGTCAGCCAGTGGCCATTATTATTCCCTTGAGTCCCTGTTCCTCTCTCCATGATTCTATGAACCCTGCATCAAGCTCTCTGCCTTCATAGCATCCTCACCTAAAGCTGAATGTAGAAGGGAAAGATATTACCACAACAACCAGTCTCACTGTTAATACATAACCATAAACCAAAGTGCTGTCAGAAAAAATATTCTATTTATCATTAGTCCATTTGTTCTCCCATTCTCTTAAATGACTATTTACAATAAGCATGTTAAACTCAAAGGCTGACATGGGCCAAATAAATAAGGCTTAAGTTTATGTGGGCTGCAAAAAGAAAAAAGCTTCAATTTTCAAAGAAACGTAGTTTTATTTCGATAGAGACATGCTGAACACAAAGGGCTGAAATAAATGAGTAATTGTTAACATAAAATAATAAAACATTTTAATAAAAATTAATATTTTTCTCTTGAACATTAACTTAACAGACACTGAATAACTGCACAAATTAATAAGTGTAATGCAAATAAGCCTATTTTTCTCTGAAAGTGAAATATTTCCTGTTGCACACACCAAAGTTACTCAAAGACTAATGGTGTGGCAATTGGCTGCTAAAATATTCGCTGCTAGTATTAGTGGAGAGAGATGGTGCACCTGTGCATAAGGCACATAAAAGAAATTAATGCAACACAATTATAGTAATCAGTCATTAGGGAACATTGTAGTTTGTTACTAATAACTAGAGGCCAGGTGCACAAAATTCATGCACGGGCAGGATCCCTAGGCCTGGCCAGCGATCAGGGCCAATCAGGGCCTTCTTTCCCCAGCTGCCAGCTGCCAGCCAGGGCCTTTCTTCATCCTGTGCCAACCCCTGGTGGTCAGTGCACGTCCATAGTGAGTGGTCAAACTCCCTGTTGGTCAAACTCCCAAAGGGACAATTTGCATATTAGCCTTTTATTATATAGAATTGTGTATAACAGGATATTGTAAAAATTAAGTTATGAAATTTTTTCATTAAACATTTCTTACATACTGTTATATTGATTGGGCCACAAAAGTATTCATTGTGGGCCACATGTGCCCCCGGGCCACAAGTCTAACATGCTTGATTTACAACCTTCTTTCCTCTTCACCAATATTTCTGCTCCCATTTTCACTCTCAGATAAAGGCTTTCCTGTGAATTTCACCAAGAAATTTAACCAATAAAAAAAAAGTCCTAAATACAGTCCCTCTGTTGTTGCACCACATCCCATCACCTTTCACCTCTCTGAACTTCTCTCCTACCTTAGTGAGAAAAAAGAGAAAAATGGAAATACTTAGTGAGATAGAGGCAAATGCTGCTGATCTTTAGAGAATAAAAGATTCTTCAAGAAAAGAATGAACATGTATTTTTTGAGGGTTAGAATAAAGTTTGTCAGCAACATTCCTCAGAAAAGTTTGAAGAGGTCACATAACTTAAGAAAATTTTATATAGTGGCTGTACCAAGGCTTCAAAACTACTCAGGAATGTTCATATCCAAGATTGGCATGTAGGCTTTGAAGTTTTCTTTTTCAAATGCATTCTATGTTCTTAGAATATACGCAACTCAGAAACAACTATGAAAAACTAAAAATTAGTGGGTTTTCTGCCATCTTCTGATCAACTAACTTCTAAGTGTCTTGGATTCTTACACACCCTAAGTAGAAGGAGTGACCATTCCAAATCTAGTTTGAAAATCTCACCTCCTAACAGGTGGAATTTCACAGTCAGATTTAATTTTATTTAGAAAAAAGAATTAAAACAATATGACAATTATAAAACTCAGGTGTGGTGATTGAAAATTTATACCTGGTACATATATGGGACAATTTCCAGGATTGTTGAATACTTTCATACACCACATAATGACATCTCAGACAGAATAAAAACCTTAGCATTAGAGCTAACTGATTTAAAACAACAGCCATGAGCTAAAAGAAATCTACTGTGTAAAGATGAGTTCAACTCTCAAAAGTCACTGGTGATTTGATGAATATAAGTAGACAGTAATGAGTGTAGGTTTGAAAATATCGGTCAAAATGTTTCAAAATCCTTGAGAAGAGTAAGATGACACCAGAAAAAAATTTACAAAAAGGAAAAGAGTGTGACTACTTCCTTGTTAGAGGTTTTCAACAATATTAATTTCTGTGCAATTCCCTATACACCAAGGAGCTTATAAGTGATCTTTTACCTTCTTTTCCAGACTATGGTTCAAAACAACTTGAATCTTCTAGATTTAACAGAGGTCAAACAATACTTAATTTTGACTTATTCCAGTGAAAAGTTTCCCCCTATTTCCTTAAATATGGAGTTACCCACACATCTTGAATAGGTGGTAGAGAGAGTTGCTTTGCCTATTAAAAAAGGTCACAGGTGAAGAGTAAATTAAATATTAATACAATGGCATTGCTGCAGCAACAGTGAGTCTCTGGGACTAGGAAATGGTAACAATTGATAGAATGTCTAATTTTTCCAGACTTTGTTGCTCACCTTTTCCAGCTCTCCTTAATTTTCATGTACAATAAGTAGAAACACAAACACATTAATGTCAACCCCTCACCTCCACCCCAGATAATTTGAGATCTGTGTAGATCTATATAGAGCAGGCTATCTGTATAATCTTTCATGTACTGATATACCATGTACCACTCTCAGGGTTCTTGAATGCTATCCTCCCAGACTCTTCTTGAATTGGGAAACAAATTCCCGACCCTGCCCTTTCTGTCAGCAAGAAGATATTGACTGGCCTCACTCACATTTCCTATTTTTAATCTTTGCTACCAGATGCTCAGCAACACGAAGGTATCCAGGAATAAATGGAATCTAGGAACCATTTAAGCTACACTTTACCTAAAATTTCTCTCTCCACCTTACTGAAGAGAAAAATTAGCTTAAAAAACTTTATGTTCTTTCAATGGAGTCTGTCAGGCAATAAAATGCAAGCAGAGATTAGAACCAAGATTAACTGGCTCCAGCTACCAAGCAACTTATGTCTAGCAGTTCTACTGACTCACATCAGCTTCAGTATCAAGGACAGGAAAGTATAGCAGGGTAGCTGTTGGGTTCCTAAAAGCAAGACGATTTTAGATATGGTTGTCATAGGCTCAGGGACTTGGGAGAGAGGTATGAGAAGGATAAAGGTAGGTACTACCATCCAGATTAGCTGAGACACAGCTGTGGTTTCATCTTTGCATGGACTTGTTTCTTGTCACCAACCTTAAGAGGAGGAGTTAGATGAGGGGGAGGGGGTCATACTCCCATTGCTCAAAATCCTAATCAAAAAGGTCAGTTGGGCCTGCAAGAGGGTAGATCAGGAGACCCAGAGGCCTTGACCTAACTGAAAGCCTGCATACATGAACACTTCTACCTCTGCCCAGGACATGATTTCCTAAAGTTTTAATCTAACCAGAAGAGCAGGATTTCAGCTGGTTATCAAGAAGAATGCAAGAGAAACTTTGGTATGGCCAATACTCTAAACAGTCCAGAAAGATTGGCCATGATAACAAGTTTTTATAGGCTCAGAAAATCCATTCATATTCTGGGTCCAGATAAACAGTTTGGCAAGAACATCCTGACAATCTCACACTCATTTCAGCACTAAAATGATCATTCTGATTACAATGATGGCTTAGATACTCAGGATGTTCCAGAACACCAGCCAGCTCAACAAATCTTAATACATACATGTAGGAAATTGCAGTCACTAATTATCCTAATTTCCCCAGCCATCTAAGATCAGTGACCAAGACAGAATGATAAACTACATTATGTCACCATCTTAGACATGCTGATCCTCACTGCCTTCCCGAATCCTTCTTCTAGCACCCAGGAAACCATTTACTCATACTATCTTGGATGCTGAAGTCTGGGATTACTCAGCGATCCTAGTTCAGGACCCAATTTTCCCTAAATTCAGTATGGTGTGGTTTTCCCATAAATACATATTTTCACAACAAAAACAAATACATCTACATCTTGTGGAACCTACTATAAATCTTGACAAGCACATGTGACAAGGTATATGTAATGAGTTTTGAGATTTTACATAGTAACTAGAATTAAAATTCATGCACTGGAGGGGGAGTCCCTCAGCCCGGCCTGCCCCCTCTCACAGTCCGGGAGCCCTCAGGGGTTGGAGGCATCCTGGCGATCAGGGGAAGGCGACACACCCATCACACCTCTTCTGCTGCCACTGCTGGCAGTGCAAGCCTCAGCCGGCCCTGGTTACCTGAGCCTCAGGCAGCCCTGGGCAGCTGGGCAGCCACCATCCGAGGCTTGCCTGCACCTTGGGCCAGCCCTAGGTGGCTTGGCAGCTGACATCCAAGGCTTGCCTGTGCCTCGGGCCCGCCCTGTGCAGCTGGGCAGCTGACATCTAAGGCTTGCCTGCAGCTTGGGCCAGCTCTGGGTGGCTGGGCAGCTGACATCTGAGGCTTGCCTGGAGCTTGGGCCGGCTCTAGGTGGCTGGGCAGCCGACATCTGAGGCTTGCTTGTGCCTCGGGCTGGCCCTGGGTGTCTCGGGGGCTGAGGGTGGTTCTGACAACACCATGTGCCTGCCACCCCCCTCTCCCCGGTAGGGCTGAAAGGACTGGGAGACTCCGGCGGGGCTGAGGCAACTGGGCGCCAACATCTTGTGGATATGAGCACTGTCATCTTTGTGTCAGAGTGACAGTCAATTTGCATATTCCCCTCTTTATTAGATAGGATTAAGGTTGTATATACCACGGACAGATATTAGACCATATCTTCTTAAACATTCTCTAATCTGTATCTGTATCAAATATATGCCTTGCTCTCAAGAATGTCATCATTACATTTATTCAGTGCTATATTTGAAACATTTTTAAAAATATAGAAAATGAAAAAATGTGCTAATATTTTAATAACTGTTAAATATGCTCAATTTGCATATATTGTAGTGTATAAAGATCATTCTAGCTACAAACTGAAGGATGAGAAAGAGAGAGCCCTGGCTCAGTTGGTTGTATCTTCCATGCACTGAAAGGCTGCAGTTTAAATTCCCAGGTTGCAGACTAGATCCCCAGTAGGGGGCATACAGGAGGCAGCTGATTGATGTTCGGCTCTCATATCAATGTTTCTCACTTTCCCTCTCCTTTTCTCTCTCTCTAAAAAAAAATCAATACAAAATCTTAAAAAAGAGAGAGAATAGGAAAGAAATTTTGGCAGTAGCTTAAACAAATAAAAATGCCTTTTCAAGGTATAAATGCCTTTGCAGAAAGCAGTGAGGCAAGCAATTCAGAATTTCATTCATTAATTTCTTCTTCATTTTTTCAATTCTATATTACCTACCTGTAAATTTTCTTTTTCTCTCCCCATGCTAAGTTAAACCTTGAGATGATAACAGTGAATCCCATAGGAAGATAACTTATTTTGAGAAGAAATATGAAATGGAGTGAGCCAGGAAAATCAGAGGTATTGCAGATCTTGTTGAATGTTAGGTTGGTTGAAGGGTTTAACTGCTGTTTTGAGCTCTTCATTGGTGTTTAATAGACAAATTTCTTTTTATTATCTATCTATCTGACATTGGCGAGTTATGGGAGGACAATGATAAGGAAATATATGAGGAGGATAAAATAAAAAAGTGAAATGTGAGTCCATTTTGTCATTGTTTAGTGTTTGTCAGCAGAGGATATCACAAAACTAAGAGAATAATATTCTCAGCATGGAAGAATATGATGAATTCTTTATCCTAATTTGATATACAATTATATCCCTAAAGCTACATCTTTCTTAGAGCTGTTATAAATAGGCAACTAAATAAATCATCTCATGCTTAAAAAATAAGTATCTTCCAAAATACAGATTTTATTTTTAACCTGGCAAAGCAGTTTTGCAGCTGTCAATGAATAAATCAGGAAAGTCTCACCAACAATAGAGTCATTACTTGGAAAAGAGAAATTCCAGAGGAATAATAGAAGGCTTACTTAAAGATAAAAGTAATAATTTCACTGCACTTAAATACATATTGATATATATCAGCTGCATTTTGCCTGCATAAGTAGAACGAGTTGTGTGAAGATCCCCATAAAGGAATTATATTGGCTGTTAATATTAAATCAATTAATAAATAAAATATAAGTACTTTTCTGTGTTATCAGTGAGCAAGGTAAGCCAAGAAAACCAATTAAAATTGTTTCTTGGCCAGCTCATATGGTTCAGTGGTTGAGCGTCGAGGTCACAGTTCCATTTCTGATCTCTCTGCAGCTAGATCCCCAGTAGGGGGTGTAAAGTAGGCAGCCCATAGATGATTCTCTCTCATCATTGGCGTTTTTATCTCTCTCTCTCCCTTCTGCTCTAAAATCAATAACAATATTTTTTAAAAGGAAAATTATTTCTAATCATTTAAAACTTATGGGAATTGACATTTTACAAGACTGTGTTCACATTTGATTATCATAATTTGGTAAATTGCAAGATCTTTGGGAAGAGCAATCATACTTTCTCCCCTTAATTTATGAAAGACTCCACAGCACAGTTGTCAATATCATAGATCCTGCAGTCAGATTGCCTGGGTTCAAATTCTGGTGCTGCCCCTTACTAGCTTTGTAATATAGTTCTCTGTGCCTCCATTTCTGGCCTGTAAAATGGGGAAGCTAATCATAGTATCCATGTCCTATGATTATTGGAAAGGAAAAATGTAAATATACTTATCATAATGCCTGGCAGTGTTATACCTTACTACAAATGACCAGCTCCTTCATGGTCCCATTCTGAAGAGATTATTTATAATTGTAAATAATTTATTATTATTATTATTATTAATTAGTAATTAATTTATTATTGAAGTAATAATAACTGAAGAAATGGGAATTCAAATGTGAACAAGACAAACGGAAGGGGAGCAGATAGTTGAAAGAGAGATAATTCAACAAAGGGGAAGGAAAAATAAAGAACTTGGACTCTATGTTCGAGTATATGGAATAAAAAAAGAGAAAGAGAGAAAGAGAGATAATTTCCTTTCCAGGAGAGAAAAAGGTGATGGCAGTCCTTTCGTTGGAATTTATATAGGCAGATCATGACTACCTCATACTGTAGATACAAAGCTCTAATTAAGCTAAAATTATATATAGTTATGGAACTGAGTACATAATACAATTAACTGTATTGTGTAACTGACCAGTACTACTTAAAGTATAAGATAAATCTTCCTTTCCCCAGCAGTCAGGTGGATTACTAAACTTCACTATTTAATGGTGATTACCAACAATCAATATAAAGGGAAGCTTTTATTTTTCTGAGCCGTGTCACACATTTTGAAGGATTGCTCACTTATTTTCTTCTTTCATTCTACTCAAGTAGTGGTTAGAAATCAATCCATAAAAGCCAGAGGCGGAAAAGTAGGAGCATGAGGTTCGATTGCCAGAGGTCATCCATGATGGCCAAGGCACCCAAAGAAAAATCACAAAGAAGAGATCCTACAAGAAGTTGAAAGCAGAATCATGAAAGATTTGGCAATTTCATTTTTGAGTGCTACAGTGTGATAAGTCTGCTGTAGATATTTGTGCTTTTACTATCAATGATGGCAAAGGATGACAAGCAACTTCATGATCTATTAATTCCTTTGACCAAAGTCTAACATCAATCAATAATTCAAGGTAATTCCAAATTAAGACCTGAGTGCCTTTAATGGTGTTATCTAAATATCACTCAGTCTCTATTGTTTCTAGTTCCTTTGGGAAGGAAAAGAATTCAAGCAGCCATCCTTCATAATAGCACAAACCTTGTTCTTCAGAATAACAGTACGTCTTGGTTCATAGTAAAACAATGTAAAAAACCTAAATTCAAAACAAACACATGCAAGATTTCAAATATTGCAAAAAGAACATCTATAATCATAAAAGTGTAATATGTTAATTAGACCAGATTTCCTTCTGGACGTCATTCCGGATGAAGCGGGGCTGTGAGGGAAGCCCGGGTCCCAGGTGTCAGAGGAAAGCCAGTGTCGGGAGCCAGGGGAAGGAAGGCCTACGCTTGCAAGAATTTTGTGCATCGGGCCTCTAGTTTATATATATAAAATCCTAAGCAACTGAATGGCCAAACGACTGGTCACTATGACGCGCACTGACCACCAGGGGGCAGACACTCAATGCAGTGCACTCCCACAGCAGGAGTGCTGCTCTGCTGACTGACCCATCCCGGTGGTCCATCAGCCGGACGACAGCCACTCCCTCCCTCAGTAGTCCTGCAGGTCCAATCTCCGGAGAACGAGTCAGGCACTGACAGACCAGCAACGCTGGCACAATCCCGACAGTGCTGCCCGTCTCCTGGAAGTTGGCCTTGGGCACCACGGCTGCTTCCCTTCCCTAGACCAACCGTGGGCACACAACAGCCTGCGGGCCGGAACCGGCCCGTTTGAAATGAATAAAACTAAAAAAAAAAAAGAAGAACGTACCCTTTTATGTGATGATGTATACTTTGAATTTATATTAGTTCACACAAACACTCCATCCATGCTTTTGTTCCGGCCCTCTGGTCCAGTTTAAGAATCCATTGTGGCCCCTGAGTCAAAAAGTTTGCCCACCCCTGCCCTAGACACTCTACAAGGAAGAAACAATATCAAAGTGGCCTCCAGGTGGCTCCCGACAACCAGTGTGAATATCAGCGGGAGGGATCCGGATCCCGGGCTGTCAAGGGTGTCCCATCGCCCACCCAGAGGGCCAATCATGTCCCTGCCCCCCCTCCAACCCCACTTGGGATGGGCATCAGATGCAGGGCTCACGGCTGGCAAGCACTGCTGTAGTGGTGCGAGCCTCTCCTGATCAGGACTGACACGGTGCAGTGGGACTGGGATGAGCAGGAGTGGCAGGCAGGAGCAACAGGCCGCATTGGATTACTGGTTTCGGCCCAATCCCTGCAGGCCACGCCGGGGGACCCTACCTGCACATGAATTCATGCACCAGGCCTCTAGTTATATAATAATAGTATAAGTGATGGTGGAGCAACTGCTGGCATCACAGGCAATATTGCTGACTTATGAAGCTCAGGGTGATTCATTTGAAGCTTGTGTTCACATCTGATTATTATAACAGTTGAAGAAGAGAAAATCAACAAGGTGCTTCAAATGATAATGCTTTGAATCTTAAAGCATAAAATGTGGCTCTTGGAAAAAATGATGACACTCTAATACAGTTTGTAAAATTGATCCTTTTTATGATGTTGCTGCAAAAGTCCAAGTTGAATTTAAGCTGTCATGCAGTGTTAGCATGCCACTGTTTTGTCTAAATGTAAAAATAATAATAATGCGTATGCAATCTTATATTTAAGAACTATTAATTTTACCTGAAGCCCATAGTTTGCTAACTGTAGAATAAAATTAGTTATATTGTTAGTTTTATTTTTCATGATAAAGCCTCAATCACACCCCCCACAAACTCTAACATTACTATTACATTTTGGCCTTATTTTAGGAAATTCACTTTTGTCAGTTATTTTATGCGAAGTTTTCTTGTATAACAAGAACCTCATATAGATGTGTATTATGCTAAGGATTCTGGTTATAGTCCTGATAATTTGTTACATATAATTTTGAACACAGAAGATTTTTTTTCTGCAAGATGATAGAGGGATTCAGAAAGTCACCCAACTAGAGATGATCTAGTATTTACCTTTCCAGAGAATACAATGATGATTTAAAATAGGAAAACATAAAGCACGTCCACGCATCTTATATCAGAATAAAGAGTTGTCCTGTATTAAAGAAAAGTGTGTTTCTAAAACATGATTTTTTGCACTAAGCCTCTTAATGTGTGAATGCCAAGAAACCAAGAAAAGAAAGTAGTGTCATTACCTTTATTACCCAATATATTCCAAAGATAAGGTGAATTTTGGAATTAGTGAAACAATATGGCAATTGCTGTGATTTAGATGATTAATATTGTACTGTTTAAATAATAACTATTCAAGCATGGAAATCATTGCATATATATGGGTGCTTAAATCCATGCTATTCATGTTTAAGCTTGAATCCAAGACTAGTGAAACTTTCTTGGTGAGTGGCTATGGCTAAAAAAAAAGTATTTTAATAATATTCATTTATATATCCCTTTCACTTAAGTTCTAGCATTGTTTTTGCAACTGGGAACTCTCTCAGTTAATGATATATTAACTTTTTTTAAAAAAGATCAGTTATTTTTCAAGTTATTTAAAATTGCTACTCAGTGCATCACATATCTCACTTTTTTTCTGAATAGAATCTCCTCATTTCAACACACCATATTTGGACAGTCTATGTAGAACCCAGCTATTTTTATGTAATACTACTGGTCCAACACCAATAAATATAATATCGCCTTGAAGGTGTCAAAGCACCTAACACAGTCAACTCTGCCTCCTCCTTAGAGAACTCTTTGTTGTCCCTAGGCTTGACTTAAATCCCTGAATAATTCATCAGAACTCTCAAAGTGATTGAGCATTAGTGACCATTCAAGATAGTACTATGTTTAGCAGTGTACATACCTACAGGAGAGAAGCCAATAGACAATCAGCCTAAATGAGTTGTGAGGCAAGATGATGCATAGAAAATAAATTGTATCTCTTCTTTCTGTCCAGTGTAAGAATTAGTTTCAATATAGACCCTACAACAATTTTACATATTCTTCTTTCCAAAATAGCAGTAGGGTCAGACAAATTAGAACAAAAACTGAATCCAAAGACAGGCACAGATAGACACATAAATGGAAAGAAAACTCTGTTAGGTACATCTGTGGCCCACACAACTGTAAGTAAAATGTGGATTAACAATTAAATTATAATCTTATATCAGTTAGAATCTTTGGCAAGCAACTGAAAAGTGCTGCCCATAGCATTTAGAGAATTAGTAATTGGTAGAATATCAAATTAAAATAAATAATTTTAATTTCTTATTTAAATTAAATAATTTAATGTTATTAAATTATTAATAATAATTTAGCTCAGCCCAGCTGGTGTGGCTTAGTGGTTGAGCATTGACTTATGAACCAAGAGGTCATCATTCGATTCTAGGTCAGGGCACATGCCAGGGTTGCTGGCTCAATACCCAGTAGGGGGCATGCAGGAGGCAGCTGATCAATGATTCTCATCATTGATGTTCCTATCTCTCTCTCCCTTCCTCTCTGAAATATACCATACATCAGCTGAAATAGTTCAGGAATAGCAGCTACAAGTATCTGGAATTAAGAACTAATGAGATGTATTTTGGGGGCAACACCAACAGGACCATTCAGCTTTGACCATTTTATTGTTTTTGGTTCTTAGCTTTAGGAATCAAATTCTAAGAAAAGAGAATCTAGCTGGCTTGGACAGTGGGCCCTTTGCCTGGAAAAGAGCAGGCCCCTTGATTAATAAACACAGAGCTTCTTATCCAATGAGCAAGTCCTCCAAGACAAAATCACTGTTCTCTTATCAATAGGAAGAGAGATAGATGTTGAAAATGCAGACCAACAAATGTTTACAACCTATTTCTGTACAAATTGAGACAAGCAGGAAAAAAAGAAGCAAAACCTGGATAATTTAAAAAAAAAAAAACTCATCTGAATTGGAGCAGAATAATTCTTTTGGCCAAGATAGAGAGATGAAGGGAAATAAGTCCATTTCTTAGAGGGAACAAATTAAAAATTCATTGTCAAATAATTCTTATTGACTTCATAAAGTCAGATGGTAAACTATCTTCTCCAGGCATATTTATATTTCTGGACATGGTTTATACCATAAATTATGGCAGTGAAAATTCTGATGCCCAATGTTGATAAACCAGATACATAAGATCACTTACAGCATTTTTCTGTGTCTCACCTTCCTTCTGCCTAGGCTGGGCTATCTGTGGTTTATTCAACTGTGATCACAGCAGCACTGTGACTTCAAGAGAGAGGAAAGAGCGCTCCCATTACTCAATTACTATGGGCAAAACTAGGACATGAACCCTTATGTATTGTTACTAAGTTCAATTTTTCCACTGAAAGAAAAGGCTTCCTCTTTTACTCAAGTAGAAGAAAGGTATATGACCATAGAAGAAACTCCAGTGAAGGAATTCCATGGCCAATTTCCACTGGAAAAAAGAAGATGCAATTAGGGGACGCATGTGACAACCAGACTAGAAAACCCAAAGTAGAGCCCCAACACAGCTGCTCTGCCTTTTGCTATTTGAATCCTAGCAACAACATTCTGCTAACTGCACGTCAATTGTACAGTTTGTGAGACATTATGTCTTAGGGAGTATTGTTGGGTGGGCAGGTTGGTCATATGAAATTGCTTTCCAAGTATAAAGCTAATTTTAGTTTTCGACAAAACATGCTATTTCTCTCCTGTATTTAAATTTTAAGAATTTTTCTTTCTTTTATTTATTTTTCCATCACCGTTAAGATATTTTTGAATCTACTAAGCAACATTATAGTTATTACCATTCCCATAGACCAGAAATTTACTCCTAGCAGAGTACTCTTAGAGATGAACATATTTCCATCTTCACACCAGCAAGAGAGCACTTGCCAAGAGCAAAGGGGGTACACAGAAATAGCACATTGTTCCCAATTGAACACATAGCTCTAAATGTTAGAACTCAAAAGGAGCTGTAATACTGTTAAAAGAAATGTCAAGTTTCTTTTCACCAAGAGTTTGTTAAGTTTTTTGTTTTTCTTTAATAAGACCATACGTTTAAATTAAAGAAGGCATAGATTCACAAAAAGGGTTGGTTTGAGTCTCAGGGTCCTGACTTACGGACCATCCAGAAACACAGTGTCCAGGAGAACATGGTCTCTGGGTTCAGATGAATGGGCACGCACCCCAGCTCGGCCATGCATGCTCACCGTGACTCTGGGCACGCCACCTAACGTCCCTAAGCCTCAGTTTTATCATTTATAAAATGTAAAATATAGGGGGATGTGTGTGATTAAAATATTTTATGTTTATAAGATGCTTAGCACAGTGTCTAAAACGTATCAATCATTCACAAAATATTACTTATTTTGTACGTTGTTGAACCTATCTCAAAGCTGATTATTTTAAGCATAATTGCAAATAATAATTTATTTTTTTCTATAAAAATAGAAAATAGCAATTTATTGTTGCTAGAGTGTTATTGGGGTCAAATGAGATAATATATGCAAAACTTGTAAAATATGAAATAGCATTTAAAACCCAGTTATAATAGTGAAATCTTAAATAAAATAGTGAAGTCTTAAAAGTAAACAAAGAGACTAAACCCTGATCTTTCCTAAATTGTCTCCTCAACAATGAAGACAGAAAATAGTACAATATTAGAAACAAAGAAAGAATACGTACCAAAAAGATATGTCGGATTCCTTGTATTCGTTGTCTACCAAGTCTTAACTATTGCCAAATCAGTGACCCATAAAATGAAGCATACCCTTTTAAATATGAGAAGTTAAGGATACATATAGGGGTATAGGTCTACCTTCACAGTTTGAAGACAAATACAGATAAAAACTCCTTGCAACAACTGAAAAGAACAAAACTGAAATTAGCCATTTTTAGAAAAGCCTTGAAGCTATGACTGTATATATACAAAGTACATCACATACAGTGAAATGTATCACTGTGATGTAAGCAGAGTATCTTCCAAATACAAGTTAGAATGAAATGTTCCTCAAAACAAAATAAGTTTGTACAATATAACAATATGTGATGAATATGACCTTCTAACAGAAGGGCTATAGTCTACATGGAAAATAGGAAGCAGATGAAAAAAGATAAGGATCCATTTGTGTCAACCCAACACTAATACACAACGACTATGTCCCTGGCCTGTGGGCAGTTGTTGCATCAAGATTCTGATGGAAAGAGTACTTCATATGATTCCTCTTCTCCTTTCCTCTCCTCTCCCCTCCCCTCCCCTCCCCTCCCCTCTCTCTCTCTCATCCTGGCTCTTTTAAACTAACCAAATGCATTTACCCACCAGAAGTGAACAGTAGAGATTTAATTGGTCATATATTGTGTAAGTGCCAAGTGAATCTATTGGCATTATTTGCATTCTTATTTATATGTCATATGTATAGGCAGGTCTAGTAGTGACAGATCAAGTCTGTAAGAATTAAATCACATGGCATTTTACCATGACTAACTAATGACTCACACCTGTGAGATGCTACCTGCAACAGCTGGGTTGCCTCTCTCTGTATATGTTTGCAGGCAGCAGTATCTTAGTTTAACAAACTTCCGCATTTATAGATGTGAATAAAAGCAAATACATATAAAGACAGTTATTGTATCACTAGTAGTAGTTAAGTTAGAAATAAAGTGGAGGTCTCTAGGTGTGTTCTTTTCAATTACAACATTCTATAAATATCAAATAGGATAAAAAGAAGAGGGAAAGGGAGGGAAAACAAGGGGAGGAGAAAAAAAAAGAGAAAACAAGAGAAAAACGTAAAGAAAATATTGGGCTTACACATTGGAATAATTTTTTTGCCATGTCCTACTAAAACAAAGAGCAAAGAGCTGAAATGTCCATGTTCAGAGCACTCATTCTCTTTAATCCCTCTTCACTTTTTATTTCAGTATTTCTGCATGATTTTATGCTGAAATACCATTTGTTTTTCAATATTTTACACAAACAACCACACGCAAATACACTTGAATAACTTACTCATTAGAAATAAATCATTCAGAACACTGAGATGAAGGCAAGAATAGCAACATTTCTCTTACTTTTCTTAAGTATCTTGTATGGGCAGCAAGGTCTTTAAGCATATTCAGTTAAAACAGGAATAATAAATTGTCAAAAAAAATCACTGAAAAAGAAAAGGATGGAAGTATGGGAAAATATCCTCACAGATATGCTTTACTCTTTCAGGTACATGTGGCAGACCAGAGGGCCCTAGTGTGACCTCCAACGGCCCATGCCTTTCTGTCATTGTCCCCTCCTTTGGAGTGTGGATGGGATTGAGACTCATTTCTAACCAATAAAACATGGCAAATGTGACACACCCATCATTACATTGTGTGTGTCTCTGTATAATGTATAAACATAATTATAAATAAATATAATAGAAATTATATATAAATTATAACTATTAGTTGTACCACAGAAACTATAAAATAATATTGTTGTGTTTTAAGCTATTAATTTTGCGATATTTTGTTATACAACAACAAAAAACTAATATAGCTTTGTTCTATTGCAGTTTAGCTTAGTAACTCTAAGAAATTTTCTCTGCAGTTACAGGATAAAACAGATATTCCCAAAATAAAAGCCTAAGTACATTAATATAAACTACTCAATTTGGGGCAAGTTGCTTAATTTTGTAAGCTTCAAATTTCTCATGTATAAAATGGCAATGATAATAACTACCTTTTAGGTTTAGTGTGAGGATTAGAAAAAATAAATATAAAAATGCACAGCACACAATAGGCATTCAAAAATAGCAGCTCAAGAAATAGTAAAAACCTGGTCTGTTGGTTGGAGCCATGGGAGCCAGGGCATATCTTATGCCACAGATTTACTTTCAAAGAGGATGTTGTTGGGCAGTGCCCTGGGCAGTCCCGGATCTGTCTCTTGCTTCAACAGTGTTTGGACTGAACAGACCCAGGGACACCCCTTCGTCCAGCCTCTGACCACCCTCCTGCGTCTTATCCAGTCATCACCTTCAGAACCATCTCTGGGACCAGCCAACACACTGCTGTGTTTTTTTTTTTTTCTAGCTTAACTCATTGCCAAAAACCATGAGTTCCCAAATTCGTCAGAATTATTCCACTAAGGTGGAGGCAACCACCTGGCCAACCTGCACCTGCGGGCCTCCCACACCTACCTCTCTCTGGGCTTCTATTTCGACCCTGACGATGTGGTTCTCGAGGAGGGCAGAGGAGAGAGGGCACTTCTTCCATGAGTTGGTGGAGAAGAAGCACCAGGGCGGTCGCTGAGCGTCTCTTAAAGATGCAAAACAAGCATTGCTGCCGCATTCTCTCCCAGGACATGCTGAAACTTTCCCAAGATGAGTGGGGCAAAACTCAGGGCCATGGAAGCCACCTCGGCCTTGGAGAGGAACCTGAACCACCCCCTTGTGGAGCTGCAGGTTCTGGGTCCCCCAGCACCGACCTTAATCTCTGCGACTTCCGGGAGAACCACTTCCTGGATGAGGAGGTGAAACTGATCAAGAAGATGGGGACACCTGACTCACATCTGCAGGCTGCCAGCCCTGGGCTGGGCTGGGCAAGTATCTCTTCGAAAGGCTCACTCTCAAGCATGACCAGGAGCCTTTGGAGCCCAAAGGCCTTTCAGAGGCCACTCTGCATCCCCCTGGTGTCTCTGGCTTTTACCTGAGCCTCTTTCCAAAATTACTAGCCATTCTTTTAACCACCCTGGAGCCCTCTCCCATGCATTGGACCAAATGAAACAATAAAGCTTTTTGCAGCAAAAAAATAAAATACAATAAATTAAATAAATAAATAAAAAGAGGATGTTGTTGTCCTTCTAGATCTGGTGATGAACACTGAGACCCATTGCCTGTATTCTCTCACTCAAGCCAGTGATCTTGCTGGTGACATGGGGTAGAGGCTCCTTGAGTTGGGAAGTAAGATGTGGGCCATGGAACAGAGCAAGGGGCAGTAGGCTGCAAAGATTCAAACATATATTCTGAGATTAATCACATCTTCTTAACCCACAAAATAACTGGTCACATATTGGAAAAAGGAAATTGTGTAGCCAATAAATACCTTTTACACAAGAAAAATATTACAACGATTTAAAGGCTTAAAGTTCTTTGTTTAGTCCAGTAAAATCACTTAGCAGATCTCAACACTAATTATAGTAATTTAGTCTCTCCCATATAAGTAAGTGTCTAGGGGGACGTCAATCAGAGGAGATGAAGGCTCCTCCAATACTTTGATTTTACTATTTGTATATTTTTTCATTTCTTCATATCTGTTTCCATTTTGTTTGGTTCAAGAGTAACTGGGTTTTAAGCACTAAAGTGGGCACTGAGTATTGCTAAAAATCAAAATAGGATTGATTACTCTGCAACAGGGTGGGAACATCTGGCCTGCAGGACATATAAGGCCTACAAAATCATTTGGTCTGGCCCTACCAAGGCAACCGCAGACTCAAAATTCAATAAATCTAGGAGCTTTCCTCATAGCAACATAAGTTTACATTAAGTGAGTTACATTAAGCGAATGATGTTATAAAGACCCAAATGGCCCTTGGCAGAAAAAAGGTTCCTCACCCCTGCTCTACAACAATAAATGTCATAAAGAACAGGCCATTCCCTGGAGAAAAATCTCTCCATGTGGGACAAATAAAACCACAATTTTTCATCAGTTAGAATTTCACATTACCAGGGCAGTGTGGTGCAAATATCACAGTTCTGCCTCAGGGGAGAAAGTCATTTTTTAATCGCCACATAAGAGAATGGAAGTAGGACATTAGTACACTGTAATTTCAATTTCAGCCAATGTTTATATATATATATATATATATATATATATATATATATATATATATATGATATAGATATAGACATAGATATAGATGATATAGATATAGATATATATTTATATATTTGATTTGTCTGGTGTCAGGTTTGGTAACATACCTTAACACACTATAGACTATTATTAGAAGATAGAACCTTTCATTTCTATCTCACTAGGTTTATGCTCTAAATACACACCAGACACTTTCACCAAGGGAAACAGTCTCTGGGGACAAAAGAAGTTATGAACTCTGTGCCCCATTATTCCCCTTGTGTACTCTTAGTAATTCTGAAAGCTACACAGCATCTAGGATAACTGAAAATAACCCAATATCCGTATACAGGCTGTTCCAAAAAATGTATACAAACTTTGAATAATTATTAATTCCAGCAGGTTAAATCTGAAAAGAAAGAAACACAAATTGAGCTATCGGCTGTTAAGTATACTAGTATATACATTTTTGGGGGACACCCTACATTTAGTTTTACATTACAAAGTGAAAATATTATTGGATTACAAAGAACTACTCATGAACTAACTGCAGTGTAAGTGTTAACATTCCAAAACTTTACAGTGCACTATAAAACAATGAAAATATTCTTGGTTGTTCTTACTGAGACTTACTGAGGGTCAAATGCTTTATATATTCTCAGTGAAAAATCATTTCATAGCTGTTCTGAAAGTTAATGAAATTAGTGAGTATAAAGAATTCAAATATATATAGATAAATTCAATGGTATATTAATTTATAAATAAAACTGAAGTTCACATTTCTCATTGTCCTATATAAAAAAAAAACACCCTAATATGCAAATTGACAGAACTGTGGAATGACCAGTCGCTATGACGCACACTGACCACCAGGGGTCAGATGTTCAATGCAGGAGCTGCCCCCAGGCTGTAGGCCCCAACCAGCAGCGGTCACAGTGGGGGGGCAGAGCTGGCGAGCGGGCAGCGCCAGGCCTCCAGCCAAGGTGGGTGCCAGCGGGGGCCCTCTGATTGCCCTGCTGGTCACCCAACAGATCAGCCCTGATCACCGGCCAGGCCTAGGGATCCTACCCATGTACGAATTTTGTGCACTGGGCCTCTAGTAATCTCATAATTGTAAATGACAGAGCCACACATTTAATGTACTTCATAATTAAAACCAATCATCCACCAAACAGAAAATTATAAGACTAGATTTTATAAGCATAATAAATATCATTGTACGTATGATCTTTAGAATAAAATCAGGTACTTATCTTTTAAAGCCTAAAAATATTAACATGTTTTAAAAAATAACATGTTAAAATATTTTGACAGATGCTAAAGATTTCTGGAGTTAATATATAGACATCTATAATGAACTTAATGTATATTTTCATGTTTATAAGAAGATCCGAAGCTTAGTTTATTTCATCATAGCAAATTCGTAAGGACTTCAAAATATATTTGAAAAAAAAGTATAATGGCTTCTTAAAGTTGTCTGTGTTTCAGTAGTCATCTTGGATTTCTCTCAAATATGCCTCACAACATTCTCCAAAAGTATCAATCAAGATGAAGATGTACTGAGAGATTTATGTGGAAAAAAATACATTTTGCTACTGGTTACACATATGTTTATGTCAAAACAAAGATTTCTAATGTCAGAGACTCAAAATGCCCAGAGCACATGTTCATTAAGAAAAAGCATATTATCTTATTCCTTGAATGGTACAAGAAAGCTTATCTTTTTCTACTAAGCCATATCTCTCCTCTTCCAGCAATGTATATATTAAGCAATAATCTGTCTCAGGAACTGTTTTATAATCTCACTCCTCTTCCCAAAATAACTATGGTCTAACACCCCAGTATCCTATTTGCAAGTCCCTGAATGTACCCTATACTTGCCTGTCGCTGGCTTTCACCCCTGCCTTTGCTCAGCCTAGAATATTTTCCAAATACCCGCTTTTCTCACCTTCCTATCTGGCTTTTATAAATGCTTTTCAAACTTCAAAATAGAGCAAAAATCTATTTCCCCTCTGAAGTCCCCAGTCACCACAACGGGAATTAATCACACCTTTCATGGGGCTCCCCAGCATTGTGTTTATACTTAACTTTTGACACCTGTCACTTCATGCATTGTGTTATGGTAATTTTGGAACACATTTTTCAACCCTACCAGATTGTAAAATTATTTAGGTCAGGGATAACAGCTTAGTAAACATTGGTTGAATTTCATTTAATCCCTTATGTTCTGCATGAAATGCACAGAAAAATAATTAAAATACTTGTGTGGCTCTTCTTATTAAAATATATCCCTCCCCAACTTCACAATTATTCCCAGCAGTAAAAGAACTCTGAGATACTGTTCATGAACATAGGCACTTAATACATATTTTCTGATGAGCTTTCCTCTAATTTGAGATTGCCTGTAAGGGTTGCAAATGTTCTGAAATACTTTTTGTTTCTCCTGGAGCCCAGGTATAAATTTACAATAAATTGTTTCCTTTGCTACCCCTCAACTAAACTGTTAAGTAAATTAAAATTTCATAACCTTGTCTAGATCAATAGTTATCAACTTTTTGGTAAATGGAGATCTCTTTTCAATACCAAAAAATGTCAAGACTCTCTATGTCATTGTTTTGTCTGCTGCTGTGTTCTTCCAGCTGATTCTCTCAAGTCCTTTATACCGATATTTCTTAGGGCCCAGTAAATCTTCAATCAATTGACACTACCACTTGTTTACTGTCCTTCCCATGCACACCTTCCATTTACTCATTTATCTCCTCTCTCAGCTTAGAGTCTGTGATTCATCATTATAGTTCTCCCTTCCCTATATCCTCAACTCACTCCATCTTACAAGCCAGGCTAAATCCCAACCCTGATTAAACCCAACTGTTCTCATCATCTACCCCTGCCTCTGAGCAGGTGAAAGTGGATGCAGAGGCACACTGAGCTGAGCTCCTACATCTTAATCATTTGTTAGAATGAATCCAGCTGAATCACTAGTGAAGCCAGAGAACCTCACTGACTCATCCTGCTCTTTTATTCTCAACGAATGACCTGGTTTCATATTTCACTGAGACTTTGTACTTTCTCCCCCCAAATTTACCAAATAACCTTCATTTTCAATCTTACCCTCTGCATGTCCCTCTGTTACACTGGATGAACTGCCCATACCCTATGACCCATAATACACACACACAAAAATAATACACTTAGGGCGTGCCCATGTGAAGAAGTTAAGCATTTGAACTTGGACATTCTAGTGTTCATAAATTCCCAAAATAGATGTTTATTGGCTAGGATGTCATAATGTTATATAGCATTAGAAGAAAGTTAGTTAGACAAGCTTGGGTTCCAATTCTGACAATAACTTTTACTAGTTTCCTGACCTTTATCATATTAGCTAAGTTCTCAAACCCTACATTTTCTCGTCTGTAAAATGGAGTATTAATATCTCCTTATAAATAAGGGTTAGGACAGTATTGAGCATTTAGCAGGTATCCCATAAATGTTTATGCCTTCCTCTTCTGTTTATATAGAGGCTGCGCCTTAATGTCATACTGAGTAAAACATATGGCAGAAATGCCATAACTACACACTGAACATCAGAAAACAAGAAAAAAAAATAAACAGAGACACATTGACTAAAACATGCATATTTGCATTCATCTCATTGCATTTTGAAATTTTGAATTTTATTGGGAATTACCATCTTAACCCCTTCTGAGATATGAGTATAAACTGTAAAATAGTTAATTTTATAGGACAATATATGTAAAGAATAGTGCACAAAGTACTCCATTATGGGAAGCCTGGAATTTCTTCCCATTAGTGCCTGTCATTGCTCCAAATGCCAACACCAGCTTACAACAGTGCATGCCTGGTGTTTATTTCACTGTTATTACTTAATTGTATATTAGTAGTCATATGGTTTGCAGAGCAGCCTATTCCTACCTTTCCAGTGAGTAACTACTATAAAAGGTCCCTTCAAATCAAGGCAAAGATAAAAGATAGGAACAAAAGCCCCCCACAGTGATACTTGAATAGTGGGCCACTTAAAAATGTTGGCAATGAGGAAATTTGAAAGCCATCTTTCAAATTCTGATGCCGAGAGTTACCATATTGTGACAGGCAACTTTAGAAGAGAGAATAAATCTTCAAAAAAAAAAAAAAAGAATAAATCGTCCAAGCCACTTCTTTCTACAAATTGCAGACTTATTTCCTCCTCAAATTACAGCCTTCACTCTTGCTTAATTTTCATTGTCCTAATAATTCATCACAGTAGGCTTCACGTCCGTGTGATAGCAAGAAGGAAACCTTTTCTGGTGCTCAACAAATTCATATTTGAGGAAAGAATATATTGAAAATAAATAGCAATAAGATGCAAGCCCAGATTGCCAGATAATGTTAAAATACAGCTATATAGATAATCAAAGAAGGCTGCTTCAGATAAAATCCTATATTATCTATGATTAGTATTTAATTTTTCAATTCCAGTTAATTTACCATTACTAAAATGGCTATGATTGAAGTTGACCTCAGTGTCTCTCTTATTTCACTAAGACCACAAATAAATATATAATAAAAAGATCAAATGCTTATCATCCTATTTATAGAAGTTGAAAGTTAATGATTAAATGACAGTGAATGATACTACTCTTTTTTTTTTTTAATTTAGCATATACAGTCTGCACTCTATTGCATGGTAAATGAAGAAGTAAATGCTAGAAACAAAAAAAGAAATTTTGGAATAGTGATTTAAATTCAGCTTTCACTGACACATCTCCATCCTCTTGCCCAAATAAATAAACTTTATGTACATGGAGAAATGAACTAAAACAAAATTAAATAAGTTGCAAGAGGCATACAAGACAGAGAACCCACATTTCCCTTCCTTTTGCATCTGTCAGACCTTCTAAAGATGTGCCTTTGTATACATCCGTTAAGAGCAGACATATACCCAAAATAATACTTGCTCTATCAAGATGAAGAGACCCTGAAAGCTGGGCGTTTATGATTTTAACTAGAAGCCAGGTGCACAGATTTGTGCACTGGTGGGGTCCCTCGGCCTGGTCTGTGGACATCCCCTGAAGGGTCCCAGATTGCAAGAGGGCTCAGGCCAGGCTGAGGGATCCCACTGGTGCACGATCGGGACCAGGGAGGGACCGCAGGAGGTCTCCAGGGTGTGTCCAGCCTGTCTAGCTCAGTCCCGATCAGCCAGACCCCAGCAGCAAACTAATCTACCTGTCAAAGTGTCAGTGCATGTCATAGCGACTGGTCAAATGAACGGTCTAACACTTAGCATATTATGCTTATATTATACTAGAGGCCCAGTGCACAAAATTTGACATGGGCAGGGTCCCTAGTGGCTGCCAGCTGCCAGCAGGGGTCTCCCTTCCCCCACTGCATACTGCTGCCACAGGCAGGGTGGGGCCGGCCGGCCTGGCAGAGGGGCCATGGGCAGTTGGCCAGCTGGCCCCACCCCCTAGTCAAATTCCCAGTCAAACTACCAGTTGAGGGGACAATTTGCATATTATGCTTTTATTATATAGGATAGGATTGGTCATAAACATCACACATAAGCTTTGGTTTCCATTTGTCTAATGAAGGTTTAGCAAAGTAAAATAACTTCAGGTGCCAGAAAGAAAATGTACATTTAAGATTCAGAACAGTGGGCACAGTTAGGAATAGGAGAGGGCTTGATCTTTGAAAAAGTATTACAATTTAAAAATATATTAAGTATGCCAATAGATAAATTTCCTTAGTCACCAGTCGTTGGTTTTTACCCCTGGACTACATTATACTAATTTTATACTTCACTGTGAAATTACAGACTGAGCAACCACATTCAGGAGCAGTGATAACTGGCAAAGAGCATTAAAGGTCAACCATCGCTGTGGGGATTTTCTCTTGGTCATTTCTTAAGGTCGAGTAAGCCCGTTAAGATGTATAAGCAAAAGCAGAATTGCCAAATGTAATGAAAACACTGATCTGTAAAGACAATGTTCTCCTCAACTTACATAGAATGCTGGCATTCTCATTCCACCCTCTGAATGACAGGTGCGGCAGCCATATTTTTCTGATTATCACCGAGCTCCAGGAGATGACTTCTGTGGCCTCCGGAGCTTCTGGAGTTCCTAGCTTAATTTAGATTATGCTCCAGGAATACCTGTAAATCCTCCAGAACTACTGAACAGACCCCAGCCTAACTCATTTCAGATAAAGTTAATACACCACAATGGAGGGCATTCAAATGTTAAAACTTGCTTACACAGGACATAGGACTTCATCCTGCTTTAACATTTCTAGCAAGCAAGTAAAAGTCATGACTTTGGTCATTTTAAAGTGATCTCTCAGCATAATGTGAATTCACATACCCACAAGTTCTTTTCCAGGGTGTTGAAATCTGCCTAACGTATCCACTGACTTGTGTAAGTCTCTTCACTGGGCTTGTTCATAAGTTAGCAAGCCGTTGGGAAGAGGCTGTAGACCTTGGCACAGTAAGTGATGTTCTCATAACTGATTAGATGAGGTTAAAGAAGTAATTTTTTCTCAAAGGTTCAAATATGGTAAGTTGGATTTTAAAAGGATAATTCTTGTTTAAAATTTGGTTGAAACTTTCTGTATTTTCTTACCATGCAAATGGTGCCTGCTTCTTAATCGTGACACACTGAGTTCTAATTTAGGATTGCTTCATAGCTCTGTGAATGGGCAAATCCCACACAAAGCACTCATTTTTAAAAGCATAACTTTGGAAATAAAAGTAAACAAAAATTAATCTCTGTGCTTATTATGAACGCGACCAGAAATATTCATTCATGTGTTCACTAAATTGCATCCTCATTTTTGGCCAGCCCAATTCAATATAAAATGAAGTGAAAGAATTAATTTTTTTGGGGGGGGAGTATATGCTCTGAAAGTTTATATAAGAAGTAATGATGCAAACCTTTCTCCTTAAATGGAGAAAAACCTCAAGAAAATATAAGATTTTAAGTATAAAAGCAAGATGGAGAAATAGACTTGTGGTGTTATCTCAAATGATTCCATTAACACTGCCTAAAGCCATCTGTGGTGCCATTAGATATTTGGTCTTTGATCCTGGTTGCTGGCACAGAGTTCTTAAAACTCTTGAAATTTAATGAGTGAGAAAGGGAACAGGAGTGTCTTTTGTTGAGATGAGGTGACTCTTGGCAGGGCTCCTAGACAGCTTCAAGATGGAGCTTGGTCACCAGAAAGACCAGGCCTTAATGAGAAGTTTGAAGTTTCAGTCTTACCCTTACACTCCATGTTAGTGCTTGGGGCTGAAAGGTGCAGTCATGGAGATGCTGCAAGGGTGACTCTTCCAGAAGGGGCATGGAAACTCAGTGTACCACACACTCTCTCATACCTTGCCCATGTATCTCTTCTATCTGGCTTTTCCTGAGTTGTATCCTCGCAGTGATGGCGAACCTTTTGAGCTCGGCGTGTCAGCATTTTGAAAAACCCTAACTTAACTCTGGTGCCGTGTCACATATACAAATTTTTTGATATTTGCAACCATAGTAAAACAAAAATTTATATTTTTGATGTTTATTTTATATATTTAAATGCCACTTAACAAAGATAAATCAACCAAAAAAATGAGTTCATAGGTTCGCCATCACTGCTCTAGAGTAAATCAGAAAATATAAGGAACGTACTTTCCTGAGTTCTGTGAATCACTCTAGTGCTTATTGACCTGAAGAGGGATTGTGGGAACCCCCAATCTACAGCCCGTCCGTCAGAATTACAAGTGGCTCAGAACTTGTAATTGGCATCTGAAGTGGGGGCAATCTGGTAGCACTGATTTATCTAAGTTATAGAATCAAGTGATAACTCCAGGTAAATCTTATCAGAATCCAGTTGAATTGGTTGACACCTGGTTGGTGTCACAGAGCAGGAGAAGTGCCATTGGAAAAGACATATGTATTTGATATCAAGAAGAAAAAGAAAACCTCTTATTTCATATCAGATGTGGTGTGAATAAAAAACAGGTGAGGTAAGTAAAGTGTTTCGATTTTTAGTGCTCTGTCCTTTTTCACCAAAGATGATAAAAAAAAAAATACAAGTTCTAGAAAACTCACTGTATCCCTTTCACTTGCTTCCATAAAATAAACTTTTATTGAAAGCAAAGTCATCACAACCATCCCATATGTTTCTGCTATGTTGATTCTACCACCAAGAGAGTTGGCATAGTTTTTATTAACCTAACTATTTGGTAAAAATATATATTTGTGGAATCATACATTCTGATGTTTTGTAATAAACAGAAAAATAAAATAAACAGGTTATAAATAGTATAACCTCCCCCCCTTTTTTTTATTGAGTTGAACATTTGTTTGTTTGTTTCTTAACCATGGTTCCTTTTATTCTTTTTATTTATATTTGTTCTTTGTGTTATCACTGTTCAGGTTCTTATTATTTATAATAATTAAGATATCCAATTTTTAAAGGGTGGCTGTCAAGAATAAATTTAAAAATGTTAAAGAAAGTAATCAAATTGAAAGGGAATGCTATTTAAAATGTGTCTAGAGTTGCATTGATGAGGGGTGAAGTACTTTACACAACTGTAGAATGTCATTGAAAACCTAGAGATTATCTATGTTACCTCATCTCTTCACTCTCCTTTCCAGTCCTTTTCACAAAGCTCTATATTGTGCTCTGTTGGCTTGACTTCTAAAACTCAGTTCATTCAAGCTCCTACGATGCTCTGCTTTCACCCTGGCCCGCAATGATCTTGGCCTCTGTAATACAAGAGTGAAATTAGACAATACTCCATTTTTATTTATAGCACTTCTCCAAAAAGGCCTGGTAATTAATAACCTCATAAATTATTCAGTAATGATTTTTAAAAGGCTACTAGGTTAAAAGCACTGTCCTTAATCTAAAGATTAAGGCAAGGACTAATACAGTGTCATATTTCTATTGAGATTTTTAAAAAGAATTTTAGAAAATAAGGTGTGCTCTTATAAACTAAAACTGCAATTCATTTTATATTTGAACAAAAGTAAAAAAAAGAAAAATACATATATTGTAAACTCTAGCCTGATGCTCTAATGGCTACTTGAATGAGTCAAGTAGAGGTGGCTGAAGAAAACAAGATGGAAAGGAGGACCACAAAGTGTTTCAGTGGTACATAACTTTATTGAGATCCTAGATTCTGGTAGGATGTAAAGGATATACATATTGAAAACTATATGAAAAAAGTATCCATGAACCCATACATAAATGATTGAATACATAAATGAATGGGAGATAAGAGGCAAATCTCCTATGTAGATGAATTTCAAATTACTTATATAGATTCTCTACTCTCAAGGAGTTGAACCATAACACTCCTAAAGCATGACTACATGTGGTAACACCCCTCCAAACAGTAAAAAATAGAAAGAAGGCAAGGAGTAAGGTCTACAGTGAAGAAACTGGACTAACACTCTCAGCCTGGTGATCAAGGGCAACATCATTAGTGAAAAGTCATGTTGATAGTATATACTACGTAGTATATATACTTGATACCTTGTAGCGAAAGTGTCACGTTATCTTTGTTGTCTGACTAAGAACACACGACACCAGTTTAATCATGAGAAAAATATCAGACAAATCCCAATGAGAGACATCCTTCAATATACCTGAACTACACTCCTCAAATCTATCAGACACCATAAATGAGGAAAGTGAAAAACTATTATGCCCATGCCAGCTTTAGTTAATAGTCATGTACCAATGTTTGTTCAATTGTTGCAAATATCTCATATTACGTGATATATTAGATGATAACAATAAGGTAAACTACTGTGAGATATTTTGGAACTTTGTACTATCATCACAATTTTTCTGTAAATCTAAAATTATTATAAAGTAAAGAACTTTTAAAGAAACATCCTGTAGATTCCTACAATGAAAATAAAAGTTTTCACGGCAGTTTGGGTAACATAAATGATATGGCAACTTTATTCTCTATGTTTAAGCTACTGCAGCTTCTTCTCTCTAAAAGTTTGCATGTTTCCTATTTTTTCTTTAGATCTGAGCCATACTAGAATTTATTCATGGTCTCTATAATGGTAAATTGGATGCTAGCTGTATAAAATGCATTGATTGGTTTTATCTATTCTGTTAGCTATATAACAAATTATCCTAAAATTTAGCAGCTTAAATCAAAGAACATTTATTATCTTGCAGTTTCTTTGGGTAAGCAATTCAGTAACAGTGCAACTGGATAGTTCTGGCTTAGAGTCTGACATGAGGCTGTCATCATGTATTAAACCAGGGCTGCATTTTATCTTAAAACTTGACTGGGGAAGTTAATTCCAAGCTCAATCACACAGCTGTTGAGAGCACTCAGAAAGATCCATTTCTATGCCCACTCATGTGGAACCCTTCACCGTGCACAATAAGGCTTTCCAAAAGTGAGTCACCAAAGAGAGAGTGAGAGTGAGAGAGAAAGCTCAAGATAGAACTATAATATTATCTATCTATAATAATAAAAGGGTAATATGCTAATTAGACCAGACATCTTCCAGACATCCTTCCTGATTAAGCTGGGGCCAGAGGGAAGCCAGCCCAGGTCCCGGGTTACGGAGGGAAGCCGGTGCCGGCAGCCAGGGGAAGAAAGGCCTACTCTTGCATGAATTTCCGTGCATCAGGTATAACATAAACTTGGAAGTGGCAACCCATCATTTCTGAAGCATTCTCCTTTTTAAAAGCAAGTCAGTAAGCCCAGCCCCCACTCGAGAGGAGGGCATAACACAAGGGTAGAATCCTAGGAGGTACGGTCATTAGAAACCATCTTAGAAGCCGCCTACTACAATTGACAGCTAGCATCTTTCTCTTCCTTCAGAAAATGTTATAAAAGCAATAAGGGGGTCACAAATAGAATAACACCAAACAGCCCAGTTGGTGTGGCTCAGTGGTTGAGCATGGACCTATGGACCAGGGGGTCATGACTGGATTCCCGGTCAGGGCATATGCCTGGGTTGTGAGCTCCGACCCAGTGTGGGGCTTGCAGGAGGCAGCCGATCAATGATTCTCTCTCATCATTGATGTTTACATCTCTCTCTCCCTCTCCCTTCCCCTATGAAATCAATTAAATATATATATGCAACTGAACAAGGCATGGCAACTTCCATTTTTCACCAAACTGAGAAACAAATAAGCCATATGCAGGAGTGGGCAAAAGTAGGTTTGAATTCAACCACCTCAGGCAGCAGTGGAGCCAACCCCAGCAGGTCACTGAAATTCAGGATTTTTTTTACTGATTTTTGAAGATTAGAAGGATATGTAAATAATGAAGGCCAGCAAGTTGAGCAGTTACAAGATTATACTACAGTGCACTGCGCCATTGTGACAGTCTTGAGTCAATAAAGCTACTGCAGTAACCATAACCTACATGTCTTTTTCCATATGAACATGTCTTTTGCCCACTCCTGTTTTAAAAGTAACCATAGGGCTGCCGGAATCAGCAGTGATCTTCCAAAATACAGGAAGTAGAGAGGAAAAGTGAGGAAAATGGTAGGGAATATAGAGATTGCATTAATAATGAGGATGACCCAAGTCAGAAGAAAGTTGGTGTAGTTTCACTTATTGTGAGAAATTTATGTTTTCATTGTATGAGTGATCATTATTAATTTTTCATAGTGGAAAAATCATCTAAATGTGATAACTAGCATTTTTATAAACCACTGGTGATGTTCAAATTGACACAACCTCTACATAGTGTAATACTTGAACATCTATTAAAATTATAAATATATGTATTCTATGACTCAGTAATTCCACCTCTGGAAATTTACCTTTTAGATATCCAAAACAAATCTCATGTTATTTCTTGCAGTATTATGTGTAAAGTAAACATTTGAAAACCATATCAATGTCAATCAATAGATAGCTAGTTAAATAACATAAGATATATACCAAAAATAAAATTCTATAAAGCCATAAAATAATTTTAAAAAATCTAGAAAATTAGGATGCTGTCTGTGTACTGATACGGGACGATTTCTAAGGCATATTTTTAAGTGAAACAGCAAGGTCCACCTCAGTATTTAAAGTACGTTATGTTGGCAAAAAAAGAGAGATGCATTAGTTAACTATTGTGGCTGTAACAAATTAACACAAATATAGCAATTTAACACAACACTTATTTATCATCTTGCAGTGTTCTAGGTCTCACTAGGCTAAAATCAAGGGGTCAGCAGGCTCTGTTCCTCTCTGAGGCTTCAGGAGAGAGTTTGTTTTCTTGCTCATTCAGATCGCAGGCAGACTTTATTTTCTTGCAGTTACAGTACTGTTTCTTTACTGGCTAGCATCTCAGGGCCATTCCAAGACTCTACAATCTGCTGGGTTCCTAGGCTCACGGCCCACTTCTTCCATAATCAAAGCCAGCAATGGCAGATCAGGTCCCTGTGTCACACTTTGAATCCGTTGCCTCCTCTTCCCTGGTTGTGTCCCTGACAGCTCTTCTGTTTCCCTTTTCTGTTTCTAAGGGTCAATGTCATTCTATTGGGCCTACCAGAATATTCCAGGATACTCTCCCTATTTTAAAGTTTGTCGTCTTAATTCTATCTTCAAAGTCCATGTGGCTTGGCTGTGAAAGATAATATACTTCTAGGGTACAGGATTAGAGTGTGGTCATCTTTTTTGCGGGGAGGGGGGAGGGTGTCAAAGGAAATATCTGTTCAGGTTTATTTGTTTCACACATAACAAAACCATTAAAATATACTTAGGAAACTAAGAAAAATGGTAACATGGGAGGAGCAATTGGAAACTGGGCAGTTGTCATAAAATGGAAAATGTGATCGGGAAATTTATACTACCTACGCTTTGCACATACACTTAGAACATGTGACTTCATTTAAAATATAAATAAAAACATTTTAATGGCATGGTGAAAACCATGTAAGCACACACTCATTTAAGAGTCATAACCCTCTCTTCCTAAGTCTGTAGAATTGAATTCTCATTCTAGGCCCATGATGCTGAGCATTCTGACTCATAATTTGCTTGAGAGACACTGGCCAGTGTCTCACTGTGATCTGCATTATTCCTTTCTGTGATGTCACAAAGGGACAGCCTTTTCTTTTTACAAAGTATACCTTATTTTCCCTTTAAATTGGTATTTTATTTTATTCAAACTGGTTTTCTTTTTTTAAAAAAAATAATTCCACAGGTCTATTTTCTTTGCTTATCCAGAAAACACTCTGCCACTGAACTGTTAGTGAATTTAATTTGCTCACCTCTTATATTCAGGTAATATGTGAACAGTCCAGGGATTAATACTCATTTTGCAAGTTGCCTTTATCTGAACCTCTTTAAATTGATTTCTTTTTCAATGTTACACAGTGATTTAGATTCCTCTTGATTGCTATATCCATAACCACCTGGGTTCAAACATTTCAGTTGCTATAAAACTGTTACTAAAACACTCCTTTAAGCCTATTGTATAGGGTGATGATTTAAAATGCATTTTTTTCCCTTCACAAAGGCCAGATTTGCTCCACTTTGATTCTTAATTTTTTTTTTAACTGACCAATTCCATCTTCCTTCAGCTTGATCAATTCCAACAATACCTTATGTAAAAATGTGAAAATGCCCTATGTCTGCCCTCCGGTTCATCAAGTGAGTTTTCTGGATATATTGGAAGCTGGGATGGTCCTAAGAGTCACAAAACTGAGTCATCTACATACATGAATCACTTACAGTGTTACCATTTAGATGAATGGATATTTGCTGTGAATTTGGTAGTTATTTTATTATACTATGGAATTGAGTGAGAATGACACAGTTCTATCTCACTTTTATACTTTCCTTCTCAGAACAGCCTGGCAAATGTTTTGCTGGACATTTTAAGGATCTGAACACCTAGCACAATATATAATAACTAAATAGCAATCAATAGAAACACACAGATCTTCACGTAGAAACTGTCCCTCACGGGGCTTTTAACAAAGTTATCAGCTTTGTTTTTAAGCCACTAAAGACAAAACACAGACACCAGAATGCATAAATTGAAAGACTGCTATACAACACACTTGAAAATGTTATATTTACATGGCAACCAGTTCATTATATTTACATGAACATCTGGAGCAGATTCACTACAATCTTATAAAACAGATGGACATGAAGAAAAAACTAGCAATTAACAAAGCTATATGTTGATTAAATTAGCATGTGGTTAATTTTAATGATTGCTGATCTTTATTAAGGATGGTGAGACTTTCAAAAATCAAATCTCTTTAACTGGCATGTCAATTGACCAAGGAGGCAGTGATAACTACTCTGGTCATTAACATGCTATTTCAATATTGTTACCACAAAACTCTGACTGCAAAAGGCATAATCAGAGAACTAAAACTCAAAAACTAAGATTCAGTTGCCTCTGAAACCCTCTGGTTCTTATATCTACAGAGAGGATCTGAACAACATTATTATCATTTGGGAATAATCACATACAGAGATGTACATTATTTGAACACTGTTTCCATGTTCTGAATCGTTTCTGTAGACTCCTGCTGCCCTTCATCCATCCTTAAATCACACTGTATACTTCTCTGAGCTCTTCAAATAGGCACCCTCCGGTTGCCAAGCAACCAGATTTTCTGCAAGTGCCTATGCCATGTGTACTTAAACTGTAGTTGGCCTTTTCTTCTTTGACTTTTCAAAGTTTAGAAAAATAAATATATGACAGATAGGCAGAACTATGCATGTTTTGAAAGAGGGGACTAGGAAGTCAGAAACCACCAAAAAGAGCAGGACCCCTTTTGAAATACTATGTCCATATAGACCCCTTTTTAAAAAGCCTTTACAGATATGTTAACAAATTAACTAATTCATCAAATAAGTGAAAATAAAACTGTCTCTTTTCACTAAGATAGCAGATGTTGCATATCCAACACCAGGTAAGTGGATGACTGTTCCTTTGGTTCCTCTCGAGCATGATAGAGCTTCAGTGTGGACATAGAGAATGTCATTTCTAGCAGCCAGCTTACAATCTGCAAGCTCTAGCTATGGTCATCTCCTCCAGATGGAGTTTTTCTAGGTTGAATGGCCTTGATTTCCAAATAAAGCTATTAAAAACTTGCTCACTAGCTGCTTTTAACGCTTATTTGTGAAGAGAGGGTGGATTTTAGAGAGCAGATCATGGCTGTGTCTGAGAATGAGTCTTGTGGAAGGCCTTAAAGAAAAGACTGAGGACTTAATTAACATTCAAGAAATAATACATCTCACTGTAAATTAAGTTTATCTTATGTAAAATCAAATGTATATACACATTCTCCCTTTTGTAAATTTTTATATTTCAGGGCAAACACAGGTGATTTTATTTTCATCTCATTATATTTTCCTGATGGAGATCAGGACAAGCTTTCCCAAAAGATGATGCTTGACATATTGATTATTTTATGCTGAAGGCCCTTGAGAAAGCAGCAGAAGCAGGAAACTCAGATCAACTCTCCCCTGTCCTTCTCTCCTGAAACAGGTCATAAAACCCTCATGTGAGAGGTGCCCTCCTTGTACACAGAAGAAAGGAGTATCCTTATCTCTGAAGACAAAGGGACATGAAGAATCCAAATAAATGGGCCTTCCTAAGTTTTCCCTAGCTCGTTACACTTACCTCGTAGATTTACCTTAGACCAGCAGTTCTCAACCTGTGGGTCGCGACCCCTTTGGCAGTAGAATGACCCTTTCACAGATGTCGCCTAAGACCATCCTGCATATCAGATATTTACATTATGATTCATAACAGTAGCAACATTACAGTTATGAAGTAGCAACAAAAATAATTTTATGGTTGAGTCACGACATGAGGAACTGTATTTAAAGGGCCAGAAGGTTGAGAACCACTGCCTTAGACCTATATATTCCCCCACAACTGTCTGCACTTCATCAAAACTAGCAAAAAGACACTCAGGTTTAACTGTTTTAGCCGGGGGGAGAGGGAGAGCGGGGGTCTTCATTTCCTTTTGAACCCCCATGTCATATAAAAGGTGTTAAATAAACATGTATGTTTCTCGCCTGCTACCCTGTTCTCATCCATTTAACTTTCAGGCCCACCCAGGATTCTAAGAGGGTCAAGGAAACTTTTTCTTCCCCTACAAGGTGAGTTATTATTTTCCCTACGTGTGAGAAAGACTGGTTTGAGAGAGTTATCACTGAGATTTGGTGTCTTAAGTAGACTTTGTTTTGGCAGAAAGCTAACTTAAAAGATAACCTGTGAATTTCAAAAGAGAAATGTATTTTTATCAGCCATTGTAAAAATGATTCTTATGACCCATGACCAGCAGTTCATAGGTCAGAATCCTGGGCCCATCACATACTAGCAGAGTGACTTAAACAAAGCCCTCTCTTTGCTATGCCTCCATTTTTTCTCATCAGCAAAGCAGAGAAGATAATAGCACTTACTTTATGGACATTGTAAAGATGAAATGAGATAACAAATGTAAAGTACTTACTGCTTGACATATTGCGAGTAATATATATCAATAATAATTATTCAGCGAGGCTCTACTGATGCTGTCCCTGAATTTGTTCAGCAGGCTCAAATCTTCATTGTTAAGAATTTATGAGTGAAATTCTCTTTGGTCTGTCTTCAGTTGGCAGCCTTAATGACACTGCCTCTCCCAGAATTTAGGACAGTAAATTTGAATCTTTAAGGAAATACAAATAACCTAGAATCGTGGTTGGCACACTGCGGCTTGCGAGCCACATTCGGCTCTTTGGCCCCTTGAGTGTGGCTCTTCCTAAGCCTTAGGAGTACCCTAATTAAGTTAATAACAATGTACCTACCTATATAGTTTAAGCATAAAAAATTAGGCTCTCAAAAGAAATTTCAATCCTTGTACTGTTGATATTTGGCTCTGTTAACTAATGAGTTTCCCGACCACTGAGTCCTAGAATATTATAACTTACCAAAACTTGCTCAACAAGAAATTAAAGAAATCTATAACCATTAAGGAACTTGATGTAGTCAGAAAAATAAATATTTGTCTGTTTAGGAGGGCTAAAACAGTCTGGTACTGGCACCCGGTTTGTAACCCATGTTTTTGTTAAAGTGCAATATTTACTTTTTTGGGGGAGATGGGGCAGGACAGGGGATATTATTTATTTGAGAATTGATGTGTTGATTCATATTTCATCTAGTCATTTAGGAATGCTGAAAATATGAATTAGGAATCAGTCAAGGTACAAAGTAATTGGAAAAAGTCCCAAATTAAATGAGTTCACTCAGGATGATGAGAAGAAAGGGAAAAAGAAGGAGATGCAAACTAATGACTAAATCTACCTCTTAGTTTGTTTTATGCCAGGGCTGACCAGGAGCCCTTGAACGACGGATGAACAGATTACTCAGACACAGCTTGACTGTGAAATAGATTACTCAGACACAGTTTGACTGTGAAAGAGAGGCCTAAGGGGCTCCTACTCTAGCGGTCAGAGCAGCCTCGATTGCCTGCCTCGTTAGCCTTTTATTGAAATTTTTATCTTTAGATATAATCAATAGGATGAGTAATCTTGGGAGGACACATGTGTTCTCATTGTCCTCTAGGCAAGGGCATCCAAGGATTAAGCATAAGGATTCCCATAAACACCCAGGAGTCTGCACAGACGTGATTGGCAAGGTCAAGGAATAATTAGGGGCACCGCCTTTGACACTTCCCTAAGCCTCCCCCAAGTCGGAATTCCGATCGATAAACAGGGCAGGTGTCCTTCCACACACTTCCCTTTTCTCAGAATGTCCTCCTTACAAATTTTCCAACCAAGTCTCTCCTGTGCTCCCCAACAGTTTTATACTCTTTTCTACATTTGATTAAAACCCATTTGGCAACAAAATGTATAATTAGAACTCAACATTTCTGTTTATTGTAACTGTTGTTGTTTTTAAAGTTTGGAATTTTTAACTTTTCTTTCAAGTTACCTTGTTTGCCTTGGCAATTAAATCTAAACACATATTCTTCACACTCCAGAATCATCTCTTGTTCAATATTAGTGAATTTTCTGTTCTCTGTCACTTACCTAATTAGAACCTAATAATAAAACATTAAAACTTGGCCACACAATTAATGTATTACTTAAAGGGAAATTTAAAATCTAAAATGCTTATATTAGAAAAAAAGAAAAGCTGAAAATAATGAGGTAAGATTTTCATTTAAGAAATTAGAAAACAAAGACAAAATAATTCCAGAAAGAAAATAATGAAATTGGAATTAATTTATTTGGAAGTAAGAATCAACAAAGTTAAAATTCTTAAAGTTCTAAAATAGCCAAAGCTTTGCAAAGATTTTGGGGGTGAAGGGAAGAGAGAAATAAATATCTATAGACTGAGAAAGATATACAGTAATAAAAGAATAATACTGACTTTAGCCACACTACAAGGTTTATTTTCAAGTTTGAACACTGATGAAAATGACAACTCATAGCTATATCAGGTAGCCTTCATTTTATTATCTAATTAATAAATATAGTATGTGAAAGAGAGAGATAAGTATTAAAATAGATACATCTCACCTATACTAATTCCTCCAGGATATGACCAATGTGCCTGAATGAGTAAGAAACCTACCAGGTGTGAGAAGCACAATTCAGATATCAGCTGCCTCTTAGATCATTAGGTTGGAGAGATAGCCAAGCCAGTGCTTAAGGATTTACCTATTACTACATAAAGTACTGATTGCTGTGCCATACCTATATACACCTGTGTTATACTTCTACTGTATTTTAAGTTTATACTGAGTATGGTCATGTCTTATAAAAATATAAACAAATTTAGGGCAATAAACTTGAATCTTTAATGAAATAGAAATAACCTAACACATTATAACTTGCCAAAAGTGATAAACAAGAAATTAACCGTTATGAAACTTGATGTAGCCATTAAATTTACTGTACTAAAGTAGTTGTACATGCAACTCAAGGAATCAAAAATTCTGATATATACAAATATTGCCAAAGAATAGAAAAAAAAAAGAAAAACAACCTTTATTTTATAAAATCAATACTATCTAGTTACCATATTCAAAATAAGTATAAAAGGCAAAAACTATAAATCAATTTTACCTATGATTATAGATGCCAAAACTAAATAAAATCTCTTATATAAAAGGCCTGTGGCTGTCACGCCATAACACCATCACGACCAAATGAACTGTGGCTCTCATGGCAGGCGGGATGGGGCGTGAGCTACTAGCGGCAGAGGGCAGGGCAGCAAGCTATGAGTGGTGATGGGTGGGGAGGCCAGCTGAGGCAAGTGGAAGTGAGCTACTCGCGCATGATTTCGTGCACGCTGGGCCTCTAGTATTATAATAAACAACAGGATACAAAATATAAGCATATAAATATGTCATTTACAATAGTTACAGTAAATCCATGAGAGACAAATATAAAGTAAAAAACACTATAAAGAAAAGTTTTAATTAGATGAAAAATTTAAAAGATCTATAGATGTATAATAACTACTAGAGGCCTGGTGCATGAAAATTCATGCATTGGGGGAGTCCCTCAGCCCGCCTGCCCCCTCACAGTCCAGGAGCCCTCAGAGGATGTCCTACTGACACAGGAAGCAGGCCTAAGCCACAGTCTGGCCTCCCTCTGCAGGAGGCAATTGGGCTGATGATGGGAAGGCACCACCCCCATCATCCTGTTGCTGCTGCCACTGCAGGCCAGCAGGCCCTCACTTCTTAGCACTGGCCCTGCACTCCCCCGCCCACTGGTGGGTGGGGGTCGATCTGGGGCCAGGCCGGCTTGGGGAGGGGCTGTGGGAAGTTGACGCACAGCAGGTTGCATCCCATCCAGCCTCTGCAGAGGCGTGGTGCTGAGAGTGGAGGCGGCACCTCGACCTCTGCTCCTTTTCCGGAGGAGACAGCCCCTCTTCCTCCCCTCCCACTCCCGAGGAAGCAGCCGCAATGCCTCTGCTCCCGTGGCAGCGCCTCTCCTGTGCTGCCTCTGGCCCTAGGCCCTCACAGCCGCTGTGGCTTTGTCCAGATGGACATCTGGAAGATATCCGCTCTAACTAGCATATTACCCTTTTATAAGTATAGATAGCATACTTATTGATGAAAACACTCAATATTGTCAAGATCTCAATTATTCCAAAATTATTATACCAATCAAAGTAAATATATTACCATTCAACATTCTAACAGAAGGTTTGGGGAACTTGGTATGTTGGTTTTAATGTTTATATTGAAGAGCAAAAAATCAAGACTAGCCAAGGCACTACTAAAGGGCAGTGTGAAGAATATTTCTGTATAAAATGTGGGCATTTATTATAAAGCTATTATCCTATCTAATAAAAGAGAAACATGGTAATTAGCATACGACCGCTACCCTTCCCATTGACTAATCAGCGAGATATGCAAATTAACTGCCAGCCAAGATGGCAGCCGGCAGCCAGGCAGCTGGAAGCTAACATGAGGCTTGCTTGCTTCAGTGACGGAGGAAACCAACGTTCCCCACCAGCCACTGCCAGCCTCTGAGATTGCAGTTTGAAACATTGTAACAAATATAGAAGCTAAACAAAACCCCAGAAACCTGCTTTCAGCCAGCCGGGATCTCAGAGCTGGAGCCAGAGCTAAAGCTGGCCCAGAATAAAAAAGAAAAAAAAGAAAAAAAGGAGCGGTTGGGAGCTTCAGTCACCCATTAGCCTGAAAACAGTCCTCAGCCCCTCACCCAGACTGGCCAGGCACCCCAGTGGGGACCCCCAACCTGAAGGGGGTGTGACCAGCTGCAAAAAGCCATCATCCCCTCATCCAGGCTGGCCAGGAACCCCAGTGGGGACCTCCACCCTGATCCAGGACACCCTTCAGGGCAAACCAGCCAGCCCCCACCCATGCACCAGGCCTCTGTCCTATATAGTAAAAGGGTAATATGCCTCCCAGCACCGGGATCAGCGGAGCCGCAAGGCCTCCCGGCACTGGGATCAGCATGACAGGGGGCAGCGCCCAAACCCCCTGATTGCCCCGTAGCTCTGTGTGTGACAGGGGGCAGGGCCACAACAACCCTATCTGCCCTGCTCTGTTCATGAAAGGGGAAGGCGCCCCAACCCCCTGATCAGCCCTGCTCTGTGCCTGATTGGGGGGAGCTCCCCAACACCCTGATCGCCCTGCGGCTCTGTGTGTGACAGGGTGCGGCGCCCCAACCGCCCCCACCCCCGGGCCATGCTCTGTGTGTGACAGGGTAGAGCCATAACCTCCCGATCAGTCCTGCCCTGAGTGTGAGAGTGGCGGCACCCTAACCCCCTTATCCGCCCTGCTCTGTGTGTGACAGGGGGGAGATGCCCAACCCCCTGATGGGCCCTGCTCTGTGCGTGACAGGGGGTGGCGCCGCAACCTCCCCATCGACCCTGCCTTGAGTGTGACAGGGGGCGGTGCCCCAACCCCCCAATCGGCCCTACCCTGAGTGTGACTGAGGGTGGCATCGCAACCTCCAATCTGCCCTGCTCTGTGCATGACAGGGGGCGGTGCCCCAACTCCCCAATCAGCCCTGCTCTGAGCCCGACCAGGGGCTGCACCAAGGGATTGGGCCTGCCCTCTGCCACCCGGGAGCAGGCCTAAGCCAGCAGGTCGTTATCTCCCAAGGGGTCCCAGACTGTGAGAGGGCACAGGCCGGGCTGAGGGACGCCCTCCCCCCCCCCCTCACCCCCAAGTGCACAAATTTTTGTGCACCAGGCCTCTAGTAAATTTATAATATCAAAAGGGCTAATTCAGAAACAGTTCCACCCATCTATGGAAACTTGATACATGCAGTAGAAAAGAGCAAGAGATACTGAAAGATAGCTTGTGACCAGAATTCATGTGAATAGTAAAAAAATGAATGAATTAACAAGCAAACAAAGAAATATATGATAGTTAACAAACAAGTGAAGGTGATCAAAATAAGCAAAGTTACGTGATGAATTATCTTTTCTGGCCATCTGAGTATCAGTTCAATAAACCAGGTAAACTATATGTCCACTTGACTTTTTACAGTATAAACATAATCTGAAGACATTTTAAAGAAGGGAGAATGCTGTGAGTAATTGACCTTTTCTCTGGAAAGGAAATGGTGATATTTTCAAGCAGTACAGGAACATCAAGCAGGTCACACAGAAGGAAGGTCACATTTTTATTGAAAAAGGGGCCAGGGGGAGCACCATGGAGAAATGGAGAAATTCATTTTCTTGTCTATATAATTGGATGTCTTGTATAGAAAACAAAAGGCATGAAGCTTTTAAGGGGATCATTATGCTTGTTTCCTGAGCTTCAGTACTCTTTCAGATTATATTGGCATAGCATATGTTGAGCTGTGAGCCTCCCCACCTAATGCAAGGTCACCTCGACTTCTAGGGGCAATCCCCTTCATTCACATTCAGCCACACTGTCACTTTCAAGTATTATGAGACTCATCATCTGTTTTAAAAGGCAAAGCTGTATCCTGCAGCAGTTCATAAAAACAAAGAATGATTTTTTTCCTGAATCTCTTAAAAACAGTCTTGTCAAGGCGTGAACATGCAAAACTGACCTTATCGGAGATGCAATACAGCTCCAATTAAAATGGAACTGGGGAGAAGATCTCGGGGGGACAGTTTCAAACTCAAAATATAAGCCTCATGAGTAAGAAATATTGTCATATGCTACAGCATTTTTATCTTCATTCAGTACAGGGATCAACAAAACATTGTTAGAAATCATTTCAGTTAGCATGGATGCTAGTGTTGAGATTAGATTAATTAAATGGCAAAATCCCAAGCATGAATCAAAAATATCTAATAACATGAAAGAAGTCAAAATATGAGATGAGCAGTCCTGCCAAAAATCTTTTCAAAGCTCCCAATGGCCTAGTATGATTGGAAAATCTACAATTTTGAAGAAAATAAAACAGACCAAATGCCAGGTAAGTATGAGGCTGTATAAATCTGGCCTTTGCCAGAAATGAGGTATTGGAACCAAGAAGAGCTTATCATGGCCAAAGGAAGATGCACAGTAAGTGTATGTAAATGAGTTAGGCAGTTTCACTTTGACATCATTCAACCTAACAAAAAATAACATTGTGTCTTATTGGCAAGTGCTTTGTGTATTCTTAAGTGAATGCTATATAAATGTCAGTAACTGCCTATATAATAGGAGCAATGCCTAAGGATATAAAGAGAGAAGGATTTAAATTATATCTGCATCTAGGAAAGAATTCATGTTCTTTTGCAGTGAAGAATTTATTTTGAAAATATACTGTGAAGTTTCAAGGTATATTCTAATAGCATACTAACAAAAAAAGAATGAACCCTGCTGAAACAGGATGGAAGGAAGGAGGGAAAGAGGGAAGAACAATTGGAAGGAAGGGAGGAAGGGAAGGAGGGAGGAAGGAAAGGAGGGAGGGAGGGAGGGAGGGAGGGAGGGAAGGGGTTGATTATTCTGTAACTATTCTAGCTATAGACTTGAATATGTGTCATGTCCCATGAAGAGATACACAACCCAAAGGGAGTTTTCTATTTTATAAAAGTCAATATGGGTCCAAGAGGCTGTTCAATTTATTTTAAAATCCCACTCTCTTTTAGAGGATCTTACAGGACAGTCCTACTGTCAACGTTTCCTTCTGAGAGATTTCCTGGGGTTTCTGTGTTCTTTGAAAATAAGTGAGCCACAGAGTCAGTTTTCCAGAGCAAGAAGGAATCTTCAAAATCTCATGTCTTTTGCCCAGTGTCACAGGTAGAACAATGGCTATTCATCTCTGGGCCGATATGTTAATATTTTTAATTTTTTAAATTTATAGAATGATTTTAAAAGACTAGAGATCACAAGAGTAGCAAAATGTACCTCATATATGATACAGCTACCTCTCTAGAAATCAGTTTTCTCTTTATATCTATTATTGATTCTAACCTTGGGAAAGCTGCCCTATTATCCTTCAAGCCTTGCTAAAAATGAGGTACTTGGGGTCAAGAAAAAAAAAAATATCTACTAGTAATGCTCAGACTCTGGGAATAAATGATCTCCAGGATGCAATTAGCACAATCCTTCACCTGGGAGATGGCAAGGACTAAGAAAAAGAAAAAAAGTACCTAGGTTCAAATGATGACTTTTAGAATAATTTTCTGTTCCGGCCACATTTTCCTCTAATGACCAAGCTAATCTAGTCTTGATTAGCATGACCATGAAAATAATTATCATTTATATGCAATTTTAAATCTTAAAAGCCTTTGTTAAAATGTTCTTTCCTGCTTCAGGACATGCAATATTGACTAGAGTAATGAATTCATTATGGTGTTCCTGACTTCTTTTTTCATGAACTCTCTAAATGTATATCTTATAACATATCCAAGTACCAATATTAGGACATAGACTGTGTATTGAATTTTTAATGTGTCTTCCTGGTAATTAATATCTCAAAATTTTAATTTATATATAATTTTGCTATGATATGTGGAAGTTTATTTCTATATACAGTATTATAAACTATTTATATAGAAAATTACATTCTTCCTGGTCTTCATTATTTCTTCACTTATGTCACTCTTTGTGTCAAAAATGTAAAAATCACTGAGACTTAAATACTCACTGGCTATTTTGTCTTAAAGAGAGAAAAACAAAACAAAACTGTGATTGTGCTCACCAAATAATAACATTGAATAGGCTCACTTCTATTTTCTAAACAAATGGCTTTTAATGTCTTAGAATTATACTAGCAATAGATGCATTTACATATTAAAGCTATGAGCAGATATTAACTTTAGAAAATATATGCAATGAGAAAAGTACTGACTAAAAGAGATATTTGATATTGTTTTTAAAGTGTTACATTCCAAAGGTCTTCTTTGTGAAAGCTTAAAACTAAAACTACATAGATTCTGGAGCTAGGGGTTGAGTCAAACACATCTTCCAGTCTTCATGAACAAGATGTACCTTTCACATCTGCAAACATAACATTCAGGTACTATCTACATATATAAAAGGCTAATATGCAAAGTGTCCCCTCGGGAGTTTGACTGGGAGACCGCGAGTTTGATCGCTCACTATGAAGTGCACTGACCACCAGGGGGTGGCACGGAACTAAGGAAGGCCCAGGCTGGCAGCTGGCAACCAGAGAAGGGAGGCCCCGGCTGGCAGGCGGAAGGAAGGCCCCAATCAGCCCTGATCACCAACCAGGCCTAGAGACCTTAACTGTGCTTGAATTTCATGCACCAGGCTCTAGTCTTATTAATAAAGGAATAGTAATAAAAATTCTAGGATGTATGATTTGATACAGTATTTTGATCATATATGGCTTAAAATATGGTTGTAAAATAAAGATAAAAGGAGAGCAATGATAATAGAAAGGGGTATTTCCAACTGGAGTTCAAGGGTGTATATTTTTAAGGTAAGTGAACATTTCTCTCCTATAAGCTTTTGAATGCTGTTTGTCCAAAACACTATGAAAAAAAAAAAAAGGGCTGTGATTTAGTGTATCTTCTCTTACCTGCACTGTGGAAGCACCCACATGGAAAATAGAACTCTACTTCCCAACCAAGCAGAAGTATTTTAAAACACATAAAATGATGGCTGGCTGTAAGAGTAGAAATGTAAAAAAAAAAAAAAAAAGAAAGAAAGAAAGAAAGTACAGTGGGGCCGTGACTTATGAGTTTAATTCGTGCAGTGAAGGAGCTCGTAACTCAAATTACTCATATGTCAAATCATAAAGTGAACGAGTGAGACACATGATGCTGGGCTGATGTTGTCGCATTCACTGTGACGTTCGCTGCGCCAACTAGCGGGTATCTGAAGCTGGCTCGTAACCTGAATTTTAGCTCACAACTCAAAGCAAAAAATCGGCCAAGAGATGGCTCGTACCTCGAAAAACTCGTTAGTCGGGACACTCATAAGTCAAGGCCCCACTGTATTGAGGTTTATAATCTGACTCCCAAAATAAAAATTAAAAATAACTTTGAAAACCATGCCTGGCCACTGTGGTTTAGTGGTTGAGCATGGACCTATAGAACAGGAGGTCGAGGTTTGATTCCTCGTCAGGGCACATGCTGGGGTTGCTGGCTCAATCCCTAGTAAGGTGGTGCAGGAGGCAGCCAATTGATGATATTCTCTCATCATTGATGTTTCTATCTCTCTCTCCCTCTCACTTCCTCTCTCCAATCAATTAAAAAAAATCTATATTATAAAAAGCCAGTGGCCGAAATGACCAAATAACCAGTCACCAGGAGGTGCATTGATGGGTCCCGTGGCGGCGGCGGGTGGGACTCTTGGTCCCACAGCAGCAGGCGAGACTCTGGGTCTCGCGCAATTTCGCACGCTGGGTCTCTAGTATTTAAAAGAACAGTTTTGAAAACCAATATTTATTGAAAAAGAAAGGATTGTATACATTACTTTGTATCTTAATTCATTTTGACTACTGTAGCAAAATACCATACACTGTGGCTTATAAACAACAGAAATTTACTTCTCACACTTCTGGAGACTAGGAAGTTCAAGATCAAGGTGCCAGCAGAGTCATGTCTGCTGAGAGCCTATTTTATGGTTTATAGACCCCCAGCTTTTCACTGCATCCTCACGTGGTGGAAGAGGTGAGGGAGCTCTCTAGGATCTGTTTTATAAGGGCACAAATCCCATTTATAAAGGTTCTGCCCTCAAGACCTAATCACCTCCCAAGGCTCCATTTCTAAATACCATCACATATGTATTTTGGGGGCAAATATTCAAGTCTATAGCACTTTGCCACCCTCTTAAGTATGTCAAGGTGCATACCTAATTGATGATAGAGTTTTACCAAAGGGTGATTCATCATCCAGAAGGAACTGAAGGAGTGGAGATAGATAAGGAATATAAAGAAGAGGTCCCAACTTTTGCATTGGAGAGGTTTTGGGGGGAAAATAGTGAGGAAGAGCTTTGGCTGGGTTTCCCACGGAGAACTCTAGGCGGACAGTGCCTCCACCCAAGCCTGGAAGAAGGTATATCTAAGCAAACAGAGCACTGTCTCACAGGCAGACCAGGAGTCTGACCTCAGTTCTCCTGGCTCTTGTGTGGAATAAGCAGAGCATGGACTTTCATGCATATCCCCAAAGTTAGGCAAAGTTAGGTTGGGGAGTTCACAGAAGTTGTGACCAGAGGCAGAGGCAAAAGGTCATGGCAGACAGTGTGAATCCCTGCCTATATGAGTGACAACCAATGTGAGAAAAACCCAAACACCAACACCAGTGAAAGCTGCAGGAAGTCACTGGGTTTTGTTGTTGTTGTTGTTGTAGTTGTAGTTGTTGTAGTTGTTTATCTCTATTAGGAGATTCTAACCTGCAGCCAAAATCGAGAACCACTGCCTTTGGTAAAACTTGCTAATGGTCATCAAAATCACTGACTTCAAGAAATCTCTGTATAATGTATTTTCATATATAATATATTTAATTTTCATGCTAACTGCCAGAGTACTAGTAGAAAGTATGAACTTGTTTTCTGGATGGTAACCTAGAATCGTAAGTAAATGCCTTGCCAGATCAGCTGAGCAGTGGAGATGGGACTGAAACTGAGTCCTGATTCAAAACTGAGCTTTTTCTCATTGATGTGGCCTAGCATGCATATTGTTCTCTGTGCTATCTTTCTATCCCTGTATAGGTTACATAATTTATGAAACACTTCTTTTGGGTATTCTCTCTGAAAAAAATGCATTACACAATGCTTTCTATCCATTCTGGCAATGCTTCTGCCTGCAGGATTACAAGTGGATGTGTAGTTGAGGACAGGTTGTGGGTTCCTAAGACCTCCATTGCCCTGAAATACTATCATAACACTGCACTCCCTACTTTAATATCACTCTTTATGAATATTCTAAGTCAAAATTTTTCTATAAATTAAAAGGAGATCTTACTCTGACATATTAGTTTAAGCAATAAAACACTTTACCACCATTTTTACCCAAAAGATATTGAGATCTAGAAGGTCTGATACATAATTAAATTAAGCCAAGATTTATAGAGATACTGCTGTATGCAAGGTGCCACTCCTGACATCAGGAAGTGTAATTTCTTATTAGAAGAGCCAATACAGCAATGATCATAAATCACTATGTGTCAGATACTATGTCAGACACTTTACATGCAAAGTTCAATTAACCCTCAGAGCTGAATTAGGAGGTAGGGGTAATTATTTCTAATTTACAAATAAGGAAACTGAGGAAAGAGAAGTTAAATTACTTGTCTATAATCACATAGCTAATAAGTGATAAATCCTAAATATTATATGATATATGTTGAGATAGTAGCAATAGGTTGACTATGATTATCTCATAGTTAAAGTAAGAGCAGGAAAAGTTTTTTTAAAAAATTACAACTGAACAGGTATCAATTGAAGTTTGAGAGTTTGACAGACAAATCAAATAGCACATACAAAATGTTATATAATACATATTAGACATACAATTTTTCTGTGCATTAATTAGTGATTCATCTTTAAGGTTGATCTGTTAATCATTAAGATGCCAAGCTAAAATTAAATACTTGGCACACAATCATAACTTTTTAAGAAGGTATGTTTTATTTTGGGTGAGTTGGGAAATGTAGAACAATTTTTGGAGTAGACACTACATACCCTTTGATAAACAATGAGAGGCATTGCAAGCCCACAGAAGGGCCAGTGTTCTGGTTAGCAGTATGGACCCCCAGGCCTCATTTTCAGCACAGAAGTAGCACAAAATCCAACCAGGGGGCTACTCTGCCATTCAAATACAATCTTCTTTCAACTCACACTCCCTATCTACGTCATAGGTAACGCTTACCACATGCTATTGCCCGTACTCATTTATCGAACTCTTTTGGCCACTACACTCCACACTTCCACAGGCCCGGGAACTGCATTTCACAGCACCTACTACCAGGTGTACTGGTTAATAATGAGGATTGTTTTCAATAGATGGAGTTACACATATGTTGATATATATGCGATTTGATATGTATGCCATTTTATTGTATTGACAACAAGCTTCAAAACTTCATATGTCAAATTTGCTGAAGGTATTAACATCATAGATATTTTTACACTTAAAAATGTTGAATTTTGTGCCAAAAAAAGAGCATTTGCGGGAAGTTTTAATTCATTACTTTGTTTTGAAGAAAAGTGCTGCTGAAAACTTCAGGAAGCTTATGGTGAACATGCTTCATCTCAAGATACTTGTGCAGGCTGGTTTAAGCACTTTAAAAGTTATGATTTCAATGTGGAAGACAAAGATGTCCAGGTCAACCAAAAAAGTTTAAAGACCAACACTTACAAGCATTATTGGATGAAGATGCGTGTCAAAAACAACTTGCAGATAGATTAAACATTGCTCAGCAAACAATTTACAAGCAATGGGAAAGATTTTAAAAGAAGGAAAATGGGTGCCACATCAACTGAACGAAAGACAAATGGAAAACAGAAAAGTCATCAGTGAAATGTTGCTTCAACAGCACGAAAGAAAGTCATTTTTGCATTGAATTGTGACTGGTGATGAAAAGTGGATTTATTATGAGAATCTCAAATGCACAAAATCATGAGTTGATCCAGGTCAGCCATCAACATTGACTGCAAGGCCAAATCGCTTCGAAAAGAAGACAATGCTCTGTGTTTGGTGGGATCAGGAAGGTGTGGTGTACTATGAGCTTCTAAAACCAGGTGAAACCATTAATACTAATCACTACAGACAACAAATAATCAATTTGAACCACACTTTGATCATAAAACGACCAGAATGGGACAGAGGACACAGCAAAGTAATTTTGCCTCATAATGACGCACCATCACACACTTCAAAACCAGTAAAAGACGTGTTAAAAGATCTTGCCTGGGAAGTATTAACCCACCCACTGTATTTACCAGACCTTGCTCCTTCAGATTACCACTTGTTCCGATCAATGGCACACACACTTTCTGAGCAGCACTTCAAAACATACGAAGAAGTGCAAAATTGGGTCTCTGAATGGTTTGCCTCAAAATAAGAAAAGTTCTATTGGGACGGTATCCACAAAATACCTGAAAGATGGGGGAAATGTGTAGCTAGTGATGGACATTACTTTGAATAAAGCACTTTAGGTGTTTCTCTTGAAATTATCATGTTTTCTTTGATTACAAAATCCGCATTAACCGGTACACATGGTATATACAGTTTCTGATATCTAATAGGCGCCCACAGTTTGATGTGGAACGAAGTGGGAACAATTCCACTTTCTGATAGCAACCATCATCCAAAACTGTAATGACAGCCTATTAACCTTCCTTGAAACACCAAATCACTCCAGAGGCTCTATTCTCATTTCCACAGTGACTTGAACCAGAATGTGGTGGTAGATGCCAAAATCGCCAGATGTACTTCTCTATCCATTTTCCTTCGGCTTTTCAGGCCATATGGTTCTCACCATTCCTATAATGAGACTTCAGGATTAAGATTCAGAAGTCCGTCATTTCCAGAATGCATAGCCCAGACACAGAGCCGAGGCTATTTTTTCCCAAGTTGACTTGGCACTGGATCGTGGTGTAATGAATTTATTATGTACAGCAGCAGGCATGGTGCTTTTTTAAAGCAAAGTGCTGGAAACATAAGCCCATTGATAAAAGGGGGGGAAAAATAAAAACTTTGCCAGTTTCCTCCAAATAACATCAGAGTAAACTATCATCAAATGTAAGTCGTTTTCCCCATAAATAACAGCATGGAGCAAATTTATCGCATTCTCAACTCCTTTGAAAAGACTAAAAATAACCTCAGAAAGCTGATCTAATTATCCTGCATATATACAGCAGCATGTGAACATCAGAGTATGGCATCGGCTAATTGAACAGCTAAGGATGCTAGGGGAACTTTAAACAGAAGATTCTGAGAGTACATGAGCTAATAATGATGACATTAAAAGGATGTACTGATCTTAGCAGTATAGTTTGAAGCCCATATAGCATTGCCAATGACAACAACTGGGTTTTGATGTGTAGATAAAGGTGGAACATAAGGGAACTTTGCCTTCAAGCTTTTTATAATAATGTACCATAAACTCAAGGAAACCTCTTTAATTTCTCTGAAGACACACAGATATCCTTAATTTTCTGACAACACACCTTGCTTACTACAGAAATGTCTTTATTCCTATTTACATTCTAGCAAACCTAATTATACAAGCATTTTCCAATTTATACTGGGAGCACTCCCATTAAATGTGCTTTTAGTTATAGTGCTGCTCTGTATGAAAATACAGGTGGTAAATATGTGTAGTACCATCAAATGTGAATGCTGGATATGAATAAAATAAAATAGCATTGAAACTAGACACTGATTTCTTTCAAAAGTTGCTATCATATTCAGATGGTAAAAGCACATACCAACACTGACAAAGTTTAAACACTGGCCAATGCTGTCCAGAAAATTAAACATAGAGACTAAAGCCCAGGCTTTAACACAGACCACTGAGTGTAAAGGCACAGTCTCTATCTTGGTATGAAATCCAAACCTCTTACATGTCATTGGATTTCCCACTGGTAGACTTTTCCTTTTCAGCTAGCCAAAGACATTTAGCTATTTTTTTAATGGAAAGTACTGTTACTTTGTGGTAGGGAAAGCAAGCTAAGCCATAAATGGCAAAAATACTTCACTACACTTGACCTGTACTTATCCCTTTGTCTGACTTTCCTAAAAATGTTAGAATTTTAAAAATACATTATCTACCTGATGGGGAACATAAGAATACATTTGTGGGGGAGGAGAGGGAGGCTAGAAATCAGAATCTATGCCAGTAACCTGCCTTCTAATGCACATTCTTGCTGGCCGATAATTAACTCACTGTCCTTTCCTTAATTATCTGGTCTTACAAGACCTACTTACCTAAATACTCCCATTTTACTGAGGCCATAAACCATGAACCATACACAACCCCCAGAGGGGGTTATCAGCCCTGGCTCCAGGCCAGACCTTTAGGTGTGGTCTCACGTCCCCCATCCCAACACATGGGGCTTTTTGCAAAGCCCGTGAAAGGTCCGGAAGTCCGATCCATATTTGGGGGACAAAGAAACCAAAGGGTATAACGGGAAAGCTTCCTACATATTCAAGGCTCAGGATTTGGAAACAGGCTCCCCTGAGTCACTGTACTATTACATGCGAAACATCTGAAAATAAATGGGTTTATCCTGAATTTCCAAGTACTCCTGTGTATTTTTCGGTTGCCTGGTAAATTCTGTAATATACCAATGCCTCAAATATGGAAAGAGCTGGTATATAGTTCTATTAGTGAAGAGTTACATTGAAAGTTCATGAAGAAGATATGATTGATGTGGGAAAGAAGGCCAGTCTGGGAGTATAATAAGCATACATGGAATGGAGAAAATCTGAAAGAAACAAGATTGAGTAAAAACATCTCATATAAAAACCATACTAATAAGTAAGACTGTCTAGTAATAGCAGGCAAGGATCTGAAAAAATGAAACTGAACTGGCTAAAATCAGAGATGACTTTTTAGATGAAAAAGATTTCAAATTGTAAGACTGTCTCAAATGCAAATATACCAATATATTGAAAAAATAAGGTATATTGAAACTTTGACCAGTATGAAAAAAAAAAAAAAGGTCATGATCAATTAATTATATAAGGAAATATAGTTGCTAGTTATTAGGCTACCTTAGTTTATTTCAAATTTTGTGATTGAGTGATGTTTTCTAATTATATCATAGAAAGTAATATTAAAAGGACAAATATATATGGATACATAAAGATTCTTATGTCATTATTCAGTTTAGAGAAAAATTAAAACTAAATGTCTAATAAACGTTTTAAAGATTTTTTGATAATGTGAAAATGTACAAATAATAATGTTAAGAAAAAATGTATGATTTTTTAAAAAATCCTATAGAGGAAAGATTAAGATGTACCTAACATGCCCAGCTGGTGTAGCTCAGTGGTTGACCATTAACTCATGAACCAGGAGGTCACGATTCGATTTCCAGTCTGGGCACATGCCTGGGTTGCAGGCTCGGTCCCCAGTAGGGGGGTGCAGGAAGCAGCTGATCAATCATTCTCTCTTGTCATTGATGTTTCTATCTCTCTCTCCCTCTCCCTTCTTCTCTGGAATCAATAAAAAAATATATTTTTTAAAATATGTACCTAATATTAACAAAAACTATGATAGAAAAATAGAAATATACATAATTTTAATTTTGTTCTTTGTACTTCCTGTACTTCCCAAATACTTTCAATTATTTTCTTATAAAATACATATTTTAAAGCTTTAAAATCATCACGAACCAAAAAAAAAAAAAAGAAATTTCTTTTTAACCATTACAGAGGTACTGATTTCAAAATATCCTTACTATTTCTTAGAAGAAATTCCCAATTCTTATGTTTCCTAACGTTTTCTTTTTCTTTTTTTTTTTTAAAATATATTTTATTGTTTTTTTACAGAGAGGAAGGGAGAGAGATAGAGAGTTAGAAACATCGATGGGAGAGAAACATCGATCAGCCGCCTCCTGCACATCTCGCACTGGGGATATGCCCGCAACCCAGGTACATGCCCTTGACCGGAATCGAACCTGGGACCCCTCAGTCCGCAGGCGGACGCTCTATCCACTGAGCCAAACCGGTTTCGGCAACTCTTTCTTAAAGAATTAACTTTTCTAACTATTGAGAAACATAAATTTAGCTCATCGACAGTGTGGGGTTAAGGTTGTCACCGAAGTCTCTAGGGATGAACTATCAACTCTAAGGAGATAAGGGATAGAAGAAAGAACTGGGAAATTCTTTTTTCATCAAAAGTTTACTCTTTCAAGAAACATCAGCTACAGGATAGGTACAAAGTCAACTAGTTTCAATACGGTTAAGAAGAAGAATGCCGAGTCTTTTTATGTGACAGAATCTGTGCCAGGCTGTGTCTATTCAAAGCGAGGACCATGAGAAGGACTGTGATCCACTTACACCTTTCAGTTCCAACCAAGTCAAGATATATCTACTGATCCCCAACTGTGTGCCTGCCTGACATGGGGCCCCGGGAAAACCATTCTTTAATTGCTTAAAATGATCAGAAATAAATACGTTTTAACTGTAATTATGTAAATGCAACTGTGAGACTTAAGGGCTGAGGGAACAATTCACAAAATTAAACACGAATAAACAATTTACTGAATCCTCTTTAGTCTGACAATGAACAGCCCAATAGAATCTAAGCCGTGGATATCATCTGGCCCCAGGGTGGTTTTCTGTCATACCCCAAAGACTCAAAGCCTTATGATTCTATTTTGGTTCTATCCAATTTCAACTCAGCTAGCCTGGAGATGTTTCTAATCCAATCATGCGTGTGTCCTGGCTAGAGTGGACAACATAATAGAGCTGTGGCTGTTTTGGCAGTGTTCTTTCTTTGATAGGTTCCAGTTATGCAGTTCCAACTATGAATTAGATATCAAGTTATCCATGGGTTAGTAATAATTCACCTGTTTTTATGATGCCAGGGGAATAAAAGATGCCTTGGGATCCACTCATGCCCTCCAGCTCAACTATAGATACTCTTTTTTATCACTTTCAGAAATACTACATTCTACTATATGCAGGTCCTGACTAACAATGTTTCTTAAAGAACAAAGTTCAATTCAGATCAAACCAACGTGTGACCCATAGGGGAAAGGTTTTAAAAAGCAGACCGCAACCCAACTCTTCTCATGACTGAGGCATAATGCCATTTTTCTGTTTAACTGAGACTGCTAAGTCTGACATAAATTGCCTTCAAGCTCTAACCTTTTCTACATCTACAATCAAATACCTTGCTACATTTTGCAACCCAGTTTACGCCCCAGCCATAGTAAGTTTCTTGTAATTGCTCAAGTCTATGTGCTCTCGGAGACATGCTGTTACTCCTTGGCTTTCTCTCTGGTTAGTCATGATCTCTTGTTCCTCTCCATCTCCCCTACACAATGCCAAACTTCCTCGGTATCATTCCTACTCATCCACCAACACTCAACCTAGGTTGTAAAAAAAAATAAATTCCCCCATTCAAAAGGAAAATTTGGATTTCTCCTAAGACCTAGCAATCTTAGGCTCTCTTCAACAATTTAGTTGATGAAATGAATCTGTTAATAACATAGGAAACATGTCATACTGGGTTGACCAGAGATAAACACCTTGGCATTGTCACTGACAGAGCCAGAATAGACAGACTGTTCGGCACATGCTAAAATTATAGCAGCATGTGTCCTAAAGAAAGAAGGTACTGAGCTTTCTATGTTCTGTGGCTATCTGATTGAGCATAAATTCTTCAGAGAAATTTAAAAATCCCAGCAATCAATTACTTCCTGATTGGTATTAGGAAGTGCTTGCTCCATGGACCAACTCACCAGAGAAACAACCATAATTGATCAAAGTATATTTTTTAAAAGTTTGAGGTCCCCAAAAGTTATTGCAAAGGCACACAGCAAATTAAAAAAACATCTATCCAAGAGAATATACTAAATCTCAGGAAGAACAGTCCTGGCCACAGTCAGCATGATGATGTTATATTGGAAATCAGTGACTTGAACAGAAGACGCCTTAGTAAGCCAAATTTGGTGTCTTTATTACGCCAACAGTCTCAGAGGAGTTGCTTCTCAAAGTATGAGCAAAGCAACATGAAGGAAGTTTTCCTTTTATAGCCCCCAAGTTCCTTTGTCTCCTAAATATGGGTTTTCCAGACCTTTTACAGGCTTTTCAAAGAGCCCTATGTGTGATTAGCAGATATCTTGCAGGAAGCTTGCAGTTTTGAGCTTGTAGCCTTGAGCTTGCACAATTCAGATAACCAAAAGACACCTGGCATGGACCAGGGACGGACCAGACCCTTATGACATCAGAGCGGCTTGCAAGGCCAGGTAAGTGAGATTATTTTCCCTATTATTTGAGCAAGCATGTTTACAGAAGCCAAGAATAGCAGAGTTAATTCACAGAACAAATGACCATCTATGTTTAGTGGAAATTTTCAAACAGCAGTTTTTACAACATAGAGGTCACGGGAACAAGATGGAGTGTCTGTGCTTCAATGGAAGCTCCAAACTTGAGCTGTGGCCAAGAAGATGGTGCTCCTTGTCTCCCAAGCTCAGGTGAAAGGCTACATTACTTTCATGGGAGGGGCAGGCAGCATTTCTCATAACCCCAGGCTCTGTGTTTCTGGGACTAGATTCCAGACAGGTACAGCCAAGGGATGTGGGGCTCCCTTTCCCCACCTAACCTTCTTATAGGGCAGAGACTGTACCTCATGTGTAAGCGGGAATACAGAGAGCCAGATCACGAGTAGAACAGAGGTTCAGTACGAGGGGAAGCCGCCAAGAAGGCCTAAGGCTACCACCTCCCCCACGTGCTGCTCAAAAGGGAGGACTGTCACTCTGGGGAAAGGAGGGCACTGTCACACACATAGCTCTGGAGCAGTGACTCAGATTTTACCAAGGGGGAGAGGAAGGCCGTAAGAACAGAGAGAGGGAGGTCTGAAGCTCTCCCCGCATGAACTGACTTTATTTGAAAGTGTGGGGAAGTTAAAGCCTGAAAGTGCTCTCATTAAACAACGGAGAATTTGGTGGTAAGTAAGGGGAGGCTGGCAAACAACAGGCCAGGTAGTTTACCAGCGAGAATCAGAGAAATCACAACTCAGAAGAGTCCTCCCAGAGTCATGCGTAATCTCAGGCTGGCCTTCAAAACGAAACCAGCAAAACCCTTGAATTTAATTGGATCAGACTGTGGATTGATCTATGCCCCAGGGCATTATGGATACAATATGATAATCAGACAGCAATTAGTAGAGCCTAACAGCTGAGTATGATGCGCATAGGGGCAGCTGGCTTAATAGAGTGATTAAATCAAAAGACAGTCCAAGAGAACCCTGCTAAAGAACTACCACCCGGTGTGACTATGCCTGGGCAAGGTTTCCCCCTCTGACCAGAGATATCAGAGGTTCCAACTGTGGAGGGAAATACACCTCATAAAAACAGGCAGAGTCTCTGAACAAATAAACAAGCAAAGAGGGAGGAGAGAGCACAGATGCAATGGAGGAAGAAAATGACATCAGATAATAACTTGAATTCAAATAAACAAATAAATACAGCCAGAAATGGCAAGTAAAAGTGTTAGTACAGCAAACTCTATAAAGTTCTCCTTTTCTCTTAAATTTCTTTTAAAAAATAAAATTAAAAGAATTATTATAACAATAGGTTGTTGTTTTTGAAACATGTATAGATATAAAATGTGCAATGATAATAACACAATAATGGGGAGGAAGGAATAGTGCTGTATAAAAGTACTTTCCTTTGTCTCACCAGAGATAGTATAAGTTGAAGTATGTTCTGAGAAGGAGGGTATATATGATAAGTCCTAGAGCAAGCTAAGAAAATAACACAAAAAGTACAGAGAAAAACATCAAATTAAAAGAAAAAACAATATATAAACAAATTAAAATTAAACACATTAGGAAGTACTTAATACAAAGGGATAATAGAGAAATAAAGGAACAATATAAGAATAAAAATATCTGAGATTTATGGAAAGCAAAAGTAAAACAGCAGACATAAATCCATCCAGCTATATCAATAATAGTATTAAATGTCATTGTATTAGAAAGCCAATCAAAAGACAGAGATTGTCAGATCTACACTAATAAAAGAGAAAAATGGTAATTGGCATACGGCGATACCGTTTTCATTGGCTAATCAGGGCTATATGCAAATTAACTGCCAACTAAGATTGGCAGTTAACTGCCAACAAGATGGCGACTAATTTGCATATGTAGGCACAATGCAGGGAGGAGAAAGGGAAAGCAGGAAGAAGCCCCCTGCCACTGACAGTGATAGGGAACCCAGGGGGGAGCTAAGAGCTGGGGGGCAGGGCAAAGGCGGCCCTGGGACCGCCTTTGCCCTGCCCCCCAGCCATGATCAGAGAATCAGGTGTCTTTTCCGCCCTGGCTAGTGATAGCAGGAAGTAGGGGTGGAGCCAGCGATGGGAGCTGGGCACAGTCGAAGCTGGCAGTCCCAGGAGCTAGGGGTCCCTTGCCTGGGCCTAAAGCGAAGCCCAAGATCGCGGCGACCCCGCTGCCACTGCAGGTCCCCGCTGCCGGGGCCGGATGCCTAGGCCAGAGGCGCTAGGCCTGGGCAGGGGCGGAGCCTGCAACCACGGGGAGCTGGGGGTCCCCTGCCCAGGCATGACACCTCTGCCGGAGGCCTCAGGCCTGGTCAAGGGGCCGATCCGGTAATTGGTGATCGGAGGGTGATGAGGGTCATCTCCTCTGGCTGAGGCATCAGGCCTGGGTGGGGGGGGCGGAGCCAGGGATTGGGGGGATATGATGGTCCCCTTGTCCAGGCCTGAAGCCTGGGTCAGAGGCGTCAGGCTTGGGCGGGGGGTGGAGCAAGCGATCAGAGGGAGGTGGGGGTCCTCTGCCCAGGCATGATTCCTGGGCCAGAGGCCTCAGGCCTGGGCGGGGGCCAGAGCCAGTGATCGGGGGGAGATGGGGGTCCCCTGTCCAAGCCTGTCACCTCTGGTGGAGGCGTCAGGCCTGGGCAAGGGGCCGATCCTGCGATTGGAGGGTGATGGGGGTCAACGCCTGAGGGCTCCCAGTATGTGAGAGGGGGCAGGCTGGGCTGAGGGACACTCCCCCCCCCCCCCCACACACACACCCAGTGCACGAATTTCGTGCACCGGGCCCCTAGTAGGATATAAAACAAGATTCTGTGCTGCCCATGGGACACACACTTTAGATTCAAAGATAGAAATAGTTTGAAAGTGAAGAGATGTAAAAAATATATTACGCAAAACAGCAACCATAAGAAAGCTCCTGTGGCTCTATGAACATCAGATAAAATAGACTTGCAATGTTACCTGAAAAGCGGGTGGGAGGGGATAGCATTCAGGACGCCTTCCACGCAGGGCTCTGCAAGGCCTGTGACCTCCCTGTGATCTCCTTCCAGGTGGCCCCGCCTCCGCACAGGATCCCAGTTTCCTCACTTTGGGGGCTGCTGCCTGGCACTGCTCCTGCCAACACAGACATATTTTTGTCCAAGCCCCAGGGAGCAACCCTGAGTATCTGGAGGAAATAGGCCTGAAAACACTGGAGAAGGAACCAAGAATTTTTTTAGCAAAGGAGCTCTGGGAGAAGATTGGGGCAGTGACCATGGCTGTGCGAAGGCCAGGCTGCTTCCTTTGTGGAGAGGAGGCTGCGGACCTGTCCTCCCTGAAGCCCAAGTTGGATGAGCTGGGCGTGCCCCTCTACGCAGCGGTGAAAGAGCAGGTTGGGACCAAAGTGGAGGACTTCCAGCCTTTTTCAACGGAGAAATCTTCCTGGATAAGAAAGTTCCAAGGCCCCCAGAGGCGGATAATGATATTCATGGGTTCGTCCGGCTGGTCGTCTAGCTGGGCGTCCGGAGCAGCTTCCTGGCCCGGCCGGAGGGAGGCTTCTCTGGAAACCTGGAAGGCGAAGGCTTCATCCTCGGGGGCGTTTTTATGGTGGGATCAGGAAAGCAGGGCATTCTTCTTGAGCATCGAGAAAAAGAATTGGAGATAAAGTAAACCCAGTTTCTGTCTGGAAGTTACTAAGAAGATCAAACCACAGACTTCAGCCTCAGAGGAAAAGTGACTGTGGGCACTGCCCATCTCAGGGATAACTGGGGGCTCACCTGTGTTCACACGATGCTCGGTTTCCACTCATGTCACTTAGGCCACCTTCTTAGACTAGATCATTCATCATTTTAACATTGTGTTCTGTTTACGCTCAGTAAGACAAAATAGCCTCAAATAAGACTGATAAAACGCTAAGAAGTGACTAAGGGGTACATCAGCTAAAACCTGAAAAACATGAGGCTTAAAGTTGGCTGGTGGACTTCATTACAAACGTATATGGTGTTTAAGGTGCTGTTATTTGAAATGAGTTTTATTTTCATGACTTTAAAAGTCTAAGAAAAGTTGGTGATTGATTAAGAAGATTGAGGATAAAAGGCTTTTGGCTTGTGTGTTTTCTATACTGATTTGTTATATAATGTGCTCTGGATGGCTTGATAAAGGTAGATCAAAAAATGAAAAAAAAAATGTTACCAGAGATAAAGAGGGACATATTATAATGATAAAGTGACAATCCATCAGGAAAATATAATAATTATAAACATGATATGCACATAAAAACAAAGCCCCAAGCCCTAACCCATTTGGCTCAGTGGATAGAGCATCGGCCCAGGTTCAATTCCGGTCAAGGGCATGTACCTTGGTTGTGGGCACATCCCCAGTAGGGGGTGTGCAGGAGGCAGCTGATCAATGTTTCTCTCTCATCGATGTTTCTAACTCTCTATCCCTCACCCTTCCACTCTGTAAAAAAACAATAAAATATTTAAAAAAAACAAAGCTCCAAAATACATAAAGAAAAACTGACAAGATTACAAGGAAAATAGGTCATAAATAATAAAAATTGAAGACTACCATAGCCAGTTTCAATAAAGAATAGAACTAGGGGTAAAAGAGACATATATAATACTTTCAACAATAAAGAAATAACAACAAAAAGAATAGAACTAGTTGAAAGGAAACCAAAGTCTTGAACAACCTTATAAACCATTTAGATCAAACCAGTACTTATAAAAAACTTCACCAAAAATAATAGAATACAAATTATTCTCTAGTGCACATATAATAATTTTCAGTAGAGACTATAAACTGGCTTTAAAAGAAATATTAACATACTTAAAAGAATTAAAATTATACAAAATGTAATATCTGACTATAATGGAATGAAATTTTAAAAATCAATGATAAAAATAAATTTAGAAAATTAAAAAATGTGGAAATTAAGAAACACTTCTAAATAATCAATGGGTGAGAAAAGAAACCACTAGAAAACTTATAAACTACTTCAAAAAGAACTAACATGAAGGTATAACATTACAAAAATTATGGGTTGCAGTAGAAATCATGTGTAGAGGGGAAAATTATAGCCATAAATTCCTATTTTTTAAAAAAATAAAAGGAGAAATATTTCAAATTAATAATCTAGTATTGGGGTTGCCCTTCTAGTTGTTAAATGGGATGCTGCTTATTTCATAAATCAATTAATAAAGCTGATTAGATCTTTAAATTAGTATGGTAAAAATTAATAAAATAGAAATTATAAAAACAATAAAGTAAACAATTTCAAAACTTGAGTATTTTTTTAAAAATCAACAAAATTGAAAACCTTTTAGTTTGGCAAAAAAAAGAGAAAGAAAAGATAAATTACTAAAATCAGTGATGAAAGTGGGGATATCACCCAGAACTATTATATGGCAACAGATTTGATAACAGATAAAATGGACAAATTTCTAAAAGACACAAAGTACAAAAACAAGAATAAAAAGAAAATCTGAATACAGCTATAACAAAGTGATTGAATTGGCAATTTTAAAACTTCTCACAAAGAAAATCTCAGGCCCAGAAAGATTCACTACTGAATTCTGTCAAAATTTCAAAGAAACATTAATATAAATTTTTTGGAAACACACACACATACACACACACACACACACACACACACAAAAGAAGAAGACAGATTTTACAACTCAATCTATGAGGTCAATATCACCATGAAACCAAAACCAGACATAAACATCACAAGAAAAGTAAACCATAGAGCAATATTTATCAAGGATAAAGACAGAAGTCCTTAACAAAATTATAGCAAATACAATCTAGCAATATACATCATGAAGCATGATTTATACCAAGAATATAATGTTATAATCCAAAATTCAATTAGTATAATATACCTTATTAATATAAAAAGGGGGGGAGACACACCTAATCATCTGTCATAAAAAAAAGCTTTGACAAATTTCATTTAAAATTTTTTTTTAAAAAATTAGGAATAAAAGAAAACTTTCTCAACTTGAAAAAGGGCATCTGTAGACATCATACAGGTAATATCATCCTATCTAATAAAGAGGGAATATGCTAATTGAGCTTCAGGCCATTGCAAAGATGGCAGTGCCCACAGCCAATAAGGAGGAAATATGTTAATTGACTGCCCCACCCTCAAAGATGGTGGCGCCCACAGCCAATAAGGAGGGAATATGCTAATTGACTGCCCCGCCCTCAAAGATGGTGGCACCCACAGCCACAAGATGGTGGCGCCCAGTCCCCTCAGCCCCCAGCCACCCAGGGCTGGCCTGAGGCACAGGCAAGCTTCAGATGGCAGCTGTCCAGCCACCCAGGGCCACCCAAGGCACAGGTAACCAGGGCCGGCCAAGGCTTGCACTGCCGGCAGGGGCAGAAGCAGAGGTGTGATGAAGCATTGCCTTCCCAGATTGCTGGGTCGCCTCCTGCCCTTGAGGCCTCCTGGACTGTGAGAGGGGCCAGGCCGCGCTGAGGGACCCCCCAACTCCAGTGCATGAGTTTTCATGCACCAGGCCTCTAGTCTATATATATAAAAGCCAAACAACCAGAATACCAGAACAACTGGAATGACTGAAACAATCAGTTGCTTTGACGTGCACTGAGGTCCCAATCTCCTCCTCCCATCCCAATCAGGGAAAGGGCCAGCCAGCCAACCTCCCGAAGCTGACCCCCCAGCCAGTTTAGCCCCAATTGGCCCCAATCGGGGCAGGCCAGCCAGACCCCACCTGTGCATGAATTCATGCACTAGGCCTCTAGTATATATATATATATATATATATATATATATATATATATATATATGCCTAATATGCTAATTGTCCCTCCAATCATTTGACCGTTTGGCCAGTTGCTATGACATGCACTGTCTACCAGGGGACAGATGCTCCAACTGGTAGGTTAGCTCGCTTCTGGGGTTTGGCTGATTGGGATTGGGTGAGATGAACTGGACATGCCCTGGAGCCCTTCTGTGGCCCTTCCCCTGCCAGAGAATCTCCTGTAGGGTCTCCCCAGCTGGCTGGCTCCAATTGGCCCTAATCAGGACTGGGCAAGACAGCCCCAATGGGCCCTGATCAACCCCAATTGGGACTGGGCGAGGTGGGCCGGACACACTCTGGAGCCCTCCCATGGTCCCTCCCCAGTCCTGATTGTGCACTGGTGGAGTACCTTGGCCTGGTCTGTGCCCTCTCACAATCTGGAACCACTCAGGGGATGTCAGAGAGCCAGTTTTGGCCCTATCCCTGCAGGCCAGACTGAGGGACCCCACCAGTGCATGAATCCATGCACTTGGCCTCTAGTACTTAATAAAAAGACTGAATTTTTGAAGACTAAATGCATTCTCCTTAATATTAGAAACAAGACAAAAATATCCACTCCTACCACTCCAACTCAACTCACACTTACTAAAAAGTCATAGTAATTTCAAAACACTACAAGTTATAGTAATCAAGGCAGTACAAACTCGAATAAAGATAAAAGTAAGCATAAAAGAAATATATTTGAGGGTCCAGATAAAAACGTTTGATTTAATCCTCATTCAAAATTAGTCAAAGATAGTACAGCAAAATTCTTAGAAGAAAAGATAAATGTGAAGTTTGGTGTCTTTGGATTAGACATGGTTTTTAGTTATAACACCCAAAGAACAAATCAGCAATGAAAAAAAAATTGGACTTAATCAAATTTCAATGTTGTTTTTTTCATTGAAGGATACTATAAATAAAGCAAAAATATAATCCACATACATACTGAGGGAAAATATTTGCAAGTTATATAAGGGGCTGTATATGGAATGTATAAGAAACTTTTACAAGTCAATAATAAAAAGAAAAATAACCCAATTAAACTGTTGATAAACTTGAAACTAAAGAGATACTTCTCCCAAGATAACAAATGACCAATAGTGTGGATGTGAAGAAAGTGGAGCCTCATATTTTGCCAGTGAGGATGTAAAATGATGTAGCTTCTTTGGGAAACAGTCTTGTAATTTCTCAAAATGTCTAAACATAGAGTTAACATATGACCCAATTCTAACAGGTGTCTACCTAAGAGAAATGAAACTTTTATCTATACAAAAAGTTTTACACTAATGTTAAGAGCAGTATTATTTATAACTAGAGGCCCAGTGCATGAATCCTTGCACAGATGGGGTCCCTAGGCCTGGCTCGTGATCAGGGCCATCTCGCCCAGTCCCGATCGGGGCCTGCCTGCTGGGGGTAGGGACCTGAGGAGGTTTGCCAGCCATGGGAGATTGGCTGTGGGAGCACACTGAGCACCAGGGGGAAGCTTCTGCGTTGAGCATCTGCCCCTTAGTTGTCAGTGCGCATCACAGTGACTGGTCATTCCAGTTGTAATGGTTGCTCCCCGAGGGATTGGCCCTAAGTTGGCAATCAGACATCCCTTTTGGCAGCCCAGCAGCTCTCAGGGGATGTCCACTGGCCAGCGGGGAGCAGGCCTAAACTGCAGTCAGACATCCTTAGCACTACTGAGGAGGCAGGAGAGGCTCCCACCCCCACCGCTGTACTGGCAGCCATCAGCCTGGCTTGTGGCTGAGCAGAGCTCTTCCCATGTGAGAGTGACCTGACCAGCAGAGGGCAGTTCCTGCATTAAGAGTCTGCCCCCTGGTGGTCAGTGTGTGTCATAGTGACCAGTCATTCCCAGTCTTTCTGCTGTTAGGGTCAGTTTTCATATTACCCTTTTACTATATAGGATAGAGGCCTGGTGCACGGGTGGGGGCTGGCTGGTTTGCCCTGAAGGGTGTCCCGGATCAGGGTAGGAGTCCCGCTTGGGTGCCTGGCCAGTATGGATGATGGGATGATGGCTGTTTGCAGCTGGTCACACCCCCTTCAGGGTGGGGGTCCCCATTGGGGTGCCTGGCCAGCCTGGATGAGGGGATGATGGCTGTTTGCAGCTGGTCACACCCCCTTCAGGGTGGGGGTCCCCACTGGGGTGCCTGGCCAGTCTGGGTGAGGGGCTGAGGGCTGTTTTCAGGCTGGCGGGCGACTGAAGCTCCCAACCTCTCCTTTTTTTCTGGGATTTATTTACCTTCTATGGCTGTCACTGGAGCTGAAAGCAGGTATCTGGGTTTGTTTGGGTTTTATAATTGTAACACTGTTGTGATCCTGCTTGCTCCAGCTCTGATGGCTGAAAGCAGGTTTCTGGGGATGGTTTTGCTTCTATAATTGCAACATAGTTGCTTAGAGTGCAAGCTCAGAGGCCAGCAGCAGCAGGCGGGGAACCTTGGCTTCCTCCATCACTGGAGCAAGCAAGCCTCCTGTTTGCTTCATTTGCCTGGCTGCCAGCTGCCATCTTGGTTGGCAGTTAATTTGCATATCTCGCTGATTAGCCAATGGGAAGGTTAGCGAAGTTACGGTTAATTACCATGTTTCTCTATTATTAGATAGGATAGCTAAAAAGGAGAAAAAACCCAAATGTTCATCAAAAGATGCATGAATAAAGTGTTTTATAGCCATACAGTGAAAATTATTCAGCAATAGAAAAGGATACAGGTTACTAAGTAGATGAACCTTAAAAATATTATGCAAGGTCAAAGAAGCCATTCACGAAGGTACATTTTCAACTTCCCTCTCTCCCCCACTCCGCCATACACACACACACACACACACACACACACACAGTGCAAAGAGACTATGAAGAAAGGCAGATCACTTTTAGATTGGTAGGTGGTAGGAGTCTTTTCTCAGGCAGCCACAAGTTAAATAGACCTATATCTACACCCACTCTCCAGAAACTTAGAAGTTTACATTGAGGGCTTAAATAGGTTAAGTCTTATATACCATACAGATGGTCTCAACATCACCTTACTCTCTCAAAGCTATGTCTGTCCTTGAAACAGTTCCTACTGTGGTCATGGTGAGCAAAGCATACCTTCCAAGGAGGGGGTGAGTGTGGATACCCTGATTGCCCAGATTCAGCTTACGCCTCAACCAGTAGTCATGTCCTCTCAATTACCTCTCTTTCTATGAAATATAGAAAAATATAGAGCCAAATCTATCTAGTCTGAAAGCAAATTTGTGTTTATGGATGGAAGCAGGAAGTTGAGGGAAATGGTGAGTGACTACTAAAGAATACTGGGTTTCATTTGGGGTTTATGAAAACATCCTAAACTTGATTGTAGTGATGGTTGCACAATATGTGACTATTTACTAAAAATGATTGAATTGTACCATTTAAGTGAGCGAAGTGTGGAGTATGTGAATTATGTCCCAATAAAGATGTTTGTTTTTTAAATCACTGTTATTCCCTATGCAATAGCAAGATTATCTTCCAGCACCTTAACAGTCAAAACTCCAGAAATTACTGAGATCATTGAGGCAAAGCCTTAAGACCTGGGATTTGACATTGTTTCAAAGTGTGCAGAACCGTATCACTACAGAAGACTTTTCCAACAAGCCACTCAGCCTGTTAGAAACTTATAAAGGAAATTTGACAAAATGTCTAAGAATCAATGTTTGACTTACAGAACACCTTATGGCTAGAGTACCTTAGCTTTTGAGTCTATCTTCATTATTAGTCATTAACTAGAGGACTGGGAGATTACCTCCAAGAGCTTCCAGGAATATTCTGTCATGATAAAATGTTTTGTAGTTACTGAATTACCTTTTACCTACAGATTACCCTAGCAGAAAATATATTCACAAAATAAGGTGAAGAGTGTTTGGAGAGAAGAAAACATGCATAAATTTTTTAAGAAAAACACAATTTCAATAGAATTCATAAACTATTGAGAATTTTTTAAATTAGAAGTATAGTTTCTGTGTGTAAGCTAAATTAATTTAGCCATTGAAATGAATTTTTTTGTGTGTGATTATAACAAAAACATTGAGAAATTTAAAAAATAACATAAAATTGACATTTTTAAAGGTGTGTAAGAAAAGTTCTTTATTAAAAAGATATATACATTCATTTCTAGTTATATAAATAACATATTTAGATTAAATAATATCCCTTTCAAACAACTAAAACCACTTGGAAATAACTTCTTTTTTATCATACTTACTGGTGTCATTCAATTCTTAAAGAAAAAGAAATATCAATAAGTTTTTTGTTTGTTTTGTGGCCTTTGTATAAAGAAAATATTATTCAATATTTATATAATTAATATATTATTTATCATTTTAAAATCCTAATCCTTTCCTATGCTTTTAATTTAAATGTGTGCATCCTATTTTATTTATAAATCTAGCAGATTTTAACAACTTTTAAAAGAGATTTTATTTATTTAAAATTTCTTAAATTTTTTATCCTGCATGTATAAATTTAGCATGTTGTATTTTACTATTACTAGTAAGTACACTAATTATCCAATAAACAAACCCTCCCAACTACTTATGTAGTTCTTACAAATATATGGATTTCCACTTATAGTTAATTTTAATTTTTCCTTAAAATACTAATGTTTTTACAAATTTTTGAAAACCCTGTTATCCTGTTATAGAAAAAAAAAATCACAATTACTATGACAAACTTTTTAATTGAAATCATAGCCTAAAGGTTAGAAACTTTAAATTGCTAAATTATACACTTAAAGTGCCAAATTCTTTTAAATTTTGTAAGTGCTCACAACACCAAACATGTACAGATTATTTCCAGATATAGCACAAAACTATGAATACTATGGATTTGATTTAAATTTAATGTTAAATGTGTCTAAGATGAGATGTGATTATTCACTGAGGACACAATTATGTGTTTTCAAGCAGTTTAGGTTTATCATCCAATTCATTTGGGGTTTCCTTTCCTAATTAGTCTGGGGTTTGCTTCTCAGTTGCTGAACCTGCATGTCAACCATAGGGTTGGATTGCATGCATTGCTACAGACAGGCATGGCTGTTATTCCCACCTCAGTAAGAGACAAGTAGGCCTCTCTTCTATCTCACTATGCCATCATGCCCTTTAAATAGAGTAGTCTCACGACCCACATCCCTGGAACAAAATGTGCCCAGTATCTAATTCTTAAGCCACACAGTTTCCATTCCTGTGGATCCAACAAATCCGCCTGCTGCTATATCTACATCTGGAGAAGCCAGAACTCTTTGTAGATATTTGTAGATATGTAAATAACATACAAGGTGATTATGAATGTCTCTCATGGCCTTGTCTATCCCTACATTTACAGGTCTAAAATCATGTTAATAACAATGAGTGTTTTTTTCCCCTTTCCTACAGTATTATAACCCCTTATTATATTACACATTTATTTAACAAATCCTTAAAATGAACCTCTAAGCCCTAGGCAATTATCATATCATTTTCTAAGTATGCAATCGCAGGTGACTTTCCAGCACAGCCATCAGGTTTCAATTCGTTTGTAAGCAGCACAATGCTTGGCAGGCAGTAAGCACTAAATGTCGGAGGAATTAAGAATTGTGTGATATATATGGCTTCTCTTACTCCTTTACCCTCTTATGTGAACATCAAACAGAAACTACAACCTCGGTCCTAGACATAACAATTCATGTATTATAGGATCATACCCATAAAGTGCTTAGCACAGTTCTTGTCACATATGAGTGGTTTGAGAATGTTAGCTAGTTTGATAATACAAAGAATGATGGAATACAATAGTCCCTGTATTCAAGTAGTTTACAGACTTAAGTGAATTAATGCAAAATTCTGAAAATTCATGCAATACCATCCAGTGAGGATTTAGCACTCACTAGCCATGGTACTAGAGACTCAGAGATAGAATAATCACAGTTTTTGCCTCAGAGGTTCCCAGTTTTTCTTGCTCAGAAATCCTCCCATCTCACCACAGCCCACAGTTTACTTGGAATGCAAAGTCAGCACACTGGAGGGAACACTTGTTTGCAAGCCTATGTTGCACAAGTCTCATGTATAAAACTAGGTGGGGGTGAGCGTGGGGTGGAGGGGTGGGAAGAGATCAACCAAAGAACTTGTATGGATATATGCATAACCCATGGACACAGACAATAGGGTGGTGAAGGCCTGGGGTGGGGTGGGCTTAAAGAGGTCAATGGGGGAAAGAAGGGGAAATATGTCATACTTTCAACAATAAAGACTAGAAAATAAATTTTTAAAAAACCTATCAACTGCTATCTAAACCTGCCCCACAATTATTAGCTTCTCTCTGAGCATTGCTCGTGCTGCTCTCCCTGCTTCAATTACCATTTTGTCTCCGCCCATGTAAATCTTCAATGCCAGAATAAATTGCAGCTTGAAATTTTCTATTTTGATCTCACATACTCTCTTTTTTCACAGACCCTCCTATGGCATTGCACATCTCGATAGTAGCACTTAATTTAACCTGACTTACATTATGGATATTTGTCCTCCTGTGAACTTGTGCTACTTGACCTTCTTTCTTTGTGTTTTATTTATTTCTGCAATCTACAGGAGAGCCCCATGGTACCTTGAATGAAATATTACTCAATAAAAATTTTTAAATAAATAAGCTGAATTTTCTCTTTGGAGTGACTTTTTTGGCATGTACAGCAAACCTATCAGTCAACTTAATGAAAACTAGTTGTAGCAAAATCAATCGGTTTAATAAACCACCATTTGACTTCTCAGTATAGGTTGAATCCAATCAATGTGTAACTACCAAAGTGATAAGAGATTAGGAAGAATGATGGAGAATTAAGCTTATGTAAGCACCTACTGTACGCCAGAGATATTATTCTAAATTTATTCTGAATAACCCATGTTTTACAGATATATAAAGAGAAGTTTAGTAACCTACACAGGTCTGACCGCGCTTCTTTTTTGTTGGTTTCCTCGTTAGTGGGTTGTTTTTATTTGTCTCCTCCACCTTCTGCTTCTCCTTCCACTCAGGCATGCCTTAAAAAATGTTGATATAAATCCTTGAACCAAAAATAAAATAGAGAAAATTATCAGTTAATTTATAAATTATTTCAAAAGATAAAAATTTATGAACATTGTTTAGAATTATTCGCTTCAAATCTCTGTTTTATTTTAATTAAAGTGGAGTCAACATTTTCAGTCTACTGCTTTTGACACAATACACATAAATGGGAAATAAATGATGTGGAAAGCAAATATTTTTGCTGGGCCATTGTTAATTTACCTAATGGTAGACTATGAATATCTCTTTTTTGTTGTTATCCCAATCAAAACAAATTTTACTGAAGTAAAGGACATTCAAAGAGGAAGTAATAAAATATTGAACATGATCTAGTTCACCTGCATTATAAGAAAGCACAGTAGAAAGAACACTTAAAGCTGTGTTATATCCTGAAACATAAAATATATCCCCTGTTCCACAAAACCCCTAAATGACACAGTGCATGTAATATGACAATCATGGGATAAGGTAAGCATTTAGTCCATTTTCTCTTCTTAAGTGGCATGGTTTCTAGTAACTCCCCTCTATAGTTCTCTCAGAAATATTTACTGCATGGAAGAGCCTTATATTCTCCTTTGATGATTAAAGAATATAGTTAAAAGGCAACACAGAGATGAAGGAAGAGCAAAAACATGTTTAGAGAAAAAAAAATTGTCATGTAAAACGTTAACACCTAGGAACACTGCATTATTTTGCCAAATGATGCATAGTTAGGGCACAATAAATCTCTGCTACTAACACTCTCTCTCCCTTGCTACTCCAAACATCAGGATTTAAGAATGTAGCGGTAAGCATCATTGAGCACAGCTTGGCATGCCAAAGATGAAATTGTTCTCTGAGTCCTCACCTGGAGTCATTGTATGTCTCCTGAAGAAAAAAAAAAAGCAGGAGGCTAGGAGAAAAGTGAAATAAGTATTTGAGTTTTAATGGAAGGAATGTCTTGTTCTGTGCTTCAGACTTACTCCAGAAATCCCTTAGAACTAAATGTATTTTAAATGTAATAGAGGTTAAACAGGCAGCTGTTATATATTGCTCAATCTATGACTCAAACTCACTGTGGTTTCCAGTGAGACAGCTGTTCTCCAACTCCTTCAAATGTTCTAAAGTAAATTAAAGGAAAAGTGAAGCCTAGATGGTTGCCAAGTGGAATGAACATGTGAAACAATAAAGTTATTAAAGGAAGAAGTATGGGAAATAGGAAAAGTATCCTCCAAATGTTAGTAATGGTGGCAGAACAGCATCTAATATAACAAAAGTATTCAATGAATATGTGGTTTTGTTGTATATTTATTAGGGCACCTATCTTTTAAAAAAATGCTTTTATTGAATTTTAGACAGAGGAAAGGAGAGGGAGAGAGAGAGAGAGAGAAATATCAATAAGAGAGACACATCAATCGGTTGCTTCCTGCACACCTCCTACTAGGGATTAAGCCCACAACCCAGGCATGTGCCCTGACTGGAAATCAAACTGGGGACTTCTCAGTCCATGGGATGACACTCAATCCATTAAGCCACACAATCCAGGCTAGGGCATCTATCTTGTCTGCTGGTTTTTGGCCAGGCTCTAGCCTGATGCCTGCCTTATAATGGGAACTGAATTAAAAAAAAAAAAAGTTATGTGTTTTTTTTTTTGTTTTGTTTTCATTTTTGTTTAATGAATAGGTGAGTGTTCCACAATCCAAAATACTGGGCATTATTTCTGGGTTATTTTCAAATGTTTATACCTCAAATTATATAAATGAAATGCAAGCCAATAGATATTTTTATCTTTCAAATAACAAATCCTATATAATAAAGAGGTAATATGCAAATTTACCATCATGCCCTCACACAAGATGGTTACCTCAATGTGGTCCAAGATGGCCATGCCCATGTGGTCCAAGATGGCCCCCACAAGATGGCTGGCAGGGGAGGGCAGTTGTAGACAGTCAGGCCAGCAGGGGAGGGCAGTTGTGGATGATCAGGCCAGCAGGAGAGGGCAGTTGGGGGTGATTGGGCCAGCAGGGGAGCAGTTAGGCGTTGATCAGGCTGGCAGGGGAGTGGTTAGGGGGTGATCAGACTGGCAGGCAGAAGAGGTTAGGAGCAATCAGGCAGGCAGGCAGGGGAGTGTTTGGGAGCCAGCAGTCCCGATTATGAGAGGGATGTCCCAGATTGGAGAGGGTGCAGGCTGAGCTGAGGGACCCCCCCCTCCCCTGTGCATGAATTTTGTGCACCTGGCCACTAGTATTATAATAGAAAACATATGGGCTATTTCCTCAGACTCCCTAGACTCAGTCTTAGTTCTATCACTAACCAGCTGTATGACCTTGAGACATTTGTTTCACTTCTATTCACTTCATTTGCTCATCTATAAAGTGGGAATAACACAACTACAGTTACTATAAGAGTTCATTCCCTCTGTCATAGCTATAAATCATTTCTGCCTAATAAATCCAAATGTTTAAAGTGTCACACATGTATCCTGTGCTGATACATATATACATGGGGGGGGGAGGGTCATATATTTAAATCACAAAGATAGAGTGAACAGGAGAGTGGCGATATAGTGGCCATAAAAACACAGGTCCCTACTGTGGGAGCATAAATCACCAACAACTCAGCTGTTGCACTCTGAAATCCATCACTGCCTTTCCTTAGAGGCCACATTTCCCATTAGCTGCTCCTGGCTGTGATGTGAGCTTTACAGGAATACTGATGCAGGTCAGGTCCTGAGAGATGCGGGGCTTCTCTGAAGGGTGATTTTAGCTGGATCGATCCCATCAAACTCACTGAACTTACTAAAAACTTCATTGCTGTCTAAACTCTTCCACTCAACCTTCCTTGCTTCTCTTTCTCCTTCAAAAGTATCACACCTGCAAAATGGTCTCACAGCTCTCCCAGCCTCCCTCCGGTCCCTCATTGTTCCTCACATGCATTTCCTACAAGGAGCAATATATTTCAGATGCATCTAAACCCATCTTGGTGACTGCTGCTTAGATGACCTCAAACTAACACACACAGTAAGAAAGGCTAGACAACTTTGGGAAAGGGAAAGAAGAGAATCTTAACCTCACTTTTAGAAAGTAAAAATCTAAAAGCTTGCATAAAAATGAGAACACGCGAAATAGGCACACGAACATTGAAATGTGCATATTTTAGAGCCGTGAATTATCAGGGAAGGTGGTGTTTAAGATATGACTGAAGTGGTGTTGGGGTCCAACCCCAACAGGTCCAGGGGTTCCCAAAGGTGTGGACGGAGTCAGCGAAGAAGGAATGACACAGAGACAGCGTTCAGTTGATCAGCAGCTGCCGGGAGCCGGTCCATCCTTGCTGTTTCAAAGGACCTGGCATATATGGCAAACTGTTCTTAAAATGTTTGCTCACCTTCTTGGCACTATGTGTTTTAGCCAAGGTCTCCTCTCTGAGAAAGTTTGTTTCCCCAGGTAGGGATTTTCCCCTGAAGTTAGGGAGGGAATAAAACCCCTCAACTAAGTGCCAGGCGGGTAATTAATCACTTTAACTACAAACAATCATGCTTAAGCTACATAATCTTTACTCCCTGGAATGGAGATAAGAAACGCCCTAACCTTTGAAATAGAGATTGATAGGATTTGAATCAACTGGTATAAATACGGATGTAACAAGACAGAGAGAGACAGAACCTAGGCACAGAACCTACACAGAACGTTCTCTAGGGACAGAAGAACTTCGCTGGAGAGAACATGGCAAAAGATCCTGGACAGAAACTGGCCTCAGACCCTAGAGACAGAACCTAGCGAGAGAACATGGCAAAAGATCCTGGACTGAACCTGACTACAGAAATTGGCAAGAGAACCTGACTAGAACCTGGTGACTGAACCTGGCTGGAGAACCTGGAGAACCTGGCTGGAGAACCTGGCAAGAGACCATGGACACAGAACCTGGCTGGAGATCCTAAACAGAACCTCTCTGGAGATCGAGACCAGAACTTGGCTGGAGATCCTGGCTAGGCTGCTGATCACCCGAAGGCTGCCTCCATGTCATTCCTTCTTCGCCGACTCCGTCCACACCTTTGGGGACCCCTGGACCTGCTGGGGTTGGATCCCGGCATCTGGCGCCTGAACAGGGACCCCTAGGTAAGCGCCCCACACTCAGGACGGATAGGACTCCACTGTAGGAAGAGGGTGGATAGTCTTTGCCGACTCCGTCCACACCTTTGGGAACTCCTGGAACAGGATTCCCCTAGGTAAGCCCCGCCAACCCCATTGAGAACCCCACACTCGGGATGGATAGGACTCCACCAGGGTACTGCAGACCCCCCTACAGAGGATAAGTAGGGTAAGAAGGTGGATAGTACAGAACTCAGATTGAGAAGATGTGCCATACTGAGTCCAAAGAAAGAAGACTCTGTATTGATTCTTAGATTGAGAAGATGTGCCATACTGAGTCCAAAGTAAGAAGACTCTGTATTGATCTTTAGATTAAGAAGATGTGCCATACTGAGTCTAAAGAAATAAGACTCTGTATTGATCTTTTAACACATATGCTTGCTAGCAGAGGAATTAAGGTTACTCCCAGTCAGACAGAACGTTTTATACAAGAAATATGTCCATGCTTTTCTGAGGAAGGAAAGGTAAATGTAAAGGCATGGGAGGAGGTAGGCCCAAGGAGCCTTATCCTTAACCCCACTGCAGCCTTTCCACCCTGGGAAAGTGCAGAATTGGCAAGCTCTCCCTGGGGTGATAGATCAGGACTCAGGTAATAGCAGAAAGCGTCAATCCTACTCTTAAAATGGATACAAGAGAGCATTTCGGGTTTTTCTTTTTAATGCCCGCTTTTAAAAAATAAAAAAGGGGGAATTTGCTGGGAGCTGGTCCATGCTTGCTGTTTCAAGGGACCTGGCATATATGGCATACTGTTCTTAAAATGTTTGCTCACCTTCTAGGCACTATGTGTTTTAACCAAGGTCTCTGAGAAAGGTTGTTTCCCCAGGTAAGGATTTTCCCCTGAAGTTAGGGAGGGAATAAACCTCTTAACTAAGTGCCAGGCGGGTAATTAATCACTTTAACTATGAACAATCATGCTTAAGGTACATAATCTTTACTCCCTGGAATGGAGATAAGAAACGCCCTAACCTTTGTAATAGAGATTGATAGGATTGAATCAACTGGTATAAATACAGATGTAACAAGACAGCAAGACACAGAGAGAGAGACAGAACCTAGGCACAGAACCTACACAGAACGTTCTCTAGGGACAGAAGAACTTCGCTGGAGAGAACATGGCAAAAGATCCTGGACAGAAACTGGCCTCAGAACCTAGAGACAGAACCTAGAGAGAGAACATGGCAAGAGAACCTGGACAGAACCTGGCTGGAGAACCTAGCGAGGGAACATGGCTACAGAACCTGGCTGGAGAATCTGGAGAACCTAGCAAGAGAACATGGACACAGAACCTGGCTGGAGATCCTAAGCAGAACCTCTCTGGAGATCCAGACCAGAACTTGGCTGGAGATCCTGGCTGGAGATCCTGGCTAGGCTGCTGATCAACTGAACGCTGTCTCCGTGTCATTCCTTCTTCGCCGACTCCGTCTACGCCTTTGGGGACCCCTGGACCTGCTGGGGTTGGACTCCGGCAAGCAGCCTAGCCAGGTTCTCTAGCCAGGTTCTCTAGCCAGATTCTGTGTTTATGCTTCTGTTACATCTGTATTTATACCAGTTGAGTTTAATCCTATCCATTCTATTCCAAAGGTTAGGGTATTTGTTATCTCCATTCCAAGGTCACTACTCTATTGTTCTGTTAAACTACAAGGAAATAACTGAAGGAGATCATCCTAAGTAAAGATTATGTAGCTTAATCATGATTGTTTGTAGTTAAAGTGATTAATTACCTGCCTGGCACTTAGTTAAGGGGTTTTATTCCCTTCCTTAGTCCTGTTAATCCCTAACTCCAGGGGAAAATCCCCACCTGGGGAAACAACCTTTCTCAGATAGGTGACCTGCCGGGAGCCAGTCCATCCTTGCTGTTTCAAAGGACCTGGCATATATGGCATACTGTTCTTAAAATGTTTGCTCACCTTCTTGGCACTATGTGTTTTTAACCAAGGTCTCCTATCTGAGAAAGATTGTTTCCCCAGGTAGGGATTTTCCCCTGAAGTTAGGGAGGGAATAAACCTCTTAACTAAGTGCCAGGCGGGTAATTAATCACTTTAACTATGAACAATCATGCTTAAGGTACATAATCTTTACTCCCTGGAATGGAGATAAGAAACGCCCTAACCTTTGTAATAGAGATTGATAGGATTGAATCAACTGGTGTAAATACAGATGTAACAAGACAGCAAGAGACAGGGAGAGAGACAGAAATTGGCACAGAACCTACAAAGAACGTTCTCTAGAGACAGAAGAACTTCGCTGGAGAGAACATGGCAAAAGATCCTGGACAGAAACTGGCCTCAGAACCTAGAGACAGAACCTAGCGAGAGAACATGGCAAAAGATCCTGGACTGAACCTGACTACAGAACTTGGTTGGAGAACCTAGACAGAACCTGGCTGAAGAACCCGGCTACAGAACCTGGCAACTGAACCTGGCTGGAGAACCTAGCTAGGGAACATGGCTACAGAACCTGGCGAACCTAGCAAGAGAACATGGACACAGAACCTGGCTGGGGATCCTAACCAGAACTTCGCTGGAGATCCAGAGCAGAACCTCTCTGGAGATCCAGACCAGAACTTGGCTGGAGATCCTGGCTAGGCTGCTGATCAACTGAACTCTGTCTCCGTGTCATTTCTTCTTCGCCGACTCCATCCACACCTTTGGGGACCCCTGGACCCGCTGGGGCTGGACCCCAGCAGTGACCTTGGTTAAAACACATAGCGCTAAGAAGGGGAGCAAACATATTAAGAACAGTATGCCATATATGCCAGGTCCCTTGAAACATATGCTGTGCAGATGTTTCTTCCATGCAGCCACTGTATCAAGCAGCAAGGATGGACCAGCTTCTGGCAAAGCGGGATCATTGAAAATCTAAATAAGGAGACTTTGTACAACCAAAATCCACCTCCACAACCACAAGAATACCAGCAATCTCCCCAGACCAGAGCATGTGTGTGAGGCACTGAATTGAGAATGAAGGGGACAAGGTATTTTAGAAAAGATCTTTATTTATCTGACCCAATTAAATAACAGGGTTTTCCACATAGTTGAAAAAAAGGGAGAGATGGAGGGACAGAGGAAGGAAGAAAAGAAGGGATGGATCCGAGGGAGAGAAGAAAAAGAGGGAGAGAGAAAAGGAAGGAAGTTAAAAGGAAGATGCAACACTTCAAGGTTCTAGGTTTGGAAGATTCATCAAATAAAAATACAGAATGCGCTGTAAGGCTTAAATTTCAAATCAACAAGGAGCTTTTAGTACAGGGGTGAGACAAATCTGGCCCGAGGGCCGTATAAGGCCCTCAAAATCATTTGATCTGGCCCTGTTGAGGCATTAGGGATGAGTTAATTAAATGTTTGACCAAATATAGCAGGCTAATTTTTAAATCGATAATTTTGTATGGCCCCCAAATGATGTTATAAATATCCAAATGGCCCTTGGCAAAAAAAAAAAAAAAAAAAAGGTTCCCCACCCTTTTTTCAGTATAATATGTTACATGTAATATTTGGGAAACACTTCTGTGAAAAAGTATTTGTTAATTACCTGAAATTCTATTTTAATGGGGGAGGGGGGAGGAGTCTATATTTTATCTCAAGCCTTATAAGGTCCACCACTGAAAAATCTCAAAACACCAAAATCAAGAGAAAACTTTAAAATCACCCATAGAAAAATATGTAATTAGAAATAGGAACACTTAATGTTCCAAAAGCAATCCCGGTGAGTGATTTATTTAAATTTCTATGGGAAAAATTATTTTCATGCCCAGACAAATGAGTTAGGGTAGATATTCTCAGACAGGTGAAATCTCAAAATTTTACCTTCCATACCCATAATGATATAAATTGAGCATTGATTTAAATCAAATTGTAATAAAATAGGCTGAGATAAATGAGGGAAATTGAGGCTAGAGACATAGATAGACAGGGTGCTGCAAACTGCGATTTCAGCCTCTTATAGGAACTCCAGTGGCCCTGCCTCCTGGTATTCACTCCCTTGTGTAAATGCTCCCTCACTGTTTGTCTATATGACAAATAGGATATAGCAAAAATGATGTTATGCTATGCCCAAGATTATGTTATAGAAAAGTAACAGTATCTTTTATGACCCAAGAACACTGGTGCTCATGTGCATGCTCTGGGGCAGCCAGCTGCCATGCCTTGAGGACACTCAGAGTGTCCTGTAAAGTAGCCCAGGTGGCAAAGAACTGAAGCTTCTTTCAAACAGACCTCTGACTGAGCCTTCTTGGAATCAGATTGTCCAGCATCAGTCAGAGCTTCAAAGGATGCTATACAACTGCCACTTCATGGAAGACCCTGAGCCAAAACCAACCAGTTCGGTGGCTCGCAGATTCCTGACCCTCAGAAACTGTGAGATATATCATTCTAGTTCAAGCTCCATTATTATAATTTTAATGTTATTTGATTTTTAATATATACTATGTGTGTGGTAAAAAGAAGATATTCGATGAAATGATTGTTTAATTTTTTAATATGGGTAAATTTGTAGCTCTTACCCTAGAAGAAATTCACATACATACTTGAGGCCTAGTGCACAAAATTCATGCAAGGGGGTGTGATGGTCTCTCAGCTCTGCCTGCGCCCTCTTGCAATCTGGGACCCCTCAGGGGATGTAGCAATGCGCCAAGCAGCAGGTGGCCAGGGAGGAGCCCGAACTGGAGCCGGGCACCACAACACTCATGCTCATCACAGCCTGCTGCGCCTGCTGCTGCCACTCCCCACTCAGTAGTACTGCTTGCTGCAGAGGTGGGAGAGGCTCTCACCACCACAGTTGAGCTTGCCAGCTGTGAGCCTGACTTCTGGCTGAGCAGTGCTCCCCCTGTGGGAGTGCACTGACCACCAGGAGGCAGCTCATGCATTGAGCATCTGCCCCCTGGTGATCAGTGCACATCATAGCAACTGGTCAACTGGTCATTCCAGTTGTTCCAGTCGTTCCATTGTAACAGTAGCTTAGGCTTTTATATATATATATATAGGTAGAAGAAATAAAGTAGAAATAATTAGATCTTCTTTCTAGCTATATATCTGACACAAAATAGGTATTCAATAGATGCTAAATATTATTAGTGTTTTGCCATTAATATTATTATTTTGCATTATTAAAGTGATGCTTAACTCCTTATCCAACTGGCTTAAAGGGAGAGAAAAACAGTTCAATTCTGAAAGGACTGTGTAGGGTTATTTTTAAGTTTCCTTTGAAAAGCATAGTCTCTGTATTATCATGATAACCCATTGTTTTTCTAGTTTTCTGTCACTTAGGTCACTTTTCCCCTCCATCAGCATAGCTAATTGAGCTGACTTCATGATTGGTTGAACCCGCAGCAGAGATCAAACAGAATAAATTATGATTATCTCTCTCTCTCTCTCTGGATCCTTGCCAAAGCAATGCACCCATTCCCTGCCTTCCTATTGAATAGTGTGTCTCTGAGGCTGGTTTAGATAATGAAATAAAAACTGCACATTCCACCTAATACTACTTTAGTACACCTCAGCTAGAATATTACATCTCAAGCCAGTTTACAGGCTGACCTCAGACATAAACAGCATATTTGTACATCATCTGCACGCTAATTTAAGGGCACTGGGCAAATATTTCTGTTCCAACTATCTCCTCTCATGCCACCAATACTGCTGATATTTCATTATTAAATTTTATATTGAGCTGGGTCATTGTTCAAAGACTTCTTGGTAAAATGCACATATCCCTGGGAAGCATAATACTTGAACACATGCATCCCCAAGCCTCAAATTTGTACAGTCCCTGCTGAGGAAAGAAGGTGCTAATGGTTAAAGCGCTGACTGATACAGTGGAAAAACAATATTGGATGAGCTGTTATAAGAACTATATGGGGAGCCGAGAGCTTTTCAAAGCTACAAATAACCAAGCATAGTCCATCTTGTATTCTAATTAGGTATGTATTCAAATTTGTATTCACTTTCAGTATGGGCTAGATATACTCTTTTTTTTTTTTTTCATGAAAGTTCCCAATTGATATTGTTGAGGGTTGGGGGGAAGGCTCTAATATCAGCTGGAAGGTCAGAACCAGATGTTTGAAAACCATGGATATAACACACATACACACAAATTCAAATCAAGCCTTTGTTAAATGGCTTTTCTCGATATCGTGCAATTCTAGTTCACTCCCTTTATCATAGCCATACATCACATTCATCAATAAATCCTAATTTTTAAAGTGCCACACACCTTTGAGAAGTAAAATAAATAAAAAAACAAACAACAACAACAACAAAAAAAACCTCACAATTTGGAATGCTTTGCTTTCTTTATTTCCACCGTGGCTTTTCTTAACTGCAAGTTAACAGGTAATCTGAGACCCCCTTGTTCTCCCCAAATACTACATGTTACCCTTGCACTTCCATGTGGTCTGTTTGTCTTCTCTCCCTCCAAAGACACACTTAAAATGACTAGACAGGGCCAGGAATGTCCCTCTCTTATCTCTCTGGCATTTTCCTCCCTTGTCCCTACAAAGTAGAACCTTAAGTTCACTGTTGTGAGCATGAATGAAAGAACTGAGACCATTATTTTTTTTTCCAAATTAAATAAATAACTGATAATCACCATCCAAAAGAACAACTAGGACTTTAGCAACAACCTTTGTCTAATAATATTGTTTACCATCATCCCACTGTCTTTCTCCCCAACTCAAAGTGCCCATCATCCTGAGTCTCATGTTCATCTTTCCCTGAAATCTATTTGTATAAATTTTTATGGTATATAGAGAGTTTTGGATTGTGTTTAAGTTTTGAGTTTTATTATGCAGTATCTAATCTCTCAGAACTTTTTTCACTTATTACATTGCTAATATTCAGTCATTTCAGCTACTGTATCATATTCCAGTATGACTTCATTTCCCTTTCATACTTGTTTTTGACATGTTACCTGTAAAGTTATCATTAAAATCGGTAATTCACACTTAGGAACTTTAATATTTCAATATGAAACACATCATGAAATAAGGTTTTACAACCAAATATTAACTACTCTCTCAACAATTATGTGGGCAAGACCAATGTATTCACTCTCCACAAAAATACTCCCACAGAAGCTCAGGTGGAAAGGCTGTTCATTGTATCTCCCTTTCATTAAAAACAACACCAACAAATAGCAAAAAACAGATCAATTTTTAAGCAATTCAGTGATTTTAATATTAGGTTGTCTTTTGTTAGGAGAAAAAAAAAAGGTTAATTTTACAATCTCTACTTTCTGAAATGTGGTTTCAGGCTTAAGTAGTTGGATTTCTTTTTTAATGGATCCCTCTCCATGGAGACCTTATAGTTGGTAGGCACTGCATTTATGACTGTACAACTATGAGCTGCTGTTTCTGAAATGGCAGGCTTTTAAAAGCTGCACACCTCCTGCCAGTGTAGGACCAGTGCCAGATTATTTTATGTGCCAGTGGGCAACGTGACTTTCAGGCCTAAATACTAAGATTCCAGCTCTCTACTATTGGAGAGCTAATCTTGCTAATCTTGGACACAGAACAAGGTCCAATCAGTCCCTTTGATTAAATTGATTAGCATTTCTCTCTGCCTCATCTTGTTAATTGAGATTTTACAGGTGTCATATTGGTCATCATTACTGAAAGCAAGACAGAGCCTTCACTCTTTGTCCCTCGTCCTCCCCCTAAATCGGCGTATTTACAGAAATAGAACATGCTGCAGTAGGTTGGACGTTTCCCTCTTCACACACGTCTTACTAAGTGTGTTCCACATTCCTTGAGGCAGGTACTCTTTGTCTGATTTTAATTAAACACTAACTAATAATAGCCTGTGCAGAGTAATGGGGAAGAAGGGAAGAATAGAAATTATGGGAAATTCAAGGAGCAGCTATGGGTAGACCACACAGAACAGGGCAAGTACACAGTCTAAAATCTGAACATCCTGGACTGTGGCACTGCAGGCAGTGTCTAGCTCTGTGAGTTCCTGTAAAGCATATATCACTAAGTCTTACTTTCTTAAAGGAAAAATTTGCAATGAATGGAGTTGGGATTAGTGGGATGATTCCTTTCAGGGCTACAGCCTAGTTGGCTTTCCTAGATTCTTGACCATGAAATGCTCCTTCCCGCCTGGAGTCTGAGATGCTGTTTCATCGAATGCATGTGTCCCCCAAGCTTCTCTCTCCCTGGTCCCTCACACAGCTCTTCCAACACTTAATCCCTACTGGTCCTTCTGAACTGAGTCCAAAAACCAGTTCCTAGGAAAATATTTCCTTAATCATCCCTAGCTACATGCTTCTTCACCTTCCCTGCACTTGTTATGCTTGCGTTAAATAACCACATTTTGTGTTGACCTCCTCAGCTAGAAACTAAGCTGAGGACAGTGGCCACATATGTCTATACATACTTTCATTCTTTGCAAATAACATTCAGGCAATACATGTTTACAGAATAAAATAGTACATGTACAAACTCTAAAATTATATATATATATATATATATATATATATATATATATATATATTTATTTTTTTTTTCACTAGAGGCCCAGGGCATGAAATCTGTACATGGGAGGGGGTCCCTCAGCCCAGCCTCTGCACCCTCTCCAATCTGGGACTCCTCGGAGGATGTCCGACTGCCAGTTTAGACCCGATCCCTGCAATCCGGGACCAGGGCGACTTCACCTGGGTTGCAGCCCCAAGCGCCTGGGTCCAGAATGGAATGGCTTTGCCCGGGCTGCAGCCACAGCCACAGGCACCCGCAACCAGGACCAGGACTGGGGGCAGGGTGGCTTCACCCGAGCCTGGCTTTATCAGGAAGGATGTCCAAAAGGTTGTCCAGAAGATGTCTGGTATAATTAGCATATTACCCTTTTAATATAGATGATGTTTATAGAATTTCTAGTATCTATATATTTTCAATGTGAATCTCGGGTTATTATTAAATTATTTTTCAATTAAAAAATGTACCATATTTTGCACTAGAAATCACAAAAAATGGGTTTAAGAAGAGATCAGAGAGGTGGAGAAGATGGCAGCTGGCAGGATGGAGGTGAAGGAGAGGGTGTGAGTGAGGAGGTGAAAGGAAAGTGTGTGGATGTGTGGCATGTGTGTGAGTGAGTGAGGGACAGTTAAATCTGGCAGGTGTAGCAGGGGCTGGCAGACCAGGCTCTCCTGAACAGGGACCACCTACCACCACTGTGGGCACTCCCTGAGCTGCAGGGCTTAGGCACAGAGCCCACACCATCTTGAAGGGAAGAGCAGCCTTTTCTAGGAATTCATCAGCACCACTACCCAGACTGGCCTTGGACACTGCCTGTGACCCTGAAGCCACTACAGCTAAAATCCTGCTGCCCCACCCAAAGACCTGCAGACCTTAGGAAGTACACCTCCAAGGCTGCACAGCTCCCACAGTAGTAAGGGTGACTCCCCCCTCCCCCAGCTGTCGACCTCCAGACACCTCAGTTGCACCTCCTGAGCCCACCACCCCACAGGCCGCTCGTGGGTGCCGCTGTGATCTCCCGATGTGCTCTTATCCAAATAAAGTCACATAGCTCCAGCAGTAGAAATTCTGAATTCCCTCTTCCCAGCTGCCTGCCCACAGACACCTCAGTCGTGCAGCTTCAGTGCCAGGGCCCCTCTGAGTGTGTGAGTGCTCTGCCCTAGCAAATAGACCCCGGGTGCCTCTGTGAGCCACCACTGGCCACGTGTGAATCCAACCAAGGGCACACAGCCCTGGCAGTAGAAATTTGGACCCCCCCCCCTTTCTGGCTGTCTTCCCACAGACACTTCGGTCAGGCAACTTCAGTGCAAGGGCCCCTCTGAGTGTGCAGCCCTGGCAAACAGCTCCCAGGTGTCTCTTTGAGCTGCTCCTGGGTGTGTGTGAATCCAACCAAGGGTGCAAAGCCCCAGCAGCAAAACATGAGTCTTCCTTCCCCACAGCTGCCAACTATAGGACACTGCAGTCATGCTTTTCCAGTGCGCAGGCCTCCTGAGCCCCACTACCCTGACAGGTAGCTCCTACGTGCCTCTGTGAGCCCCCTCTGGGCACGCATGAATTCAACCAAGGATGTGAGGCAGCAAAACTTGGGACTTACCCCTCCCCGACTGCTAACCTCCAGACACTGCAGTTGTTCCTTTCCAGGATGCAGGCCTACTTAGCCCTCTGCCCCTATAGGCAGCTCCTGGGTGCCTCATTGAACCCCCGCTGGGCGTGCTCATATCCAAACAAGGGTGCATGACCCCGGCCATAAAAATTCGGACTTCCCCTGCCTACCCACACACATTGTGGTCATGTGGTTTCAGCATGCAGGCCCCCTGAGGCCACCACCACTGCAGGCAACTCCCGGGTGCCTCTGTGAGCAGCCATTAGGTGCACTCATATCCAACCAAGGGTGCAAGACCCCAGCAGCAGAAACTTGGACTTCCCCCTCATCAGCTGCTGACCTCCGGTCATTGCAGTCTCACCGATCCAGCACACAAGTCCCCTGAGCCTGCTGCCCTGGCAGGTGGCCCATGGGTGCTTCTCTGAGCCTCCACAAGGCACAACCCTGGCTGCTGGCATGCAGTCCCCATGGTAGCGCCACTCCAGCATACGGGCATCCTGGGCCCACTGCCCCAGCAGACAGCTCCTGGGCGCCTCTGTAAGTAGACACTGAGCATGTGTATCCAACCAAGGGCGTACATCTCCCAATGCAGAAACTGGGACTTCTCCCTCCATGGGGCTGGTGGCACACCACAATCACTCTGATCCAGCATGTGAGCCCCATGAGCACACACCCCTTGAAGACGGCTCCTGGGCCCCTCTGTGAGCTTCCACTGGATGTGTGCCTCTCAAAACAAAGGAGTATGGCTCTCTCAGCAGGATTCACGACATCCCCCTCCCAGCTACCTACCTCTGGAAAGCTTGGTGAGTTGCTGAGGACTTGAATCCCTGGACAAGGTCACATTGTTTCAGCCACAGACTCCGAGATCCCCACATCTCCAGTTGCTGGATTTTGAAACCCCTCTTGATTCAGAAAGGGAAATCACTTTGACCACAGTCCCTCTGCCTCAACCACAGACTATGAGACATGAGCCCCTCACTGTAATGGGCTCCGGGCCCCTCGTTGTGAGGTACAGAGTGATGCTAATCCAGCAAGTCACACCACACCAGCCAAAGTCACAGTACCTGAGCCTCAGGCCCCGAGACTCCTTCCTCCTAGGCCGTGGACTCTGGGAACCCATAGTGAGCACATGCCAGTGAGACCTCAGACAACCTTTTCCATAAGAGTCAGAATCATGATCACATCCAAAACAGCTTGCATGACGAAGCTGGGGGTGGGTCACATTGCCAATCCATGATAAGACTTCATCCACGAATAAGAAACTAACATTCAAGATCCAACTACATCAAGAGAACCCAAACAGCTCAAGTAGGGAGCTCTGCTAGATCACCAAGCCCAGGAGACCTGAGAGACTACACCACCAGCACACCCCTAAAAGAACCTGGAAAGCAAAGCAGTTGGATCTAAGACACAGAAACAATTAAAATGCTACAGCAAAAAATGGGGAGGAAAAAAGCAATTCCCAAAGGAAAGAAAAAGGAATCGCCAAAAAGGGAATTAAATGAAATGGAGGCAAGTAGTGTGTCAGAGAAAGAATTCAGAGTCATGGTTATAAGGATGCTCAAATGGCTGGATGGCAAATACACACAACTCAATGAGAATTATAAAGAGCTGAATGAGAATGTTAGGAACGTTCCAACATGAAAAGGAATGTTCCAACATGAAAAGGAACAAAGAGGAAATGAAGAATGACATAGCTGTAATAAAGAACACAATGGAAGGCTTAAACAGTAGACTAGAAGTGGCTGAGGTCCGCATCAGTGAATTAGAAGACAAGGTAGGAAAAAACACACAAACACAGCAGCAACTGGAAAGAAATCTTAAAAAGCAGAACAGCCTAAGGGAGCTTTGGGCCAACACAAAACAAAATAACTTCCGCATGATAGGGATGCCAGAAGGAGAGGAAGTGGAGCAAGAAATAGAAAACCTGTTTGAAGAAATAATGACAGAAAACTTCCCTGATGCTGTCAGGAAAACACACACACACACACACACACACAAGTCCAAGAAGTACATAGAGTCCAAAAAAAGATGAGCCCAAAAAGACCAACACAAAGACACATCATAATTAAATTGGCAAACATCAAGGACAAGGTAAGAATCTTAAAGGCTGCTAGAGAGAGACAGAAAGTTAACTGTAAGGGATCTCCCATTAGAATATCAACTGATTTCTCAAGAGCAATACATCAGAAAATAAGGGAATGGAGTAAAATATACAAAGTAATGCAAAGCAAAGGACTGAATTTAAGAATACTATACCCAGCAAGGCTATCATTCAAAATTGAAGGAGCTTCACAGAAAAAAAAAAAAAAAAAAAAAAAAAAGGGCTAAGGGAGTTTATTACCACCAAGTCAGCAATGCAAGAAATGCTAAAGGGACTGATGTAAAAAGAAGAAACAGAAGGGCAAGAAGGAACACAAACATCATAAAGAATAAAAATGGCAACAAACAAGTACTTGTCAATAATAACATTAAATGAAAATGGATTAAATGCTCCAATAAAAATACATAGGGTAGCTACATGGACAATAAAACATCCATATATTTGCTGTGTGAAAGAGACCCACTTCAGAACAAAAGATGCACGCAGAGCGAGAGTGAAGGGATGGAAAAAAAAATTTCACACAAATGGAAATGAGAAAAAAGCTGGGGTTGGAATACTTATATCTGACTAAATAGACCTCAAAGTAAAGGTCATAACAAGAGATAAGGAGGGCGAGTTCATAATAATAAAGGGAACAATTCAACAAGAGGATATAACTCTGGTAAACATATATGCACCCAATACAGAAGCACCCAAATACATAAAACAACTTCTGGAATATATCAAGGGAGAGATTGACAGCAATATAATCATAGTAGGGGACTTTAATACCCCATTGATACCACTGGATAAATCCTCTAAACAAAAAATCAGCAAAGAAACAGCAATCCTAAATGACTCACTAGATCAGATGGACTTAAATAATATCTTCAGAACATTTCACCCCAAAGCTACAGAATATACATTCCTTTCAAGTGCACATGGGGCATTTTCAAAGATAGACCACATTTTAGGACACAGGCAAATTCTCTTCAAATTCAAGAAGATAGAAACCATAACAAGCATCTTCTTAGATCACAATGGCATAAAATTAGAAATCAACTACAATAAAAACAATCACAAAAATTCAAACACCTGGAGGCTAAATAGCATGCTATTAAACAATGATTGGGTTACCAAAGAGATCAAAGTAGAAATAAAGAGCATCCTGGAAACAAATGATAATGAAAACACAACAATCCAAAATCTATGGGACACAATGAAAGCAGTCCTAGGAGGGAAGTTCATAGCTCTACAGGCCTACCTCAAAAACAAGGAAAAATGGTAATGAATTATCTAAACTTGCAACTTAAAGAATTAGAAGAGAGCAACCAGAAAATCCCAAAGTAACCAGAAGGAAGGAAATAATAAAGATCAGAGCAGAAATAAATGACATAGAGACCAAAAAAAGATACAAAAAATGAATGAAACCAAGAGCTGGTTCTTTGAAAGGATAAAAAAGATAGATGAACCTCTAGACAGACTCACCAAGAAACAAAGAGAGAGGACCCAAATAAAAAAATCAGAAATGAAAGAGGTGAAGTAACAACTGACCACACAGATATATGAAGGATTGTAAAAAACTACTCCGAACAACTCTACTCCAAAAAACTGGACAACCTTGACGAAATGGACATATTCCTAGAAAAATACAAGCTTCCAAAACTCAATCAGGAAGAATCAAAAAACCTAAATAGGCCAATAACTGCTGATGAATTTAAACAATATTCAAAAAGCTTACAGCAAACAGAAGTCCTGGACCTGATAGCTTCACAGAAGAGTTTTACCAAACATTCAAAGAAGAACTAAAACCAATCCTTCTCAAACTATTCCAAAAAATTCAAGGGTAAGGCACACTTTGAAGCTCTTTCTATGAAGCCAGCATTACCCTAATTCTAAAACCAGATAAAGACACTACAAAGAAAGAGAATTACAGGCCAATATCCCTCATGAACATAGATGCTAAAATCCTCCACAAAATTCTAGCAAACCGGATTCAGCATTACATTAGAAAGATCATACACCATGACAAATGGGATTTATTCCAGGGATGCAAGGCTGGTACAATATCCGTAAATCAATAAATGTGATACCTCACATAAACAAATTGGGAGACAAAAATCACAAAACCATGTTAATTGATGCAGAAAAGTCATTTGACAAAGTCCAACACCCTTTTCTGATAAAAACGCTCAACAAGTGGGAATAGAGGGATCATACCTTAACATAATAAAAGCCTTATATGACAAACCTACAGCCAACATCATAATCAAAGGGCAAGAACTAAAACCATTTTCCCTAATAACAGGAACAAGACAGAGATGCCCGCTTTCACCACTCCTGTTCAACATAGTACTGGAAGTGCTAGCCATAGCGATCAGACAAGACAAAAAAATAAAAGGCATCCAAATTGGAAAAGAAGTAAAATTGTCATTATTTGCAGATGACATGATACTGTACATATAAAACCCTAAATACTCCATCAAAAAACTATTAGATTTAATAAATGAATTTGGAAATCTAGCAGGATACAAAATTAATGCCAAGAAATCTATGGCATTTTTATACACCAATAGTGAACTTACAAAAAGAGAGATTAGAAAAACAATCCCATTTATCATTGCACACAAAAAAATTAAGATACCTAGGAATAAACTTAACTGAGGAGGTAAAAGAACTGTACTCAAGAAACTACAAGACACTGAAAAAAGAGATAGAGAAAGACATAAACAGATGGAAGAAGATACCGTGTTCATGGATTGGTAGAATCAACATCATTAAAATGTCCACACTACCCAAAGCAATCTATTGATTCAACACACACCCCATTAAAATACCAATGGCATATTTCACAGACCTAGAATGAACTCTCCAAAAATTTATCTGGAATAAAAAAAGACCCTGAATAGCTGCAGCAATCCTGAGAAAGAAGAACAAAGTAGGTGGAATTTCAATACCAGATATCAAGCTGTACTACAAAGCCACTGTTCTCAAAACTGCCTGGTACTGGCACAAAATCAGACATATAGACCAATGGAATAGAATAGAGAACCCAGAAATCCACCCAAACCACTATGCTCAATTAATATTTGACAAAAAAGGCAAGAACATACAATGGAGTCAAGACAGCCTCTTCAATAAATGGTGTTGGGAAAATTGGATAGATAAATACAACAAATGAAAATAGACCACCAACTTACACAAAAATAAACTCTAAATGAATAAAGGACTTAAACATAAGATGGGAAACCATGAAAACATTTGCGATATCCACAGGCAGCAAAATCTCAGACATATGCCGAAGCAATATTTTCACTGATACAGTTCCTAGGGCAATGATGGTGAACCTATGACACACGTGTCAGAGGTGACAAGCAAACTCATTTTTTTGGTTGATTTTTCTTTGTTAAATGGCATTGAAATATATAAAATAAATATCAAAAATATAAGTCTTTGTTTTGCTATGGTTGCAAATATCAAAAAATTTCTATATGTGACACAGCACCAGAGTTAAGTTAGGGTTTTTCAAAATGCTGACATGCTGAGCTCAAAAGGTTCGCCATCACTGTCCTAGGGCAATAGAAACTAAAGTGAAAATAAACAAATGGGACTACATAAAAATATAAAGCTTCTGCACAGCAAAAGAAACTACCAGCAAAACAACAAGACAACCCACTGAATGGAAGAACATATTTGCTAATGTTATCTCCAATAAGGGTTTAATCTCCAACATTTACAGGGAATTCATACAACTTAACAAAAGGAAGATAAACAACCCAATCAAAAAATGGGCAACAGACCTAAATATATACTTTTCAAAAAGGACATAAGGAAAGCCAAGAGACATATGAAAACGCTAGTGCACAGTGCATGAAATTTGTGCACATTAAAAGGAAATTAATTAGAGGAAATATTTTAATATTGCTATTTGCCCTTTCTCTATAATAGAAGTGTCAGAGATGAATGAAAATTAGTAAAATGTATATGAAAATCTCCCTCCTGTCAGAGTCTGGGGCACACTGCAGGGCCCAGAGTCAAGTCCCCACACACCTTTGGTGCCTCAAAATCATGTGAGACCCAGACCCAGCCGGCCCCACCCGGCTGGCCCCACCCTTGTCAAGCTCTGCCGGGTGGGGGATTCAGCCCCAGGGACCCGTCAAGCCCCACTGGGCAGGTGGCTCAGCCTCAGTTCCCAGTGTACCCTCAGGTTCCCCATCCTGGTGCCGGGGGAAGGTGCACAGTCTGAGGTCCCCTGGCCCGGGCATGGCCTGAGGTTCCCTCATCAAGCCCCACCAGGCAGGGGGTGCAGCCTCAGGTCCCCTGACCCAGGGCGGGGTGCATGTCCGGAGATACCCTGGCCCTGGCTGGGGCCGGGGGCACACCTGGAGGTCTCCGTCAAGCCCCACAGGTGGGGTCACAGCCTGAGGTCCCCTGTCAAGGCCCATTGGGTGGGGTGTGAGGCCTCAGGTCCCCTATCAAGACCTGTTGGGCAGGGGTTGCCGCCTCAGGTCCCATGGCCTGGTGCCGGGGCAGGGAGTGCCACCTGAGGTCCCCTGTCAAGCCCCACCAGGTAGGGGGCACAGCCTCAGGTCCCTGCTGTTTGCTTGTTAAGGCTCGTTTGGGAACTCAGCCTCAGCTGTGGGCGCAGCCATCTTGTGTTATGGAATTCCTGCCTCTGCTGTGGGCTCAGTCATATTGACTGATATGGTGTGATGGCTAATTTGCATATTCTCTCTTTATTAGATCAGTCTAGTGACCCAGTGCATGAAATCCATGCACATCAAAAGGAAATTAATTAGAGGAAATATTTTAATATTGCTATTTGCCCTTTTTCTATAATAGAAGTGTCAGAGATGAAAAAAATTAGTAAAATGTATATGAAAATCTTCCTCCTGTCAGAGTCTGGGGTGTGCCACAGGAACCAGAGTCAAGTCCCCACCCACCCATGTGCACCTCAAAATTGCATGAGACCCAGACCTGGCTTGCCCCACCCCCATCAAGCCCCGCCAGGTGGAGGACATGGCCTCAAGTTGCCTGGCCCAGCGCTGGGGTGGGAGGCGCAGACTGAGGTCCCCTGTCAAGCCCCACCAGGCGGGGGACGTAGCCTTAAGTCCCTTGCCCTAGGCCAAGTGCCATGCAGCCTCAGGTCCCTGCTGATTGCTTGTTAAGGCTCGTTACAGGAACTTGGCCTCTGCTGTGGGCACAGCTATCTTGTGTTACGGAACCCCTGCCTCCGCTGTGGGTGCAGCCATCTTGACTGTTACGGCGTGATGTTCAATTTGCATATTCCCTCTTTATTAGATAAGATGCTCAAAGTCACTAATCATTCGAGAAATGCAAATCAAAGCAACAATGTGGTACCATCTCATACCTGTCAGAATGGCTATCATCAACAAATCAACAAATGACAAGTGTTGGTGAGGATGCAGAGAAAAGGAACCTTCGTGCACTGCTGGTGGGAATGCAGACTGGTGCAGCCACGGTGAAGAACAGTATGGAGTTTCCTCAAAAAACTAAAAATGGAACTCCAATTTGACTCAGTGATGCCACTTCTAGGAATATATCCCAAGAAACTAGAAATATCAATCAGAAAGGATATATGCACCCCTATGTTCATAGCAGCACAATTTACAATAGCTAAGATTTGGAATCAGCCTAAGTGCCCATCAGCAGATGAGTGGATTAAAAAACTGTGATACATCTACACAATGGAATACTATGCTGCTGTAAAAAGGAAGGAACTCCTACCATTTGCAACAGCATGGATGGAGCTGGAGAACATTATGCTAAGCAAAATAAGTCAGTCAGAGAAAGATAAATATCACATGATCTCACACATTTGTGGATTATAGTGAATAACATAAACTGATGAACAAAAACAGATCCAGAGATAGAGAAGCATCGATCAGATGCTCAAACCTCAGAGGGAAGGTAGGGGAGGGTGAGGGGGAAGGATCAACCAAAGGATTTGTATGCATGCACATAAGCTTAAACAATGGACACAGACACCATGGGTTAGGGGATAAATGGGGCGGGGGGAAGGCAATGGGGGGATAAGGACACATATGTAATACTTTAATCAATAAAAAAAGAAGAAAGATCAAAGAATCAGAAAATGCAAAAAGAGAGAGGGAAATGTAAAAAATTGAAAGGAGTGCCTTGGAGTATTGCTGAAAGTTACATGCCAAGATAGATTTCAATTGCTTTCAGCAAAGAGAAGATACTAATTAGTAGAATAATCTTTGTTTCCCAGTTTGAAAGATTACTGATTGCTTTCCTCCACTGAATTCCAGGCCTTAATGGTTTTAAAGATTAATTGACAGCATGTGAAAGCCAACTACCCAATTAATGGCAGCATGTCACCTAAGTGCCCTGAAGAATGTACGTTCACAATGCTTAGGTTTACTAGTACACTTAGGTTTATTGCGTTAGGTTATACTTGATTTGCTCATTGCCATGTGCATCTTCTACATAGCTTTTCCTCTTATATGGACTGGTACCCCCGTGTCAGTAGCTCCTCATAGCTAACTTGCAAATGAACATTAATTTTTCTTAAGTTTTGTAGTGAGTGTCCTACCTACATCAATCTAGTACTTCAAAAAGTATTATATTGCCCTCATATATAAAATTCATTCTGTACATCAATTTTATGCCTAAATTTTATGTTACAGTGACTTAAAAATAAAGATTAGTTATATGAAATCCACCTATTCAGAGATTTGTATGACATGGAACAAAACATTTGATCTCAAAATGCTTCTTTTATAGAAAAAAAGTCAGAGAACATTCTAGCCACATGATCAGAGAAAGCTGTTTTGAGTTTAGATCATTTTGTTTGCTATGAACACCCTAAATCCTCATACTGGTCATAAATTATATGTTTTCATAGTTACACAGAGCTGAAAAACATATTTATATCTCAGTTTTATTCAATGCACATTACTTTATAATAAACATTTTGAAGACTGCCCAATCCCTGTTTTATTTTATTTTGCCGGCTTCATTTTCCTTTCTAACCCTGATTGCTTAATTATTTGATTGATTATATTTTAAAAATTTTATCCCTGGAAACTGCCTACAATTTGGAGAAAAACTGTGACATGAAATGAGATCAATTAAGAATGAATGAATGAATGAATGAATGAATAGTAAATGCAGGACCATTTTTTTTGTAAGTAAATTCTCTCATTCTATAGTAAAATGCACTAAAGCATAGGGGCAAACTCATCTATTTGTCAAATTCCATTTCCTCAGATTTTTAATTCTCCTTAGGAAATATTTTGAACTCTTCAAAAGGTCCTGGGACATAAAATAGCCATATGCAAATGCCAGTGGATAACCATTGTAGCTCTGAATTTCAATATGTCAAAATATTAGATTTACACTTCTCTATCAATGTCAGCATTTTAAAAGGAGGAATGACATCTCTGATTCCATTCTATTAAGGCGTTTAAAGTAAGTAGTCCCATAATGTTCTCTAATCACTCAGCATAGAAGAGGGGTTAGCTATGCAGGCACAGACTGAAATCCCTTGTTTCTCTCACTAAATGGCACTGCAAAGACAAATACAGTGGGGCCTTGACATATGAGTTTAATTCGTTCCGAGACCAAGCTCATTAAGGAGCTTGTTAACTTAAATTACTCTATCAACTCAATGCAAAAAAATTGGCCGAGAGACAGCTGGTATCTCAAAAAACTCATTAGTTGGGACACTCGTAAGTCAAGGCCCCACTGTATTGGGCAGGCCAATCACTGCAAACCTCTTTGAGAGATTTGCTATTTCTTCATGCATTGAAGGGATCTCTGTATTAAATTCCATGTCCATGTCCATGGTTTGACCTGCCTACAACCCTTGCTTGCCTTGCATCATTTTGTTGTGCATTATTTGCACTTGCTGCTCATTTCCTCTAGAGCTGTGTGTCTCAGCTGACTGGAATAGCAAAAACATTTTTCCTGTTTCAAAGAATTAAGTTGTCTCTATGTTATCTCAGTCACTGCCCTGTACAGTGGCTTCTGACACAGGCCTGTGGAACACAACAGGGGTAAAGGGCACCCCCACTGCATTGATAATGGTTGTAAAGGAAAGAACATCTGGGCCCTAGCCACTTCTACTTCTGGCACTAACTGGCCATGACCTTCAGGCTGTGGTTTAACTTCTCTAGGTCTCAGTTTCCTTACCTGTAAAACAAGAGGGGTTGGTCCACATCTAGAGGTTGGCAAACTGGAATGTGCCTATAAATCCCCTAGGGATCTTATTAAAATGAATTTCCTGATTCAACTGATCTGGAATGGGGTCCAAGATTCTGAATATCTAACTATCTTCTGGGGTGTTGCTGATGTTGCTAATCTGGGAATTACATTTGAAGAGTAAGGGAGAGAATCAAAAAAACTCTTTGACTTTATTAGAACATCTAATTAAAAGATAATTTATATAAATAAATATGAGAACTCCCTTTAATGTGTTTTGGGGACATTTAATTGAATTTGTTTTAAGCCATTCTTCTTTTTCTCTAAAACTCCTTGGCCCTCAAGAAAGAATAAAACTGATATGTATTTGAACATCACTTACCATGTGTTTTCTTCTAGTATATCTTATGAATGATGAGCCTGATATCAGAGCAGTCACAAAACAAAGCTGGATGCACACCCAAGTCTTCTAACAGTAAATAGGGAACTCTGATCAAAGGGTGAACCAGGGACCTCCAGTAACAGTTTTATCCAAACTCCAGTGTGTCACTGGTATGCTCTGAAGACCTAGACCAGGGGTGGGCAACCCATGGCACGCGTGCCAAACATGCATGCCAGTAACTTTTGCTGGCACGCGAAACCCTCTCTTATAATCTTCCATTTACAATTTTTTTCTTAATATCGACTTTTTTATTTTTCAGATAAATTCAATGTAGGTGCATCTTCGATAAATAATTTTACATAACAAGTTATCTTAAAGACCATAGACATGGATTGACGAGAGAGGGGAAGAGCAATTTCTATGCCTCTGCCTTAACTCTCCCTGCCTTCCTAGATCCGACCAGTGTTTTGGTTTCATCCACATACACTTGTGAATCTTTGTTCTCAGTGATGAATTTTGTTAAGTCTCGTAATAGGAGTAGCCTGACGGATGAAAGTAGTAGCTCATGCATATCTCTGAAGGTCACGAAATATAAACCTGATGTAAAATCTCTGTCATCAGTGATGCAGCAGCAAAAGTCCCACTGATAATATCAAATGGAGTTATAAAGTTTTCTGTCAGACTATCAGTGTACATGTATACATTAAAAAATAAATGTATTTTTCATCATCATATACTGTGTTTTTGTCGCTCGAATGGATTTTATTATTTCTTCAAGGTTCTTCACATACGTACACCTTAAGAGATATCAAGTAGGTGTAACATGTTCTCAAAAAATTAGGGTTGGCACACAGAAGAATTTTGAGTCAGAGATTTTGCTGGTTTTGGCACGCACTCATGAAAAGGTTGCCCACCCCTGACCTAGACTAAACATCTTATTCAGAAACAAAGGGTTTAAAAACTCGCAGAAGAAATACAGGAAAACAGAAATACTCTGGTGGGCTATGGACATTTAGGACTTAGAAAAAATGCCCCCCCCCCCCTAGGAAAATGCTGTTAATTAAAGCTCAGGCCCACCCAGGGCACATCCCAGACTCCTATGAGGACTAGAAGATGTTCCAGAGGGGGCACCAGGGGCAGATTCAGGCCAAGTTTCTGTCACACCTCCATTGTTAAGCTCTGACCCATTTGAAGTGATCACACATCTGCTTCTATGTACCAACAAAAACATATTTCCATAAATACAGGGGTGGGCAAAAGCAGGCCTACAGTTGTGAGTATGTGAAACACAGAGGTTTTTTTGTTATTATTTATTAATTATCGTTTTGTTTGCATTACAACTATAAACCTACTTTTGCCTACTCCTTTATTATTTGGAAAGCAAATGTAACTCTTTATTCATAAGTCCTTTAATGAATTCACAGGCCCCAATGTAAAATATATATCAATATTCCTGACGTCCTTTTAGCTAAATATGAGGTATGCCTAAAAAAGCATCAATGGATTATTAATAAAAGTCTATCTCAGCAGGAAAACTTCCATCCTATCCATAGTCGCAGTACTATTTCTGAAGTAATTTTGTTATAGTAGGCAGCTAGTTAGATATATATAAAAGGTTGGGGGGAGAGTAAGACATCTAATCAAGCCAGATTAACTAGGAAGGAGTAGTTTAACAGATATTCCAGGGAATAGCCTGCCCATTAGCACAGGTTGGGGAGTTGAAGGGATACAGTGATGGGAAATTCCTCTGCTGAGACATGCCCAGTAGAAGCCAAGATGGTAGGCTATAAAGGGGAGAAGACAAAAAAAAAATCTATAAAAAATGAAAAGAAAAGAGAAGGGAAGGGAAGGGAAGGGAAGGGAAGGGAAGGGAAGGGAAGGAAAGGAAAGGAAAGGAAAGGAAAGGAAAGGAAAGGAAAGGAAAGGAAAGGAAAGGAAAGGAAAGGAAAGGAAAGGAAAGGAAAGGAAAGGGGATTGGACAGAGGAAGGCACCCATATAGCCCACGGAAGAACTAAGAAAGGAAATGGATAGTTTGAAAGAAAGCTTGCTTTCTCCCAAGCCCAGGGAAATATAATCAAAGCTTGGCACAGGCCTGAGGCATTATTGCTCTCTCTCTTCAGCAGCCACAAGCAGCCAAAGCTCAGCTGGATGGGAACAGAGACAGTATGGACTACTGGAACCCTGCATGCCAGGCTAGTGGTATGGCAGTTCTGGGGTCTGGCCCTCCTCCTGGGTTTGGTGGGGACAAGTGTGGTGGGACTGTGGCCCCAGAGGCCAGACTTTTTCCACAGCTAGGGTGAGCTAGCTACCTGGCCATGGATGAGACAGCACCTAAGGTTTTCCTTTATTTTTGCTCCAATAAATGTTGCCATTATACCTCAAATCCTGCCATCAAAAGGAATTTTAGGGATAAAATAGGCAGGTTTAGGGAGTTTTAGGAATAAAGAGGGTTTATGGGGAAGGACTGCATAGGAGAGAGTTTGGAGCCGCCAGAAGGCATACATTCACAGAGAATAGAAAAATGCCACAGGATAAGGGGAGAAGAAGGCATACATTCACAGAGAATAGAAAAGTGCCACAGGATAAGGGGAGAAGAAGGCATACATTCACAGAGGATAAATAAAAATCACACAGTATGGGGAAAAAGGAAATGCACTTTCACAGAGGTCAGAGAAATGTTATAAGGGGGATAAAAATAGGGGCATGATGTGGGTTTTGAAGCTGATATTCTGCAAAAAGGCTGACCAATTGAAAAAGAAAAGGGTGATAACATGGGGAAGGGGTCCAATTAGAAGAGAGCATGAAGAGACAAAGAACTCTAGCATTTGTAAGCCTTAGAAAAAAGGGGCTTAGCGGGTTACCCCTTTGGGACCCTTTCCCTACGTGGGAGTCTGTACTTGCTTCCAATAGGTCTCCACCCTTTTACTAACAAGTCCTTTTAGTCCGTGAATTTTATTCTTCAAACTTCATGAGACAAGAATCCGCAAGGGGGAGATCCGCTCCCCCCACCCCACACTTCACTTTGAATGCATCCCTCAAATGCATTTTTTGTGATACCGTGAACGAATCCTATTTTCTCAAGCATCAACCTCTCCTGTTCTTCTAATTCTCATTCCACCCCTATTTCTATCAGCCTTACTCCCTAAACTGATACCTTGCAACCCTTCTGAGGCCACAGTGATCTGTATGTATTTATGGAGAATGCTCCTCCTTTCACTGTCCTTTCACTTATTCATTCATCAAACACTGAACAAGTACTGATTTTACACCAGGCAATGTGCTAGGTACTAGAAAAAGCTGTATGCCTTGCTTTCTGTTGTTCACCCAGGGCTATAGCATAAATCTCCTTTAATCCTCATGTGTCTTCATGGAATGGACATTCACATCCGCATCTGGCAGAGGAGGCGCAGGTTTCTCAAGGACAGTGTCCTTCTCCAGATGAATTTCCTCACAGTGGCAGAATGGGAACTCCTACCTATATCTTCTAAACCAAACCATTGTTTAAAAAAAAAAATCTTAAATCTCATATTCTTTCTACTTCACATACTCAGTTTCCAGATTTGGAAGACTTATGGCATCCATGATAAATTTTTTAAAAAACAAAACAAACAAAAAACATTTTTGTTGTTTTTGTTACTTGTAGAAGAACACAGAAAAGTGTCTGAAAACCCCAAGCAGCATGTGCTACTAGCAGTCTGAAGCATCCCAGTTTTTCTTTGAGTTTGTAGACAAAGGCAAGTAAGGGATTTGGCATTCCCTGTATTCTGTATGAAACATATAGGAGTACTTTTCACATGAGACAGCATGTACCCTCTGGAGCATATCAATACCTTTCCTACTGAATCCTACTCAAGCCTGTGATTCCCTCTTCCATGACTGTTCTGTGCAGAGTAGAGCAAACCCACACATACATGTTGCCTAGTCCGTTTTGAGAATTCTCTAAAAACACTATGAAGATTTCTGGAGAGAGAATTTGTATAATTTAAGTATATGATGCTAGCTTTATCTGTCAAGTCCGTAACATTTTGCTGAACACAGAAAGAGGCATTTACACCTGAACCCAGAGACCTTCGTTGTTTGCATTGTCTCGGCAAAGTCTGCTGCAAAGGGGGTGAAATGTACTTTTTTCAAGTGAAGATAACCTTCCTCATTGGGCATAAAGCACCAATTAAGTTGATGTAATATGATGGTGTGCAAACACCGCCCATATTTAACTGAATTTTCTATTCTGCAAGGCAATATGCTGGCGTAATACCTGCTCTAACTCTCAGTAATTCAAAACTCCAATAAATATTTGCTGACTGCCTCCTATGTGTCAGAAAATTTGTTAGGTCAAGAAGAACAAAGAAGGCAGCAAAACCATAATAGAAGACTTTAAAATGTGTTGTCTTGAAGAAAAACTCATCTCATGTATGCTACAACATTTTGTGAAACGGAATCTCTTGCCTACAGAGAGAAATAGCATTTGAAAGCAAGGTAGTCTTCAGCAGCATTCAATATGACAAAGCAAATGCAAACTAGGTCTAACAGCTAAAGCTTTTTTGACTTTTTAAGATGTTCAATTGAACATTTAAAAGGTTTAGTCCCTTATCAGCTCTAGAAAGCTCCCCTGGGGCAGGCTTAAGTAACTATGCCATTAGGCACTCAGCTGCAAATTGCCTATTAAGTCTGACTGAAACTGTAAAATTGCTTTTCACAATGCAAATTAATGTAAATAAGAACAATTGGTTACACATATCACAGACTATCAAATTGTCCACAGATGATGCATATCTACCCAACCACCCCAAATTAGCATTACTGTAAAGTTATATTTAGTGTGTCTTAACTGGCTTGGGTGTCCCTGTGATAAATTCCACAAATTTATTATTAGCATTACATGTGTCCCATGTATATTATCTATTATCTATATATACAAAAGGCTAAGCGACCATCTGACAGTCTGACTGGCGGGTAGGTATGACGCACACTAACCACTAGGGGGCAGGCACTCAACCCAGGAGCTGCCGAGCTGCTGTGACTTGGCAGCGGCGGTTCTCAGGTGATGCCCCCCTGAACCAGAGAGGAGGGAGCTCTCACACTCTGGGACCCCTGAGGGAATGTTGGAGAGCCAGTTTTAGCCTGATCCCTGTAGGCCAGGCCGAGGGACCCCACCTGCCAGAGGGACCCCGCTCACTCCACAGAGCGGGGCGGCCAGCCAAGGAGGGACCAAGGGGAGTTGGCTCCAGGGCGTGTCTGGCCCATCTCGCCCAGTCCTGCCCCACCGGCCACCTTCTAATTAATTTCCTTTCAATGTGCACAAATCCGTGCACCAGGTCACTAGTATGAAATAAGCCTTTTTTTTTATCTATGTTTGAAGTCCCTTATATTCAGGTTCAGTGGACATACCACAAAGTAATCCATTTAGCTTTAGCTCTTAGGTTACAGTAGCATCATTCAGTTACTAAGCATTATTAAAACATTTAATTTTTTTTAACATGCACTGCAAGAAAAAATGTACAAGATTATTAAAAAGGCATCAGTCTTCTGTACAGAGGAACCTTATTGCTATCATATTTATGATTTTTATTTTGGAAATTTGTTGTTATTTAACTTTTGACTCCTTGGTTTCCATATCTGTCAAATGAAAATAATAATATGCAGCTGATAGAAAAGAGACTTTATACTGTAATTGCAAGGCAGACTGAATGTGATTCATAAAGTATCACCAGCAAAGGCATATTCTTAACCCTACTCCCATTCAAATACAATCTGTGACACCTAGACGTTTTGGCCATCTCCTAATGCAAGTTCTAAAAAGGTAGTCTTAGACCTCACCATAGAATGGAAAAATACTTGCCACTATTGTTTGGTCCTAAACCTTTTAAGTTCTCAGCCAAAAAATGAGATAAAAATATTTTAATTTTAATATGCTATTATAATATCTATGAACCTGTTAATAAAGCAATAATTATTTTAAGCACCTCCTCTTATGTCATTATTACTGTATTTAAGATAGATATGAGACCAGTCTCAACCTCATTTAAGAAGAGAAGATATGAAATCAAGTAACAAATATAAACAAATATCTGATGTCCTAAAAGAAACTAACAAGAAACATACACTAGTAGAGAAAACCTCTTCTCCTTGAGAGAGTGTAAATATCCATGGGAATGCAATCTATTGAACCTTATTTATAAGATCATTGTAACGAATGCTATTTTGCAGGAATGAACAAGAAGTTGTTTTTAGAAAAAAACATTGATAGTGTTTATTAAAAGTGTATATAATTCTGAAAAAAATGGTATAATTCAAGTGGGAAGAAGGTTACACTGAGGTTTTGTTTCCATTACTTCACTGACATCCAAACGGAAGTGGCAACCTTTCGCCTGATGTAATCATATGAAGTGGTAAAAAATGTCATACTGCATTTGAAAGAATGTCACATATGCATTTTTCTGTGATTCATATGTGTGTATATATATATATATAAATATATATATATATATATATATATATATGAAATATTTTTGTGTTTTTGGCTTTGAAAGTCTACCATCAATGTATTTCTACATATGAATTCAATTTACTTTTATTAACCATCAGTAGTAAATGCTGTGGACACACATTACAAACAACTTTCTATTCTCACCCATGCACAGGGCAGGCTGGGAGTGCCATAAATTAATGTCCCTGGGGCAGGACTAAGGGTGAGAGTTAGAGTTAGGATTAGGGTTAGGGTTAAAGATGGGCATCAACTTCCTCTACTAATTGAATGTGACAGCACTGAAGAGCATTCTATATTGTCTCCCAGATTTATCCAGCAGAACTGAGCATTAGTTGTCCACAGTAGTGACCTGCTGAATAACACAACTGAAATTCTTCCTTTTCCTACCAGTATTTCCTGTATGACCTCATAAATAAACTATTTATACTCAAATATTTTAAAGGATCCAAACTTCTATAGCACCTTCATATACTGCATGCTCTTACATATGCTATCTGAAAAGTAGAGAAAATTTAAAATTTACTTTCTTCTGTAATTAATTAAATCTTCCTAATAATCCTAAAATAAAATTTTATGCTCCTTTTATAAAGAAATTGAATCTCAGAGGGGTCAATAACTTGCTGAAAATTCATATACAATATTAAGAGTTTAACCTTTTTATTTGGACCCAAGTCTACATGACTAGGTTGGGGGATTTGTATTTGGATGTGTTTAAGCAAATCAGAATGACCTGTTGTCAATTATATTGTTGAAATATTTTTAAATATATTCATATATCAACTGAGGTCACTGATAGTTTTGTACACCATTCTACATCAATTTGTATAAGATCTAAGCTTATTCATGAATATGAGAGTAGTTTTTTTCTTTGTCATTGGAGGAAGCCTTATTATTTTCATTTAAGTTATCAAAGATGTCATGTTGTCTATGGTAAAAGGATACAGAGATTAGATAGGTAGATAAATGATAGAGAGAGAGAGAGAGGTTAGATATATAGATACATAAATACATAGATGATAGATATACCGAAAGGGGGGCAGAAATAGAATGTTGGGTAACCAGCTAGTATTGTAAGAAATATTAATCATGCTCTGTTAACTGTGATTGTTTTATTCTGATTAAAGAAGGCACATTCTAACTTGACTGGCAGCTCTACTCAGGACCTGGAAGCTCACCTGGAAATGCAGCCCACCCTCCCCACTTGGAGCAGGCTATTATCATGGAAAGATTAACTTTGCTGCAGAAACCAGAATTGCCAGCCCTTTTGCACACCTGCAGCCCTTTGCAAATCTCCTTACTTGTTAACTGCCCATTTGGCCTATTCTTAGGCTATCTCCCTTTGTAACCCCAGCCCTTGCATATCTGTAAACTTCCCATTTGCCCTTTTGCTTACTTTCCTTTGTACTTCTACCTATATAAGTAGCTGGCTTATGGTAGGCTGCAGAGCAGAATTTTGTGGACAACCTGCTACTCTCCCATAGTGCCGGCAATCCTATATAATAAAGAGGTAATATGCAAATTGACCCTCACTCCATCATGCTGTCACAAGATGGCTGTGCCCACAGCGGAGGCAGGGTTCCCGTAATGAACCGTAACGAGTGATCAGCAGGGACCTGAGGCTGCGCCCCCTGCCCGACAGGGCATGATGGGGGTGGGGCTGGCCGGGTCTGGGTCTTTCGCGATTTTGAGATGCTTGTGGGTGGGCAGGGACTTGACTCTGGGTCCTGCAGTGTGCCCCAGACTCTGACAGGAGGAAGATTTTCATATACATTTTACTAATTTTCTTTCATCTCTGACACTTCTATTATAGAGAAAGGGCAAATACCAATATTAAAATATTTCCTCTAATTAATTCCTTTTTAATGTGCATGAATTTTGTGCACCAGGCCACTAGTATTGGAATAAATGCTCCTATATGATTCAACCCTGTCTCTGCTTAATTGGCTTGAGTAATTAGAGGCAGCACAGACCCATTGTTTGTCCGGTTACAATAGATCCATATAATAATGTAGTCTATTGTCTGGCATTACATGTATTTCTCAGAAGATTCTGGTAAATTCACTTGCACTGAGGAAAAAAAAAAAAAAAACACAGATAAAATTTGAGGTTGGTAATCTCAGTAACCTAAAGGCAAGATTTGAGAGCATAAAAGTAGGTTGAAGCCAAAATCATGTATTGGTAGAACAGAGGAAAAACTATACTTGGGGGTTTTATATTTAAACATCATCATTCTATCTTCCCATTGCTGTTTGGTGAAGAGATGTTCTCTGAGGACCAGAGATTCTTTGCAAGTATCTATAGTAGGCCCAGTCCCTTAATCTTAAAATCTCTTAAAACGTAAATCTTTAACTTTTCTGCTGTTAGTTTAACTGCGACCCTTCTAGTCAGAAATTCATTCACGTTACTTAAAGAAGAACTAGGATTGTTATAGAAGAAATGCAAAAAAAAAATGTATTTTTGTTTTGTATTATTTTGTTTCTCCCAAATAAGATTATGGATGGGCAGCCAGTAGGGGTGGGCCAATGGGAAGTTAAGAATGTACTTTATATCATAGAAAAAAGAATAACTTAGATTGGGAATCAAACTAAATTTTATACTCAACTTTCACAAATTTCAAACCCTCACACCACTCTTGCATTGAGTCAAAGAGCAGTTCTTGCTCTTCTCTGGGAGTACAACTGAAACAGGAATTTTTAGGGGTAAAAAAGACAGGTTTTAGGACATTTTAGAAATTAAGGGACCATGGAGGAAGCACAGGGCTGCAGAGCAGCAGAAGGTATAGTTCTATAGAATAGGGGAAGCTGAAAAGCTGCAACAGGTACATTTCCATAGAATGAGGGAGCTGGAAACAGCAAAAGGTCTATATTTACAAAATAAAAAGAAGTAAAGGAGAAGAAGAAAGCCCCAAAGGAATAGGAAAACAATAAGGAAGGAGGGGGGAGAACCTCACATGTCCCATGTGAGGTTTGACCTTTGAACCCAGGAGTTACTATAGTAACCAGTCTAAGGGAATAGTGAACAATCAGAGAGGATATCAGGACACAGGAACTACAGCCTTTATAAACCATGGAAACAGGAAGGTAGTGGGACCCTTTCCCCTCCCCACATGTGAGTCTGTACTTATTCTTCAATAAATCTCCACCTTTGCTATACTACCCTCTGTCCATGAATTCATTCTTTGACTCTGGTGGACAAAGAATCTGGGTTCCTGTCCAAAAATTGCATATCACAACCAACAGCAACTGGTGTTGTCTATGAATCACCCAGAAGAGATGACAATGACAGTGGTCAAGACTTGCTATGCCTCAACTGATAAACTGAGCTCCAAGAAAATATTGCCCAACATAGTCCAAAACATCCCTAAGTTCCCTGCAAGTGGACTATGGAAAATTGAGAATCACATGCAAGGCTGGCAAGACAAAGAGAACACTCAGAACACTGAGTTAGATAGCTCAGTGATGTTCCACTTCTCAACATTTTTACTCCTTTAACCATATTACATTTTTACTACTGTGATTTTCAAGGTAGCATAGCCCATATCCTGAGTCGGATTTACCTTTGGACCCTATGCCAAAGACAGAACTGTATTGTTTGAACCTTCACTCAAAAGCTCTCCCAAATGCCAAATAACTCATTTGAATACATTTTCCATATTTATGCCAAACATTTTGTGTTATATGATATACTGACAATGCCTTTAAAAGTTTCTGGTGATTTTTGATGGCAATTCTCATGATACCCTTAATCTAATTTTGCTTCACTCTAACATTTCAGTATTAAAGATATAGCCTGTTAGTTATTGTGTTGTTTTCTGGGAATAGTTTGTTTTAAATTCTAGAGAATTTTCATTAGCCTCCTTTTATAAAAAGAGGTTTTATCCTCCCCTAATAAATTAGGCTTTATAAGATCATGAAATTTACTGATGAAATAATGGCAATTTTGAGTAACTTATTTCCACATATACATTCTGAAAAGATTATAGACGGTAATTTAATCCAAAGAGGAAAAAAATTATGGTTTATTTTAGCAAATCAGAAGTCAATATCAATGTCTGTTGTACTTCGCCTCTAGATTACTATAAGGGTTATTTTTAAAATAAAAAAGTTCTAAAAATGATTCATACCCATTTTAATGTAAGAATTGAAAATGATGCTATATCTTTTAATATTTATTTTTTAGGAAAGCTAGGAAATTTTTCACAGCTGTTTTTCTTACTCTGAAATTAAATAAATGCCATTCACACTCATTAATAACTAAATAGCAGTCCCAAGTATTTAATATGCACCTGTACCTTAAACATTTGATCTATTTCTCTTTTTTGTAATAGTCTTAATGTAACTCATCAAGTTTAGCTAATTGCCATTCCACTTATGTAAACTTTTTTATATTACTAATAGATATTTTTGTAGAAAATAGGATAGTACAAAAAGAGAAAAATATAAATCATTGAAAACACTAACAGCCAGAGGAAAATCACTGTTAACTAATCTATCTAATAATAGACAAACATGGTAATTAACCATACCTCCGATACGCTTCCCATTGGCTAATCACGGCGATATGCAAATTAACTGCCAACCAAGATGGCAGCCGGCAGCCAGGCAGCTGAAGCGAACAGGAGGCTTGCTTGCTCCAGGGATGGAGGAAGCCAAGGTTCCCTGCCTGCCGCCATCCAGCTCTTAGCTGCACTCTAAGCAACTATGTTGCAATTATAGAAGCTAAACAATTCCCAGAAACCTGCTTTCAGCCAGCCAGGCCTCAGAGCTGGAGTTGCAACAGTGTTTCAATTATAGAAGCTAAACAAAGCCCAGATACCTGCTTTCAGCAGCCGAGGTCTCAGAGCTGGAGCCGAGCCTCAGAGCTAAAGCCGGCTCTCAGCTCCAGTGACAGCCATAGAAGGTAAATAAATCCCAGAATAAGAAAAAAAGGAGAGGTTGGGAGCTTCAGTCACCCGCCAGCCTGAAAACGGCCCTCAGCCCCTCACCCAGAATGGCCAGGCACCCCAGTGGGGACCCCCATACTGAAGGGGGTGTGACCAGCTGCAAACAGCCATCATGCCCTCATCCAGACTGGCCAGGCACCCAAGCGGGACCCCCCACCCCCTGAAGGTGGTGTGACCAGCTGAAAACAGCCCTCATCCCCTCATCTAGGCTGTCCAGGCACCCCAGTGGGGACGCCCACCCTGAAGGGGGTGTGACCAGCTGCAAACAGCCATCATCCCCTTATCCAGGCTGGCCAGACACCCAAGCGGGACCGTCACCCTGATCCAGGACACCCTTCAAGGCAAACCAGCTGGCCCCCACCCATGCACCAGGCCTCTATCCTATATAATAAAAGGGTAATATGAAAACTGTCCCTAACAGCAGAATGACTGGGAATGACTGGTCACTATGACACACACTGACCACCAGGGGGCAGACGCTCAATGCAGGAGCTGCCCTCTGGTGGTCAGGGAGCTCTCACATGGGAGGAGCTCTGCTCAGTCACAAGCCAGGCTGATGGCTGCCAGTACAGCGGTGGTGGTGGGAGCCTCTCCTGCCTCCTCAGCAGCACTAAGGATGTCCGACTGCAGTTTAGGCTTGCTCCCCGCTGGCAAGTGCACATCTCCCGAGGGCTGCCAGAGGGATGTCTGATTGCCATCTTACCAGCAGGTGGTCATCCCCTGAGGGGTCCCAGACTGCGAGAGGGGACAGGCCAGGCTGAGGGTTCCCCCTACCCCCGAGTGCACAAATTTTTGTTTACTGGGCCTCTAGTATTATATAAATGTACTCTATATGTGCGTGCATATCTATAAATATGTACATATATGTATCAGTAAATATATATCAATACATATATCTATGTATACATGGCAAAGTGAGATTAAACTCTACATGCTGCTATTTTCTCTCCTCTTAAAAACTTCATTTTTATAACTTCCAACAAGAGAATAAGGCAAATGTATGACTTTTTCTAAAAATATTTGGTGCTTATGATGAAATCCCCATTAACTTAATTCTTTCATTTAACTAATCAGTACTTGGTTAAGGTTAAACATTTTCATGCAATATAAATTATATAATAATTATATACAGTTTTTAAAATACAAAGATACTAGTTATATATTTCTATATATTTAGCTTCATTTTCAAGGAACGGTTTTGAGAAATTCTGTGTTTCGATGCATTGGCTTGCCTTGGCTGGTAGAGATTTCATTGACTTCCTTATCCCTCCCCCATTCTTGGAAAAGACCATTTGAGTAACTACCTTTAAATTGTTAATCCTTACCATCTTTCAAGTGAAACAGGAATTTTAAGTGTGAAAAAGGTTTATGACATTTTAGAAATTAAGGGCACCATGGAAGAAGCACAGGGCTGCAGAGCAGCAGAAGGTGTATTTCCATAGAATGGGGGAGCTGAGAAGCTGCAACAGGTACTTTTCCATAGAGTGAGGGAGCTGGAAACAGCAAAAGGTCTATATTTACAAAATAAAGGGAAGGAAGCCCTTCATCCAGAAGGAGAAGAAACCTCAAAGCGAATAAGAAAACAATAAGGAAGGAGATTGGGAGTACCTCACATGTCCCATGTGAGCTTGGGCCTTTGAGCTCAAAAGTTACCATAGTAACCAGTCCAAGGGAATAGTGACAATCAGAGGGGATATCAAGGCACCAAGATCTGCAGCCTTTATAAACTGTAGGGAAAAGGAACTCAGTGGGACTCTTCCCCATCCCCATGTGGGAGTCAGTGCTGTGAAATTCTTTCCCCTTCCCCATGTGGGAATCTGTACTTGTTCTTCAATAAATTTCCACCTTTGGTATTCCACCTTCTGTCTGTAGATTCATTCTCTGACTCCATCAGACAAGAGCCCAGGAACAATCCTGCCCAGAGGAACACCGCATGTCTAGTCCAAAAAATCCTCCTCACAATTATTTCAGTTCCTTCAATATCTGGAGACTATCCTCCAAACTATTTCAATTTTTCTTCCTACCACATGGCTGGATGTCAGTGAGAACTAAACCTGACCAATTAGATCCCATTGGAACTTAATGTTACCTTCTGGTTGGCTCATCTTTTCATAATATTGAGAAGCCTTGAGAGCAGGAGCCCAACGATGTTGAAGGTGTCACCACTGTAGCAGACCATATAATGACTGGTGTTCTCCCTGGAGAAATTGTAACCGAGCAAGGAACCACTGCCCAATGTCTAGGAGCCAATACTATGGCTCCTGCTTTTGAAGGGGGGGAAAAAAAGCTTTTATTGATAAGTTGACCAGCAAGGAAACAGACAGGCAGAGGCAAGAATCAAATCTGTCTCCCAGATCTTGGGGAGAGTTTTAAGGGGTTAAGTGGAACAGCCTGGTATGCTGAAGCTCTGGCAGGGCAGGTTGCAATTGGTGGATTTGGGGAAGTTGACCTTTTATGGTAATACTAGAGTCCCAGTGCACGGATTCATGCACCAGTGGGGTCCCTTGGTGTAGCCTGCGGGGATCAGGCCGAAATCAGAAGTCCGATGCCACCTGCCACTCCTGCCTACTGCTCCTCCTGGCCCCACTGTGCCTGCCTCCCAAGCCACACAGTAGGCTTGCTGCCGCTCTGCTGCCATCTCTGGGCAGTGGTGGCCAGCCGTGAGCCCATCAGTCAGCTGAGCGGTGCTCCTGTTGTGGGAGCGCACTGACCACCAGGGGGCAGCTTCTGCATTGAGCGTCTACCCCCTGGTGGTCAGTGTGCATCATAGCAACCAGTTGTTCAGTCACTTAGGCTTTTATATACATAGATATGGTCAGGGGCTTTAGCACCTGATATTTCTGGACACTGGATCCCTCCCTTCTGAAAGGGTTCCAGTGTTCAAGCTCTGGTTATGTACAGTCCTTTGGTTCCATGGAGAGGGCTAGACTTGGGTTCTGGTTGCAATGAGAGGTCAAAGTTCCCAACTCTCTGCATACTTCAGCTGCATGGTTGTGATTTTGGTCTGTTGTCTTTGCAAAGCAACTCAGTAACTGGTAATAAACAGGCTAGGATCAATTTGATCTGGTTCTATGGTTATAAAGTTGCTACCTGGGACACCAAGAATTTGGAGGAAATGCTCAGATCATGTTCTTATATAAAAGGTAACAAAAACTGTAGACAACTTCAACGAAAGCATTGACATCTTAGTTTGGGAGCTTGAAGAAACTCAGTAATCCATACTGCATAACCAAAAGATTTTCCCTTACCCATGTCTTGAATTTCACTATACTGATTGTCCTCAGGATATAATTCCTGGCTCTTTAATATAACATTTAATGCCACTGTTTCTCTTTTTCATTTTAAGCATCCCTCTTGTAAGATGTCTGAACTCCCTAAAATAGCCAATCTTTGCCAACACCTCTCACAAATAGTCAACTGGTTTTACAGGAACAATTCCAACAAGGGTCCTGTGGACACTATATTTTAGACACAGGTTTGACCAACTTATGAGGTTTTTGATCACTTCTAAATTGATCAGCAACAAATGACAGTTGCCTTGTGTAAAATAGGAGACTGACAACTTGAACTTTATAAGAGCTCTGTATCCAAGAAAGCCAGGGCTGTTTAAAATTCTTTCACTCTCTCATACACACACCATTTTTTGTTCCAGCTAATGCTAACAAGCTCATAAGCTAACCTTCTAACTCCAAGGATTACCCTGCTTTGTAATATTCCCAGATAACTATTTCCACTCTTGCCCAGCCGGCGTGACTCAGTGGTTGAGAGTTGACCACCCATGAGCCAGGAGGTCAAGCTTTGATTCTGAGTCAGGGCACATGCCCAGGTTGTGGGCTTGATCCCCAGTAGGGGGCATGCAGGAGGCAGTTGGTCAATGATTCTCATCATTGATGTTTCTGTCTCTCCCTCTCCCTTCCTCTCTGAAATCAATATATATATATATATATATATATATATATATATATATATATATATTTAAAATAACTACTTCCACTCTTCTTTAATAACTCTGAAAAGACCTTTCTCCACCTTTCCTCAAGATTGCTATGATTATTTGCCTCTATAATACCTGTCCCCCTTCCTTTTCTTTGATCTCTTCCTCCGTTGTGAACATTATCCCTATTGTGGCCTAAATGAAATCATCTTCTTAATTTTCTTGTTCATTGCATGATTTATGGTCAGAGGCCAAAGTCAACATCCAGTTCTGTATGCTGTTAACACGATTTTAAAATTACATCAGGTATGAGATATAAAAATGTCACCTCTAATAAATGATTTTATTCTAGAACTCACTTTCCTTGTAATCCTACCAAGAAAATGTCTTTTTCAAGTATAACTTTTGATACTAATGACAAAGAAGTGTCCATTTGTCAAGTGCACCCAGCCATTTATCAGATCTTCAGCAGCTTAGTACTTATACTAGTAGTCACCATTTGTTAAATATGCACAAAATTCCAAACATTTCAGAGCACTTTCTACTTTATCTTTAGTTTTATAAAATAGCATTAATATGCGCTTCTTATAAAATTGAGAAAACTACAGATTTTTTTCTGTCCCTGCCCTGTTTAAAACCTGATATGAGCACATCCCCTCTTACTAAGATGTTGTTTATGACACAGCCAAGATTAATATGGAGACAGTAGGCAGTAAGACTCAAGGTAGATAAAGAGACCCTCTCACTTTCAATAAATAACCAAATTATTTTAGCATAATGTTACACAGGCAAAAGGCTAAAAAGAGAAGCCATCTTAGTCTTTAGCCACACAATCTAAAAGTCTTCCAAACAGTTTCATCTTTATCCTCAATTTAGGGCCAAACAGAATGGCAGTAGATGAAAATGAACTGGAGCTAGAGGTTGAGGCAAAGGAGAGAAGCGCTCTAGAGGAGCAGAGCAGAGGAATTAAAGGAAAGGATGAGACAAGGTCAAGTACAGTGAGTTGCTTTACTAGTAGGGTAACAGGGATAGTGCTGAGCTTGGAGACTGAAAGACTCATGAAGAGCTGAGATGAAAAAGTGGATAGAATAGAAAAGCCAGTTCAGAAGCCCAAGTTCCCTGAGGAATCCGAATCAATAGAAACGTACACCCCCAAACAAAGAAATACTCTGCACATTCTCTGTATTTGTGTGTGCTTTGCCAGCTAACAATGAGTGTTTATTTAATAGGAAGTAGTATCATCCTCCCTTCCATTAGTAAGATTATAGGTAGGAGATTTTCACTTCATGCATGCCTGCCTCTAAAACACAATTCATTCATTCATTCCTCCATTCTTTCTCTCTTTCTGTTCTCTCTTTTCTTCTCTCTCTCTCTCTCTCTCTCTCTCTCTCTCTCTCTTTTCTAACTTGCTTCTTTTCTTTCTTTATTTTTTACTATTTTTCCCTCTTTACCTTTGTTTACTTTTCTCTCAAAGAGTCAAGAGTTACTGAATAACATGGTCTCAGTTAAGAAGTTGGGAAGTTACCCTAACCAGTTTGGCTCAATGGATAGAGCGTCAACTAGCAGACTGAAGCGTCATGGGTTTAATTCCCATCAAGGGCTTGATCCAGGCTTGATCCCCTGGTGGGGGCGTGTGCTGGAGGCAATCAATCCATGTGTCTCTCACATTGATGTTTCTTTCTCTGTCTCTCCCTCTCCCTTCCACTTTCTCTAAAAATCAGTGGAAAAATATTCTGAGGTGAGAATTAACAACAACAAACAAAAAAAAAAGGAAGAGGAAGAAAGGAAGTCAGTATTCACATAAAACCAGCAGGATACATTCTAGTAGTTCTCTTATGAAAAGTGCCCTGCAGTCCTCGAGATGCACATTTCACAGAGCAGTTTCCTGCACACAGCGTGTGATGTGTCAGCGCAGGGTTATTTATTTACCATCGTATTTCCTTGCTAAGGTGAAAGGTAAGCAAGGAATGAAAGCAATTATCACAGCTTTTTTCCACTGGGACTGTCAATGCAAAATGCCCCTGTGACACAGCCTGACACTTTTAATGAATTCCCAGGGTTATGTGACAATGCTACCAACACTCACATCTGTCACTTGGAGATAGGGATTTTCCTCCCAATCTTGAGCTTGGATGCTAACGTTATTTGTCCCAGTTAATGAGGATCTGACTTTCTATTCTGGAACAGGGCACTTTAATAATGTGCCTCTGTAGATCACATTGAACAAACCCTGTGATTCAGTCAGAGCTGATTCCAAATACAATGCTTAATAATATGTCAGTGGGACACACTTAGAGGCTCTTTTTGTTTGTAGCTATAGCTGTATATATTGAGGAGTGGAAAGAACCACAGTTATATTTACCACTTTTTCTTTACAACTGCACAGCTTTGCCTTAAGTCCATTACTATCTGTGTGCTTGTTCACCTCTTCACTGACAGGGATTTCTGAAAAATTGTTTTGTTGAACTCTGGCAGGAATGCATGGTTGCCCAACACTATTTAACAGTCTGTGCTGAGAGAGGAAAGCTGGCCTATGCGAGTCATAGACACTTGGCTCCCCACTCAAACCTGATTTTAAGGAGCCTCTTCTCAGCCTGTTATGTAATGAGACCAATAATAGTGAAGGGCAGGATACAAGGTATGATCGAACACAGGTAAACAGAATTTTCTGGGAATAAACCTGTAGTGTAAGCACTGAATGTGGGCTCAAGCAAGAGTTATACAAGAACTTCAGCATCTCAGAAAGAATGGGACCATTTTGAAGAGGGGATCTGCCTGGCTCTGGGATAGCTAGAAGCCTAAGGTACTGGGTGCAGTCATAAGAGAGGTGGTGAATGCAGTTTCAATTTGGAAAGATCTAATTCGGAAGATTCATTGCAATAGGTGGGCTGGGATAGGGAAAGTTCAAGTAGCGGGTAATACTAACACAGATGTGCATCCCTGGCCAGATGTCAAGTTCTCAGTGCATTCAGAGCAAAACAGAAGCCAAGAGCTGGAGAGAACACAGCAGGTAGCACCCAGAGAGAAAATTCTACACAGGGTGTCCAATCTTAGCAGGTGAACTGAGGGTGAGAAAGGGGCTTCAGTACCAGTGGAAAACATAGGTACCGCATTCCAGAACTAAGTTAGAAGCACAATGATGATGCCTTGATAAAGAAAAGACACAAGACAGTAAAGGGAAATAGAAAGCAGGCAAAGTGGGTTAAATTTAAATAAAGTGCTCATTAAGAAAATTGATCAGTAAGCAAACAGGTGTGAGATTAAATTTGGCAAAGTGGACTTTTCGCAGGTGCAGAGAGTGCAAAAGGGCAGGTTGCCCTTTGCAGTGCACACAGGTGCTGGGGAAACACTCAGATCAAAAGCAGCAAAGTAAGTTTCACATCCCACTAGTTGAGGTGCTGATGATCCTAATCGGTAGCTTACCATAATCAGTGTTCACTCAGAAACCAAGTAAAGCTTAATATATAGTGCCAGGGTGTTTCCCTGCATCTAGAAGGATTCAGGAATCTGGAGAAGGGCTGCGAGTAAATTAATAAAGAGAGTAGACATGAAGTATAAACTTGGAAGGCCAGAGGAGAACTAGCTTCAGTCACCAAGTTCTCTGAATCTCTAGACCCCTAGCTTTTTATTAACACAAATTGCCCTAAAGCAAGGCATATATATATATATATATATATATATATATTCTCAAAGGTAAGTTTGGTAAACAGTAGGAATTTTCAGGTTGGGGAAGCTGCCTTTGGCTGTCAGGCAGCAGGCAATAATATATGCAAATTTTTAGGCTTGGGAAATGCTTTCAACTATTCCAGCAGCAATAATATGTATCTTCAGCATCAAGGTCCACCAACCTTTTGATGAACTTCTTGTATTTATGAGCTGCTGGAATTAGTCCCCAGCAATACAGGTGGAAGACATTAGTACAGTGGTTCTTAACCTTGGTTGCACATTAGAATCACCTGGGAATCTTTTTAAAATCCTGATTTCTGGGTCTCATACTTCGGAAATTCTGTTTCTTTGTTACTAATGTTGTGGCCCCACCCCATAACAAAGAAACAGAATTTCCGGGGGATGAGGCCCAGAAATCAGGACTTTAAAAAGATTCCCAGGTGATTCTAATGTGCAGCCAAGGTTGAGAACCCCTGCATTAGTAGCACCAACAGAAAATGGCTGGAAGGAGGCTGGGACTGATAAGCAAGTATGAGGTTTAGAAATAAAGTCTAGTAAATCAGCTTAGCTTAAGATAGGCACTTTAAATAAATAGGCTCTGCGGCCACTGCCTTTACAACAACAAAGACAAGGAACCTAACATTCCTCGATATATAGACATACATACACACACACATTAATTGTTCTATACTCATGCCGTGTTTATTACTTTTATTTTTCACTTGAGAAAATCCAAGAATACCTTTCTGAATATCCTTCATCAGAGCCATGATTTAACATCAGTTATCCTAACTTCTCGAAGGCAGCTTACAGATTTTGACTTCTTCAAATCCTATATAATAAAAGCCTAATATGCAAATCGACCAAATGTCAGAACAACCAGTAGCTATGATGCACACTGACAACCAGGGGGCAGACACTCAATGCAGGAGCTGCCCCCAGCCCTCAGGCCCCAGGCCAGCCAAGGTGGGTGCCAGCAGGGGCCCCCACAACCACCCCACTGGTTCCCCTACAGAGGGAGGTGACTGGAGATGGCGGCGGGGAGTGGGGTCGGCAAGCGAGTGGCACCAGGCTGGCCAAGGCGGGTGCCAGTGGGAGCCCCCCAATTGCCCTGCTGGTCACCCCACAGATCAGCCCTGATTGTTGCCAAGCCTAGGGACTCCTACCTGTGCATGAATTTTGTGCACCAGGTCTCTAGTAAACAAATAAACAAGGAAATAGACATAATATTAAAGCCACACATCCAACCAGTACAAAAGCTACAGATTTTGTTTCTACCATAATTTCTGACAAGCTCCTACATCCCCCCAAATGTTGGCATGTGTAACTGGAATGTTGTAGACCCCACCCCCACTATGTGAGTCTTGGTCAAAGATACTTTCCCTCAAGGTCTTCTTAGGAATGATAGTGGTGATTAGTAAATGCTTATTGGACAATGCAAGATTTGGCTATCACTAAAAAAGGTGATAATTTGTACCTTCTGGGTGGAGAAGCTCGGGCATACAGTTCATGCTTGAATAGAACTATTCCTTCTCAGCCTTCTTGCACCAACTCCATGATGAGAATTTGAGTGTGATGGCTGAATTTTGTCACTGAATATCTCTAGCCTTGGAATAGACAACCTTGTGCTTATTATGCTGGGTGCTTATTACTACCTACTACCTGGAAGCACCTTTGTACTCTCAAACTTTATTTTCCTCATCCTTGTAACACATATAATTCAGTCTAACTCAAAATGTTAGTGGGAGGATTAGTGCTATATCTAGTAAGTAGTAGGTAGGTATTCAACAATATGAATTCTGTTTCCTTGACTCATCTTTGTTTCATGAAAATCACTTGAGGTTTTAGCAATGGGTGCAAATCTGGAGAGTTTGATAAAACCTGAAGCCTTTCTACAAGGTGAATTTTTCTAAGTAAAGTTTCCTTCTTGTTAGGGCTGCCCTACATGGTAAGTATCTGTCCTACAGATGATACCAAATGTGAAAGAGAACCATTTACAGGATAGACCCCATTCCTTTGTTTTGTTATGACAACAATTTCCTGGCAGATGGCAATGTCTTGTTCCAGCAAAATCAATCTATCTCAATAATATTCCAACAGATGGAAGTAAAGTGTCTTGAAGAATGGGTGTTTTTGATGTGCAACAGTGCTTCATGTTCCTTGAGTCCTCCTTTGCCTGAATGTTTTCATTTTCCATATAGCCTAAAATCCAACAAGATTCATTTGGTTTAATACATAGTCTTTAAGATGCATTAAAATTGTTAAGTTTAATTCATCCATGTCTATGGCATTTAGGCTTTATATTTACCACCCTAAGTAACTCTGGGGAGATGTGTCTCTAAATATCTCTGGTGGGATATATTATCTCTAGCTAAAGGGTTGCTTGCTATTCAACTAGATCAGAACACCCGCATTGTGAAGAAACATGAGAAATCGATGGAGAATTGTCTCTCAAAACCATCCACCATGATGTCTTACAGAGTAATAATATTATTACAGGAGAATAAAGAATTGGGATTAATAACTTAATGTTAGGTTCAAATTAAATGATGAAGCTATAATATAAGCCCTAACTGGTTTGTCCCAGTGGATAGAGCATCGGCCTGCGGACTCAAGGGTCCTAGGTTCGATTTCGGTGAAGGGCATGTACCTTAGTTGCGGGCACATCCCCTGTGGGGAGCGTACAGGAGGCAGCTGATTGATGTTTCTCTCTCATCGATGTTTCTAACTCTCTATCCCTCTCCCTTCCTCTCTGTAAAAAATCAATAAAATATATTAACAAATAAATAAAATAATATAATATAACATAATAATATAATATAATATAATATAATATAATAATATAAAAATGTGTGAGATTCTATACCATGCGAATTTTAGAACACAAATATAAAATGTGTGGTAACTTCCCAATTATCAAAGTCATAATTAAAAACAAGGTACCTATACTACCCATGAAACAGTATAGTGTTATTTTAACATGGACTTAGATTAGTTGTAAATATATATAGCAACCTTTAGAGAAACTATTAAAATATTTTTAAAATAAGTATAGTGAATACGCTAAGAGAAGAGAGAAAATGTAATCATATAAAATGCTCAATTAAAACCAGGGAAGGCAGAAAATATATATGGAAGACAAAAAGAACAACACATAAAATAGATATTAAATCAATTATACCAATAATCAATTTAAATGTAATGGTTGAATTATACCAATAAAAGAGACCATCAAAGTGGATTAAAAATCATGAACTATAAGTTCTCTATAAGAAACTCACTTTGCAAACATATATTGATAACACCTGTATCCAAACTATACAAAGCAGTCTAAAACTCAACAATAACAAAACAACCAAATTAAAACAGATAAAATATATAAACAGGTATATTACCAAAGAAGATATAAAGCTGACAAACATATGAAAAGATGTTCAACCTCATTTGTCATTAGGGCTTTGCAAATTAAAACAGTGATGAGATACCACTACACCCATTAGACTGGCCAAAATTCAGAACACTGACAACTCCAAATGCCTGTGAGGACTTGAAGCAGTGGGAATTCTCATTCATTGCTGCTGAGAATACAAAATGATACAGCTACTTTGGAAGATAATTTGCAAGTTTCCTACAAAGTTAAACATATGCTTAGCATATGATCTAACAATAGTGCTCCTAGATATATGTTAGGTATATATCATTTCAAAACTTATTACCACACAAAAGCCTGCATATGAATATTTATATAAGCTTTACTCATAATTTCCACAAATTGGAAGCAACCAAGATGTCCTTCAATAGGTGAATGAATAAACAAACTATGATGCATCCATACAATGAAATATTATTGACTGGTAACAAAGAAATGAGCTTTCAAGACACAGAAAACCATGGAAGAACATTATGTCCATATTGCTAAGTGAACGAAATCAGTTTGAAAAATCTACATCCTATATGAGTCCAACTACATATGACATTCTGGGAAAGGAAAAGCTAGAGACTAAAAAATTAAATAAAAATTAAAAAAAGACTGGTGGTTGCCAGGGGTTGGCGATGTGATAAATAGGTGGCACAAGATATTTTTAGGGTAGTGACATTATTCTATATGATACTATAATGTTGGAAAGATGACATTTATTAAAACCCATAGAATTGTACAATATAAAAACGACAAACTGTGGACTTTAGTTAATAATAAGGTGTCAATATTGGTTAATTAATTATAATAAAGGTAGCACACTATGCAAGATAGTAATAATAGGGAAAATTTAGGGGTGGGGCATAAGAGAACACTGGACTTTCTGCATAGTTTTTTGTAAATCTAAAACTACTCTGAAAATTAAAAGCTATTTAAAAATTATATGTATATAATAGCTGCTAAATAAAATTTTAAAATGCACCTTTATTATAATTTACCCTATCTAGGAAAGCTCAAATAAGAGTTCATAAAATGCTACCTTCATTGGGATGCTCAAAACCTTACCATTTTTTTTAGTCCTCTTGGGAAAGACACAATCTTGCCAAATTACTTGCTAAGTCTTACCTCAGGGCAACTGGTAAAAATGCTGAACAGAAATATGCAATGAGTATTAAGTCATTGTATGGCATATGGAAGGTCAACATTTTATAAATCACTAAGCTTCAATTTTAGTTCATCTTATTTTTGATGGCTGAAGAGACGGGAGTTTTCTTAATCCAGTTTCCTTGCTGAGAGTCTTCTAACATGGTTCTCTCACTGACCTCAGAACTATAACTGTGAAAATTTCCTCTAAATCTTATTTCATACCATTTTGATCCAATCATCAACTGTGTGCTCAGCTATGAGTAATATCCCAACTCTTCCATTTACACACACATAGTCTTAGACAAGGAAAAATTGAAACACTACAGATTCTTTCTCCTTCTGTTACTTTTTTTCCACCTCCATAAATATCTATCTCTTTCTATTAATAGTTTTTGAATTATTTTGACTTATTTTACTTCTGGTTTTTGTTGCTTTGGAGGAATTTCTACCTCATCAATCAAGAGCTTTGCCCCTACCCCACCCACCTCATGGCAACCTAAATCCCATAAGAACATCCTACCCTCAATGTATGACATCATTCAAGCCAGAATAACCCCTACTTGTTTTATTCCTACTTCCATATATGTTACATCCATGTGTTTCAATGTGCATGCATGGTTCTACATGAAAATGAGGAAAATCCTAGTACAAAAATTTTCTAAAAGTGAAACTCTGATAACATCACATGAACAGGTAATAATAGATCCTGGATTATAATCACGGATTTCTAGTTAGCAATCCAATACTCTTTCTACAAATGGCTCTGAAATTAGACTCTTCATCTCTATGTAAGTATTTCCTACCGTGGATAGAAATAAAGATATTTCCCATTGCCATTTTGCCTGATGAATTTCAAGTGAAAGTAAGAGTCCCTTGAATCTTCCAATTTCTTGTACTTAGGCTTAGCAACAATTGGAAACTGCTCTGGCATGATGCCATCCCTGGGCAGGGGGATGCTAAGTCCCACTCTGGTGCTGTTTGCATTTTAGTGTATTTTGTAAATAAATTCTTAACAGATGGACAGAGCAGCAGGAAGCCAACACCAGAGAGTCAGCAGGTGGGCAGGAAAGCCAGAAATGAACTGGCACTGATCAGATTAACAGAACTAAAATATCTTGGGATTCACACATGCTGCCCACAGAATAAGTTGGCACTGACCAGATAGGCAAACTCAAATCAACCCTGAGCATGGAAAATTTCCATTACTTTGTTCCTACGGGGTACCAAAGTCCCTCCCAGATGGTGACACCAAAGCTATAAAGCCTTCAGGAAAACAGTCTGTCTTCTCTTTCGTTTCTTGAAGTTGATATGAAGCAGGAAGGTGAGATACAAATTATAAATATTAGGAATAGCCACAAAAGTAAGAGGAGAGGGAGATACTATCACTGAGCCCCATAAATTATTGGTATAATCTCCCAAAGGACCTGGAAGATTTCATTGCCATTGTAAGTACATACCTTTTACTCTCCAATCCATGGCATTATTCCCCACAGTGTGAAACTCTAATAGCTTCATTTTAAGGTCGGCTGCCCTGCTCACACAAAGGTGTGACTCTTGCATTAAAAGTCTCCTTTCCATACTAAGATGTGTCTCCCCAAGGATCTCTGCCCTTTGCCTTTTACTATAGGTGTTATCCGGTGAGATAATGGCTGGCAACATAAGCAGGACTGGGATGCTGGGCACCTGTGCTGGTCAGGCCTTGGGGTTTCTAAATATGTGCCAAGGTCTCCCAAATCTTTATGAACTCATGACCTTCATTTGGAAATTTGGAAATACTTAATCACTTCACTTAAATTGTTATGAGTTTTATAATGGTAAAACAAATCCTTATAGTCAAGACTTTGCCATTAACTACCTGCCTGATCATGGAAAAGTTGCCCAAGATCACTGAGCCTAACTTTCCTCACTTCTGAATTCAGGTTTGTGAGAGTTAATTGACAACATGTGCTTAAAGAATTCAGCAGAACAACTGGCACATAATAATGAATAAGTAATAGTATATTTCATCATTATCATTTTCATTTTTATTAAAAAATTAAGTAGAGTTAGTGAAGGTTCTGATTTCAAAAGCATTCTTAGGGATCATTAATACACCTGGCATAGGAGACTTCAAAACAAGTCATATGTAAGCAAGGCTTCAGAAGGACAGGAACATACAGTGATAAGGTTGGAGAAAATTAGATTTGGAGACTCAATGTGCCTGGAAAAAAGTTATGAAATTGACAAGGTGTTAAGAAATGTAGTGAACCCAAGTGGAGTCCCAAACTGGTAATAAGAATAATAAATAACCAGACTAAACCAAATTTATCTAAACTGGGTGACTTGAAATAGAAAGCTCTCCAGGTAACGAGGATAATCCTATTTAGAACTCCAGACAAGCAACCTCAATAATAGGGGCAATACCTAACTGGCCTCTGATTACCAGATAAAAAGACCAAAAGTGTCACCTACTGCCTTGACATCTTTGAACTTAACAAGGCCCCAAAGACCTAACTGTGAGTTCTCCTGCTCTCACCAATGTGCTCTCACAGAGTAGAAAAGACTTCCACCTCACTAGTCCCCTATTAGCCAGACCAGCTATACTCCTCCTGGTCTTCAACTTAATGAGTTTCATTTCGTTAACAGACTGTGAAAATATTCAAACAAACCAGTATCATCCTCCCACAGGAATCATGGGTCATCATGCTTTCTTGCTACTCCCACAACCCTACTTATTCACTGTGCTCCCACGTGCTACCCTGTGTGGCCCTGCGTTGCATTCAATGTCCTCCACCCTCAGGCTGTGAGTATATGTGACTAGTAAATTTCTGTCAATCTCAAGTTTTTAGGATTAGAAGCTGTATGTTTGGCTAGCTAGCCCCATAATCACAAGAAGAGAGTCCCCCCCCCCCCCCCCACCCTCCTTCACCAATAGAGTGGACAAGAGGTGGATAAAATAGCTACCATAGTCAGACAGATTCATTAAACAATGAGTTTCCTTTTTGTTGGAGGAGAACACAGAAAACTAAGTCCAATTGACTTATAATTCACAGTAAGGATTTGAAAGGAAGTTGCATCATACAGTAAGCTTAAGACAACATGCACAAGAAAGGAAATGCCAGACCATAAACCTCCTGATGCCCTGCCTAGAAATGGAGTAGAGATAGTAGCCTTCAAGGTATTTGTCCTTGCCCAAACCAAAATTAGGTTGTCAGAGCTAAGGGCTACCTTTCATACCAGTGGTATACCCAGGTACCACTTACCACTCAAAAAGGGGGGTGGGGGAAGGGAGAGGAAAATTAAATCTTATTATGATTTACTATCCCCATAAAATGATAAAAAGGAAAAGGACATTAAAGGGAAAAAGTAGAGTTTTATCATTTTTACCTGCCCACCCCAAAGATTCACCTTCTTGTTGTCAGGAAGTTGGTGACACTATATTATAGTGATGCACTTAAACACCCCATTTAGCCTTTAACATTTTTCTATATAACCCTTGGTGTACACAGTGGAGAGAGGGAGGAGGCCAAGTAGGACCAGCCCCTAGCTATGCTCCATAATAAACCTTTGTGTATGCTCCATTTCTTGTGACATTCTGAGCTATGAACAGTACTTGATTTATGTTAACTCTAATCAACTAAGCTAGAAACCTGACTTCTTAGACCTTTGTACACATTACTTAAAATATAGCTCTAACAGATTTAGCTGAGATGATTTTTTCCAACCCATATTTATCTACATCAGTGAAAAAAGGGGGAACGATGAGACTTCCAACTCTTTTTTTGAAAGATATATTAAAATGTTCCCTTAAAAGCTTTCAACATCCCAGATATAAGGATTGGGTTCCTGCTACTCCCGAATAAAAGAGCTGCATTGTAGATGATCTATATGTATAAAAGCCCAAGCGACCATCACAACCAAACGGACAACCAAACAGGCTGTGTGGGGCGACCAGGCCAGGAGGGGAGGTAGTGAGGGACGACCAAATGATTGAGCAGCAGGCTGCAAAGATGGCAGCACCCACAGCCAATAAGAAGGGAATATGCCAAGTGACTGCCACACCCTCAAAGATGGTGGCACCCACAGCCAATAAGGAGGGAATATGCTAATTGACTGCCATGCCCTCAAAGATGGCGGCTCCCACAGCCACAAGATGGCCAGCAGGGGAGGGCAGTTGTGGGCAATCAGGCCAACAGTAGAGGGCAGTTGGGGTGACCAGGCTGAAAGGGGAGGGCAATTGTGACCAGGCCAGCAGGGAAGGGTAGTTAGGGGTGACCAGGCCGGCAGGGGAGGACAGTTGGGGGCAACTGGGCTGGCAGGGAAGTGGTTAGGGGGTGATCAGGTTGGCAGGCAGAAGCAGTTAGGGGCAATCAGGCAGGCAGTCAGGTGAGTGGTTGGGAGCCAGCAGTCCCAGATTGTGAGAGGGGTCCCAGATTGGAGAGGGTGCAGGCTGGGCTGAGGGACAACCCCCACTCCCCCAGTGCAAGAATTTCATGCACAGGGCCTCTAGTAGTTATATAATTATTGCTTTGGATACCACTATTATCATTATGAAAGTTGAAAAATAAGCATTCAGGACTTAGATGCAACATAAACTATTGTATGTGAGGGATGATTTGGCACCTGGTTTTTCATAACAATACACACATATAGACATTGTTTGGGTTAACATTAATGTAATCAATCTAATGTTTTCTTTATTTGATTGACGATTCCTGTCTTCATTAAGGGCTATAATCAGAGTGTCTTAATTGAGTTAACTTAAAGTGGACCCTGAAATGAAGATTTGAGCACAAGTAGTTCATTTGGGAGCTGATCGCAAGAAACATCAACAGGGGAGTGGGAAATGAGACAGGGAAAAGAAGAAAGCCAATAAAGGTTGCATGATCAAGCAAGTTGCTACTGTGAGTAACTGGAGCCCAGCGACAGTGGACCCTTTGCTTTAAAAATGTCAAAGAAAAGGGTAGATAATTACTTTCCAAGATGATTTCAGTGCAGCCCAAACTGAAATGGGAGGGTGAATCACATGCCCTCTCAAGGTCTCTTCCAATCTTATGATTATATGATTGCTCATTATCGAAAATTGGCTGGTAATTGGTTTGACTCAGAGAGGTCAGGGAGTGAAGGGGACTGCAGAACCTTTTGATTTTTATAGTAAAGAACAATGTAGTTGTCTCAGGCACATTTCAGAAGGACATTTAAAAAATATCAAAAATGTGCCATGATAATTTTCATGACTGCTAATTAAGAGAGATCATCTAGGAGTTGGCTATAATTTTGACAGGTAGATATGGGCGTTTGATAGTGATGAAAATGAGTGGGACCCATGGTAAGTACTATGCAGGCATGTATAACACTGCTTTTGTTGTTTGCTTTTAAACTATCTACATCGCTGATATATAGTCAGATACTGGTTTTAGAAATAGCATGAGAATAACAAACTCATGCTTCACTTTGCTTGCTTTTAATTGAAAAAAAAAAATCATCCTTTTACAAACAAATGAGGATCTGATTATAATTATATGACTTTTTGTACATAATTTTACGTAAATTTAGTCATCCAGAATGCATATTTTAAATGCACTGGCTATGGCTAATTGGCCAACAGTGAATTTTCAAAGTAATCAGCCAATTACTGTCAGCCAAGATGCAGAGATCAAACGTCGTTTTCTCTCTCTTACAGTCCTAAGGGTTGTAGAAACAGATCATTTATCCTGAGAATACATTTTTTTTAACACAGCAAACTTAATAAAGCTGGGATCTCACTTTAACAGGATTGATGGAACAAACATAAAAGAAATTATCTAAACAAATACAATCATCGTTATTTTAATTAATTAATTACATCAAACCTATAGCAATAGAAACTTTTGGAGATGGAAAGTAACTTAGTGACTACATTAGTCTAATATTTTCAATTTGGATAAGCTAATGGAGGCTGAGACCAGTGCCATGCCATCATCAATTTCGTGGAGCTCGGTACTCAAAGGTAGAATTTAAACTCAGGGGTCCCATTTGTGAAGTTAATGTTCTTTCCACAACACTCATCAGGGAAAGAAAACCATTTGTTAAACTATGTCAGAAGCGTGTCTTAAATCTATCTCAATTTGAAAACAAACTCTGTAAGATATGATGGGTGAGGGGAGCATTTTCCTAGTATGCCCTTCACCTGTAAACATTATTCTGTGAATCTACTGTAAATAAGCTTCAGGGAAGAAAAAGCCAAGATCAGGATGCTCTACTAGTGAATATTCTGGCTCTCCTCTGAGTTTGATACTAAAGCAACATTTTCTGGCAATCTGATTTATGATAACCTTAGAAATAGATTAAAGTAAATTATTTCTTTCTACCAAGGAAAGGAAAATATTTGCAATATCAAATAAATTAATAGGTTTTCAATGACATGTGATTTTTTTGTTTGTTTGTTTTTTGGTGTTTGGCATCTGCTCTGGATGAAGTGAGACCTATAATTATTCATGTCTGCTTCAAAAGGAGATGATTTAAAAAGGAGGGAAATGAGGTTTATAGTATTTTATAGAGAACAAGCAAAAAAAGAAAAAAAGAAAGAAAATTAGTATGACCTGGGGCAAATATGATTTCCTGTTACCACTTTTAAGAAAGAGTAAAAAACTGAAAGCTATAATTTTGTTGTTATTTACTTTGTTATAAATGTTTAAATACTTCAACTATACTTTTATTAGGATTTGAGCTTCTTGAGAGTGTCAGCTATATCATATTAGTCTTTATATTTTTAGTGTCTAGCCTAATGCCTACTACCTTTAGGACAATAAATGTCTCATAAGTGAATGAGTTATAATAAAATCCATAACCACAGAAATAATAGTAAGAAAATAGGGCTAGATGCTAAAGGGGAGGGAAGAGAAAAATTATATCAAAAGCAAAGGCTAAGAGAGAAGGTATTGTAAATGAGTAGAACACAGCTCAGACATTTTTGAGGGCCAAAGCAAAAATAAGAAGCTTTATAGATCATATGGCCTTAACATTTTAATTCAAAGAGAAATAACATCTATCAAAATAATATTGTAGGGTATTCTTATCATAAGAAACTTTAAAATAAAAATTCAATATGTACATCCATTAAGCACCTACTATAAGACACTCCATTAGGCAATGTGGAACTCTATAGAGATAAAGAAAAGAGGGTTATCAGCCTTAAAAGGGTTATCTAATGCATGACACTGAACAAGCACATACATAAACATAATGGAGGACAAGATGCAATACACCATAGAGGGCTATGATGGGATTCAGGGAAGGAAGGAATCACAGGATGGCAGAAATCATAGAAGCATTCTTAAAGGAAGTTTTGTTTGAGATGGGCCTTGACATTTAGGCAGGTTTTTCAAAGTTGGATGCATGAAAGAGAAGGAAATGTTTTTTCAGACATAAGGAAGGCATATGTAAAAGCACTGAGTTAAGAGAGTATGTCTCATGCTCCCAGGGAAGGGAACAGTCTTTGTAATACAAGTTTCTCTTTCACAAAGGCTTTATGTCAGGAAGTAATAAGAGATAAAGCTTTATTAGTGCTTGTAATATTAGCAGAAATCCAGTACCTCCTGAAGAGAAGTAATTTCGCAGGAATCAAGTTCAGCAGCATCCTTATCTTGATTCAAAGCCCCTCTTTAATTTCCACGCAGGTTTGAATCCTTTGGCACATCTAATTTTAATAATTAAAGAACTCTTTGGACTACACAGAATCTAGTGTTCTTTTATAATTCATGAACGTGGAAAAGTTTTAATATTGTATGGATATGAATGAGCTTGCTAAAACAGGCTAACAAGCCATCTGCTTCATGACACACACTTCCATAAATGTCCTGAAACTTTATCACCATAAAATGTGGCAATAAGGAAGCACCTTTCTGTGAAAGAGGAGCGCTCTAGCAGACATTTGCAGAATTCTCTGGTCTTTGCTTGATCTGGCACATAGCAGCTGTGACAATAAATGCCCCTAATAGAGACAGAAGAAAAATTGGCTGTAAACATTCATAGGAGAAAGTCTGATGCTTTGACCACAGTTTATACATTCCTGTTCCAACAGCAACAACAACAAAAAGGCCATTACTGTCCAAGTGCCTATGCTATTTAAGAAATCCCACAGGTCTTAAACCCGCTTCTTTAGAAGATAAGATACTAAGCCAGAGAAGAGGGTTTATCTATTTTCTTTGTAATATATAAACCGTACATGTTTACCATTCCCTGTTCAGAGCAAAAGTAACTTTCCAATGTCTTTTCATAAACCCTAACACTAGGCTTGAACTGCCTCCTGAAGGAGTTAACCCCATTTCCAAGGATCAGGTCTTTTATTTCTTGCTTATAGAAAGGAGCAACCAATTCCGTAGCCGCCAAGGGGTTGCCACAGCTAGTTCCCCATTATCAGAGGCTGACACAAGCTCATCAACAAATCTGCAAACTCCATAAGACTATGAATCCATAGTGGTTTCAAATGTCTTTCCTGCTTACACATGCACACAAGAGAGGAGTAACCAATAAACAACAAATATGCCACGGAAAAGCAATTCTGCAATGGTTCGGGTTTTATGTTCTAATAATACTCAAATCTACATTTCCAGGATTCTGGGTATTGTGTCAGCAATAATGAGAGAAACTACTGAAACTCATTAAAGAAATTACTAATCAGTACATTAATTGAGGCTATCTGCTTCCCATTATACAGAGACAAATTAAGCAGGTTACAATGGTTCCCAGAAATCATCTGAGGAAATGTCAAAATTAATGGTAAATACAATCTAGCTCCATTTGTGGTTGATATTTCACCCAACTGCATGTAAAAGAGTGATATCAAAGAAAACTATGAATTATTTGTCAAATCAGAATAAAATCTGCAAACCACTAACAGCATTTTTCTTATAACATTTTAATCAGAGGTGAACAGGCCTTAGAATAGTCACCTACTCACACCATATACAGTGGGGCCTTGACTTACGAGTTTAATTCGTTCCCAGACCGAGCTCGTTAAGGAGCTTGTTAACTCAAATTACTTTGTCAACTCAATGCAAAAAATCAGCCGAGAGACAGCTGGTATCTCAAAAAACTCGTTAGTCGGGACACTCGTAAGTCAAGGCCCCACTGTAATATGATGGTTTTTTTTAAAGACCTGCCCTAGCCAGTTTTGCTCAGTGGATAGAGTGTTGGCCTGCGGACCGAACGGTTCTGGGTTTGATGCCGGTCAGATCAAACATACCTCGGTTTCAGGCTCTTTTCACCCCACAACCTGGTCAGGGCTCCTGCAGGAGACAACCAATCAATGTGTTTCTTTCACACTGATATTTTTCTCTGTCTTTCCCACTCTCTCCAAAAATCAATGGAAAAATATCCTCAGGTAAGGATTTAAAAAAATAAAATAAAAAGGTCCTGTGGAAAGATATATATCAAATATATATAAAATACAGAGAGATAGAAACTTTCAGAAAAATGTGTCTTACAACATAAATCAAGGTGATCTTTCCGAGAAAGAACTGACTTGGTTATTAGGAACATTATTTTCATCAAGGGTCTGCTCTTTGATGAAATAGGCAAGCTCATTTCTCTCTTTAAACTCTAGAATACAAATTAGATTTTCCTATAATACACTATTATTATAACCTCTTTTGTTTACTTTTTAAATAAAACTGTGGATACATTTATTGAAGAATGTTTAGTAGCAAAATTGGTAAGATTAATAATTCAGTCTGTGTGAACAAATGGTGGGCAAAGACCAGGATGTCCAAGCTCTTAGATTGGGCAACTGGATGAGGATGGTACTCACAGGGTAAGAGAAGAGTGGAATGAGAATAGAATTAGGGGAAGTACAGAGTTCAATCTGGGGCATGTTTAGGGTCTTTAAGTGTCTCAAAGACCTTCACATGCAGATGTGCACCTCAATATAAGGTATACAATGTGTGAGATATTGGTTGAATACAGATTTGTGAATTTCCCCTCTACTGATGACAAACAAATCATGGAAATGACTGAGTAGAGAAACAAGAAAAGAGATTATAAAATACAACACTAGAGCTAGCATTAAAGCGCTAGGTAGAGGGAAAAGAGTGAACCTGAGAAGCAGCAGCCACAGTGGTAAGAGAAAACCCAAGAGTTGGACTCAAAAGAGCACAAGAAATATTACTCATGAACAGAGATTTCAACAGTGTCAAATATGGCTAACAAAGTTCAGGAAGTTATAGACTGAAACTGTTTGATATTTACCAGTAATGATAATCTTGGCCACAGCCGTAAAGAGTAAAGTTCTGGGAGAAGAATGCATGACAATGTAGCGGAAAAAGTACAACAGTCTATATCAAAAAATTTGTACATGAAAGAGGAAACAACAGCATCTAGAGAGACTATGATATGGAAGCTGTTTTTGTTTGTTTTGCTTGGTGTGTGTGTTTTCTTTCTTTTAAAAAAAATATATATGTCTTTATTGATTTCAGAGAGGAAGAGAGAAGGAGAGATAGAAACATCAATGATGAGAGAGAATCATTGATCAGCTGCCTCCTACACACCCCCCACTGGGGATCAAGCTGCAACCCACCCTTGGCCAGAATCGAACCTGGGACCCTTCAGTCCACAGGCTGACGCTCTATCCACTGAGCCAAGCCGGCTAGGGCTGGTGTGTGTGTTTTCTTCATTTGTGTCATGACAAAAGCTTGCTCAACTGCTTATGGAAAGAAAGCAGCAGAGAAGCAGAGGTGAGGCTATGTGAGAGAAGAAAAAAATCGTAAATCAGCTCTTCTGAGAGATATAAAATACAAAAGAGAGATGGTTAGAAAAACATGGAAAAATTAAATGCACAGAGGAAGCTGAACATATAAATTTATGTTGAACCAAATTGTACCATCCCATGAATTCTTCAGCTGTGTTAAGCACCTCAGATGTGAAGGTGAGATGATAAGATTAACCAAGATATTTTTCCTGTGCAAGTTCAACAGCAGAATAGGTAACACCCTTGAAAATAATACTACTAGTAAGAGAGTCATGAGGGTAATGCTAACATGAAGTCCAACATAAGTAAGAATTGAAATAAAATGAGGGTGAAATGAGAAACTGATATAGGTAAAGTAGATGGACCAAAACAATTGAAGAATTACTTTAGGAGGAGGAGCAGTAACTTTTTTAGACTACTTACAGATTAGGAATTAAATCAGAGAATGGAATGTTTGAATTTAGGATTTTAAAAGAATAATGCTTCCAGATGATGAGAACGCTCAGTATGTGGTCATGTGAATGAATGAATAAAATGGTGCCTAAAGATAAGGAAGTCAAGATCCTGAGAGTTCAGAGTGTTCTTAACACGTTTGTCAAAGTTCACAGGACTTTTGGAGTGGGTAAAAAACATATGAACTGGGTGTCAGGTCTTCTATGAATTAAGAGTAATAATCAGGTATTCAGTATATGACAGTGAAATAAATAGGCAAATTCTGGAAGATCAAAGGTATGTGGAACTAATAACCTCATTTTACCATGGATGAAAGAGGACAGATAACCAAACCTCTAGCCCTGAAATAAAAAGACTAAGAAGACAGAATGTCCATGTCATTTATCTTCCTCTATGCCCAAATCAAACATAAGTTAAGGATCTATTAAGCAGGTACATAAACTATCAAAGAGTGCTGAGAGTGGGTGAAAACTGGTAGCCCATAGGCCAAACATGGCTCAAAAATGTATTTTGTTTTATTTGCACAGTTTTTACCAAAAAATAATTTGATAATCTTTAGTCAGAGCATATATTTTTTGTTTTGCTACAGCACTGACCACTCCCAAGTTTCACACAACTGACACCATTCCCGTTTGCACATTACATGCTTTACCCCGTGGGCTTTGAGTATTCAACATCTGCTCTGGATTCTTTTTTTAAGTAAGAAGAAAGGGGAAATTTGGTCTTTAGTGACCAAAGAAAGCATGAGCATAGTGTGTAGGAAGGGCACTGAGTTCTATGTTCATGAGAAATGAAACTAAGTTCTAACAGTGCTCTGAGTTTAAGGCAAATTGGATATCAATTGATATGGAATCTCCAAGCTAGGAGTTAATCAGAAGCTAAAAGAATAGGCTAATTAACTGTTTAGTTAAATATAATACTTCTAGCTTAAAAGGCAGACGTATGGCTTTCCTGTGTAAAATAACTTGCAACTATTAGTCCCAGGACATATATATGAAGAAGGAAAAGGGAAAGCGCAATGATGCATAGACATTCCTAGAAGAAAAACAACAACACTAAGTTGACATTGCCTAATGATTTACCAAACCAGATGTGAATAGTGATCAATGCTTTGTGATTTAAGCACGTCACACAGAAGAGCAGAACTAGAGATAAGGTCAGCACCTGCAGAAATATCAGGGCACATCCTGTCTTCTTCAAACACATCTACATTATCCATTATTTATAAGTACACAAAGTACGCCTATTTGTAAGTACAAGAACATAGATGTAAAAAAAATGGTTTAAAAAGCAAAAGAATAGCAGGCAACACAGACAATTCTGGTAAATGATTAAGGAAGAGCAGTTATGCAGCATTATTTATTTATTAATTCAACAAGTATTTACTAAGCACTATGCTAACCTGTGTATTATGCCAAGAACTGAGGCCTGGTGAGAAAAACAGAAGGAACTCTTGCTCTCAAGAAGCTTATAGTCTAGCCATGTACTTAATGTTTCCAGAAATCTAATTCTCTATCATCTAAGAGTTAAATAAATGCAATGGTTGAGTAAGGGAATATAATACAGTTTGCACACTCACACATGGAAACATTCAGAGAGTAGTAATATTGACATGCTATATGTTTCATGCTCTTACGTTTTTAAATCTCACCCAAAGACACACCATTTTATTGATTGATTTTTTTAGAGTGAAATGGAGGAAGAGAGAGAGAGAGAGAGAGAGAGAGAGAGAGAGAGAGAGAGAGAGAGAGAATCTTTCAAAGACCTAACCTGGAAAGGAAATCCAAGACTATACTTTCTTAAAAAAAAAAAAGATATAATTTCAAAAGAGAAGCAAAGCTAAAACAGGTTTAAACTTCTATAATATAAAACATTTTATAACTATTACCCCATTAGTGCAATTAAAATTGTGATCAATTATCACTATAAATAGTTAGGCCTGAGGCTCAAGGCGGGAGGGGGAGAGGATAGACTTTCAGAATTGAACCAGGCTGAGATTACACATCTAATATGAGATGAAAAATTTCATTGAGGAGGCCTTAGTACAACTTATGGTGAAAGCTTAAAGCCCAAAGAAATAATCCCTCCAAACTTTCCTTGGAGCCGCTGACCAGTTCTTAGAGAAAAATGACCTTGTGTCAGGCATGGTGATGATCGGCCTTTTGAGAAAATGGAAATACCCTCCAACATCAGGAGGTGAGCCATTTCCCCCACCTCCATCCTCTGATTCTGCTGCAGTATTTCTCCACCTAGAAGGATGGTACCTGGCAAAAGGCTCAGTCTATTCATGTGCTTGCTGGCCTATTAAATTGTTCACTGATGGTTTTTTATGCTGGTTCTGTACGGCTGTCATGGCAGCCATTTCTGTTACAGATTTGCTCTTTGCAAAGCTTCCCTCTTGACAATGAGTAGCATAAAAGGGCATTGAAATTAAGACTAGCAAGCCCCCTCTGCCAAGATTAAATGAACTTCCTGAGGGCGCTTCAAGCACTGTGCTGCCCAGCTGAATGGGATGAAAGGAAGCAAAGCCTGTTGATGGTCACTCAGAAGCAGCCAGATTGCTCCGCTGTGCGCATTCCCCATAGATCACCAATTTACCACTATTGTTTAAGTTTCTCAGAGAAATTATAGCACATAGTATAGTGAGCAGACATCCTCAATGAAATGTTTCATCTCATTTTAAATGTGTAATCTCAGCCTGGTTCAATTCTGAAAGTCTATTCAATTCCCCGCCCCTGCCCCATCCCCTTTGAACCTTAGGCCTGAGCAGCCAAAGCCACTGTGAAGAGCTGATATGCAAAAGAGAAAAGCGATGGAGGAGCCCTTCCTGGGAAATAGGTTTGTATTTGCCCAACCATTGGTTTTGGTTGTTGGTTAGCTTTATTTTATTCATTAAAAAATTGGGGGAAGCAATTATTACCGTTTGAAGACCACCAGCACTCCAGAAGCCTGCATCACTCATCATTAAAGGAGTAGTCCTGTGGGGAGCGGCCACAGTGCTTGGACAGGTTCAAGCCTCGGACTAATAAGAGGGCACAGTCCTCTCATGGCCACGTGCATGTCCTAGCTTGGAGGGCAAAGCCCTTCCAGCACAGTTATAGCCAACAGCTATAGTTGTGAACTTGAACCAATGGTGCAAACATGTGGCCCCATGTGTGATAGAGTTCAGGTGCATGTAGTTGAGTAGGATTAAAACCCAAGAGAATGTTGTAAACATCTTGAACACACCCTTACTTTGCCTCGTGGAATCTAGCTTGTAGTCCGTGGTGCTGTGGCTATCTCTCCATCATAAAGGACAGCGTCCCACCCAGACCCAGCTTTTATTCTCTTGTCTGTCTTTTATTGATCCTTCACTGCCCCCTCTCAGGCTCACCGAACCTGGCTGGGCTGGCACGGCACATAAGGCGCCCAAACTGGGGGCTGAGTATTCCATGGCCATGCCGGCTCGCCACATAGTCCTAATGTAGAGACAGGTTGGACAAATAAAGCTTGATGACTAGAGCAAATGCTCCTTTCAATCATCTGCTTACACACTTGTGAGTTGTAATGAAGAGTCTGATCACTGACAGCTTTCAAGCCCTACCACTCTCTTCTGCCCTACAGCTGAGCAAGCTGACAAGTCAGGTGCTTCTTCTTTTGGCATTGGTGCAGGTTGAAACCACGTAATTTCCATGAGTGAGAACCATCAACCCAGGCTCACCCCCTGTCCACCCTCAAAGGCTAAGATACTTGTCACTCCCTGCTTTCTGAATCCACTTTTGGACCTACATAAGGCACCTTTCCCACTGGCCCCAGAAAGCCTCATTATTTAAGTAGTAAACCTCTTATACCCTATAGAATATGTAGCGTCATTAGTCTCAACACCCAAACCAAATTTTGTATGGAGCATCCTTACACAGTGACCACTACATAAAAAAATTATCAAGAGATAATTTGAATACAATGACTGATAGCCTTAATTACTAGCTAGCTTCTTGTTCTACTCTTTTCCAAAGTTGAGTCCTGTCTTGTTCTAGACAATTCGAGACTAAAGGGAAAGAGAGGTTGGAATAGGGCCCAGATTACTCCACAGGGTTGAAGCCTTGCTGTCGATTAAAGTATAGTTTCTTCTGGGAGACTACTACCTGTGTTTCCCCTTTGAATTTTCAGAGTGAGTTAAAAGATGTCAATAACAAAAGCAAATACACTCTTGCCTTTACTGAGATTTCCATAAATGTCTTAAGAAACAGAATATGAATAGAGGCAAAAGTTAAGTGAAATTGTGCTCAGATTGGCTGGCTGATTGTCATTTTGCCTTTCTATTTTATTTTATTTTATTTTTTATTTTATTTTTTTTGTTGAATCTTGAAACTTACTTTCTTGTCTTTATATCCCTAATCCTTTCTTTTTTTTTTTTATTGCTTAAAGTATTACAAAGGGTATTACATATGTGTCCATTTTATCCCCCCGCCCTAGACAGTCCCCCAGCCTCCCCTATCCCCCAGTGTCTTATGTCCATTGGTTATGCTTATACGCATGCATACAAGTCCTTTAGTTGATCTCTTACCCCCCTACCTCCTGCCACCCAACCCTCCCCGGCCTTCCCGCTGCAGTTTGACAATCTGTTTGAGGCAGCTCTGCCTCTGTATCTATTATTGTTCAAAAGTTTATAATGGTCTCTATTATCCATGAATGAGTGAGATCATGTGGTATTTTTTCTTCATTGACTGGCTTATTTCACTTAGCATAATGCTCTCCAGTTCCATCCATGACGTTGCAAATGGTAAGAGTTCCTTCCTTTTTAGAGCAGCATAGTATTCCATCGTGTAGATGTACCACAGTTTTCTAATCCATTCATCTACTGATGGACACTTAGGCTGTTTCCAGATCTTAGCTATGGTGAATTGTGCTGCTATGAACATAGGGGTGCATATATCTTTTCTGATTGGTGTTTCTGGTTTCTTGGGATATATTTCTAGAAGTGGGATCACAGGGTCAAATGGGAGTTCCATTTTCAGTTTTTTAAGGAAACTCCATACTGTCTTCCATAGTGGCTGCACCAGTCTGCATTCCCACCAGCAGTGCACAAGTGTTCCTTTTTCTCCACATCCTCTCCAGCACTTGTCGTTTGCTGATTTGTTGATGATAGCCAGTCTGACAGGTGTGAGATGGTACCTCATTGTTGTTTTGATTTGCATCTCTCGGATGATTAGTGACTTTGAGCATGTTTTCATATGTCTCTTGGCTTTCTGAATGTCCTCTTTTGAAAGGTGTCTATTTAGGTCCTTTGCCCATTTTTTGATTGGATGGTTTATCTTCCTTTTGTTAAGTTGTATGAGTTCCCTATAGATTTTGGAGATTAGGCCCTTATCAGATATGACATTGGCAAATATGTTTTCCCACACAGTGGGTTTTCTCGTTGTTTTGTTGATGGTTTCTTTTGCTGTGCAGAAGCTTTTTATTTTGATGTAGTCCCATTTGTTCATTCTCTCTTTAGTTTCAAGTGCCCTAGGAGCTGTATCAGTGAAGAAATTGCTTCGGCATATGTCTGAGATTTTGTTGCCTTTGGATTCTTCTAGAATTTTTATGGTTTCCTGTCGTACATTTAAGTCCTTTATCCATTTTGAGTTTATTTTTGTGTATGGTGTAAGTTGGTGGTCTAGTTTCATTTTCTTGCATATATCTGTCCAATTTTCCCAACACCATTTATTGAAGAGACTATCTTGGCTCCATTGTATGTTCTTGCCTCCTTTGTCAAATATTAATTGAGCATATTGGTTCGGGCTGATTTCTGGGCTCTCTATTCTATTCCATTGATCTATATGCCTATTCTTGTGCCAGTACCAGGCAGTTTTGAGAACAGTGGCTTTGTAATACAACTTGATATCTGGTATTGAGATCCCACCTACTTTGTTCTTTTTCAGGATTGCTGCAGCTATTCGGGGTCTTTTTTTATTCCAGATGAATTTTTGGAGAGTTCGTTCTATATCTCTGAAGTATGCCGTTGGTATTTTAATGGGAAGTGCATTGAATTTATAGATTGCTTTGGGTAGTATGGACATTTTAATGATGTTGATTCTACCAATCCATGAACACGGTATGTTCTTCCATCTGTTTATGTCTTCCTCTATATCTTTTTTAAACGTCCTGTAGTTTTCTGAGTATTTCCCCTAAGAACAGGAACAAGACAGGGATGCCCCCTCTCACCACTCCTGTTCAACATAGTACTGGAAGTGTTAGCCATTGCAATTCGGCAAGAAGAAGAAATAAAAGGCATCCAAATTGGAAAAGAGGAAGTAAAACTGTCCTTATTTGCAGACTACATGATATTATACATACAAAACCCTAGAGACTCCATCAAAAAGCTACTAGACTTAATACATGAATTTGGCAATGTAGCAGGATACAAAATTAACCCCAAGAAATCTGAGGCATTTTTATACACCAATAGTGAACTTTCAGAAAGAGAGATTATAAAAACAATCCCGTTTACCATCGCACCAAAAAAACTAAGCTACCTAGGAATAATCTAGCCTTTCTATTTTAGAATTTTTTAAAAGTTGATCTAATTAAAATTTAAACACTTTAAATTTGAATTTTAGATCCCTTGAATACTGACCAGGCCAACTAGGAATGGAAGTAACACCAGATGTGGAATAAAACAGAGGTTTCCATTTCAACTCTGCCAATGACTGCATATCTGACTCGGTTTGGGCAATTCATTTAACACCTCAGTTTTCCCTCGTAAACGGGTGATAATATTCCTGTAATAGCTAATTCACACATATTCTGAATATCAAAATAGAACAACATACACAGAAATCCTTTGTACATTGTCACATGGCACACAAACATAACCAGTTTTTAAAACCTATGTACCACACCCCTGAGTAAAACCTTTACTCAGTACTGTACACATCATATGCAGAGACTATTAATTTTAACTTATATGCAATTATGACAAACTCGCTAGTCAGATTTTTAAGTCTTCAGCAGTTTAAAAGTGGAAAATTGGAATAATGAAGAGCTGCTTGATTCTCCATAACATTCACAATCACTAAAGTTTTTTCAGCACTTACCATGTACATCAAAGGAAATGCTAGCCTATCTAATAAAAGGGTAATATGCAAATTAACTGCCACTCCATCACAAAGATGGCTGCGCCCATAGCCATAAGATGGCGGCACTCAGTCCTCTCAGCCCTGCCAGAGTCCCCCAGTCCCGGTGGGAACAGGGGGGATGCTGTGGAGGGACAGCCACTGAGAGCGGGCAGCATGAGTGGTCTGGTGGAATGCTTGCTTTGTCACCACAGTGACAAGAAAAGCGTTCCGCGCCTGGCCACGGATGGGCCTCTGGGTCACGGGCGCAGAGCGGCCAGGCCCTGCAGAGAGCTACTGGTGCAAGGATTCATGCTAAGGGCTACTAGTTTTATATAAACACAGAGGCTATAAGACACAGGAATCTGATCACCTAACACAAAAGGAGAAAAAAACTGCAATCATCAGCCACAAGAATTCAGGAAGTTCAGAAGGCTTAGAACTTAGCTATATGTTCCTTGACTGGTTTCGTTTTAATTACAGCAAGATATAGGTAACTCTGATAGAAGGACACATATTTTATAAATGTTCCAAGTATTTATTTAAGAAGGTAGAAAGTATTATAAAACTGACTTAGAGAAGATTCTATTTAAAAAGAAAAAGTCAAACCCTTTGGTGCTTAAAGTGATTAAAAATAAAACAATTCTACTACTAATATCAGAAAAACAGAAACCTATTAATTCAGATGGGCTTGGTAGCATAATATGCCTGACTGCCATGTTTTGTTTTGCTTCTTATTTTACTCAGTTTATAGAGAGACTCCACCTCCAGTAGTTTAAAACTCAGCAATCAAATAATCTTATATTACTACACACATTTGTGACAACCCCCTTACATGTGTTAATCCTATTTTATGGGAACACAGCATACAATAAAAACTATAGGAATATTAATGCTGCTATAAAATAATAGCACAATATTTCAAAAAGTCATTCATGATTGTGTTCATATCTTCCCCCACTCACTGCTCTCTCTACCTCCACATAGTACCACCATCTCCATAATCCCTTTTAACGCCACTAGAACAAAAGAACAAGTCACCTCAATACACACACAAACTCCCCGGACTCCCAGGGGAAAAAAATAGTCTATTCTTCCTGCATAAAGTAGGGTCAGAAATGGAATCTTGTTGCAGATACCTTTTGAGCCACTTCTATAAAGATGAATAGACATTCGCCAGGTTGATGGGAAGGAAAATGCTATGACTGTGACTTTTAATAATCCCTGGATATCTATTCAAACATGTGTTGTGATTGTTTTACAAATTGCCTGCAGGAGACTGGCGGGTCTTCAGACGGCAGGATAACCCTGGGCTTGGCTGCTTGAAATTGCAACATCAGTTTGCTTGGCAAGTGGGTGTGAGTCAGAGCAGGGTTCATGGCAGGAAAAATACAGGGCTGTCATTTATCTGTAGCTAAGACATGACACGCACTTGCTGACTGAGAATCAGAACCATTTCCCTAGTTACAAAGATAGAGTGACCTGCCATCTGTGTTGCCGTTACTGAGTATTTGAAACTACAATCTTTGTCTGCCCTACCTGGCACTCAGGATCCCTTCCCGTAAGAATAGCACCCTGATTTCTCTCTGAAGAATCTTTCTCTGCCTCTCTGTCCTGATGTTTTGGGGGTGTAGTCCCTCAGGCTCTAGGCATGCCTATGTGGCCCAGGCTGCCTACTGACAGCATTTTATACTCTGGGCAGAGAAGTGTTTTCTCAGAGCTGTGTGGAAAGAGGAGCCCTCTTTGTCTTGATAAATCTGTAGCTTCTGGTGGCCCTCTTGCCTCTGTGAAGTAGGGATCTGCTTGGATCACATAAGCAAGACAAATCGGAGGCAGTCGGAGCCAATATTTGGAGAGAGATGGATTCCTGACCACCTAAACGAGCATCTGTCCTGATTGAAAACGAACCTGGATGATTCATTACTTGAGCCCATCTATTTTCTTTGGTTCTTAAGCCTGAGTTGGGCTGTGGTCATTTGACATTAAAAGATTCCTCTTTCATGTGTTTGTTTTCGTGACTGTGAACACTTCCGAGTCAGGGATTGTCTTAATATGCTTTTTATATTTACAAGGCATCAATATACATTAATTTCCAATCCAGTATTCAATAGATGTTTTCAAATGAAAGACTAGAGAAAAATACTTAGACGTGTTCACTCAGGAACTTGATGTTGTTGAAAGACCCATATACTAGCAACACTATATTTGATACTATCTTGACTTCAAAATTTGAAGGTGAAAATTTTCACAGATGGAAGTATGTGCATTCTTATGGAATTCAAAAAACACCACAAATGGTCCCTGAAATATGGGGTTTTTGAATTTCTCTTTTTCTTGTCTTTATTCACTTATTTATTTAGGGACAGGTATTAAAAAGTATAAAAAAGTTTTGGATTTCTACATAGAAAACTATGGGGAAAAGGTACAAGTCAACTAAAAATAACCTTTGGTAATTATGAACCCATTCACTTAGAAAATATGAATCCTGCAAAATAAAGTACGTACAAAATTCAAAACTAAAAAAAAAAGTTGTTCAACTCCATTTACTGAAATTTCATTACCAGAGTTTACTTGTTTGCAGGTTTGTATTTTGCTCCTCAAATCCCACCCCATTTTAGTAAAATAATCATTTATTGTGCCATTTGGAACCTCTTCTATAGCCAAACAATCAGAATGACCTCAATTATAACAGCTGTCATCTGTTGACAAAATTTAGAAGTAAATGAAATAATAAAATGTATTTCTTTAACTATGTTAACATATTACTGTAAACATATAGCAATTATATTTTTATTTGGCCAGTGTTTTACATAATGTACAGCTTCCTTGGAGTTCTGCTGGGTCTGCCATGAGGCTAGAGTATTTCAGAAATGATCGTGTGAGGGCGCAGGATTTCGCCACCCCAAAATATACCTCTTTGAAATGTGGATTATTGTAGGCTGATTATTTCTAAGAAACAAGTCTCAAGAAGGGAGGTAATCACCTTAATTGTCTAAAATAATTTAGATGGGGACCTATTCCAGAAAGGGAGCCATCTCCAGAGATAACTACAGAGAACATGGGCTGGGTGTGGTAGGCTGGGGGGAATTACTAAGGCCTGCTTGTTCAAAGCCCTCTCTGTGTCCCTTTCTCTCTGCAGGGGATGAAAACATTTGCTTTTCCCATCTTCCTGTGTTCTGAAGTGTAAACTCTTTGTGCCTGAATATTAAAAATATTATTCATTGAAATGCTGGCAATGCATACAGTTTTTAAAAACAATTGAACTTTGAATCTTTAATATATTAAATTCATATGAGTAATTTTAAAATTAAAGTATGGTATGATAAAGTAATTCACATTACTTCTCTCTTTTTCACTTTTTAGTTCTAGAAGGACACTATTCAAAATTGCTGTCTTCAGTGTAGTTGAAAGTTGTACAGTTTCATACGGAGTCTGAGCTTCTAAAGCCTAGATGGGCTCCAGAAATTAAGCAATAACAGTGCAAATTTAAAATACCTTCATGTCAAAATTGTGAAATCTCCTCAAAGTGTATAAAACAATGAACTATCTGAAATGATGTCACCTTTCTCGGCATCCTGAGATTTCTCTAGTCAGCAAGGAGGCTAACTGAGCCCCGTCAGATGCCAGATACTGTGCAAGAATTTTCACATAGACTTAGGCACTGAACCTGCTTAGCGACCCAAGGACCCTGCTTTTCTTCTCTTTACACAGAAAGAGTGAGGCTCAAAGAAAGAAAAATAAATGTTTACAAGGTCGCAAAGATAGTAAGCAAGTGAAGACAGATTTAAACCCAGTTCTTCCTAACTTCAAAACCTATTACTTAAGGATTTACGTTTGGTTGACAGATTTTTCAAGTGGAAATCATACCTCTACATAACTGGGAAACTAGAACTCTGCTGTCAGAAGCCTTTTCCAAGTGAGAAATGGCGTCATTCTGCTCTTTCCTCTTTTAATAGTCCATGAAATGTATCTCCTGACATGTAGTTATCAGATATTTATATGGATTGTTATATAAATACTTATACAAAAGACAAATGTTTCTATGCATCTTTTATTTTTTTCAACTATATTTCTAGGTGTTCCTGTACTACTACAATTAATAATAATTAGTTCTATGTATTAATATTTTCTGGTTTTATGTTTCAACCAGATAAGTAATAACGGTGTTTGAGTATTACTAAGTGCACCTGGAGGGCCCGTGAAAAAATCCAGAGGCTGTGGGTCCTTGGACCACATCCTCTGGATCAGTTGCTATTGTAGGTATCATCATCATATAAATGATTAGAATTCACAGTGTATAATCAAGTGGTGAAATGTGTGGTAGGAACTGTACAGCCTTTAAAAATTTAGAGGAGAAATTAAGGCATGCATTTTACCAGTATAGAAGTAAGAAAGTGAAACATCTCTTAGATTTGATAGTCAGGACATGTGTACTGTGAATAGTTACTCGTTTCTATGGTACAGTAGAATTTATCACTTAAAGGAAAGCAAAGTTTTCAACAGGGAGAAAATTCAGAAGAAGAGAATCTCATCGTGATGGCTCCGCTAAAATAAGTAGGAAGTCATAACTGAAGTATAGAAGCCACCAGTTTTCCTTTGTTCCGATTAAAAAAAAAATAAAGAAAGAAGCAGCAATATCTCTGCTGGTCTCCTGTGCTTACACTAGACCAAATCTAGCAAGAGCACCATATAAAAAATAGCCACAGTATACTTAATTACCTTCCTTAATTACTTGGAGATTTGTAGCAGCAAGAGCATTTCACATGGGTTCATTTTGTTTCTCTTCCATGATCGGGCATGTGACGAGGTTTTCCCTAGTTACAAAACACAAAATCATAGCAATAAACAAAAGTCACCAGCAAGCAACAAAGGTCGTCACTTCTATGGCCCAAAGCCTTGCATCCAGAAAGACTATTCTTTTAGAAAAACTAGTTCTAGACTTTCACATTCACAAGACGTTCTCCTGAGTCCCCTGAATTAATCACATGTGTGGTCTAGGAGACACTCCGTGGCTCTCCTCCTCTAACCATAATCAACTAGGTGGAGCTACAGCCTTGTACTATGTAACTTCAGTTACTACAGCTGGTTGGCACCACAAAAAAGTTCATTGCAATCCCTAGAACAGTGTGGTATTACATTTTGCAACCAGGAATCAGTCTTTGTCTGTCTAGCCTCCTGAGATTCATTTTCATAGTAAACTAATCTTTCAAGTGTCAGACTGTGATTAGCGACAGTGACACATTTTACAGATTGGGTCCTGGGAGATGTGCCTACCCTGTTGCTATAGAAAGTTTGGTACATCTTGGTGATAATAATCGTGACTTTAGAAAAACTGTCATAAAAATTAAACATGTATCGCCTTACAAAACAAGATTTGATTACGATGTCAAATCTGGAATAGCTGAATGCTTCTCAACAACCTGCATAATTAAACATTATAATAGATGGAACCAACATGTTTGTGAGGGTAAGGAGACTGACTTTGCCTAATAGTTGGCTTTATATTTGCATGTTTGTGAGTTAATCTCATTTCCAGTTTAGGGTAGTATTTGAAAGGTCACAGTCTAAGAAAAAGTTCTCGGTCTATTTGGTTTAAATATCAAATGCTCTGAATATTCTTAAAATGTTATTAAACTTAAAAATGCAACATATTTTCTAAGAGTATGCTTTACCAAAAAGTGTTATAAATAAAATAAAATTGTGAGGAAATATTTGAAAGATTTAAGATGCCATGAGGAGTACTTAGGTGAATTAAGGCAAGTGGCATTATAAATCTCCATTCATCTCTTAAGGATGTCCTTGGTTTGTATGTTTGAACATGTGTTCTTAGTCTTCGTGCAAATTATTAGAAGGATATTTATATTTGACTCTGCTATATGAAGAGCAAGCTATTAGAGATAAGCTTGTGTGGGATCTTCTCTTAGCCATCAATTTTTGTTCATCATGCCAGAGAGAGAACTTAACTTTCACATTTCAGGAAGAAAAAAATGAAGCTTTGAAGTAGTAGAGAAAAAAACCAAACACCAAAATAGGTCTTTCTTAACCTCTTCTTTCCTCAAACAGATACACACGGCTATAGGACCTGAAAGATTGCCCTCAAGTGTATTGTTAGGAAATGGGTTTTAATTTGTAGTGGAAAGGTGAGGGAGGGATGTTGTCTTATCAGCTTCTATTTGGAAATCTATTAGGAAAAAGCCTATAGGTCAGAATTGTCTGTAATGTTTTCTATCAAGAATGAAAAGTCCAAAAGTGCTGCCCCTTTTATACAGCACTTAGAGTAGCTATCAATGATCAAGATTTAAATTTAGAACCTATGGATTTACCACTTGTCTCATGCCAGGCATTAACATTTAAAATATAAAACATTGGAATTTTAACACATGATCACTGAAAGAAAACTGTGTCTGTGAAGATAGCTATGGATCTATGTAGCATCATCTAAGCTATATGCAAAACAAAACAAAATTTCATGTTGTTGACACCAATCCTCTGCAAAACCTGCAGATATAAAAGTTGAGGAGCAAATTACAGCACTAATAAAGTTAACCTGGTAGAGTCCAAAATGGAATATGCAGCAGGGAAAAAAAGCAAACAGAAGCAGGTCATGCTGTTCTAATTGCTACAATTTCATTGGCAATTTAAATAAAATAATTCAAATTGCTACAATTAACACACACGTAGAATTCAAAGGATGGTGGGTCACCTCGCACAAAACACACTGTGGAGTCAGCCCTCCTCTAAAGAATTAACCTTCATAAATCATTTGCATCCAAAGGATGCCTGGCTTCACGCTTTGCAAAAATTATCAGCACAGGAAAAGCAAGGCCTCTAAACAAGAAAACCCATCAACAGCAAGTACTGTCTCGAGTTTATTTCATCTCTAAGCACAGAGTTGGGCTGTGTTACATTCACAAACTCCCTGCTGAAAGTGGAATTTGCGTTTTCTGCATGGGTGCCCCATGCAGCTTCAGCGTGTTAGCCAGGACTACAGGCTGCTATATTGCTTAGAAGTGAGTCTCATTCACCTTGACAGAGTCCACTTTTATTTAACTGAAGGGGCACAGAACCATCTTGTCTGTGGTTTAGGTCTGGATAAAGGGCTCTGCTCCCCAACACATTAGAGCACAGTAGCCACAAATTGTTATTTGAGATGTGGGGGAAATGTGTTCAATGTGTTTCCAGTCACCTAAAACCAAATTTAAGACATATTACCTGGGACACAATGGAAGCTTTTTCTCTTATTAGGTCAGACTTATGCAAGCACCAAACAGCCAGTACCAAGAAAGATGAATTGTTATCAACAATCAAAAAAGTAACAGTTGGGTGAGTCTAATAGGAGTGAGAGATGACCTTCTACTATGCCTGATGCTGAGGTCTCAGTCTGCGGAGTAAGGCAAACCATTTGAACAACTGCCTGATATACAGGGCTCAATACAATTTTAAGATCTAGAATGTGTGATTTCTAACCCATCAAAAATAATCTCAACTCTGGAAGATGTTATTTCAAGATCACAAAACTCTTCTCTCTGACATTTTTGAGTTCACACATTAATCCTTTAAAATACAAAGGCAAAGGGAGTATTGAATTACTCTTTGACATTCACATTTTTCCTTAAAATTGTCATTTTACTAGTTCTGCGTTTATGCTTTGTGTAAGTCACAATGCTGCATGTTTAGTCAAAATAATACTTAAACACGGTGTGTCATGCTAAATTTAATTTGCATGGTGGTTATCATATCATTGCAATAAGAAGGTAAAAGGATAGTTAATAAAGGAAATAATTCTAGCCAATTTGCAGGAGACAGTACAATTATACCAGCTGTGAAAATGATAACTGAGAATTGGGAGGGAGCTGTACCTCTCTGCAAGTTATCCGTATAATGATAGTCTCTCAAATGGGGGCAGTAGGAAATAAAATCATTTATTTAAATTAGAATCCCCTCTCCAAGGAGAATGAAAACCAGCCTATCAGGAAAACTCCATGAATGACCATGACTGGATCCAGGAGTCTCTGCCAGAACAAAATCTGGGTAAGTATAAAACAAGACAAGTGGAGTTGGCAGAGGCACATGCCTTGCTTGTAAAAAGTTCAAGTCCAATTAGACAAGAGAAAAGGACAAAATAGGAGCATTGGCAAACTGAAAGAACAAAAACAGAATTTAAAACTAGAAACAAATCAGATTTCTCAAATACCAAAACCTAATATGCAAATAGAAGTTATAGCATTTCCATTGGAAATAAGCACTCCTTAAAAGGCTGACAAAATCAGGTTCTTAAATGGTTATCTGAGCACTACTTGAGACGGCTTAAATGGTGCATGCTCAGGAATAAAAAAAAATTAGTAATTTATTCCCAAAGTGACCTTTTCTAGGCCATAATAAATCATCCACATATACTGTCTTTTCCCATGAACCGTCCATTTAAAGAAAGCAAAGAGTGCAAGTGCTGCTGAGCGCACGAGGCAGTCACTGACTCCAATAAGAGCTGGAATGGGAGCACCTGAGCACTGGTCTAACCTCCTGGCTAAAACTCATCTTGCAAGGGGAGCGTGCCTTGTCGCAACCCACCTGAAATCATTTGTTCTTCAAGCACCATATTTCTCTCACCTCTGTGGCTGCTTGGAAAAGGAATTATTGTTCTTACTGTTAGTATTCAAGTGTTTATTTATTTAGTTATTTTTAAAAAGAGGTTTTAAATAAATGAACAAGCCCGGCTGGCATGACTCTGTGTGAGCTTCCACCTATGAACCAGGAGGTCGCTGTTTGATTCCTGGTCAGGGCACATGCCCGGGTTGTGGGCTTGATCCCCAGTAGATGTCATGCAGAGGCAGCAGATAAATGATTCTCTCTCACCATTGATGTTTCTGTCTCTCTCTCCCTCTCCCATCCTCTCTAAAATCAATAAAAATATATACTTTTAAAAATAAATGAGCAAAATGATCCCTGAGGATGGTGTTTATCCCACTGAAACAGAAGCCCAGGGGGACTAACTTTTGAACTAAAGTTTGGATATTCAAAATATTCAGTATGACTCTAATTGGAAAACAAACTGTTTAAATCATAGTTATTACAATGGTAATAATGATGACTTTTTATTTTTTTATATCCTTGCTCATTTTAACTGAAGTATGGACTTAGTAGCCTTAATTTAAGACTTAATTTTAAAGAAAAAATATATTTGGGAAAATTCAGAGCAATTCAGTCCAACACACTATACATTCATGTTTATAAATTATATGATCTTCAGGTAAATTTATAAGACTGGATAGTCATCATTTAAATCAAGAAGCACAAAATGGAAGTGGAAGAGTTACACACTTGATTAAAAACTTTTGTATTTTAAAATTTAGGTCAGTTATAACCAAAGGAAAAGAAAAAAAATTAACAATGTAACCATATTTCTACCCAACAGAGAGTTTAAACAAAAGATAAAACCACATTTCACATTTTTAATGAATGACTGACTTTAAATTTTTAAGTGAATGGCACTCAAAATCCACAGGATGGAAATGGGTTACCCACAGGCCACCCTTTATCATCATTCTATAATTACAAAAAAAAAAAAAAACCACCACAAAGTAAATGAGGTTGTAGTATTAATAGCATCATAAGTATACTGACAATTTGATGTTACATTCTATATTAAAATACGTAACTATATTGGAGTCTAAACAAATAGCCTTTAAACAAACTCACATGTATTATTCAGCTTTAAAGAGTGCTTTTGCTAAAGGGATACAGAAAAGTAAATATGCACTAGTACATAAGACATCCTGAACTGAAATATAGACTTGAATCATCTTCATAAAGCACTGGGAATTTTGCACTGTCCTATGGGAAGAAGTGCCCAGATCACAGCAGATCATACAGGCCTGTGCAACCACTAATGATAATTTATGGGCACATATTTCTATGACAAGCTGTCCTGATGGAAAGGAAAGACTGAGCTGAGCTCCATGACTCTTACTGGAAGGGAGTCTTTGCCTTGATCAGGCATTTTGTATGCAGTCAACCAAAGCAGCCAGGTATTTTTCAAAATGCATTTATGACAACTTGAATATAGAAGAAGAGGGTGGAAATCCAAGAATCAATATGAACTAGTTGTACTAGGAGAAGTATAAATAAGGAGGATGTTTTTCAATTTGACCAGAAAAACTATTGCCCAGAAAGAAGAATGGTTAAGAAAACTAAAACAAAGGTGTCAAAGTGGTAAAAATAACCATTAAATAGCTCTGGAGAAAAATATCATATGACTTAGAATAAAAGAAGCATTCAGTAACTCACTATATTTCCTGTTAATATGCTCTTTTCTTCAAGGAATATGCTTCAGAAATCTCTTTCATGAAATGAGAAAAATAGTTCTGCTCTTTTGAGCAATGCATCTCTCAAAGCATTACTTCTAAATTATTTAACTTTTTCTTAGTGTTCCTATAGTGCATAATGATTAGACAATAACTTAAAAGAAGTGTTAAAGTTCAAGAAATGGTTCAGTCCTTTATACCTTAACCTACATTTTACCAACAAATAGCTAAGTTCTGTTCAAGAAACAGTGTAAGGTGTAGGTTTCTCACCAGCAGATTTTGTTCCCACTTGAGGAGTATATTTGCAGTGGTAGATTAATTTAACAACGTTCCTCTGATTCCTTTTACCATGGGGCAACAAACAATAGCCTTTTAATGCAAATGATCAGGACAAGGCTGTGATGAAAAGTCTGCAATTAGGAGTCAAGTTCTAATGAAACCTTTACTGACTGAATTTTACTCATCTGATGACTCAGTTGAACTTGCTCTGCATCATTTTCTCCACCTGCAGCAGGATGGAATGCTGCCCCAGATTTCTAGGGTTTACAGTAATCAAGTATTATGCTCAGAGAGCAGTTCCATGGCATAATATAAATATCATTTTTTAAACTATTTTCTGAGCTACTGACCACCATACAATGTAAATTCTGAAAGTAGTAAAAACTAAGTCAGTGGGGAGTGACATGAACCACCCCAGTTCTACTCAATAGGGAAACTGTCGCAGAAAGCAGAATGCCAAAAGTTTGATTTCCAGACAAGTGCTGAGCCAACAGGTAACAATTTCTCAAATGAAATTTCACTAGCGAAAGAGTGGGTGGGATGTTCAGCGTGCAATACAAAGGACAATTGATTAAGCAGATCCTTTGGTACTAAGCAGGGGGTAGCTGGGTGTTGGTGAGATAGGAAGGAAATGAAAAAAGAGGCAAAAGTCAAACAAGTATAATGCATATGGTCATATGCTTTTTTAACTGCTGTAAGTCAAAAAAGTTGTCTATTTTTGTACAATCATACTAGGGAAACAAGGACCACCCTACATCTGCCTGTAAGAAATAGGTTTGCTGGATGTAGCCTAAGAAGTGGAACCTTTGTGTTCTAATGTGAAGCAAGCAGAAGAAATATGTGCTTATAATGCTAGTTTTTCTTAGTGATGGTAATGCATTTAGCGATTACAGGTTTGCTATTGTTTCCTTTACTGAAGCATGTGATGCTATGAAAGAAAATTTAATTAGTAGTTAATATTATATGGGACATTATTTTGCGCCCCCCCCCCCCAAATCAAGTTTCAATAGCCTATTTGTCTCCAAATTTAGAACTTCTACCTATCTATCCATTTCTCAGCATCTCCACTGCCACCACACAGGCCAATGTCCTGTCAGTGCTCACCTTGACTTTTTTGATAGCCTACTAACTGGGCCCCTGGAGTGTGCTGTATGGCCTAGTGATCCATCCTGCACGCTGCAACCAGGGTTAACTTTTCCAAATGCAAATCTGGTTGTGTCATCAACTCCAAAAACCCAAGCTCTAAACCTTCCAATAGCTACACATTGCTTATAACAGTCACCTGAACTGTAAACTTCTCTACAGCCCAGTCAACCATTCAGACCTCAACTTGCATAACTCTTGCACTTCTTCACGTTCTAGGCACACTAGGCTTTATTCAAGTCTTTAAATTTCCATGCTCTCTCCCACTACTGGGCCTTTCCAAAGCCTCTTCCTCATTCTGGAGTGCTATTTCCATTTTCTCCACTCTCCAATGGCTTACTTATTTTGTACTCTATCTTCAAAGCTCTGCTCAAGCTTTACTTCCTCTAGCTGCTAAATTCTGTCACAGTCTGGTATTCATTTCAAAGCATATTTCTTCTAAAGCACACGCTCAGAGTATATTTATAAGTGCTTTAGTCTGAGTATATCTTTTGTAAATGTTTTTATTGGGAAGTATAAAACAACACAGAAAAGCACACAGAGTACAAATGGACAGCTTAATGACTTATCACAAAGAGATAGATCACTCATGTATCCACAGCATAGGTCAAGAGGTAAAATTTTACATGCAGACATTTGTGCCCCTTTCCAATTACTGAATACTCTCACCACGCTTCCAAAGGAAAGGGCTGCTATGTATAATGAAAACTGAGAAGAGTTTCACTATCTAAGCATGCATCCCTAAACACAAAGCATAAATGTTGTCTGTTTTCTGAGCATTCAAAAAATGGAATCACATACTAATTATTCTTTGTATCTTAATATCTGATAATACAGGTCTTCGGTTTTACTAGTATTGCTCACAATTGCCTTTACATGTTTTGGCTGTTTGCATTTCAATATTGAATCAGATTTTTAATTTCCACAAAAAACACTTCATTGGAATTTCATTAAATCTATTGACCAAATGGGGAGAGTTTTTGGATTTCCTACATACACAACAATGTTGCCTGTGGATAGAGAAAAATTTATATTTTCCTTTCATACTTAACTTCCTATATTTATTTCCTGACTTACTGCTATGACTAGGGCATTCAATATAATGTTGCATAGATAAGAAAATAATGAGCATCTACATTTAGTTCCACTCTCAAAGGGAAAGCTTTAAACAATTCAAAATAAGGACTTACTGTAGGACTTTAATAATACCCTTTAATTAACAAAGTTTCCTTCTACATCTTGTATGGGAATTGTAGTCAAGTACTACAATTTTATTAAATGTTTTTCTTCAGCTAAATAGCTGATTATTTATTTTTACCCATTACTTTGTAGTTATTATATATTACATTGATTTATATTCAAATATTAAGTCAATTTGCATTTCTGTCCTTCACTTGGCCACGATATACTATTCTGTTTGTATAACATCACATTTGGGTTCCTACTAATTTATGTAGAATTTTTTTAAATCTTTGTTTTTTAGTAATATTGTCTTATAATTATTTTTGTTGTATGTCATTGTTAAGTCTTAGTACTCTGGTTATTCTGACCATAAAAAATAATTGTAAATCTTTTTCTCTATTTCTATTTTCTGAACGTATTTAGCTTTACTTATTAGTAGAACAATCTGGGCCTTGAGTTTTCTTTGTGATAAATATTTAGTGTTTTAATTATAAATTCAGTATCTTAAAATTTCTATTTCTTACTGTATCAATTGTCAAAATTATCTTTTTGCAGGAATTTTTCAATTTTATCTACAATTTTAAATGTTATAAGCTTTCTTATTATTTATCATTTCAACAGCATTAGAATCTACAATAATGTTCCACTCTTTAATCCTTAGATTTTGTGTGTGCATTTTTTTTCCCTTCATTACCCTCACCAGTTTGTCAGTGTTGTTAGTCTGTTAGAAAAAGCTCTGGAATTTGTGAGTCCTCATCTGTGTTTATCTTCCAAGTTGTTAATGTCTGTGCTCAGCTTTATTATTTTTTTCTCTATGTGTACTTTTAATATTATTCACTGTGCTATTTCTAAATTTTTTTACATTTATTATTAGATTATTAATTTTGAACAGTCTCAATTATTTAGTCTAATTTTACAAGTTTTGCTGTTTGTTAATTTTATCAATCAGCTAGAAATATTTTTTACTTTCATTATTGTTAACTGACCATAGGGATATTTATAGTATTAATTTTATTGACTTCTAGCTTAATTAAATTTTGAACAGAGACTATATTTAGAATAATTTTGATTCTTTGAAATGTGTAGATACTTAATGATTAATTTTTGTTTCATGTACATTTGAAAATAATGTGTATTCTGCAGTTCTTATATATGGTAGGGCGAAATTATTAATTGTGTGGTGAAAATTTTCTCTGTACTCATTATTTATCCTCTCAGTTATGAACAAAGAGTGTTAAAATATCTTACTACAATTGTGGATTTACCTGTTTTTCCTTATGTTTCCATGAAACTTTGCATTATATATTTTAAATCTACCTTGCAGAATATATCAAAATATAGATATTTTAGGTGAATTGAACTTTTATCATTATTAAGTTTTCCTTTTGGCTTCTAGTAAGGCCTTTTGCTTGCTTTAATATCTACTTGCTCTGATATTAATGTATCTACACCAATTTTCATTTGAGTATCCTTGTATTTCAGGTGAGACTTCTGAAACAGCATTTAAAAGATTGCTGTGTCAATCTTTGCATTTTAAATGGAATTAAACAATTTACATTTGATATAATTACTTATATATTTGTGCTTAAATCAACCATCTTACTAAGTGCTTTCTATCTGCCTTATGTGTTCTATATTCTTTTGTCTTTTTTTTCCTTGTCTTTTTTCTTGATTCAGCATTACCTCACTGAATTTCCTTCTATTTCTGAAAGTTGTACATTCCTTTACTATCTCTTCATTATTCTAGAGAATAGAACATACTATTTTGATTTATCTAAGGCTAATATTAATAGTCATTTTACCTTTTCCAGACAATACAAATGCCTTTGAACACTTTCATTCTACTTATTTCTTATTGACTATTATGCCATTGATAGCAGGTATTTTAATTCTACAAACATTTTGGAACACTCGGGTCATTATTATTATTGTTTTATAAGGTCAATAACTAGATATTTAAAATAACTCTTCATTTCTGATCTTCCTTCTTATTGTAGATTGAATGTTTGCTCTCTCCCTCACCCCCCCCCCCCAAAAAAAAACACCAAAAAACAAAATCATGTTAAAGTCCTAATACCTAATGTGATGGTATTGAGTTGGGGCCTTTCTGAGGTAACTCACTTTTTTATATTAAAAAAAAATCTATTTTTATTGATTTCAGAGAGAAAGGGAGATGGAGAGAAAGATAGAAACATCAATGATGAGAGAGAATCATTGATTGGCTGCCTCCTGCACACCCCCTACTGGGGATTGGATCCACAACCTGGGCATGTGCCCTTAGCCAGTATCAAACCTGGGATCCTTGAGTCCACCGGCCGATGCTCTATCCACTGAGCCAAACCAGCTAAGGTGGTAATTCACTTAAATGAGGTCATGAAGGTAGAGTTCTCATGACAAGATTTATGTCCTTATCCAAAGAGATGCCAGACATCCGGTCCTCTCTACACCTGCACACACTGAGGAAAGGACATTTAAGTACACAACGAGAAGGCTCTCTAGAGCCAGAAGAAAATTCTCACCAGGAAATAAATTGGCCAACACTCTGACCTTAAACTCCCTAGGCTGCAGAACTGAGAAATAGATGTCTGTTCGTTAAGTCACCCTGTCTATGGTATTTTATTATGGCAGCCCAAGCGGACTAATACACATCTGGACTGATTACCTGTCTAAAGCATAATCTCTATTATTTTTCTTAAATGTGAGTTTGCTAGTAATAAATTTTCTCAGCTTTAGTATGTCTGTAAATATTTTTTCTTCATCTTTATTCTTGGAGGATATTTCTATTAGGTTTAAAAGTTTTGGTCAACAGCCATTATCCTTTAGAACTTTACAATTGATATATCTTTGTTTTCTACTTTCTATTATTACAATTGTTAAGTCAGTTCTTAGTTTACTTGTTGCTTCTATGAAAATATGCCTTTTTTCCCTCTGGCTATTTGAAAGTTTCTTATTTTGTTGTTGTTGTTTCTTGATTTCAGCTGATTTGCTATAATTTACCCAAGTGAGGATTTATTTTTATTGTTCTTTCTTGGAGTTCATCAGGCTTCTTGAGTAAATGACTTGAGTCTGTCATTAATTTGAGAACATTTCTAGCCATTGTTTCTTCTTTCCCCTAATGGATTATAAACCTCGTGAGAGCAGGATCCATTTTTTTTTTCTTTTAGTCACTAATATATAATGGGTCCCAAAGTGTTTAGTGTTTTGATCTATACACAATTCTGAGAGCCTTCTTGATATGTCCTTCTTTAAACCTTCCTGTTCTAATTTTAAGATTTTTCCTCTGTGCCTCTTAGCATCCCCTTCTTAAGTCCTTTATCCTTACACTAATACCATAGTGCTTCTCAATCAAGGCACACATCTGTGGGTGTATCAGTTATACCGCATGGGTAAACAAAGCCATAAAATAAATGTGGCCCAACTTATAGAAGTATTTGGGTAAATATTTAAAAAATAAAGCTAAGCAATCCCCCTAAGTAATTTGAAAGAGTGTTATACATTACAAACGCAGGTGGAGTAGAATCAGGATGGTCCTCAAAAGTCACGGTCTGCAACAGTCTTCTCTGGAGGGTGGGGTGCATATTCTCATGCATCTTAGATGTTTTACCTATTGACTTTGGAATGAATTTTCTTTTGAAAAAGGGGCTTAGTGTGTCAAAGGGGTCTGAAAGCTACTAGAATAGAATGCAAACTATGCATCCTTTTAAAAAAAATAGTATTGGTATGAATGCCATAACATTTAGACTATGTTCCCGGATCCCCAGTCTCTCTTCATTAGAGATCTTTCAGAAGCATTGTGTGCACTATAATTCCAAGCTTACTTGTATATCTCTGCCTGATTGAGGCATTGGGATGGCATAACTTTTCTTATTAATCATCTTTATGTTCTCAGAGCCAAGTACAGTTTTTGTTTATTTAATGTAAATAATGAATGAATGAATGAATGAATGAATGAATTATATTTTCTATTGTAGTCTCTCAGAAGAACTTCTTTAGAAGAAAAGTAGTTATTGGGTAGCAAGAACAAACACTAGAAAAGTCTCAGGAAAAGCCATTTAAAAAAATTAAAGTCAATAAAATGATATAAAAAGCCTTTACCCATAAAAGGTAAACACATTTTACACAATCTGCTTCAGCAATATTAGTAAAGATAAACTGGAATAACTGACATTCTATATAATCATTTGTGTTAACATATTCGCTCTAACACATTTGCATCTATTTGTTTATCTCCACATAAACAGCAGTGAAAGATCTACTGTTTGCTAGCTGCTTAACTTTTGTGAGTGTAGCATAATTATAAATGAATTGATAAGTAATGAAAACATTAAGTGTTGTGTAAAGATTATGACTCCAGTGCCTAGTAAGGCAATTAAATTTGATGTTTGTTACTCTGTCTCACAGAGAATAATGATATGTTTTCCCCTGTGACTACGTAAATAGCTGATTGATAACAATGGAGAAGTAGTTATGAAGACCACTTCTACTCATTATTAGATATGTGACTGAGCAATTCATTTCACAATTAAGGTGACTGGTAGCAAACACTGTTACATGGGACAGATGAGATTGATGTTAGGCCTTAATGAGTAAATACTTTTTACTTTTTAAATTTATTGAACTGTAATATGAATAAGAAATGAATCTTACGGGGCATTAGTATTTGTAAGCTGTGACTTGATTGCCGATACATTTGCCTGAGACCAACAAATAAATAACAGCACAAAGTATAGCCAAATTTTTCAGGAAATAAAATTTATGTAAGGCCCAGTACATTGCACACCATATGGATTCAGTAAATATATGTTAACTTTAAGTTGTTTTTGTTTGTTGTTTTGTTTGTTTGTTCTTAACGTCCCTTGTAGTAGTAGTTTGATAGATGAACATTTCCTTTAAAGTAAACTTTGTCAGATATTTTAAAGTCTAAGGTCAGCTTTATTTTTACATTTGACTCAAGAGTGGCAAAGTTACAATCAATAGCAGATATAAGAATGAAGCAAACAGATAATGACAAATCAGTGAACCTTTGGATTACATCTGAGTTGCCCAATATGCAGATCGGATATTGAAGGGAATGAGCAAAGCAGAGCACCAAAATCACTTTTGGAAAGATTTTATCCTATCTAATACGGAGGGAATATGCTAATTGACCCGCATGCTGTCGCAAAGATGGCGGCGCCCACAGCAAATAAGGAGGGAATATGTTAATTGACTGCCCTGCCCTCAAAGATGGTGGTGCCCACAGACACAAGATGGTGGTGCCCAGTCCCTTCACTCCCACCACGGCGGCAGGTGTGAGGCTCCATGTGCCTGCCTTTGGAGTCCCCCAGTCCCCTCAGCCCCCAAACTGACCAGGGCCGGCCCGAGGTGCAGGCAAGCCTCAGCTGGCAGCTGCCCAGCTAACACCTGAAGTTCAGGCAAGCCTTGGATGGTGGCTGCCTAGCCGCCCAGGGTTGAGGCTCAGGTAACCAGGGCCGACCAAGGCTTGCGCTGCCGGCAGTGGCAGCAGCAGAGGTGTGGTGGGGCTTCGCCTTCCCCTGATCGCCAGGTCGCCTCCTTCCCCTGAGGGCTCCTGGACTATTATAAGAGGCAGGTCGGGCTGAGGCACCCCCCCTCCAGTGCATGAATTTTCATGCACCGGGCCTCCAGTATTTTATAAAAGGCATGGAGTAGTTATGACAATAAATAGCAGCATTGTGCTAAACTGTCTTAAACTTACTTGATTTTGCATTGTTTTTATTTTGAAAGACACCAAACTGAACAGGCTCTGGGAGGTAATGTAACTTATTTGGCCTTTAAAACTCTTAGGAAGGCCCTACATTTTGATAAAGATAAAGAGCTGCCTTGGATTCTGAAGAACATGATAAAACTTCACACATAAGAATGATGAAATGGTACCTGAACTACATATTATGAATATGAATTCTAATTTCGCAAGGTTGATAGAAGCATTTATTGAGATTTGGACAAACACTGCCTTCATCTCAGAGCCTGAGGCTTTGTTTGGAGACAAAAGAACAGAAGACAATGTTGGAAGATGTCTGATGGGTCATATTATATCATCCTGCTCCTTGAATCAAAATTTGGTGCAACATTGTAAAGAAAAACCAAATTATTAATAATTACGTTGCACTGTTATTTTATTACAGCTTAGACCTTTTTGAATCATTATCTTCTCTCCATATTTTTATAATAACTTAAATGCAGAAATAGGTTTTTCAAATTACAGGTAAAAATTATCACTTTAAAAAATAAATTAACAATTCTGGAACATGTTTTACTATCAAAAGACAATATTTCCAATAACAACAAATCTTCTTTGCTTGCCACAATTAGCCATCTGGCAAATGGGATATAATTAGGTCATCATTTGGCAGTGCGATTACAATAGACAGACAGAATACTAATAACAAAATGAGCCAAGTTCCATAATCTAATATAATTCATTATCATTTCTCCAGCACTTCATTTCTGTTTTAAACGACTCTATTTGTTAATCATTCAACACCTCTTTGCCGAAGATAGATAGTGCAGCACATTTCCAATAGATAGAGATGGAAACTAAAAATAAACAAAGTAATTTATCCTTGGTCATACTGACAATATCTAAAAAGGCCATATTATTAATTCAGCCTCTGATACCTTCTGAGACAATTCAATCAACACATATTTACTGGATACCAACCATGTGTCAGCACTGTATTGGTGACTATAAAATTAATCCCAAAGACACCATAAGCTGTGACATAAATGAGTCGTGAGGAAAAATTTTAAATGCAACTTTTACAGTAAAGTGATAAGACACAGTTCAAAATAACTAAATTTTCTGGAGAAGAGAAGTAGCCAAGAAACTCTCCATAAAATGGGTCATGGGGATATGTTTCAAGTTTGTCAGGTGACCAATTGGCTATGGGAATTCAAGAAAATAGAAGCCTAGATTGACCTATCTCCTTGTCCTTCTCTTCTCTTCTCTTCTCTTCTCTTCTCTTCTCTTCTCTTCTCTTCTCTTCTCTTCTCTTTGTTTTCCTTTCCTCTTTGTTTGTTGTTTTCCTTTCCTCTTCTTTTTTCCTCTTTGTTTTCCTTTCCTCTTCTTTTTTTTTTTTATTGAACTGACAATGTAGGTGGTAGTTTTAAACAGTAAGGGTAATGCACGAGAAGTAGCATATTTGGAAAAGAAAGTAATGCGTTCAATTTCCACATGATTGAACTTGAGGCATGATGGCATTTAATAAATAAAATTTACAAACTTTCTGTTCAAGTTCTGGATCTACTAATAAAGACACAATCGATATAGTTTATATAATGTGGATAAAAAAAGGATGGCAAGGAAGAATTTATTGAGCAAGATTTGACAAGAGCTGAGAATGGAGTTCTGGGGCAATGTTTATATTTAAATGATAAGGAGAGAAGCCAGCAAAGTATCTTAAGAAGGAATTCTCAGAAGTGTAAGAGAAGCAGAATGTAGAATCATAGAAACGAAACAAAAAAATCAGAAGTGTGAACCAGTTTTGTTTCTTTCTGAACTAATTCTGCATAGCAGAACACACAAAGTATTAGTGGTTATGTAAAACATGTTTGCTTGTTTGTTTTTTGCATATTTTTCTATGGGTAAGCAGAAGTAGATCTGGTTCATGCTTGACTCCAGATACAGGTTTGATATCAGGTGTCATCCATGTGACCTAAGTAGTACAGTTTGCTGACCACACCTTCAACTCAGTGGGCATATTCTTCTCACAGCAGATAGAAAAAACATGGTACGCAATGCATATTTAAACCCCTTGCTCATCTCATACCCACTAACATTCTATTGGTCAAAGTAAGACACATATCAAAGGATCAGAGATATATACTCACCTACATTTAGTAACATAGGTTTTGCAAAGTTATCTGGAAAACGGAATCATGGATTTATAATATTAACAAAGTGAAAAATTGAAAACTAGAATACAATCCAATCTACAATTGAAGATTGTGATCAACCGTAAGAGATCAAGTAGCAGAGCTTAGACTAAGAGTTTATTTCTAAGTATATAAAGATTTTGAGAAAATGAGAATTTCCAATGGCATTGATTCTCTATTTTGTAGAGAAATAGAAATGTCTGAGATATTTTAGAAATACTTATATATGAAACCAGACCAATTAATGTTTCAAAGCTGAAATGCAGGAATTAAAAAAAAACAAAACTCTTTTATATCTCCTCAGGTGATTCTAATGTACAGAAAGAATTTACAGCAAATATTCCCCACTTTGAAGGAGATGTTAAAGGAAAATATGAATAACTCTAATGTTACTTTACAATATAGTTCTTATTTTATGTATATACATGTGTGTATGGTAGAGTGGTTGTTTTATATGTGTGTGTGTGTTTGTGTGTGTGTGTGTGTGTGTTTTATGTACAAACATCATGGTCATCTTTGGATTTACAGAATGTAAATGCTTTTTATTTTAATCTTTGTATTTTATTATATGTTCTAAATTTTCTGCAGAAAATGTACTACCTCTAAAATCTGAGACAATAAATAAACATTACTAAATATAAATTCAGACTAATGTAGATGCTTAAAGTGGAAATTGCAAGCTATTAGCAATTCATGAAAACAGAATAAGCTTCTGGAAAGAAGGTAAAAATGATGTGTTTTGAAAACCGGAAGAAAAAGAAAAAATTGGGAGCCGACTATTTTCTATAAGTGGTCAGCATGTTCAAAAAAATCATGAGGTGTGCTAAAATGCAATGATATACTCTCCTTCAAGTCTAACAATTTCAGGATTTCAAGCCAGAATCGTTTCATAAGGGTCTGGCTATACTTTGAAACACCAGATGAAAATAAGACTGAAAAAAAGTTACTGACAGTTCAGTGTCCAATACGTATTTATTTCCGCTGCCTTTCATGAAGCTTGATATGTTAAAACTGGTCTTTTCATACTATGAGATGGGATAATTTTTCATCTGTTTGATCTTATTAGGCATCCTGTACCTCTCCCCTTGATGACAAAAATAAAACATATCTCTTCAATAGAAAAAAAAATAATGCAGAAAACTGGAATAAAATGGAGATGAGGGAAAAGTAGCAATTGCCAAAAGTTTAGATATATAAATATGCAAATGTAATATATCCTAAGCTTTAACTCAGTTGATTTGTTGAGCCTTCACAAAAGATGTGGGCAAATTTATGGCCCATTTTCCCCTGTCTTTCTAAAAATTATTTGTTTCTAAACACTAAAAGGGGAAGACTGTATCCATTTTTGTAAATAAATGTTCCTGTGGTTTGTGAGATCTAGGCACATATGTTTCAAGCATAAATGTTTACTACTGGGAACTCTATAGAAAACCTATTATCGAGAATTAGATGATTTCATGCCTCATAAGTTTAATACTAACTAGCAAAAGTCAAAAGGAATTAACTTTTTTGCAACTATGTCAGAACTCCAAACATTGTGACAAACATCCTAATTTTTCAAAATTGACTGTATAAGATTGTCTATCTGTAGTTAATACTTGTATTGAATTCCTAACTAATCATTATTGTTGCTTTTATTATTGCTGTCATCATTGTTCTTATTATTAAATGTGAGCCAAATATATGGCCTGTTGGTTACAAAGGATGATTTGCACCTCCAAAATTATTCATGCCTAAAACCAGTGTTGCAACAATAACTTCTTTAACACTATCCTAAACTACTTCCATATAAATATTAATATTACTAAAGAAAACATAGGAAGGTTATTACTATAAAATACAATCACAAAAAAATTATTTTAAACCATAGGTATTTTATTTCATAAGAAACTCTGAATAGTTACAGCCTATTGAGCAAGTTCAGTGTCTGGCCTAAGCCTGTTGATGAGAGGGATGAAGTATATGAATCCCCAACCCCACCTTCCAACTGCGAAGCTACACTCTGTATCTTTCTTTTATCCAGGGGCAAGATTCAGGGAAACAGAGCCACAGGAACTCCCCCATGATACCACTAATGAGCCTTGCTTAGTAGAGAGAACAACTTTTCCCTTACACAAAACCCAACAACCTGAAGACACTAAGACTTCCATGCCCACAATGAGCTTTAAGTTCTGCCCTAAGACCCCTTCAACCACCATTGACCTCAAGGGAGAGAAGTACAGAAAATGTGCTCCGCATGCAGTAGTCCTGCACTGGTCATGAAGCAGGAGAAATAACCTTCCTCCCAGTGGAAAACTCAAAAGGAGGCCAAGTGGTTGTCACATTAGTACACTGAGAACACTAGTGTAGGGTAGCACCATCCACTGAAACAGAGGAAAGATCGTTTTCCACAAACAGGAACTGAGTTCATTGTGACTTCCAAGAAACAATCCATGTAAGCGTTGTTCGCTTCAGCATAGAGGGTTTTGATCATCATGTCTTTAAAATTGTACTAACTATTGAGGCAGGCTATGTTTACCCAGGGGACAAGATTACAGTTAATTTCACTTAGAAAAAGAGTGCAAAACAAAGATCAGTAATCAGGTTCAGAATAATACAGTATCTATGTATGGAGAAGAACTGGAAACTCAAGCCTACACACATTATTCCAAACAATAGAACTGTTTCTCCCCTCGTGGTGCCCGTGGGAACTGCTTTTGCTCACTAACCACGTTGGAAAAGATCAACTGCAACTTGACACTTTGAAAGAAAAAATAACTGTTTGTTGCATCACTTCTCCTTTTAAAAAAAATATAAATAGAAAATGCCACAAACATGTATGGCATTTAAAATACTGTTTTTATACATTGATTTTGAAAATAGCTATTTAATTATATCTAATGAATTAGAATCATTACTATAGATTTAATCTATAAAATAGAATTTGTTTTGGGCTTCAGTATTGAAGGGAGTGTTTGTATAAACATTTTCTTCCCTGTAATTGAAATGCTATTTACCTCTTTCTAACAGTGTGAGCTGTCTATAGGGAATGGTATTTAAAGGTAATGCTGAATCTTCACCTCCTCTTTTCTGGCTGTGAATATCTCCTGATGCCCATACCAGCCACCCTTATTTTTTTCAGATGTTATGAAAGGGCAAACTCAAATACCCAGTATTTTTATATAAAATGTCATTCATCACATGGCTAAACCCACCCATTTATTGCAAATAAGTATTGACAGAGGTTCAAGAGGAGAAACCTTAGGAATAACTCATATATGACATGAAGTCTAAAAGAAACCCAATATGCAATCTACATAAAGCCAGAGACACTACTTGTACAATATATTATTCATATTTCTCTTTCTCTGTATCTGTGCTTAGATTCTGAAATGAGTTAGAACATTTACTTTAGAAAGTATATTCTGTAACATTTCCATGGTGAAAACTATTGACAGCTTTCCATGAGGCAATAGATCACATTTGGAAAGACCAATTTGATGCTAGCCATTTGATCTCTGAGAGGCATGCATTCCAGAAGGAAGTTTAATTATACATCTGACTCCCACTCACCCATTTGGCAGAATTTATTTGATTTTTATTAAACATAAAACTTGAAAACATGAGACATAGCTTTATCTTTCATTCTTTTTTTATCCATCAAGAAAGTAGAGTTTGGAAGCTGAAGTTCAAACTCTTGTAGATATGATTCTATGTTCCTTCTTGCTTTGAAACTAAAAACTTTATTCCAAAAGGGAAAACAAATTTTTCTTTTGAATACTTCAGATTAGGTAACTTCACTAGGAGTCCCCTTTGCCCTACTCCAGGCCTGAGGTTATAGAGTGAAAACTTTCCCAACATTCCCCATTAAATGCACAACTTTCCAAAAACTGTTGGGAAGTGGTAAGCTTATGTTTAGGGATACATGAAAATGAGATCTATAGTCTATGAGTGCCAACTCTCCTTGGCCCTCACAGTTGAAGAATTCATTCACTAATCACTTCAATATAGCAATGTGGCTGAGACTATTTTAAGAATTTCTGAAAGACTTGAAATCTAGTGTTTGTTTTGTCACTGTCTATGTGCATGAGGTTGGACAAACCACTCAAACCCCAGTTTTCTTAACTTTACAATGGACATGATAACAGTAATTTCTCCCCAAATTTGTTGTGAGAATCAAATGAAATAATATGTGTAAGATACTTAGCCCAGCGCCAGATACACAGTAAGAGGAGGATAAATATTCACTCCATAACTGTCTGGGTACTATACTTCCCTCCAGGAATCTACAGTTGAAAAGTTGTTGCTTCAGAAAATTCATGAGTTCATAGTTTAGTGAGATACGAGCAAAAAACAGCATGTTTCTGTCCAAGCCTCACCAAAGTTCTCTTCTCACCTTAAAGAGTGTCAGATCAGAGTGAAGAATAGCTCATACTCACATAATACAATAATGATAAAATACAGATTCACTAACAATACTATTAGGTGGCAGCTACAAGAAATCTCCTTAAACATCAATAGTATCCTAGGTATAACTCATCAACAGAAGGTTTGTGTGGTGCCCACTAGCCTGCTAAGAGGCTTTACATTTAATCTTCCCCTTAACTTCTTGGGTCCAATAAGCCCATTCATTTTTTAGGTAAATGTTGGGTGGTTTTGGAATATATTAACTTTACTGTCATGTCTAACTGTCCTTTGTCTTTCTTCCTTCCATCAGTGACAAACTATTATGAGATTTTTATTCTCTATTCAAATTTAATGGTAGCTTATTATAATATTGAATAAACCAATCTTTTGTTTTATGAAATGTATTCATTTTTTGACCAGTCATTTGGACCAGTCTGGATAGTATATATTCTATTAAAAATTACTACTCAGAAACTAGACATTTAGCCTTTATCACTTTTACTTCTAAAAAAGCAAATATTTACTGTAAATACCCCCTACCTTTCATCCTACACATAAATATCTTATAATAAAGCATTAAAATTAGCATTAATTATACCAATTTTTAATTAAAATGTAAATTTGTGTGGTTAAAGAATATTTTATATGTTTACATAGGCTTCATATGAACATAGATCATAAACATACAAATCAAAATTACACTACATGCCAAAGTTTTTTTTATGACAGTCTTAAAAAATGTGATAAAAATAGGCCTTGGAACTTCCCCCAAATGTGTGCTATAGCCTTTCATATTTCCAGTTATAAACACTTAAAAAATGTTTTTTATCTTATTGACTTACACGGAAACTTACTTCTTCTTTTTTAATCCCTCCCCCCTTTTTTTTGCCTTGAATTCCTTCATTCTGAACTCCCCAGATAAAGCAACTAATATTATTTAGTAATGTTAATGCTTTAACAATTGTATGATTTCTACCACCCTGAAGGATCAGAAGTTATTCTTTAAACCTAAGACAAATTTATCTCATTATGGAAGAGCTGTAAGTAATTCTCCAGTCTACCTAGAATCAAACAAAAATAAAAGAAGCCTCAAGAGTAATCTTACTTAGGCATCATTTTGAGAGGGTATTCATCTATTTGTTCATTTGATCATCAAACATTTATAGAGGTGTTGGGGATAAACATCTGTGAAAAAAAAATGGGTCCCTTTGCCTGCCTGATCCTTATGTCCTAGTACAAGAAAATTATTACAATAAATAAAAATTTGTGAAATATGTAATGTGTGACATAGGAAGAGGAATAAGAAGTATTGAGGAAGTTGCCTAGTGGAGATAATATTTAAGTAAATAGTTATAAGGGGTAAATGAGGAACCATATGGGTATCTGATGGAAGAAATTTCCAGGCAGAGGAACAATAAATACCAAGATGAATGAAGGTGGGGTAGAGGAGTAGGAGATGAAAATTAGAGAAGTAATGAGTGTGCAAAGGCATTTGTAAGGACATTTACCCTGAGTGAAATGGGAAGCCAACTGGAGTGTTTTGAGTAGAAAGATAACACAATCATACAGTTCAGTAGGATTTCTATACCTGCTCTGAATATAATGAATTGGAGCAAGAATTGATAACGTCCTATAATTATCATGCCAATAAGCATATTCTCAGCATGTAATTGACACTTAGAGCCATGATATAACAGAATACAGTGGGGCCTTGACTTACGAGTGTCCCGACTAACGAGTTTTATGAGATATCAGCTGTCTCTCTGCCGATTTTTTTGCATTGAGTTGATAGAGTAATTTGAGTTAACGAGCTCCTTAATGAGCTCCGTCTCTGAACGAATTAAACTCATAAGTCAAGGCCCCACTGTACTCAATATGAATAGAAAAAGATTCAAGGACCAAGAGGGTGCATTGTAATGTAGAGACAACAAAAAGATGAAAAGTCTACAGCAAAGAAGACCAAGAAGAAACAACCAATGAAGTAGGGGGAAAACTAGTGGTATAAGTGATCCTAAAAGCCAACTGAATAAAGTGTTTAATGAAGGAGAGAGTAACAGTTGTTACAAATACTGCTAATGATTTAAATTGGATGAGGACTAACAACTAACCCCTGGAATTAGCAATGTGAATGTCATTGATGATCTTGATAAGAGTAGTTTCAGTGGAGCGGCAAAAGTAAAAGCCTACTTGAATGGGTTTCAAGTGATAATGGCTGAGAAGTAAAGGAAGAGAGTGAATATGCACAACTCTTATGAACAATTTTGCTATAAAGGGAAAGAAAGAAAGTACCTGGAAATTAAAATGGCTTAGAAAGTTTGGAGAAATAATAGACTTTGTGCATATAAGAAATACCTGGTAAAGCTGAGGGGTGTGGAAAGGTGAGGAGATATGAATATACAGGATAAAGGGACAATGCTGCAGCAATCCTATATAATAAAGAGGTAATATGCAAATTGACCATCTCACCCTTGCACAAGATGGCCACCCCCATGTGGGCACAAACTGGCCACCAGGGGAGGAGAGTTGGGGGCGACCAGGCCAGCAGGGGAGGGCAGTTGGGGGTGACCGGGTCTGCAGGGGAGGGAGGTTGGGGGGTACCACGCCAGCAGGGGAGGGCAGTTGGGGGCGATCAGGCTGGCAGGGGAGGGAGGTTGGGGGGGACCACGCCAGCAGGGGAGGGCAGTTGGGGGCGATCGGGCTGGCAGGGGAGTTGTTAGGGAGCGATCATGCTGGCAGACAGAAGCGGTTAGGGGCAATCAGGCAGGCAGGCAGGCAAGTGATTGGGAGCCAGCAGTCCTGATTGTGAGAGGGATGTCCGACTGCCGATTTAGGCCTGAGCCCGCAGATATTGAGCCTAAACTGGCAGTTGGACATCCCCTAAGGGGTCCCAAATTGGAGAGCGTGCAGGCCGGGCTGAGGGACACCCCCCGCCCCAGTGCACAAATTTCATGCACCGGGCCTCTAGTATCTTATATTAGACCACAAAGATGAGAGGAAATCTATCATATAGATGGAAGGGTTAGCCCTTCTTCAGAGGACAGCACTTCTACTGTAGTCAAAGAAGGTTGTTCCAGATGGATGGTTAGAACCATTGGTAGGAGTTTATTGAAATTCTCTTCTGATTGATTAAATCTTCTCAATGAAATAGGAATCAAGGTCTTAAACTGAGATTAAGAATGAAGAAGTGTTTGCTAATGGTTTGAAAAGAGAGGAAATTATATTAAATAACAATATAAGAGAGCTAAGGGTGAATGCACTAAAAAAATCGGATATAATTGTTAGCCTTAAGAGTCTTCTTTAGGTTAGTGATCTTGAATTGAAAATGGAACCACTCAGCATGGTTATGGTTGTGTGTTTTTCTGGGGAAACATTCAGTTATAAGATAGCAATTTTCAATTAAAGAAGGTTATGATTGTGATGGGTAGATATGATTAAGCAAGAAAGGAGCAAGAGATTTGGGAGTATATATAAGACAATGATTATAGTATTTGTTCATGGTATTTAAATTCAAAGCAGAGGGTAGTCAAAACATGATGAGGCCCTGGCCGGCTTGGCTCAGTGGATAGAGCGTCGGCCTGCGGACTGAAGGGTCCCGGGTTAGATTCCGGTCAAGGGCATGTACCTTAGTTGCGGGCACATACCTAGTGGGGAGTGTGTAGGAGGCAGCTGATCGATGTTTCTCTCTCATTGATGTTTCTAACTCTCTATCCCTCTCCCTTCCTCTCTGTAAAAAAATCAATAAAATATATTAAAAAAAAAAACATGATGAGGTGAGGGGGAGAGAAAAGATGATAAAAATCAGTGAATCTATGCCCTCATGAAATAAAATTCATTCCTGGTGTTGTGGATACTAGAAAGAATTAGTTGAAAGGATAAAAGATCATGAAGAGAGAATTGAATGCTTGAAATTGAGGTCATGTCTAGTTTCTGCCAATAGAAGGAGTAGCTAATGTAGATGGAAATTAAGATAATTAGTGGAGGAAAGTTCAAAGAAATGAAAGTCCAGAGTCTTAAAGGATAATCCACATGGTTGGTAATAGCATCCAAAATTATGATAATGGTGTTAAGGAAAATATCTATGAATCTGTAGATAATGTCTTCATGAAAGAGGACTAGATGATGATTACAAGAAACTGTTTTGGTTGGCATAGTTTTATGGCACGGGATTCGAAGCTTGAGGTCTTGGGTGTGAGAAAACACTGAAAGCAGCTAGGGCAAAAAGGAGAACAACCTACTCTTTGCCCTACTCCAGACTGAGCTGGACAAAGAGAGGGGAAAAGAAAGCAGCCACCACTTGAAATGGCTTCCAGGAAAATAGTATTCTCAGGTGAGAGGCAGATTCCTGATAGAGCAAAAGGGTGAAGACAGAAGAGATTTCTCTCATCAGTATGAGTTGCAGAGTACAAATACATGATGATTTCAAAAGTTGGAGAAAAATGATGTCGAAAGTGGGAATGTAGAGTCTTTTGGAGATTGGGATCTAGAAGAAGATGGAAGATGACAGACTTGACCTTTTTGTGGCAACTAAAATAAAAAAGCCATCTAAACTGGATGTATATCAAATTTATTATTGAAGGACATGAATATAACAGTTCAGGCATCAGATCATGGTAAAGGGAACCTGGCCTTTGGGCCTTGGGACTTTTAAACTTCATAATTGGGAATAAACCAATTCCTCTTTTGTCATGATCAGGAACTGCCTTATAGTAACAGCAGCATATGACAGGACAGAATCTTGACTTTCCATTCTACCTTGCTATGTGATTATTAATTGATGCCTAAATACCAGCCCTATCCCTAACATTACTAAGGGATTTTAGAGAATTCCCCATTTGGCAACAGAAAAACTTTATATCATACCAGTGGCTTACAGCTCTACACAGCCACTTCCAAACCAAGGGAGGATTGATTACTTTACCTTTTGGTTTTGCTAAAGGCCATCTTCTTCTATGGGGGGCCAGATTAAGGAGAATTAGTTTTATACAAAATTACTCTTAATTCTTGGGCTACACTCACATGTAATACCCCAGTCTCTCAGCCACTGATATAATTTTTATCCATTAGGCCTATGATGCCATTCACTGGCCATGCTTAGAAGATGCTTCAAGATAGCTAAACCAATAACTAGAAAAAGGAAGGATGTGAATAACACCCTTGGTTCTCTACTAATCCAGAAGCCAAGAGGGCCAAGATCAAGACAATAGAAGAGATACCATGTACTCATTAGGGCAACTACACAATCATTCTGCCCTATTTGTAAGAATGATTGATATTCTTTACCACTGGCATTGATATAGTGTGACCATATAATGTATTGTACAAATCATGTCACATTAACAGTCGAAAAAGGTGCTTATTCAGAATACACTCCTGCTTAACAAGCGTAAACCAGAATGTTCCAAGCAAACAAGAATATATTGTTACTCTACTCTACATACATGTCTGGTCAAGGAGCAGATGACTGCTTGGCTAGCCAAGAAATAATCAAAAAAGCACTTTAATTATCTAAAATTATGTTGACTAGGGAGTCAAAGCTAGCCTGTTACTTCTAAGACCTAGGCTTCTTCAGTTATTTGGCCTGGCATAGCTGACAGAGTCTCTATTGTCATTGACTTGGTTACCCTTTTCCCAAGAATTGCCCACAAACAATATTATAGAATTCAGTTATTCCTATACATGGTCTGCAAGTCAGAGGTTGCCATGGGTCCTGAAAGGGAGCCCTAGAAAACTAAAAGACTGGGACAATGTTCCCAGGAATCAGCTCTTATGAATCCAACACTCTCAGAGGGAAAAATAACTGTTCACACAGGATAAGCAGCCTGTTAGAGTCTTGTTATCAAGCAGAAAGAAGCATAAATTGTTAAAAGGGTCAACTATTTATAGGCTTTTCTTCCCGTAACATACACAAGCATTGCACGTAGTTGAGCAAGGCTGGTATTTATGGCTGCAATGAATTAGAGAAATTCTGAAAAAGAAATACTGGTATATAAAAAAGTGTTGAGGGGAAAAGGAGGAACTTGTCAATTCCAAGGAGAAAAAGTTGCTTTAGATAGGTCTGAAAGGATGTTGAAAAGTTATAAATATCAATAATAATAAAAGCATAATATGCTAATTAGACCGGATGTCCTTCTGGATGACCTTCCGGATGAAGCTGGGGCTGCAAGGGAAGCCCCGGTCCTGGGTGCCATAGGGAAGCTGGTGCTGGCAGCCAGGAGAAGGAAGGCCTACTCTTTTTTTTTTTTTTAAATATATTTTATTGATTTTTTACAGAGAGGAAAGGAAAGGGATAGAGAGCTAGAAACATCATTGAGAGAGAAACATCGATCAGCTGCCTCCTGCACACTCCCTAATGGGGATGTACCCGCAACCAAGGTACATGCCCTTGACCGGAATCGAACCTGGGACCCTTGAGGCCATAGGCCGGTATTCTATCCACTGAGCCAAACCAGTTAGGGCAAGGAAGCCCTACTCTTGCATCGGGCCTCTAGTATGAGATAAAAAGGAGAGTATTGTAGGTTGAAGAGATAAAATGCACAAAGATATAAAGAAAACATCAAATTTCAGGAAACTGCACATAATTCAATATGTCTACCAATAATATTAATTTCTATAATTCAACATGATCCACACTCTATACCACATCCCATTCTAAGAAATAATAATCTGACTCCATATGTTTTTAGAATGATACAGATCTTTCCTGAAAGTTTCTTTAAAGGAGAGGCATGAGAGTTTTACATGGCACCTCATAGAGGGAACTTTTAATGCATCCTTTTAGATGGCTCTCTTTTTCCACAAAGTTTCCCAATCTAGGAAGCTACTAAAAGTCTCCTCATTCTCTCTCTGCTGCTGTCTCACTACCATATTGTCCCTCCCTCCATTTCCTATCTCCCTGTGTCATTCTAGACACAGGCTGTTCGGGATGAAGGTAATTACCTGGACTCCTGCCCTTCCCTGCCTGCTGACCCAGACTTTCTAAGAGCACTGTCCCTATGAATTCACAGTCTCTGTGAAGGACCCTTCTTGCTGAGAAAGCAATCTGAGCCCTAGGAAGTGAGGTTTTATTTCTCACTCTGCTTTTCTGAGGTGAATCAGTCCATTAGCCAGATTCTTCACAGCATGAGTGAGCTCTGGTCACTGTGAGCTGCAGAAGGCAAAGACAATATGCAGGAGACATAGTCCTTTGAAGGTGGAGTGGAGTAGGGAAGGGGAGACAGGTTGTGATAACTTGCATCTCAATATTTCTATTTTAATAAATTAAAATAGTGATAATGGTAGATGACATACATCACCAATTGAATGCTATGTGCTGGGCATTCTTCTTAGTGTTTTATCCCTGTCAATTAATCAATCTCAACAAAAATTCTGTGAGGTAGATTTTATCCCTGTCTATGAGGAAACTGAGGCACAACAAATTAAGTAACTTTACCAAGATCATATAGCTCATGTTTAGTAGAGCTAGAAAAAGACCAAAACTGCCTTGGTCCAGATTCCTTGCTCTTAGATATTCTGCTACTTCACTTAATCTTCACAGAAAACACAGATTAGTACTATTATCCCATTTTTATTTTATAAACTAGAGGCCCAGTGCATGAAATTCATGCACTCAGGGGCAGGGTGGGGGGTTCCCCAGCCTGGCCTGTGTCCTCTCACAGTGCTGGAGCCCCGCAATCGATCTCTCCAAAGAGGCAAGCCCCATTCACCCATCTGGGGCTCCTTGATGGATTGCCCCAAAGAGGTAGGCCAGAGCCGGGGTCCCGCTGCCTCGAGGTGCGCACAGTATTAAGTCCCTGCCCACCACACGCACCTCGCCACCCACGTAGCCCTGCTGTGCACGCAGCCCCACCCACCCGTGTGTGCCCACTGCACATGCAGCCTCCTGGTGATGTATTGTTATGGCATGAGGGTCTCATGGCGTGAGGAAGTGACGACCACATAGGCTTTTATTAGTATAGATATGGAAACTTGGGCTTATTGAGATTCATTATCAGGCCCCACAGTTAGTTAATGATAGGAGAGGAGTCAAAGTCATATTTTTCCATTTCTAAAGCTCATGCATCTCTGATCAGTCTGATGGTATATACTGAAATATCTGAGAAACATCCTGAGTTTAGGCTCATTGAGAAGTGGTACTGTATATTATTAAAGTTTACAAGACATGATGGAGGAAGAATGAGAATTATGATAGACTAGGTAGAGCATGATGAGAGAGGAGTCTGAAGAAATAAGCAAGCATCAAATTTTCAATAATCCTACTCATCATACTAAGGAATTTTGGGTTAATCTAAATGCCATGTGGAGCCTTAAAAGGTTTAATTTAGGAAACAAAGGAATCGGGTTATATTTTAGAAAAATCCTTCAGGAGTAGGATGATGCATCGAAGTTGGTGTGTGCAGACTCTCTGCATTCATGAATTAGACATTGTTGTTGTCTAACTTAGAGCAGGCTCAATGATTCCTGACCTTAAATACCTGTAATTTTGCTGAGGATATGGTCTGTAATCCAATGCCATATGAGGTTGAAATGGAAGTACCAATGAGAAAGCCTGGAGTCCGTGAGTAAATCTGGTCCTTCTCTGGACCTTCACATCAAGAATCTATGCCCCCAGTCTTAGTACCTGCACAAGTCAAATCACACCTGTAATAATACAATACGTTTTTCTGATGTTTTTTGTACTTCTAGTTGTTCTTTGAGTTCATCCTACATTTCATAGTCCTATTAGTCTTTTTGTAACTGCTTATATAAATCCTTACATTTTCATTACATTTCACAATTTTCAAAAAGTTTACACTTTCATTGTTCAATTTTTCCCATATAACAATGCTGAGATAGTCAGAGATAGTATATAGTTTAGTAACAGTCTAGAAAAGTTAGTGACAAATGGAGGATTAAATAACTGAGTAGTGATGGAGTCAAATAGAATCCATAATTTATTTTGTGGACACAGTGGTGTGATGGAAACGCTTTATATCTTTACTGGTGTGGTAGTTTAACAAGTTCGTAGATCTGTCAAAACTCATCAAATTGTTCATTCTAAAAAGACGCCCTCTGATGGACATAAATTGTGCTACAATAAATTTGATTTTCAAAAACAGATCCATTTTTTTTTTAACCTTAATCTGAAGCCGTTTGGATTAAAATCTATTTTACTTGGACTTTACCAGAAATTAAAAAAACTTAAAACACTTTCAAAGTTATGTATTTTCTACACCATCAAATTTAAATGTAAATGCTCTTCACATCCAGTCCCATATTAATTTTTCAGTCTAGCTCTTACCCTTCTAGCCATCTCTGCTCCTTATTTCTACCCTCATTACTCTCTTACAAAGTTTCTGCTACAGCCAAGCTATTCTACTAGACATTCTCTGAATTAAAACTAAGGCCCTGTGCATTGGTAAAGTGGCAGAGTATTCCTGGAGGGACCACCTTCCCTCTTCTTCATAGACACCCAAATATTTTACATGCTGTTTTCTCACTCCTATCATTAAGGATATTTCAGCTAGCCTTGCCTTAATTATTATAATATTAATTGCCTTTTGTTAATTGGGCATTTAGCTCTTTCATTCAGTCACACCTCTTGACTGTCTCCTATGTGTCAAGGATTCTGTAAATGTGTGTGCTCCTTCTTTTGTGGCAACCTAATTAGATTAAAAATTATTCAGTCATGCAAACAATGATTTTCTTGGTGTCTCAGTACACATTAAATAATGGATATTCATGTAAAAGTGTATAATATGGTGCAAAGAGCCTTGATGGGGAACCATAAAACCTATATTATGGGCTTGGATTCACTAGATGTGTGTTATTAGTCAACCTTTAAAAACTTGAATTTCCACACATGTAAATTGGAAAAAAAAATATTAATATGCTACTCAGTTCTGAGAATCATCTAATAAGCAATGTTTATCTAAGGGAATTACAAATCATTGTGGACTTTACAAGTTAAAGATATTTTCAAATAGTTCTTGGACATATTGTTGATGCTTTCTTTTTAAATAGTGAATAGTTTAACCCCCATCTGGTTGTGTGTGTTCATTTCTGCAGTTTGTGGTGCAATCCTGTGTCGATCCTTTCCTCAACTTTTACTGCTTCTTTAGATGTGCAACAGATTAATCTTACTTTGAAGATAATCCACACATAAATACACTGACTCATACATAATTTACCCCACACCAAAGCTGAAATCCTTTCATGCACAATAATATAATTTATACAATAAATCTATTACTCCCTCTATCCCACTCCTTCCTGACCAATTGGTAGGGATGGCCTGCCTAAGAAATAATTCGAGGGCTAGAACAAATTTTGGATAATTGAGCACGCTGATTTACAGAAGCAATATGAAAATCTTCACCAAAGAAATTAAAATAAATTATTCTGGACTAGCTAGCTCTGAATAAAGATTCAGCAATACCACTATAAATATGTATTTAATAAAAATGCTGATGGAGTGGATGGAATCTTCTTCTTATTTTTCTAATCTACATTTGTTTAATATAAATAATAGAGTAAATGCAATATACTAGTTTATAAATTATGCTGAAAATAATTTTAACGTTTTAGAGTTAAATATCTTCTCGTTTAGTTTTATAAGCATAAAGTGAATGTAGATTTTACCAATGTGTACTAATTCTCAGGATACCACAGGATCTTAGTAATTTGTTAACTAAATTTCTGTTTTCAATCTATTTCTACTTTCTCTTTTAAAAAATTCACATTTGAATTTATTCAGTTTTCAATTAGCCACACAGTTTCTTCAACAATTTCTTCATTCATTTGGATCAAATGCCTCAGTCAAACAAGTTATCTTTCATGGAAAGATTCAAGTGACGTTGAGATAAAATAATTTCACTGAAGTGAGATGTTGATGAAGTTAAACCATTGACCTGGCATCCCTGTGCATTAGCAAGCAAAACCAATCAACACGTCTATACTTTTTAAAGGAAACATGCTCCCCAAGACAGTAGTAAGAAGAACTTCCCTCTGCAACCACAGATCAGCTACAGGCAATTCACTCTGTCCAGTAAATCTCTGTGGCCTAGTGAGCCCTTTCCTTGACTGGGAATGTACTGGAGCGACAAGGAATTCGTGTAGTTGAATGATATGTGATAAAGGAAGGAGCAAAGGACACTACTCAACCAGTCAGGAGACCAGAATGTGAGTTCTGATGAGGCTGTTGGCCAGTGGTGAGAACATCAGCAAGCCATTGTTCTCAGTTTTCTCATATCACACCTAAGAGTAAAAACATTTGCTTTCCCTACCTCCAGAAGTGCTTTGAGTCTCAGAAGCGAGTATGTACCTGACAGCATGTTGAAAAGTGTAAAATATTACACAGATATAGAAAACAGAATTTTCTGCTTCTATCCCCGCACATGAACTAGTGAATGACATTTAGGACAAAGAATATGCAAGAGTAGTTAAGCTCCAGGTCTTTTAGATAAGATATTTTTTTTACAGAAAAATGACTTTTAAATACTGATATGACTATTTCAATTCAATAAACATTTATTGAGCACCTGTATGTATGTATAGAACATTATGATGGCTCTTCCAAAGAACAGAGAATGCAAAGGTGAGTAGGTGGAGTTCCTGTATTCAAATAAACTTAAAAACCAAATGAAAGAAACACTATGGAACTAGAAAGTTGCAGGTAAATTCTCTGAGACATTTGCACCAGCATGGAGGGGGAAAAATTTTGAACAGAATTTGAAGTTTAAGAAGTGGAGAAAGAACAGAGGAAATAACCATTCTGGGAATAATAAAAGCATAAGCATAAGAATAGAAATGTGAGGGTGTAATGCACTGGAAAGATGAAGAGAAGAAATGCTGAGAGCTTGGATGCAACGGGGAGAAATGAGGTGGGAAATTCAGTGAATCAGGGTGAAATTAGAGGACCCCAAATACTTTATTGTGTGCACTTGATATCCTTCCACCAAAAACACCAATATTTTGATCCAGATATTTGAATTCTAGAGTCCAGTCTTTTCACATTAGATCTTTTCAATCAAACTTTATGTTTGCACAGTTCTGGAACTATTGGCCCCTTTCCACTTCCTAGAAAATGTTCAGAGACAGTGCATCCAAATTATATATTATTTTGACCAAATTACCATTGAGCTCAATAAAAGGTTCCCTTCATGCTCTGTCATCAAATAAACAAATAAATGGGAACTAAAAATTACACGTAAATAGAATATTAAATAACTGAACTTGAAAACAATTTCAAAAACTTTATTGCTTAAAAGCATTGAAGAATTTCTTGGAAAATTGCTGAATAGGCAGTATGTCTATACACATGTGATTTGAATTGATGTGCATGCTAAAATCATACAATAAAGCTGAAATGTAAAAATTGAGATGCTCATTATCAATATCAAATAGTTTCCGAGAGTCTTCTCATCTTACATTTACATGGACAAGCAATTCCAGATCCTTCCTAATAAACCTAAGTAGTCCAAGTCTCTAAAATTAAAAATGGACAAATCCCATTACATTTACAATCAGTGTCACTTTTACTAAAGAATTATGATTTGACTGGACCTCCATACACAAGTAATTTGGACTTAACTTATTCAAAAGAGAACTCCTCATTTTCACCAAAAATTATTACTTCTGTCATATTCTTGCAATATCAATCAGGACAGGCTATGCTGCAATAACAAACATCACCCAGCATTACACGTACACATCGTCCTCACTCTGGGACAGGCTAACATAACAACTATTTGGAACATGACTAGTCATTATAGAAGACAGAGAGACATATGGAGAGTCTCTTGGCAAGTAAATGCTTGACCCTGAATTAAAACCACATTTCATTATTAAAGTCAAGCTTAAAATCATATCAGATACTTTATTAGGGTGGAACCATATTATATTAACAAAAAATTCAGATTTTTAAATAGACTGATATGAAGTAATTTCTTCCCCAAACTGTACTTGTGAAAACTATAAGACTATAATTATTCTTGTAAATTCTTTTTGCACCAGTGGTTTTACCCTAACAAACATGTCATTTATTATATGAACTAATATTTACAGCTCTGGGACATGTTCTTAAGTATATTCATTTGTATACAAGAGTTATATTCCTTAAACCTTGCTAGAAATGAAACTTCTGAATAAAATTTTTTAAAAGGTCTTCAAAGTTTCAAAGCCAATACTTCAACCACCGTTAATCTCAGCTCTAGGCTATAGAACCATCTTCCTCATGATAAGTCTCAAAATGCCAGACTTTTCTAAAAATACCAAGTATATAATCTAAAACTTGAGTTTTTCTTTATAGAGTAAATTTAGACAATGAAGAGATTTGATATAGATTCAAATCTTATCAGAACACAAGGAGCATAGTTATATAGGAATGGAAGGATAGAATAGATAGGAATAGATAGGAATAGAAGTTATATAGGAATAGTTAGATAAGAATAGAAGAACAATAGTAAAATCAGAAATTTCATAGTGGCAAGCTGAGTTGAGGTCAACGGGTGTGATTGATAGGTAGTAAAAGGTAAATTTAATCTTAAAATATTTTTCTGACTGGTCTACAATGCCCTCAAAATTTTATTATTCAAAACTTATTTAGCATCTTTTTTGTATCAGGCCCTCCAGATATAGAAAAACATCAGAGATGGCCATAGCTTCAAGACTATATCCCCTGAAGTGGAATGAGTAGCAGATAAGTTAATAAACATGTTCAGAGAGTATCAGAGGTGATGAGGTGGAAGAATGTTCTAGCTTCAGTGAGGCTAGAGATGAAATGGTTACAGAAAGGAATACAAAGACATTCTTAAAAGATGAATAGGTGTTCATACTTTGAAAACTTTAAGGGAAATAGGATTAACTACTACTTTCCCTGATATATAAAATGAATTGTGTACACTTGGCTTATACAATTAAAATAAAATTTAATAAAGATCTCTGTTCTTGGATATTTCACTGCCCCACATTTTAAGTCCAATTACTTTGTTGTGTTAAAAAAAAAGACAAATAAGTTTGAACATATTGATTCATAATTTAAACTGGTTGGAGTATTTTGGAAGAAATTGTAAAAGTGATATCAAACTACAAATCATATTATTTAATGCCTGATTCTTTACTCATAGCTGAAATATTTCCCTAGACCCTACCTGTGGAGAATTAGGATGGGTCCATTCATTGCACCAAAGCTAGAGTTTGGATTCTGGGTTAATTTATCCTATATGAGATGGCCAGATGGGAAGAACCATAGTAGGGAGTCTGAAATAAAGGGAACACAGATCACGGAGGCCAAGGCAGAAAACCAGGATCAGTCAACAAGTCCAAAGGACAGGTTCCAGGTCATAAACACAATCCTAAGACAATAGTAAGTCACCAGTTTGAATGAGAAAGAGGAGAGGTTAGATTAGAAAGAACATGCGGTGTGTTCCTGACTGTCTCGAGTGAAATTGAAATCTCATAAAAATTGTGCTTATTATTAGCTTGTATTGAACTGGTTTAAAGTTAAAATTTTTAATTGCACAACTTTCTATAACATTTATTGAACAAGAACTCTTCTTGTTTTAAGAAAAATATGTCTGATATATAAAGCAAACAAAAATAGAATTTATTTTTAAAAAAATTTTATTGTTGACACTATTACAGATGTCCCCCATGTTCCCCCCCCCCCCCCCCGCCATCATCACAATGGTGTCTGTGTCCATGGACTATGCATATATGTTCTTTAGCTAGTCTCTTCACCATTTTTCATCCAGTCTCCCCATTCCCCTCCCCTCTGACCTCTGTCAGGCTGTTGCATACCTTTTGACTGGACATTATAGGCAATGAATGCAACTGTCTCAAGACAACCTTACAATGACTGGTCCAATATCAAATAAAGCTCACAATTGTCTACAGGAGTCTAAGCATTCCTGGATGAGAAAGTATATCAACAAGAGGAAGTCAGGGTATCTTCCTAGATCCAATAGAACCTCTGAGTCATAGGCTATGGTATTGCTCTATAGAGGAGGCAATCATTGTAAAGTCAATTGCATGACAGTTTTATCCCTTATTATTACATTTCCCATTGCCTAGGGCTTTATTTAGAAGCATTCTTTTTGAAAATTCAATAATATTATTAGTTCTGTCCACTTCTTGTACGTGGCTATAGTACACATTTGGCCCTGCTCCTGTACTTTATTAGCAGCTGGCCGTCAGGACAAGAAATTTTGTAGCATAGCACAATAAGAAGTGGCCAGAAGAAGCCAGGACCTTTAGGGTACATAAACTTCATAAATGTTGAATTTGTACTTCTGGACAATCTTTTACAATGCTACAGTTTAATTCTAAAAATAGCATATAAAGAGAATAATTCTCACTAACTTCACAGTAAATTTATTAGGGATACAGAGAGGCTAAGAAATTAAGCCATTTCCCTACTATAAGAGAATAACAGCACCAAAATCAGAGGGAGCCATTGTCAGAGCTGAAAGCTTGGGCAATTACCAACTGTCCATAAAACTTGTTTTCACTCAAGGTCAATATTTGTTTTTTCCATTTTTGGAAACCCTTCCTGTTAAATTACTTTAAAAAACTGTCTTAAGTAAAATAATGTATCTCTAGGGCAAGACACTTTTATTTTAAACTCATGGTGCCTACACACAAGGAAGAGAGTCATCAGTTGGCTCAGTTGCTTCCATTGTCCTCACTACTGCTCTTTTGAGTGGCTTCAAAGTTAGCTCTCCCCAAAGCCATCGGTGGTTCAGTAATTGCAGAACACTTTCCCCCGGAGATATTTCTGAAAGAGGCTCTGTGGTCATCTTTCTTATAACCTGAGAGTTCTAAAAACTCGGAAATGAAAGAAGTGCTTTAGCTATTAGGAATTTTGATAATTGATAGACTAAAGAAACTTATTTAACCCAGCATTTTCCAAGGCATTGAGCATGAAATTACTTCTTTTGGAAAATATCCTGAGGAGCATGTTACATGTTTTGGAAAATGCATCATGGGGGATTGAGAGTGTCTAGTGAAGAGCACACAGGTGGCGCTTCCTCTTGAAGACACTGAGTGTCTGCTCATCAGTGAGTCACCTTTTAGAACTGATGTCTTGAATATGACTCCCTCTGGCCGCACCCCTCTAGGCCTGCTTGCTCATCATGTCTCAGAAACCAGCAAAATCTCAATTGACTAGATGTGGTTGATGACAGGAACGGTGAGCTGAGGTGTTTTCCCAGGGCGGTGCCTCGCAGTGCCGAAGAATGAGCTCTGTGGACCAGAAGATTTAAGCCAAAGTGTGGAAAATGTATTACAAGCAGGTTCAGACTCCCTACAGGTGGAGGGGGACCCAGTAATGGGCTGCCCATTAAAGCCTTCTAGTCCAAGGGTATATATTTGCTACAAGCCTGCTCTATGTCTGCCTGTGTCGTCACCTGATTGATTCCCTCAATTGTTCTTTCCTGGCAACGGACCTGAACTTTCCCTGTCTCTATGTGTTGTTTTCTGTCCCTATGCTGAACTTTCCCTGTTTCTATGCGTTCCTACACCTTGTGACTGCAGGCCCTTCCCTGTTTTCCCAAGCCTCCTGCTTTGAGTCCAGAAACATTTTATAATTTCTGGTTGGCTGTTTCCTGTGGTGAGGCTGCTCAAACTGCCGGGTCTGCCCTGCCTGTGTCCCACCTGCCTTTGTTTTCCCCTGGACCCCTGCCCTGTCTGTCTGCATCCAAGTTACCCTGTCATGGTTAGAAGTGAAGCTAAATACTTTCAATAGCACGTCACAGAGCCTGAGAGGTGTCGAATGTGCATGGATTTCCACTACTCCTTTTGAGAACAGAAATGTATGATTTGCTCCTTGGGAAAGGAAAAGAGATTATCAAGACGTATGATCAACTTATGTATGTACCCCACAGCTGGGGTCCAACTAGCATATTGGAAGAGAGCATAATTTAGGGCAAGAAAAAAAGGAGAAGGGAGAAAAAGAAAGGAAATTAGGAGATTTTTTTTAAGTTGAAAAGAAAAGAAAAACACCATTCAAAAGAAGCCCCCTAAGGAACTTTTATCAGCTTAACTGACAAGGGCAGATGTTTGGGCAATTTGAGAGAGAGAGAGAGAGAGAGAGAGAGCTACAGAGAGAGAGGGAGAGATGTTATTTCTCATGATTGAGAGTTATGGGACCTTTCACCCCTGGGAGAGCTCAGTCCGAAGTGCATTAACACCGTTGAGGGCTTTGAAACACTATTGTGGCTGAAGAAAGCACCCCACTCTGTATTGATAACACAGATAACAGCGTAAGCCCAGTAGGAAGGATAATTGGCCGGAGGAATCAGACTAACAAGGATAGCTTGAGGAAGGCTGTAAATCACATTTATGACACGTTCAGTACAGATTTTTGTGGGTTGCCTCTGTATAGAGTTACATGTCTCATACACAAATGAGTAACACCAAACTTTATGCAACTCTGATAAATTTCTTAGAACCAAATAGAATACTGCCCATTCCCCTAGCATATGTTCTCTGAGCTAATCAGAAAAAAAAATATTTTTTGGAGCACAAAATCTGAGAAATAACTTCTGAACTGACTTACATTGCATTCCCTTCATTTAGAGCCCGGGGCCTTAACGTTAGGCACTTAGGGCTGATTCCAAGAGCTTTCCCCAGACACAAGGCCAGTAGGAGTTAGATTTCTGCATTCTCACTCTGACAACAACCATAAAAATGTCTTTTTTATAACCATACATTTTATTATCGCCATAATTTCTCTCAATTCCTGATCTTATACATCAGCAATTTCTATTAGCTTTATCTTTAAACTATATTGTGCATCCAACTGGCTCCTACCATCTCCACTGCTATAACTCTAGTCTAAGTCACTATCATCAGTCTCCTAGACATCTTCAATAACTCCCAATTATTTCTCCCTTTCCCTGTTTGCTCACCACTCTTATCCGCACAGTTCATTTGTTGGCTCCCAAACACAGAATGCAAGAAGAGAGTGACAAAAAAGGCAGACCACTCCAAATTGCTAGGTGGAAGGCTTGCTAAGCAAGGGAACCAAGCTTGTCTGCGGCAGCCAAAAGACCAGTAGATCTCTGCACCCACCCATCAGAATCTTTAAGGTTAAATAGAGGCTTTAACTGGGTTCAGTAGCGTATATCATCCAGATGATTTCAACACATTGCTCTCTCAAGACTGCATTCTTGAGTTGGCTCTGGCTGTGGGAACGGTAGACAGAGCATACATTTCAAGGGCTGGGGAGTAGGTAAGGAACCAGGGACCCAGCTCTCCGATCAACTGGAAGTCATGTCCGCCTGCTGACCTCCCCTAGCACCTTTCGCCACAAAACAAAACAAATGGAGTTTTTATATCAAGTCCTATCTCTTCACTTTCTTTCCACGGCTTCCTATTGCAATTAGAGTAAACAAAAGCTCATTTTCACAGCCTGTAATATCCTAGTTTCTGTCTATTTCTTTGAAGTAAACTCCTACGCTGTCCCCTTTTTACTACACTCTAATCGCAGTGATCTTCACTTTGCCCTAGAGCAGTGGCTCTCAGCCTTCCTAATGCCCTGACCCTTTAATACAGTTCCTCATGTTGTGGTGACCCCCAATTTCATTGTTACAAATTGAACATAATTAAAGCATAGTGATTAATCACAAAAACAACATGTAATTATATATGTGTTTCCCGATGGTCTTAGGTGACCCCTGTGAAAGGGTCGTTCAACCCCCAAAGGGCCGCGACCCACAGGTTGAGAACCGCTGCTATAGAGTACACCAGGTCACCAAGTTATTTCTCCTCCAAGGAACTTGCTCTCGTTAATCTCTCTGCCCGGACTGCTTTGGCGTGCAGGTGTCCTTACACTGACTTCGTCTCATCTTTCCGGTTCAAGTTCAGAACTCATTTCCTCAGACCAGTGGTCAGCAAACCGCGGCTCAGGAGCCACATGCGGCTCTTTGGCCCCTTGAGTGTGGCTCTTCCACAAAATGCCATGTGTGGGCGCGCACGTACCGTGCGATTGAAACTTCATGGCCCATGCACAGAAGTCGGTTTTCGGCCTGGGCGAGTCTATTTTGAAGAAGTGGCGTTAGAAGAAGTGGGGGGTGGACATATAGAGAGGATGAGCAAAAGGAGATAGACGAAACAAGTATACAAGACGAGTGTGGATGGGAGAGTTGGAAGGGGTCGACCTCAGCGAGCGTACCTCAATCAGATTGAGGACGTTTTTAGCAAAGGGCAGCTTAGGAGTACCCTAATTAAGTTAATAACAATGTACCTACCTATATAGTTTAAGTTTAAAAAATTTGGCTCTCAAAAGAAATTTCAATCGTTGTACTGTTGATATTTGGCTCTGTTGACTAATGAGTTTGCCGACCACTGCCTCAGACAGGTCTTCTGTGGTCATTACCATGCCCATCCCTATCCATCACTCCTATGTATCTTGCTTGCTAGTATATGTTTATTGTCAGACTATTCATTGGCATGTAAGCTCCGTGACTGCAGGAGCTGTGTCAGCTTATTTAATGACCTATTTTCAGTGTCTACAACAGTGACTGAGACAAAATGGACACTTTAAAAATGTTTCTCATATAGATGAATACATTTTTTTAAGTATCAGTTGGACTGAAGCTCATTGTGGTCAAACCTTAGAACTATAGGAATCCTAAACTAGTCCTGACCTTTTAATAGAACTGTTGCTTCAGTCTTTCTCCTCATCCCCACTTTGTATGTGGTTGACAGGGGTCTCATTTATATTGAAGACTCCATGGAAGCCTGTATGCCAATAATGTGGGGGTGGGAATCAAGGTGACGGGGCTGTTTCTGGGAACAAAGGAATAGTTACTGAAGGCAGACACGAAAGGGCTCCTAAGGATACTTTAGGTTATATATGGATTTATAGTCTCTATAACACCTGCTCTCCTGTGCTGGATTCAATTCCAGCCTCTGCTCTGCAGGTAGCGTAATTTATCACAACCCCAACTAATCCCCTCTCCCCACACATTTGTATACATTGCATTACTTCTATTGTCATTAGTTATTGAGTAATATATTATGTGCCAGACACTGTGCTAGGGGCATCATGTAGAAGTTTGATTTAATATATACAACCCAAGATAAACACTAGTGTTGGCCATATTTTTCAAATGAGGAAATTAAGACCCTGATATTTAAGTAATCTGCCTGAGGTCATGTAATTTAGGACTTTTTGACTCTAGAATCTGAACTCTTAAATGCTATGCTAATTCCAATGACAACAATAAGTATAAGAACTTGATGCAAAAAATAAAAAAATAAGGTTTTATTTAGTTGGAGTTTTTTCTTTATGTCTACCAGTGAACTATGTGGTGGAGATAAAAAAGATAAAGGTCATGGTTCTTGCCTCGTTATTCATGGTTAAAATAAAGAATTGGACTTACACACAAAAAAGTGTTTTACAGTGAGGCACATGTCATGATAGTGATGAGATGGCTACAACCCCAATGATGATAATTCAGATTTAAACGTTGTTGTTTTTTTGGCATGAATAATGCCTGTGCTAAGTTTTCAAAGTGAATCTGTATTAAAGCTTGAACAAGTTTCACAGTGGTTAAGAGCCAAGCCATAGGGAATAAGACAGATCTGTGTTATTACAAATGCCAGACACTTAATATTTAATGACAATTTTCTCAAATCCCCATTGAACATTTTGTAGAAGACCATATGCTTGTCAAGATATTTTTCAACTTCTGGGAGCTTTACCTGGTTAACCTCCAGCTTAGAATCCCTGCTGCCCTTAATTTTCTGCATTCTTTTGTGAGTCTATTTCCTTATCTGAGCTCTGATGCCTGCCAAAACCTGGGATTCTGCCTTGCCCCCACCCTCCTCTTCCACTTATCAGCACAAAATAAAACATAGATATAAACATGCAGAATTTTTACTGAAGTTTTGTGAATCATGGAGAGGCTGTTGCATGACCACACCAAGAGCAAACACCTATCGGTCATACATGGTTGATTCTCATCATCTGCAGCAGTTATTACAAATTAAGGACTGAATTAGCAAATACTGAATCATTTTTACTAGTAGAGAACAAGGTTAGGGTCCTGGGTGTCTCTGGTTACATTTGTATCAACCATCTAATACTTACCTTTGTTTTATGCCTGTTTCTGTTTAAAGGAACTTTATTTAATATATATTCATTCATTAACACTCTACACACAGTCAATAGCACTATACTTTCTGCCAGAATGAAGCTTATCTAGCGCATGTATTTTCCCTGTGAGGCATAGCACAGCCTTTTTCTTCTTAGGAACACCAGACAGCATTTAGGACTATGCCTGGGGCCCACTTAAAATAACAAAATTACCAACAAAATGCAAAGAATATGTCACTAAATACATTGCAAAAACCCCCAAAGCATCTGTTCACAGTATGAGAGCTGAGACAAGGTGGCATTGTTCATTGACCTCAGCTGGAAAGAAGCTTGTCCAATGGTTTTAACTTTTTGCTATTCTGGCATTTTGGGGAATGGCTGCAAAATTGCCAGAAGGACGGATATTGGAATTATAAATAAATTTTAGCAAGAGGCACATTTGCAAATACAGAATCTACAAATAATGACTATCCATTGTATTAGACATTCCCAAACTAAAATCTCCATCAGCTTTCTCCCCACCCCTTGTCCTTAATTGCCTCAGCCTCTTACTACCAACTTGCTGGTTTATTTCACTCCCTTAAATTTCCCATCATATTTTCTCATCTGTTTCTCCAAGATTACCACTCTTGTTCTAAATTATTGTCATCCTACTATGAGAAGTAGCATGTCCAAAGCCATCCTTCAAGTTATACATCTAACAAATGATTACACAGTACCGGCAATGACTCTGAGATTATAGTCTTTCCTGTAATATATTGTATTAGTGTCCTAGGGCTGCCAAAACAAAATATCACAAACTGGGTGGCTTAGAACAACATAAATTTATTGCCTCACAGATCTGGACGCTAAGACATCCACAAACAAGGTGTTGGCAGGGCCATGCTCCCTCCAAAACTTGTAGGAGAGAATCCTTCCTTGCACCTTTCTAGCTTCTGGTGGTTTGAGTGAAATCCTTGTCATTCCTCGGTTTGCAGCTTTCGCATGTCAACTTCTACCTCTGACATCAAATGGCATTCTCCCTGCATGCGTCTGTGTCTGCATTTCTGATCACTTTTCTTTGAAGTTTTCACCTGAGTGAAAGAAGGCTGGTGAGACTGGTAGATGTTGCAAGCCGGGGAATACTCTATCAAATTTCTGAACTGTTTGTGTATAGGCAGCCAGGAAGCATTCTACTCATAAGCAAGTATGCATTCAGGAATAGTTTACAGTGACAGCTAACTTTCTGCTCCATTGTCCACTTAAGAATTGTTTCCCTTCTTGAAGGTGCCCTCATCTAAGGCTAGTAGGAATGTATTTGCTCAAGTCTCTCTTGAACACATGACCTGTCCCCTTCATTAAAAACCCCACTTCTCTCAAAAGGGATTAACTTTGGCAGCCAAATTTGCAATACCTGGCATTCCCTGGCCATACTTGATTGGTCAAGGTGTGCACGAAGTTAAACCATTAATATTATCTCTCCCAGAAATTTGTTTTTATGAGAGATAGATGCTGGTTATACTGGTTAGTAGAATTAAAAACAGCTACATTTGGCAGCTGAAAGTAAATGATCTTCCACTATATGTATGCCCAGAGAAGCAGAAAGAAAAAAATCAGACAGACTTGAAAGGAAATGCCAAAATGAGAAACCAAGAATTCCACAAAAAGAAAGATTAGGACAGTGGCAACCTTGGAGCCTGCTAATTCTTGTTTCCATCCTACTGAAGTCTCAAGGGCCCATTCTGCCATTGTGTTCCATGGGACTCACCTGTGTCCAGATAGAAAGCACTCCCTCCTCCTTTTTTACACTAATTTGATTTATTGCTGCTCTGACAACTTTAATGAAGTAGCCTTCATTAAAATGAAACTCAGACCTTTCCACCATTTGTTAGTCTCCTGTACAAGACAGTTGAGTTACTAACATGAGGCTGGCAGGGATTTCTTTAATCTCTTATAAAAGTTATCTGACCAGTAGTTATGACACATAAATGACTGAACTGCAGTATTTTAATCATATGATAAAATGTGAGATATTCCTGATCATAGATTATCAAACTAATATAGGTACTTTGTCTCCTACCCATTTTTAATGACATATACATTCACAAATGTAGGGCAAACCCTTCATTTTAGTGCCCTGCAAGTAAAATTGATTCCTATGTGCCTGCTGCTATGTTCTCTCCTGCAGCAGGTCGGTCTACCAAATTGTTTCTACCTCCTGCCAGAGGGTAGAATACCTTAAACATCTTAACAAAGAGCTGGTTCTCATCCCAACTTGTAATTTCACACTGGCATAGAGCTTAATGAGTTTCAGTTGTCATCAGGTTTTGTTAAAACACAAACTTTATGTTCTATTTATCATTGCTTTTTTATGACATTTTTAAGGTTTCCTAAAATTTTCTGTCAGAAATGACATACTTTCCCTGGAGCGTTTTTATCTTCATAACACTCTGGAGCTGCTCTTTAAACGCTATGATCATGCTCCACAACAGAGATATTCATTCATCCATCCATCCATTCATTCATACTCCCAGTTTTATGGAGTATTCCCTAAAGGTAATGTCATTGTGAGGCACTTGTCCTGCTTTCAAGAATCTTACAACTTTGCAGGAAAGCTTAGTTATCTACAAAAATTAATCTAGTTAATCTGGAAAATACAAGTAGAGCATTCAGAAACCAAGATAGTATTCCTTCTAGATAAGCAGATTAGAAAATATTTTGTGAAAGAATATAATTGTAAATATGAGAAATTGAAAAAAGATAAAAGTAGTAATGAAATAAAGGTAAAAACTGAAAAAAAGGCATAAAAATAAATAAAAAGAATATTTATTTTTTGGCATTTAAAAATTAAAATAACAAATATTTTATTTCAAATCCTGCAAAAATATACTTCTATTTTTTTTACCAAGTGATTCAGTTATTTTAGTAATCCTGTGCTTATGTTATTTTCACCTTCACTCAGAGACTTCTCTAATATAATCAAAAGTCTTCCCATAGTCATAAGGCAAGGCAGCCCCTTTGAGCTCAACATATACCTCATCCATTTGCCAGGGTTTATAGAGCCTGTTGCTAGGTCTTCCAGTTCCTTGAAAGTTTAGCAGAGTAAACAACTGCCTGTCCTGCATATGTCCTGGTCATAAACAAAACCCAAGAAACAGAACCCCATTATGAATCACAATATATTCAGGGGAAAAAAAGAAAAGAAAAAAAGGACTCAAGGTAGAAATGTATGTCTTGCATTGAAGAAAATCTATTTATACCCAAAGTACTTGAGGAAAAAATCATTTAAGCTCAAGTAAGAATTCAACTACCCTATCATTTCATGTATATGCTATTGCAAAGTGATAAAAATATCCCACTTGATATTTTGTAAGCCTGAATTGAATATTAGCAGGAAATCCAAGAAGGAAGATGGCTGAACCCCCAAGTTTAAGGTATGTGAAATAAAACAGCTTTGCCTCGCAAAATCTGCAACATTTGAGGGGCCAAACAAAAGCAAAGTCTGCCTTGGTTCTCATGTGAGCTCCTGCAGTAGACAGTCCAGGATTAAGCTATTCATTCGCTATCTAAGGAAGAGAAAAATGGGAAACTGATATTTAGTCCACGTTTTTCTTTTCTTCCGCCATCCTGTTTGAAGGAGAAACATCATGCATTATGGATGTATGGTTTTGTTAGCTGAGCGTCTTCCCTTATCAACACTCAATCTCTATCTTTTCCATCCCAGACAGAAATAGAAAAGAGCTCCCCTCACCAATGTGAACTTCCAGTGAATAGACTGAAGGAAATACGCAAACTCGTTGTACAGATATAAAACAGAAGAGTAGATTTGATCATCTAAAAGAAGCAAGGATTTCTCCTTCTGGAACTCGGAGAGGCCGGATCACTCTGACCTTGGCAGATCGGTTCACAAACCTCCTGAGGCCCTGGAACACGAACAACTTTATTTCAGCGAGACTGGGGCTGTGATCCAGACCTGCAGTGTGGGATTTGGCTATTGTTAACAACACAAAGACATCTAGCTAAGAGGACGAGAGGGGACTGACATCCAGCCCACAGGCCAGCTGCCCTGACATACTTCTGGAATAAGTAACACGTTTTTTCTAATTCACACAAAGGCCATGGGCCTGAAGGACTTTGCCTGCTCTAATGGAGTGATTTTCCCAATTCTCACAGAGGCAGTGTATAGGCTTATATTAGCCTAGAACCAAATACCAAAGAAAAGTTATTTAATTTCTCTTATTAAGTGATAAATGATAATAAATATGAAGTAGAAATAACATAATGTTTTAAACATTTACTGTGCTCTGTTAGTTGTTTTCAAGCAATCTCATTAAACTTTTTTCTAAACTTTATAAGGTAGATGCTATTACAAAGAATGCTCTAAAGCAGCGGTTCTCAACCTGTGGGCTGCGACCATCGAAAAACATATAGCATATCAGATGTTTACATTACGATTCATAACAGTAGCAAAATTACAGTTATGAAGTAGCAACGAAAATAATTTTATGGTTGGGAGTCACCACAACATGAGGAACTGTGTTAAAGGGTCACGGCATTAGGAAGGTTGAGAACCACTGCAAAGATCTTTCACTTACAGGCCTCCCTAGATCAATCAACACACTCCACTCTTTCAACAAAACATACTAAGCAAGTTTCAACACACACTGAACACTTGTAGCCACTAGGCTACTCTTTAATACTAGAGAGTACTGAAAAGTCTTCATTTCTCCATACAGAGTTTAAGTTTTATGCTACCAACAATCAACTGAATTGAACCTTTTGTCAGTTGTATTGTTTTGAAATTACATTATTTAAATAACTTGTAAATCAAAAAGACAGAAGTTCTTAAAGAAGGTTGTTTTCTATAAACATTAAGTAGAATATTTTAGGAACCAAATAAAGAGGGGTCAATAAAAAGAATAACTATTGGCTTATATATTTGTTCAGACACTGTAAAATACTAGGAAATAAAAATAGAGAAATATTGCACAAATTGCTTCACAAGTAGGTTCTCACTCATTTTAAATACTCTAAGACTGAAAATTATAGAAGCTATACATGGTTTCTGCAGGAATGCATGGAAGTCCAATTGGCAGACCTATACTAAAAATGACGTTTTTATTTTTCATCTAACTATTGGCAAGTGAACATTTATTTAAGTTATAATCAAATACTTAAGATTTGTATACAATACTTTTTGTTGTTGTTGTTAATCCTCAACCGAGAATATATTTCCATTGATTTTTTTTTTTTTTTCAGGGAGAGTGGAAGAGAGAGGGAAATACAGAAAGAAACATCAGTGTGAGAGGAACACATCAGTTGGTTGCCTCCTGCACAGGTCCTGACCAGGGCCTGGGCCGGGAGGAGCCTGCAATCGAGATATGTGCCCTTGACCAGAATCAAACCCAGGACCCTTTGCTCCACAGGCCGACGCTCTCTCCACTGAGCCAAACCGGGTAGGGAACAACACTTTTTAAATAGATCACTAACGTTTCAACAAAGCTTATGCTGTAGTACTGACATTACAGATAAAAAATGGGTGAGCTTGTTAGTAAGCAGCAAAAAGAAAAGTCACACCTGAGAGCCATAGGGCCAGGATTGGAACCTCAGTCCCCACTTTCATTCAGCCTATGTACTGTACAGCCCTAACACTGTACAGTTTTCACTCAGCCTGTGTACTGTACAGCCCTAACACTGTACAGTATTCACTCAGCCTGTGTACTGTACAGCCCTAACACTGTACAGTATTCACTCAGCCTGTGTACTGTACAGCCCTCGCACTGTACAGTATTCGCTCAGCCTGTGCACTGCACAGCCCTCGCACTGTACAGTATTTGCTCAGCCTGTGCACTGCACAGCCCTCGCACTGTACAGTATTCGCTCAGCCTGTGTACTGCACAGCCCTCGCACTGTACAGTATTCGCTCAGCCTGTGTACTGTACAGCCCTCGCACTGTACAGTATTCGCTCAGCCTGTGTACTGTACAGCCCTCACACTGCCCAGTATTCGCTCAGCCTGTGTACTGCACAGCCCTCGCACTGTACAGTATTCGCTCAGCCTGTGTACTTCACAGCCCTTGCACTGTACAGTATTCGCTCAGCCTGTGTACTGTACAGCCCTCACACTGTACAGTATTCGCTCAGCCTGTGTACTGCACAGCCCTCACACTGCCCAGTATTTGCTCAGCCTGTATACTGTACAGCCCTCACACTGTACAGTATTCGCTCAGCCTGTATACTGTACAGCCCTAACACTGCCCAGTATTCACTCAGCCTGTATACTGTACAGCCCTCACACTGCCCAGTATTTGCTCAGCCTGTGTACTGGTACAGCCCTCACACTGTACAGTATTTGCTCAGCCTGTATACTGTACAGCCCTAACACTGCCCAGTATTCACTCAGCCTGTATACTGTACAGCCCTCACACTGCCCAGTATTTGCTCAGCCTGTGTACTGGTACAGCCCTCACACTGCCCAGTATTTGCTCAGCCTGTATACTGTACAGCCCTCACACTGCCCAGTATTCACTCAGCCTGTGTACTGTACAGCCCTCACACTGCCCAGTATTCGCTCAGCCTGTGTACTGGTACAGCCCTCACACTGCCCAGTATTCGCTCAGCCTGTATACTGTACAGCGCTCACACTGCCCAGTATTCGCTCAGCCTGTGTACTGTACAGCCCTCACACTGTACAGTATTCACTCAGCCTATATACTGTACAGCCCTCACACTGCCCAGTATTCGCTCAGCCTGTATACTGTACAGCCCTAACACTGCCCAGTATTCACTCAGCCTATATACTGTACAGCGCTCACACTGAACAGTATTCACTCAGCCTATATACTGTACAGCGCTCACACTGTACAGTATTCACTCAGCCTATATACTGTACAGCGCTAACATGCATGTTAAGGTGCTGATGATTTGACCTCTGCTCAGATCTGCACTCATCTAATTGCCAGCACCCCTCTAATATTCTAAACTGTAGCCCCTCCTTTCAGTTTCCAAACTGCTCTATGGGCTCTCAGACTTCTAAGCTTTGAAATTGAACCATCTGTCAAAAATGCCAATATCCATTTTCATATTACCTGTCAGACATTTATTCAACAGCCTAAAAGTCTCAAAATTGGTGTCATTTCTTCTGGAATGATGTCTATAATTCTTTCTTTCCTAGGATTAGAAGACCTTTGACATAGCACCTTTATTTAAGTCTTTTATATTTTTTATCACATTAGTTATTGCCTATTACTTATCCTTCCACCTCAATTAAAGCACATGTTAGTTGAACTTCAGAACTCTGTGTAGCTCATCATTGTACATATAGTACCAAACCTAGTGCCTGGCACCTAATTCATGATCAGTCGGTATTTGTGGAAGGAAATCATAAAGGAAGACACTCTGAGAGGATTTTAATAAGTCATTTGAAAAGATCAGAAAATACAAATTATGAACTTTAAGAATGCACTGCTGGAAGCAAAACATAATGCTACATTATCTATGACCTCATCTTAAAGACTTTGTATCTTTCAAAACTAATTGATATTCATTCACCTTTTAAAAATAATTTTTACTATTCCATGATTAATACATTTAAAATAAAAAATCATGCTAAACTTGAGCTAAGATACTCACTGCACAGCTTTTATATCCTAAGTATTTTTAAAATTTTAGTTTAACTACATGAATTACATTATTTCAGACTCAACTAATTAAAAATGTATAATTATTCAGTCATGAACTAGGGTGAAATTTACTTTGTGAATTTCAAGGATATAAAAAACAAATTTTCATAGCCAAAGAAGAGTACAAAACAAAACAAAAATAACGAATGCAGAAAGAAATATTAATCTTGTTTAAAAGAATTGCTCAAGCTCATTAGAAGCATTTTTCTAAATAAAAGTGACCAAAAGTATAATTGCAACTCATTGTCTTATGTTCTTTAAAGCAAGTTTCTTAGCAAGTTTTTTATGCAATTATTTTTTTAACCTAGATTTGGTTAACCAAAAATAATGAGCATAATTTTAAAGATTATAATTTTTATGTTTTAATTAATTCAAACTATCCTTCTATCTATTTCAAGCTATTCTCAATCTGTTTTCTACAATACACATAAGGGATAATTATTGATCTAGTCATTCATTTATTCATTCTTCCAAGTCCTTTTCTAAACACTGAGAATCTAGCAAAGGACAATCAGATATGATCCATCTTTGTATGAAGCTTATATATTCCTCTGGAGGCACAGAAAATATACAGGAAAAAAATGAAGAGTGGCAAGTTCTCTATAATGAAAATAAAAGGGTGCAATATGACAGAGTTATTTCAAATTGAGTAATCAGATAACATTTTTTCTGAGGAGGATGTATTTAAACCAAGACTGAGTGGTAATGAGGAGCCAGCCATTTCAAATTCTAGGAAAAGCATTCCAAGCAAATAAAATAGCTGGATCAAGGTCCTAGTAGCATAGAAGAGGGGAGCATAAAGTCAAAGAGATTAGCAGGGATTGGATCATGTAGAACTATGTAAGCTAACAATATGAATTTTTTTTAATTTCTCCTTTTTATATTTTTATTTTTTATATATACTTTTATTGATTGATTGATTGATTGATTAAGTTATTACATATGTGTCCTTATCCCACGTTACCCTCCCCCCCACTCATGCCCTCACCCCCCTGTTGTCTGTGTCCATTGGTTAGGCCTATATGCTTGCATATAAGTCCTTAGATTGATCTCTCCCCCTTACCCCCACCTCCCCTACCTTCCCTCTGAGGTTTGATGGTCTGATCAATGCTTCTCTGTCTCTGGATCTGTTTTTGTTTATCAGTTTATGTTGTTCATTATATTCCATAAAAGAGTGAGATCATGTGATGTTTATCTTTCTCTGACTGGCTTATTTCACTTAGCATAATGCTCTCCAGTTCCATCCATGCTGTTACAAATGGTAAGAACTCCATTTTGTAGATGTATTGAATTTTATTTTAATGGTAATTGTATGTCATTGGATATGTTTAAGGAGATGAGAGATAGAATGTGATTCCAAGTTCCTACCATACTATATAGAGTCTGGTTTAGCAGAGACACAATTGGATGGAGGGAAATGTAATGGAGATCAGTTAAGAGCCATTTCAGTAGTCAACATTAGACCAAATGGTAGCATGGGGATAGAAAAGGTTGGACAATTTCAGGACATTTTTGACGAAGAGTCTATAGAATGTAGAGATGTTCATCAGAGGTGAGAGAAGGAAAGGAACAAAGATTGAGTCCTGTGTATTTAGGTTGAGTCACTAAATGGCACTGACATTCACTCATGTGGGAAAGACTGGGTAATAAATAAATTGGGATGAAAAATCAAGTCCTCTGTTTTGAACACTTAATAATTGAGATACTTATTATGAATCTAAATAGAGAAATCACAGAGAATTGGCCAATGAGCCTGGGGTTCAGAAAAAAAAGATTGAGGTAAAAATAATAGATTTAGGATTCACCAGAAAAGAGATTGAATATAAAGTCCTTAAACTAGATTAACTTACCTAACAAAAAAGTAGAGACTCAAAAAAAAAAAAAAAAGGAAAAGAGGCAGAGAAAGAGAGGTTCCCACACATGAGATGTATAGCTCACCAATTTTTTTACAGTTTTTCAAAGGCACTGAAAACTGCAAAAGAGAAGCAGAAGTAATTCATTAGGAAAAATGAAAGCCAACAACATTTAGTATCATAGAAGCCAGAAAAAGGAAATGCTTCAAGGAGGAAGGAGTCATCTACTATGTCAAATATTGTTTATAGCTGGTAAAATGAAGTCGGAAAAGTGGGCCACCTTTGACTAAATATTGGTCATTAGGGACAATGTGATGAACAGTTTTAGCAGAGTTATAGACATGGAAGTCTGATTTACATGGGTTAAAGGAAGAAAGAAAGTGGAGGAAATACAGAGTATACAAATGTTATCCATTTTGCTATAAATACGAGCAACAAAAATGAGGATATAATTGAAGTGGGACATGAGTTCAAAGGAGGTTTGTTTAAGATGTAGATATTCAGGCATGTTTGAATGGCCATAGTAATGCTCCAGTTAAAGAGAATTTTGACAATAAAGGAGAAAGGGACTAATTTAAAGATTAAAATTCATGAAAAGCTGACAGCTATCCGAGCACACGTGGGAGGGATAACCTGTGACTGGAGCAGGAACCTCTCATTCATTTTAACCAATGGGAAGGAAAGAGTCTGAAGCAGACAGATAAGTTGGTAAGACTGGTACTGAGAATAAGAGTTATCTTGTGATTGCTTCTATTCTTTTTGTCAATACCGAGAATGTAGGGAGGGTATGGTACGTTTTAGAAAAGAGCTGAAAGGAGGAAAGCGATGAAAATGGTAAGTTAAAGAGATAAAATAATTCAGTGAAATTGCAGTGATTTCTTCCATGTAATACTAAAGACACAGGGAATAAAGGCAAACGTAGGCAATTGAGATTATGTCAAACTAAAATGTTCCAAAATGTAAAAGGAACTCCTACAAAAATAGTAAAAACAACAACACCAAATAACTCCATTAAATAAGCAAAGGAGCTGAATAGACATTTCCCCAAATAAGGAATACAGTCAACAGATATATAAAACGGTGTTCAATATCACTAATCATCAGATAAATGCAAATCAAAACCACAATGATATATAACTTCACACATGTTAGGATGGCTTTTATCAAAAAGAAAAAAGATATGTGTTGCTAAGAGTGTAGAGAAAGGAAACCTTTAAGCACTATTGGTGGCTGAAATTGGTACAGCTATTATGGAAAACAGTATTGAGATTCCTCAAAAAAGTTAAAGTAGAACTACTCTATCATCCAGCAATTCTACCGAATTGAAATCAGTATCTCCAAGAGATATCTGCACACCCACATTCATTGCATTACATCACAATAGTCAAGGCATAAGAGCAACCTAAATGTCCACCTCCAAATGAAGTGATAAAGAAAATGTGATATATATATATATATATATATATATATATATAACATATATTATATATATATATATATCATATATATATTAATATACTGATTAATATAATACAATATAATGAAATATTATTTAGTCATAAATAAGAGGAAATCCTGTCATTTATGACAATATGGATAAACCTGGGGTATTATGCTAAGTGAAATAAGCCAGAACAGAAGAAAAAATACTACATAATACCACTTATATGGTTAATCTGCAATAGCCAAAGTCATAGAAACAGAGAATGGAATGGTTGCTAATGGCAGAAGTGGAAAGGAGGAAACAGGAGCTATTACCCAAGGGGTACAACGTTTTAGTTATGCAAGGTAAGTCCTAGAGACCTGCTATATAGCATTGTGCCTAGAATTAAAAATACTGTATTGCATACTTTAAAATATGCTAAGAGGGTAGATCATGTATCAAATGTTCCTATCATGAAATCAGCAGCAGCAGCAGCAAAAGCAAAAGGATGAGGGTAAATTTTTGGAGAAGATGGATAGGTTTATGGCATACATTGGTGATACCTCTTACAGATGTTTACTTATCTCCAAATAAATTGTATATATTAATTATGTACAATGTCTTGTAAGTCAAAAAGAAATGAATTAAAAAACAAAGTGAAATGCTTATTATTTCTTTTTTTAAATTTTTATTTCAGCTCTTCTGGAGCAGGCACCAAGCAGACAGATGATTTAATCAGTGCTGGTTTTTTGTTGGCCAAGTAGGACCATTAAAGATGTTTGTAAGAAAGTATCATTTTTGGAGGGTCAATAAAAGATATAAAATGTTCCATTAACAAGGGAGGCTGTAGAGCTTTAATTTCCAGACATTTGGATTCTACAGACTATTTTTTTATATTAGAGACTTACACAAGGGACTGTCTTTACTCTTTTCAAGTAAAGGCACTTAAAAAAATAAACAAAAAGCTCCATCTATTATCATCATCATTTCAGACGTGAAAGTAAAGACCCAAGTGGAGGAAGGACACAACCTTGAATAAAAGACAGCTCTACAAATTAAGTTAAATTGGTTTTCTGGAAAACTCATGATGGTGTTCTTATTTTCTTCATTTATCATTGATGAATGAAAATTTGTCCGTGGATCAGCACAGCGCAACTGACCAGTATTTGGCAACCACTGGTGCACAGCACAAACTGCCCTTTACAGAGTAAAGGACACCGGATCCTGAATGCTAGTTCTGACGAGGATCATCCTAGCAAAACTGCATAGGTTTTGTGAACCTCTACAAAGTGAAGTAACTTACCTGTACACTGCAATAACAACCCCACCTCACAGAGTTTCTGTGGATATCAAATTTGACCACGTCTGTAAAGTGCTCTGTATAATGCCTGGGTTGTGTTAAGTGCTCTTTTATGATGTTACTATTATTTGCCTCTTCCCTTTTGTGAAAATACTATTAAAAAAAATATTTTCCTCCAGGTCTTAAAAGGAAAGAGGTTAAAAAGTCATTCAGCTACTTTTCAATTCTGATGAAGTAGGGCATGTTTCTTAATATTAAGAAAAAATAATTAAATAACGTAATATGAACTTATTTCATATGATAACAACTCAATTTAACATTCAGTTAAATTACTATGTAAACCCAAATGTTATTATATCTCTACCTTATCAATATTTTTATTTTGTGATTATTTTTAAAAACTAAAGAGTATACAGTGTCTTTTATTGGAGTTAATTATAATTCTTGGCCAATTCCAAGAATTCCAAAGGTAATTTTTAGAGAATCTAAGAGTTGATCTTTCAGGTATCAATCAGAAGATAGTTGGTCTGTGGATGTATTTTGACATTCTCTTAAGTAAAAGTCCTTCCAAAGTCCTCGTACATTCAAATCAAACAAATACACTCAATAAGAAATTTAAATATCAATTTGTTCATTTAAGGATGGATGTCAAGACTTTCTATATTACCTTGAAATTGCAGCCGAAACATCAAAAATCATTCGAAATTCACCAAAAACATGGTGAATACAATGGGAAGAAGGTACTTTCTCAGGCAATTTGAGGAGATGCTCTGAGAGAAACCACTCACAGTAACTGAGGTTGTCTGCACGTGTGGCTTTTCTAACACCGAATAGTGTGTCGTTGCCAAAACCAAACAATTCTCTAATTCTCCAACATCAACTGGGTGTTTTGGGGGAAAGAGTGCAGAGCTCGGTGCCCACTCTGAGCACACCATCTTTTCTAGCACAGTGATGTGTACACTGACCTGGAAAGCTGAAGAGGGACGGGGGCAGGGAGAGATTAACCAAAGGTTTTCCATGTGTATATGCATTACCTATGGACACAGACAATGGGGCACTGAAGGCCTTGGGCAGGGTGGGAACAGGGTAGAGAGGATAATGGAGGGGAAAAGGAGGGACCTCTGTAATACTCTCAACAATCAAGATTTTTAAAAAAATAATAAATAGAGGTTTCACTATGTGGCCATGGTTAATTAAATAATTGGCCATTGATGACTGCACTTAATCTCCAGCCCCTTTCTGATCCTCAGAAGTGTGGAGGTAGGGCAAACTCTCTAATCATGTGGTTGGTTTTTCTGGGGACCGACCCCATCCTGAAGCTACGTATGGGTTCACCAAGAGTCACCTCATTAGCACAGGAATCATAGCAAGAGTTTCAGGACCTTTGTGTCAGGAACTGAAGACAAAGACCAAATATTCACTTTAATTGTACCTCACTGCAAAGAAGGTAACCTTGCACCTGACCCCTCTCAGATATTTGTTAGACAGTAGCCTTCTAACTGTCCTCATGCCACTTCCAGAAAGAGGCAACGTCTGACAAACCAGAGGATACACAGAGTTTTGTTCTTTTAACATTTACCAGAGACCTCCTTAAGGGAAGGGAACATGAGAATTAATGTAGCTCATTTGAGGGTCCTGAGTAGAGTTTATTCTTCAACAAATAAGTTATTTATTTATCCAATATCTATATTTTTGAGTGCCACTAAGCCAAATGCTGTACTATTTGTGCTGCACACACTACAAACAGAACAAAGTCCCCACTCTTTTTATGGGGTGTACACTGTGATAGCGGACACAGACACAAAATAGTAAGCACGTGTCTATGAGTTTTTGTTTTGTTTTTTTTCTTGCTTGTCTATGTGTTTCTTTCAGTTTTATGTCCCATGTATAAGTGAAACCACATGGTTCTTAAGTTTTCTGTCTAGTCTATTTTGCGTAGCATGATATTCTCAAGATCTATCTATGTTGTCGCAAAATAGACAACAATATAGTGGCTACCAGAGGGAAGAAAGGCGGAGGTTGGTAAAGGGTAAAGGGGGTCGAATGTATGGTGATGAAAGAAGATCTTACTTTGGGTGGTGAGGACAATTGCAATATACAGATGATATATCATAGCATTTTACTCTGAAACCTATACAATTTTATTAACCAATGTCACCTCAATAAATTTAATTTTTAAAAAAGCAAAAAAATAAATAAAATGAAAACATCAACATAGATAGCACATAGATGTAATAGCTTCAAAGGTAAGTGTTAGAAAGGAAAAAAGGCAGCTTAATTGGGATAGTAGGGGTAGTAGGTAGGACTATTTTAGAAAGATCTTCATTGTGGAGCTGAAATTTCAGTAGAGATTTGAGAGAAAAGTGGAAGCAAACCATATGAAAATCCAGTGGACTTCTTTTGCTATTTTTCAAAATAAGTGCAGAAGAAAGCCAGGTCATCATAATGATAGTCTAGCAGTGGTCGGCAAACTCATTAGTGAACAGAGCCAAATATCAACAGTACAACGACTGAAATTTCTTTTGAGAGTCAAATTTTTTAAACTTAAACTATATAGGTAGGTACATTGTTATTAACTTAATTAGGGTACTCCTAAGGCTCAGGAAGAGCCACACTCAAGGGGCCAAAGAGCCGCATGTTACTCGCAAGCAGTGTGCTGACCACGGGAAAGTATAATAAGAGAGTTTGGATGGTCTATCTGATAGCTTGTCCTGTTTACATTTTGCCAACATCCTTTCCTTCTGTAGCAATTTTGACCAAAATGAAAAAGAAAAAAACCTCATATACAATTACCTAACTTTCATGAAGATACACTATTGCATTAGAAGATGTTATTTTTTAAGTCATATAAACTGTGCATTGCCTTTTCATCAAAAAGTGGAATTCAGCCCTGACTGGTTTGGCCCAGTGGATAGAGTGTCGACCTGCGGACTGAAGGGTCCCGGGTTTGATTCCGGTCAAGGGCATGTACCTTGGTTGCGGGCATATCCCCAGTAGTGGGTGTGCAGGAGGCAGCTGATCGATGTTTCTCTCACATCGATGTTTCTAACTCTCTATCCCTCTCCCCTTCTCTCTGTAAAAAATCAATAAAATATATATTTTTTAAAAGTGGAATTCAATGATCCAATGATCCCTAATGAGATTTGAGGGATGTGATGCTTCTTCTAGTCCTTTATTTTTTTCCTTCTAGTTCTTTAAATGTGAAAGTCTGAGTTATATGGATCAACAAACAATGGCGTAAACTGCCCTTCAGGCAGAAGTATATATTCCATTAAAACTTTAGGTTATACAGGGACTCTGTGCAATCACTTTCTCCTTTAAAACCCACAAAAAGTTTGCTTATCTTTCTGTTATGACATTTTTCTTGAATTATACTCAATTTTGGATTTGAATTTTGAATGCTTTTGCACTGTCTGCTACTTTAGAACAGGAGTTATGTTTTAATCATTGTTTTACTCCTTATCCAGCAAGGGCCTACACATAGGAGGTGTAAATAAATGTTTGCTTTATTTAATTTTAATTGATCATACATTTGAATTGTTCAACAATTAAAATAGTATAAAAATTATTCATTGAAAGCTCTTACTCCCACCCTGTCTCCATCCACATATTACCCACTCCCCCATTATGCCCAATAGTTAACTGCTTTCTTGAATATTTTTTCAGTCTTTCTTTATGTAAATGTATGTGGATATAAATAAATAATCTTAAATACCCATTTTCTCCATTTCTTACATAAAGATAAACATAGCCCTACACTGTTTTGCTTCTGACATTTTAAAATTTAATTTAATAATGTATCTTTCTATATCAAAATACCTTCTTGTTTTGTTGTACCTGCATAGTATTCCATTGTATGGCTGTATTTCTGTTGTCTTAAACGGTATTGCAATTGATAACTTTGTGCATGGTGGTGGGCAGAATTCTAAGATAACCACCAGTGACCCATGTCCTTATATAATCCCCCAGCCCTGAGTGTGGGAGGGACCCATGTATATGATGAAATTTCACTCCCATGAGGTCACACAGTTGACCTTAGGAGACTAGCTAAGGTGGGCCTGATCTGATCAGGCAAACCCTTCAAAGGGACTGGACTCTTCCTGAAGAAAGGGGTTCAAAGCAAGAGAGAATTCTCCATGGCTTGTTTTGAAGATGGAAGGAGACACATGACAAGAAATGTGGGCAACTTTTAGTTACTGAGAACAACCCCTAGCCCACAGCCAGCAAGAAAGTGGAGACAGTATTAAAGCTCAAGAAACTTAACTCTGCGAATAACCTGAAGGAACATGGAAAAGGACTCCAAGCTGATGATAAATTCCAGTCAACACCTTGATTTCAACCGGCAACATTCTGAACAGAGAACCCAGTTAAGCCATGGCTGTATTTATGACCTGCAGAAATTGTAAGAGTTCCCTGACCATGTGGATAAGTTAGTTGGAGCATTGTTCCATACATAGAAGGCTGTGGGTTCAGTTCCTTGTTAAGGCACATACCTAGGTTGTGAGTTCAATCCCTAGTTGGGGAATGTATGGGAAGCAACGGATCTCTCTTCTCTCTCTCTCTTTCTCTCTCTCTCTCTCTCTCTCTCTCTCTCTCTCTCTCTCATCTCCCTTCCTCTCTCTAAATCAATAAACATATCCTTGGGTAAGGAATAAAAAAACAAAAATGTGAGATGATAAATTCTGCTTCTTTAAGCCTTTAATTTTGTGGTTGTTACATGTCTCTCTCTATCAGCGTGCCCCTGCCTGTTATTACTTGTTTCATTTTTTTCCATATAAACTTTTTAGAATCTGTTGTTATAGTCCCAGAAAAATAAAAACTACGATATATGTTTAAATTAACTTAGGGACATTGATATTTTATTTTAAGCATTTTTAGTACATTTCTAGTTCAAAAAGCTATTCTTTCTATTTTTATGTCTTTTTTATTGAACAGAAGAAAATGTTCATTGAGGTAAGATGGATTTCCTATCATGTAGCATAGATTTCCTTCCAAGCAAGAGTTAACCTTTTGCCTTATAGCAGTTTCCCAGGGATGCCATAAAAGTGCCAGAAATGGGTGGCTTAAACAGTAAACATTTATTGCCTCAAGTTCTGGACGCTAAAAATCCAAATGCAGGTGTCAGCAGAGTTGGTTTCTGCTGAGGTCTGTGAGGGTCAATCTATTCTATGCCTCTCTCCCCGCTTCTGGGAGCCTCAGTCCTTCCTTGGTTTACAGTGATGTTCTCCCTTGTCTGTATATCATCTTTCCTGTATGTGGGTATATCTCTGGGTTCAAATTCCTCCTGGTTATGAGGACACAATCATATTGGATAGAGCCCACCTAGACCTCACATTAACTTGATCATCTGCAAAGACTGTTTCTCAATGAGGTTACTGTATCCACAGGCGCTGGGAGTTAGATTTTGCCATCTTTTGGGGGCACACCATTCAACTCACAGCAGGCCTCTTTAGTGGTTTTAACACAGATAGGCAGGCCCAATTGTAATGAAAATATGGAGAGTGGTTTTCTTCAAATCCACTATCTTATAACTAAGTCTCATGTGATTTTTTTATGGAAAGGCATTAACGAAAACTAACTTCCCTAAGCCTGAGACTCTACCATTATTAAATGATGAGCTCAAAACTATGGAGGGCTATATTCTCTTAAGAAGATTTCTGACTCATCAGGTGCTTGGGGATAAAATTCAAACAAACGAATGAACTAAACTCCAACCCTGTCTAGGAAGATAGTTGAAAATTTTAAAAAAGCTTTATTTTACTTTATTGCATTACTTGAAATTTGGTTAGCATTTTAGAGGGGAGGCAAACCTGAATTTTTATGAGTCCTTTCAGAGTTTAATGAGTTTTATTTCTTAAATAAACTTTTATTGGAGGAAATTAAGGTCTTACAAGATCTTAAATGAAACAAAAGCAAAATCGAAAGCTTGTGGTGAAGAAGGTTGTAACCTTAGACACAATTGCTTAATCAGTTTTTACCGTATGCTGGAAATCCATTATGCTTCATGTTGCAGCTTTTAAGAGAAGACTCACCTGAGTCTGAAAATAAGCAATGACTTCTATGATTTGGAGTCAAATACTAATTTGGATCAGATCTAAGGAGAAATTTACTGTACTCTGCCACTTAATTTAATCTCTCTCTCTCTCTCTCTCTCTCTCTCTCTCTCTCTCTCTCTCTCTCTCTCTCTCTCTCCTTTCACAGTGATGAACATGGTAGTCTAAGCTTGAGGGGAAGAATGGAAAGAAGAAATTAGATCAACCCAAATTCCATTTTTCTCTTGGAGATTAGAATTCTACTCTTCTGTATGTATGCAAAACATTTTTGCTTTTCCCTTCTATTTGTGAAAAAACAATTGGCTGAAAGGCTAAAGCAGCTTCTACTCTTTCTTCTTCCTCTCCTGCCCCCTCATTGCCTCCCTCTTTCACTACTGTATCTAGTGATCTGGCCACAGGAGTTAACCATCAGTCCTGAAGGCTGTGCTAATTGGAATTACATCCATATTTAAAATATTACTCCGAGTTCTAATTTCATCCTTGGAAATGGAGCATAGTTAAGTCCATAAAATTATGCCAACTCACTCAATTCATGAAAGGTATCCTATTGTTTTTCTCATTATTATTATTGACATTAATGTTTCTATTATGTTCTTTTAACTTAAAGTAGATTGGTAGAGCTTTGATGCAAAGTGAGGAGGAGACTCAAGCTGGCTAGAGTGAGCAGGGTTCTTGACAGGCAAACAAACAGAAAGTGAGATGACTGCTCAGATAGTCTATGCAGGACAATCTGCATAGAAAAATATGCCTTACTATGTCTTTAGTGCAGCCATGATATCGTATCACAATAAAACACACACACACACACACACACACACACACACACACAGCCTCTGGTTAGGTCAAACCTCCACAGATAAATAACCTGAGGCCAAAATTTTGCTAATAGTTATGCTGCAGAGTCTACTGATTATCCTCAATACACATTCTCTCCTCCTTCCCTTTAGTAGTGAAGCATTTGGCATCATAGCTAAAGACTATATTTCAAATTTTCCTGAATTAGCTTTCTATTGCTGCCATAATAAATTATCAAAATTTATCAACTTAAAATAACACCCACTTATTATCTCACAGTTCCATAGACAAGAAGTCCAGGTGGAATCAGCTGAATTATTTACTCCGACCACACAAAACCTAAATCAAGATGGTGGCTAGGCTAGATTTTTACTTGGAGACTCTCAGAAAGAATCAGTCTCTAATCTCAGTTAGATGGTTGGCAGAATTCAGCTCCTTGCAATTTTTGAAATTGAGGTCTCTGTTTCTTTAGTATGCAGCCCCTCTTCCTCAAGTCAACAATGGCGCATTGAATTTTTCTCCATGCTTTGAATCTTTGACTTCCCCTCTGCAGAGAAAGATTTGTGCTTTTAAGGGCTCCTGGGGTTATATTAGGCCCAACTAGATAATCTAGGTTAATATACATAAGTTAAAGTCAGATGATGAGTAACAATAATTACATCCCTTTGGGCATATTATGAAACATATCCACTGGAGTAGCATTGGAGGTAAAGGTCATAGGTTGCAAATTCTGCCTATAACATGTGTCTTTTTAAAAATATATATATATTTTATTGATTTTTTACAGAGTGGAAGGGAGAGGGATAGAGAGTTAGAAACATCGATGAGAGAGAAACACCGATCAGCTGCCTCCTGCACACTCCCCACTGGGGATGTGCCCGCTACCAAGGTACATGCCCTTGACCAGAATCGAACCTGGGACCCTTGAGTCTGCAGGCCGACGCTCTATCTGCTGAGCCAAACCGGTTAGGGCTATAACATGTGTCTTGTAGTAGAAGCCACCTGCCAGGGCTGTCAATCTGCACACGACCAGTAGGCATCATGCACACAAAACACAACGCAAATGGGGCCCCTTGGAAGTGTACAACATGGGAGATGTGTGCTTTATAACTAGGTTTTAGCCAATGGAATATAAATGGAAATAATGAGTATAACTTCACATTACTTTAAAACAAAGCCTCTGGCCCTGTTCTTTTTCCTTCTCCCTTTCTACTAAAACGAAAATGTTATAATAATGTGAACAATCTATGAAGCCATATCTTGAAAATGGCAAAGCCACCTTGCTATCTCTGAACCATTAATCTATGACCTATTAAGTAAAAAGAAAAAAATAATTCTATCTTGTTTCAGCCACTGTATTTTATGGTTTCTTTGTTATGGCAGATGAGCTTGTTAATGGTATTATAGAATCAATATTAAAATGCAGGATCCTTGACTCTCAGTCCAGCACTTTTTATTCCCATATTTTCATTCTTTATCCATATTTGTGCTTAGTTCTAAACATTGCCACTAATCACAAAGTTTATTGTGCAGGTTCCCTCCCAATTGGTAGGTCTAATATACTCTGGCCTCTAGTCCATCACCCTCTTTTGTGTTCTACAAAATTTCTGAGTTAAGATTGGAAAGAGATGGCTGATCTGTCTGGAGTTTGAAAAGCCATTTTCAGGGTTGGAAATAAAGATGGTAAGGGACTTAGTTTGTTGAGCCTGGTTTATGTAACACATCAACTCTCCTTTTAATAGGAAATATGAGAGTAAAAAGTGAGTTTCATTATTTATACAAATTCCTGAGAAATGGTAGAAAATTCTAGCACAAAGTAAAATGTGTATAGTAAAGAAAGAGCAAGTTATGTTCTACTAATTAAAAACATCACCAACATCACTGATTACAACTAATTGAAATAGTCATCCTAAATCTTCCAACAATCAAAAGTCCTGGACCGATGGCTTCACAGGCAAATTTTACCAAACATTCACAGAAGAACTAACACCTATCTTTCTCAAACTATTCCAAAAAAGTTCAATAGAAAAGAAGAGGCCAGAATTATACTAATTCCAAAGCCAGATGAAGATACTACAAAGAAAGAAAATTATAGACCAATATCCATGATGAACATAAATGTTAAAACTCTCAACAAAATATTAGCAAACCAGGTCCAGCAATATATTAAAAACATCATACACCATGATTTATTCTGGGAAGGCAAAGTTGGTACAATATTCACAAATCAATAAATATACCACATAAACAAAATGAAGGATAAAAATCACATGATCATGGCAAAAATGCAGAAAAAGCATTTGATAAAATCCAGTACCCATTTATGATCAAAACTACTATCAGCCATAGCAATCAGACAAGAAAAAGAAATAAAAGGAATCCAAATTAGAAAGGAATAACTAAAACTGTCATTTTTTTTGCAGATGACATAGAGAACTCTAAGGGTTCCTGGAACTGATAAATGAATTCAGTAAAGTAGCAGGACACAAAATTAATATTCAGAAACCAGTGGCATTTTTTACACCAACAATTAACTATCAGAAAGGAAACTAAAAACACAATCCATTTACAAATGCATAAAAAACAACAACTTAAGAATAAATTTAACCAAGGATGTAAAAGACCTGTATTTGAAAAAATTATAAGGCACTAAAGAAAGAAGTTGAAGAAGACTCAAATAGTGGAAGTATATACCATGCTCATGGACAGGAAGAATTAAAATTATTAAAATATTCATACTACACAAAGCAATTTATATATTCAATGCAATTCCTATCAAGATACCAATTTTGTATTTCACAGAATTAAAACAAACATTCCAAAAATTTATATGGAACCATAAAATACCCCAAATAGCCACATAATTTTGATAAAGAAGAAAAAAGTTGGAGGAATCATACTATCTGATATCAATCTATACTGCAAGTCCATAGTAATCAAAACAGAATAGCACTGGCATAAACACAGACATATAGATCAGTAGAACAGAACAGAGAAACCAGAAATGAACCCACACCTTATAGTCTATTAATATTTGGTAAATAGGGTATAAAAATGCAATGTGGAAAAGACAGTCTATTCAATAAATGGTGTTGGAAAAAAATAGACAAATACATTTTAAAAAGTGAAACTAGACCACTGTCTTATACCATAACAAGAATAAGCTCAAAATGGGTTAAAGACAAATGTAAGACTCAAAGCCATAAATAATCCTAGAAGATGTACCATAGCTTTTTTATCCACTCCTCCAATGATGGGCACTAAAATCTCAGACATTTCTTATAGCAATATTTTTTTTTCTGATATATTCTTAGAGCAAGGGAAACAAAGAAAAAATAAACAAATGGGGCTACATCAAACTAAAAAGATTTTGCTCAGTAAAGGAAGCCATCAACAAAACAAAAAGAGAACCCACTGAATAAGAGAACATATTTTCCATCTTATAAGGAGTTAATATCCAAAATTTATAAAGAATTTATACAATTCAATATCAAAAAAACAAACAATCCAATTAAAAAATGAGCAAAGGACCTGCATAGACACTTTTTCAAAGAGCACATACAGATGACCAATGAACATATGAAAAGATGCTCAAGGTCATTAATCGTCAGAGAAATGCAATTAAAGCCACAATAAGGTATTACCTCACACCTGTCAGAATGGCTAACATCAATAAATCAACAAACAAGTGCTGGCCAGGATGTAGAGCAAAGGGAACTCTTGTGCACTGTTTGTGGAAATGTAGATTGGTACAGTCGCTGTGAAAAACAGTATGGAGGTTCCTCAAAATATTGAAAATGGTACTGCCTTATGACACAGTGATTCCAGTTCTAGGAATATATCTGAAGAAACCCGAACACTAGATTGAAATAATATATGCAGCCCTATGTTACTGCAGCATTATTTACAATAGCCAAGATTTGGAAGCAGCCCAAGTGCCCAATAGTAGATGAGTGGATAAGAACACTGTGTTATATTTACACAATGGAATACTACTTGAGCATAAAAAAGAAGAAAATCTTACCTTTTGCAACAGTGTGGATGGACCTGGAGAGTATTATGCTAAGTAAAATAAGCCAGTCAGAGAATAATAAGTTCCAGATGATTTCAATTATATGTGGAATTTAATGAACAAAATGAAGAAAAAAATAGAAACATACTCATTTTTTTCTTTATTTTGAGAAACAGACTGACAGTTGTCAGATGAGAAGGGGGTTTTGGGGTACTGGGTGAAAAAAAAGGTGAAGGGATTAAGCCAAAAAAAACCCCACTACAAACTCCTAATGGACACAGACATCAGTGTGGTGATTAACGATTAACAAAAGGAAAGGCAGATAGAGGCAGGTAGAAGAAAGTGAAGGAGGCATAAATGGTGACGAAAGGAGAAGACCGGGGTGGTGAACACACAAATCAACATACAGATGATGTATTATAAAAGTGTACACTTGAAACCTATATGGTTTTATTGACCAATGCCACCCAAAAAAATTCAATAATAAATAAATAAATAAAATCAGACATATACATTTCACATACAATATCAATACGAAGGGTAACTAAATATTTTATAGAAAAAAGTTAGTATCTAAAAGTATGCATTCATAAAATAAACAGGTACTCACAATGCCAATCTACAAACAGCATTTGTCTCTACCCAGTGGCTATATTGTTCTCCATCTTCTTCATTAAGCAGCAAAGTCTTTGTCATGTTCCCGATTTAGCAATTTCATTAATCTTGGCAGCAGTGCAGGTATTGTTCTGACGAAGCCCTCTCTAAGGAGAGAATTCAGCCAATGTCTGTGATCTCTTAGCCCTTTTTATCCTGGCTGATAACTTTTGTCTTGACTCCAATTGCTTTTACAGCTCTGGGCCTCCCTGAAATGTTACTGATTCTTTTTAGTCATGAATAATATATTTTATAAAGTTAATCCTCAGAAAACATGTAAGTGCACAGAAAACAGTTTAAGGCAACTTGAAGAGTATAATACCCGAGTTAATAAGAAATGCAGATGTTGGCTGGGAAATCGCCTTGTATAGTACTGAATAGTTACATATTGGGTTTCACCTTGATATTTGAAAGCACTTTTAAACCAATTAACTGTGTGATTAACAGTATAATCCTCACCTCGCAAAAAATATTCTCTCAGGTATTAAACTGTATAACTATATAATTTATTTCTATATTAGAATTCAAGTTAACAAAAAGTAGATGGAAAGAAAATCAGGATCAGTGTGCACTTAATTATTATTTTTTTAAAAATAAGAGGAAAGACAATGTGAGATAAATAAAAGAAGACAAAATAGACTGAAATTATACTCATTCATAAGTGAAGCAGAAACGTAAAGTTTATTGTGCTTTCTGAAAACAAACAATGGGCAAGACACTAGACTGTGTTTAAAAAGAAAAGGTCAAGCAAAGGCCTGCAAATAATCATCTTCCTTTATTCAGCACTAACTGGGCCCTTGCTATAATACTGCATTTTTTTGGAAGCCAACATTTCTACCAGTAATATCTTATTTCATAGTAGTTTATTTTCTTTTACTGAATGTTTTAGGATCATCAAGTCGTTAACCTTGGGACTACTTGACAAGTTAAAGACTTCCTAGTTTATCTTCCATATTTAAAAAAGAAAAGAGGAAGTTAAGCTCCAATTAGGTGAAATTTTTTTCCCCTGTGATTTTTGTAATTAAAGGCATCAGAACTCAGCCAAGCCTGAACTCAATGACCCTAAAAAGTTGTTGAGGGTGTTTATTATATGAAATATATATATAATATATGTATGAATATATATATATATAAATATATGTATGAATAAATATATATATATATATATATATATATATATATATATATATATATATATAATGTCTAGATATAAATAATGATTCCAAGACATACACTCTCCACTCGAAACCACAGCCCTGTCTAAGTAGATGGAAGGGAAGGCTCTTTTTAATATCCTGATCTTAGGGACAGGACTTGAAATATTTCTTCATTCTTTCAGTTTATGTCCATAAACCTTGGGTTTTTAGTTGAAAAAGGTGTAAGCCATCACAGGACCTCTAGAAAGAGAATAATTAGACTTTCAACTTATAACATTTAGACCTTATAGTAAACACCTGAGAGGATTTCATCCATAAGCAACAATGAAACATTTTGGGAAAATTAACTCTTAGGTAAACTCTTATCCAGTCCAGACCAAATATGTAAATATGTAATGGCATGTTTAATACACAACCCATGTCTTTATCTAACAAACATTTTTAAGCACCTACTTTGACTTATGAACCTAGATAATGTAGGAAAAAACAATTTTTTTAAAAAAATTACACAGATAGTTATAGAATGCCCATGCACTGGATATGTGATGGGGAGCACAGGAGATTTGGTTGGAAAGTTTGTAAGGAGGACATTCTGAGAAAAGGGAAGTGTGTGGAAGGCCATCTGCCCTATTTATCAAAATTCTGACTTCGGGGAGGCTTAGGGGAGTGCCATAGGCAGTGCCCCTAATTATTTCTTGACCTTTCCAAACAAGCCTGTGCATGAGCAGACCCCCGAGTGTTTACTGGAATCCTTATGCTTAATTTTTGGGTGTCCTTGCTTAAAAGACACTACAAACACATGTGTCTACCTTGCTGATTGTATCTAAAAGGTAAACTTTATCTCAAACTGCTGCTACAATAAAAGGCTAACGAGGCAGGCAATTGAGGCTGCTTGGTCCCTTGAGCCAGGCAGTCCCTTAGCCCTCTCTTTCACAGTGAAACTGTGCCAGGTATTCTGTTCATCGATAGTTCGGGGGCTGCTGGTCAGCCCCGGCAGATATGCAGCAAGATCCCTGGGGAGCATTTTTTATTATAACATGTGGCTTTTTAAGGAAAAGAGCCACTATTGCCCATTGCTTGAATTCCCAGGAAATATTTATAGACTAAATTACTACCAAAATGAATCCTCTTTCTATTTTTTGTGTTTGTTTGTTGTTGTTGTTTCAATTCTTCATCAAGACTTTTTACTTATTACAACATTGACCTTTACCAGAATCCAGTGATCCTGGAAAACAACAATGTTTACAATCTAACAACAAACACATCTTTTTGTGTTCCAGAAAGTGTCTTGCTCCAAAGAACCAACCTTTCCTATGTGAGTTAAGTAAGGCTCCTGGATGCTCCCCTGGTTTACCTATGACAAGGCCAGACAAAATTCCCACTGTGCCTTATTCATGATTAGCTGAATTGCTTGATCCCACTGATTCATCAGAACAGACTGTTTATTAATCAAAGTTTGGGTAAGACTCTCACCTTCCTCCAGGCCCTTGAATTTGACCCACCCTTATCCTGAGGCAGCATTAAACTCCTCCTTCACAGTCAGCCCCTCCTGAGACTGGGCAGCCTCAGATAAACACACTCTGATCTGCCCTCTAACCCCACCTTCCATCCCCTCCCCCACATTCTGTTCTTTTTAGCCTTATTTACATTCCCTATAAATCAAGATCCCTTTTTGTCTAATCTTTGAATACTTGGAGATCTATGGTTCATTACAATAGTCTCCTTCCCCCTTTTATAATTCCCCTTGAAATAATCCTTTTCAACACATCTCTTTCTACCAACTTCCAGATTTTTTTTTTACCCTATAGCTACTTTAAAAAAGAAACACTTTCCCCTATATACCCAAATTAGTACACAAATGTGAACTAAATCTCTATCTACTAGACTCCTATCTTACCTTATAGGATGTGGTTTTCTAATTCCCTAACATGAAAATATTTATTATCATTGAAGTTGAATAAGAGAAAACATATAGAACTGATATAAAATAAAGGTAACTTTGCAAATAAGGGTTCTGAGTCCAGTTGTGGGGTTTGGGGAGGACTTATAGAAAAACTACCTAAAAATTAGGGGCTACTCTTTTTATAACAAAAACTTTCAGTAAGATTGAATATGTACTGCCATCTACTGGTAAGTAGTGCAAAATCACATTAAAACAAATAACTGCTTTCTTCTACACAAATATGTGAGCATCTTTGTTGAAAAGATAGTCTTCTCAAATACATACAAATCTAAAAACAAAGGTTTGTGTTCTACATGCGTCATTCATTGACCACCATGTTTAAATTCTCTTTTGTCTCAAATTTTCTCACAAATATTTTTAGTTGCTAAAATATTTTAAAATAATCAGGGTTAAATATCTGAACAGTCTAATCATTGCACAAGTTAAATAGCAAAGCACAGTTCAGTATAATATAGAGCTTGGAAGCAAAAAGTGTGGTGTGCAGAACAACAGTACAGTGTCATCTGGGAACGTGTTAGAAATGCAGACTCTTGGCCTTCTCCCAGACTCACTTACACAGAATCTGCATTTTAACAAGATCAATAGGTGATATGCATGCACATTGAGCTTTGGAAAGCACTGATACAAAGTATTGTATAGCACTGTATAGGTTAACACACACACACACACACACACACACACACACACATACACACACACACACGTCAAAAGACTTATTTTTCTAAGGGAAGACTCTCAAGATTTTAGTCATGGTCCCAGAAACATTTTTCATTTTTCAATCTTCAAATGGAGTTCATCTTGCAATTAAACATTTTTGAATCACTAGAAGATCAATTGAAGCAGTCTTGAAACAAATTATACTTCTGTTAAAGAAAGACAATTAAAGAACAATACCCTCAAGCTACATGTTAATATTACCCATTTGTGCATATTGAGATTCATTATTCTGTTCAGCATCCTTGATGAGACTTTCCATAAGATTAATTACTGAGACAGTTATGCCAGCAGCCTCCCAAGAAGATCAAGGGATAGATAGTCAAAGGAGAGATACAAACAAACTAAGGAGTTGAAGTTGAGAGTAAGGTCATCTTAGATAGTAAATGACATGCACATGCACACAGATACATACCTACACTGATATGAGTCTCCAATATCAAGTTGACAGGCCATCAGAGTCAAACTTGAACAGCTTCCTGGGTATCCACACATCCTGTAATTACATGTATTAAAAGGGAGTGTCATTGCCTCAAGCAACTTCATTTAGTGCACCAGATGTCTCTTCCTTGAGAAATGAACACAAGTAACAGTGAACTTTCTACAGAATAAAAGGCACAGCCTCAGGTTTCCATAAGTCATATGTAATACCATTTTCTTTGAAATTTATTGAAATTTTCTTCATAACTTAGCACATGGTCAGTTTTTTAAAGTTTCATACATGCTGAAAAATATGCATTTTCTAGTTATGTTGTGTTAAATAGATAAAGCAAAATTGTTAATGATGTTGTCCATATTTTCTACATCAGAACTACCTTCATTATCTGCCTGACCCTTCAATTAGTATAAGTATATTAATATCTGCCACTATAATTATGACTTAAAATTTTTATCTTATTCTAGCAGTTTTTGTTTCGTATATTTTAAGGTTATTTTACTAAACTTTATTTTTATGGAGAAATGCATTATTTTATAGTAATATTGTGACACTCTACATTCTTAATAATGCTTTTCATTGTAAATTCTGTATGCTTTAATACTACCCAAAGTAAGCCAGACTTCACAGGTTAAGGGCGTGGCCTTCACTTTTGACACTAGCCACAAGTTCAGGGGTCCCCAGGGCCACCCCCACTCCTGACTTGTTGGCCAGCTATAAATTTGAGTTTTTCCATACAAACTTCAGGCACCATAATGTGATGGACTGGCAGGACTCACTGAGGGTGCTATACTTACAATTACAGTTCTGTTATAGCAATCAGATACAAAGTCAAAGAGATGCATAGGGTGGAATCTAGGAGGGTCCCAAAACTCAAAGCTTCTGTCATCCTCTCAGGATGAAAGTGTGACAATACTCAGAGTATTGCCAATCAGGAAGCTCACTGATCTTCAGTGTTCAGAGTTTTTATCAGTGTTCAACCCAGTAAGCACGATTGATTACAGCATTGTCCACATGATTCAACCGCCAGTGCTCCTCTCCTTTCCTGGGCTCAGACTGCTATTTTGTAGCTACAAGTCCAATCTTTCAGTCACCTGGTTGACCTTTCCAGCATGGCCAGACAATCTTTAGGTACCTCATTAGCATAGAGCAGCGGTTCTCAACCTGTGGGTCACGACCCCTTTGCGGGTCGAACAACCCTTTCACAGGGGTCGCCTAAAACCATCGGAAAACACATATATAATTACATATTGTTTTTGTGATCAATCACTATGCTTTAATTATGTTCAATTTGTAACAATGAAAATACATCCAGCATATCAGATATTTACATTACGATTCATAACAGTAGCAAAATTACAGTTATGAAATAGCAACGAAAATAATTTTATGGTTGGGTGTCACCACAACGTGAGGAACTGTATTAAAGGGTCGCGGCATTAGGAAGGTTGAGAACCACTGGCACAGAGTATCAGGTATGGTCTAAGGAACCCATTGTGGATGTCAAAGACACTTCAATGACTTGGGAAATTCCAAGGGTTAGGAGGCTGCCTCCCAGGAGCCAGGACAAAGGTAGACTTCTCTTTGGGTAGTTGACTCCTCTTCAGTGAACTAATACTAATATTGCTACCCTAACTTCCTTTTGGTCACAATTTGGCCACAATGCAAAATTAAAATACTAGAAATATCCAAATATTTCAATAATTACAACAATGTAAATGGATGAAACTCAGTAACATACACATTCATCATACTAGAATAAAATAATTCGGGTGTTTGCTACTTACAATAGACAAACCTAAACCTTATGGACATATCATCAGAGAAGTGCAAGTTAAAACCTCAATGAGACACCTTTATACAACTACTAGAATGAGAAAATTTAAAAAGACTGGAGTGTTCATTCTTGACACAACTGAAACTCTCTTGCAGTGCTGGTGGGGATATAAATGAGCTCGATTATTCTGGGAAAATACCTGGCAATATAAAATATTTTGCTTCTGAGTATATATATATATATATATATATATATATATATATATATATTCAATGGAAATGTTTAACAAAAGACATGTGCAAGAATGTTCACAGGAGCTTTACTGATAATAGCAAAAAAACTGGAAATGACCCAATGTCTATAGAGCCAAAATGAGTATTTCACAGCAATAAGAAAGGACACGTTAATAATACAATGATAAAATGGATGAATCTTATGAAATAATTCTGAAAGTAAGAAGTCAAATGCAAAAGAGTAAAACTTGTATAATTCCAATTGACAGAATGATCCAGTTACTAGGAAATAGTTGCCTGTGGAAGACCGGTGTGGCTTTCCTCTCCTGCACTGCTTCAGCATCTATCAAAGCCCCTTCTGTGTCCAGCTCAAGTCATCCTTTTTCTAGTTATAGTAGTTGTGTATGTACAGGCTACCGTAAAGGACATGGCTTGAATAACAAAAGTGTTTTGTCTCACAGTTATAGAGGCCAGAAATCCAAAGTGAAGGTGTCATCAGGGCTATGCCCCTTCTAGGGGTACTAGGGAGTGGGCTGCTGTGGGTCTTTCTCCTAGTTTCTGGTAGTGAAACAGGATTTTTGGACTGGAAAACATGGTGTTCCCCTGGGCAGGATGTCCCAGATTCCTTATTCCTTGTCTGCCGGAGTCAAAGAATGAATCCACAGAAAAAAGGTGGTATAGCAAAGGTGGAGATTTATTACAGAACAAGTACAGACACCCATGTGGGGAGGGGGAAGAGTCCCACAGAATGGACTCCCATGTGGTGGAGGCAGGGCGGGGGTGGGGGGAAGGGGGGAGGGGTAGGGAAATGGGGAGGGGAGAAGATTCCCAATGAATTCCTTTTCCCTATGGCTTATAAAGGCTACAGATCCTTGTGCCTTGATACTCCCTCTGATTGGTCACTATTCCCTTGGACTGGTTACTATAGTAACTCCTGGGCTCAAAGGTCGAACCTCACATGGGACATGGGAGGTTCTCCCCCCTTCCTTCCTTATTGTTTTCCTATTCCCTTTGGGGTTCTTCTTCTCCTTCTGGATGAAGGGCTTCCTTTCCTTTATTTTGTAAATATAGACATTGCTGTTCCCAGCTCCCTCATTCTGTGGAAATGTGCCTTCTGCTGCTCTATGGCCCTGTGCAGCACATGGTCCTCTTAATTTCTAAAATTTCCTAAAACCTGTCTTTTTCACCCTCAAAATTCTTGTTCTAGTCAGACCTTGTTTTGTGGCAGAAAGTTAATAATCACATGGCATTCCCTGTCTGCATTGCCTCTTTTCCTCTTTTTATAATACTACAGCTGTTAATGCAAAACGGCAGCAGATGTTAGACCTTGGTCGTTGAGTTCTGGCTAAGAAAGAATTCAAATCCAAGATTCAAATACAAGTGAAAGTCTATTTAGAAAGTCACAGAGGTAGAAGAAGTGAGCTGCAAAACAAAGGAGCCAGTTCACCTGCATGGATTCAGGAAAAAAGTTACAGAGGCCAAGGAAGAGCCTTTGGAACTTAGAAGAAATAAAGGCAAAGAGAACTCCTGGGGGGAGGAGAAGGGGAAAGATGTAGGTGTGATTTTTATAGATACTGGAAGTTAGGATTTCAATATCTTTTTGGGGCAGTAGAGGAACACACAATTAAACCTATAACATTAGGTATACCACATAAAGATTTGATACTTGTATATATTGAGAAATGATCACCACAATAAGTATAGTTAACATCCATCACTGCACAGCTACAATTTTTTTCTTGTAATGAGAACATTTAAGATCCACTCCCTTATCAACTTTCAAATATGCAATACAGTATAACTAACTAACTATAATCACCATGAAGTATATTATATCCTCATAACTCTTTTCTTTTACACGTGAAAGTTTGTATCTTTTGATCCCCTCGACAAATTTTGCACCCACTTCCTGCCCTCACCTCTGGCAACCACCAATCTGTTCTCCTTGGGTTCCTTTTTGTTTGTTTGTTTTAGATTCTACATACAAGTGACATCTTACAGCAATTTTCTTTCTTGTTCTGACTTATTTCACTTAGCATATGCCTTTAAGGTCCATCTGTGTTGTCACAAATGGCAATTTTTTTATAGCTGAAAAATATTCTATTGTGTGTATATATATAATATACTAGAGGCCCAGTGCATGAATTCATGCATGGGTGGGGTCCCTTGGGGTGGCCTGCGGGAATTGGGCCCCAGCTTATACCCTCAGCCTTGCAGCCCCAACTTGTGCTCCCAGCCTCACAACCCCTCAGCCCTGCTTGCATCCACCTTGGCCTGGCACTGCCCACTCACCTGCTCCACTATCCTGCCACAGTCCTGCTCTCATTGGGGCCCATCGGGTTGGCAGCACCTCCATTGCCACCCATTTCCAGAGCCATGTCACGGATGCCCGCCATGTTCCGTGCCACCCCCTGGTGGTCAGTGCACGTCATAGTGAGTGGTCAAACTCCTGGCTTTTATTATATAGGATATCTTCCTTATATCACATCTTTTTCATTCATCCATCAGAGAACACAGGTGGTTTCCATATCTTGCCTACTGTAAATAATGCTGCAATAAACATGGGGGAGCATATATATCTTTTGAAATTTGTATTTTTATTTTCTTCAGATAAATACCCAGAAGTACCACTGTTGGATCTTATGGTAGTTCTACTTTTAATTTTTGAGGAACCCGCATACTGTTTTAAATAATGGCTGCACCAATTTTCATTTCCACCAAAAGTACACAAGGATTCCTTTTTCTCTGCATCCTTCCCAACACTTGTTATTTTTTGTCTTTTTGATGATGATCATTCTAACAGGTGTGAGGTGATAGCTTATTGTGGCCTAGGTTTGCATTTCTCTGAGGATTAGTAATGTTGAGCACCTTATCGTGTACCTGTTGCCATCTATGTCTTCTTTGGGGAAATGTCTATTTAGATCCTCTGCTAAATTCTTAATCAGATTATTTTTTGCTATTGAGTTACATTTTATATAACATATATTAACCCCTTAGCAGATATATGATTTGCAAATATTTTCTCCCATTGGCAGGTTTCCTTTGCATTTTGGTTAATGATTTCTTTTGTTCAGCAGAAGCATTTTAGTTTGATGAAGTCCCACTTGCTTATTTTTGTGTTTGTTGCCCTTTGCTTTTTGGTATCAGTTCAACTTTTATTTTAATTGTCTAATACCAAATCCTTCTTCTGAGCATTTCCTTTGTGCTACCTTTCTGTGGCAGGATTGAGATGAAACCACTCATATCCACAAATAAATCTTCCATCCACGCTCATCTAGCAGTTGTTCAAGCAATTGCTTATATAATTCTTAGCAAATATTGGTTTCTAATATCAAGGATTCTAAAACATCTAGAGGTTCTGCCCTAGTGTCTCTATAGGGAACTATCCCCCAAACTCATTTTTAGAGAATAAATTTCACTAATCTTAATACACTAGAATATTGTTCTGAAGTTATTAGATACAGAGAAGTAATATTTTATGTTAAATAAACTCATGTTGGACTCTGTCCAGATAGAGTTAGTTGCTGATGTCCCCAAAGCACTTCACTATGAGGTGCCCAGACTCGAAGGGCTTGGAAGCCAAATGTATAACTAAAACAGATATCTCTCTCAGAAGGTAACCCTCTCCAAATGTATAATTAAATCAGATATCTCTCTCAGAAGGTAACCCTCTCCAGCCCAAGCAACGTGTCTGTGCTTTGCTTCAGAAGACAGAAGTGTGTGACACTTAAGAAATGTGTGAAAAACACAGCATCTTCATATATATATATCTACACTAATAAAAGAGAAAAATGGTAATTGGCGTACGGCGATACCTTTTTCATTGGCTAATCAGGGCTATATGCAAATTAACTGCCAACTAAGATTGGCAGTTAACTGCCAATAAGATGGCGGTTAATTTGCATATGTAGGCACAATGCAGGGAGGTGAAAGGGAAAGCAGGAAGAAGCCCCCTGCCACTGACAGTGATCTGAAACCCAGGGGGGAGCTAAGAGCTGGGGGGCAGGGCAAAGGCGGCCCTGGGGCTGCCTTTGCCCTGCCCCCCAGCCATGATCGGAGAATCAGGCGCCTTTGCCGCCCTGGCCAGTGATAGCAGGAAGTAGGGGTGGAGCCAGCGATGGGAGCTGGGCATGGTCGAAGCTGGCAGTCCCAGGAGCTAGGGGTCCCTTGCCTGGGCCTAAAGTGAAGCCCACGATCGCGGTGCCCCCCGCTGCCACTGCAGGTCCCCGCTGCCCGGGCCGGACGCCTAGGCCAGAGGTGTTAGGCCTGGGCAGGGGCGGAGCCTGCAACCGCGGGGAGCTGGAGGTCCCCTGCCAAGGCCTGACACCTCTGCCGGAGGCCTCAGGCCTGGTCAAGGGGCCGATCCGGTGATTGGTGATCGGAGGGTGATGAGGGTCAACTCCTCTGGCTGAGGCATCAGGCCTGGGTGGGGGGCGGAGCCGGGGATTGGGGGGATATGATGGTCCCCTTGCCCAGGCCTGAAGCCTGGGTCAGAGGCGTCAGGCTTGGGCGGGGAGTGGAGCAAGCGATCAGAGGGAGATGGGGGTCCCCTGCCCAGGCATGATTCCTGGGCCCCTTGCCCAGAGCCAGTGATCGGGGGGAGATGGGGGTCCCCTGTCCAAGCCTGACACCTCTGGTGGAGGCGTCAGGCCTAGGCAAGGGGCTGGTCAGGCGATCGGAGGGTGATGGGGGTCAATGCCTGAGGGCTCCCAGTATGTGAGAGGGGGCAGGCTGGGCTGAGGGACACTCTCTTGCCCCCCCCCCCCACACACACACCCAGTGCACGAATTTCGTGCACCGGGCCCCTAGTATATATATAGAAATAAAATCTTTTTCATACAATAGAACTCTTTTGTTTTTGCAAATAAAGTTTAATTCACATACACAAATATCCTCCAGGCACTGGAAAGAAAAGTGTGAAAAATAACAAAATAAAAATGGAGAGAAAAATACTATACTTTAGGGATCGTATTCCCCTACCTTGCCAAACTGGAATCACAAAACTGCTTAGCTCTCCAAAACACTTTACCACCCACCTAGCAGTAAGGAAAACAAAACAAAACAAAACAAAATAAAAACAGCACATTTTTGATAAATGAAGAAGGACAAATATGATAATTTGGTGTATTATTGCAATCTAAGTGGGCATTTTGAATGCGGCAGAGAAATATAACATTGTTACAAGCTAATAAGTTCTTTCTTGTACCTACATGCCAGGACACCTATCAAAAACATGTCCAGTCCAGGGGCTGATACAGTTTCAAAGGGAAGCCATTAATCTGGCGACAGCACTGCATTAAACTAACTCTGATAATCATTTTGTGGAGGAGTGAAGTATTGGAGAAAGAGTGGGACCCTTGCTTACTGTCATTATTGACTAATTACAACATGATTGCTAAGGGGCAGAGCCAATTGTTTGCATCATGTAGAAAGATAACAAAGATAAAGAAACTCCCATTAAGAGCAACTCAGCTTTTTAAGGGGATACATTTCTCCTTTTGACACTTCACAGTAAATAGAGAGAAAGAAATTCTATTCTATTTTAGGTGGAATGGAGGAGGGGAACAGATTTCATTTAAGGTAGCTTATAAATAATTATTATAACATTTTTTATTCTGCAAATAAACTACATGAAAATTTCAATAGACTTCTGAGTAACTTATTATCTTATATCCCCACTTCATATACTACTAAGGTTAAATATCCCTCAAAAAATAAACTTACTTAGATTTTGGTTTCCAATTTAGAGATGTGACATTAACAGCCTGAAAAGTATTGATCTATCTAAATGAATCAAATATTTCTTATAGTTGCATTTACCAGCTTTTAAATTTAATCTGACTTTGCCATTAGGAAAACTCATGAGATTTACTTGGAATCGTTCTACCAGATGTATACTTAATTTTTGATTACCTAAGATAGCAGAATGTAGGAAATAGCAAAGATAACTACATCTACAAATCAATCCCTTGCCTAAATCGCCCCTAAAAAAATTTCACAAAGCAACTTTACTTCAAGTTGAAGTATTAATGATCAGAAAAATCACCAAAAGGTGAATAGCGGAAGAAAAGAAACAGAAACAAAGATTCTGGAAAATGTGTTAACTGCATGATTAACTCTTAAAAAAGAAGCTTATTTCAGTAAATAAAATGCGGGCCAAGGTTTGATCTGCTGAGTGTAAGTAATAATTCTACAGAAGTCTAACATATTATGAGATATAAACAAAGAATAAACAAACAGGACTTATGGGGCATTTGAATAAAATTTTAGTTCCCGTAACTGTGAAAGGAGGCAGTAACTGGTTAAGCATTTTTTACTTATTTATAAAAGATCCCCTGAGGGCCTAGCGATACTATGCTTGGCATTGATATAGTGGTCAGTAAGAGAGGCACAGTAACTCCCTTCATGATTCTATTAGGAATACAGATATTACAAAAATGATGATGACTAATTAAATAATTAGTGACAAGTATCTGAGGAAATAAAGGATGCTATGAACATGCAAACAAGGACCTGGCTGTGTCTGAGAGAGAAGTATCTTCTGAAGAAGAAAATTTTAAAAGTCATGAGGGAAGGGGGTAAGTCAATTTAAGGAACCTTTACTGAGCTGTGTGTAAAGCACTCTGGGAATACTTTTGTATGTGTATAGTACTACACCTTTTCATAATAAAATGTGCTCATGTAATAAAGCAGCAGTTCTCAACCTCTGGGTCACGACCATCAGAAAACACATATAGCATATCAGATATTTACATTACGATTCATAACAGTAGCACAATTACAGTTATGAAGTAGCGACGAACATAATGTTATGGTTGGGGGTCACCACAACATGAGGAACTGTATTAAAGGGTTGTGGCATTAGGAAGGCTGAGAACCACTGAGGAATGTTGTCATTCACAAATAACTATAATAGGAAGTAGAAAATGTTTCCACATAAGACAGGTATTGATAAATTTTAAAAATATCAGAGACGAGAAAGTGCTTCATTTTCTTGATTAATGAAAGGAACTTTAAGATATACAGTAATTACATTACTGAATAAAAATGATATGAGGCATACCTCTAAAGGGCTTTCTGGGACCAGGAAACGACAACAAAGGCCGGTGTGGCTCAGTGGTTGAGCTTCGACCCATGCACCAAGAGGCTGCCAATTCGATTCCCCATCAGGGCACATGTCTGGATTGTAGGCTCAATCCCAGGCAGAGGTCGAGTGGAAGGCAGCTGATAGATCTTTCTCTCTCTCTCTCTCTCTCTCTCTCTCTCTCTCTCTCTCTCTCTCTAAAAAAAAATCAATAAAAACATTAAAAACATTAAAAACAATAACAACAACAACCCCATCTCTCTGTCTCAAATTTCACCTCATTAAAAAAAAAAAAAAAAAGGCTCAATAAACAGCTTGTGATCTACACACAAAATGGCCTGCCTGAGAGAGAATCCTCTCAACACTTCTAGGACTAGATCCTATAATGACATGAGAACAATGATCTCAAGGAGCCTTTAAAGCTGGGCTTTCTAGGGGACCATAGGGCTGTAATTTGGGGACATCCTACTGACTTTAAAAGATTTTATTTTATGTCTTCTTACTCAATAGTCTGGATTAATATCACCCTTAGAACATGAGCTTATACTTAACATTGGTAGACTTTTTATTTGTCTTTATATCAATAGAAATCCTGAGCTTCATAAATGCAACAGTATTACCTATAATGATGGTACTATTGGTAATTGCCAATGAACAATACTGCTTGCTTCTTCTTTCTTCTAAGAAGAAATCTGAGTACCCTCCTAGGCAGAGGATGATGATCACCACCCTCACCATGTCTACAACAACTGCCATTTATTAAGTGCTTCCTATATGCAGATCCTGAGTACAGGATTTAATAAACACGGTCTCACTTAAGTCTCCTAATAAATCTGAGGAATGCTGAAGTGCTCTTACAAATGCTCACTTCTTGTTATTCAAAAACTGTATTCTATACCAGGCACATTTCCATACTCTAGGAATACAAATCATAGAGGTTTTGGTAAAGTGCTAGAGGCTACACTCAGCAAGCAGTGCACTCAGGGTTTGAACCCATAATCTTCTCTCCCATGCTTTTATTCTCCCACTGTTAATGACAGTTAATCTTCAAAGCTTTAATGGTATCTCACTATTAATTCAACTCGGAGTTGCAAAGTTGAGAGATAAAGGGAGGAAAGGGGTCTGCAGTTGCTCCCATCACATTCCTTACAGCAAAGGAGAAGCATACCTGCTGCACTGGCCTACATCACCTGCTGCATAACTCAGATCCCATAAAAGCGATATGTTGTTTTATTTTAATTTAAAAGGGACTTTTAAAGTGGCTAAATATTAAAAGTCAGATTAGGAAGTTTATTTTTCATGCATCTGATTCAGTGGCCATTTATTGATATTCTGATGTTGTATCTTTTCTTGGTTGCTTTCCTAGGAAATAATTCTATCCCTTCTTGGTCCCAACCTCAAAATTGGTAAATTAAATCAGCAAGAGCTCCTACTCTATGGGTTCACGGCTGACATGCCAGGGTTAAAGTTAGGTGACTTCAACTTAAGATACCAAAAATGAACAAAGCAGAATCATGCTATCTGTCCATATTTACTCACCTAATGAAGGACAAGATATTATCTGGATGATGCAGTAGAGTATAGTAGTGACTAATCTGATTTTTAGTTGCTATCATACTGACAGGTCCAGAATCCCACCCTTTTCCCTTTCTTTATTTTTGCACAATGCTCAAATAAATCAGTTCTTTATTCATGGAAAACTTTTTCCACATTACTGAAATTGAGAAAAAAATTTAAACCTCTATATCACCGTGTTCTGGGTTGCCGTTTTAAATATGCCTACACTTTTTCATTTGGAAATCACATGGAATTCTGGACTGAAGCCTCTGAGGATATTTGGCCAATTATGCCAAAAGCTCAAGACAAATGAGACCCCTCTGAGTCATCCAGTTTTGCACACAATGGAGAGAAGATAATTGATCATAAAATAGATCATTATCTAAGTCTTACTTTTAACAATAAGATTGTTGAGTTTTTTAACTGCATGAAAAATGCACTACTGTGACAGTCTGAAAATTACTTTTACAATTTCAAGTAGGGCAAGGTCACCTGAAAACTTCTTGCGATGATTCCCAGCCTATCGGTGTAGCTAAAGTTAAAAGTAAACACTACAGGTTATTTTTATGTCTATTCAAGAGCTGCTTTTTTACACCTGAATTGATACAATCTACCTCACTCTATTTACCTGTTTTAGTTATTTTTATTGTTTCTTACTTCAAATCCAGAAATGCTTTCCTCCCCATCCCCCTTTTCTTTGCTTATTTCCAGTTTGGGGGAAGCTTACAGGTGGTATGACACCAAAATGGATATAATCGCTGCTGCTAACAACACTCATCAATTGTCAATTGTGTGCATGGGTATCAGATTGCATTAGACCCTGTGGAATGTTCTAAGGAGATGGTTACTTTGCTTCTGGTCTTCATGAAGGTGTACTTGAAGGTCATATAACACACTTCTTGAAGCATAAGATATGCTAGAAAATACATTACAAATATGTATTGTTCACTAGGATTCCATTGCTAATAACGGTGAGAAAAATAAGTATCAAAAGGGCCAGGAAAGACCCAAGCATCTAATGATAACTTGGCAGTTACATTTCACAGAACACCTAACAGTGTCAAGCCCTAGAGCTTTACCACATTATTTCCCTTAATCCTCCGGACAACTCTGCCTACAGGGTTTATCCCCATTTTATACATGATGTAACTGAGGCTTAGAGAAATTAAGTATTTAATCAGGTCCTATAGCTAATAATGACAGAGTTGTGTTTGAACACAAATTATTCTAAACGCAACATCCAAACATTCCCCACTTCCCCACAGGGCTTCTCAAGCTTCTTCGCCTGCCCAATCTAGTTTTCTGAACTATTTCCCCCTGCTATGTTGCCTATACCCAGTCTCTGACTTCAGTTATGATCTCGTCCCCTTTCCTTTGCACCTTTCTCCCTGCACTGAACTGTGTGTTGTCAACGAACTGGATGACACCACCTCTGCCACCAGATACCGCAGCTTCCTTACTTCGGACGGCCCCAGTCTCTCCACCGGTGCTGCAGCACTCAGGGCCCGGCCGCCCAATCCTCAGGCCTCCCCTTCCTCAACTCCTCAACGCCGTACTCATTCTGTAAGCCCTGAACCCCTTTACTCCAAAAACACATTTTGAATCTGAGACTGATACACTCCCCAATCTACAAAGCTCCTATTTCCACCTGCATTCACAACATTGTGATCCATTTTTTAAGAGACAATTCTAGGGAAAAGGTACTAGCATTAATTGAGCAGCTTCTGTGCCTGACATACGACCTCTGCTGGGTCTTTTGCATCTTATCTGGTTTTATTGCCAGTAAGTCTTTATACCTAGAGCAGCGGTGGGCAAACTACGGCCCGCGGGCCAGATCCGGCCCATTCGGCTGTTCTATCCGGCCCGTGGAGCCGAAAGAGCGGAGGGTTCTCTTGCTCTCCCCTCCGCTCCTTCACTAGCAGCAGTGTTAACATGTATTAGTTCACACAAACACATGCTTTTGTTCCGGCCCTCCAGTTCAGTTTAAGAACCCATTGTGGCCCTCGAGTCGAAAAGTTTGCCCACCCCTGACCTAGAGTGATTGCTCACTCTCCTGAGCATCTGTGGTACTGACTGACTCAATTCAACAAGTGCTTATCAAGTGCTCATTACTTATTAGACACTATCTGGGGTGTTGATGAGAAAATGATGAGAGGACAAGTCTCAAACCTCCAGAAACTTACAGTCTGTGAGGAGAAAGTCAATAGGCAAACATAGCATTATGTGATTTAAAAAAAAAAAAAAAGGCAGCTATGGATAGGGCCGTATGCACAGATGGGAGGGACAGGCCTCAGGATGGGAGCAGAAAGGGTGGAGTGAGAACGAAACTGTGCCTAGGGAAGGTTATGGAGGCAGGCTCTCAAGTATGAATATGGGTGAGCCAAAAGAAAAAAACAGGTGGTAGCGCAGAACAGGCCAGGCCCAAGGGCACTGCCTTCAGAGTGTGTGTCGGGGACACTATGGGGTAAATGCCAGGCAGAGATGCGGCTGAATGCAGGAGGAGTGAAATCGTAAAGTGCTCTCTGTGTCATGCTATGTTGTTTAGATTTTAATCTGATCACAATATGAAGGCATCAAGGGTTTATTTCTTTAGATAAAGAGGGTCTTTGTTTTACAGGGTTTTTTTTTAATGTATCTGAGGTATGGAGACAGAAGATGGAAGGATAGTTAAGCATTGCAGTCTATCCAGGTGAAAGATGAGGAGGGTCTAGGCTAGACTAGTGATGGCATAAAGTATTTCGGTTTGTGAAATAGATTATAAAAATTTTTAATACAGGGGCCTACATGGTTTTAGATGAAGGAAAGAGGGGAACAGTGGAGCAGTGGGATCCAGGTTGATGCCCTGGGGTCTGCCTTGGAAGGTGGGACATGGGGAAGAGCAGCCTTGGTGGGATAGAAGAGATGGGGTGCAATTGATTATATGCACAGCACACTTTCAGATGGGAAAGCCCAGGTTAAGTGTCAATACCAGCCAATCCGGCCCGTTTGAAATGAATAAAACTATTGAAAAAAAAGACTGTACCGTTTTATGTAATGATGTTTACTTTGAATTTATATTAGTTCACACAAACACTCCATCCATGCTTTTGTTACGGCCCTCCAGTCTAGTTTAAGAACCCATTGTGGCCCTCGAGTCAAAAAGTTTGCCCACCCCTGGTCTATACGAATCGGGATGTACTGCATATTTCCTTTACTGTCATTTACCTTTTTGTGTGCGTTTTTCATTTGACCAAGATTTATTTTTTAATTCGTGTGCAAAGAAGTATTGCATTATAATTCTTTGCATTCATCACAGGTCAAGCATGATATATTGCATATAGTAGGAACTCAGTAAAGAGTTGTTTGACAAAAGAATTGATTGATCCATTGTTATGGGCTGACTATAATACAAACAGTAAAATTGGATAACATTTTCCTGAGAAGACTTCGTAAAAGTTTTATGTGTGAAGATTAGAAGACAAGCATCATAGGACATTTCTGAAAATCTTCTGCCACAAGTATTTTTTAAAAATATATTTTATTGATTTTTTACAGAGAGGAAGGGAGAGGAATAGAGAGTTAGAAACATCGATCAGCTGCCTCCTGCACACTCCCCACTGGAGATGTGCCCGCAACCAAGGTACATGCCCTTGACCGGAATTGAACCCGGGACCCTTGAGTCCGCAGGCCAATGCTCTATCCACTGAGCTAAACCGGTTAGGGCTACCATAAGTATTTTTATATGTTCTCTAAATACTTAGTATCCTAGAATATATATATATATATATATATATATATATATATATATATAGCCAGCCTGCAAACAGCCATCAGCCCCTCACCCAGGCTGGCCAGTACAGCAGTGGTGGCGGGAGCCTCTCCCACCTCCTCAGCAGCGCTAAGGATGTCCGATTGCAGCTTAGGCCTGCTCCCCGCTGGCAAGTGGACATCCCCCACGGGCTCCCGGGCTGCCAGAGGGAAGTCTGACTGCCAGCTTAGGCCCAATTCCCCTGGTGAGTGGGCCTAAGCCATCAGGTGGTCATCCCCCAAGGGGTCCCAGACTGAGAGAGGGCACGGGCTGGGCTGAGGGACCCCCTGCCCCCAAGTGCACAAATTTTTGTGCACCAGGCCTCATATATATATATATATATATATATATATATATATATATATATATATACAATATATAGTTATTATATATATTTGAGAACAAAGATAGTCTTATTTTGCCCTTTATTTTATTCAAAGCTATTTTCATGGCACATAATAGGTATTCAACAAACATTTTAAAAAAATGTATGAACCATAATCACTAGGTCATGGTTTATGTACCAAATTATGTACTGCAATTACTAGGTTACAGTTTATGGAAGCAGATATATATATATATATATATATATATATATATATATATGATACACTACAATGACAAAATGTAACAGCCCAATTTTAATAACAGGCACACTAAATAATAGATGGGCTTTATGTAATTTTTACTGTCCAATGATCACATAGTATCTTTGGTTGCTATCTTTGTGATATATTTGTAGTTGAAGTCTGTTCCTTTACATCTGAGCAGTTCTGCCTCCATCTGCTAGTGATGCCAGATGGAGGAGAGGCAGGGAGACCAAGAGATTAATGAAGCAACTCATCAAGTTGTTCGAAAGGCAAAAATATATAAGAAAATCAAATCTGTTGAAATGCCCTTTCCAAAGAGTGATGGTTGCATATTTGTATAAGTTTAAAGTTTCTGAGAGGAAAAAGGAAAAAAAAAAAAACTATGGGAAAACTTCTGGGAGATAAAGTTGTTAATGATTTGTAAACATGTCCATTTTGGTAAAACACATAGTATCATCTTCTCCCCAGTGTCTATGTTGCACCCTGGTAGCAGAGGGCATTAACTCTTTCTGACCACAAGGGTGAAACTAACTACACTGGGGAGTACAGAGTCCATTAGTGGAAATGGCTCCCCAAGGCTTTTCATTGGTGATGGATTCAGACACCATGAAATAAGGGTGCATGCTAGTCTTTTCAAAGAAAAGTCAGTACTTCAGAACAGGGATATTGCCTGTTATTTATAGGAGGTAGGGAAAGGCAAAATCAGGTGAACTCTGCTGGATCTTGCAATACTTTAGAAAGCAAGAGTGAATTGGAGGGGAAAAACACACATATCATATTTTAGGATAGTATCAGACTTCAGCCAGTGGGAGGTAAAATAAAATGCCCCTCAAACAGTACTGTGATGCAATAAGTTATGTTGTACAACTCACCATACAAAATATATTCTGGTAGAAATAAATTAATTGTAAATGGTGACAACATAAAATTGCATGACAAAAAATGATATTGGTAATATTACAAAGAAAAAATACGGAATGAGAAAATATGTTTAAATAACAATCATAAGAAGTGAATAAACCTATATATATAATCAAAAATAAATATTATTAATTAAGGAATCATAGAAACTTATTCATTAGAATTAGGTCCCCCTCACTAAATAAAACTCCTATTTCCTCAAAGTTCCTTACCAGCTGCTTCTGAGGCAAGTGTCATGTGGATTTATAGTTGATAGTAAAATTCTCCCTGGGCCTAACTTTACTTTTATCTACATTTAATTCCTCAAGGTCAATTTTTTGTTTAAAAAATATCAATCCGAGTAAAAAGTCTGAGATCAAATTTTTTGCTAAACTTGGCACACTTGACAAAATATACAATTTTTGAAATGTCAATATTTTCATTTAGTAAAAGCAGCAATCAGGACAGATCATATATATATCTATATATATATATATATATATATATATATATATATATATATATATATATATAACAACAGAAATAAGGTATAGTGTTAGGGGTTTCTTGCTGCATAATTTAGCTTGCTTTTTGCTTCATACAGGAATTAGAGTCATTGTGAATGGTCTATATTTCTTCATTTAGCCCTTCACTCACTTATTCAGCAAACATTTATAAGGGTTCACTACATGCCAATGACTATTGTAATTAGTAAACATATATGGCGTAGACCTTAAATTTCCATGCATGTATAAAGATCAGAAATGTAGTCTCCTTGTGATGATCGGTTAAAGAGAATGCCCAGCCCAGCCGGTATGGCACAGTGGTTAAGCATCCACCCATGAACCTCTTACCTGCCACTCAGCATTATCTTTTTGTTTTCTTTAGTTATTTAGCTCACTTTCTAAAAGTAAACTAGATAAAAACACCTTCTCTCTCCCTGGCTTGGGAAATTATCCTGTGTATTTTCCCCCTTTAGGCAATTGAACCCCAAAGATGCTTCCTTTGACTGAATGTCTTGAGCCACTGATTTTCATAGCTTCAGTCATTTTCAGTAACTTTCATTTGTACATACACACTGGCACCTGTGTATTTATATATCCATGGAAACACATGCATTCCCCCGCAGATGATGGACACACCCAGTACGTACATTTCATGATGTGTTATGAGTTTTTCCCCCATATATTAAGATGGATATAATAGGCACCTTTACCGCACGACAAAGTAAGGTGCACAAGGTCATTGTCTACAGATTTCCAAAACACAAATCAGCCCCGTTGTTGAGATCCAGTTCATCTCAGAGGCCACGTGTTGTACTCGGAAGCAAATTAGCTGAATAATTAAAAACCTGTGCTAATGCATTTTCTGGAGTTAGCATTCTTTGGCCCTTTAAATAGAAGAAAACTGATGTCTGCAGGATTAGCAGGTGGCTTTTCTATTTTTCAAAGCACTGTATTTTGTGCATCATAGGGTTGTGGCATGATTGTGGCTGACATTTTTACAGGGAGCCTGAATGAAATCTTCATTCTAGCAGCAGAAGGCCAGCAGGAGGCGCGAGCAAGGCCAGGAAAAGTGCAGTTAGCAATTATGCATGCAGGTAGTGTTAGGGACTCTTTCCAAATCTGTGATGGAGTACTTCATTCTTTATTCAAACTCTCCTAATCACTCTTCTTCTTTATCTAAAGAACCACATTTTGAGAAGAAGCAAGATTCTTTAAAAAACATCATCTCTCAAGTTTGTTTGTTTCCCTCTAAATGTGTGAAAGAAGGAAGAGTAGGAGGTTTTTGAAATTACTATAAAAGGGGCTTTTAACCTAAAAGTTGATTTCTCAGCAGAACAGTTGAGGTAGTTAATTCAAAATATAAGTCAGAAAAGAGTGTGGGTATTTTTTTTCTTAATTAGTGGTACTGAATGCCTGTATCTTAGTTTTATCAATCTGTAGAATATATTCATCAATCTGTCGTCCCTACACAGGTCACAGAAATGTAATAAAAACACGTATCTTAAGGGACAATCCTTTGTTCATGTAACATCCAAAGACTAAATAGAGAACATTTAAAAATATCCTCTTTCATGAATTTTTAACACAAAAATAAATAATAATATACAGGGAATCTACAGTCAAATGAGTGGAGCAGTACATAATCAATTTGTTATAATGCCATGAAACAAGTATTATCATGGAGCAGTTGGAAAAAACTCTTACAGAGCATGCCCCTTGATTTTAGAACAACGATCAGCAATTCTCCAAGTAAAAAAGGAAGTTGTAAGGGTACTCCAAGCAAAAGAATTTGAGAATTATCAATAGTTCAACAGCTGGAATATTGGAATTGTGAGTTCTGTTGGCAGGAGAGAACTAGAAAGGCAGGGGCTGGCAAGATCATGAGGAATTTTTTTTTTTTCCTGCTAAGTAAAAAGTGAATCCTATAGCAAAGGGGGCCTTACCAAAGAGTAAATTTGCCTTTCAGATGGATATGCAAGACAGATTTGAGAAAAGAAATAGTAAGAACTAAATTAAACATTGCCATTGGAGATTCAGAGAAGAGTTGCGAATGCAGAGATAAAAATGGCCAAGATCTGATTATATAAGTTGTGAAGTAAACAGAGATGTTAGGGATGACCCATAATCTATACTAATAAAAGGATATATGCTAATTAGACCAGATGTCTTCCAGACAAAGCCATGGTAGCAGGGGCTGAGGCAGAGGAGGTTAGGGGCAATCAGACAGTCAGGGGAGCAGTTAGGGGCGATCAGGTTGGCAGGGAAGAGCAGTTAGGTGTGATCAGGTTGGCAGGGGAGAGAAGTTTGGGGCATCAGGCAGGCATACAGAGTGGTTAGGGGCGATCAGGCAGGCAGGCAGAGGAACTAGGGGCGATCAGGCAGGCAAGCAGAGTGGTTAGGGGCAATCAGGCAGGCAGGCAGGTAAGTGGTTAGGAGCCAGCAGTCCTGAATTATGAGAAGGATGTCCTGGATTGGAGAGGGTGCAGGCCGGGCTGAGGGACCCCCCTCCCCATGCATGAATTTTGTACACCGGGCCTCTAGTATGTTATGAAAGGAAAAGTAGTGATTTTAATTTGTAGGATGTTAACTTGAGTGCTATGGGGGACACCCAAGTAAACATGTGCAGTGATGGTTAGAAATATATTTGGAGCTCAGGAGACACTATTAGGATATGTTAGAATATTGGTGGTGTCATAAACTGTGGTCCTGTGCACTGTCAGCCAGGAAACATATATGAACTGAATAAAAATATACATGGAAGCAAGAGTAACTCCAGCATTTAAGGAAAAAGCAATAGGAGCCCCACTGAAGGTCAGAGGGTAAGAAAGAATATAAAGAAGAGCAGCATGTGGTGTCATGGAAGATAAGGTGGAAGAAGATATGTCAAAGAGGAGGAAACAATAGTAGCCAATGCTTCCATATTCAAGGAAAATAAGGACAAAAATATGTTAATTTGATTTAACCAATAGCAGATTATTAGTGATTTTGTTAAAGGTGTGTACACTGGAGTGTCATAGGAAGGAATGCATGTCGAGTTTATAGGATTGACATGTAAAAAATATGACAGGATGTTTGTGCATTTAAATAAGACTTGAATTGCCTAAGATATATATTTAGCATATAAGAATTCAATAAATGTGACAAAAGGGACAGATAGAAAACTACAACACAAAGGGAATAACAATTCAAGTATTTAAAAATACACATTTATAATAAAAATAACATATATATAAGCAGTTTTTCTGCTATTTTTTGGATGTAAGCTTTAGGAAAGGTATTTCAAGGTAGTTCCCCCAAGGGAAGACGTACTAAATTACACCTGAGGAAAACATCAGTGAATGTATACCCTGCCTTTGGAAATATAGGAAACATACTAAAATTAAAGATGTAATCTAGAGATACTTATTTTTGATTCTTCAAAATAGAAATAGTGGCATTAAAGGCCATGAGATTGACCTGTAATAGCACATAAATAGGAAAACAGAGCTAAAAAAAAAAGCACTGTGTGTAATATAATGTCTGTCTTACTACAAAGTAACAGAAACACAGGGATGAGTAAAATAGTCTTTGGCTTCAAGAAGCTCATAGTTTCCCAGCAGGCATGGCTCAAATGGTTGAGCATTGACCTATGAACCAGGAGGTCATGGTTCAATTCCAAGTAAAGGCACATGCCTGGGTTGTGGGCTCCATCCCCAGTGGGGGGCATTAGTAGGTGGCCGATGATTGTCTCTGATCATTGATGTTTCTCTCTCTCTCCCTTCCTCTCTGAAGTCAATAAAAGATCATATGTATTTATGCTCATAGTTGAGTGGAAATAATCAAGAAGGAAATTATTGATTACCTGCTGGGTATAAAGGCTATAAAAGTTCCATATGGAATGAGAGCATAGATGAAGGGCAACAAACATGCAATAAATATATTGATTGAATGAATGACTTATATTCAGGTCTATCAGACTAAAAATTCTACTATTCCTTGATGGTGTCCCTTAAATCTTTCATAGATAGTTGACAAATCCTCTGATAAGTTCATAGAGAAGACTTCTGCCTCTATTCCTACACACCTTTATTAAGTGCTTACTCTTTGGAAGGCACTGTGTTACTTTATGTGTTTTCCTTATTTAAGTTTTGTAATAATACTATATGATATGAATTATTATTTTCATTAAATTCCAAAAAGATATATATTATTTCCAAATACCAAACAGAAAACTGGGAAAACAGAAAAATTATCTAATTTGTTATGGGAACCTATATCTGTCACACTTTTTACCACCTCACAGAATCTCCCTTTGTTCTTTTAAAGAATAACCAGAAATAATAAAATGACTGGCTCATTAGTTACCTTCAAATTAACAGGAAAGTGGAAGCTGATGACATGAACTTAAACAGATGGCTACCATTTTACAAAAATTAAAAAATTATGAGCAATATTTTTAGCAGTCCAGCATAAAAACACAACTGATAAAATGGTTATTTAATTTTTGGAAATTTACCATAGACTAATAAAATTAGAGAATTTTAAAAACTTCCATATATAATTGATGAGTATTAACAAGAAATTTTGAATGGCATTAGCTACATTTTATTATGTGAGCAATGTCATAACAATAGTGAGAGATTTGTCTTTCTAAATAAATGAAAACTATTGAAAAGTGACAATTTTATAAGGTATTTTTACATCTTTCTAATAATATCCTTTATTTTTCAAATTTTATACCATGAGTATGTGTTCAATAGACTTAAAACTAGTATATACCATTTCTGTATACTTTATGATCACAATTATCCTATCTAATAAAGAGGGAATATGCTAATTGACCCTCACACTATCACAAAGATGGTGGCTCCCACAGCCAATAAGGAGGGAATATGCTAGTTGACTGCCCTGCCCTCAAAGATTGCAGCCCCCAAAGCCAATAAGCAGGGAATATGCTAATTGACTTCCCAGCCCTCAAAGATGGTGGCACTCACAGACACAACATGGCGGTGCCCAGTCCCCTCAGCCCCGCCAGGGCCTTGCTGCGTGCCTGCCTCTGGAGTCCCCCAGTCCCCTCAGCCCCCCAGCTGCCCAGGGCCAGCCTGAGGTGCAGGCAAGCCTCAGATGGCGGCTGCCCAGCCATCCAAGGCTGCCTGAGGCTCAGGTAACTAGGGAAGGCTGAGGCTTGCACTGTCGGCAGTGGCAGCAGCAGAAGTGTGATGGGGGTGTCACCTTCCCCTGATCGCCAGATCGCCTCCCACCCCTGAGGGCTCCCGGACTGTGAGAGGATGCAGGCTGGCTGAGGAACCCCCACCCCCTTTCCAGTGCATAAATTTTCATGCACCAGGTCTCTAGTCTATATAATAAAAGCCTAAGCGACCATTACAGCAAAACGACCAGAACAACCAGTCGTTATGATGTGCACTGACTACCAGGGGGAAGATGCTCAATGCAGGAGCTGCCTCCTGGTGGTCAGTGTGCTTCCACAGGGGAAGCACTGCTCAGCCAGAAGTTGGGCTCATGGCTGGAGAGCGCAATGGCAGTGGCAGGAGCTTCTTCCACCTCTGCAGCAGTGCTAAAGGGCAGGGAGCTGAGCAGTAAGGATCAGCGAGCAGGTGGGTGGTGGGCGATAAGGAGAGAAGGGTCCTGGACTGTGAGAGGGATGTCTGACTGCTGGCTTAGGCCTGCTCTACAGAAGCGGGCCTAAGCCAGCAGGCGGACATCCCCCAAGGGCCCTCGGACTGCGAGAGGGCACAGGCTGGTCTGAGGGAACCCCCCCACCCTCTCCCAGTGCACTAATTTCATCCACTGGGCCTCTAGCATAATTATATGTGTCCTCTCCCACTCTCTTTTCATCCCATATGTGCAAAGGAAAACACCTAAAATACATATACAAAATTTTATAATATCTAAGAAAGTTAATAGGAATGTTTAACTTCTATTTTATATTTTAAATTTCCTGAATTTTCATAAAAACATGAGTCACTGCTACAGTGATGAAAACTTTATTTTGAAAAAAATTCAGATATTGTTTTGATAAAATGAACAAAAAATATAATTAAATATATGAAAGCAGGGTAATGAAATTAATCAAGGTACACAGTGTCTTATTAAAAGCCAGCAGTTACGACTGAAATAACTAGGATAAGAGTGCCAGAAAACTGAAAATAGCTTTGTTATACTAGGATATGAAACAATATAAGCAACACCTTTTGCAATATTTCCTGCTATAAAGGAAATCAGTTTTAATTGTTCCTTGGACATCTGGATATATATGGAACATTTGAGGTGCCAAGTCAACTTGATTTAAGTTAAATTATGATTAGTAAGAGAAACATGTTAATTGCTCTTTATATTTTTAAGAAGATTTATATACAAATCCATCTTGTATTTCTTCTTTCATAATATTATTTTAAAGTCCTTTAATTGAAAATAATGGCTATATTTCAAAAAGACCATTGGATATGCTCTGGTTCATTCTGTCATTTTCTGGGAGTTTTAACAACCACCTTTGTTTTCACAGTTTCAATTTTTGCTTTAGCCTCTTGTAATCTTTCACAAGCTTTCTGAAAGGCAATCATATCATAAACAAATTTTTCTTCAGAGTGTCTTTTACAGCTTTCTCTAGCCCTAAGAGAGAAAAGTAAAGATTATGGAGTGAGGTACTTTTAAATTACTAAAATCATAACATTTATTCAGATATTTAATGATAATTACATATATTAAAAATAGACATATACAAATAGGAATAAAGACAGAACTTCACTTATTGCATAGAATTTTATTATAACATTCACTAATATTTATTTTAGGCTATTATTTTTAATAGTTCTATTGGCTATAACAAAATCCATACAAACTATGGCTTAGATTTCTAAAGAGGCATCTAAACCAGATTATGACATGATTTGCAGAACTTTTACTCAAGCCTCACTAAATCTAAACTTCCAGGAGTCTGGTTTTGTTGTTGTTGTTTTTGTTTTTTCAGTTTTCTTTTTACCTACTCTCTTCACTTGTTTCACCCAGCCCTGCAATCCTCTTCACTCTGATATCTGTCAGCCTTTTCTCTCTGAGTCTGTTTCTATTTTGTTTGTTAGTTCATTTTGTTCATTAGAGTCCACATATAAGTAAAATCATATGGTGCTTCATTCTCTGACTGGCTTATTTCACCTAGCATAATGCTTTCCATCCATGATACCACAAAAAATAAGAGCTCCTTCTTTTTTATATCAGAATAGTATTCCATTGTATAGGACTCTGTTATTAACTGAACTGTGTCTCCTCCAAATCCATACGTTGAAGTCCTAATTCCCAGTACCTTAGAATGCAACTGTATTTGTAGAATAGGTCCTTTAAGAGGTAATTAAATTTAAATTAGATCATATGGGTGAGCTCTAATCCAATATGAGAAGATGAAGAGACACCAAGGATGTGCACACACAGGACAAAGGCCATATGAGGACACAAGCCAAGGAGAGAGGTCTGAGGAGTAACCAAACCTGTCAACATATTGATCTTGGACTTCCTGCCTCTAAAATTGTAAAAAAATAAACTTCTGTTTCAACCACACAGTCTGTAGTACTTTGTTATAGTAGCCCTAGCAGACTAATACAGACTCTAAGTTAGAGAAAGATGAAGCAGGTTACACTGTCAAACCTGGAAATGTCAGGGACCTTAGATTAACTCATTCACCCCTCCTCATTCATTTAAGAGTTATCCTATATAATAAAGAGGTAATATGCAAATTAACCCTCACACCCTCACAAGATGGCTGTCTACAACCAGGCCAGCAGGGGGGTTAGTTAGGTATGACCAAATGACTGAACAGCAGGTTGCATGGGGTGACCCGGCTGGCAGGAGGGTTAGTGAGGGATGACCAAATGACTGAACAAGGAGGCTGTGTGGGCCAACCAGGCTGGTGGTGGGGGGGTGCAGTTGGGGGCAACCAGGCCAGCAGGGGGGGGAAGCTGTGGGTGATTAGGGTGGTAGAGGGTCAGTGAGGGGTGAATAGGCCAGCAGGGGGAACAGTTAGAGGTAATCAGGCCAGCACGCAGAGGCAATGAGGGGTGATCAGGCTAGCAAGGGGTGGGGGGAGGCAGTTAGGGGCAACCAGGCAGGCAGGTAGGTGAGCGATTAGGAACCAGTGGTCCAGGATTGTGAGAGGGATCCCATATTGGAGAGAGTGCAGGCTGGGCTGAGGGGACCCCACCCTGTGCATGAATTTCATGCATCGGGCCTCTAGTGTATTATAATGTTTGTCATATTCGCTAAATTCTATAAAGATACATATAATATGATATAACTATGAGAAGCTTATAAAAAGTAAAGAGAAATAAAGGTTTTTAAATCTAATCTAATAATAGACAAACAGGGTAATTGATTGTACTTTCACTATGCCTCCCATTGGCTAATCAGCATGATATGCAAATTATCTGCCAACAAAGATGGCGGTTAATTTGCATACGTAGGTGTGAAGCAGAGTAGTGAAGGCGCTGAAGGCAGCTCTGGCCGGAGCGAAGGCCTGGGTACCGGGTGCTGGAGGAAAACCGATGCCGGCAGCCAGGGGAAGGGAAGGCCTATTGCACAAATCTTTTCGTGCAACAGGCCTCTAGTATATAAATAAAATGCTGTAGTAACATAATGAAAGCACTATGCAACAAGACAGTGAAACATGGTGAAAACTGGCAGGGGAAAGATAAGACAGGCTTCAGTGCTAAAATAAAAGCACAGAGGGCAGCACAGCTTGGCATCCCCGAGAAGTGGCAGCACTCTATTTGTAAGGGTCAGACAGTTCTGGTAGGAACAGTAGAGCAGATAAGCCCAGAAAAAACAGACTTATATAGATCATCGTGTTCTTTATATATGTTTAAGGGAACTCAAAATCTAGACTTGGGGAGTGAAAAAGAAGCCTAAGTCTATAAAGTCTAATTAATTAAAATTAATTACCAAGTGGCTTTGGACAAGTTCTTCACATTCCCTCTACCTCATTTTCTTCATCTTCAAAGGGGAATAATCCAACTCAGAATTCAGTAAAGGACTAAATGAATTAACACATTTAAAATCCTTAGAGGAGTGCCTGAAATTTAATCATTGCTTTTACTGGGTAGATAACAGTGGCATTCATCAGGACAGAAAATATAGGAGAACAACTAGATAAGGAAAAAGATTAGGGTTCTGTTTTTGTAAAATTGGGTTTAAAAAGCCTGGCTATCCATGTGGCGATGAGAAGAGAGTTGAACAGAGAGAAGCAATGGCTTGTGGTTAAGAGTACAGGAAGTAAAGCCATTCTGCTTGGGTTAGAATCACAGATCTAGAACTTATTGATTGTACAGTTTTTGAAAAGTTATTTTAAGCTCTGTCTGCATCATTTTCTTCATCTTTAAGAAGGGACAATTCATCTCAATGGATTTAGTAAGAAGTAAATACATTGAAAATCTTTAGAGGAATTCCTAGAATATAACGACCACTCATTGAAAATCAGCTATAACTATTGTGTCTGAAGCTTGGATAATAGTCTTGCCTGGACATGTAGCTGAGTAAAAGTCATGGCAAAAGGGATTTTGCACCTGTAATTAAGTCTAAAAAATGTATTGAAATAGCCATCCTACAGATAATAATTATAAACTGTGGAAAAAATGTTTTTTTAAAAACCCAACTATTTAAAAGAATTGAAGAGAAACACAATGATTGATTATAATTAGATAGTATAACAGGGTCAAATAATTGGAAAATAAAATTATGAAATTAATTCTATTTTACAATACCATAAAAGTCCTATAAAATACTTGGACTCAAACTTAATAAAACTATGAAAGGCCTGTCTTTGAGGAATATATATGGTGAAAGTAAAGGAAGAGTTAAAAAAGAAAAGCTTTTAGACATAAATAAGTATACAAGAGTTTCAAATTTAAGAGGTAAAGCAGTTCCAAGTGATGAGAGGGGTTTTGTTATGTCTTTGGAAATGAGTTCAAAGGTTTTTGGGGTTCAAGAGTATTTAGGTTAAGCAATTGAGAGGGTTGTTCTTATGAATTTGGAAGTGAACTGTAATTATAGAAGTTGGATGAAGGAAAGCTTTATAAATCAAGATAAGACCACAGTTAATGAAGAGGGTAGTGGAGGAGGTCAATTAATGACCAAAATAAGAACAAGCAGAGATGATGTAATTGGACAACTGCCTTATGTGCCACAAATTCTTGCTAGTTGATACTCAACTTCACAGTGGACACCATGCTGTTCTGCCCTGAGCAGTGTCATAACTTTTTCAAAGTATGGACAAGAATATTTTGGAAAACTTATGACCAGCTTGTACCTGATACATAAGTTTTTTAATTTCAAAGTCTCTTTTTAATTCATTCTTAAATGTCCCTGTGGGTATTTTGTAAATTTTCTAAACTAGAGATTTATGGTTCCCCTTTCTTCTTTCATGCTCCCTCACTTAACAGCAGGAATAGGGAGGTAATGTCTCAGTAATGACTTCACTAGTTACTGAGATTTATCAGAATGCTATTAGGTCAAGTATTTGAACCAGAAAGAAAATGAAAAAGAATTGAAAACTGAAGTCTCTAGACAGACAACATTTTTGAGTCTCAGCTCCTTTCTACATGTTGATACTCCAGCTTTATTTGAAAATGTTTATAAATGAAACTCAATAATACCTTTTAGGACAACACTGTATTGTCTTATGTGCTTTCAAAGATAATATCTTTGCAGCAGTTTATAAGAGAAGATAATTCAGTTAAGATACATGAGGAAGCTCTTAACTCTGCATCCTCTACAAATTAATGATGGCCGGACATTCAATTTGCGGTGATAAACTAAGCTGATTATATTCTTCTAATACTGATTTGTATTTTGATATACCACAAAATCTGAAGATAGAGTTGTTTTATTGTCTCATCTTTAGTAATATATTAGGACATACTTGTCATTTTTGGTTGTTTCTGTTTTCCAAAGTATAAGATGTCATGTTATAAAGTACTGTTTAATAGATCTCAACATTTAGTATGTAGTATTCACATGAAATTGACTTAAACACTTATATCAAAACTGTACCTACCTAAGTTCCTTCATGTATTTACGTAAAATCTTTTGAAGTTTTTCTGTTTCTCGTTTTTCCTGAACTATCAGATGTTTCTCTTTTAAGAGATCGTTGTTCTTCTTCAATGTCCTCATTTTATTTACACTTCTGTCCCAAATAATGAGCTCATTATTTAAGCTTTGAATTAATAAACGGTCTCTAGCTTTTTGGTCTTTTTCTTCTAGAAACAACGCTCTCCTCTCTCTAACTTTTTCAAGGTAGTTGGATCTGACCTGCCAAAGTTGGTACAAACCATCCTGAATTGCCCTGTTATCTTCTGCCATTTGTTTTTGTACAGCCCGTTTTTTCTTCTGTAACATTTCTTGAACACTTAAGTTGACTTTTTCTTGGGCAGTTTTTGCCATGGTTATAGCTATTCCATTTTTCTTGGGGCTTTCCTGCTTCTTTTGTTCTAAGTGATATTCGTCAATATCATAAAGTGTTTTGAGCTTTATACCAGTTCTGTGTATCATAAAAAACTCTCTTCTTGCTTTCTTCTCCAACAGCACGTGTGGTTTGGTAATTACGGGTTTTTGATGAGTAGTAGAAAGTGGCTGTGTATATGTAGGAAAAGAAGCTTGTTCTTTCTTTTTCAATACTACATCCTTCAATGAATCTGAAGAATGTATGGGTAGTTTGAATACTGATATCCTAAAACTGGCAGGCAAGTCTCCATCCTCAATTTCATCTTCAGACTCCTGACCTACATCAGGGAGCAGACAAATATAATGCGTGATGTAAGTGTTAACCACAGTTTATTTTCTGTCTCAATTGTCTTGAAAGATACATTAATGAAATTCACAAGAACCTATTATCTACACTAATAAAAGAGAAAAATGGTAATTGGTGTACGACACTACCCTTTTCATTGGCTAATCAGGGCTATATGCAAATTAACTGCCAACTAAGATTGGCAGTTAACTGCCAACAAGATGGCGTTTAATTTGCATATGTAGGCACAATGCAGGGAGGCGAAAGGGAAAGCAGGAAGAAGCCCCCTGCCACTGACAGTGATCAGAAACCCAAGGGGGAGCTAAGAGCTGGGGGGCAGGGCAAAGGCGGCCCCAGGCCATGATCGGAGAATCAGGTGCCTTTGCCGCCCTGGCCAGTGATAGCAGGAAGTAGGGGTGGAGCCAGCGATGGGAGCTGGGCACGGTCGAAGCTGGCAGTCCCAGGAGCTAGGGGTCCCTTGCCTGGGCCTAAAGCGAAGCCCACGATCGCAGGGCTGCTGCAGCTGCTGGTCCCCGCTGCCCGGGCCGGACGCCTCAGCCAGAGGCATCCTGCAGGGGCAGGGGCGGAGCCCGTGCGATCACGGCGCCCCCCGCTGTCACTGCAGGTCCCCGCTGCCCGGGCCGGACACCTAGGCCAGAGGCGTTAGGCCTGGGCAGGGGCGGAGTCTGCAACCACGGGGAGCCGGGGGTCCCCTGCCCAGGCCTGACACCTCTGCCGGAGGCCTCAGGCCTGGTCAAGGGGCCGATCCAGTGACTGGTGATCGGAGGGTGATGAGGGTCAACTCCTCTGGCCGAGGCATCAGGCCTGGGCGGGGGGCTGCCTGGGCCAGAAGCATCAGGCCTGGGTGGGGGGCGGAGCCGGGGATTGGGAGGATGTGATGGTCCCCTTGCCTAGGCCTGAAGCCTGGGTCAGAGGCGTCAGGCTTGGGCGGGGGGTGGAGCAAGTGATCAGAGGGAGATGGGGGTCCCCTGCCCAGGCATGATTCCTGGGCCAGAGGCCTCAGGCCTGGGCAGGAGCCAGAGCCAGTGATCGGGGGGAGATGGGGGTCCCCTGTCCAAGCCTGACACCTCTGGCGGAGGCCTGGGCAAGGGGCCGATTAGGCGATCGGAGGGTGATGGGGGTCTACGCCTCTGGCCGAGGCATCAAGCCTGGGCAAGGGGCAGAGCCAGCAATCGGAGGGGTATGGGGGTCCCCTGCACAGGCTTGATGCCTGGGCCAGAGGCATCAGGCCTGGGCTGAGGGCAGAACCAGTGGTGGGGGGAAATGAGGGTCCCCTGCCCAGGCCTGACGCCTCTGTCAGAGGCGTCAGGCCTGGGCAAGGGGCCGATCCTGTGATTGGAGGGTGATGGGGGTCAACGCCTGAGGGCTCCCAGTATGTGAGAGGGGACAGGCTGGGCTGAGGGACACTCCCCCACACACACACCCAGTGCACAAATTTCATGCACCAGGCCCCTAGTTTATATTAAGAAGTATTTTTCCAAACTAATGTTCCTTTTCAATTTATGAGTCAATAGTGATTTTAGAAAGAAAATCACTGTTGAAACATTTTAAGACAGAAATGCACTGATTCCTGTGTTTCCTGCATTCTTTTTTAATTATTTAACTTGCACTGACTCAATAGCAGTATCTTATACTTAATCATACATATTATTTTTATATATAGTTATCTCATATTTGCAAAGAACTCTCTATCTGTTTTACCTTGTTTTTCTTAACTCTGGTAGAGACTAATAGCTGCCAACAATGTTGTTTTTCTCTTCATGGGACACACAAAGGAAACAAATATCTCAGCTTCCTTTGCTATGATTGTGACCATGAGACCAGGCGCCCTCCAATAAAGTGTGGCAGAAGTAATATGTATCATTTCTCGTTCACGGATATTTAGAAACAGATGTGCCTCCTCCTTCTTTATTCTTCTGATCTACCGCACAGAGATAAGGTCCTCGAAGATAGTAGTTACACAAGGTGGGAGGACCCTGGCTCCCTGAATCATTGCTTGAATAACTACTCACTGATAAGGATTATCTAACTCACACTCTATGGAAACCAGAAATAAATGGCAATTATGTTTGAGTCAATAAAAATTTCTGGGGAGGAGAAACTAAGATGGCGGCATAGATAAACACCGGGAAATAGTCGCCTCCCACAACAATTGAAAATTAGCCCAAAGGACGGAGCAAACATCGTCCAAAACAACAGGAAGGCTGGCTGAGTGTAATTTCTACAACTAGAAGAAAAGAAAAGCACGCTGAGAGCCAGAGGAGCTGCGGAGGCTGAGTGCAGAGGTACGCGGCAGCTCGCGCGCGGAAAGGGGGTGGCACCTGAGGACGCGGCTGTCTTTTTGAATCACAAGCTCCCGACTGCTCTGATCTCCAGTTCCGGGAAGTCTCTGGGGACCCAGGTCTCATACGGGGAGAGGCTGCTCTCTCAGGCGGCAGCGGGCGAACTTGGGGGCAGATTTCCCTCGGTGGTGCTTGCAGCCATTGCCGGGACACTGAGACGCGCGACTCCGGGCGCGGAGAATCAGCCATAGCTTCTTTCTCCGGCCTTTTGCCTCCCTGAGACCCCGCCCCACCCGGGCTGCGGCAGAGGCTTTTGCATGTGAATGCCCCAGAACTTTGCAACCTGATAATTACCTAACTGCAGCCGGGCCAGCCAGACCCAGAACTTCCAAGAGAAGGCCCAAGGCCCCGCAGCGGCTTGCATTGCTTCACAGCTGAGCCTCTTCGTAGTTCCTGCTGTGTGGCCTCAGGCAGGGGCTGAATTAGCACCTCCTTAGATCCAGGAGCCACTGTACCCAGTGGTCAGAGGGGGACCATTCTCCCACTTCAGACACAACTGCTTCCCACAGCCAATTGGCCTGGAGGTCAATTCCTCCCAGTGATCCTACAACAAGCGAGGCACCAAGAGTGCACCAAGAGTGTCCACCCCGGGTAACTGGGGAGGCTGAGCCACTGGGCCCTACAGGACACCTGGCGCGCAGGCCACTCTATCAACACAGGGAAGCAGCCAAAATGCGGAGACAAAGAAACAGGTCACAATTGGCAGAAACGGAGGAGGCCAGACGACTGGATATAGAGTTCAAGGCCACGTTTATAAGGTTTGTCAAGAATTTTATGGAAACCGCCGATAAATTTAATGAATCCCTCAAGGAGTATGGTGAGACCATGGAGGTCATGAAAAAGGACCAATTAGAAATTATGCATACACTGACTGAAATAAAGAATACTTTACAGAGCTCCAACAGCAGACAAGAGGATCCCAAGAATCAAATCAAAGATTTGAAATGCAAAGAAACAAAAAATACCCAACCGAAAAAGAAAAAAGAAAAGAGATTCAAAAAATATGAAGATAGTGTAAGGAACCTCTGGGACAACTTCAAGCGTACCAACATCAGAATTATAGGGGTACCAGAAGGAGAGAGAGGGCAAGATATTGAAAACCTTTTTGAAGAAATAATGACAGAAAACTTCCCCCACCTGGTGAAAGAAATGGACTTACAAGTCCAGGAAGCGCAGAGAACCCCAAACAAAAGGAATCCAAAGAGGACCACACCAAGACACATCATAATTAAAATGCCAAGAGCAAAAGATAAAGAGAGAATCTTAAAAGCAGCAAGAGAAAGACAGTCAGTTACCTACAAGGGAGTACCCATCCGACTGTCAGCTGATTTCTCAACAGAAACCATGCAGGCCAGAAGAGAGTGGCAAGAAATATTCAAAGAGATGAATAGCAAGAACCTGCAACCAAGATTACTTTATCCAGCAAAGCTATCATTCAGAATGGAAGGTCAGATAAAGAGCTTCACGGATAAGAATAAGCTAAAGGAGTTCATCACCACCAAACCAGCATTATATGAAAAGCTGAAAGGTATTCTTTAAGAAGAGGAAGAAGAAAAAGGAACTCTTACCATTTGCCACAGCATGGATGGAACTGGAGAGCGGATAGATACCACAAGATCTCACTTATTTGTGGAATATAATGAACAACATAAACTGATGAACAAGGACTGATCCAGAGACGGAGAGGCATTGATTGGACTGTCAGGCCTTGGAGGGAAGGTAGGGGAGGGTGGGGGCAAGGGGGAAAGATCAACCAAAGGACTTATATGCAAGCATATAGGCCTAACCAATGGACACGGACAACGGGGGGGTGAGGGGGTGAGCGGGGAGAGGGGGGGTAGAGGGTACACATATGTAATATCTTAATCAATAAAAAATATTAAAAAAAAAACAAAAAACAATGAAACCAGAAAAAAAAAAAAAAAATTTCTGGGTCTATCTGTATCATAGCAAACCTAACTAATGTAATATTTTCTGACAAGCCTACGGATGAATTTAGTGGCAAATATTGGTTAAAAAGTTCTATTGATTAATCTTAGGATCAGATGTTTTCATGTTTGACTCTATTAAAATTATATCTTGCTAATTATACTCTATAAGTATTTTATCTTTTCTAATAGAAGATTCTTGTAAAATCTTTATATATCAAATCTGATGGTGGAGGTTTTATGAAAGTTAAGGTTGCCATGAATAATGGCAGGGCCTGTGGTCTGGGCAGGAAGTGGGGAAAAAGAGAACAGGTAAGATTTTCAATAGAGGCCACAGGAATGTCAACATTAGAAAAGGAAGCAGTGTTTAGAGCTAAATAGAGAACCAAGTCTTAGCAAGTAAAAAAGGATATAAGGCTAAAGTATCCACAAATAAGTGTTAAGAGTTTGGGCCCAAGCCAGGCTGGTGTGGTTCAGTGGTTGAGCATCAATTCATGAACCAAGAGGTCACTGGTCCCTGGTCAGAGCACATGCTTGGGTTATGGGCTCAATCCCTAGTAGAGGTGTGCAGGAGGCAGCCAATCGATGATCACTGATGTTTTTATCTCTCTCCCCCTCTCCCTTCCTCTCTCTCTAAAATCAATAAAAGCATATTAAAAAGAGTTTGGGCCCAAAGAAAATCACTAGAGACACAGAGGAACAAAGCCAGAGTTTCAGATCTATAGTAAATAGGGTGTGGTCTGGAGCAATTATCTAGAAATAGCAGTGTTTAGTGTAATTTGATTTTATATGTGAACTTTGGCATGGAAAAGCTGGCTAAGAGTAAAAGATCAGGTATAGAAAATATAATAGTAATAAGTTACTAAAGGTTCTGGTCACCAAATACAATTTGTGTAGGGGTGGGAAGGTTTTCCCACAAAACCATGCAGTGCTCTGAATCCAGCTAGGTTCTTAGAATTCTACTCAATTCTGACACTATGAACTTGGAAATATGGTCAGACACTACAGGTTAAGGGATTCAGTCCTACAAGATTGTGCACCCTGCTTTAGGTGCCAATTGCAAGTTCAGGTTATGATGGTCAATCAACAATAGATTGGCAGTTCTATTGACCACCTCCTTGGGTTCAATTAATTTGTTAGAGTGGCTCACAAAACTCAAACATTTTACTTATTATATTTCTGGTTTGTTATGAAAGAATATATATATATATATATATATATATATATATATATATATATGTATATATATATATATATATATATATATTAGAAGCCTGGTGCACAAAATACGTGCACTTGGTGCGAGGGGGGGGGGGGCTTAACCTGGCCTTTGCCCTCTCACAGTCGAGGACCCCTTGGGGGATGTCCAACTGTAGGACATCCTTAGCACTGCTGTGGAGACGGGAGAGGCTCCTGCTACTGCTGCTGCACTTACCAGCCGTGAGCCCAGCTCAGGGCTTCTGGTTGAGTGGCACTCCCCCTGTGGGAGCGCAATGACCACCAAGGAGCAGCTCCTGTGTTGAGCGTCTGCCCCCTGGTGGTCAGCGCGCATCATAGTAACCAGTTGTTCAGCCGTTAGGTTGATTTGCATATTAGCCTTTTATTATATAGGATATATATATATATATATATATATATATATATATATATATATACATATATATATATACACGAGAGGGCCAGTGCACAAAAAATTTGTGCACTCGGGGGGTCCCTCAGCCCAGCCTGTGCCCTCTCACAGTCTGGGACCCCTCGGTGGATGACCACCTGCTGGCTTAGGCCCCCTCCCTGAGGGATTGGGCCTAAGCTGGCAGTCAGACATCCCTCTAGCAGCCCGGGAGCCCTCAGGGGATGTCCACTTGCCAGTGGGGAGCATGCCTAAGCTGCAATTGGACATCCTTAGTGCTGCTGAGGAGGTGGGAGAGGTTCCCACCACCACCGCTGTATTTGGCAGCCGTCAGCCTGGCTTGTGGCTGAGCAGAGCTCCCCCGTGGGAGCGCACTGACCACCAGGGGGCAGCTCTTGCATTGAGAATCTGCCTCCTGGTGGTCAGTGTGTGTCATAGTGACCAGTCATTCCCAGTCGTTCTGCTGTAAGGGTCAATTTGCATATTACCCTTTTATTATATAGGAGTGCCTGGCCAGCCTGGGTGAGTGGCTGATGGCTGTTTGTAGGCTGGCCACGGCCCCTTCAGTGTGGGGGTCCCCACTGGGGTGCCTGGCCAGCCTGGGTGAGGGGCTGAGGGTCATTTTCAGGATGGCTAAGCCCCACAGTGGGGACCCTCACCCCATGAGAGTGTGGCCAGCCTGGGCGAGGGGCTGATGGCTGCTTGCAGGCTGGCCAAGGCCCCCAGCCACCCAAGCTCTCAGTGGAGACTGGCTGGAAGCAGGTATCTGGGATTCATTTAGCTTCTATAATTGAAACTTTGTTGCCATGAGCAGAGACCACAGCTGGCTCAGGGCAGGCGGGAAGCTTGGCTTCCTCCATTGCCTGGGCAACCAAGCCTCCTGCTTGCTCCAGCTCCATGGCTGCCAGCCGCCATCTTGGTTGGGTTAATTTGCATATAGTTGCTCTGACTGGCTGGTGGGCATGGCTTAGGGGCATAGTGAAGGTATGGTCAATTAGCATCTTTGTCTTTTATTAGTATACACACACACACACACACACACACATACATACATACATAGGGCATGGTATGAGGAAAGAGTATGGAACTTCCATGCTCTCTGTAACTATACTATTCTTCCTGAAATCTCTACGTGTTCACCAACTTTGAAATTCTCTGAGCCCTTTGGGTTTTTATGGAGGCTTCATTACATAGTCATAATTGACCAAACCTATGGATATTGGCAAACTAAACTCAATCTCTAGCCCCACTCTCCTCCCCAGGGGTCAGGGGCGAGACTAAAGTTCCAACCCTCTAATCATATCTTCGATCTCTTGGCAACTAGCCCAATCCTTAGGCATAGTCCAAAGTTTATCTTTCTAACAAAAAAGACATCTTTGTTGTTCTGCTCTTATCACTTAAAAAAATTCTAGGGATTTAGGAGCTCATTTAGTTCTCTCAATAACCTTATGAGGTAAGTATAAATAACTGTTATCTCCATTTTAGGATAAAGAAATTGAAGCTTAAAGAAGTAGACAATTTGCTGTATTGAATGCTAACATCTGGCTAACATTTTGCTGAATTAAAAAAATATATAAAAATATATAAAAATAAAAACAAATGAATGAACAAAAGTAAATTTTAATAGCCTGCTAAAACAAAAATATCAACATTCATAAAATAATCCAGAGTATTTTAACACAACATTGCAATGCCACATATAATCTGAAACATGTCATGTGAATAAAAATTTTTTCACAAAGGATATCACTTCACGTAAAACACAGAAACCATACAATCATATAGGCCACTTAAGCTCTTCCGTCCTGTATTTTATTTGAGTGTTACAGTAGTAAAATGATTTATATTAAAATTCCTGAAGATAATAAAGATAACGCAAATAGATTCAACTAAAAATCCAACAAATAAATTAAAATAGACTATGAAAAATGTTTGAACAATTCTGAAGACAGGGAAAAAGAAATAGAGGAACAAAAACCTGAGGACATGTAACAAACAAACAAACAAACAAAAAAGCAGAAAAATAAAATGATCCTGATCTAAGAGAATTAGTGTCCTTATACAAAGGAAAGAGACACCAGAGAGTTCACTTACTCAGTCTTCCCATGCACACATACTAAAAAAAAAGACCATGTGAGCACACAGCAGATCTTGTCATCTACAAGCCAGAAAGAGAAGTCTCAATAGAAATCATCCATGCTGACACTCTGATCTCAGATTCCCAGTCTCCAGAACTGTGAAAAAATAAATCTGTTGTTTAAGCCACTCAGTCTGTGGTATTTGGATATGGAAGCCTGAACAGACAAATACAAAAGGAGTACCTTGTCTTCTGAAGTTCTGAGTACATGTCCCCACCTGATGTGCAGTAGCACACTAGTGTGCTGTTGAATAATGTGAGTGCCCAGACATTGACTACCCTGAAGGGGATGGAGTTGCTACAAACCCTGCACTTCCTTTTGCCATAAATTCCATCTGGAGTCTTTAGAGATCAAGTGTGGTCTGACATACCATTCTACCACCATGGCAATAGAGAGGGGCTCGGGAGGTAGCCTATCACTTAACCATGAGTTCTTGTATGTGGTACTGTTTGCTATTAACAAGAGACTTGAGAAACAGGTGTTTTAAAGTGAAGAGATTAAGAAAAACAACACAAAAAACAAAACTCATAGATGCAGACAACAGAGGGAAAAGGGGGTAGGGACAGTAGAAGAAGGTAAAGGGAGGGGTGAATGGTGATGGAAGGACACTTGACTTGGGGTGGAGAACAGACACTACAATATACAGATGATGTATATTTTAGAACTGTACACCTGAAACCTATATAATTATATTAACTAGTCACCCCAATAAATTCAATTAATAAATACACAAAACATGTCACATAGCCCATGGTGTAGCCAATCTTGGGTGGGGGCTCCCTCAATTCAGACTATAAATATATCAGATACTTCAATCGATTTGGGGTTGATATACATTTTTAATAATATTCTGCCTAGCAGCAGTGTGGCTGCTCTTCTGTAAATTAGAGTTTCATTACATTGAAATATAGAATGATATAAAAAATTCTATTAGATTTGAAGTCCATTCACATTTTCACATAAACACACACACACACACAGAAATGCACATTTTTACGTATACACATACAGACTCAATGTTACATTTGTAAATAAAAGAAATGAAATAAATATGGCATAGAATATTTCAGTTATTTAAAATGTCTGAATTACTATAAAAATTGTATTATATTTTTAATAGTTATTCAGCTTTGTCACTGAATACTATGAAGATTATAAATAATTATTATTAAAAGCTGGTATATTAGTTACATATTGCTACTTAACAAATTACTCTAAAACACAAAGGCTTTAAAACAAGAAAAGAAATATTTATTATTTCGCAGTTTCTTGGGGTTAAAAATTAAAGTGTAACTTTGGAGGATGGTTGTGACTCAGAGTTTTCCAATGATGCTACAGTCAAGATACCAACCACAGCTGCAGTCATCCAAAGGCTTAACTGGTGCTGATTTGTTCTATGACTGGACAATTTGGATATACTGTCTTACAGCAGTGAGATCAACCAACTAATTCATTTATAGAGAATTAGTTTGTGCTACAGCAGTCTATTTCAACTCTCAGGGCAAATTTTAGCTTTTGGAGAATAGAGAATATGCCTTATATATCTTTGTATCCTCTACTAAGCTAGCATAGTGTTCTGTATTTTTGGGATTCAGTTTTAAAAACTCAACTATTAATTGGATACAGATATTTACACTCAAAACTATAATTTTTAAAATACACATTATAATTTTAAATATATTACTTTTTTTCAAAGGCTGTGTTTTATAAGGAAGTCCAGAGTCCTATTATAAGATTGAGGTATAGCAGAGGGATGAACAATTTGAAATAACTGATATGTACTTCTTTCCTCATCACATTAACTTATTCTTTTTCCCTTTCTCCTCTCTGGCATCTTTGATCTGCTTATTTTTCCTATAGACTTTTTACTTCACCTCTCCTATGCATCAAGAGTCCTTATTAGCCCTGACCAGGGAGTTCAGTTGGTTAGAGTGTTGTCCCCAGATGCCAAGATTGTGGGGTTCAATCCCCAGTCAGGGCACATCAGGAAGCAACTAAGGAATGCATAAATAAGTGGAACAACAAATCAATGTCTCTCTTTCTCTCTCCCCACTCCTCACCCCCCCCCCGCCCCCGTCTGTCTCCCTTCCTCTCGCTCTCTATAAAAAAAAAAAAAAAAAATCAATAGAGGGAAGTCCATAGGATTATGGGCCTATATCAAGAAGAAAAATTTTAAATAAAAAATATAACCCACCACCTAAAAGAACTTGAAAGAGAACAAGAAACAAAGCCCAGAGTAAGTAGAAGGAAGGGAATAAAGATCAGAGTGAAAATATATGATGTAGAGATTAATAAAGTAATACAAAATATCAATGAAACGGAGAGCTGGTTCTCTGAAAAGATAAACAAGATCGATGAACTTCAACCAGGCTCATCAAGAAAAAAAGAGAGAGGATTCAAATAAATAAAATAAGAAATGAAATAAGAGAAGTAACAACTGAATCCACAGAAATAGAAAGGATTGCAAGAAAATACCATAAAAAACTATATGCCAACATATTGGACAACCTAGGTGAGGTGGACAAATTCCTAGAAACATACAATCTTCCAAAACTGACTCAGGAAGAAGCAGAACACCTGAATCTATAATAATAAAAGCATAATATACTGATTAGACCGGACAGCTGAATGACCTTCTGAACATCCTTCTGGACATTTTTCTGGATGTCCTTCCAGATACCTTTTTAGACAAAGCCAGGGCTGCGAGGGCCGAGGCAAGCCACTGCAGCTGGGAAGGCTGGCCGCTAGTAGATCAATAAGAACTAATGAAATATAAGCAGTAAACAAAAAATTCCCAGCAAACAAATGTCCTGGACCAGATAGCTTCACAGGCAAATTTTACCAAACATTCAAAGAACACCTATCCTCAAATTATTCCAAAAAAATTCAAGAGAAGGGTAGACTTCCAAGCTCTTTTTATGAGGCCAGCATTATCCTAACTCCAAAACCAGATAAAGACACTACAAAAAAAGAAATTTATAGGCCTATATCTCTGATGAACATTGATGTTAAAATCCTCAACAAAATATTAGCAAACGAGATCAAGAATATACTAAAAAGATTATACACTACGATCAAGTGGGATTTATTCTGGAGATACAAGGTTGGTACAATATTTACAAATCAATAAATGTGATAATCACATAAACAAAAATAAAAGATTAAAAATCACATGATCATATCAATAGATGCAGAAAAAGCATATGATAAAATCCAGCACCCATTTATGATAAAAACTCTCAGCAAAGTGGAAATAGGACCATACCTCATTTAACAAAGGCCACCTATGAAAAACCTACATCCAACATCATACTCAATTGGCAAAAACTAAAAGTGTTTCTCTTAAGGTCAAGGAACAAGACAAGGATGTCTGCTTTCACCACTCTTATTCAACATAGTGCTGGAAGTCCTAGCCACAGTGGTCAGACAAGAAGAAAAAAATAAAAGGCATCCAAATAGGAAAGGAGGAAGTAAAACTGTCATTATTCATACACGACAAGATAGAAAACCCTAAAGACTCCATAGAAAACTACTAGATCTAATAAATGAATTCAGCAAAGTAGCAGGATATAAAATTAATACTCAGAAATTGGTGGCATTTTTATACACCAATAATGAATCATCAGAAAGAGAAACTGAAAAAACAATCCCATTTACTATTACAATAACAAAAAATGAGGTACCTAGGAATAAATTTAACCAAGGTGGTAAAAGAACTGTACTCCAAAAACTACAGGGCATGAAAGAAAGAAGTTGAGGAAGATACAAATAAGTGGAAGCATATACTGTGTTCATAGATTGGAAGAATTAACATCACTAAAAATGCCCAAACTACACAAAGCAATCTATAGATTCAATGCAACTCCTATTAAAAATACCAATGGTATATTTCACAGATCTACAACAAATATTCCAAAAATTTATATAGAACCAAAAAAAAAAGATCCTGAGTAGCCTTATCCATCTTGAGAAAGAACAACAAAGTAAGATGCATCACAATATCATAGATGAAACTATACCACAAGGCCATTGTAATCAAAACATCCTTGTGCTGGCGTAAGGCCAGGCATATAGATCAGTGGAGTAGAACTGAGAGGCCAGAAATAAACCCACAGTTATATGGTCAATTAATATTTGACAAAGGTAGCAAGAGCATACAATGGAGTCTCTTTGGTAAATGGCGTTGGGAGAACTGGACTGGGATCATGCCTATCATCGTGCCTCAACTTCTGTTTCCGCAAAAGTACCTTACATATAGCAAATGCTCAGTGTTACATATATATTTTTCACATATATTATGTTTGTCTGATTGCTGTGTTTAGCGAAGAAAACATTTTTCTATTAAAGAGAGTTGGCGAATACCCACAGAAACCAAATAATTCTCAGAAGCTTTTTGTTTCTGTTCCTTAAACAGAGGGCTGAAAAGAGTGTACTTAAACACAAAATGATGCAATTCTGTTTAATTTAGTAAATAATAAAGGCGTAAAATAACCTTTTGATAGGTCACTGTCTCAGTGCCTTAAAATGTCTAACTCAGAATGACTAAAGAAAATGTAGCATATACATACAATGAAATGTATTTAGCTTTTAAAAAGAAGGAATCCTGCAATATGCAACAAATGACATGAGCCTTCAGGACATTATGCTAAGTGAAATAAGTAAATCACAGAAAGACAAATACTGCACAATTTCATTTTTATGAAGATGTCTAAAGTAGATATTTAGAATTTTTAATTGCTACTTGTAATCATATTAGAGTTCGTTTTTCTGGTTTTCTCATTCCTAAATTATTAATTTCTATCTTATTTCAATTGTAATTCATCCTGATATGTTAATAATTCTTCTTTTAATTTCTTTTTGGATAATATACCTAGTATGTCTAAGACTCTGTGAGCATTTATTGAATCTTAGATCTCAAATCTCAATTTCAGTGTTTTAGTAATGTAATAGACACCAATTTTCCCCAATGGCAGCTACTTAAAATTACATATGGTCTCAATGAGGAATTTAATAGCTTCTAGCTTCCTAGAGTCATTTTGATTTATCTATTAATTCATCTATGTATCCATCTTTCCATCCATCCATTTATGTTTTAGTAGCTTGGAAATTCAATTGAAATTCAGTAATTACAACTATAAAATTTCTGATTCAAACTCCCTCCATTTCTTAATTTTTCCTCTAAATTTTTAGTTTAATTTTTAATTGTTTGAGAATTATTTTGTTTCTGTGGATATTAGCCAGCTCTCTTTAATAGAAAAACGTTTTCTTTGCTAAACACAGCAATCAGATAAATATATGTGAAAAATGTATATATAACACCGAGCATTTGCTATGTGTAAAGTACTTTGGTAGAAACAGAAGATAAGGCACTATGACAGGTATGATCCCAGACCTCATGAAACTTCTAGTGGCAGAAAGCAGATAACAAACTCATAAACAAAAAAATATCATACAGGAATGAGGGCTCTGATGAGAATGAATAGGGTAAAATGACAATGAGTCTAGTAATTTTACTGGGTATACAAGAAAGATTTTTAATAGGAAATTCAATTGAATCTCAAATACGAAACATAAGAAGGAATAAGCAGTGGGAAAATTTGGGAGAAAGAATTTTCCAAGAGAAATGAGAAGTTACGGTAAGGACATTAGGCAGGAGCACATTTGGCCTCTTTGGGATACAAAGAGAAAACCATTTTTGTTGGAACCCAGTGACTAAGATACATACAGGTGATTCTGAGAGGTAAGGCAGATTATCTGGAGTATTGTCGGCAACTGAAAAAGTTGGGATTTTATTATGAGATTTCAAGCATAGAGAAAGAAAGATTTGGTATATTTTTAATAGGCAAATCCAATAGGGCTGCTGATAAATTAAATCACAGAGACTACCAAAAAAAAAATCAACCCACAAGAAAACACAATCAAGGGTGAATGCTCCTAGCATTTTGTCTCAACAAATGGTGATGCCATTAGTTGAGATAGGAAATATTGGGGGAAAATAAGATTTAGTGAACGAGGTTAAATATTCTATGTATTACTATTTATGAAGTTCATAGTTTTTATATTCAGACACAAGCTACCATTTCATTAATATGTCATATTTAAATTCTTTATCTTTAAAAATATTATTTCCCATTTACATGATTACTAATAATGATATGGGAAAAACTGAGGAAAATAACACCTTTGTATACTTTTTCTTAATTATACCAGATTATTTTTGAGGTATAGCCATTAATTCCATGAACTGCACGATTCAATGCAGGATAACTACTTTTTCAAATATAGTTTGCCCTATGAAAAATAAATGTTTGCTAAAAAAATTATCCTTATATTTTTACAGCATATAAAATTCCCTATTTAAGAGCAAAACACTGGACCACATTGTAATCAATTTATTTTCAGCTGCCTCAACAGATAGTTTTAACTGTCACATGAAACTTTTAGAACGCACAGGAACACAGAAGCCAGACCCATTTCTGGTCAACAGAACTTATTCGGTTCTTCTAAACATATTACAGATTTATAAGCCATCTGTGAAGAAACAAGTGATCTAAGACTATTTAAAAATCAGTGTAGGAATGATCTGAATGTTCACAAATGGGTCTGAAGCAGTTGCTCTCTTCAGTGAAACTGACTGACATCTTAGCACAAGCAGATGGCTTTGTGTGGTAAACAGGCTTTGAGGCAGCTTTGAGTTCAGGTGAAGCAAAGAAGAATAGGAGGGAAAGAAGTAAATATAAACAAAACAATGTGACATCAACTTCTGCCATGCACAGAGTTTTCCCTGATTTGTTAGGCACATAAATGTCATTGAAATTATTGTGACACAATGACTATTTTCTTCCTTTGAGGTTTTCTAGTAACAATACAAAGGGTCTGAGGTTTTACTCCATCCATTACATATACACACATAATCCTATGTAATAAAAGGCTAATATGCAAATAGACTGAATGGCAGAACAACCGAACAACAGGTCGCTATGACATACGCTGACCACCAGAGGGTGTGCATGGAACATGGTGGGCATCGGCTGTGGTGGGATGGTGGAGTAGGTGAGCAGAGATGCCAGACCAAGGTGGGGCACCGGTCAGGGTCATCGGTGCAAGCCTCTGGTGGTTACTGAAAATTCTTTGCTCCTGCGTGTTGCAGTCCCACTGGGTGCTTGCACCTGCTGCTGGCGCTGGCTCCGCTTGCACCCGCTGCTGGCATTGGAGCCACTGCTGGCACCCACTGCTAGCATACAGTGCCAGCCCCGATCACTCGGCACCATCAATGGGTGCAAGCGGCGGCTGCCGGCCCCAATTGCCCCACAGGGCTTTTCCACCTCCTCCTGCTCCTGAGAGGAGATCGGGACAGAAGCTGCCACTCATACCTGATGCTGGCATTGGCCCCCATTGCTCTGCACCTTCAGCGGTGCAATCAGGGCTGGCGCCATCAGCGTGTGGGAGTGGCGATAGCAGGAGCGGAGCTGCTGGCAGATAGGGAACCAGGGGCTACGGCGGAAGAGGCTGGGCGGGGGCACAGAGGATGTGCCAAGATCTGCCCCTGTGCCTACCACAGCCTCCTGGACCACAGTTCCTTTCAAGGTGAACGGATTCATGCACTAGGCCCCTAGTGTGGTATAAATGGCCTAAGAGATACCAATCCAAGACCATCATAATACACAAAGTTTACAAAAAACTGTACATGTCACATGTAACAGAATTATATGGGGACTGACTGAAATAGGATAGAAAGTTACAGAGATGTAGAGAAATTTCCCCTCTTAATGCCACCATTATACATTTCTGAAAATTAGATATATTGTATGAAAATTTTGTACAGAAGCCTACTTCTCTACAGGCTACATGGGAAAAAGTGTAATGAATTCCATGCTAACCACAAAATCTTATACTTTCAAAAAAAAAAAACACACACAACAAAACCAAACCAAAAAAACATGGCAAACATGAAAGCAGTAAACATACTTATAAGGTGTATATTAATATGTAAGATATTTAAAATATTATTACTTGAACATTAACAAATGAGGTTTCTTACAAATAATTGTTTCAATTGCAAGGATATGGTTGCTGTTGGTGACAACATCTCAGATAAATATCCCAATTGTTGACATCCAACACGCTTTAAAAATGTCTACATATAATTTTTTTCAAGATCTTTATTGAGATATATTTAATACTAGAGGCCTGATGCACAAAATTCGTGAAGGGACTTGGCCCTTGTAGCCACAGAAGTTTGCCTCAGTCTTCTGGAAGGTCGTCCAGAAGGACATCCAGAAGGTCGTTCGGCTGTCCAGTCTAATTAGCATATTATGCTTTTATTATTATAGATACCATAAAATTAATCATTAAACCATTAAACTATACAATGTGATGGTTCTAATATATTAACAGTTATCCAACTATCACCACATAATCTATATTTAAAACATTTTCATCATACACCAAAAAAAAATGCTACAACTATTAGAGTCACCCTCCACCCCCAACCACTAAAACTTCTTCAACTCTAGGCAACTGCTAATTTACCTTACATCTCTGTATATTTATGTGTTCTGGACACTTTATAAGTGGAATCATATAACATGTGGCCTTTTTTCATTATCCCAAAGAAGTCCATTGCAGCTTTATGATTTCTTCCCTTTTTAAGCTTGCCTTTTATATATTTTTCCTCCATCTCTATCTTTGCCTATTCCATCCTGAGTTCTATTGGTCTGACAATTTTAGAACAAAATATATAAACCAATTCAATACCTAGCCATAAACACTGAAAAACCAAATGAACTGTCTGAGCAAATGTTGGCTCAGTATGAAGGTCAAAGTTTTTGCAGGTTCTTGAATGGCTATGAATCAGTCTCTTGATGATATTATTATTTCACTAGAGGCCTGGTGCATGACATTCTTGCACTGGGGAGAGGTGTCCTTCAGCCTGGCCTGCACCCTCTAGCAGTCCAGGACTCCTTGGGGGATGTCCGCCTAAGCCCTAAGCCGGTAGGCAGACATCCCCCGAGGGATCCTTAGCACTGCTGCGGAGGCAGGAGAGGCTCCTGTCATTGCCACTGTGCTTGCCAGCCATGAGTCCGGCTTCTGGCTGAGCCAATCCCTGTGGGGATTCTCCTGAGCTGAGAATTTGCCCCCTGGTGGTCAGTGTGTGTCATAGTGACTGGTCATTCCGCTATTTGGTCAATTTGCATACTAGGGTTTTATTATATAAGATTTTACCAACTTCGCTATTTCTGTAACCTGCTAAGAAACATGATGTCTCAGTCTCCCATCTCCCACCCCCCTCCAACACTAGGATCTTAGTATGAAGATCTAAACATCTAACCTGGTATCCTGAGGTCAAATCTGTGTGCTCAACTTGGACCACCTTGACTACACAGAACATGCTAGTCTAATGTCTACTAACATAATGCTTTGCCTCTACCTCACTGTTGCTTTTGAGCCAGTGAAAAGCAAGAGCCACTATTGGATAGTGGTTAGGGGTATAAAACTAGGAGTAAAATCAGTTGATTTTCCAAAATGCCATGTCCTAGCATTTCAGAAAATAATTTCAAGCAAGTTATTTAACTTCACAAAGCCACAGTTTCTTCACCTATAAGATGGAAGAACAAAAATTATTACTTTAAAGATTAGCTGTGAAGACTGAGAGAAAACTGTCTGGTACATAGGAAGAAATTTTAAAATCTAGATTTCATTAGTTCAGCTATCAATTCCATTATGAACTCTATAAATTCTCATTTCCTTGAAAATGGCAGGCATTTCTAGTTTACCCAAAAGGCTTCCTCACACTCCCAGATGCTGCCTCAGAATTTAACAATAGCATTCTGCCTAGAGTGCTGCAATTCATCAGAATAGACTATAAACCAATACACTTACTATCTTTATCTCAGATAATAAGCTTCGCTTAACCTTTTCTTATACAATAATTACAACTCCCCTTTTCTCTTTATGTAATATACTCAAACTGAATTTCTTTTGAGTCTCAAATATCTCTTATACCTGACTGTTCTGAAACAAAACATAATTTTATATGTTTTTTAAATCTGAAACCTGATATTAATCCAGCTTTGCACTTACATTTTGGTTTAAAAGTCATTATTTACCAACTTATCTAGTCACTATTCTTTCTGATTTTTAAAAATATGTTCATGTATATGTAATTCACATACCAAAGAAATATTTTTATAGTGTATAGTTAGTGAAAAAACAGACAATAGCAATGGAACAATATAAAGAACCTAGAAATTGATCCACATAAATATATTCAACAAAGGAACAAAGGGAAAACAATGGAGCAAAGATAAGTCTTTTTGACAAATGATACTGGACCAACTGGACATTTACATGCAAAAAATAATAATTTAGACACATAATTTATACCCTTCACAAAAGTCAACTCAAAAAAATGGGTATTAGAGCTCAAAATAAATATAAAACTTCTAGGATAAAAATATTAGATAAGTTTGTGTATAGCAGTGATTTTTTTAAGTGCAAAGTGAAAGGCATGATATATGAAAGAATTAATGTCAGGACTTCATTAAGTTTAAAAACTTCTAAGAAAGACAATGTCAAGAGAGTGAGAAGGTAAGTCACAAACTTGGAGAAAATATTTCCAAAAGACATAACAGTTAAAGTTCTATTATCCAAAATATTAAAAAAATAACTCTTAAAACTTAACAAGGAAGCAAACAATCTATTTAATAAAATGGGCAAAAAACAGACATCCCACCAGAGATTATATACGGATGGTAGATAAACATATGAAAAGATGCTCAACAGCTATGTCAATAAGGGATTTCAAATTAAAGCAACAAAGAGATACCACTACACACCTATTAGAATAGAGAAAATCCAAAACATTGAGAGTAGCAGCTGCTGGGGTGGGTGTGGAGCAACAGGGACTCATTCATTGCTGGTGGAAATACACATGTCACAGCTACTTGGGAAGACAGTTTGGTGCTTTCTTATAAAACTAAACATAATCGTACCAAAGGGTTTCAGAACAGCCTCTTCAAGATATAAAATGTTGGCATATTCTTTATTTTGAGCTAAAAGCAATTAAGATCCTGCAGGCTCAAGATAAACTTCTGCCAGTTAACACCCAACTACCTAGAAAAATTTAAATTAGGGGCCTGGCCCTTAATAAGAGTTATTTCCAGAAATGACTTTTTATGACCTATCTCTATATGGCAGAACAAACACCTCATATTGAACACCTGTTTTTTGTATTGATCTGAAGATTATCCTTCACCACTTTGAAGTTTCAGGACTCTTAACATATTCCTTAGCTCAGGGTGTCATACATCCTCATTTTACCTTCTGATCCCCTCATGTATGTGGGGTTCCCATACATACATGTGTAATGAAATTTGGTTATTTTCTCACTAATCTGCCTCATGTTGATTTAATTATTAAGCTAGGAGAAAAAAATAAATAAAACTAAAATAAAAACCAGAAAATAAAAATATAATAAAAACAAAAAACCAAGAAAAAGAACCTAGAAGTGTACAGGTTAATTTCTTCCACCCCGCACGCTCCTCAGTATTTAACCTATTGAACTAAAAATTATGCCTCAAAAACCCACACATGGATGTTTACAGCAGCTTCATTCATAACGGTCAAAACATGAAAGTAACCAAGATGTTCCTCAGCAGATGAATGGATAAGTGAACTGGGTACATATATTCCAATGGAATATTACTCAGCACTAGAAAAATAATGATTTAGCAAATGGTCTACAAGGACATAGAAGGCCACCAACATTATGAAACAACCAAATTTAACAGACCATTCACAACAGCAGAATACACACTCTTCTCAAGTACCCACATTTTCCAGGATAGACCATATAGTAGGTTATGAAACAGTATTTAATAAATTGAGGAAGATTACATAATAAAAAACATGCCCTTTAACCACAAGGCAATTAAACTTGAAAGCAATAACAGAATTTTTTTGAAACTCACAAATATGTAGGAATTAAATAATGTAGTCCTAAATGGGTATATGGGGTTCCCATACATACATGAGTATAAAATAATATAAGATGAATGAAAACAAAAAGAAATTATGGAATTTAGGTACTGCAGAGCTCAGAAGGGAATTTACATCTATAAATACCTATGTTCAAAATGAAGGAAGATCTTAGATAGTGTAACCTTCCAACCCTTAGGAAACTGGTAAAAAATGATAAACTAAACCCAATACAAACAGGAGAAAAATGATAAAGCAAACATAAGAAAAAGAAAATGAAAATTGGTTTTTGTAAAAGATCAACAAAATTGACAAATCTTTAGGTAGATATCCCCTTTTTAAATCTTTCAGCCAAGTTCAAAACCCCCGTATCCATTAAACATAGGCACATTTATTGGTCAAAAATTGTGTTTTATTCCCTTCAACCAGTTAAGGTTTTTACATTTCACTCTTAGGTGTGTGTGTGTGTGTGTGTGTGTGTGTGTGTGTGTGTGTGTGTGTTTAGAGGTTGCCAGCACAGTTCAGATTTTATGTTTTTGCCTTATGTTAAGCCAGAAACTAGTAGAGCAATGTTGGAGAGCATGCAGTCTTCTGGACTGCCAGAAATGTGTGTGATTTTATTCTTAAACCTGGCTTGTTAGGGGTTGACCTTAGGTCAAAATAGCTTGTTGTTCAGCCAGTGTTTGGTCAGAGGTTTTGCTTAAACTCCCTGTGCCAGTGAAGCTGGTGACTTATGTTAATACATCTGTGTGGATGGGAAATGCTTTTAAATCTGCCCCATTTCCTCTTCTAATTGCTCCCAAGTGGGTAAAACCTAGCACATAGGCACAAACTTCTGGACCCTTAAGGTTGACTGTGATCCCTGGAGGGCTCTTTGCTGTTGCTCCCCCTGGTATCTCTGTTAAACTTCTGGTTGTTCTGTCATTTCACTTATTGCTACCAATATTAGGAAACTATGAGCACCCTCTTAATTGCTCTCCACCAAAACCTCCACTTGTCTCAACAATGCCTTTAGGCACAGAATCTTCCATCTGTTTCAGATAAACTCAAACACTTCAGTCTGAGCTGCAGAACCCTTCATCCTTAGGGTCTGTCTCTCCTCCTGGGAAGAACTTCTGCTCCACTGCACAGGAGTAGGGGGAAGGGAGGGGTCTACTCATGGGGTGGCAATCCTGCTCTATGAGCAGGCACAGGGAAAGAGGAGTGGTAGCCACTGGTCTTATTTGCTTGCCCCTCCCAGTGTGGAATTTCTGCTTTAAGAGCAGCTGGACTCAGTGAGGGTAATCTAGCCCCAGGATTCCCACCATATCATGCCTGAGGTAGAGGGGGTATAGGGATCCTCAGGCGTCTGTCTGTGCCTTCTGCAACACAGGGCTGGGCGAATGAAAAATGCCAGACACCAGAGTAAAACTGTAGTCTTACATTGGGCACAAGAGGAAAGAGAACCCTGTCTTTTGGGCATGATAGGTGCAGAGTAGAGTGTCCTTGGTAGAGCTTTTGTTTCTTCAACTTGGAGCAAGGATGATGAGGACAAAGGAGCAGGTAACGGCTCAAATGTCACAGATTTTCACTCTTCTTATCAAAATTTAATATCTTTTCTTGAATAAAGTGTTTCTCTATTTGCTATATGTCCTTAGGATCATTTCCAAGAACTTTAAATAATTGATTTTTAGAATTTTCATAAGCTAAATGGTGATTTTGCTGGGGAGAGTACGTGCCAGGGTGTCCCCCACTACTCTGGAAGTCCTCTTCTATATCTGATTTTGATTTTGATGAACTTGTAATATGACTCTAGGCTTTGGCCACCTATCATTTGTTTGAAATATATTGAATTCTGGGGTTATGAATATATTTTTTCTTATATGAATATGGCTGGAAAAGGTTATATTTATAGATAAACTAGGGGCCCAGTGCACGAATCCGTGCACCTTGAAAGGGACTGTGGGCCACAAGGCTGTGGTAGGCACAGGGGCGGGTCTCAGGCCATCCTCTGTGCCCCCACCTGGCCCCTACCACCATGGCCCTGGTCCCCTGTCTGCTGGTAGTCCTGCTCATGCTGCCACCATTCCCATGCACTGATGGCGCAGAGCCATTGGGGCCAGTGCCAGCAGTGGGTGTGAGCGGGGCCAGCGCCATCAGCGGGGCCAGTGGCAGCTGCTGCCCTGATCACCCTTCAGGAGCAGGGGGAGGTGGAGAAGCCCTCAGGGGCGATCAGGGCTGGCAGCTGCTGCTCACACCCACTGATGGCACCGAGGCTATTGGGACCAGTGCTGGGCACTGGCAGCGGGTGGGAGCAAGGCTGGTGCCAGCAGCAGGTGTGAGCACCAGGTGGGACTGCTGCACAAGGGAGCAAAGAATTTTCAGTAACCACCAGAGGCTTGCTCCAATGACAGCGACTGGCGCCCTGCCTTGGTCTGGCGCCCCCTCTCATCTGCTCCACCATCCTTCTGTGGCCAATGGCCACCATGTTCCACACACGCCCCCTGGTGGTCAGCACACATCATAGAGACCAGTTGTTCGGTTCCGGTTGTCCCACCGTTCGGTCTGTTTGCATATTAGCCTTTTATTATATAGGATATGGAAAGTAGTACCACAGGTAAACCTGAGCTCTGATACTTAGGACACTTTGGCTTAGAAGACTCTTCCTGTTTATCCAACCTTGTCATTCTTCTCTCACTATACTCTATGTTCGTAAGACTTCATTTTGAGCCTCAAACCTGAAACTTGTTACCAATTTATGGCTTTTGCTGTTGCCTTTGCTTGACATACTTTTCCTACAATCTTTACTTGGATCATTCTTATGTCTATTGTAGTATTATTCACAATAGCCAAGATAATGGAAACAACTTATGTGTCCACAGACAGATGAAATTGATAAAGAAATACACACACACAAATACTATTCAGTCATAAAAAAGTAAAATCTTGACATTTGTATCAATATGAATGGATCACAAGGGTATTATGCTAAGTGAAACAGTCATATGGAAAAAGACAAATACCATATTATCTAATTCTATGTGGAGCATGAAACAAAAACAAAATAAACAAAACCAAAATTAAACTCATGGAGGCAGACAACTGACTGGTGGTTACTAGAGTGAAAGAAAGGGGCAAAATAGGTGAAGGGCATCAATTGTATAGTGGCAAATGGAAACGAATATTTTGGTGGTGAGTACAATGTGGTAAATACAGACATCAAATTATAATGTTGCACACCTGAAACATGAAAGTTTATAAGCCAATATTATCTCAATTTAAAAAAAAATTCTTTGGAGTCATATGCAGTGCTTAGAGTTGCTTTTTTTTATCTTACTTTTTTCCAATCTCTCTCACTCTAGTAATTTAATGGAAGTTACCATAAAGCTATCTGGGAGAGTAGGTGGGAATCCCACATACTTAAACTTATCCTGAGTTATTATTTTCAACAAAGAGGTTTGGGTCTTTTTCTCAAAGTGTTATTAAACTTCATGTTTTATTATTTGGGGTTACCAAAGCAGATAGCTTTCCAAAGATGCAAGGACCTATATTTCTGAACTCTCCATTCTCTTTTATTTTGCTTTGAAAACCAGCTAGTTTGCTGAGCTCTTTTTTCTTTAGGGTAACTTGCCAGAGTGCAGTGCAATCAATACTCTTTTTCTTAACTTGCTACTATAAAACTTGGATTGCCATTTTTCCAATCTCTGACATCAGTTTTCCCATGTGATCACTAAGATGAGACCATATTTAAGGTTTTTGTTATGGAACAAATTTCTGTATTTATAGCATAATTAATCCTAACATTTATCTCATATAAACCCTGAAATTTCAATAGCTTAGCACAGTAAGGATTCATCTAAGTGTCATCTAAGAACCAATGTGTGTCAGTAGGACCTTGCAGGTATGTTAATGGAACACATGGCCTCCAGGATCTACATTGCAGGGGAGAGAAGGGTGATCTTAATTGCTTTCACGCTCAAGTGATGTTTCACTTTTGCTCACAGTCAAATGGACATAAATAATCACATAATTCCTACATAACTGCATGGGAAGCAGGCAATGCAATGTATGACATTGTTGCTTAGAATCAAGTCCAAATATATCTGACTCAAAAGTCTATTTTTTGTCCATGAAGTTATACTTACTTTTATTTTACTATAATCTTAACCCTCTTTATTCTTGGTAAGAAGAATATTAAAAACATTTTAAACTAATATGAGCTATTATACTGATACAAAAATATATTTTTGCTTTTAATTTTAAATGTAGCAACAAAGATTTCTAATTTTATATGCATGAGTCTGCTCTAATTGTTTATGTGAAGTAATTTAGTTGATATTATTTTATATCCTGGACTAAAATTCAGTCATTCCAGCAAACAATTTAGAAGAAAGAAAAAAAAAACTGTGAAAATTGCCTAAAGCACAAGTGGAGTGAAATCAGCAAGATATAATAAATTGAATGAATTTGAAAAACAAAACGTTGGAGGCAGAAAATGTAGTATGTTTCAATGTAAACATAAAATCTCCTTTGAGTCTTCATATCAGACTCCTAGGTGGATTTAGAGCAAGACAAAGTATGTAATGGGGGCAAAATGAAAGATTATATAAGTCTGACCAGGGACTTTGATATAATGACCCTCAAATAATAAACCCTTTGACCTTATATTTTGAATAGAAGATAGCAGTTTTTTTCTCAGAAATGTGTTTCATAGCAGCAAACACTTTTTATAAAGGATTTGAATTTACTTCCTCATAACTATACTTGAAATATAAATGCTATTCTGCTATAGCTGCAGAAGATGGGCCCATTTTCCAGCTATACTTACTATAAAAAAATTAAAAAACACTAACATAATACACATTTTAAGGGTTACAATGTCTGTCTGATATGCCATATCCTTTCAGTAAAAATTAAGGTATTTATATATTTAATTGCTTTCTTAAAAAATATATTTTTATTGATTTCACAGAGAGGAAGGAAGAGGAAGAGAGAGAGAGAGAAACATCAATGATGAGAGAGAATCATCGATTGGCTGCCTCCTGCACACCACCTACTTGGAAACCTGGGCATGTGCCCTGACAGGGAATGGAACTGTGACCTTCTGGTTCATTGGTTGATGCTCAACCACTGAGCCACACTGGCTGGGCTTAATTTCTTTTTTATTTTATTTATTATTATTTTTTATAATCCTCACATGAGGATATTTTTCCAATGATTTTTAGAGAGAGGGAAAGACAGAGAAATACTGATGTGAGAGATCGATTGGTTGCCTCCTGCACACTCCCCGACCAGGGAGGAGCCTGCAACCAAGGAGCGTGCCTTTGACCAGAATCAAACCTGGGACCCTTCAGTCTGCAGGTCGACGCTCTATCCATTGAGCAAACTGGCTAGGGCTTAATTTCTTTTTTTAAAAAAAATATTTTTTAAGTTGAATTTATTGGGGTGACATTGGTTAATATAAAATAGAAAAAGCATTCATGAAGCATCATGTCTCTTTAAAAACCTGACCTGCAGTGATATATCATTTTCATAAAGAAAAAAATATTTGATAAGGCAATATAAAATAAAAACTAGAAGGGGTGATAGGTGTAACTTAAGTTAAAAAAGATAAACACATCGATTTATTACAAGCAAATAATTAGTAAAACTGGTATTTGGATAATGTTTACAACAAAAGCAATCAACCGTCATGCATAATTTGATTATATAATACTTATCCTTATTCAGACAGGGCTTTTTTACTTCATAATCGTACAGAAGTCTACTGAAACAGGTAATATTATCTCTACCATTAATATCCTAGCTCCACAAAGGTAGAGTTTTTATATGCCTTATTTACTGTTGGATTTTGAATGCCTAGAGCTGATGAAAATATGTATCCTATCTAATAAATGAGTAATATGCAAATTAACTGTCGCTCCATGACAAAGATGGTGGTGCCCAGTCCCTCTCAACCCCTCCAGAGTCCCCCAGTCCAGAGGAGGGGGCGGCACTGAGAGCTGGCAGCATGAGCGGCCTGACGGAATGCTGCCCAGAGGCCCTCCTGACCCTTTATTTAAAAACAAAAACAAATTCATTTGCCACGGAGTGATCCTCCCCACAGTCACCTGCAGCCTCAGGGTCTCAGCCTCGGAAGCACCCTCGCCCCAACAGAGTGATCCCCTCCTAGGGGCAGCCTCGGGGTCTCAGCCTTGGAACCTCACACATCCCCACGGAGTGATCCCCTTCCACACACACACCTGCAGCCTCAGGGTCTCAGTCTCAAGCGTCAGCACCTGTCCCTGGCGAGTGATCCTGCCCCACTGGCAACCTCAGGGAGTCAGCCTCGGAACTTCCCTTGTCCCCAGCCTAGTGATTGGAGTGGGGAGGCTGGGGAGGGGGTATCTCAGCAAAGCTGCCCAGCAAACTTCTCCCATTGGGCAGAAACTTGTGCCTGGGTTAGGGAGGTAAATGGGTTTTGTTTAAAATCTTTACAAACCGCAAAGGAAATGTCTGAGGTAGGGTTTCACATCAGAAGTAACTTACAACTAATTTCTGAAGGCAAACTGCTACATTGCAGTTACATTACTAGAGAGTACCCCGTGGTCTGGAGGTCTCCGCTGCAGTGGTGCGGGCACTCCCCGCCCTGGTTCCTCAGCACCTCGGGCTGGGCTTGAGCCCACCCAGGAAGGCCTTTTCCCCTACAGTTTTCACCGAGGCAGGCAGGTTTGGTAGACATGAATACAAAGTGCCCACGCACAAGTCCTGAAGATGCCGGGGTGGCAGAAATAACAAACAAATGGAGAAAAGAGCAAAACCAGAAACATCGCCAATCCCAACATAGATCATCTTTTTCTTCAGATGATGGTGTGTTTCCATCTTCTTTGTCTTCTGGAAGCGAGGCTGATTCAAGTACTGATGATTCTACCAACAGAAAAGTTAAGAGAAAGAGAGGACAGAAAAGGAAGAAAAGAAGAAAAGAAAGAAAGGACACAAGATGAAAATCAAGAAAAAGAAAGAGAAGGAAAAAAGGAAGAAACAACCGCATATCACCTTTCTAAGGTCTCATGAAATTCCTGTTTAAGGAGTTTATTTTATGACACTTTTAGTTTGCATTTACATTTTTACTGGTTTGTCAAGACCATAGCAGGTACAGTGTCCAATATGTTAAAGAAAAAACCCTATCTAATAAAGAGGGAATACGCAGGGGAGGGCAGTTGGGGGTGACTGGGCTGGCAGGGGAGGGCAGTTGGAGGTGATCGGGCTGGCAGGGGAGCAGTTAGGCATCGATCAGGCTGGCAGGAGAGTGTTTAGGGGGTGATCCAGCTGGCAGGCATAGGCGGTTAGCGGCAATCAGACAGGCAGTCAGGTGAGTGGTTGGGAGCCAGCAGTCCCGAATTGTGAGAGGGATGTCCGATTGCCGGTTTAGGCCTGATCCCTATGGGGTCCGAGATTGGAGAGGGTGCAGGTTGGGCTGAGGGACCCCCCTCCCCCCAGTGCACAAATTTCGTGCACCAGGCCTCTAGTGTAGTAATAATGTAAAACGTAGTAAAAAACACACACCTCAGTATAAAAAAATCACTCTCTAAATTTCAAAACCTGCTGGGGAAGTAGGAGAACGGAGTTAAAGCATCTGGACAATGATCCATTCACTTCTGTTTATAAGGTGGATGCCCATGGGAAAAGGGAAAAAAGAAAGGGTGTAATCTAATTCTCTTGTCAATGGAAACTCCAGAAAAGTGAACAAATGATATTTTCTAGGAGAAAGATACCACATCTACTGAATGCCTTAGCAGGCTGGTGCCTGGAGAATAACCTGTCTCTGGAAAATATCTTATAAACTAATTTAAGGAACATGAATAGGGCTTCAGTGAACCCATGAATCCCTTGAAATTATAAATAAAATGAATATGTGTTCATATGTGCATCTTTGAGGACAAAGAGAAGTTAATTTTTAAAATCATACACTTAAATTTCATTATATTTGTGAACAAGGAAGTAAAAACAAAGATTAAGAATCAGTGCTTAACAATAATATTATCAAGAGAATAGGTCCACGTAGCCACAACTCATATTGTGTGGCAATAACTGATTGTTCACATTCATGCTCTGCTTAATGAAGGGGTTGCTGGCCTAGTATGACCTAGGTGCCTATTATCACACTGGGCCACTTTGAAAAATATTACCCCATAGTCATTCACTCAAATTTCCTTTACCTTAAAAAAAGAGAGGAGTAATTACCTAACTGCCTTTACCAAATCCTCTCTCCCCTACTTTTACAACCTATATATTGTAAGCTTTCTGATATCCAGGATTGATTTTGGGTATAATGTTTTCATTATTCAAACACTCTAATAATGTACCTTTATATGTCCTGCATTGTTAATAAATTTTCAAATTACAAATACTAGTATAATAATATATTCACAAGACTAACAATATCTTTGAATCACAATTGAAGAAATCTGTTATTAAAAACTTTGGTTTCAGAGAAACCAAGATGACGGCATAGGTAAACACTGGAGATTGCTGCCTCGCACAACCACTTCAAAAATACAACTAAAAGATGGAACAGACATCACCCAGAACCACAGGAAGGCTGGCTGAGGGGAAATTCTACAACTAGAAGGAAAGAGAAAAGCATACCGAGACTCAGAGGAGGCACAGTGCGGAAGTAAAATACAAAGGTGCGGAGGTGCATACGGAGTGGGTTGGCGGCTGAGGGCGTGGTTGTCTGTTTCAATTGGGAGGGAGTCCCAGGCTCTGAGCTCCAATTCCCGGCGAGTCTCTAGGGACCCAGAATCATACGGGAGAAGCGGGACTGTCTGGCATCAGTCGAAACTCGAGGGCAGCTTTCTCTCCGAGGTTTGCAGCGGTTGCTGGGACACTGAGAGGCAGAGCCTCTGGGGACGGGACTGAGAGCAGCAATAACTGCTCGCTTGGCCTGCCCTGTTGATCCCCTGGGACCCGCCCCGCCCAAGCCCTGCACAGAGGCATTTGCAGGATAGACTCAGGCAAAGGCTAGATTAGCACCACCCTAGAGGACAGAAGTTCTCCCACTGCAGCAGACACAGCTGATTCTCACAGCCAGTTGGCCTAGAGGTCAAATCCCCCCCAGTATTACCTACAACAATCAAGGCTTAACTACAACAAGACTGCACACAAAGACCACAAGGGGGTGCACCAAGAAAGCATAAAAAATGCGGAGACGAAGAAATAGGACACAAATGGCAGAAATGGAGGATATAGAGTTCAAAACCACACTTTTAATGTCTCTCAAGAACTGTCTAGAAGCCGCCAATAAATTTAGTAAGGCCCTCGAAAAGACTGGTGAGACCGCCGATAAATATGGTGAGATCCTCAAGAAATCTAATGAAACCCTCAATGTTGTGATAAAGAACCAACTGGAAATTAAGCATACACGGACTGAAATAAAGAATATTATACAGACTCCCAACAGCAGACCAGAGGAGCGCAAGAACCAAGTCAAAGATTTGAAATGGGAAGAAGCAAAAAACACCCAACCGGAAAAGCAAAATGAAAAAAGAATCCGAAAATACGAAGATAGTGTAAGGAGCCTCTGGGACAGCTTCAAGCATACCAACATCCGAATTATAGGGGTGCCAGAAGATGAGAGAGAGCAAGATATTGAAAACCTATTCGAAGAAAAAATGACAGAAAACTTCCCCTACCTGGTGAAAGAAATAGACTTACAAGTCCAGGAAGCGCAGAAAACCCCAAACAAAAAGAATCCAAAGAGGACCACACCAAGACACATCATAATTAAAATGCCAAGAGCAAAAGACAAAGAGAGAATTTTAAAAGCAGCAAGAGAAAGAAACTCAGTTACCTACAAGGGAATACCCGTACGACTGTCAGCTGATTTCTCAACAGAAACTTTGCGGGCCAGAAGGGAGTGGCAAGAAATATTCAAAGTGATGAATACCAAGAACCTACAACCAAGATTACTTTATCCAGTAAAGCTATCATTCAGAATTGAAGGTCAGATAAAGAGCTTCACAGATAAGGAAAAGCTAAAGGAGTTCATCACAACCAAACCAGGATTATATGAAATGCTCAAAGGTATCCTTTAAGAAGAGGAAGAAGAAGAAAAAGGTAAAGATACGAATTATGAACAACAAATACGCATCTATCAACAAGTGAATCTAAGAATCAAGTGAATAAATAATCTGATGAACAGAATGAATGGTGATTATAATAGAATCAGGGACATAGAAAGGGAATGGACTGACTATTCTTGTGGGAGAAAGTGGTGTGGGAGATGCGGGAAGAGACTGGATAAAAATCGTGCACCTATGGATGAGGATAGTGGGTGGGGAGTGAGGGCGGAGGGTGGGGTGGGAACTGGGAGGAGGGGAGTTATGAGGGGGGGGAAGAGGAACAAATGTAATAATCTGAACAATAAAGATTTAATTTAAAAAAAAAACAACTTTGGTTTCTTTCAGTGCCTTAAGTTTACTATGAAGATGAATATTATAGATGGTAACAAATCCTCAAAATAAATAGCTTGGCAACAACTTCACTTCTTTACTTCCATTCACTCGTAACCTTCACCAGCATGAGTTCTGTCTCTTCCACTTTGAAGAACTTGCTCTTTGTTAAGGTCACCACTGATTCTCCATATTCCAATTCCATACATACTGGTTTGTTCTCCTATCTCGAGATTTGTTGCCATGCAGCTTACCTCTCTCAGCTAAAGGATGACTTCATTTACAACACGCATTTAAGATCACTTAACAATATTTTGTGTGAGCACAGTTCACTGCCAGATGTTATAGAAGTCAGAGAGAAGTAAAACCCAGTCATTGTTTTCAAGCATCCCTTTGCCAAAAACAACCATAACAAAAGGTATAAACAAAGTGTGGTGAGATGCGTAAGACCAAAGCATTAATTGTTACTATAGGGGAGAATACAGCTTAGTAGAGAAAACAAATGCAGTTACTGTATTGCAGAATAAGTGGGTTTTAACAGGCAAAATGGATGCATTTTCAGGTAGAGGGAAAAATATAAGCACAGTCACAGTGCTATAGTTGTTGAGTCATGAGTGGTACTGTATAACTAGAACAGTCTTTGTGAAGAAGGAGAAATACTGAGACCCATATAGATACGTAGTAATTCCTTGTTCCCCTCTCTTAAACATAACTTTCATGTATTGCTATAGAGTTAACAAGGAAAATAACCCCAAACCAGATTATGTAAAAACTTGAAATCCACATCAAAATGTTTATTCTATAAGCAATGATCTTTTATTTAAAGCTTGAAATAAGGAAATAATATAATCATATATATGTTTTTGAAATACTATGTTGATAGCAACAAGATCAGTTGGGAGCTATTTGTGCAAGAAAAAACTAGTATGAAAATATGGCCTATGAATGGTTGGATTACAATCTAGGTAGATTTTCTATTTCTAAGGTTTTAAAGAGTAACTGATCTGAAAAATTGGTGAAGTAATACCATTTGGAAATGTGTTATTTGTGGAGCTTCATGGTCTCTGCCAGAAAGCTCATCCCTTCTGCACTCCTTGAACTTACCTGAATTGGCACAGACTAAGATCTGCAATTGGGAATTTCCCAATTCATATTATCAAACACAGAGTCTAATACCCCTGGACATATAATCTCACAGCAAAAATAAAACTACATCGAGAGAAAAATAACAATCTGAACAACTGATGCTACTGAAAGCAAGTTAGACAAAATAAGAATTTTAAATAATTATTTAAATGTACCAAAAAGAACAGGAAAGATAAAGCAATATGAAACAAGAATGAGGAAAATAGTAATAAAACAATATAAGTTAAAATCTTCAGTAGGTAGATAATATAAATAGTAAAATGAATGCTGCTGAAGAATAATTCATGAGTTTAAAGATCACATGGGGGAAATTCTTCCAAAAGAAGTCTGGGAAGGATGAAGATATATATATATATATAAAAAGCTGTTGAAGATATGGAGGGTAGAAGAAACAGTAGTTAGATAAAACTGGTGTCCTAGAGGAAAGAAAAGTAAAAATGGAGAGGAAAAATATGCAAGGAACTAATGGAAGCTATGCCAAGTAGAAGAGATCAAGGGGAAAAAAATATCTATATCTGTTATATATAATATTGAAATTTAAAGACACCAACGACAAAGAGACAATTTTAAAAGCTTCTAAAGGAACAAGAATAAAGTGGCCTTATATTTCTCATTAGCAATCTACATTCAAAAAAAAAAAAACCAACAAAAACACACACACACAATAAAATAATATTTTTAAAGCACTGAAAGAAAATTTTGAGCAAAGACAAAATTTAACCAACTTATTTCTTAAATGTGGGGGTAAAAATATGTTTTTAATAAAAGGTAAAATGTTTTCTAGTATAGCCTCACATCATAAACACTTAAAGAAAAGTGAGATGAAATAAGATGAGAAATCAATCTAGGAGATGGTACAAATATTGAAAGTAAGGTGGATCAAATAACTTGGCAATACTTGCTGTTTCTTGAATAGTTTTTTTTTTAAAAGTGAAACCAAAATAAACAGAGTAAAAGAAGTATATACATAATGACAAAATTAAAACCCATATAGTAAGATTGGGTTTTAGACAAGAACAAAGACATTAGACAATTGGCCATTCATGAATATGGTTCAGAGATGAGTTAATATTATTGTATCAATGTTAACTTCCTGGTTTTAAAAATTGTACTATGATTATATAAGAAAATAGCATTTGGGGAATGGGTGAAAAATATTCAGAAATAATTTGTAATTTTTATAATTTGAAATTAGTTCAAAATAAAAAGTCAAAATAAAGGGGGAAATGTAGATGTCAATTATGAAAAAAACAAGAAAGAAGAAAACAGAAACAGAAAAAGTAGAACTGGAAAAAAATGTAGGAGATAGAAAGAGGACTAATTCTTTTAATGAATATATACACAAATGGACTAAATAAGCAGATCTAGCCATTTGCTGTTTCATGATACATATATATAAGCAAAACGTCAAAAGTAAAAGGATGGAAAATATATATTAGGTAAATTTTAACTAATATAGAGCTGGTGCAATTACACTAATATCAGATAAAACAGGTCTGAGAAAAAAACATTATTATGAACAAAGAGGATAAATGCCCAGCCTGCATGGCTCAGTGGTTGAGTGTTGACTATGAACCAGGAGGTCACAGTTGGATTCCCAATCAGGGCACATGCCAGGTTGCAGGCTTGATCCCCAGTGTGGGGCATGCAGGAAGCTGAAGATCAATGATTCTCTCTCATCACTGATGTATCTATCTCTCTCTCCCTCTATTTTCCTCTCTGAAATCAATAAAAATATATTTTTAAAAAGATGATAGCCCTAACCGGTTTGACTCAGAGGATAGAGCATTGGCCTATGGACAGAAAGGCCCCAGGTTTGATTCCAGTCAAGGGCATGTACCTTGGTTGCAGGCACATCCCCAGTAGGAGGTGTGCAGGAGGCAGCTGATCGATGCTTCTCTCTCATCGATGTTTCTGGCTCTCTATCCCTCTCCCTTCCTCTCTGGAAAAAATCAATAAAATATATTTTAAAAAATAAATAAAAATAAAAAGATGATAAATACACAATGATAAAAGGTTCCATTCAACAAAAAATTGTAACAACAACTATCATGTAGATCTTTAATAAAATCACTTCAAGATGTAATGAACAAAATTTGATAAAATTAGGGAGATGCCAAAAAATCCATAATTATAGTGGAATATTTCAATATCTCTCTCTCCCTTCTTGGTTAAGCATACAAAAGAAAATCAGCAAGAAAATAGAATATTTGAATAACAATGAAAAGTCTGATCTAATGGACTTAGCATTTATTATAACTCCATTTTAGCAAACACCAAGGAATAGGTAGAAGCCAGGATTGAAAAGGATCCTCCTTACAAAAACCATCTATAATAATAAAAGCGTAATAATAATAATAATAAAAGCAGGGGCTGCAAGGGAAGCCTGGGTCCTGGGTGTTAGAGGGAAGCCAGTGCTGGCAGCCAGGGGAAGGAAGGACTACTCTTGCACGAATTTCATGCATTGGGCCTCTAGTGAAAGTTATAAAAGCCTACTTCTTAGGAGACTGTCCTAGAAGTCTTCCCACTCAATACTCCAGGCATTGCTCATCTTACAATTGAGGGGAAATAAGTGAGTAGTCTAGAAAGGGTCTGCATCTCAAAAACAATGCTCTTACCTAATATTAACTAAACTAGAGGCCTGGTGCATGAAATCTGTGCATGGGGAGGGGCGGTCCCTCAGTCTGGCCTGCTCCCTCTCGCAATCTGGGATTCCTCAGGGGATGTCCAACTGCTGGTTTAGGCCCAAACCATTCACCTGCCTGCCTGATCGCTCCTAACTGCTTGCCTACCTGCCTGATTGCCCCTAACCACTCGCCTGCCTGCCTGCCTGATTGCCCCTAACCACACGCCTGCCTGCATGATCGCTCTCAACTACTCACCTGCCTGTCTGATTGCCCCTAACCACCTCTGCCTCGTCCCCTGCCACCGAAGCTTCATCCGGAAGGATGTCCAGAATGATGTCTGGAAGGTCGTTCGGCTATCCAGTCTAATTAGCATATTGTGCTTTTATTATTATAGATAGTAGAAGAAGGAGACTACGAAACTCCCTAAACTTCTAAACTACGGTTTGCTGAGCCCATATTTTAGTAAGATCAGAGAAAGAAAACTACTAATAGTTCTTAAATAAAAAACTTTGTATTTAAGGAAGGAGTGATACTGCTAAGAAGAAAAAGTATTTCTCATGTTATATGACTTAGAATATGCTAATAGGTACCATTTGGTAAAATGGATTAATAGAAAGATACAATGCCCCTATTTAAAAATTAACAGAAAATATTACCTGGTGAAAGAAAAGTAGTTTTTAACACTGAATTGATAAAATCTCATGCCAGAAAATAATAATAATCTGTTCAAGCAAAATTAGTACAATTTCTATTTGCTTTTAAAATTAACCATTTTTAAAGCAAGTATAAGATAATTTGCTGTTAGTTACATGAAAAAATATGAGGAAAATGTTATTTTTACTCTAATTCTTCTAATGATTCAAAAAAAGTAAGATACTTTTAAACTCCAATAGTTTTAACCAGATATATAAAAAATAAATGTGAAACTATAGAATTTTATATAAATGGGTGGTTGTACAATATTTAAAATAACACAGGGAATGACAGAGTGTGTTAGATTTCATAAATTTAGATAGCTTAGTCTAAGACAACCATATGCCCATGCATGTGATTTAATAATTACATAGCAATACATTTACAGTCTTCAGCAGGCATCATGGTTAAATAGAAAGGGCACTAGACTTTGGATGAGGAAAAAGAACCTGGAAATAGCACTAGCAGAAAAAAAGAAATAATAAATATTAGAAGGAGGAATAAAATGGAATTATTAAAAAAAAGAAAATAAATGAAAACATGATTTGGTTCTTCAAAAATATAAACAAGATCAACAAGTTTAGTTATAAAGACAGAAAAAAAGAGATGATGGTTGCACAACATGAATGTACTTAAAGGACAGTTAAAATGGTAAGTTTTTGTCATACATATTTTAGCATAAAATTAATACAAGAGAAACACCTAGAACTGAGTAATATTTTCAGATTAAAAAGCCACAATAAATTAAATGAAAAGAATATCCATCTTAGGTAACAAACAAATATGAAACAAATCACTGTGAAATTGCAGAACAGCTGTTATAAAGAGAAAATGCTAAAAAGTTTGTCAGATGGGAAAAATAATAAACATGTTTATATACAACAAACTGAGAACTAAATGGCAATATACATCTCAAAGGTAACAGTGGAAGCTAGAAGAATATAAAGCAATAAAAAAATTCAGAAGGAAGTTCTACACAGTCAAATCATCAACCAAGTGCAGTGAAGCATAAAGACATGTTTTGACTTTCAGGCTTTAAAAAATTTACCTCCCACATATAATTTCTCAATAAACTAATGAAGAATACATTGTATTAAAATAATAAAATAAATCAAGAAAGAAAAAGATGTAGAATCTTAGAAACAAGGGTCCCAACACAGCATAGATAAAAACATTCTTGAGATCACAGTTGAAGAAATGATAGCCTTTAACATCAGCTTTAGTCAGTAAGCAGTTTTGAAGAATTCAGCAAAATGAAAGGCTAAAGTAGAAATATCTTGAAAAAATATGTAATGCACTTGAGGATAGCCGTGGTATGAGATTTCCAAGCAAGTTAAAATAACTGTATAATGAAGCAAATATAATCCTAATATATTGTGTGGCTCAGCTGTAATGTTTACATAGTCATAAAAATTAAAATATTACATATTAGTTAACCCCCAAATAGTCATAATATAATTCTATTGGGATAATAGAGGAGGAGCATGTAAGCATGTGTATTAGGAAGGATTTATAACTGTATAATCTGAATATTTGTAAAATGTTAAATGAGATATGGATATTTTATCTAGAATGCTCAACTTGAATTTCATTGAGTCTTATATTTATAGGTCAAAATTAACATGTCCAATTTCTGAAAACTTTAATTACTCTTATTCAAAATCTACTCTATAAAATATAATTTAAAAATTCATATAACTAACCTTTTTGAATGAGATGTCTTGATTTTTTGCCAATATCTTTTGTCTTTAATTCAGATAAAAGAGAGGAAACATGTTTTTTCTTTTTATTGGAACTTATTAAATCAACAGGAGAAAATATATTCTGTGGAAACAAAATAAAAGCAATGACACCAATGATAATCTCATATATATTTTAGAGTTCTCAAAGACTTCTCACTTGTTAAACATCATAATTGATTTTCATTTTAAAACAACAACAAAAACCTGTGAGACAAGCCAGAGTTAGGAAAGGTGAAAAGAACTCCATTGTGTGTTATTCTGATTATTTTTCCATTAAGAGTTCATGACAATGCTCTAAGAGACATTAAACAAAAGGGGGCCATTTCAGGAGGATGGCACAATTAAAGGAACTAAGGGGGAGAAGTAAGGACTAAATAGAGAAGTGTTAAGTGTTCAGTGCTACTCAGAAAGCCTAAAGGGAAATTCAGAGTAAGAAAGGAGATGAAAAGTTACTTCACAGAACACTAAAAGGTAGTAAAAAACAAAGAGAGAGAAGTTGGACAAGAATTATCACAAGTCTTAAAAGTACAAATGGATCAGATATGTGTGGGAGGAATAGATATTGAAAGGAGCTTCCCAGAGAATGGGCCACTCTCAGATGTAAACTGGGCAATGTCTGTAAAGTGGTTGGGAATGTTTTAATAACTAACACTGTGCTATCCCTTTTTCTCCTCACAGTCCATCCAGGAGTGATTCAGAGGATCCATGAGGTCAAGAACCCATGCTCTTTAAAAATTTGTCATCTCTCCCCCACTGCATCTCCACGGCTTCTATACTCCATGTTGACTCTGGAGTCAAAATAGCTACTAGAGCTCCAAACACAATGTGTGTATCTCAGTCAGCAATATGGAGAAAAGGGTGAAATGATAAAACACAGGCCATGTGTCTTAAGAAACTTTCCTCCAGGTCCTTTCAAATAACTTTAGTTTATTTCTCACTGGTCACCCATAACTACAAAGGAGAGTATAAGAAATACAGCATTTTGCTAGGTACTTTGCTGCCTGAAGTAAAACTGAGTATCTCTTACCAAAAAAAAAAAAAAAAAAGACAAAGACAGATATTGCTAGACAATCAGTAACAGACTGCCACAGAAAAAAATAAGAATCTTGGGAGGGGATATACATTTATATTTTGAAAAACCTTTCTATTATGCTTTCCTTGACTAGAACCACTGGTCTTAATTCTAAAGACTCTAAATATATATCTTCAAGTAAATCTCCTTTGTGAGATTTGTTTCTGTATATTTATGTATGGAATACTTTTATAGTGCTTATCATTTGTCATAGTTTCAAACCTCTGTACAAATATTAATTTATGTCATACTCATAACAATTCATATTAATCTCTGTCATACTCATACTCATTATGTCATACTCATGAGCTATTCTCTTTCACCTAGAAAATGTCATAGACATCTTATATTCAAGAAAACTGAAGTCATATTTTTCCTTTATTTTTTTAATATATTTTATTGATTTTTTTACAGAAAGAAGGGAGAGGGATGGAGAGTTAGAAACATTGATGAGAGAGAAGCATCGATTAGCTGCCTCCTGCACACTCCCTACTGGGGATGTGCCCACAACCAAGGTACATGCCCTTGACCGGAATCAAACCTGGGACCCTTGAGTCCGCAGGCTGATACTCTATCCACTGAGCCAAACCGGATAGGGCCATATTTTTCCTTTAAACCTACTAATACGTCTTGTTTTGGTGACCAGCACCACCTTCATCCATTGAGAGGAAATTCACATAAACTCTCTAAAATGTGATAGCAGAATTTTGAAATAGAGAACTCATTATCATATCTATCTTGACCTATCCACTTGCGCAAATGCCCTTATTCCACAATTTAACAGAGATACTTGAATATGTGTCTTGGTCCCCTGTATTTACAATTTTCTGCCCAAATGCCTATTCCATACAATAGATATATATTTAAATAAATATCCTTAACTTTCTATATTTTAAATTTTATATGTGTTCTCTAATTTTTTATTGAAAATGATTTGTTTTGATGTGATGATTCACTGTGCAAGAATTTTGAATGCTCATGAAAGATACAAACTGGTCTTAGAATAAATCTCAGTTTTTGTTTTTCACTAGTTTTTTTTGCTAATCAATTCTTACATTTACATGACAAATATACTTTTTGATAGAAAAACAAATAAGTAGGTACTTTTGAGCTCATGTATTCTTTTTATACTTAGATTTTCTTACAGTTGCCAAGAATAATTTTAATATAATACACAACATCAATACTACCAAAATATGACTTTTAATAATGTTGCTTCTATTTTCATCTGGGTTCAAAACTTTCCATTAAGCAAAGTAGGAAAAGAAATGTAGACAGCTGTTTTGCAACCAAATCTGTAATAACCAATTGCAAATGCTTTTCAACCTTAAATTTACCTATCAATTCTATTCTTAACTCTTCAAGTTATGTCATCCTTCTTGTGTTTTCTTACTTCTAGGCATTTTCCTCTATTTTGGTAATCTCTTTGTCTGTCCCTCGTAACAATATAATTCATCAAAAATCTTTGCCATTCTAACTTTTAAATGTATTTCAAATCTTTAACTTCTATTTTCACTTTACTTCTAATCTAAACTATAATTACCCCTTCCAACCATAAAAAGCCTCCTATTGGTCTCTCAGTCTTCACCATGGCTTTCACAAGACATTTATTAAAAGGTACATCTGATTATGCTTCTCTTTTGCTTTAAATCCTCTGATGGCTGCCCAAGGTGCTCAGTCTTTACTATAAGCTACAAAAAACAACAACAACAACAACAAAAAAAAAACAGCAAAATACAGTCCTTGACCATACAGCCAAACTAATCTCATTGCTACTAGACTTTGTGTACTCCCAGCACACTGCATTTCATTCAATCCTTGAACCCAACTCAAATTAAACAAGATATTGCAAGCCTCAGTTCCTTGTGCAAGCTCTTCTCACTGCCTAGGCCACTCTCTTTCCTGTGCTTTGCATGACTAACTTCCTATTGTTCAGATCTTAACTGTAAATATTAGCTCCTCAGAAAAACTTCCTGTGACAATCTTGTATAAAATAGCCTTCCTCCTACAATTCTCTACCTCAAGCACCCTATTTATGTAGGTTATAATTTCAAATTGAGAGAATACAATGCTAGCTCAAGAATAATAACTAATACTAGCTAGATAAAGGGCATGAGGAAGTTTCAGAGCATACAGATTTGTTTCTTTGAAAATCTCTCCAAAAATGTATTTATTACTCTTATGACAGTGCCATTCTACTCACAATACTACTTTTCCTAATACATGTATTATCTTGTATAATAGTTAACATATTATATAGTGACAATTGTGAATCATACTGTACTGGTTTACCTAAAAATCACACTTTAAAAATAGTATAACGAACTCCATATAATAAATATTTTGTTTAGAACTGTCAAAGTGCTAGTGTATTCTACCTTATATCATAGTTAAGAACATTTCTCACCCAAAGAAGAAATTATACTGTCTGAGTACTGGGAGTATGTTTACTTATCTCAATATCCCTGCACCTCTTTGAATTCTCAACTTCTGTTGGCAGTACCAACTCACAAATGACAGCAGTAAATGTATTTGTTTGAAGTTTTATTAGTTTATTCAACAAATATGTATTGAGTGCTAACTAGTATATCCATAACTATGCTAGGCATTGGCACAAAGTTATTATTTTGTGAATATTTAAATCCTATACTTCTTAAAATATTTCATAATTTAATGACTTATCCTCTATGTGGATGTGAAAAAGATGAAAAGCAAGAGAAAGACATTGAGACTGAAAAAAACCACAGTAGAAAACACAGGCTGAATGCTACACACACTCATGATAAAATGCTACATACACTCATGTATTTTTATTAAACCACATGTATTAACTCAATTGGTTAAGATAATAGTTTACAATGCTGCTCAAGTAATCCCCAAATGACACAAGTTCATATGATGACGTAAAATTTAATGATGGGCAATTAAACAGAGATTTCTAAAGGAAAAAACATACTTTTTTTCTTAAGAGTAAAATGTATACCCCAAGAATCTATATTTCTAGACATATTTGAACACTGTCTGGTATTTATGAACTGAGGAGAAAAGAGCAACAGATAGGGACAGCCAACAGTTTACTAACGTTTAGGTTGATCTTCTATACCTTAAACATCCCCAGCATTTTAGAGACTTTACACATTTTAAATTTGGGTTTAGAATCTGAGGAAGTGTTATATTTACAATAAAGAAAACATTTCAATAAATTAACATAGAAACCATATACATAATTTTTTTTAAAGTAAAACATTATAATCAACTTAAATATGCTTTGCAAACATATGTTGATAAACTATCAAATTGACTCAATGTTTTCTAAAATTGAAGTTATAGCCTCCTGCAACTCAGAATAATATACTCATTTTTGAAGTTCAGAATATTTGTAAATGCTGCTTTGTATAAGCTTTTGTTGTAATACTAAGGATTAAAATGACTATTTCAAATGCATATAATTATTCTCCCCTCCCCCCAATGCTAGAGCAAAAGGTGAATTATTTAATGGGTGGATTATATAATAGATGAATGATGTGATACATAAACAACATACATGTATATATAGTATACATACACATACTCAGGGAATATATATTTATAGGCTTAGTAAAGTGCTAGCACTGACCATGTTAGCCAGCCCACAAATTATTCAGTGCAAATCTGAATTTGTGTGACTTCACAGTGTATTTGGCACCGTTTTTTTTTAACAACCTCAGCCTTACTGTCTTATCGGAAATATATCAGCCATAATACAAATGTTTATTATTTACATGAAGTCCAATATTCCTATGGCTGGATAAAATGACTCAAAATGGTAGTTTACCAGGACCTCCAAAGATACAAACAGCCTTATGTTAGGTTCTTAAGCTATTAAAGGAGGAATTGTCTGAATCCTTATATTTTATTAAACAAAGACTTAAATATAAGGACATGCCTGCAATTTACTATGAGTCTCTCTGAGCTTCCTAGGTGAATACTGTCAGCAAAAATCCATGCCTAGATGGAATATCTCTAAAACTAACTTAAGTAGACCAGAGAGCAGCAATGTGATTTCATAGGAAATATTTTCTAAGACACAGTACCTAAATTTATTTTGAGAAAATTCAGTCCTATCAATTTCTAAAACACAAACCTTTGCCATTCAAACCTTAGAATTATTGAAATACATGGAAATAGCCATAGCCACTCTCTCTTACTTGGAACAAATAAAAATTCGTTCTAAGTAAGTGGTAAAGAATGGTCATTTTATTGTTTTTGTTATCTTTCTTATTAGAAAAAAAGAGAGCTTAAAAGGTTTTGCATTAGCAGTCTTTGCAAAGCAAATTTTAGATGGTACATTTCACTGGATTTAAAAATGGTAATATTAGCTCTCTTGTATGAGCAAGTAAATAATTTCATGAACATTGTTATACAAGCTTCAAATTGCTAAAATATGCTGGCTTGGGTGAACTAAGTGTATTTCTCTTTTCAACTTTACACTTATCTTGTGTGTACAGCTGATATCCCTAGTGTCCAATCTGAGTACAGGCTTTCATCCTGTTGTCCAGAAAATGATGGGCACAATTCCTTTTGACACTGATGAGAGGTGAATACATAAATCCAGCCCACTTCAGTGAAAATGGACCCATAATTTTTTTTTACCCTGAAGAAAAATACAGTAATAAAGTTTAAAGATGGGAAAAAATACAGTCAAACTCTTGAGGTGTACCATTAGTTAATGATAGTCAGCAAACATTACATTTTGCCTTGAGGACAGTAAGTTCCAGATTTGCATTTAGGTGCTCATGAATTCTAATAATCGTGGATTTCTATATGATAGCAAGAAACCTAAAAGCACGAATGATAGGTTTTTCACATTTCAGTGAACTCAAAAGTTGAAACTAAAAAAGAAAGGTATGCGTTTTACATATTTTCTTCTACCTCTATTCTCCACTAAGATCTTTCTTGCAAAATGAGTATATGCATTTCCTATAAATATTTAGAAGTTGAGAATATACACTATTTCCAACATAAAGACTGCACCAATTTTAAAAAGTCTGTATCTTGTATAAAACTTTAATGGTGTCTCTGAACTAGTATTTTCAAGATTACATCAGCATTTCTAAGATTTGGGGGAAAAATTACTTGGCATAGTGTGTAAGAACAATTACCCTTATATAAAAATATCCTACCACTAATAGTAGCTAAAGAAACATGCTATGAAAAATTAAGACTATGCAGCACAACATTTTTATTTTCTTAATAACCATGTAATTATTTATGATTAATTGACCTGCATAATTTATTATTAGTCTGTTTATATCATTAGCCTCTAGCATTTCTGAGATTATAAATTTTATAATAATGGCCACAGAATCTATTAACCCCTCTACCTTCTCTAGTAACCTCTTTACCTTTTCTATTTTTGAGGGTGTTCTGAGTTCTAGTGTAACAATACTGGCAAGAAAATCCATTTTATTTACATAGTTCATAACTTTGTAAGATCCTCTTACACTCTTTGCATGTTATTTTTAATCTATGGTCTTTAGATGAATACCTTAATTCTTCTCTTCCCACATACAAAAATCTCAATAATAATAATAATTCTGTTAGCTATCTTTTCATAGAATCACAGTAGATTAATATTTTCAGAAAAGAACTCCATTAGTTATAAATTATAATGCAAAATAACCTTATTATTTGGAGTATATTTATTGTGAATGCAATACATATTATTTTAAATCAATATTTTGTTGAGTGCCTCCTATGTGCATATCACTGTGCTAGGTAAAAGGTGTCAAAAACAAATAAAATACAACCTGCTATAAAGTGGCTTCTATTTCTACAGTAAAAAACCATTCATATAAAACAGCCACCTTCAAAGGAAGTAGGACATAAATAAATTTAAATAGAAACAAATACCAGAAAAGTATTAGCAGCAATATTCTAATTAATTAGAGAAATTAATTTCTCTGAATATTAAAAGAGAACAAGTTTTTGTTCTGAGTCTCATCAGTGACTTTATCCTTTTAGTTAATGCTGCAAATTGAAGCAAAGAAGGAAACAGATAATGAGGTATAATGCTGGAAATAATCTCATTCATAAACAAAAGGAAGTAAAGATCAGATTCAGGAAGGAGATTTGGGACTGGGCATTAGGTGAATGAACAAAGGCATTTTAGTGCCTACTTTGAGATGGATATTGTCTAATGGCATAATTGTTGAAAGAAGGTAATGTGCTGGAATGCAGGTGCATTGGAGGGAGGACCCATAGCAGTGCTTTTTTATCTTATTATCCCTATCTATGAAAAAGATTCAATGCTCTCAAATAATAGCTGATTCATAGTAGCCAAGTTCAAATATAGTTATTTTTACCGAGCTTAATCCTACTACTGGAATCTCTCACGATATGCAGCAATGGTTCTCTTCTGAAGGAAGAGCTGTTTGTAAGATATAATGCTCTATTTCTGAAGTCATATTTTCCTTCCTCTGGAGCTACTAAATCTCCAACATAAAACTCTACTCTCCTTCCCATTCAAGGGCCTAAAGTTGGAGACAATAAGCCTCTCCAGACCAGTACTTACCGTAAGAGTTCTCTATTAATTTCCTTTGCTCATAGCCTAACACTTAATCCTGGTAATCAGTTATTTTTTAATCCTCACCCAAGAATATGTTATCTTTTATTGATTATAGAGAGAGGAAGAGAGACAGAGAGAGAAAGAGAGACAGAGAGAGAAAGAGAGAGAAACACTGATGTGAGAGAGAAACATTAATAGCTTGCCTTCCACATGTGCCCCAACTGGGGATCAAACCTGCAACCTTTTTGGTGTACAGGATGATGCTCCAACCAACTAGGCCACCTGACCAGGGCAATCCTGGTATTTAGGTTTTGATCTCATTCTTGATCATTCATGACTTTGTTACATTTTTGCAATGTTTCCCAGTTCTAACTTGACATCTTCCTTGAGCTATTTCCAAAGCCATACAGTCTTTAGTATAAGTTTTGTTCCTAAAACAATCCTTCAACATAGCTCCTAGGTTTTAATACCCGGTGGGAGACAACATTAATATCAACTTTCTATCTCAACTTGACCCGATTTCAATGTTGATATACTTTTCATACCCTCGTCCCATGTGTACAGATGATTGTACACATTGTACAAATGATAAATTGGTGCTAGCCATAAAGACAAAAAATAGAGCTTACAGTATTCTTTGAATTTGAAGATACTTACCAGACTGGCCACCCTTTGCTAGTTCCTATCACTATAACCACTTAATTTCCTTATAATTTCCAAATTCTTTCTTGCCTAATCAATTTTGCTTCAATTAATATACCATCTCCTACGAATGTCAAGATAAAATGTATGTTAAAGTTCCAATTTGAGTGATATTTAAAAAACTGTAAATGTTATCAGAAGGTTAAGCTCAATGGACAGCATCTTGAAGAAACAGGGCAGATGTAAAAAGGTATATAATACTTTATTTACATACTAGTGGCCCGGTGCACGAAATTCGTGCATGGGGGGTGAGGTGGGTCCTTCAGCCCACCTCCACCCTCTCCAATCTGGGACCCCTCGAAGGATGTCCTACTGCTGGTTTACAGGGATTGGGCCTAAAACGGCAGTCGGACATCTGTCTCACAATTCGGGACTGCTGGCTCCTAACCACTCACCTGCCTGCCTGCCTGACTGATTGCCTCTCACCACTCTGCCGGCTGGCCTGCTTGCCTCCAACTGCGCCCCCCCAGCCAGATCACCCCCAACTGCCCTTTGTGCCAGTGTGCTCACCCCCAACTGCTCCCCTTGCCGGCCTGCTCACTCCAAATTGCCCCCCCTCCGCTGTCCTGATCACTTCCAGCTGACCCCCACTGATGGCTTGCTCACCCCCAACTGGCCTCCCTGCTGGTCTGCTTACCCCCAATGGCCCCACCCCCCATCAGCCTGATCACCCACAACTGCTGTCCCATCCTGGCCTGATCACCCACAAATGCCCACCCCTCTTTGCCTCTAACCACCTCTACCTTGGCCCCGCCACCCTGGCTTTGTCCAGTAGAGTGTCTGGAAGCTCTCCTGGAAAGTCTCCCAGTCTAATTAGCATATTACCTTTTTATTAGTATAGAAAGATAGAGGTCTGGTGCATGGGTGGGGGACAGCTGGTTTGCCCTGAAGGGTGTCCCGGATCAGGGTGGGGATCCCCACTGGGGTGCCTGGCCAGCCTGGGTGAGGGGCTGATGGTCGTTTTCAGGCTGGCCATGCCCCCCGATGACCCAAGCTCCCAGCCTCTCCTTTTTATCTTTCTTTTTATTTTTCAGCACCTCCTTGAGCAGAGGCCAGGGCAGGCTGGAAGCAGATATCTGGGATTTATTTATCTTCTATAATTGAAACTTTGTAGCCTTGAGCGGAGCCCAGGGCTGGCCAGGGGAGGTGGGAAGCTTGGCTTTCTCCATCACTGGGGGCAACCCAAGCCTCCTGCTCACTCCAGCTCTGCGGCCACTGCCATCTTAGTTGAGTTAATTTGCATACTCACTCCTAATTGGCTGGTAGGTGTAGCAGAGTGGCGGAGTGATGGTTAATTTGCATGTTTCTCTTTTATTAGTGTAGATGGAAAACATGGGGCAAACAAGTAAGAATAAACAAGGAACTTGAAGAGAAAGGTAAAAATACTAAACCAGATGATGTGTATTGTTTATAAAATATTAAGAAAAAAAACATTGAAAAGGTAAACTGAAACAAAATTTTAAGAGGCCCATAAAATACTGAAATCTATAGCCTCTATTATTATCATTCATCTAGACTCTGGAAACCTTCCTACATTCTCTTGTCATCTGTCCATAATATTTCACTACCTGGAAAACTTCAGGCTAATGGATGTAAGATTCCACACTTTACTCTCTCTTTTATATTATATTTAAAACAATTAAATAATCATCCTAACATCTGGTTCTCCACCATCTTATACAAAAGTTTGAATAACAAATGTAACTTAATTCTAAATAATATAATATGCATAAATGCATTATATTAAATGCATACTTTTTCATATCAAATAATAATTTAAACCCTCAAGTGAAAATTAATATGTCCATTAACAGCCCTATCCAACTTCAGTTTCCACAATTCCTCTCACAAATCTCTTAGTATAGTTAGGATAATGTCTTTCCCACTTATACATGTACCAGGCTAATTCTCATCTTCATAGCTTTGGTCAAGAAGCTTTTTGTTTTGTTTTGTTTTGTGTGTTGTTGTGGGGGTTTTTTGTTGTTGTTTTGTGTGTGTGTGTGTGTACTTTTAATTTTACTTTTGATCTTTTATTTTTTGACATTCAATTATTTGTATGTTTGACTGCACATATGGTGCTTACATATATAGATATATTGGTCATTATTCTATTACCTCAGCTAAACCAGAAATTCCTAAAGAATAAAATATTCCACTCACTCTTGATTTGCTCATAGTATGCTGAAGTAAAAAGAGCACTGAAATTAGAGTATATGTATAAACATATGTAAGTATATATCTATTGCCTAAAAGTATACAGGTGAAGCGCATTTTGTGATGAGAAAGGCCATGAAATGTACACTATAACACATGGTCTATCAGTGATATAAAACAATGTTCTGGTTGGGAGCATGTGGGAGGCAATCAACCAATGTGTGTCTCTTACATGTCTCTCTCTTTCTCTGCCTCTCTCTCTCTCTCTCTCTCTCTCTCTCTCTCTCTCTCCCCCTCCTCCTGCTGCCTCCCTCAGTGCCTGCCACTCTCTCTAAAAAGCAATGGGAAAAATATCCTTGGGTGAGGATTAACCAAAAAAAGATATTGTATTTGATTAAATAGACACAAGAAGAATATTATATAGAAAAATGTTAAAAAGATGGCAATATAATTAACATATAGCAAAATTTATATCCCTCCTGTAACTCCCAATTTCTACATCTGAGTTTTAAGTAATTTAATTTAATTCACCTCAAAGCATAAAGTATTTGTGGAGTATTATTATAAGCACATTACACTTCCTAACCCTTTATCTTTCCAGATGTGTTATGTTATTATGTAAATCCTCTACTCAATGTTCTTTTTCTAGTGATCTCTCATTTGACCTTGACAACCCCACAGTTTTGTATCTAAGAGTATGTATTAATCTACATCTCCCTTCTTTTCAAAACTAATTCTACAATTGCTTGGTTTCAAATCCATCTTCTCCACACCTATGGAGCTAAGCATAATAAATGGTGTCCCAGGTTGGTTTTTCCAGGAAGGAGATATCAAAACATAGTTAAGTGCACAAAAGGTTTATTTGGGAAGTACACACGTTATAGGAAAATGGAGGAATAAGAGTAAGCAGGGAGAGTCAAAGTTTCTGCCAACCAACCACCAACCCTGAAGCAAAGTCTGTCTATCTGCGAGTCCCACACTGAGCAGAAGTGGCCAGGTCCTTGTAACTCTGCCTTACTCAGGAATTGAGGGAGGGTGCTTAGAGAATAGTGTGACCTCAGCTTGACAGCAGAGGTGGACCCTAAAAAAAGTAACAGTTGGAGTTGTCAGCTAACTGCATTCCTTGCATCTGAGCATCTATAAATGGTAACTAATACTATCCTTGTCTGCTTCTGTCCTAGGTTTATTCAACGAGCTCCACGTCTTCTCCATTTAGCCTCAGCAAAATCTTTTATTAAAGGAAACAGTCTCTATTTTATTTTTCCTGTCAGTGAGGAGCATATGGCCTGAAACCTAGAAAGCACATAATAAATACCTGTAAAACTTTATTAAATGGCTAAGTTTAGCTCTTTTTGCATTGCTGAGGTCATTAAGCAACAGCTGTAGTTCTAAGCCATCATTATTGCTTCTAAGGATCGCTAAAAAGGGCTGAATTAAATACAAATTAAATTATCCTTAGCTCTGGTAGCCCTAGTATTTGCCCTTATAAACTCTTCTGGTAAGTATCTCATACTTCTACCTGACATTAAAAGCCACTACTTGCCAAAAGTCTTAATATTCAGGATAACTCCAATTTCTTTCATGAGCCCCTTTAGAGGTAGAAAACAGACTAATCTGAATTTGAATTTGTATACTCCTTGCAATTCCACACTTTATATAATCAGTCCCTACCCAGTGAACGTTTTTCAGTGCTTTCCCTGCCCCTGCAAGGTTCAGCATAGAACTTGCTTGACTTCAATTTTTTTTAAGGCCTTAGAGCAGTGGTTCTCAACCTTGGCTGCACATTAGAATCTCCTGGGAATCATTTTAAAATTCTGATTTCTGGGCCTCATCCTCCAGAAATTCTGTTTCTTTGTTATTAATGTTGTGGCCCCACCCCATAACAAAGAAACAGAATTTCCGGAGGATCAGGCCCAGAAATCAGGATTTTAAAAAGATTCCCAGGTGATTCTAATGTGCAGCCAAGGTTGAGAACCACTGCCTTAGAGTTTGTAACAGTGCTATGAACAGTCTACGTATTTAAAAAAATACCCATCTGAAATGAACTGCATTGGTGATGGGGCCCCAAAATGACTGTCAGAGAACAACAAACGGCAATTTTTAGAGAAGAGATAAGCACTTCGTTACAAAGCCTCTTTCTTAGAATTATATAAGCTAAAACAACATCCCAAAAGCTCATTGATAATAAAGGTCTGTTTCCAGTATAAGGAAGGACTCTCACTTCACAAAACAATAAAATTTAAAAAATTTAAAGTATTTATCCATAATTTTCTTTTTAACAATTCATAATAAAATGAGGTGACTCATTCCACATCTCCTGAGTCTGATATAAGGTCAATGTTCTCAATCAACCTTAGTATCATTTACTGTTAAATTAAAGAGGGCAAAAGTAGATTCAATATTTTGTGGTTTGCAAATGGAGCTGATTATTCTTTCCCCTTCCTCCATATTTACCTGAACTTAAAGTAGGTAAAAAAAAAACACCGCTTCAAATATGATTAGGTACTTGGATTTAGAAAATTAGGGCCACCTGGCACTGCCGTGCAAGCTGTGCTCTGCACAACTCCAGGGAATGACTTCCACATAGATGCGATGTAAACGCATTGGTGCCCTGTGCAATGCAGGGGCCCTGAGTAAGGAGAATCTTTCTCTTTCCTCTGCTACTCACATAGACAATGTGATAAATCATCTCATTTTTCTATAGTCAAAAGAAAACTAAACTTCACCAAAGAAGATACACATATAAAAATATGTCATGGGGGAATTGCAAATTAAAGCATCAATAAGATACTATTACACACCTCTTAGACTCACCAAAATCCACAACACTGACAACACCAAGTGCCAGTGAAGATATGGAGGAATAGAAACTTCCATCCATTACTGGGGGGAATGCAAAATGGTACAGCAACTTTAGAAGACATTTTTGTATTTAAACAAACAAACATACATGCTCTTACCATATGATCCAGCATTCATGTTCCCTTGTCTATACCCGCCCCCAAATAAAAAATGTTATGTCCACACAAAACCCTTCACAAGGATATGTACAGCAACTTTGTTCATAATTGCCAAAACATGGAAGTAAGCAAGATATCCTACAATAGGTAGATGAATAAATAAACTGTAGTACTGAGAGGAGTTAGAAACAGGGTTAGGCAGACTGGGTAAGCGGGGGAAGAAGAAGAAAGCACAGACATAAGTGCAGGGCTGAGCAGGGTTGAGCTCCAAACTGCAAGGATGTTGACCTTGCAGGAGCAGACTGTTACAGGATTTCAGGGCAGGAGGAATAGGGAAACTGAGACAGAACAGTTAAAACAAGGCCAAACGGTGCGGGCAATTTATAGCCCGCTTGTAACTAACAAACCTATTATCTTCCTCAGCCAAGGCCACAGAGCAAATGGTTAAAAAACCTCCCTCATGAGCGAATGCAGGAAGGCAGGTGGAAAGGGGAAAGGGAAAAAAAGGTCGTTTTACTCCTTAAGCAGAGAATCCAGCAGTCTCAAGGATTGGCAAGATAAAGTTGCCAGGTACTTTTCATGAATTCTGAAAAGCCACAACAAAGTGAAAAAGGAACCTGGAGAATTAATCCCATACCAAAATAGTCAGAGGAATTCTGAAGTCTATGGACAGGAGGGTGATGCCTCTGACCCCCACCCAACTTGATCTTCAGATTACCTGAGAACCCGTCTGCGCTTCACGAGCCAGATATATAAGTTTGCTTGCTTTGCTTTTGCAATAAAGGTGCATGTTTAATTGCTTTAATAAATTGGCTTTTCCCAAGGCAGTCAGGGTCTCATATAAATTTATTTATATGAGAAGACAAGGATAGAGGTTGGGGACAGCCCTCTTTCACTGACTCAGGGGGCTGTCCCGTCTGGTAACACCTCTCTGGTGTCAGTGAGAGGTGCCTGTAACAGTAGCAATGAAATACAATTTAGTGCTAAAAAATAATGAGCTACTAAGCCATACTAGGGCATGGAGGAAACTTAAGTACATATTACTAGTGAAAGATGTCAATCTGAAAGGCTACAAACTATATGATTCCAACTATATGACATTCTGGAAAAGGAAAATCTATAAAAAACAGTAAAAGAATTATTGGTTGCTAAGAGTTAGGGGGTGGGGGGAATGAATATGAAGAGCACAGAGGATTTTTAAGGCAATAAATCTATTCTGTATGATACTCTCTAATGGGAGATACATGTCATTACATATTTGTCACACTCATAGACTATACAAGTCAAGAGTAAACCCTAATGTAAACTATGGACTTTTGGAGATAATGATGGGTTAATATAGGTTCATAGATTATAGCAAATGCATCACTGCAGGGAAGATTGTGCATGTGTGGGACAGGGAATGCATGGGAACTCTGTCTTTCCACTAATTTTGCTATGAACCTGAAAGTACTCTAAAAAAATAATATTTATCTATAATAATAAAAGGGTAATATGCTAATTAGACTGGACGACCGTCAAGACGAAGCTGTGGCAATGGGGGCCAAACCCCTTGCAAGAATTTTGTACATTGGGCTTCTAAAAAAGAGAACTGATTATGTGAACTATGATACAAAATAGAGGTTCCTGAAAGCAATATTTCCATATTTATGTTATAAATAATGCAGGTATAATCTTTTTATCCACAATGAAATATCTTTGTTTTATTATGTAAATAAAACATGATTTCTGATTAGAAAAAAAGAAAAAACTATCAGAAAAAAAGGAATAATTACCTAGCATTCTGACACTTAAATAGCACTATAAAAATCTTGATAACAATACTCTCATGTATTTTCCATGCATAAGTATTATAATTTAAAAGTTAGTTATATTTTTGAACCTTTATCAAAAATTATAATATAGTAAAAGACCAAAAGTTCATCAGGTTTAAAAAATAAATCTATAAACCTTCAGGAAAAATATATTTAGTAATAATTAATGGAAAGGGTTCACAGGAGAATTATATTTGAGAAAAAATTATTTTTTTTACAAAAAAAATGACAAGATTTTAGTAATGAGAAAAATGAATCTTTGGAAGGAAAAAAATCAATAAAATATTCTAGAATTAAACCAAATCAACAGTTCTAAAGCAAGTCTTACTTTAGTATAGGTAACTGCCATATTAGATTATATCTGGTGTTTCCAGGAACTATGAAATGCCATAAAGAAATGCAAGATGTAAACACTCAGTGTGTTAGAAGTGGTACCAAGTAAGAGATCCCTTCCACAGAAATAGGATTGGATTGCTCTATTGATCCCTTTCCTCATTTTGCTGATGACTAGGGAGAACATATGCACTCTCTCCAGCAGTGTCAAGACAAAGGATGTGATGGTTCCTGACCAGCACTCTCTCTTACCTCTTTCATGCTCTCTTTTCCTTCCTAACAAAATATGACTAAACCAGCTTAAGGAAGCATCAGATAAGAGGGTGTGGGTGGGGGGAAAGGGAACGACTAAGCTGCCTCAGAGATAAATATATGGCAAATTGCTTCCCCCTCTGAATCTCTTTCATTTTTGCTCCAATGGGTGTGACTTTTTCTCATAAAATATCCCTTATAAAATTCATGGTTGCAATTTAGGAAATAATAAAAAGAGACTATTCGAGCTAACAAAGAATAGATAAAAAAGAATATCTCATAGTCTAGCCCAGACTACTAAAAAATTGCAATGAAATTTTACGCCAAAACCCCAGTTAGTAACTGCTTTGTTTGCTATTATTCCTTGTACATATCTTTTCCTTGGTATCCTTTGAGGAAAAGGGTTGACTATGCCAAAGCAGATTTCAAATAATCTTGGGTGTCCCAGCAAAATCAATAATAATCTAGATTTAGTTTCTAGATTTTCCTGAAAGCCATTATAATAATATACAAGTTTCCCTAAAATATAGAATTATGGCAGCCATATTATCACCATAATTCTAATATTTAAAAAAATGTTTCTAGTGATTATTTCAGATCCTTAATGTCTCCCATTCATTCTGACCAAGTTTTTCACAGATTCCTTCCTCTTGGCTCCTGACTTTTGGTTTTGTATCTCATTTAAAGTTTATTCTTTCACCATGAACTCTGGTGTTTCTGTGAACTTCTGGCTTTGAAGCACAACATTTATTGCATGAGTGCAACTTGAACTCACTCCTCTGGCTCTTTCCATGAATACTAAGGGCCCAGTGCACGAATTCATGCACCTTGAAAGGAACTGTGGGCTGCGAGGCTGCAGTGGGCACAGGCAGGTCTCGGCCCTCCTCTGTGCCCCCACCCAGCCCCTCCTGCCACTTCCCCTAGTCCCCTATCTGCTGGCAGCCCTGCTCCTGCCACCGCTGCTCCCACACGCTGAAGGTACTGGCCCTGCTCGCACCCACTGAAGGCGTGGAGCAATTGGGGCTGACACCATCAGTGGGTGCGAGAGGCTGCTGCTGCCCCAATCACCCCTCAGGAGCAGGGGGTGATTGCCACAACTCGCACCCACTGAGGGTGCCGATTGGAACTGGCTGGCGCTGGGCACTGGCAGTGGGTGTGAGCGGCGGCTCCGGCACCAGCAGTGGGTGCGAGCAAGGCCATCACTGGCAGCAGGTCTGAGTGATGGCTGCCGGCCCCAATTCCCCCTCAGGAGCAGGGGGAGGTGAAGAAGCCTTGAGGGGCAATCGAGGCCAGTGCCAGGCACCAGCAATGGTTGCGAGTGGCAGCTCTGGTGCTGGCAGCGGGAGCAAGCGCCCAGTGGGACCATGGCACGCAGAAGCAAAGAATTTTCAGTATCCATCAAAGGCTCTTCCCATGACAGCGACTGGCGCCCCACCTTGGTTTGGCCCCTCCGCTCAACTGCTCCATCATCCCGCTGTGGCCAATGCCCACCATGTTCCACATGCACCCCCTGGTGGTCAGCACACATCATAGCGACCGGTTGTTCGGTTCTGCAGTTAGTCTATTTGCATATTAGGGATATAGATATATAGATATATAGATATATAGATATATATGAAGTTGTAAACCCTTTAGATACAACCCTTCATCCCAAAATAGAAGCAGATTCAGCCATTGATCACTTTTACTAAATACTAAAACTTGAATTCAGTTCTTGACTAATCCTTTTTCATTACTTTGATAAGGCCATCTTTTTGTAAAATGAACTCCTAATGTTAAATGGCAATACTTTCTCACCTCCTCCCTTTTACCTACTCCCTAACCCAATGTTCTTGGATCCTAGGTTCTCTTAAGCACTGTAGGGTATCAATTGTCTCACTATAGTTTTTAATAAACCAAGCTCCAAGTCACTAAAGACTAGATATATGAGCAGTAAAAACAGTGAAAGAATAACTAAGTGAGCTAAAGAGGAGAGTACAAATAAATCCAGCAGAAGATGGAACAACAATTTTATACAAAATATTCAGAAATGAATCTTGTAATTAAAATTCATTTCAATTACTTTAAGAAATTGAGCTGAAGATAAGTTCTATAATGTTCTATGAATGATAGCTACACACAATGAAAAAGCATAGAACAATATATATATTTATAAAATATAAATAAATAGTTGTTAATAAAAATGACATTAATAATGATGTGGTTAGCATCAATAACACCAATGAACTTTAGAAATTTCTCAAAGCAATTAATATTCATAACATTCAAAACACTTCTAAATCCCGATATATGATATATTCTATATAACTACATAGATATTATATACAATAACCTTTGTAATATGAATATTTTACTCCTATTGATGCCCATAATAGTCACTTGCCATAACATAACCTAGATCTATGTATATGGATATATAAATAATGGATATGTGTATATGGATATATATATCTCTGTATATGAGTATTCCTAAATATATATATATATGTGTGTGTATATATATATATAATGTATGTATACACACACTAATATATCTATGCTAGAGGCCCGGTGCACAAAAATTTGTGCACTCGGGGGGAAGGGGGGGTCCCTCAACCTGGCCTGTGCCCTCTCGCCGTCTGGGACCCCTCGGGAGATAACAACCTACTGGCTTAGGCCTGCTCCCGGGTGGCAGAGGGCAGGCCCAATCCCTAGGTGCAGCCCCTGGTCGGGCTCAGAGCAGGGCCGATTAGGGAGTTGGGGCGCCTCCCCCTGTCATGCACAGAGCAGGGCGGATTGGGAGGTTGCGATGCCACCCTCAGTCATGCTCAGGGTAGGGCCGATTGGGGGGTTCGGGCACCACCCCCTGTCACACTCAAGGCAGGGTTGATGGGGAGGTTGCGGCGCCACCCCCTGTCACGCACAGAGCCGGGCCAATCCAGGGGTTGGGGCACTGCCCCCTGTCACGCACAGAGCAGGGCCCATCAGGGGGGTTAGGGCTCCGTACCCTGTCACGGACAGAGCAGGGCCAATCAGGGGGTTGGGGCGCTGCCCCTGTCACGCACAGAGCAGGGCCCATCAGGGGGGTTGGGGAGCTCCCCCCTGTCACGCACAGAGCAGGGCCCATCAGGGGGTTGGGGAGCTCCCCCCTGTCACGCACAGAGCAGGGCCCATCAGGGGGGTTGGGGCTCCTTACCATGTCACGCACAGAGCAGGGTCGATCAGGAGGTTGGGGAGCTCCCCACTGTCACGCACAGAGCAGGGCCCATCAGGGGGGTTGGGGAGCTCCTCCCTGTCATGCACAGAGCAGGGCCCATCAGGGGGGTTGGGGCTCCTTACCCTGTCACGCACAGAGCAGGGCCCATCAGGGGGGTTGGGGAGCTCCCCCCTGTCACGCACAGAGCAGGGCCCATCAGGGGGTTGAGAAGCTACCCCGTCACTCACAGAGTAGTGCCGATATGGGATTTTGGGCACCGCCCCCTGTCACACACAGAGCAGGGCAGATCAGGGAGTTGGGGCGCCGCCCTCTATCACCCACAGAGCAGGGCTGATCAGGGGGTTGGTGCGCCGCCACTCTCATACTCAGGGCAGGGCCAATGGGGAGGTTATGGCTCTACCCCATCACACACAGAGCAGGGCCCGTGGGGGGGGGGGGTGGCTGGGGCGCCACACCCTGTCACACACAGAGCAGGGCCGATCAGGCGGTTGAGGCACCGCACCCTGTCACACACTCAGCTGCAGGGCGATCAGGGGGTTGGGGAGCTCCCCCCATCAGGCACAGAGCAGGGCTGATCAGGGGGTTGGGGCGCCTTCCCCTGTCACAAACAGAGCCGCAGGGCCTTCAGGAGGTTTGGGTGCTGCCCCCTGTCATGCTGATCCTGGTGCTGGGGGGCATATTACCCTTTTACTATATAGGATAGAGGCCTGGTGCATGGGTGGGGCTGGCTGGTTTGCCCTGAAGGGTGTCCTGGATCAGGGTGGGGGTCCCCACTGGGGTGCCTGGCCAGCCTGGGTGAGGGGATGATGGCTGTTTGCAGCTGGTCACACACCCTTATGGGTGGGGGTCCCCACTGGGGTGCCTGGCCAGTCTGGGTGAGGGGCTGAGGTCTGTTTTCAGGCCGACTGAAGCTCCCAACCGCTCCTTTTTTTCTTTTTTCTTTTTTTATTCTGGGCCAGCTTTAGCTCTGAGGCTCCAGCTCTGAGGCCTCCGCTGCTGAAATCAGGTATCTGGTTTGTTTTGGTTCTATAATCAAAACTCTGTATCAACTCCAGCTCTGAGATCCCGGGCTTGCTAAAAGCAGGTTTATGGGGTTTTTTTTTAGCTTCTATATTTGTTACAATGTTTCTTAAACTGCAGGCTCAGAGGCCGGCAAGGCAGATGGGGAATGTTGGTTTCCTCCGTCACTGAAGCAAGCAAGCCTCATGTTAGTTTCAACCTGCCTGGCTGCCGGTGCCATCTTGGCTGGCAGTTAATTTGCATATCGCCCTGAGTAGCCAATGGGAAAGGTAGCGGTAGTACGCAATTACCATGTTTCTCTTTTATTAGATAGGATATAAAGAGGTAATATGCAAATTAGGCAAGGACACCATAATGGTCATGACCAGCTCAGAAGAAGCTGTATGCGCTGATGGGCAGAAGGGCGTTGCATGCCGCCCCCAGCCCCAGCGGACACACACCAGGGGTGGGAGTGTGCTCCGAGTGGCCACGGTGCGACTTGGAGCATGCCCCCGGTGGGTGGCGGTGGCAGTTGAAGCAAAGCAGCCTAGATCTCAGGTGCCTGGCTGCGGCCAGAGCAAAGCAGCCCGGGTCCTGGGTGCTAGAGGAATGCCAGTGCTGGCAGCCAGGGGAAGGAAGGCTTATTCTTGCATGAATCTTCATGCATTGGGCCTCTAGTATCTATCTATCTATCTATCTATCTATCTATCTATCCATCCAAATTGGTTATCAGCATATCCAAATTGGTTACATTATTCAGTAAAAGGCTCCTCTGTTTAAAGCATATAAAAAGCAAGTGTCATGCCTAAAATCGGTAAATTTATATTCTACATAGAGGCCCAAAAGACATTTCACATTAACTTTATAGTTTAATAAAGCATATTATCATCTGGAGTAAATTAATATAGTTGGCACTGAATGCTCATGAGGAAAAAGTTTTGAGTAGAATACTTTTGCCTTATAAAACTAAGTTTTCAATGAATAATTTGTGAGATTTAAGGGCTTGAGGATATCTCTGTGCTATATTTAGAACACATGTCCTCAATTACATTGCAATCAAACTAATGGCAGTCTGGACCTTTTTGTAGACCCTCCTGATAATGTTAGTATAATAGAAATATTTGTACCTCAGGCTACTCAGGAAAAGTCCACATACAAAAATGTTTATCACAAACACAGTGCTTTACAAATAATAAAAAGTTCATTTTTGTTAATTATACTACAATATCGTCTTCATTTCTACCATTACCTAATGTCCAAGTCAAAACAAAAAGCATGAACTCTGGTGTCAGAAGACCTGAAGATAAGTCCCAGCAATGTTACTTAACTGTGTAGCTTGGTAAATTAACTAACTCCTCTGACTTAGTTTACCTGTTTATAAAAATGAGATAAGAATACCTAACTTACAGTGTTGTGGCAAATAAATTACATATTACATGCAAAATATCTAGTGCAGTGCCTGGTACACAACAGGCACTCAATAAGTATGTTTCTTTTTATTTCCACTGTGTCCTCAAAGCAGTACATAATTTAGCATCAAATAGTGAATTAATATTATGCCATATGTGGAATTATCAGCCTTTAATAAACTAAATATTAATGTTCTAAACTACTAAGAAGTAATTTTATACTACTATTGATATCTACTTATAATTCACAAGAGAAAAAAAATATATATACACAAAGCATAAATTATAAAATGGTTGTGATGAGTAATTAACATATCACAAAATTATATTTGTACTACATTATTATATGACTTTTTTCACATCAAGAAAATCACAAGTAGAACATTAACATTATGATACAATATATTTTTCCTTAAAATGTTACAAAAATTATAATTATAGTATCTTAAATAAAAATATTTCAAAAAAAGTAATTAATTCGACTTACATGTTTCTTTCGTGCAAGCTTTCCTGTTATATTTGTTTCAGGCTTAATAATGAAATCCTTAAAAATCATATCTTCATATCTTTTGTGTTTGTAAGCCCATTTTGTTTTACATTCACTAATAAATTTTTCTTGAGGTTTTTTATATGAAAAATAGTGGCTGAATAATAAAGGGGGAAAGTAGTCATTTAGTATTTTGACCCAAAAAAAAAAAGAGAGAGACGGAAAACACATCTTAGAAAACATGGTGGTAAATTTAATGTAATATTTATTTATTATACTACTTAGGCACTAAAATTTGTCTGTCAATATTCATCATGTGATGAGTGATGAGAAATCTGTGGTGATTTGAATCCACAAACAATTCTATACTTATATCTGACTCTGCATTTTATAATATAACTAGAGGCCCGATGCATGAAATTTGTGCAAGAGCAGGCCCTCACAGCCATGGCTGACTCGGCCCTCACAGCCCCTGCTGCCTTGCAGCCTCACCCCCCACCCACTGATCATTCTGAAAGGTCCTCCAGAAGGTCGTTCCACTGTCCAGTCTAATTAGAATATTAGCTCTATTATATAGTATGGCAGAAAGAACATGACTAAATTATCTAGAAAAATATAAGGTAACCTATCTTTATTTTTCCTTTCCAGCGAAGAAGTTATTTTTATTTCCACCTAGGGAAATTACTGTAGAGTAGTTGTGTTCAACAGAATATAATGTAAGCCACAAAATAATTTTAAATTTTCTATAAGTCCCACTTAAAAAAGGTTGAAAGAAATAAGTGAAGCTCATTTAATATTATGTTTTACGTAACCCAATATATTTGAAATATTACCTGATAAATGGATTAACTAATATCACACTTAGTAGTGAAGTTTTTGAATGTTATAAAACTTTCAGCCTTTCGCAAAAGTTTTTCTCTGATCCTGAAGAGCTCTTCTTAGCTGTCTTTTCTCCTGGTTCTCTTTGGTCAACTTCAAGATGGCTTACAGTTCTCTTAACTATGTACAATATAATTATGCTTGTTCTCGACTTGCTGAGAACACTGGAGATCAGAGCTCTACTATTTTCTACCGGTTGCAGCTGGGTGAGAGCTTCCGCCCTACAAGTGAGGGCTGAGAAGAGGAGGAAAGCCCAAGACCTCTTAGCTACTCTTGCCTAGATTAGATTTTCTAAGATATTTTTCAAGTTACTTTTTTAAAGGGTCAGGCTATGGAGACATTTCTCAAAATATTGTTGAAAACCATAGAGAAATCAGCTGGCAATTAGTGGAGGCTAATAACAGTTGTGATATCAAAGGTTTCAAACAGCTTAACAGAGAAATCAGAGAAAGAGATAGTCAAAGAGAGCCCTGCTACAACCACTATCACCACAAGGGCGACTGCGCCTGGCCAAGGGTGCGTACGCTAAGGAGCAGTATCACAGGCTGCTCAATGAGGGGGAAATAGACGTCACTAAAATAGTCCACCTAGTCATTAAATAAATTAACAAGCAAAAACGAGTCCTGGGTGAAGAGATCAGTCTCCAGAGTTGTTGCAATATACTATCTAAAATGTCCAGTTTTCAACAACAAAAAAAAACTATGACAGGCAAAGAAAGACAAAAGTGTAAACTAGACAGATAAAAAGAGCAGGCCTTTGAAACTGCTTTTGAAAGGGAACAGATGACAGACAAAACAGATAAAGGCTTCAAAGCAGTTATTAAAAATATGCTTAAAGGAAATAAACCTTAAGTAAAGAGAGGTATAACAATGATGTCTTCTCAAATACAGATTATCAATAAAGACACAGAAATTACTAAGAAAGAACCAAATGAAAATTCTGTGATTAAAAAGTATAATAACTGAAAATGTTTGCTCAACTAGTTCAACAGCAGATTTTAATTGGTAGAAAAAAATCAGAAATCTTGAAAACATTGATAAAAATTATGCTGACAGAGAGAAAAAATATTGAAGACAAGTGACTAGACCCACAAAGAAATTTGCAGTATCATTAGGTCCACCAACATAGGAATAATAAAAGAAGAGAGAAGAAAATAAAAATATATATTAGAACTAATGTCTAAAACTGTCTGGAATCTAAAGAAAACATTAATCTATAAATCTAAGGGCTCAACAAATTATAAAATGAATGAGTGCAAAGATCCACATTCAGACACCTCATAGTAAAACTATTAAAATCCAAAAACAAAGAAAGGAAATTTTGAAAAGAGCAAAAGAAAAATGACTAGTTCTTAGTTATTCTACTAAATGCGATAATCAGATCCAATTATTAAAGCTTCAGTTCCAGCATGATCTCCTAAAAGTATTCTCTGACATTTCATAAGCAAAGTTAATTACATCTACATCCAGTCTACTCCAAGAAAAGGATTCATTATAATGAGACTTTCTGATTTTGTTTAATAAACTGTCTTCTGAAGTAGGTAGTCAAAACGTATAGGTCACAGATACAAAGGTTGCTGTTAGAGTAGCTTACATTTAAGTGCCATGTGTTGCATATGATTTGTTTTGAACTATATATTTCTAAAGGAGAGTTGTTTCTGGAATGGCAACAAAGGCTTAAGAGAGTCAGAATTGTCCTCATCTGAAAGAGAAGGCAGACAGGACTGATCCTGCTATGATAGCTTGAATCATCAGGGCAAGGTACCCAGGCAACAAGACTATTATTGCATTTCCTGAATTCTGTTTATGGATGTGCTGCTCTGGCCCAAGTGCAGGAAGAACTACACAAGGTTAGAATGAGTCTATTCACCTCTGTAAGCCATCAGTTTGCTAATGAATCTAATGAGGACAAGAAGATGGTAATAAAGCTTGTTTGTGTATCCATGTAGAAGCTCACTCATTTTGAAAGAAAACAATCATAAAAATATTCTGCTTCTCGTACCACTTCAAAAATGGAAAACTAGTTTCTAAAAAGAGTAAGATCTAAGCCTATTTTTTATTCTGGGTTTCAAAAAAAATCAAAACATTTTGTAAAGTGTTAGTAAAATTAAAATTATTATGTGTAAACTTAAAAAAATAAATGATTCAGTCTAATTCTGAAAACTTAAGTAGAGGCATTATTAAACTCAGAAAGATATAAGACCAGATAATTTATTTTATTTATGTTAAACTAGGGGCACAGTGCACGAAATTCATGCACTGGGGGGGGTGGTCCCTCAGCCCAGCCTGCTCCCTCTCACATACTGGGATCCCTCAGGGGATGTCCTACTGACGGCTTAAGCCTATTCCCTGCTCCCCTTGGAGAGCGGGCCTAAGCTGCAGTCTAGCCTCCCTTTGTGGGAGGTGACTGGGCTGATCAGGGAAGGCACCAGCCCCAGCCACTGCCAGTCACCGCAGCCACCAAGGTGTTTTCAGCAACACGGACTCCAGTCCCTTCACCATGAAAAAATGACAACTTTCTTTAGGCATTTTCAAGATGTGTCTTTCATAGGATATGACATTTCTTTCTTTTTTATCCTCACCTGAGGATATGTTTCCATTGATATTTAGAGATTGTGGAAGAGAAAGGGAAAGACAGAGAGAAACATCCAAGTGAGAGAAACACTTTGATTGGTTGCCTCCTGAATGAGCCCTGACCTGGGCCCAGGCCAGGGAGAAGCCTTCAACCTAGGTACATGCCCTTGGTCAGAATTGAACCCAGACCCTGCAGTGGGCAGGCCAAGGCTCTATCCACTGAGCCAAACTGGCTAAGGCAGGATATGACATTCCTTAGTCCTCCAGCAGAGGACCTTCCTTTTTTTCTCCAGGAGTGTGGTGAAAAACCCTAGATCACCTTTTTGGATTCTAATTACCCAAGTTACTAAGAATATTACCAGTGGCATACAGGGAGCTTAACCAATGAGTGGTTAGAAAAGGTGTGTCCTCTGTAGTTCACACTGATCGCCAGCTTGGCCCCTGCCCAGGCCTAACGCCTCTGGCTGAGGCGTTAGGCCTGGGCAGGGGACCCCCTGCTCCCTGTGATTGCTGGCTCCGCCCCTGCCCAAGCCTAACGCCTCTGGCTAAGGTGTTAGGTCTGGGAAGGGGCCCCCTTGGCTCTTCTGCCCTGCCCAGGAGCCCCCTGGCTCAGGCCCTTCCTAGGCTGCTCAAGGTCCACACGGGGCCTACCTTGAAGTGACCTGGGTGCCGATGATATTCCCAGGACCCAGCCCACTGGGTGCCTATGTATGCAAATTAAACACTATCTTTGTTGGTTTAATTTGCATACTCATCAGATTGGCTGGTGAGCGTAGCAGCGGGATGGTCAATTTGCATGTTTGTCTATTATTAGGTAAGATTATTAAGTTGCTTACACAATCATAAAATATTTTCAGTCATTTAATAGTACTTTAACAAAATATTTTTGTTTAGTAAATAGTAAAGGAAAGCACATCTGTGTTCCAAGAGAGTATTAAACTATGTTAATGTTAAAGCTGCAAATTTTAGATAACCCTGGATTGAATATGTACCTTGTCTTTACAGATTATGATTAACGATTCAAACCATATGCAAAGATAGATTTTATTTTAAATCATTTATATCTGGCAAATTCACCTTACTCAAATATTTTCACAGGAATGTTGATCTAAATTTATCATTTAAAATAGGATTTACTTTGAAAAAAATGTGTGCTACTTCTATTTTGATATGCCTATTTTATAAGGTAGGAATTAATCTTTATTATATATAAATAATGTAGTCACTGTTGAACAAAATCAGCATTCAAAATTACATAATTTACTATAAAAAATAATAGACTATTATAATTCCTTTTCATAATTCCAAAATAAGGACTCAAAACATACACTGCATGTAACAGTCAATTACCATCCAAATAATAGATGTACTACTGAAAAGTTGCCTCTAATGCTTTTATATTATGAAATCATGTAAAGTACCTTATAAAATTCTTATAAAGAAAGTCTTTAATGTGAATAATTTGAAATGAGGCTAATAATTTCCTGCATCATATACATTTTGACATTACTATGTTGAGTATTATTTGATAATTCACACCCATTTACAAACTAGCAGAGGATTAATAGTATATATAAAAAATGCATTCATAGATATTAATGTTCAAAGATTTTGTCTTAGAATCAGCTATGACCTATTTATTCTTTACCCTGTTTGGGGACCTTCAAGTTAGTAAATCTGTTTATTATTTATTTAATTATTTATTCATTTATGTATTCAATCTTTATTCTTGAAAGTAATATAGATGTACCTTTTTTCCCCTCCATTTACCTCTTGTAGCCTCCCCACCCTGCCCCAGGCCTTCACCATACTATTGTCTGTGTACTTAGGTTATGCATATGCATATCTTTGGTTAATCACTCCCCCCTCACACACCCACCACCATCTTCCCTCTGAGATTCATCATTCTGTTCCATGTTTCTATGTCTCTGGAACTCTTTTGTTCATCAGTTTATATTTTTCTTTAGATTCCACATATGAGTAAGATCACGTGATACTTGTCTTTCTCTGACTGACTTATTTTGCTTAGCATAATAATCTTCAGGTCATAAATCTTGTTTGTTTTCTTTTCCCCCTAGTAAGTTGCCCTTAAGTTTGATAAACCAACTGGTAGCTCAGTTACAACCTATCGTCTAATTCCCTAGATTATAATCCACATCTTTTTCTTTCACAGGGAGTCTTATTTGCAAACATTTGTCATGATTCCAGGATATCCACATATCAAACAATTATGGGGCAATTAATAATATAGATTTCAAAGTTAGTTATTATATCATAAGTTACCTACAATGAGTTTCTGTAGTTTTATTTATAACTAGAAGCCTGTTGCACGAAGAGATTCGTGCAATAGGCCTTCCTTTCTCCTGGCAGCAGGCACCGGTTTTCCTCCAGCACCCGAGACCCAGGCCTTCGCTCTGGCCTGAGCTGCCTTCTGCCCTCCATCTTCGTGGCCCCAGCCGGAGCCACCCTCCATCTTCCCAGCCCCGGCCAGAGCCACTTTCCGCCCTCTGTCTTCACGGCCCCGGCCGGAGCCGCCTTCTGTCTTCTGTCTTCGCGGCCCCGGCCGGAGCCACCTTTCGTCTTCCATCTTCACTGCTCTGGCTCTCCTTGAGTCTTCGCTCGGCCACTTGGAGCCTACGTATGCAAATTAACTGCTATCTTTGTTGGCGGTTAATTTGCATATTGTGCTGATTAGCCAATGGGCAGCATAGCGAAGGTACAGTCAATTACCCTGTTTGTCTATTATTAGATAGTATTATGCAATTTTATCCTTCATATAAATTTTATAGCTCAGGAAAATTAAATTGACATTTTCCTACCAACCTAAAAATTAGGGAAAAAAAGTTTTTCTTGCTTTTTTGAGCACAGCTCCAAGCAATGTTTAAATTCAACTCAAAAACTAGTAACATACATAACAAAACCAGCAATGAAATTATCTATCAGATCAAAATTCAATTAAAATAGAAATTTTCTCCTTGTGTTGTGAATAGCCTTCTATATCAGGATCAAAAACTTTTTCCATAAAGAGCCAGAGAGTAAATAATTTAGGTTTTTGCAGTCAGTATATATTTGGTTGTGTTGTATACTCTTCTATGTATTTACAATTCTTTAAAAATATAAAAAAGCATTCTTCTTGTGCAACAAGCCACGTCGAATTGTGCCCACAGGCTAAATTTTGTAAACCCTTGATCTATATCATATACTGAAACATACATACATGAACACACACACACACACACACACACATATACAAACACAAACATTTTTTCTCCCATTCTACCTTATAGACATTTGGAGAAGAATAGAAAACAAGTGCATATATACATATTTGGATATTGATATATACATTTACAAACTTAATTGTGAATTAAATTTAAAATAAGAAATTTGTAACTTGCAAAAGTATTATAGAGATCCTAGAAAACATATTAGTCTTGCCTATTATAATAATACTAAAGGCACGGTGCATGGATTTGTGCACTGGTGTGGTTCCTCGGCATAGCCTGCAGGGATCAGACCAAAACTGGCAGTCCAATGCCGACTACTGCTCCTGCCTGCTGCTCCTGCTCATCCTGGCCCCACTGTGACTGTCACTGCTGCTGCTCGGTAGGCTCGCTGCCCCTCCCCTGTGGTGTCCAGGCTGCTGTGGCCAGCCATGATTCCTGCATCTGATGCCCATCGGTCAGCTGAGTGGTGCTCCAGCTGTGAGAGTGCACTGACCACCAGGGGGAAGCTCCTGCATTGAGTGTCTGCCCCCTGGTGGTCAGTGTGCTTCATAGCAACTGGTCATTTGGTCGCTTAGGCTTTTATATATATAGATGGCTACGCAAACCAAAATGAATTTAATGTACATTTAGTGAAGCTGCATAGTACCTGAAGATCCGGCCATTCTGGCTACCTGTATTGATATATTGTTATCTCCAATGTATAGCTGACTTAAGGGAACAGATACTTCCTTTTCCACTTTCCTAAGAGCTAAGACATTGTCATATAACTTAGCATCAGCTTATTTAATGCTTTCTCCCTGAATTTATACTTGTTTTAGGAATGATCCAAAAGCCCAAGGACAACTGCAGCAGAATGACAAGGTGTCATATAGTTAATAAATGGAAGCTCCCTAAGAAAACTCTTTCTCTGGTGGAGTTTTGGCTCTGCATTGCCTCTCATTGCTACTTATTTCTCAAGTTCAATTCTTGTGGCTTCCTGAATATTCTGTGAGCTTCCAGGATAAGCCTCCAACAAATTACATTATTCCCTCAGTCATTTAGAGTTAGCTTCTATTGTTTGCAGATAAAAACTCTAGATGCAACATAACCTATAATTTTCCAAATTTTTATGCAGGAAGGATAAGAAAAGTACTTGCTTTAATTATTTTATGAAAGGAATTTTAACTAATGAGCTATTCATAAACACACAACCAGAAAACTACAGCAAGCATATTATAATCCCTCTATCTGACATTGATGCTACCTACTAGGTCTACTATATAAATATAAAGAGTTTGGGGAGATATTCTACTACTAAAATAAATGCCTTAGTTTTCTTCATATTATATTTATATTAAATATATAAATGTAGTACTTTCTCTTCTTTTCATCTTTTTTTTTTTTTTACTAATCTTCAATTTGTCTCTTATAGTATCTGTGAAATAATTATATTTATCTCACATAATTGCTGTGAGGATTGAGTGAGCTAATTACATTTAAAACTTTAAACATGAAAAAGTATATTGCAGTAAAAATAATTTAGGAATGATAAAGTCACGTTAGTTTTGTGAAGTAATATACAAAGCTACTGTACCATTATATAACATGTTATATTATACTAGAGGCCCAGCACACACAAAGTTGTGTGTGGGTAGGATACCTAGGCCTAGCCTGCGATCTGGGCCATCTTATGCCCACTCACCAGTCCCCAGCCCTGACCCACCACCACCACCCATCCCATTCACCACGTGGCGACTGATGGGAGCCTGTGGGCCAGGGGGAGGGACCAAGAGGTCTGCCTTCCACCTGCTCGCCAGTCCCCAGTACCGCCCCGCTGCCACCCACCCCTGGTGGTCAGTGCAGTCATAGCGACCAGTCGGATGGTCAGACACTTAGCATATTAGCCTTTTATATATATAGATTACAGGCATCTTTCCCCACAAATCTTATTCAAATTCTATTCATGCATGCTAAATTTTGAGATACCATTTCCATGCACAAGGTTTTTAATCTCATGTTACATGCATATACAGGAAATCTTGATTCTAAGAGTGAAAAACTCAATTGTAGGAGCATAAGCTAAAGATAAGTCCCTTTAATTAGATCTTTATTTCATATAAAACTCACACTAAATTTAAAGATGAGACAGAAATAATATTTTAAATAAATATGCACCTGTCAGCAGCTGCCTGATCCTCTTCCACATCTTTTATTCCATATAATTTTACTTATTTCCACTGTGAGCCCAATTTCTCTCACACTTTGACCTTAGTTTGAAAAGTATATGGAACCTCTTCTTCAGAAGTTGCAGGCACCGTATTATAGTCAGTTGATCCTCATACTTTTCTCTCTCTAGCAGGGCTACTGCCGTCTATGATTTAGCCATGCAGGCTAATGCAGGAGACCATTCTCTCTGCCTACCACACAATGCTGAATATCATTTCAATGAAACTTCCTAATCTGGGTTTCTCAGAGGCTGTCATTGCCCAATTCTAGATCTATTTTAATCCTACCTATATTTCAGGGTCAAATTTCATTTCTATCTTCTGTATTCTATCATTTAGCATCTGAAAATAAGCTATATAAAAATATTCATTTACTTTTTCCTATATGTGATGTTTGGTATGACTAATATATATAGAAATTGATGACAGAGTACCCTATCTTGTCTCCCCAAGTTCAGTGTTCAGAGGTTCTGCCAAGAAAGGTGTTCCTCTATTTGCAAATGTCAGCTACTGGAAACAATGCAAGGAACAAAGAGAAAGAAAAATACAATTAACCAAATGACAATGTAGATTGATATGGTAGCAGATGTTTCACCAAAATTATCTTCACATTCAAACAAAATATGAAATCCTAATATATGTTTCATGGTTTATATTTCTATTGTACCCCATTATATAGAACATGGTCTATATTTCTATTTCATCCCATTAAAGGGGAAATTCAGTATGTTTTAGATTGCTTTTTTTTAATTTAAGAGAAATACTGTCATAATTACTCAATTAGTAATTAATAAATACTTTATTAGTTATATACATATACGGTCAATTTTTTTTAAAAAGGAAAAGTATCAAATTTTTATTATGCCAAATATTATGAGCTATTACTATATTTGCCTCTAATTGCTACTTATTGTGGTGTGTTTCTTACAACTAGTTCAAGTCATCTATAAAGTACTGTTTTAATAGGAATTCAAAAATGAATATTATTGGAGAGATGCCTTTTTATCATTGATTTTCTTAACATTTTAGTTTAATATTCAAATAGTAGAGAAAATAAACATACCTCAAAATTTTTCTAACTAGGAAACCACGTATCCATCTTTGAATAATCAAAATTGGTGAATTATGAGCCATGATTTCATTTATTTTTGAAATAACAAAGTTGATGTTATTAATTTCATCCTCATAGGTTGATCCCTGTATAAAGAAAATATGTTTAATAATTATATTTCATGAAATTATTTCCTAAAGACACTTTAAACTCGGTACTCTCTTACTAGAAACTACTAACACATTCACAGTTATCTTAAAGGCATAGCAGTTGAATAATATACATTTTCACATATATTTTATTAGATCAGTAAATCAAGAATTAGTAGCACCAAATAACTTCAATTCTCTAGCAAAATGCAAGATCTATGATGATAACCTCCTCTATTCTCTAGATTCTTCTCTCAATCTGATAGCATAGATATCAACTTTGACCATAAGTATGTCAACCTCTGAAAAGTAGTTATATGAATAGGTATTCAGTGAAACTCTAAAAGTATTCTGTGGATCCCCATGAAGAAAACTGGCATGTTGGATCCATAAAATAATTTACAGTAGTTCAAAATTTTGTTGCAGCTTAACTACCATGTTGGACACTTTTATTGGAACAGAGCACATTCCCCTTGGGAAAGATATGTTCTCACTTTAAAGAAATTATCTCTAAGATCTCTCACCTGCAAATTGTTTAGATTTGGAAATACAGACTCCCTATATCTTATCATTTTACTGTAATAATTTAGTAATAAAGCCAACTTGGTTAGGTTATGAATGTAAGGATTCTGCTTTAAAAAAAAAAAAACACTAAAATTTGTGTTGTTTGTAAGGCACCTTCCCTGAAAATCACCAAACCCATCATGTTACAAACACACACCTTTTCTGCCTATACCTTCAATCAGCTATGTACTGCTAGAATAACAACACAAAATCTTGCAGATAAGTGCTACTTCACACCGCCCCATAATATGATTATAGGAGATCAAGACATGCCATCTAAAATATGCTCCTTTGGCATATTCATTATTTTGAGTGGAAGACACTTGAAAAATGGCAAAAACAGGGAGGGGATTTCTCTGAACTTCCATTATCTGCCTAAAGCAGTGATGGAGAACCTTTTGAGCTCGGCGTGTCAGCATTTTGAAAAACCCTAATTTAACTCTGGTGCCATGTCACATATAGAAATTTTTTGATATTTGCAACCATAGTAAAACAAAGACTTATATTTTTGATATTTATTTTATATATTTAAATGTCATCTAACAAAGAAAAATCAACCAAAAAAATGAGTTCGCGTGTCAGAGGTTCGCCATCACTGGCCTATATCAACCCTAATCACATCATCTTCGGCCTACAGTAATTGATCCTTCTGACACCATCTGTCCCTTAACCACTATTAATCTGCTAGTAAAATACTGGATTAGTTTCCTTTAAAAAACTTTGTCAATGCCATTAATTCATATAGTAACAAACATGACAAATTCACTCTAATTTTCCTACTCAAATAACTTCAATAGATCTTCACTGCATTCATTAAGAAATCTAAACTTCTTGGTATGTCATTCAAGGTTCTGTTCTATACTCTCCACCCAACTTCCCATTAATTCCTTAAATGAACCTCAGACATTTTGATTGTCCTTAAAAGGGTCATGTATGTTCCTAAATTTGATTACACCATATGACACAATGAGAATACCTAAATGATTATTCCTTTAGGGCCCAAGTTAAGAGATAAATACTGGCTCATTTTTTATGTCCCTAATTTTTAAAACTATTATTATAAAACTAGAGGCCAGGTACAGGAAATTCATGTACGGGTAAGGTCTCTAGGCCTTCCTTCCCCCCGCTGCTGGCTGCCGACTGGGACCTTCCTTCATTCTGCACTGCCCCTGGTGGTCAATGCACATCATAGCGAGTGGTTGAACTCCTGGTCCGTCAAACTCCCAAGGGGACAATTTGCATATTAACCTTTAATTATATAGGATAATTATCATAGTTAAATTTTGTTAAATAAAAATATCACATACAATTTTAAAAGTCTTCCAGGTCTCCAAGCTTTAACATGCACAATCACTTTCAGATGTGATCACAACTGTTCAAATGATTTTCTATTCTTTGTCAAATTTCAAAGCATTTCTACATAGATTTACATATACTTAGAGAATATTATAAACAGTGTTCTGAATAATGCTTTTTTACTTGATATACTTTGTACATGATTTTTCTAATACCTGAAGAGCTAGCCATCTCTTTTGAACTGTTATATAACGTACTTGTTCCAATATTCATACGCCATGAAGCATTTTTTCTCATATTATTATCTATCCACTTAAGGATTTTGTAGCCTGTAACTAAAGTTTTCCAATAGCTTCTTTCAACATTTAAAAAAATCAATGTAAAATGATGCTATGAACATGTATGTTTATGTCACCAAATTAATGATTTAAGAATTGAATATTTTGTACTCTTCACTAGGGGCCCAGCATGCAAAATCGTGGGAAACCCAGACCTGGCGCACTGCAGGATGCAGCGTCAAGTCCCGCACCACAAGACGCAGCGTCAAGTCCCGCCAGTGCCGCGGGACCCATCAATTCACCTCCTGGTGACTGGTCTTTGGTCATTATGGTGTTACGACCACTGGGTTTTTATTATATAGACTAGAGGTCTGGTGGACAAAATTTGTGCTTGGGAGGGGGGGGAGGGGGTTCCCTCAGCCCAGTCTGCACTCTTTCTAATCTTGGACCCCTCGGGGGATGTCTGACTGGCGGTTTAGGCCCAATCCCAGGGAAGGGGCCTAAACCTTCAGTCAGACATCCCTCTCACAATCCTGGACCGCTAGCTCCTAATAGCTCACCTGCCTACCTGGTTGCCCCCAATGCCTCCCCCTGCCGGCCTGGTTGCTCCATGCAACCTGAATATTCAGTTGTTTGGTCGTCCCTCACTAACCCTCCAGCTGGCCTGGTCATAGGCAGCCTTCTTGTGAGGGCATGAGGATCAATTTGCATATTACCTCTTTATTATATAGGATTATTCACCTAAGTTGCCCCTTAAGGCATTGAAAAAAACAAACTATTTCCTAATGCATTCATTCAAATGTGAAAAACTTGAAAAAAGAAGTTATGCTTTCAATGAAAAAACACCTATTCTGAATCAACAAAAAACTTCCAGAACTAATAAATGAGAATAGGGAAGTAGCAGGATATAAGGTTAAGTGAAAACATCAATTGTATTTACATATATTAGCAAAATCTAATCCAAACATAAAATTAAGTAAATAATTCCAACCCCAATGTCAAATAAAATACCAAAAAAACTTTAACAAAAAGGATTTGTACAATGAAAATTACGAAGCATTGCTCAGAGAGTTAAATAAACTCAGAGACAGTTCACACTCAAGAATGAGAATACTCAATCTTCAAAATATTGGCAATTCTCCACAAATTGATCTATAAATTCAATAGAATCTTTATCACTATCACAGCAAGAATCGGCGTCAAAATTGATAAGCTTATTCTAAAATTCATTTGTAAATTCAAGGGGCCTTGAATAGCCAAAACAATATTGGGGGAGAAAAGGCAAAGTTGGAGGACTCAGACTTTCCTATTTCAAAATTTAACTACAAAGCTAAAGTAAAGAAGACTGTGGCAATGCCAAATATATGTATGTATGTGTATATATATATATATATATATATATATATATATATATATGCTGGGATATAACTGAGAGTCCAGAAATAAACCTTTACATTTATGACCAATTTATTTTTGATACATACCAAGACATTTCACTAGGGAAAGAAAAATCTTTTCAACAATTTGTGTTGGTATAATAGAATATCAACATGCAAATATAAACTTAAACCCTTACTTCGTAACATGAATAAAATTCATTCAAGATAAAACATAGATCTAAATTTCTTAACTAGCCCTGCCTATTGTGGCTCAGTTGTTTGGAGCATCATCTGGTACACTAATGGTGTAAGGTTTGATTCCTCGTCAGGCCCCATACCTAGGTTGTGGATTCCATCCCAGGTTGGGGCTTATGCATCTGACAGGCGAGAGGCCACAGATGGATGTCTCTCTCTCTCTCTCTCTCTCTCTCTCTCTCTCTCTCTCTCTCTCTCTCCTGTTTTCCTCTCTAAAAAATTAACAAAAAATAAATTTCATAACTAAAATTATTAAACTTCTAGAATAAAATGTAAAAGAAACATTTTAAAACCTGGAATTAGGCAGAGTTCTTAAATACAACACCAAAAGTATGATACATAAAAAAATTATTCATAAAATAGAACCTCATAAAACTCAAAACTTTCTGCTTCAAAAGAGACCATTAAGAAAAATAAAAGACAAGCTATGGAATGGCAGAAAATATTTGTGATTCATATATCTAATAAAGAACTTATACCCAGATATCTACACTATAAGGCGAACAGCCCACTTTAAAAATGGGCAAAATAAATCTCTATAGACATTTCACAAAAGAAGATATATGAGTAGTTATAAGCAGATGAAAACATGCTTATCATCATTACTCACAGGAAAATAAAAATTAAAGCCACAAATGAAATATCACTTCACACCTAGTAGAATATCTATAGTGCATAAAGGTAATTTTTTTAAAAAGTAAATTTAAAAAAAAAGAATGTGAGAGCAGATTTTAGTGGATGACCTGCTGTTCTCCCATACTGCCGGCAGTATTGGAATAAACGCTCATATATGACTCCAAAAAAAAAAAAAAAAAGAATGTGATAGAAAAGACAGAAAATACTAAGAGTTTACAAAGACATAAAGAAACTAGATCCCTCATGGACTGGTGGTTTCTGGTTTTTAGAAAGCAAATTCAGTTTCTGAATAAGTTAAACATAAAATTACTACACAATCCAGCAGTTGCACTCCTAAGAATCTACCCAAGAAAAATGAAACCTTATGTCTAAATAGAGACATGTATGTAGGTGTTCATAGCAACATTATTCATAATAGCAAAAACTGGAAATAATCCAGATGCCCATCAACTGATGAATGTACAAAGAAAATATACTATATTCGTATAATAAAATATTACTCATCAATCAAAAGGAACAAACTACTGATTCATGTTACATTAATGAGCCTCAAACCCATCACAGTAAGTGAAAGATGGCAGATGTAAACAACTACTTATTGAATGATTCTGAAAGAAATTTAGAGCCAGGACAGCGAGTCTTAGGAGATAAGAGAGGGTCCATGGGAGAGGAATACATAGATGAGGGCTTGGAGATGCCAAAATGCTTATCTAATATAATAGAGGACAGAGGAATGTTGCAAGATAAAGGGGAGAGGAAGATAGGGACACCATGTGGGCTGTGGGCTTTGAGCTTTGAAACTGATACTATGTAGCAGAGTGAGCAATGAGGAAAGCAAGGGGGTCCTAAATTAAGGAAGGTACAGAACTACAGCATATGTAAATCATAGACAAAGGAACACAGGACAGATTTCAGATGATAGGTTTTTGGATTTAGATTTTTGAGAGAGAGAGAGAGAGAGAGAGAGGCTTTCCCCATTTGAGGGCCCCTGCTCTCAGGTGGAGTTTGTATATGCTTCCAATAAACTTCCACATTTTTATTAAAGAAGCCTTTAGTCCACAAGTTTATTCTTCAAACTTCGTTGGACCAGGGCTCACAAAAAGAAATCTGCACCCCGAACCCCATGTTTCAATTCCTCTCCATTAAATGCTTAGAAAAGGAAATTTATGGAGACAGAAAACAACCAGTGTTACCTAGGGCTGGGTGTTGAAGTAGGGATTACCTGCAAATGGGAAAGAAATTTTTAGAATGGTAAAAAATTTCCAACATTGAATTTTGGAGGTGGTTATATAACACTGTTAATTTATTAAAGTCATTGAATCACATATGTAAAATAAGGGAATTTTACAGTATGTAAGCTATAGATCCTTAAAGCTATTAATGGAGACATTATATTTGTTTCTCTACAATTTGGTATTTTTCTGCTCAACAATTTTTATGCAGTAAACATACAAGCTTTTTAATAAATTCACATATAACACATTACTAATGTATCATTAGTATACGATATCATATAAATGTTGCAAAATATTAGTTTTATATAATTTAGATATGAAGCTTAGAAGCTAAAATTTAATTTCTATAAATTTATTTAAAACAAACCATAAAGAAACCATTTACCTTTTTCAAAGGAGGGCAGAAATTAAAGAAAAGCCGATGGTTATATGTTTTGAATCTTTCAGGAAGATGAAAGTTCTGAACTATTTCTTCATCAGAAATAACATGATGATCCAATGCTTTGAGAGGCAATATAGTGTTGACAAGAACATGTCTATATCCTTTTTTAAGGCTTACTGGACAATCAAACAAAGTGAGGGCAATGAGGCTTGGACATGCAGATAACATGCATACATTCTTTAACTTTGCAAACCCATTGTCATGAAGATAGAGAAGTTTTAGGCTTTTTAATCTACTCCAAAATCTGACATCTGGTAGACTCTTTATCTGAAATATTATTAATAATAGTGCTTTAAATACATACATAAAATTTATATCAATTGCTTAGAAAATGAAATATATTAAACATCCTCTAAAATTCAATATTTTCCCAAATGGAAGCTTTCTCATTAGTAAACAGAAACAGAACTTCTAATTATCCAAATGATGACTAGTATACAAATATAATATGATGTAGTTAAATAACTATCATTATTAATATAATTGAATTAATAAACATGCATATTTCATCCAGTAAAAATGCCTTTGTAATAGGCTGACTCTCTAAACCTCTCTACAATACTTTCTTTACAAAAAGAACTGAAAAGTCAAATCAAACAATGTGATAACATCACACTAATTAAATATAAAAATTATATGAACCTTTCACAAGAGGCAGCAAAAAAGCTTTTGACAAATTCGACATCCACTTATGATAGCGACAAACTCACAGATAAATAGCATGCTGAGAGCTGTTGGGGTTGGGGGAGGGATTGAGAGAAAAAATAAAAAAGAAACTCATAGAGAGGGACAAATAGTGTGGTGATTACCTGGAGAAGGGGGAAAGGTGGAGGAGTATGTAGGGGAGATAAATGATGATGGAAAGGGACTTAACTGGGGTGGTGAACACACAATACAGTATACATAATACAGTGTGGTAGAACTGTGCACCTGGAACCTGCATAATTTTATTAAACAGTGTCACCCCAATAAGTTCAATAAAAATAAAAAAATTCCAAAAAAATATATAAGTTTCTTGTATTTTCATACACTAATGACAAACTATCCGAAAGAGGAATTAAGAAAATTCCATCTATGATTGCACCACAAAATACCTAGGAATATTTTAACCAAAAAGGTAAAATACCTATGTACACTGAAACCTATATGACATTATAAAAATATTGAAGACACACATAAATAAAAATATATTTTATGTCCAACGAATGGGAGAATATTATTAAGAATACCCAAAGCATTCTTCAGATTCCATGCAATCCCTATCAAAAATGTCAATGGCATTGTTCACAGAAATAAAACAAGCAATCCTAAAATTTGAATGGAACCTGAATAGACAAGAAGAACAAAGCTGGAGACAACAGATTCCCTGATTTCAAACTACATAATAAAGGATTAGTAATCAAGCAGTATGGTATTGACATAAAAACAGGGACACAGTTCAATGGAACAGAATAAAGATCTCACAAATAAATGCACACATATATAGTCAACTGACTTGCAAAAAAGAGTCAAGAAAATACAATGATCAGGAAAGGACGGTTTCTTCAATAAATGATGCTGGGAAAACTGGACAGACACATGGCAAAGAATAAAACTGGACCGCCATCTTATACCATAATCAAAAATTAACTGAAAATGGATTAAAGACTTGAAAGTAAAACCTGGAACCATAAAAATCATAGCAGAAAACACAGACGGTGTTTTAGTCACGTTAGTGATATTTTTTTGTTTTTTTTTGTTTTTAAATCTGAAACAAAGACAAAAAGCAACAAAAGCAAAAATAAACAAACGAGACTAAATAAAAATGAAAAACTTCTGCTTCACAAAGGATACTATCACTAAAACGAAATGGCAATTAACCAAATGGAAGAAAATATTTGCAAATCTGATTTGTAACCAAGTGGTGATGAACATTAAATAGAATATTGTGGTGATCATTTCACAATATGTACAAATATTGAATCACTATTTTGTAAACTGAAATTAATATAATGTTACACATCAGTTAGATGTCATTTAAAAAAATAATTAAGGAGCAAGAAGTATTCCCAATCCAGACTATGTTTTTAAGAAGTAAAGTAAACTAAATCACAGTTTATTTTATATGCTTTTAAATTAAAATTTTTGGCCCTAACTGGTTTGGCTCAGTGGATAGAGCGTTGGCCTGTGGACTGAAGGGTCCCAGGTTCGATTCCGGTCAAAGGCATGTACCTTGGTTGTGGGCACATTCCTGGTGGGGAGTGTGCAGGAGGCAGCTGATCGATGTTTCTCTCTCATCGGTGTTTCTAACTCTCTATCCATCTCCCTTCCTCTCTGTAAAAAAATCAATAAAATATATTTTTAAAAAAATAAAAATAAAATAAATAAATTAATTAAAATTTTTGCTTATATTTGAAATTTTACATTTCTACATTTCATATTTTTATTTATTTTTATATTTTATATAAAATACTATCTGGATCAATAATGCTTATTAAATATAATTTCACATATCTGAAAATATCTGCAATGGCTACTGCTTACCTGATTCCCATGGAGATCAAGTTTGACTAATTTTATACAACTTCCAATTGGACTAATATTGGTAATAAAATTGTTTGAGAAGATGCATATTTTAAGAGAGATACAAGATTGCAAATTTTCCATAGATTTTAAATGAAGACCAGTGTACTTCACAAAAACAAAATCTTTCTGATCTTCTATTATGTTTTCATTATAGTGACTCCATTCTTTATGACTGATTAGCTCTTTTGTGACAGTTGCATGAAACATCTAGAAAAAAATGATAAATTTCTTTTAAAATGTTTTTTTCTACTTTCAAACAAATCCATTTATAATAATAAAAATGCAATATGCTAATTAGACCATACATCCTTCCATACAAAGCCGCAGCGGGGGAGGGGGGGGCGAGGTAAAGGTGGCAGAGGCCCCAGGCTGCGATGGTGGTGGGCAGGGGCCAGGGCCAAGGCCCTTGTACAAATTTCATGCATTGGGCCTCTAGTATGAAAATAAAAACATTTGCTAATAGTGATAAAAATGGGTACAAACTAAGTTAATTTTTGTAAAAAAATCTAATTCCCATAAAATCTATCTTAAAGCATCTTACATGTCTAACATTTATATAACTACAACTCAAAACTGTATTTTTGTCCTCACCAATAAATTAACCAGTAAGAGAATGAAAAACTTTCCTATTCCTAAAATACTTAGAGAAAATGAAATTCAGTAAAATAGTTGACATGAAAACATCAACTGTTGGCAAGACAATTAAACAAACAATGGAAACTATATCTTAGCTGACCTTGTATAATAGTTTTTGTTAACAGATATTTTCAATAAAGAAATTATTTGAATTATGAACTCCTAGCTCAGGAAAGTGGTATTTTTTGTTGGAGAGGCTAAAAAATGCAGCTAAATGAAATTAAGGTGCAATAGAGGGCTTCAACTGTTATAAATATTTATTTTCTAAAGAGATAATTAGCAATTATAATATACTAGAGGCCCAGTGCACAAAAAATTGTGCACTCGGGGGGTGGGGGGGGGGCGGTCCCTCAGCCCGGCCTATGCCCTTTTGCTGTCTAGGACCCCTCGGAGGATGTCCACCTGCGGGCTTAGGCCCACTCCCTGGGGGATCAGGCCCAAGCTGGCAGTCAGACATCCCTCTGGCAGCCTGGAAACCCTCAGGGGATGTCCACTTGCCAGTGGGAAGCAGGCCTAAGCTGCAGTTGGACATCCTTAGCACTGCTGAGGAGGCGGGAGAGGTTCCCACCACCACCGCTGTACTGGCAGCAGTCAGCCTGGTTTGTGGCTGAGCAGAGCTCCCCCTGTGGGAGCACACTGACCACCAGGGGGCAGCTCCTGCATTGAGCGTTTGCCCCCTGGTGGTCAGTGTGTGTCATAGTGACCAGTCATTCCCAGTCATTCTGCTGTTAGGGTCAGTTTGCATATTATCCTTTTATTATATAGGATAGAGGCCTGGTACACGGGTGGGTGCCAGGTGGTTTGCCCTAAACAGTGTCCCAGATCAGGGTGGGGGTTCCACAGGGGTGCCTGGCCAGCCTGGATGAGGGGCTGATGGCTGTTTGCAGCTGGTCACACCCCCTTCAAGGTGGGGCCCCCACTCTGGTGCCTGGCCAGCCTGGATGAGGGGCTGATGGCTGTCTGCAGTCTGGTCAAGCCCCCCCAGCCCCACCCAGTGGGGACCCTCACCCCATGGAGGTTTGGCCAGCCTGGGTGAGGGGCTGATGGCTGTTTGCAGGCTAACCACACCCCATTTAGGGTTGGGGGGTCCCCATTGGGGTGCCTGGCCAGTGTGGGTGAGGGGCTGAGGGCCGTTTTCAGTCAGGCCAAGCCCACCCCGGCGACGGGAGCTCCCAGCCTCTCCTTTTTGTTTTTCTTATTCTGGGACTTATTTACCTTCTATAATTGAAACTTTGTAGCCTTGAGAGGAGCTCTGAGCCGGCCAGGGCGGGCGAGAGGGAAGCCTCCTGCTGGCTCCAGCTCCGTGGCCACAGCCTGCTGAAAGCAGGTATCTGGGGTTTATTTATCATCTATATTTGAAACTTAGTTGCTTTGAGTGGAGCTCAGAGCCCGGGCCACAGCAGGCTGGGAAGCTTGGCTTTCTCCATCATTGGGGCAACCAAGCCTCCTGCTTGCTTCAGCTCCATGGCTGCTGGCCACCATTTTGGTTGGGTTAATTTGCATATAGTCGCTCTGATTGGCCATGGGTGTGGCTTAAGGCATAGTGAAGGTATGGCCAATTTGCATGTTTGTCTTTTACTAGTGTAGATAAGGTGGGGCAAAAGTATGTTACAATTGTGCATATGAAAAAGAAAATAAATAATCCTATATAATAAAGAGGTAATATGCAAATTGCATCCTTGTATAAGATGGCCGCCCCCATGTGGTCACAAGATGGCCACCCCATGTGGTCACAAGATGGCCCCCACAAGATGGGCAGCTAGGGAGGGCAGTTGGGGGTGACCAGGCCGGCAGGGGAAGCCAATTGGGGGCGACTGGGCTGGCAGGGGAGTGGTTAGGGGGTGAACAGGCTGGCAGGCAGAAGCAGTTAGGGTCGATCAGGAAGGCAGGCAGTTGAGTGGTTGGAAGCCAGCAGTCCCGGATTGTGAGAGGGATGTCTGACAGCCAGATAGGGTCTAAACCCACAGTCAGACATCTCCCGAGGGGTCCCAGATTGGAAAGGGTGCAGGCCAGGCTGAGGGACACCCCTCAGTGCACGAATTTCATGTATCAGGCCTCTAGTAAATAATAAAAAACTCTGTGCTTCACGGTCTCACAACTGTAAACCTACTTTTGCCCCACTCTGTATTTATGTTTAATTCTATTAGGCAATTAAGATCTATAATTCTAATATTTTCAAATATAAGTTTATCTAAAACTTCTGGATTAGAACTTTCTTTAAAAAATATATTTTTATTATCTGATTTTTAGAGAATAAAGAAGGGACAGGGAGAAGGGAGAGATAAAATATCAATGAGAGAGAAACATCCATAGGCTACCTCCTGCATGCCCCCTACTGGCGATCAAACCAACTATGGAGCATATGTCCTGACCAGGAACTGAACCAGCAACCTCTTGGTGGATGGGCTGACCTTTAACCATTGAGCCACACCATCTGGGTTGGATCAGAGCTTTTTGTGCAATTTTACATAGTATTTCTCATATATATGAAATTTATCTTATTATGGGTAATTTTGCTTTTATAAAAGGCAGGCACACAGTGATAGCTTAAAAGAGAATATATAGGCTCAAGTGGCCTATATGAGAGTTTTTGGTTGAGAGTAACCCCCTTATTCACTGGAAGAATCTATTTCTACCATGTGGAGGTAAACTGGGTCAGCATAATCCAAATGAGAGTAAATATGAAAATCCAGATAAACCCTTGCAACTCTAGAAGACTGACTGCTTTTTATAACCTAGCTACGGCCTAAAATCATAATCCTCAAATTCTAAATATCAATCACCTAAAAAATTAATAAAGAGGCAGATTCCTTGGGTCCTATATAATATCTACATTATCAAAGTCTGTGGGCTCTGAGCCAAAAAATTCTTATTCCGTCATGCCCCACTTCACACACAGTTTCCCCTGTCAACATGCTGCATTAGTTAACAGGAAATCATGTTACAAGAAATCCAATTTTAATGCACTATTATTTTTAAAAAGTTGAAGTTATTTTAGTTCATATACTCATAATAAAACCTTTGGATGACCAACACACATCAACCAGCATGAACTGAAGAAGCCATGCACATGTGTTCGATGCTCTGTAATCCTGGACCCTCTTCATCTGGCTTAAGTTTCTTCTTACAAAAAAGTAAAAATAAAATTTTAATGTGAAGATAAAAATGTCTTAATGTGCTTCTCTACAACTTCCAAACAAATAGCTATGCCTAGAGTAATAAAAACAACCTAACTTCCATTAACTGTAAATGGGCACAAAGAATCTTAATGGGAGTGACAAAATGTCCTAACCTGGATTGTGGTGACTGCTGCACAATTCAGTTAATTTACCAAAACACACACACACACACACACACATACACACAACAACAACAACAACAAAAACCACATTAAATTGTTCAGTTATAATTGGTGGAGGAAGTTAATGGTATATAAAGTATACCTCAACAATTTGTGAAAATTTATTTCACTCTTTTTTAATGGCACTTCAGATACTATTATCCTCCCATAGAAAAAAAAGCCCGAATGCCTCCACAAAATATCATTTTTCAACTTACTGTAGTACATTTTGTCTAATGTCCCATTTAAAATGTGGAATATAAGATTAAATACATAATTTCCATTATGTTTTACCAGTACAGAATGATGGATTTACTAAGCTATACTGACTTATTTTATCTAGTTACTGTAGCTTATGACTTTAAGCAATCATATCACACTGTTTGATTATAATAAATATAAACTGAAATAAAAATCCCTAGACTTTTTCACATTCTACAATGAACTGCTGAGGAAATTTAATCCCACTAATGTAGTACACAATATTTTTTATATTTAATTTAAAAATTAGTGAGTAAAAATTGTGAATAACAGAAGAGAGGAAAATTCAAAACCATACCTTGATAATGTGTATATGTATTTCAAGCACATTTTGTTTAATGTAATTATTCCAAGAAAAATTAAAATTCATTTTATGGCTATCCTTCCAAGATCTAAGAAATGCTGCATTTAACACTCTGTGACAGAGAAGAGAACCAAGATGGTGGCATAGGTAAACACCTATACTTGCTGCCTCTCACAACCACATCAAAATTACAACTAAAAGGCAGAACAACGACCATCCAGAACTGCGGGAAAGCTGGCTGAGTGGAAGTTCCACAACTAGAGAGGTGAAGAAAGTGCATTGAGACTGGTAAGAGGTGCGGAGGCACGGAAAGTGCTGGCAACTGGATGTGCTGCACTTTTAATTGGGAGGGAGATACAAGCTCCCGGTTGCTCTGAACTCCAGTTCCAGGCGAGATTCTGGGAGACCCAGAAACATACGGGGAGAAACTAGACTGTCTGGCATCGGAACAGGAATGCGAGGGCGGCTTTCTCGAAGAGGTGCTCGCAGTGATCATTGTTCCTGCATGGGAGGCGCGGGACGCGGAGACCCAGGGGCCTCTCTGGTGCACGGCTGACTGGCAGCCATTGCTGTTTGCTCCGCCCTGGTAATTCCCTGAGACCCCGCCCCACCCAATTTACAACCCCACCCAAGCTGTGCACATTGGCTTTTGCATATGAATAGCATGTCCTTTATCCGCCTAAAACCTGTCAAACTGCAACTGGGTCAGAGAGCCCTAGAGCTTCCAAAAGAAGGCCCAAGGCCCCGCAGCAGCAGCCTGACTTGCTTCACAGCTGGACTTTGGGCACTTCCAAACCCCATACAAAGAGGAAGAGTTTATAGACTCCTCTGTCTCTATAGCACCTGCTGGGTAGCCCCAGATAGTGGCTGACCTTGAATTTCCTTGGATATCCAAGAGCCAGTGTACCCCATGGTCAGAGTGAGACTATACCGGATTACAACTCTTCACATCCATAAGAGACACACTCAAGGGGCAGACTCAGTGAGCATCAAAGCCCTACTGAAGAAAGTCCTGCCCCATAAGGGTGTCGTCTGCACAACAGTTCTTCCAAAGTAGACACAGCTGGTCATCACAGCCAATTGGCCTGGAGGTCAACCTCCCAATGATACCAACAACAATCAAGGGTTAACTACAAGACAGTGCAAACAGCCCAGAAAGGGGTACACCAAGAGTGTCCATCTCAGGTGACTGGGGAGGTTGAGCCACTGGGCCCTATAGGACACCTGCCACACAAGGCCACTCTATCAACTCAAGGAGACTTAGCAACTCTACCCAATACATAGAATCAAACACACAGAAGCAGCCAAAATGCAGAGACAAAGAAACAAGTCACAAATGAAAGAAATGGAAGAAAGCAAAATACTGGATATAGAGTTCATAACCATGGTTATAAGGTTACTCAAGAATCTTCTAGAAGCCAAAACCGGTTTGGCTCAGTGGATAGAGCGTCGGCCTGCGGACTGAAAGGTCCCAGGTTCGATTCCGGTCAAGGGCATGTACCTGGGTTGCGGGCATATCCCCAGTAGGAGATGTGCAGGAGGCAGCTGATCGATGATTCTCTCTCATCGATGTTTCTAACTCTCTATCTCTCTCCCTTCCTCTCTGTAAAAAATCAATAAAATATATTTAAAAAAAAAAAAGAATCTTCTAGAAACCTCTAAGAAATTTAGTGAAACCCTCATGGATATGAAAAAGGACCAATTAGAAATTAAGCATAAACTGACTAAAATAAAGAATAATATACAGAGATCCAACAGCAGACTAGAGCAGTGATGACGAATCTTTTGAGCTCAGCATGTCAATATTTTGAAAAACCCTAACTTCACTCTGGTCCTGTGTCACATATATTAATTTTTTGATATTTGCAACCATAGTAAAAAATAGATTTATATTTTTGATATTTATTTTATATATTTAAATGCAATTTAACAAAGAAAAATCAACCAAAAAAATGAGTTCATGTGTCACCTCTGACACACGTGTCATAGGTTCGCCATCACGGGACTAGGGGATCCCAAGAATCAAGTCAAAGATTTGAAACACAAAGAAGCAAAAAACACCCAACTGGAAAAACAAAAAGAAAAAAGAATTCAAAAATATGAAGATAGTGTAAGGAGCCTCTGGGACAGCTTCAAGTGTACCAACATCTGAATTATGGGGGTGCCAGAAGAAGAGGTAGAGCAACATATTGAAAACTCATTAGAAGAAATAATGACAGAAAACTTCCCCTACCTGGTGAAAGAAATAGACTTAAAAGTCCAGGAAGCTCAGAGAACCCCAAACAAGAGGAATCCAAAGAGGACAACACCAAGACACATCATAATTAAAATGCCAAGAGCAAAAGACAAAGAGAGAATCTTTAAAGCAGCAAGAGAAAAACAGATAGTTACCTTTAAGGGAGTACCCATACGACTGTCAGCTGATTTCTCAACAGAAACTATGCAGGCCAGAAGGGAATGGAAAGAAAAATACAAAGTGATGAATAGCAAGAACCTACAACCAAGATTACTCTATCCAGCAAAGCTATCATTTAGAATTGAAGGTCAGATAAAGAGCTTCACAGATAAGGAAAAGCTAAAGGAGTTCATCACCACCAAACCAGTACTATATGAAATGCTGAAGGGTATTCTCTAAGAAGAGGAAGAAGAAGGAAAAGGTAAAGATAAAAAATTATGAACAACCAAGTGACAACAAATAATTTTTATCAACAAGTGAACCTAAAAATCAAATGAATAAAAAAACCTTATGAACAGAACAGACTGGTGAATGTAATAGAATCAGGGCCATGGAAAGGGAGCAGACTGATAATTCTCAGGGGGAAGGGTAGAGGGGGGTGTGAGAAGAGATTGAACAAAGAGCTTACACCTATGGACGAGGTCAGTGGAGGGGGGGCATGGAGGCCTGGAGTGGGGTGGGAACCAGGTGGAGGGCAGCTATGGGGGGACAAAAAGAGGAATATCTGTAATAATCTGAACAATAAAGATTAAAAAAAAATACTCTGACAGACTCCATTTACATCACCCCCTTTTAGTTACCTCACAGTTCTTATCACTATCTAAAATTTTGTTTGGTAAATTTTTCATTGTTTACCTCTATTATGTATAGTTCCTGAACACACAGTCTCTATTGATCTCTCTTCTCTTGAGATCTCATGTAATTCCAGTATAAAATTAACTCCATCTATATGCTGACAACTCCCAAAATTATATCTCTAGCCCAGACCTCTTTCATGAAGTCCATAGCCTATATATAATGCGCGCACTCACACACACACACACACACACACACACACACACACACACACAATTCTGTTTCATTTGCACTACATACATTTACATTTGTTTACTCTTTATGTCCAAAACTAAATTCTGGACTCCCCCTACCACCTTAACAACATTTCCCATACATAGGCATTCCCATCTCAATTGATGGCCATGCTACCATTCAGACATCCTTGACTACTCTCTTTCTGTCCCATTCCACAGCTATTTCATTAGCAAATCGTAATGATTTGCCTTTAAAATATAGCTAACCAACTTATCATCATTCCCACTGTTATCATCCTGACCAAGATTCACCAAGTCTTACCTGTATTATTGCAGTAGCCAAAAAAAAAACACAAACAAACAACAAAAAACAAGTCTCCCTCCTATCCTTACTCCACACTCCAACAGATTTTGACATTATTGAGTGATTTGTTTAAATATAAGGCAAGTCACATCAAAACTCTACAATGCCTATTTCACTCAGTAAAAATACAAATCATTCTTTGGGCTTCTGTTCCCTCTCTGACTTTCTCTTTTGCTACTTTCCCTATTGCTAATTCTCACCTCCCCCGAGTCTTTTGTATTTTCTAAATGTTCTTAATAAGAACGTATTGTTTTCAATAACAACAACAACAAAAGTATAAGCGATAAAAGTATGAAGTGATAGAAGTATGAAGGAGTAATCTCTCTTTTTAGTCAGACATTTTCTCCGTAAGAACAGAATTAATTAACAGGGGCAAGTCTTTAGAAGAAAAAACTAAGGTCATGGCAAGAGCTTGTATGGCCTTGAATGCCTGTGGTCCTGATGAAGACTTCAATGAAGACAGGCCTTTAAAATAAATCAGACCGCATGGTGTGATAGAATGATGTCTGCATTCAGTATTGAAATAGCTCGCTAAAGCCTCTCCACTACTTACTAACTGCGAGACCTTGACTCAGTCACTATTCTCTCTGATTCATAGAAATCAGTCTATAAAACTCATTATAGACCTAGTGCTTTACCAGAGAAATACTTACAAAATTAACTCACCAAAAACACATCTAATAAGGCTGATTTATTCCCGGGAATGTTACTGAAAGTCCTTGATTAATCTGCCCATACAAAAGGATGGCAGAGAATTAACCAAAACAGCACAAAAGTTAAGGGCCTGGTTGCAGAATAAATGATCTACAAGTTCTAAAAACTATGAGCTCAAAACTGAGCGGGTGGACCCAGGAACTCGCAAAGGCAAAGAAGCCACACACCGGAAGAGAACACAGACTGTAAATGTTCAGATGATGTATCTAGACTGGTAAGACCCAGGGCTGGGGCAGAAGGCTTCAGATGAGGACCAGAGGGGGAAGTAATTGTCAAGAGGTCCTGGGAACTGCTCCCGAATGAAGCAAACCACGAGTCAGAAAAGACAAAACGCCTGCGGAGACACAGCTGGAAACTAGCGTGTCCTTTCGTCTTCTCCTTAGCGGGTCAGTTGTAGGAATTTTGTCGCCCAACCTGCCCCACTCACCGGGTCAACCGAGCTGCAAGGCCTTTTAAGTTAGGAACTTAGTGGCCAGGCCCGCCACAGACTGAGAAATCGCTAGGTGGCCATCAGCTCCGGAGACCGTCGCTAAGGAAACGGGGGGGGCTAAACTCCGGGATCACCGCATCGTGGTTTCCCCTGGGCCAGCCCCAGACCGTCGGGGGCGTGGCTACGTGAGTGACGCGCGGAAGGGGCGGGGCTAGGCGAAGCCGGACCTGGCGCGGGTGGCAGACCAGGGCGCATGCGTGCTGTGCGGAGCGGTGGGATACCTGGAAGGTTGAAGCCGGCCGCGGCAGAGGTGGGGATATGGCCCGTGCAAATGTCCCTCCAGCCTTATCTCTGCGAGAAGCCACCCAGCGGAAGTTGCGGAGGTTTTCCGAGATGAGAGGTACCGGAGGAGGAAGCCAGGGCCTCCCGGGCGGTGGAAAGGGAGGGTCCTTCACGTGCGGTGAAAGTTGCTGGACTGTCACTTCCTGGATGCTTCTCTCTCACCTGTGGGCCCAGGACGCTGGCCCACGCATAGCTAATACACCTTGAATGTGTTATTCTTTTCTTTCACTGTCCTTTCTTTACGTGATGCTTGTTACTTTCTTTAACTTTATTTCTAGTTTCTAAGTAGATAGATAGGTACAGATATAGCTAGTGAAGCTATAAATTCAAGTTATGCATTTGGTTAGTTCATTAATAAATTATTTTAATAAATCTGAAATATCCAAAACATAGTGTCTTGACCTTTACAAATCTGATTTTAGCCTTCTCCCACCTCCCTACCCACTTCACCAATTTGTTCCGTGATGTGAACGCTTACTGAGTTAAACAAATAATGCTAAAACACGGAGGGATTTTGGATTATTAAAACGAGTGAGGGTTGAATCAAAATGTTTTGGGGTTTTTTTTAAAGGCTATGTCACTTGTCATTTTTTGTACAATTGTGTAATAAAATTCCTTATTTTTTTGTAAAGTTACTGCTTTAAGAATACAGGAAATAATACTAGGATGACAATAAAACGTTCAGGACTATTCCATTCTAGGTGATAAGTCCTGTTTGTTAACTAATAAAAACAATTTTATCTTCTTTTTTTCCAATAAAAAAGAGCTTCCAGCTGTCTACCAAAAGTTCAGTCTGTCTTTTAATGAGTTCATCTGGGAGTTGGGAACTTTTCTATTATCCAAAATTGTATGTCATACTCCATTAGCCTTTGTAAAATTGCACGGCTCTTTTTAAGGTAGTAAAAAATAAAGTACCCACATTTATAAACAGCAACATTGTGGTAATGGATATTTGGGTTGAATCTTTCTTAGCCAAGGAACACTAGTCCTAATAATATGAAAATTGATTCATTTATTTGTTCCTTTGTCTTCTTATTTAAGAATTGAGATAATCTTTAGAAAATCAGTAATATTTCTCTTAAAATAATATCTAAATATAAATGGGTCTGTAGATCATAGAAGAAAGTAATCTAAAAGAGAGAAAACAATTTATGAACAGTCCTCATTAGAACTATTTGAATCACACCAACTACTAAATGCTTAATTCTCAAAAGCAAGAGATACATTTATGAAGATTATAATATTATCTCTTTGTTTTCCCCTCTTTCCAAGTAAGTAACAGAGAATTCTGATAATATTTATCATTTCCTTGTGTTTTCACATAGGCAAACCTGTGGCAGCTGGAGAGTTCTGGGACATTGTTGCAATAACAGCAGCTGATGAAAAACAAGAACTTGCTTATAAGCAACAGCTGTCAGAAAAGCTGAAAAAAAAGGAGTTACCCCTTGGAGTTCAATATCATGTTTTTGTTGATCCTGCTGGAGCCAAAATTGGTAAGCATTTATGGTCAAATTTATATTATAGAGTCTAGGTAGAATAATCATTGAAGAAAAGTTTTCCTGTGGCATGCAGTTTATAAACTGCATATCTTCCCACCATAGTCTTTACTAACTTTAAAATTTTTATGTGAATTCAGTAGTTTTTAAAAATGATTAAAAATGATAAAAGGCATAACAACTCATATATATATGTACATATTTAATCGATTTCAGGGAGGAAGGAAGAGGGAGAGAGAGATAGAAACAATTATGAGCGAGAATCATTGATCAGCTGCCTCCTGCATGCCCCCTACTGGGGATGGAGCCTGCAACCCCAGGCATGAGCCGTGACCAGAAATGACAGGGGAATAGGTCTACACTCAACTACTGAGCCATGCCTTCTGGGCGAAGCTTAGCAACTTTCTTAGGGCAAGGCTTAGCAACTTTCTTGCACATTGTGACTTACTATGGAAAAACTTCCCAAATGTTATGTTATTTAAAAGACATTTGTATTAATTTTAATAAAATTTATTCAGGTAGTAAAGAATCCATTGGACCTTATCAGTCAGATTCCTAAGATCCCTGCAAACTCCACATTTTCTTCAGAAATTTATGTAAAGAGATGAAAGCAAGAAAAATATATACTATTTGACTTCATGGGACCACAATTGCAGAATACAAAAGAGCAGTCTAATGGCTTAAGTATCAGAGATATTTACTTTAAAAATCCAATTTCCATAAACTTTGCCTTTTAATCTTTCATTGCATACTATTTTTGTGGTGGCAGTTTTTTATGTAATGCTAAAGCTGAAGCCCCTTGATACCAGAGATAGGGTATCTATATCTGACATTGGCATTGTTCTAAGTAGCCATGTTTTAATCCTCACAGCTAGCAGTCAGTAATATATGATTCCTATTGTATAGATGACATTTAGAGGCACAGAAAGTTAAATAACTTGCCCAAGGTAATTAGTAAGGAAACCAAATTCTAAAAAACTTTTTAAAAAGCAAGTTTAACTTACATATTTGATTGTCATATGGGAGAATTATTTAAATGGTTTTTGCAATTTGTCATTCCAAGTGAATTATACATATAACTAGAGGCCTGGTGCACAAAAATTTGTGCACTCGGGAGGGGGGGGAGTCCCTCAGCCCGGCCTGTGCCCTCTCGCAGTCTGGAACCCCTCGGGAGATAACAACCTACTGGCTTAGGCCTGCTCCCGGGTGGCAGAGGGCAGGCCCAATCCCTAGGTGCAGCCCCTGGTCGGGCTCAGAGCAGGGCCGATTGGGGAGTTGGGGCGCCTTTCCCTGTCATGCACAGAGCAGGGCAGATTGGGAGGTTGCGACGCCACCCTCAGTCACCCTCAGGGTAGGGCTGATTAGGGGGTTGGGGCACCGCCCCCTATCACACTCAAGGCAGGGTCGATGGGGAGGTTGCGGCGCCACCCCCTGTCACGCACAGAGCAGAGCCCATCAGGGGGGTTGGGGCTCCGTACCCTGTCATGCACAGAGCAGGGCCAATCAGGGGGTTGGGGCGCTGCCCCCTGTCATGCACAGAGCAGGGCCCATCAGGGGGGTTGGGGAGCTCCTCCCTGTCACTCACAGAGTAGGGCCGATAGGGGAGTTGGGGCACCGCCCCCTGTCACACTAAGGACAGGGCGGATCAGGGGGTTGGGGCGCTGCCCTCTATCACCCACAGAGCAGGGCCGATCAGGGGGTTGGGGCACCGCCACTCTCACACTCAGGGCAGGGCCAATGGGGAGGTTATGGCTCTACCCCGTCACACACAGAGCAGGGCCCGTGGGGGGAGGGGAGTTGGGGCGCCGCACCCTGTCACACACAGAGCAGGGCCGATCAGGGGGTTGAGGCGCCACACCCTGTCACACACAGAGCCGCAGGGCGATCAGGGGGTTGGGGAGCTCCCCCCTATCAGGCACAGAGCAGGGCTGATCTGGGGGTTGGAGCGCCTTCCCCTGTCACGAACAGAGCAGGGCAGATAGGGAGGTTCTGGCCCCACCCCCTGTCACACACAGAGCCGCAGGGTGATCAGGGGGTTTGGGCGCTGCCCCCGTCACGCTGATCCCGGTGCCGGGAGGCCTCGCGGCTCCACTGATCCCAGTGGTAGGAGGCATATTACCCTTTTACTATATAGGATAGAGGCCTGGTGCATGGGTGGGGCTGGCTGGTTTGCCCTGAAGGGTGTCCTGGATCAGGGTGGGGGTCCCCACTGGGGTGCCTGGCCAGCCTGGGTGAGGGGATGATGGCTGTTTGCAGCTGGTCACACACCCTTCAGGGTGGGGGTCCCCACTGGGGTGCCTGGCCAGTCTGTGTGAGGGGCTGAGGGCTGTTTTCAGGCCAACTGAAGCTCCCAACTGCTCCTTTTTTTCTTTTTTTTTTCTTTTTTTATTCTGGGCCAGCTTTAGCTCTGGCTCCAGCTCTGAGGCCTCTGCTGCTGAACGTAGGTATCTGGTTTGTTTAGGTTCTATAATCGAAACAATGTATAACTCCAGCTCTGAGATCCCGGGCTCGCTGAAAGTAGGTTTCTGGGGTTTTGTTTAGCTTCTATATTTGTTACAATGTTTCTTAAACTGCAAGCTCAGAGGCCGGCAAGGCAGGCGGGGAACGTTGGAGTACTCCGTGACTGAAGCAAGCAAGCCTCATGTTAGTTTCAAGCTGCCTGGCTGCTGGCCGCCATCTTGGCTGGCAGTTAATTTGCATATCTCGCTGATTAGCCAATGGGAAGGGTAGCGGTCTTACGCCAATTACCATGTTTCTCTTTTATTAGATAGGATACTTACAGTATATATATGTGTGTGTGTGTGTGTGTGTGTGTGTGTGTGTGTGTATTTACAGTTTTCTGGTGTTGCGGATTGCCTATTTTATCATTTCTTCATTGTGTATTAATATTTTCGGGAGAAGATTAGCTCATCATTTAGGGGCTGATCCCTGGTTTTTATTGCTAATCGTTTAGTTATTTAATTGCTATGAAATGTGTATTTAAATTGATTCTTTTGTCCATATTTTTGTTCTCTGCCTAGTTAATTGTAGCCATATCCTCAGAGTTCTAACACCTAAATTTACCATTCTTACAAAATTTTAGTAGGTTTATATGAAATAAAGTGTACATTTTTAACTTTATTTTCAAGGTAATGGAGGATCAACATTTTGTGCCCTTCGAAATTTGGAAAAGCTATATGGAGATGAATGGAATTATTTTACCATCCTATTAATTCACTCCGGTAAAATTATACTTTACTGATTTACTGATTTTACCTTTGATATCTTACAACAGTGGTTCCTAACCTTTTTTGCCCGTGCCCCATCTAGCATCTCTAAAATCCTGATGCTTCCCCCCTCACCTCCCCTTTACCCACCCGGTGACATATAATTCTTACTATTCAAAAAGTGAACTCCTATTCAAGTGGAGGAAGCCTAAAAGGCCATTAGCTTGGTCTAAACAAACTTCCAAAGAACATGGCATCCATGAAAGAGAAAAATAAAAGAACAAAAGAACAGTTGAAGTACTGAGGAAGAAATCACTAAGAAATTGTTTAAAAAATAATAATAACATGAAGTGATATGAAAAAATAGCAAATAAGTTTCGAAACATATATTAGAGCACTGGAATACATACATATGTCACAATATATATTTATATACTGTATATGAGGCCCCTAGAACCATAAGAAATGCAAAAAATTTACTGTTAATAACTCATTCTTAAATTGCCCTCCTTAAAAATCAAATTGTTCCCCATGTTGGGAACCACTGTTTTAGAACTTTCCTTTTTTTTTTGGTCTTTGAAGTTAGTCTGCTTTGAAAACAAATATTTCATGCTTTTCTCGATATTTTTAGTTTGTAAGTAATATTACATTTTCTACAATATTTCTCTTTAAAATGTGGATCACATACACTGATTGTTTATGGGTATTATGTTTAGTATGTATGTACAAAATTATTTTCCAAAGAGAGAGCTCATCAAAATATGAACATTTTTCAATAAGTCTTTAGAAGGGATTCTTGCTGTAGGGAAGAGGCTGGTTTAGTACTGTGATCCCCATACTATTGCCAAAAACCTTCTGTCTTGCATTTTTATTTGATTATTGGTAGACAAAGTCTATAATCCTTGAAGGAGTTACAAGAAAAAAAAAGGTGGTCACAAAACATGGAGTTGATGAGAAAATATCTGAGGGAAAATTACATATACAAGAGGACATTATAAAGCAGAAAGGTAGGAAAGAAATAATCTCAGAACAGAGGATAGGTGTTTATTTTAATTGGATAAGTTTAGTTGTATGAAAATCTTTATTCTGTGGAAAGCTTTATTATTTTCCTCTATGAATTAGGTCTCTATGAAAACTTTGTCATGGATTGGCACCGTGGCTTCCAAGGCACTATCCATTTCTTATGCTTGTTATACAGAACAGTGATTTTTAAAAAAATATGTATATATATATTTCTTGATTGATTTCAAAGAGGAAGGGAGAGGGAGAGATAGAAACATCAATGATGAGAGAGAATCATTGATCAGCTGCCTCTTGCACACCCCCTACTGGGGATCAAGTCTGCAACCTGGGCATGTGCCCTTGGCCAGAATCGAACCCCAGGACTCTTCAGTCCCCAGGCCAACACTTTATCCACTGAGCCAAACCGGCTAGGACTGTAAAGATGATTTCAAATGAAGCATCCAAGTTATGATTTTACGGCTGGCTGTAAAAAAATTTCAAATTTAGCCCAGCTGGCATGGGTTAGTGGTTGAGCAGCCACCTGTGAACCAGTAGATCACTGTTTGATTCCTAGTCAGGGCACATGCCTAGGCTGTGGGTTCGAACCCCAGTAGGGGCCGTGCAGGAGGCAGATGATCAGTGATTCTTTCTCCCTTTCCCTTTCTCTCTGAAATCAATAATAAAAAGAAAAGATGTCATGAACATGTAGCAAAATTTAAGTATTACTCAAATAAAACAATTAGTTTTCCTAAGCCATCAAAATTTTAAAATTTATAGTTTTATTCCAGAACAAGTATTATTTAGTAAAAGTTAAAATCAATATCAGAAAATATATAGTTAAAAATATCTAATTATAATGCTAAGCTTTGCTATTAGCTTGTCTTTAGAACAGTGTACTGTATGCCAAGTGCTTTACTTGTATAATTGATCTCATAAAACATGACAAAGCAAATATTATTCTACATTTGCTTATTTGGAGTGTGTCCAAACATAAAAAATTTAACAGGTAGTAAGCCTGAGTTTGAACCCAATTTTGTCTGACTCTCTCTACTATTGTACTTACTCACTGTACTTACTAAACATAAAAATGATGTAAGCTATTTAATTTACTTACAAGAACACACTTCAAGGAATTATGAAGTCATTGGGCTAATCTTAGAGGGAAAGTCTATTTAAATTAAAAAGAAATATAAGTTTTAAAATGCTTTTACATAAATGCACCATTGTTTCCTTTAAGTGTATGTAATAATTTGAGGAAAGACACTGCATTTTGAAAAGTACAATTTAGTAGATAATGTTGGAATTTGTATATAATTTTTTTTGTGACTTGCTTTTACCCCTGTAAAGTGGATTTTTATTGTAGGATTTAAATATGGTTGAAATTGTTTAAAATGTGGATATGAGGTCATGTTTTAGCCTGTGGTCCATTTTATTAGCAATACAGTGGATTTTAAACAGTTCACATTCTCTAAAGTATATGTAAATTCTTTTCTAATCTAGAGTCTTTAAAACTACAGTATTTCCAAAGAATATGGGAGAATTTTTCTTTGAATTTGTATTCTGGAGCTTATTATTCTTTCCCGAGTTACAGTAATATGTTGTATATATTGAATATTTTTAGATACATTTTGAGTTACTCCTGATGCCCCTTGGTTTTTAAATTATTGGAAACATTCATATTAACATTTTATAAGAGTTATTTCATTTAATTTTATAGGTGGCTACAGTCAACGCCTTCCAAATGCAAGTGCTCTGGGGAAAATTTTCACTGCTTTACCTTTTGGTAACCCCATTTATCAGATGTTAGAATTAAAACTAGCCATGTACATTGATTTCCCCTCACATATGAATCCTGGGATTCTGGTTACCTGTGCAGATGATATTGAACTTTATAGTGTCGGAGAATCTGAGTTTATCAGATTTGACAAGCCTGGCTTTACGGCTTTAGCTCATCCTTCTAGCTTGACTGTAGGTACCACACATGGAGTATTTGTCTTAGAACCTTCTAATTGTTTAGAATATAGTGACCTCGAATACCGGTGTTGCCATCGTTTCCTTCATAAGCCCAGCATAGAAAGGATGTGTCAATTTAATGCTGTGTGTAGACCTAGAAATTTTTCTCAGCAGGACTTGTCTGGGGGTGACACTGCCTCTCTTAAATTTGAATCTGAGTATGTCTACACGGACAGCCTATTTTACATGGATCATAAATCAGCGAAAAAGTTACTTGCTTTTTACGAAAAAATAGGCACACTGAACTGTGAAATAGATGCTTATGGAGACTTTCTGCAGGCTTTGGGACCTGGAGCAACTGTGGAGTATACCAGAAACACATCAAATGTCACTAAAGAAGAGTCAGAGTTGGTAGACATGAGGCAGAGAATATTTCACCTTCTTAAAGGGACATCACTAAATGTTGTTGTTCTTAATAACTCCAAATTTTATCACATTGGCACAACTGAAGAATATTTGTGTCACTTTACTTCAGCTAGCAGTTTGAAGTCAGAGCTTGGCTTACAGTCCATAGCTTTTAGCATCTCTCCAGCAGTACCAGAATGCTTTGGTAACACATCCTGTATCATTCAAAGTATATTGGATTCAAGATGTTCTGTGTCACCTGGCTCAGTTGTGGAATACTCTAGGTTGGGGCCTGATGTTTCAGTTGGGGAAAACTGCATTATTAGTGGTTCTTCTATCATAACAACAGCTGTCCTGCCTGCATATTCTTTTGTGTGTTCCTTAAGCTTGAAGATGAATGGACACTTAAAGTATTCAACTATGGCATTTGGAGTGCAAGACAACCTGAAAAGGAATGTTAAAACATTGTCAGATATAAAGTCACTTCAATTCTTTGGCGTCTGTTTCCTGTCATGCTTAGATATTTGGAATCTGAAAATTACAGAGGAGCTCTTCTCTGGAAACAAGACATGTTTGAGTTTGTGGAATGCTCGTATTTTCCCAGTTTGTACTTCTTTGAATGATTCAGTTACAACATCCATAAAGATGTTAAATGCTGTGCAAAGCAAGTCAGCATTCAGCCTGAATAACTATAAGCTGTTGTCCATTGAAGAAATGCTTGCCTACAAAGACGTAGAAGACATGATAACCTATAGGGAGCAAATTTTTCTAGAAATTACTTTGAATAGAAAACTTTGATTTAGAGACATCTTAAATATTACATACTTTGCCTTTCTTGATTGAGCTAGATTGCAAATATAAGTGTTTTCTATAGATGTTTGTTTTATTGAAGTCATTTAATGAAAATTATGTTAACAGTTGCTGCAGCATAAAATCAATAACACAAAAATACAGATAAACCATTTTTGAAGAAAGAATATTATTAGGCTGTAACTTCAGGAAAGGGATTTTTAGATGTTTATTACTATTTTAATATTTCTATAAATTAAGATGGATTTATGGAGCATTAGTTTGTTCACATAATAATGTACTAGTTTTAAAGGCAATTTTCTAAACATACCTTTAGTTTTTCCCTCTTCTTTTGGGCTTCAGTTCCAAAAAAGTTCTTAGTGTTTATTGGCAGTTCTCTTCTCAGATGTAGTAATTCTGATTAACTAATAAAAATAGCATACTATCTGATCTTCAGAGCACTGTTGAAATACTGTCAAAATAACATTTGCAGGGACAGATTTATAATTAGCAAATTCAGATTAAATTAATGCTTAAAATATTGTGATAATCTTAATTGATAAGTAATGGACAACTCTGAAATTGATGCTAAAAATCTCATTTATTGATCTTACCAAAATGAAACAAAAAAGGGTATGTGTGTTATTTCATCCATATAAACTTGAAAATGTGTTTGTATATCCTAAAAATGTTCCCTAAATTTTCATCCATAGGAAAGCATCCACACCCACAAAAGTCAAATATCTGTGTGGGGAAGATGGTAGGAATAATTGAGATTCACTGATAATAATATGTTTATTCCGAGCATTACTTTCATCCTCATACTAATCTCTTTAATAGAAATATTAAATTACCAGATGGACTGATTTTACTTTTCATTTCTTATTTTCTGTCCATGCACTGGTAATGATGCTGAGAAGCAATAAATACCCCAAAGTTAGATAGCAGGAAGGAGCCAGAAGAAGAGAAAGACTAAGAAAATGCACACATGATAAACAGCTTCAAGAAATAAAAATTGGCTGGCATCCCAAGTTATGTGTACCTATCTATATATATAAAAGACGAATATGCAAAGTGTCACCTCGGGAGTTCGACCTGGAGACTGGGACTTCAATCGCTTGCTATGATGTGCTCTTAACACCAGGGGGTGGTACAGAATGAAGGAAAGCCCCAGCCGGCAGCCAGAAAGCCCTGATTGGCCTGATCGCAGGCCAGCCCTAGGGACCTTACCCGTGCATGATTTCATGCACAGGGCCTCTAGTTTGATATAAGCACATAAGTGAAATGTGCTCACACCAAAGTCTAATAATAATTACAGAAAAGACTTGTAAGAGTTTTCTATTTTAACATGAGTAAATTGAAATAAGAACTGGTCTGTGTCACTTTTATTGATGTATCCAATGACAAAACAAAAATAATTACTTGGTAAACCAGAAGTGACTTGTCTATAACTCTCAATTATGATATTTATGTCTTGTTTTTTTTTTCTTTTTTAATGGTTCTTTCCAAGGACAAAATAAAGATATATAGTAGCTATTGTGTAGCATTTACTGATTTACTTGCACAGTTTTCAGAGGATATTATGTTTATCATTTATTAAATGTTCAATATTGTATTTCACAGTATAATCTAAATCTATAATTTTGTACAATCTAAAAGGCCATCAATTATTAAGAATCACCATTATTTTATGTTCCACAAAAAAGAGAAAACGCTACCAATAAAATATTACTCAATGCTTTCTTTGTTACTTGAAGTTTTTATATTTATTGGCGATTTCTTTTAAATGCACTTACAGATTTTTATTATTTTACCTGCTTACATATACATATAAAAGATCAAAATGCAGTATTGAAATATAGTCAATTATGTTCTTAAACTTCACATTTAGAGACAAGTTCTTTGGTTTTTTTTTCTAAAGCACTCTTCAATTGAAGACTTACTAATGTCCACGCATTTACACCTAGTATCATCCTCTGTACTGTCAAATGCATTTCCTAAGTGCCTCCATTACATTACTGTCTGGGTTTTCTTTCAAACAGTGGACTCCAGACACCTGTTTTGCAAGTTTTTGATACTATTTGACAAAATTGAGTTTCATTTTTGCCTCAATTTAATCATATCTCTAGAAGAATGTGGCTTCTACTCAGTCAGGGGGAGGTTTCTTACAAATCGGTGATCACCATTTTAAGCATAATTCTGCACAATGTCTGGATTCTAGCTGCTCTGAAATATTATCATTTCCCAAGAATTTGTCAGTGCCTCTTTCCTTGAGATGCATTACTTGGATGTATGTAGTACTATCTATGCATCACCAACAGTGTTCCTAATTCAGTGAGGTGATAATCCCGAGCACGTATAAGTAAGAAATTGGACATTTTCTTAGATTTATTATTTTATTTCATAAAATTACAGCCCTTAAATCATATACTCTCTAGTTTTGTAAAGGATAGCTACAATGTGTAATTAAACATATTGTATAAACTTATTGATGAGTTAATAATTAACAGTGACCAAGAAGGGCATGAAAAACAAAATCCATCATTTGGTATTAATCTTCTATCTTATGCATTTATTTACCAAAATAAGCAAAAAGGATATCAGGAATGTGTATCCATGTATATACTAAATTGAAATAAAACTCAAAAATCTAAATAATATGCTTAAAATCACAAATTTTTAATGGTATTAATGCAGAACTCCCAGAACCTGTGGTGATCTATTCTTCTGAGGCTAAGCAATATTTCCTATGTTAGGTAAAGATAACCAAATTGAGCATAGAGCCAAAATCCAAACTTTGCCTGCTGCAAAATGTATACATACAGCTGATAACTGGTGTACTGTACAATACCAGGGATGCCATTTGCATACACCATGGTGTCCTCTGGACTTGAGCAACTTGGAGACCCCGAATTTAGGCACCTTGATGTATATAGTCTAGCAGAATTAAAAAGGAAAGAAAAGCCAAAAAAATAAATTTGTTCAAAGCTCTCTGAAAGATTTTTAGATGTTAGTTTTTGTTGTTATTTAGCTAAGTGAAACAGTTTCCAATTATGTTAAGAACTAAGAGATAGAGAACCAAGATGGCAGCATAAATAAACACAGTTCTTGCTGCCTCCCACAACCACATCAAAATTACAACTAAAACACAGAACAACCATATTCAGAACCAACTAAAAGCTGGCTGACTAGAAGTCCTACAAGTAGAGAAGTAAAGAAGAAAGTACATCGAAACTGGTAGGAGGGGCAGGGGGCGCAGAAGAGTGGAACCAGCTGGTCTGACATCCACATGGGGAATTTTTTTAATTGGGAGGGATATCTCCACTGCAGAGGCCTCCTGTGAGAAGCAAGGGTTCTCAGCCCCATACCAGACCCCCAGGATGGGTCCAGAACTGTGGCGAGAAGTCCCCATAATTTTGGGTTGCAAAACCCAGTGGGGATTGTGGCGGAGTGACATGGAAGCTACTGGAGACCCAGGCAGTTACTATTAAAGGGCCAGCACATGAACTTACTTGGACTCACTCCCTCTGGGTTCCTGCACTGGGCAGCAGCTTTGGGGGATCCAGGGACATATGGGGAGGAACTGGATTGTCAGGAACTCAGGGGCAGCTTCTTCCAGACAGGGGTACTTGCAGGGGTCATTGTTCCTGTACTGGACCATCCCCCACCGCAGAGCTGACTGGCAGCCATATTTGAGTTTCTGTCAGCCTGGTTCACACTGTTTGCTCCATTTTGATGATTCCTTGAGACCCTACTCCATCCAATTTGCAGCCCCATCTAATCTGCAGCTGCTTTTCCATATGAATGGTCTATCCTGAATCAGGCTTCCGTCTAAACTAAAATATCTTAAACAAGCAGCAGCTGGCATCAGCATGCCCCATACCTATCAATAACCGGCCCAAGACCTGGCACTAGCACCAGCCTGTCTTGCTTCACAGCGTGGCTTTGCCTGGGCACTTCCAAGCTCAAGACAAGTAGCAGTCATCTGCAGATCCTTCTGTAGCTCCTGCTAGGTGGCCCCAGGCAGTGGCCGACTGCAACTCCTGGGAGACCCAGAGCCAGTGCACCTGGTGGACAGCTTCAGGTCACACCAGGTTACAACTCTACCACACCCATGAGTGATATGCTCAAGGGACAGACTCAGTGAGCACCAAAGCCCCTACTGAAGTAAGTCCTGCTCTGTAGATACATCTCCTGCACAGCATCTCTTCCATTGTAGTTGCAGTTGGTCCTCACAGCCAATTGGCCTGGAGGTCAGTGCCTTCCAGTGATGCCAACAAGAATCAAGGCTCAACTACAAGACTGTGCACATAGCCCACCCAGGCACACATAGAGTGTCCAGCTCAGGTTAGTACAGGACACCTACTACACAAGGCCACTCTACCAATTCCAGGAGACATAGCAACTCTTCCTAATACCTAGAAACAAACACAGAGAAGCAACCAAAATGTGGAGACAAGGAAACAGGTCACAAATGAAAGAAATGGAAGCAAGCAAACTACTGGTCACAGAGTTCAAAACAATGGTCATAATGTCACTCAAGGATTCTAATGAGCTTCAAGGGACCCAATGAGAGCTTCATGGGACTTAGTGAAACTTTTAAGATAGTAATGAGAATTTCAAAGACATGAAAAAGGACCAGTCAGAAATTAAGCATACACTAACTGAATTAATTTATAGGGACTCAACAGTACAGTATTACAAGAATCAAATCAAAGATTTAGAATATGAGGAAGCAAAAAGCACCCAATCAGAGGAGCAAAAAGTAGAAGTAATCAAAAATATGAAAATAGTGTAAGGAGCCTTTGGGACAAGAAATAAAATGAACAAAATAAACTGATGAATAAAATATAGCCAAAGGCATGGAAACATGGAGCAGACTGACAAATCTCAGAGGGTAAGGGGGAGGGGTGATTCACCAAAAATCTTATGTGCATATATGCATTACCTAGGGACGCAGACAGTAGGGTGCTGAATGCCTGGTGTGGGGTGGAAACTGGGTGGAGGGAAGCAAATGGGGGGAGAAGAAGGGGACATTTATAACACTCTTAACAATAAAGATTTTAAAAAATAAAAAATAAATAAAAAGAACTAAGTTATTAAAGGAAAGACCTTTATAAATTCACTTGCAATATACATTTTAAAATTCATTTAGTGCACGTGAAATTATTGAAGCAATTACTAGTTACTTGTTTAATATTTTGTACCTCTAAAATTTTGTTTAGACAAAGCCAATTTCTATAGAAGTCAAGAAACAATTTTTATTGTTTGTACTTGGTAGAAGTGTATTATTAATATTACTTCTATTGAACTTTGTCAAAGGTTAACGCACATTCTCCTTCCCTTTAATATCAATGTGCTAAGCTCCATATAACATACTAATCTTCATGTTCTTCATGTTTCTGTTTGTTTATATTCACAGAAATTTCTATTTAGGTTTTGTAATATATTATGAGGGGCAAATTGCAGCAGTCTCTGGTGGGGAAGGACCCGTATCTGTCCCTGACAGCTAGTTCCATAAGCCACAACCAAATTGCCACATATTCAAACTTGCCAGTTTTGCTATAGTCCAGTAGAATGTAATTTGGTGTCAGGATAAAAACTGGAATAAACCCCTGAACAGGCAGCTCAGTTGGTTAGGGTGTCATTCTGATACACCAATGTTGAAGGTTCTGTTCCTGGTCAGGGCACATACAAGAATCAACCAATGAATGCATAAATAAGTGGAAAAACAAATGAATGTTTCTCTCTCTTCCTCTCTCTCCCTCTCTCTCTTCTCTCTTTTCCCTTTCTCTCCCCACCTCTTGCTCTAAAATCAATAAATAAAGTTTAAATTTGGAATAAAAGAATAAGAAGCTGCTGATTTCCTACTGCATTGATATTTGCAAGAGGTGAAGGTAGAGGATGCCTGTGAATTAGCCACAATTATCATCCACCTGTAAGGCTGTTTGATTATTGACATTCGTGTCTAAAGATGTTCATCCCAAGGGCATTATTGGACATGCAAGTAACTGATTGAAACCAACAGACTTAATGTTTCCTTCTGGGCTGGTTTGAGCAAATAGTCTATCTTTTGGAGCCTCTGGGTATAGGAACCTAGTAGCCTTCCAAAGTATAAAATTCAAACAGAGCAATTTATCTTTGATTGCTGCAGACTGGTGCAATCCATCTACTGTCATTTCCCAGCTCTCTGTGCCAGAATTATATTCCTTCAATTGTGCTTCAGTGCATCACAGAAGCAATCTAAACTCTGTCTATATTCTTCGGGCACTGTTCTATGGTGTGTTACACAGATCAGCATGTTCAATCTCCAGCCTCCTTAAAGGCTGTTAAAATCTTTGCTACAACCAACTCTGTGGATAAGTAATGTAAATGGATTTTTTTAAATGCCTTTTCTTCACTAGTAACCATTCTTTTCTCTCTGCAGAACAATCAGATGGTTCAAGTTAGTTTTCATTATAAGAGAGCGTCATCCCATTGCTCTGAAAAGAATTAAAGCATTTAGATCTTGAGGCAAAAAAAATGTTTTAAAACACAACTCTGGAAATCAAGTAAGTATTCTTTTCATTTGCAGGTTGAGAAATGTTGCACTACTAAATGAAGTTTTACATGATTGGTTTCTTTCCTATTATTTTTAGCCTTGGGGTTTGAGAAAGTAAATTATATTCACCAATATGCTGTTCTTCAGAGAACTTTTAAAGATTTTTAATGAAATCTAGAACCAGAAAACTTTTAATATACAAAGAAATAATTATGATTATAACAAGTGGTCCAAGTGCAGATTTTAAATGTATAGGCACACTGACGAGGTCATAAATTAATTTATAAAATCCACTACCTATATATCACTGGGATCAATTTTTAATGAAATTTAGTAAGAAAGATCATCACTCATTATAATTGCTTAAAGTTGATAGAGTTTCTAATTAACCATTATCCTCTCAAATTAAAAGCTGTGGGTAGAATCTAGCCTATGAGAAGGGAGATAGAAAGTGTAGCGTTTTAGAGAAATTCTTTTTTACTTTATACAACTTCAGATGTTTAAATGCAAAATAAATATTTGCCTTAAGTTCTCTAAAGAAGGAGCAGTTTACAAAATTATCTATGCTTCTGGTATCTGCAATCCATCTTTCTCCATATCTCTAGACTACAAACATGCTGTAATTTCCCAAAAGATAAAAATAAATAACAAGAAAAGTAAACTTCTTTTAGCCATATTCTATCATCAGGATACAGTCTCTTTTATCTTTTATTTACAATGGTTTTGAAGGCTTCTTTACTAGTCATCATAATATATTCAACACTGAATTCTAGCTTTGTATATATACCTGCCTGCTTCATACCTCTCCCTCAGAGAAAAAAAACCAATAGACATCTCTCTTGAGATAGCTCTCATCTTCTACCTATCAATCCTAATGATCTTTTCATCTAGATAAATATCCCAATCATCCACCAAATTACTCAAGGCAAGAACATAGAAGTCATTCATGTTATCTCACATACTTTTCATCCAGTTCTTCAAGTCAGTGCAATCTACACATTGAAACATAACCAAAATCTGCCCACTTCTCTCAACCCTGTTCAAGTTACCATTCACCGCTATATAACATCTTTTTATGTGCAGTAATAACAAACTATCATCTAATTCTTATAATTGTGTGTGAGAGCAGATTTGCAGAGAAACTGCAAAGGAAAGATATTTTAACAGATTGGCATTACGTTGTATTGAGGGAAAAGGAATATTGTGGCCATCTCAATACTGCGTCACTGATTTGATCTCTATCTCATTTTGCTTCCCTGAAGGCTGCCTTTTAGGATGATGATTCATGCTACTTTCTAACATGCTCCTCTTCTTTTTCTGTGAAGTTTTGCTTGGTGATAAATGGTCTGCAGTCTCTTTACCACACACATTGTTGTTGGTTTTTTGTTTGTTTGTTTACCTTTTCTTTTTTTAGTAAATCTAATCAGGTGTCAGCAGGAATTTTGCTTCCCTTTTAGATACTGTACATGCAACATTAGCTCATCCTCCATTCTAAACCCCATGAATATTCAAAATGTTTCTCAAGTATCTGTGAATTACTGGACAGCATATAATGTCTACACTTCCATCTCCAATACCTTTTCTTCCATTCCCTCTACAGCTCGGTTCAATCAGGCTTTAGCCCCCATTCCCAACCTCCACTCCAATGAACCTTTTCTCAGAATTCCCAGTGTTTTCTATTTGACAAACCCAGTACTCTTTCTGGTTCTGATCTTTCAGTAGTATTTGTCTGGATCACTCCTTTGAAATGCATTTTCTATTTAGCTTCAAGAAAGTCCACACTACTGGCTCTTTTCCCAACTCATTTGTCACTCTTTTCAAGTCTCCTTAACTTGTTTCCCATCATCATCCTTACTTTATATCACTGGAAGGTCACAGGCCTTTTGGCTTAGGTTTCACTATTCACATTTACTCCTTTGTAATATCATATGTTCTTATTGATCAATGTGGTATCACCTTTGCCACATTTCTAATTACCAAAGTATTCTCAAAAAAAGTTAAAATGTATATCTCCCATAAATTGTGAGCATGGATTAAAATACCATTTAACCCATTAATGATTATATCAGTACAATGATAAAGTTGGTTTTATATGATTCCAGATGTTAGAAGGAAGAAAATGTTTATACAATATTAGAAATAACTTTGTCCGATAGTAGAGTGGGTTGCCTTATGAGATAAAAAAACTTCATAATACCAGAAGTGTTTGTGCAAAGTGACTGAAAGGCATTTACCAAGAGTTTTCCCAAGAAGTTCTTGTTTTAGGTAAGAGGTAGGGTTAGATAATGGCTACCGGTTGAGTTTCCTGGAAAGCAGAATCTGAGATGGAGTTTTAAGTGCAGTATATTTCTTAAGGAGTGCCCTTAGGATTAATAATTGTACAAGTGAAAGCTTTGGGGTTGGGCAGGGGTCACACAGAACGGACTCAAGGCTCAATATAATCAAAATGATATTTATTTGAGGCACCTGGGTGCAGGTGGTCTGACTGGAGAAAGAGCCAGTGGTGAACTGGGGAGGGAGCAGGCTTTTTATGTGCTCAGGGAGAGCTACAGACGGGGCTTCAGTTTGACACACCTGTCAGGATCATAGTTTTATGGCCTTGCCCTTTGTCCTTCTGCTGGCACCAGGAATCCTTCCTTTGGAGGGCTGTACAGGAGTTATGGTCTTCAGGCATTTCTATAAAATAATCACTCAAGGGGAGCATGTTTGTGCAAGGCTTAGGCTTGTAGAATGAGCTTTCTTTAGTTAGCCCCTGCTAAATTAGCCCTGTTTCTTGATTAACCCTTTCACAAGGAAGGGGACAGAAGCAGAATTGTGCAGGCAGGAGAAATCAAGTTGTGCTGCAGGCCCAATGATAGCCTCCAGGAGTTGTGATTCTAGAATGGCACTTCAGTACTGTTTAGAGTTGGACCTGAGTGGCCACAAGTTATACCACATATTAATCATTATGGGATGTGGGTAACTTGGGGAGGAGTGTCTTGGGTGTTGTAGCACTCTGTGGTTGAGACAATTTGTGAATAGGGCTGACAGATGAAAGCTCTTTACTGACAGCACTCCCAGTAGATGAGGTAATAAGCCCTTCATTGAAGAAAGATCTGGGTGTCACGTCACAAAACCTATAAAGTCCAACCCAATCTGGGTGTCCACTACAAAAAGCCTATACAGTCCAACCGAATGCCAAAATTTCGTTTTATTATAACTATTTTAATAAGACATCGCATGTTCTAATTCAAGTAGAATTATGATGACTTCCAAACAAAGCAATATTGTACATGGTTTAAATAGACTCAATCCATGATGAAACCGATAAGGGTCAGAAATAGAATATTGGGGACCAGCTATAATTGTAAGAAATATTAATCATGTTTTGTTAACTGTGATTGTTTTGTTCTGATTAAAGAAGGCACATTTTAACCTGGCTGGGAGTTATACATGGGACCTGGGAGCTTACCTGGAAATGCAGCCCATCCTTTCCATTAGGTAGCTGCCTATTATCATAGAAAGATTAACAACCTTGTTGCAGAAACCAGAGCTTCCAGCCCTTTGAAGACCCCCAGCCTTTGCATACCCGCAGGCCTTTGCAAATCTCCAGTCTGCATTACCTGTTTGGCATACTCTTTTGCCTACTTCCCCATGTAATCTTTGTTCTTCTACCCAATATAAGCAGCTGGCTTATGGGGAGAGGCAGTACAGAATTTTGTGGATGGCCTGCTGCTCTCCCATACTTCCAGCAGTATGGGAATAAATGATCATATATGATTCAACCCTGTCTTTGCTCAATTGGCTCAAGTAGTGACAGGCAGCACGGGCCCAATGAGATTGTCCGGTTATAAAACTATACTTTAATAGATGTGTCAATCATGATTGGTAGAGGAGCATTATTTTTTTTTATAATACTGTTCCATATCTACATGATAATCCCAAGTGCCAGATTTTACTTTTGACTAGCTGAGCAAGCTAAAATATTCATAAATTCACATGGAGCCAGATGGCTTCCCACTGAATATGCATTTGAATGATTCCTGTACATTATTTATTCCAAGAGGTGTGCAAATGCACATCATCATAGCAGGGACTCCTAAAAAGTTTGTTTTAGAAAGGAATCAAGGAATAACAAGTATCCAGTGCTAACTATACTTTGGGTTGAGCTTTGATTCCATGTGTATTTGTGAATTACTGAGCAAAATAAATACAGTTACTTCCTAGTAGTTTCTGAAATATCAGGAATCTACAAAAAGGCAGTTTCAGCAATAATGGCTAGAGAAAACTTTGAAGTTTTCTCTAGAGAAAAGAGAAAACTTCTCATTTGGTAGAGAAGAGAGCTCAACTTTGCAAATGTGTTTTTTTTTTTAAAAAATAATTTGCTTATGTCTTTTTTAACACTTAAAATAGATTGATTTTAAAACTTTACTGTTTAATTCTATATTTTATGTTTTATTTAAACACATATTTCTGGGATTTGTTTTTGTTTAGATGAATAGCTACTTTTTATCTTTATAAGACTTTATCATCATCTGTGCTGAACTAAAAATTCAGTATGCAGGTGGCTTTTTTATTGTTAACGAAATAACATCACATATGACACTATTATATCAAACTGATTTAAAGAACAAAAAGGATATGTGTTTTTTTTAAATGTGTAGGCTATACTCCATAAACCTTTTTTTTCAAGGCTCTTAGTAGAAAAATAATATCAGTAACAACCAAAATTTTTACATGAATGCATATGTTATAGTCCATAGTCAGGTATTCGCTAAAGCAATGAAGGAATCTTCAAAGTTTTCCAGTAAATAAAAACAAAATATAATTCTCTAGTTAAGCATAGAGCTCAGCATAGGGCAAAGTATAAACATTGTACAGCATTTGAGCGCAGTTCCAGGTCTACCATTAATTCACTGGGATTTGCACTAAAACCAAAGGTCAAGATATATGAACACCAAGGGCCACAGGGCAATATGAGACTCGAATAGTTTGACAAAACTTACCAGAAAGGCTTTTGAAATTGAAATCTAGGAAAAACAAAATTTGTTCTAAATGGGTAAAAATGTGCTTCCCATTCAATTATGATATTTAGCAAATTTTATTGGGATTATTAAAGGAGCATTAAATAATATATACAATTTCTCTCTTTAGCCAGGACAAATATATTTCATAATCCATTTCTGTATTTCTAAGAATAGTATTCTTTCTTTGACCTTTTTTTCATTATAACTGATGAGGTAGGTGTCTAACATTAAACACTATCTTTCTTTTATATATATACTAGAGGCCCAGTGCACAAAATTCATGCATGGGTAGGGTCCCTAGCAGCTGCTGGCTGCCAGCTGGGGCCTTCCTTCATTCTGTGCTGCCCCCTGGTGGTCAGCACACGTCATAGCGAGTGATCAAACTCCTGATTGGTTGAACTCCCAAGGGGACACTTTGCATATTAGGCTTTTATATATATAGACTAGAGGCCTAGTTCACAGATTCATGTACTGGTGGGGTCCCTCGCTCTGGCCTGTGGGGATTGGGCCAAAACCAGCTCTCTGACATTCCCCAAGGGGTCCTGGACTCCAGCAGCAAGCTAACCTACAGGTTGGAGCATCTTCCCCCGGTGGTCAGTGAACATCATAGCTACCAATTGAATGGGTGAATGGTCCAACAGTTGCTTAGGCTGTGATATGTATGTATAGACTAGAAACCCAATGCACAAAATTTGTGCGAGAGTAGGCCTTCCTTCCTCCAGCTTCCCTCCAGCACTGGGACCCGGGCTTCCCTCTAGCTGCTGGCACCTGGGACCCAGGCTTCCCTCCAGCTGCCGGCACCCCGGACATGAGCTTCCCTCACAGAGGGAGGCCCTGCCCACCCGCTGCAGCCCGCCAGACAGTGGCTTGGGCCTCCCTCTTTGGGGCAACTGTGGAGCCCCAAGATTGATTGCCCTGCTGGCCGGTGGCCTAGGCTTCCCTCTGTGGGGCGATCATGAGGTGATGGCTGGGCCCCCGACCAATCGCATCACACCCACCTTGGCTGGCCTGGCGCCAGTGGGTGTCATAGCGTGGTCCCAGTGGTCAGCTGGATGCTTGTCTGGATGGTCGTTCCACTGTTTGGTCGTTCTGCTGTTCGACCATTTGGTTGATTAGCATATTATGCTTTTATTCTATAGAATATATATATACATATATATATACATATATATGTATATGTATACACATATATAAATACATATATGTGTGTGTGTATATATATATATATATATATATATATATATATATAGAGAGAGAGAGAGAGAGAGAGAGAGAGAGAGAGAGAGATTTCAGAGAGAAAGGGAGAGAAAGAAAGAGATAGAAACATCAGTGATGAGAGAGAGTCACATTCCTGCACACACCTCACTGGGGATCGAGTCCACAACCCTGGGCATGTGCCCTGACCAGATATCGAATCATGACCTCCTGGTTCATAAGTTGACGCTCAACCAGAGAGCCAAGGTGGCCAGGCTAAACACTGCTTTTGAAACCTCAATAGACTTAGAAGCAACATTTTTATGATTCTATTTATAAAATAATGCCTTTGTTTAAATCACTAACTTTCCTCAGTATGTTTTTGCCATATTGTACCATGAATTCATATGTAATTTTCATATTCCTTTCAATGATAGAACACTGGCTTTTGTTACTTCCTAGATGCTTCTTTCCTCCAATATGTATATTTTTGTTTGTTTTTCAGCTTTCCTAAGCTCTCTTGATTTGACTTTTTTTTTTCTTGTGAAATTCTTACTCTCTTTCCTGTTCATATTTCTACCATTGCAGACACTTAATTTTTCAGTCACTTAGCATTTATGACTTTGCTTAACTTAATCTCATCAATTATTAGTCTCAAGAAAAAAATTCAAGATGAAGTTTAAATTACTTTGGTCCCATCAGTTTTGTTTAATTTGTTTTACTGTGTAGACAATGATAGGGTTTTTAATGAACATCATCGTCATAATTTGTCTGAATCCTCTGAAGTGATATAATGATTTAAAAATTGTGTCCAAGCTCTCAGTCTATCATATGCTTGAGATTAAATAGTTATTTCTGTTCCCTTTAAGATTTTAAAAACTCACAAGTAGCAAGACCTATTTCAAGTCTGGTATATTAAAAAATCCCTCTGCCAGCCCAATATAACCCTTTCCTCTTCTTATATAGTATGTGGTTTTTACACCATATTTTTGACTCATCAAAAGCTACTTTGTTGGGTAATTTGTATTTTCCAATATCATATCTACACTAATAATAGACAAATATGTAATTTGACCATACCTCTGTGACACCTCACAGCCAATCAGGATGGAATATGCATATTAGTGGGACAAAGGTTGCGGCGGCCACAGAGCCAGCTGTAGCCAGTGGGAGGCTTGAGTCGCCCCCGGCAACGGAGGAAACTTGGCTTTCTCTGGCGCTGGAGGCGACCCAGGCTTCCTGCCACCCTGGCTGGCTGCTGAAGAGGCCTGTGGCCAGCGGCCATGGAGCTGACCTGAGCACGCAGGAGGCTTGGGTCGCCCAGGCTGGCTGCCGAGGGAGGGGCCTGCAAACGGCCCTCAGCCCCTCACCCAGGCTGGCCATGCCACCACCGAGAGGGTCCCTGCTTGGGGTGTGCCCAGCCTGAAAACGGGCCTCAGCCTCTTACCCAGGCTGGTCACGCCCCCATGGGGTGAGGGTCCCAACTGGGGGGCGTGACCAGCCTGAAAACAGCCCTCAGCTCTTCACCCAGGCTGGCTATGCCCCCCCCCCCCCCGCCCCCAGCAGGGACCCTCACCTGTGGGGGCGTTGCTGGCCTCCAAACTGCCCCTGCCCCTCGCCCAGGCCAGCACCCTCCTCAGTGGGGACCCCACCCCAATAGGGGCATGGCTGGCCAGCAAAACACCACAGGCCCCTCATCCAGGCTGCCCTGACTCCCAAGGGAACCCCCACCCTGATCCAGGACACCCTTCAGGGCAAACCAACTGGCCCCCACCCATGCACCAGGCCTCTATCTATACTAATAAAAGGGTAATATGCTAATTAGACTGGGAGACCTTCCAGGAGACCTTCCAGACATTCTTCTGGACAAAGCCATGGTGGCGGGGCCTAGGTAGAGGTGGTTATGGGCCAAGAGGGGAGGGCAGTTGTGGGTGATCAGGCCAGTGGGGGGAGGGGGCAGTTGGGGGTGAGCAGGTCATCAGTGGGGGTCAGTTGGGGGCAAACAGGCTGGCAGGCAGAGTGGTTAGGGGCAATCAGGATGGCAGGCAGGTGAGCCGTTACGAACCAGCATTCCCAGATTGTGAGAGGAATGTCTGACTGCTGGTTTAGGCCACAGGAATCAGGCCTAAACTGGCAATCAGACATCCCCAAGGGGTCCTAGATTGGAGAGGGTGCAGGCCAGACTGAGTGACAGCCCCCCGCCCCCGCCTCCCGCCCACGCCGTGCACGAATTTTGTGCACCGGGCCACTAGTTAAGTTATAAATTCTTTGCTGGCTAGGATCTCGCCTTTTACTTATGGAAGAGCTATCTCCAAATAACTTTTGGAGTTTTGTTTTGCTTTTTCCTAATTCAAAGATCTAACTCTAGCAGATTCCGATTTAGTTGATCATGATTGAGTCCTAGTAATTGTATTTTTTAAAAGCTCCCTAAAAGTCTGATTTGTAAATTGTTGCTAGAGCATCACATACTTTTTATAAATGACTAATGTAAATAATGGCAAATAATGCAAAAGACCCATATGATAGAGATAAATTTTTAAATGGAAGATGAGGAAAATAAAGAAATTAAAAATTCTTTTAATAATCCTTCCATGGAATTTCAAATGTTCCCATGTTTCCTCTGCAGAATTGGCAACAACTTCATCTATATTCACTTTACCTCTTTTCAAGACTTTAGCAATATTTCCCTTACTGAAGGGATTGATTCTATTCAATTCAACTCAGTTTGTTTCAGTTTAGTTCAATTCAATTCAATTCGATCCAAAACAATTAAGTTTGCACATATATCTGCCAAGTATTATGCTAGGCTTTTGGGAATGAAAATATAAATAAGACAGTTTCTCCTCTTAAGTTTCTTACAGCCTATCAGAAGAGACAAAGACATTAATTCTATCTTTGTATTAGGTGCTTTCATGGAAGTAGGTGTTGCATTCATATAGGCTTAACTTAGAGTAGGACTGGAGTATTATCCATTAGTTTTATTTTCTTGCTGCTCTTGAAATCATAACACTCCCTTTAATTTCTATTCAAGTTATTCAAGATTTTATGTACGGTGAAACTTCAGCTGTGAAGGAAGCCAGGTTATTCCCACAACTAAAGTATAAAATGGATAGAAAACTATACAATTGAGTCAATGTCAGTTCTGATGGGTGGGATACTTAGCTGAACCACATGAACAGAAGGGAGATTATGAACCTTTGACCACTTTTCAAAGGCTGGTGCCATTTCTGACACCGATATGATGCAGGATGGCAGGAGGGGGGCATAAAAGTGTGTGGCATGATAACCATTATCACTATTGTTCCACTGTGAGATAGGAGGAGATGTAATAAAAATAATGGTAGCTATGCTTGGACAGACTACCTACTGAGATTGTTCCTGCTTTGAGGAACTAAGCAAAGAACTGGTAGCATGGAATTACTCAGCAGGCTCATAACAACCACATATTATATAGGTTTACTTTTTGAACCTTTAAATAATTTGCCCTATCTACATCAAATCAGTTTTATTTTCACTTTGAGGAACAGCCACAAGTGGGTAATTGGTAAGTAAAAATAAGACTAACTTAAAGTAAGTAGAACCATTTTTGTTTCCTCCAACTTTTTTTTATTTGTTTTTGTTATATAAGTGACACATTTCAGACATGGAAATGTTATTTTTCCAAAGGCAGCAATTAGTTATTAACTGAACTATAATTACAATGCAATGTTATTTCCTTAGCAGAGCAGCTGACTCTTAGGTGGATGAAGGAAGGATGGAGGATTAGAAGTGGCTCAAGTCATGAAATTTAGATTATTCTGAAGGTTTTAATGCCTCAAATAATTTATTTCTCATTGGAATCTAGGCTTTACTAGACGCACCATCTCATTACCAATAATGTATATCACTTTATTGCAATTGCTTGTTTACTTGTCTATTCCTGGGCCACATAAGATTTTTGGAATGCTTGATACATAATAGTACAATATATGCTTATTGACTGAATAAATGAATCAATCAAACCAATGAAGAGCTGAACTGACAATTGAAAGAAGTCCTATCAGTTTGGAAAAAGAAAGTCTTAGCCAGTGACAGAGATATAACTCATCTCTATTTAAGTTATTTAATAAAGTTCACTTCATACCTAGCAGCAAAGGAAGGCATAGCAAACATTAAGATTTTTGCATTTGTAGTTCTAGTGTATATTGGAAACAAAAATAGCAAGATTGTTTTATTCCTTATTTACTATACTCTCACAGAGATACTGAGAATACCTATTTTACATTACTGTGATATTGATTTTTCACACTTTCATTATTATACCTATATTCTCAAGTCCTATGCATTTTTTAAGATTAATATTGCCTCAACAGTGTAAAGATTCATAATGGTGATTTATAGCTTCACCCAATGTACTATACATTTAGATATTTCAGAAAAAAAGAAAGGAAACTTTTTTGACAAATAAGAATCTTGCAAATTATGCTGGTTAAAATGCACAAATATGTTGTTTAAAAAGAAATCAAAGAATTTTAAAAATTGAATAGTAGTAGACATCTTAGCCAATGGTTAGTTTTCCTTTTAAGTAATTTGGTTTTAATATAATTTAATGTTTTAAAAAGAAGAATGTATACCAATTAGTAATTCTGGTTAGTTACTAATCATGTTTAAAGCAATGGTTATCTTAATTGCTTGTCAACCAAATGCAACCCATCAAAATCTAAACTTCTCTAAAACTTGGAAACATATTAATAAGAACTCATTTACAGTGGAAGAATGATCTAGGTTTTAAGTGTAAATGACTCAGGCTCCTAAATGTGATAAGAATTGTTCCAAGTACATCAGTCAGATTCATGGGATATATGTCTTTATAATTCCTCTGTTGGAATCATAAAAGTAGAAGAAATATCAAGGTCAATTTTTATCTTTTTTCATCTTGAAAGCATCCTTTTAAATATTTATGAAGAGTGTAGTATAAAATATAAATAGCAGATGCACAAATGTAGACTGGGATAAATAAATCATATGAACCCAAAATAAAGGAATTCAGAAAGAATGTAAATAGGCTGATTGAAGGAGTATTAGCACATGTCTATGTATATGCTGAGGTGGTCTGATAAATCAGTTGAAAATATGGAGGCATTAATGTTAGATTTAGGCAATTCAGTGGAACATGAAGGTTGATCAAAATGAATAGTTGAAGAAATAAGTTATTTACTAAATCTATGCTGACATTCTGAATGAAAAAGAAAAATACCAAGCAAGTATAAAAGAACAAAAAAGTTGCTATTAGTTAGCCTCTTTAGAGAAGGCTTTTAATTATGCTATATTCCTTGAAAAACTCAAATTGTCCTGTTAAGGATTTACTAATTTTTTTATCATATTTGTTTCTTGTTTTAAATTTTTCCTTAATTTTTAAACATTACAGACTTTTTTGTTAAATCAGTTATAGATTTCTAGAAAAATTGAGCATAAAGTACAGATAGTAGCCATATACTCCTTCCTTCTCCCTTCCCTCCCCTGCCACAATTTCACCTAATAGTAACATCTTTTATTGTTTTGCTGAACCAATATTGATACATTATTATTGATTAAAGTCTTCATGTTTTACAGTTTTGTGAGGTTTTCCAAATGCATAATGTCATGTATCTTCCATTACAGTATCTTACAGAATAATTTCACTAGCCTAAAGATTTCCAGTGTTCAAACTACTCATACCTTCCTTCTCCCCTCCTGGCAACCAATAATCTTTTTACTGGGTCTATAGTTTTGCATTTTCCAAAACGTTATATACTTGGTATTATGTAATATGTAGCCTTATCTAACATTCTTCATTTAAGGTTCTTGCATGACTTTTCTTGGTTTGTTAGCTCATTTTATTTATTTCTGAATATTATTCTACTCTATGGATATACATACAATTTGTTTATTCATTCTCCTCTGAAAAGGCATGTTGGTTGCATCCATATTTTTGTAAATCACTTAAAATATGAAACTGTGCATGCACAGTCAAATCATCTGTTGCCCTTATGATAACCCAGGATAGAACTCTGAAAATCTGAAAAAATTATTTTTTCTCTTTACTCCAGTTCTCTTTTCTCTTAGATGGAATTCAAGTAGACATCTCACTTTAATCAACCTTAAAATAGTGCCTCTCAAAGTATGTCCCAAATATCATCTACATTAGAATCACTAGGAGTGTCTATTAAAATTCAGATTCCTGGGCCCAGAATTTCTGAGAATGGAGCCCAGGTTTATGTTTATTTACAAAGTATCACTAGGTGGATTCTACTTTACTAAAATTTGAGAAGGTGAACACTTTTGTAATTAGGTTTTTTGTTTGTTTGTTTGTTTGTTTGTGTTTTTTTAATAATATACTAGAGGCCTGGGGCACGAAATTCCTGCACTGGGGGAGTCCCTTAGCCCAGTCTGCACCTTCTAGTAGTACGGGAGCCCTGGCTCCTTATCACCCACCTGCTTCCTGCACTTTACCACTCAGCTCGCTGCTCCTTAGCGCTGCAACGGAGGCAGGAGAGGCTCCCGCCACCACCGCTGCGCTAGCCAACTGTGAGCCCGCTTTCTGGTTGAGCGGCGTTCCCCCTGTGGGAGTGCACTGACCATCAGGGGGCAGCTCCTGCATTGAGCATCTGCCTCCTGGTAGTCAGTGTGTGTCATAGTGACCAGTCATTCCCAGTCCTTCTGCTGTTAGGGTCAATTTGCATATTACCCTTTATTATATAGGATAGAGGCCTGGTGCATGGGTGGGGGCAAGCTGTTTTGCCCTGAAGGGTGTCCCGGATCAGGGTGGGGGTCCTGCTGGGGTGCCTGGCCAGCCTGGGTGAGGGGCTGATGGCTGTTTGCAGGCTGGCCACAGCCCCCAGTCACCCAAGCTCCCAGCAGAGGCTGGCTGGAAGCAAATATCTGGGATTTATTTAGCTTCTATAATTGAAACTTTGTTGCCTTTTGTGGAGGCCACAGCCGGCCAGGCAGGCGGGAAGCTTGGTTTCCTCCATCGCCAGGGCAACCAAGCCACCACTTGCTCCAGCTCTGTGGCTGCCGGCTGCCATCTTGGTTGGGTTAATTTGCATATAGTCGCTCTGATTGGCTGGTGGGCGTGGCTTGGGTATAGCGAAGGTATGGTCAATTAGCATCTTTGTCTTTTATTAGTGTAGATGACTTAACATTTCTTCCGTATATCTGGAAGTCTTAGAACTTAGAGATAAGTAGATTTCCATTTACAGCATGTGGCCAACTAATGTAGAAAGAAGTAATTTTTACAGAAAGGTACTGAGTAGTGGGAAAATATTTCCTGCTTCCATATGGATTCTCTTCAGCATTCTTTGTAAAGGAAAGCAGGAGTGTTATCCTGGATCACTTACTTATTTCAGCTCTTGGTTCACCTCACTAATGACCCTCAGGAGGATTAATCCACATTCTTAGAATGGGCTTATACATATTGTGCCTTTAGAACTAGGAAAGTGTTATATAGTTCAATGATGTTTAATATTTTAGGTATTAATATTATCATTTCCTGCTATTCTCCCATTTTTTTGAACAAAATTTATTGCCTCTGGTATGGGAAAATTCAATTGAGATGCTAATTGGATTTTTAAACTCATAGTAGAAATAAGTAATTTTGAAAACTAAAGCTTTCATTTGTAAGAGCTAACCTTTTAGGGAAAACAAAAAGATTTTTGAAATTAAAAATCTTAAAATTTTGTGGATCAATTTTTATGTTATATCCCAAACAGGAAATTTGGAAAGACAATCCAAAATGATATGAACTAACCTTTTATTCATCAATAGGGGTGGCACACACATGCACACAATACATGGGTAGAAGATCCAAGATGGTGGAGAGAGAAAATAAGAAAGGAAATCAGGGAGAACCAAGATGGCGGCATAGGTTAACGCCGGAGTTTGCTGCTTTGAACAACTACTTCAAAAGTGAAACTAAAAGACGGAACGGACATCACCCAGAACCACTGGAATGCTGGCTGAGTGGAAGTCCTACAACTAGGAGGAAAGAGAAACGCATACGGACACTCAGAGGAGGCACAGTGCTGAAGTCAAATTCTGAGGTGCGAAGTGCGCGGAGCGGGCTGGCGGCGGAGGGCGCGGTTGGCGTTTTCAATCTGGAGGGAGTCCCAGACTCTGAGCTCCAGATCCGGGCGAGTCTTTCGGGACCCAGACTCAAACGGGAGAAGCGGGACTGCCTGGCTTCGGTCAGAGCGCGTGCAGCTTTCTCTCCGAGCTCTGCAGCAGGTGCTGGGACTCAGAGAGGCAGAGCCCCTGGGGACAGGACTGAGAGCCGCCATAACTGCTCTCTCCAGCCCACCCTGTTGATCCTGTGCGACCCGCCCCGCCCAAGCCCTGCACAGAGGCATTTGCCAGATAGCCTCAGGCAAACGCCAGATTAGCACCTCCCTAGAGGACAGAAGTTCTCTCACTGCTGACACAGCTGATTTTCATAGCCACTTGGCCTGGAGGTCAAACCCTCCCTGGAATTAGCTACAACAATCAAGATTTAACTATAAGACCACGAACAAAGACCACTAGGGGGTGCACCAAGGAAGCATAACAAAATGCGGAGACAAAGAAACAGGACAAAATTGTCAATGGAAGATATAGAGTTCAGAACCACACTTTTAAGGTCTCTCAAGAACTGTTTAGAAGCCGCCGATAAACTTAATGAGATCTACAAGAAAACTAATGAGACCCGCGATCGTATATTGGGGAACCACCTAGAAATTAAGCATACACTGACTGAAATAAAGAATATTATACAGACTCCCGACAGCAGAACAGAGGAGCGCAAGAATCAAGTCAATGATTTGAAATGCGAGGAAGCAAAAAACACCCAACCGGAAAAGCAAAATGAAAAAAGAATCCAAAAATGCGAGGATAGTGTAAGGAGCCTCTGGGATAGCTTTAGGCGTACCAACATCAGAATTATAGGGGTGCCAGAAGATGAGAGAGAGCAAGATATTGAAAACCTATTTGAAGAAATAATGACAGAAAACTTCCCTCACCTGGTGAAAGAAATGGACTTACAGGTCCAAGAAGCGCGGAGAACCCCAAACAAAAGGAATCCAAAGAGGAACACACCAAGACACATCATAATTAAAATGCGAAGAGCAAAAGATAAAGAGAGAATCTTAAAAACAGCAAGAGAAAGAAACTCAGTTACCTACAAGGGAATACCCATACGACTGTCAGCTGATTTCTCAACAGAAACTTTGCAGGCCAGAAGGGAGTGGCAAGAAATATTCAAAGTGATGAATACCAAGAACCTACAACCAAGATTACTTTATCCAGCAAAGCTATCATTCAGAATTGAAGGTCAGATAAAGAGCTTCACAGATAAGGAAAAGCTAAAGGAGTTCATCACCACCAAACCAGGATTATATGAAATGCTCAAAGGTATCCTTTAAGAAGAGGAAGAGGAAGAAAAAGGTAACGATACAAATTATGAACAACAAATATGCATCTATCAACAAGTGAATCTAAGAATCAAGTGAATAAATAATCTGATGAACAGAATGAACTGGTGATTATAATAGAATCAGGGACATAGAAAGGGAATGGACTGACTATTCTTGGGGGGGGAAAGGGTGTGGGAGATGCGGGAAGAGACTGGACAAAAATCGTGCACCTATGGATGAGGACAGTGGGTGGGGAGTGAGGGCGGAGGGTGGGGCGGGAACTGGGAGGAGGGGAGTTATGGGGGAAAAAAGAGGAACAAATGTAATAATCTGAACAATAAAGATTTAATTAAAAAAAAAGAAAGAAAGGAAATCAGGAAAAATACACAAATTTAAATGTACAGAAGGCCTAGAGCCCTACCTCTTATCCCTGTCCCTCTGGATTCAGGATATGAAACCATGGATTTTAATTTAATTTTTAAAAATTTGTCTTTATTGTTCAAAATATTACATATATCCTCCTTTATTCCCCCTTTGATTCCCTCCATCCCACCCCCCCCCCTCCTAGGCCTAGTGCACTATTATCTGTGTGAGACATAGATTATTTTAAAGGAAATTTGAGAGAAGAGAGTACTTGTAAATTACTTTCCAAGACATGGCCCTTGGTATTGCAAACCATCTAGTAAGATCTTCAGACCAAGGAAGCACTGAAGAAGCCAGGTACTGAATTCAGTGATCCTGAGGGCAGCATACCTGAGGAAAGCAAAAACTTTCTGTCCTGAAAGAAAGCTGGTGCAACTTTAAGATGTCTGCCCTTCGAACATAGAAAACTGAATGCATGGACCAAGTAAACAGAGGCCCCCAAAGCATAGCAGACATCAACAACCATGGCATACACTGATGAGGAAAGATAAGGAGAGTTATATCTAGGGGAGGATGGAGATGTTCATGAAGTCAGATTTCTCCAGCTATATCTGATCAGTATGGAAACCCTATCTCAGGAACTTAACTTACTTTTTGCTGAGAAAAAGTTGTGCGAAAAAAATTTAAGTATTTGAACATCCTATATAATAAAAGAGTAGTATGCAAATTGTCCCCTCGACCAGGAGTTCTTCCGGGAGTTCGACCAGGGGGCAGGGCTGGCCAGGGGAAGGGAGGGGGGCCCTGGCCAGTGGCAGGCAGCCAGGGGAAGGGAGGGAGTAACCGGCTGGTCACTGCCAGCCACTAGCAACCCTACTAGTGCCTGAATTTTGTGCACTGGACCTCTAGTTCAACTATCATAACTACAAAATCTATACCTGTTACATTCAAACTATAGTCTCTGGAGGTGAATCTCAACAAACATTAAAATATATACTTTATGGGTATAATTACATTATACAAAATAAGTATGTAGTTAAAAATCAGATATCTTTTCTTTCAGAGTTTTCCATTCTATCTGCATTGTACCCTGAGTTCATTTATATTGATAGAGTTATACTTATACAAAGAGAAATGCCTTCATGAAGTGGAAAGTGAATGAAAGAGAAATTATAGAATATGTATCAATAATAATATCTAGCTTGGACTTTAGAATCATAAAGATCAGAAATGAGTCCAGACTCTACCACCTACTAGCAAATCTGGCTTTTTTCAACCGTAATATGGGAATAATATATACCGGATGGGATTGTAGGAGTATCTGCCATACAACAGGCATTCCATCTTATTATCTTGTAATGTAAAAAGCATTCAAACCTGTAAAGAATTTTTGTGAGTTTATTTGAGCCAAACTGTCAACAATTGTCAGGAAGCAGAATCTCAATGTATTGTGATAATTCTCTGGAGAATGTGTTACCTTGTTTTATACATTACAATCAAAGGAGTAGACATAAGAGGGTTACCCTAAATCCATTGGTGATAGATTAGGGAGGTAGGAGAAAGCAAAGAGGGGTTACTCTGGGATTGGATAAAAAGTAAAATGACAGACACATACTTATTTTACTTAGGTGGGTACAGGCTAGTTAACAGTCAACAATTAACATGATAACAGTAACAATGAAGGAGTTTGAGGTCTCAGTCCTGGCTTATTTGGTTGTGCCCTGAGGGGTCCAAACAAAGGGAAGTTACAAGTTACCCTGACATTCTTCAGATATATTATCTTAGATGCAAAAGACAATAGGCTCAGTAAAGCTGATCTTTGTTAGGAAAGATACTGGCCTATGACCTAACTACCCACCATAAACTGTCTTTTAATTAAAGGTTTTTAATTTCAGACCATCCTTTGTGGTTACTTTAGGTCTCTAGAGTTTTCAAGGCTGCCACACAGGGCAGGGTTTCCTTGAGTTAGTCAGGTTATCATGTGGCTCCTTTTCATCCACAATCTGTACTCTTCTTATTGTTCTTGTCATTATTTTATGAAATGTTATTTCTAAAACTCAGTGTCTTAGATTCTTATCTATGATTCTTAAGATTAGCATGAATAATAATTAGTATAAATAAATCATGGTCTATGTTGAAAATTTCTTCTTACAAACATAATTTTGTAGCTTTAATATAGGAAAAACTTGCAATCATTTCTATGGGTTTTCATTATTTATATGTAGAGGTAAATTATATTACAGTCACTCTTCTCCAACTGCCATGGGTTTGGCTCAGGAGAAAATGATTCTGAAAGAAAATCTGAGGTAGTTTTTATAGTTCTTTGTGGACCTTATATACAACTGAATCACTTTCTAGATATGCCTATTAAAGAAATAATCCATAAAAGTATATATCTCAGAGGAAAGGTAGAGGTGGATGGGTGGGTGGGTAGGAAGAGATCAACCAAAGAACTTGAATGCATATATGCATAACCCATGGTCACAGACAATAGGGTGGTGGAGGCCTGGGGTAGCGGGCAGGGGCGGGCTATAAGGGGTCAATGGGAGAAAAAAGGGGACATATGTAATACTTTCAACAACAAAGATTTAAAAAATGTTTTTTTAAAAAGTATACATGGGTAGGTAATCAATGGATGGAGGCAAATAATCCTATTGAAACATTTACTATTTATTTTTGATACAACACTTTTAAACAGGCCGATTAGTTTCCTTTATGATTTTACCCTTGTAAGTACACACTATTTTGTTCTTTGTCACTGTTGCACGACATTCCATTTGGTAGTCTGCTTATTTTTAGCCAGACTATCAAAGTATTTTTTCTACTGGACTGTTACAGCACTTGAACTTGGAATCTTGTAATGTGAGGAACTGCACTGGGGAAAAGAAGAAACAGCTAACAAATGGGAAATTATAAATCTCGACCAACCCAAACTTGCACTGGTAAATATTTTATATCTTCAAATGTAATATGGTTCATTAATAGTGGTAGATAATGAATACTTCCCTGGAATATTTGTTAATTTTTATACAGGTAATAAAATGATATAATATACAAAAGTGTTATGAATATATCTGAATTCAAATTAATTTTTTTGAAATAGAGAAAACAAATTTATTACAAAAATGTATTACTTGTTCCTAGGTATAATATTGTAGGGAAAAAATTGTAATACGGCTGAATATAGGGATCTTAGAATTATATCTTAAGTACCTAGTATTTAGAACCAAAAAACTCTTTTCTAGAAACTGGAGAGTGCTGTAATTAAAAAGCAATTAAATCCAATGATATAAGTCAAATATATATTTTATGTAAATGTATTATCTAATATCAAATGGATTCTTAATCACTTCAATATGATTGCCTTTTAAATATAAACATCTGCATTTTAAGCTCACAGTAATTTAAATTAAGTATGTAGAATTAAGAATAAAAGAGTTTTAATTACTTCTATATTATGATCTGTGTTTACATTTTGCAAAACAATGTAAACTATGAGTTTTTCCCCTTTTTTTTCTAGATGAATGGAAAAAAAAGGTCAGCGAATCTTATGTTGTTATAATAGAAAGATTAGAAGATGACCTGCGGATCAAAGAAAAAGAATTTACAGAATTAAGGCACATATTTGGGTAAAGTTATTATTTCTTTGTATAAGTGACTTCATTATTTATCTTGTTTTAAGATATATCTCTATATATTTAAAAACAAAACCCTATCCAGTCATGTTCTCAGTCTTAGAATGTAAAGTTATCCTCTCATGACCATACAAGCAGATTATATTCTTAAAATATGGCTTCTACACTCCCATAGCTGAAGTTTGAAAGGAGAGGAACCTAAGGGCTAGCCTTTGAATACTGTTGCTGATGCAAATAGTCTTCTCTGGAATTAGATCGTTCTTGTAAGCCTTGCCAGCAACAAACAAGATGTCTCTTCCTAATGGTGGCAGAATATTGGCCACATTGTTTTCTTTGCGCGACTAGTCCAATTTTAACAAACCCTCTGGTCTCTTGACATTGAAAGGATATCTCTTAATGGAACTGAGTATTATTCTGCCCCTGAAAAATCATATAACAATGAGTTATATTGGCTTCAGGCTTTCATGTGGGTTTTATTCTAAGATAATAATAGAAAAATAATCTGGCATAGTGCCACAACCTTGGAACACATAAAACGTTCAGAAAAGAGGGTCAGACCCTTATATACACAAGCATCCTTATGGAGAAATTGAATCTGGCCTTGAGAAACTAGATGCATTGGGGCTGGGGAAGGGCGTTAGTTTAAGTTAGCTGCCTGACTGAGACACAGTTCCATGTAGGCCAGTTAGCCATGTTCACTTATAGCTGTGTTAGTCAGATAATGCACTCATGACAAAGAACTCCCTCTATTTTACTTGGAAAACAAGTATAAAGCAATGACAAAATGACATTATTTTTTAAAAGAAATTTCAGATATTGTAAACATACTAAACTCACATAACTGGCAAATAAAATTATCCAGTTATAATGTAGTTTATATGAAATTTGTTAGGGGTTCATAAGGCCTTCATAAGTGTTCAACGTATGGTTTGGGAAATAGCAGATTCTCCTGTTATTTGTTTGGCACAAAAATGATTAACTCAGCATTGACACACGTGATGAGATACCCTGGGTTGAGTTGACTTTTGCAAGTAGTATCCCATGTTCAGTTATGGGGAAACTTTTAAATTTCCTGTAAAGATGTGACTGGTACTTTGGTATAATAGATTTATACATACATATTTATTTTGTTGGAAAAGAGATATGAATATAGAACTTAATCATAAGCCCTCTATCTCCTATTAACTAAGATAAATATACCTAATGAAATGTGATTCAATTGAAGCGATTTCCCCCAATTTGTAAAGTCAAAACCTTATTTATTTATTTTAATTAAGGAAATATACAAATACATCAAGCCTGATTTAAAAAACAAAACAAAAAACATCCTTTTAAGGATTGAGCAATGAGCTTGAGATGTAAATTTTTCTCTCGCATCACATCAACAAGCAGCTATTTTGACAGCTCCCACTATAGCTGCCTTTTCCTACATTTTCACTACATGTGATAAAAGTGACCGCCTTTTTGCTGATTAGTATTGGGGGTGAGAGGCAAGAATCAGTGGCAGGGAGATTATAGTAGAAAATTTATTGTGCCAGCTATATTTAAGGTGCTATTCCAGACACATCAAATATAAGACATTATTTAATCTTAACCATGACCATGCATGGAAGATAATATTTCTGGTGGATAATAAACTAAAGAACAGAGAAGTTGTGTTTGTTCAGATCACGTGCTGGAACTGTGATTTGTAGCAAGTTTGTCTTGACTCCATAGAGAGAGCTTTTCTTGTTTGTATGTGTGGTTTTCTTTTATATTGAATTTCTTTTTTAATTTTTTATTTAATTTTATTTTTCCATCACCTTTTATCCCATCTGTGCCCTCCACTCATCACCCTCCACCACCACCAATTACCACATGTCCATGTCCATTAGTTCGCTCTCATTTTTTTCTTTTTGCTCAATCTCTTCACCCTGCTTAGCATGGCCACCCCGCTCCCCACAACTGTCTGTCTGCTCTCTATCTATGGGTCTATCTCCATTTTGCTTGGTAGTTCAGTTTGTTCATTAAATTCCACATATGAGTGAGATTATATGGTACTTGTCTTTGACTAGCTTATTTCACTAAGCATAATGTTAGAGAGAGCTTTTCTTACTGTAACACCTGCTTCTTATTATAGAACTCAAAATCTGGTTGAGAGGAAACACATCTATATATGTAAAACACTAAGCAATCAGTCGACCCTTTGACCAGTCACTATGACTCAAACTGACCACCAGGGGCAGACGCTCAATGCAGGAGCTGGCCCCTGGTGGTCAATGCGTTCCCACAGCGGGAGCCCCGCTCAGCTGACCGATGGGCGCCAAACACTGGGCTCACCACTGGCGAGTGCAGCTGCGGTGGTAGGAGCCTCTCCTGCCTCTGTGGCAGCACTACCAAGTGGCTGCAGCAGCAGGCACAGTGGGGCTGGGATGAGCGGGAGTGGCACGGGCGCTGGTTCAGGCTCCTCCCCTGCCACCTGCCATTCAGACACTACTACATCCCTTGGGAGATGTCAGACTGCTGGTTTCGGCCTGTGGGGATCGGGCTGAAACTGGCAGTCCGACCTTCCCTGAGGGGGTCCCAGGTTGCCAGAGAGCACAGGCCAGGCTGAGGGACCCCACTGGTGCATGAATCTGTGCACTGTGCCTCTGGTATATAAATAATTCACAGAAGACAGTCTTTGTGCCAAGTAAAAGAAAAAACAATATTGTTTTTAAATATAAAATAAAGATTTGGGGTCTTGATTGATTCATTGATTTTAAAAAGCATTCCAGATAAAAAGCATTCCAGCAAAGTTATATAGGCAAGAATATGTTTTACCATGGAAAGTGAAGAAGAGGCAAGAAAAACTAACATCTTGACCATTTTATGTAAGTTGAGTAAGAAAGCTATGTCAGTCAGGTTAAGGGTCATGCAAACAGTTTTAAATCTAGCTTCTTCTGTTTACAAACTCTGTATCCTTAGATATTTTACTGAATCTCCTGAGCTTTATTTATATTTTAAAATGAGGTTAATAACCTCACAGGCTATCTGCAAAATGATGTCAATTCAATGCTGAGTACAGGGTCTAACACACAATAGGCATTGAATAATTGAAGGTTTTTATTACAACGATTGATTAGATAAATAGGGCAGTTTGAAAGACTGAAGACTATTATCGAATGGGAGTAACAAATAGTTTATTGAAAGTTAGAAGGTGAAAAATTTAGAATAAAATGTTTTTATCTGAAGAGGGTGTTTTCAAAAGTAAAAAATGTAAAATGTTAGAGCACTTCAAGATTATGCAAAATTCCAAATATAAATTTTAAAAATTGTGATTGGGAGCGATTTAACAAGTTTTCAGACACTCTATTAAAAGGCTCATCAAACTGGATGTCAAATTCTCTGAGAATAATGGTAGGGCATTTTGTAGAAAGGAAGACTGGTAGCCTGGTGCTAAAGCCATTAAGGAAGCTACACACACATCCAATTAGCCAGAAGTGATAATAATGAAGCCAAGGAGAGGATTACCAGAGCCTAGAATCATGTTTCTCCAAGGGCTAAGCATCTACTACATAGAGGAGCCGGCAGTGCTTGCTAAAATTTTAGATTCCATGATTCCACTCCATCTCAAATGAATCAGGACCTCTGGGGATGACTTCCAGAAACCTGAATTTTTAACAAGCTTCCCAGGTAATACTTTTGCATGCTAAAAGTTATACTTCTGCTAAAGTTTGAAAACTAGACTTCTAGGAAAATATCCGAGTTACACTGAGAACTCTGCCTGAGGTGATATCAGTGAAGAAATGCAGAACATGAGAACAGAAAGCTGGCAAATAGTATGATCTCCAGAGAGTTACTGGAGCAAACAAACAAAAAAAACAGAAAAAAGGAGTACTCTGCTTTGTCTGATCCCATCAAGGCCAAGAGCATCATCCAGGAAAGAAAGTCAATCATGCCTAGGGCAAATTTCACAGAATTTTCTTTCCTCTAGAATAAAATGATGGATGACAAGGAAAGAACAGAATGGAGTACGGAGAATAGAAATTGTCTCACTCACTGGCTCACATACAAAAATCTTCAGAGTATTTGGGAAGATAAACGATAATATTGTACAAAATCACATTTAGATGAGTAGGACATTTTAGGTGTCAAATACATGTTAAAATATTTCTCTTTCTCATCTTTATTCATGTCTTACACAATGTGAGGGGTACGCCTGTGATGAACAGTTGTGTTATGCTGCCTGACATCAGGCTTTCTCTAAAATAAGATAGCAGAAAAACCATAAAAGATGCTCCCCCCCAACCCACCCCCCGCAAAAAAAAAAAAAGGTTTTTAACACTAGAGTAACAGGTGGAGCATCCCTGAGGTAAACAGGTTCATCTGGGGTTTTACTTGGATTTTGTTTTGTTTTGTTTTCATTTGCCGACACGTTTCTTGATGGCATTGATGGTAGATCTTCATTTCGTTCATTAAGAGACCTTTCTCACCATAGTGCACCAGGGCTTCTTCCTGTCAGCTCAAAGACACAGTCTGTTGGTATAGCTTTCACCCATAATACAGTACAGAACAATGTAGCATTAAACTTTAAAAAGACAGAAAGACCTAAAGCATTATCTTACTTAAGCCAATTTATGGCACCTTTGGAATGAGAGAGCATGATATGAGTAAGAAGAGGAATGGAAATGGCATGCTCCTTCATCTTCCATAATAAAGTTGCATTCACTCATAACTTTTGACATTTGTTGAGCTAATGGTTGGGTGATGGGAAGAGATGAAGAAAAATAGAAGGCAGAAGAAGGAAGACAGAAGTGTAGAGTGGAGGACCATTGTCTGATTATTTCGTCTTGTATGTTCTCTTTGATCTTTGCATTAATCAATATAATGGCACTTAATTCATGGGGTTGTTATCCATTTACAGGTCTAACTACTTGTATATGTGTTCACTAAAGACAGGCTCTTTATCTTGTTTAACTTCATTTATATTTTTTATTTATTTCTGATACCTATTTGTATAGCAATTGAAAGGAAAACAAACTAAAAATTTAGTGTCTACTATATGCTAAGCATGCTACATGGTATTTTAATATGTATTAGCTCATATAATCCTAAATGTATACAGGGATGGGCAAAAGTAGATTAATAATAACAAATTACACAGTAATTAATAAATGAATTATAATATAAGAATAAACTGTTTTGCATATTCAGAACTGTGAACCTACTTTTGCTGACTCCTGCATATGTAAAATGCTTTAAAACAATGTTTTGCTAATTTCACTATAAATCTTTTTGTCTGATTAATCTATATTGTAAAATTTGGATCTCTATCACCATACTCCAGAGAAGTTATAAGTTTCCAATGCCATGGCTTGTTCACATAATCAAAAGAACCCTATTTGTTTATTTTCTCCTTGGTCTCCATTGCCCTAGGAGCTGTGTCTGTAAAGATATGTCTGCTATTTTGCTGCCTTATGGAGTCTTGTAGGATTTTTATGGTTTCTCATCTTATATTTAAGTCTTTTAGGCATTTTGAGTTTGTTTTTCTGTATGGTAAGTTGGTGATCTAGTTTCATTTTTTTGCATGTATCTGACCAAATTTCCCAGCACCATGTATTGAAGAGTCTGTCTTGACTCCATTGTATGCTCTTGCCTCCTTTGTCAAATATTAATTGAGCATAATGGCTTGAGTCAATTTCTGGGTTCTCTGTTCTGTTCTATTGGTCTATATGTCTGTTTTTTGTGACAGCACCAAGCAGTTTTGAGAACCGTAGCTTGGTAATATAGCTTGATATCTGGTATTTTGATCCCTCCAACTTTGTTCTTCTTTCTTAGGATTGCTGTGGCTACTCAGAGTCTTGTTTTATTCCAGATAAATTTTTGGAGAGTTTATTCTAGATCTTTGAAATATGCCATTAGTATTTTAATGGGGATTTTATTGAATCTGTAGATTGCTTTGGGTAGTATGGACATTTTAATGATGTTGATTCTACCAGTCCATGAACATGGTATATTCTTCCATTTGTTTATGTCTTCCTCTATCTCTTTTTTCAATGTCCTGTAGTTTTCCGAGTACAAGTCTTTTACCTCCTTAGTTAAGTTTATTTCTAGGTATTTTAATTTTTTGGGTGCAATAGTAAATGGGATTGTTTTTTTCATTTCTCTTTCTGTTGAGTTCATTATTGGTGTATAAAAAGGCCATAGATTTCTGGGTATTAATTTTGTATCCTGCTACATAGCATCAAAATAAAAAGCTTCTTCACAGCAAAAAAACCCATCAATGAAACAACAAGAAAGTCCACTGCATGGGAGAACATATTTGCCAATGATATTTCTGGTAAGGGTTTAATCTCTAAAATTTACAGAGAACTCATACAACTTATCAAAAGGAAGATAAACAATTCAATCAAAAAATGGGCAAAGAACCTAAATAGATATTTTTTGAAAGAGAACATACAGAAGGCTGAGAGTCATATTAAAACATGCTCAAAGTTACTAATCATCCGAGAGATGCAAATCAAAACAACAATGAGATACCATCTCACACCTGTCAGAATGGCTATCATCAACAAATCAACAAACAGCAAGTGCTGGCGAGGATGCAGAGAAAAAGGAACCCTCATGCACTGCTGGTGGGAATGCAGACTGGTGCAGCCACTATGGAAGACAGTATGAAGTTTCTTCAAAAAGTTAAAAATGGAACTCCCATTTGAACCAGTGATCCCACTTCTAGGACTATATCCCAAGAAACCAGAAACACCAATCAGAAAGGATATATGCACCTCTATGTTCATAGCAGCACAATTCACCATAGCTAAGATTTGGAAACAACCTATGTGCCCATCAGCAGATGAGTGGATTAAAAAACTGTAGTACATCTACACAATGGACTACTACACCGCTATAAAAAAGAAGGAACTTTTACCATTTGCAACAGCATGGATGGAACTGGAGAGCATTATGCTAAGCAAAATACGCCAGTCGTAGAAAGATAAATACCATGTGATCTCACTCATATGTGGGATATTATGATCAACATAAGTTGCTGAACAAGAATAGATTCAGAGGCAAATGGCAGGTGGGGGCATGGGTGGTTAGAGGGCAACCAAAGGACTTGCATGCATGCATATTAGTGTAACCAATGGACACAGACACTGGGGCGTTGGGGGCTTGCCCGGGCTGGGAATGGCTGAGGGGGGAGGTGAATTGGGCAAAAAGGAGACATATGTAAAACTTTAGACAATAATAATAAAAAATGAAAGAAAAAGAACCCTATTTTTTCTCATTTTAATATATTTTGACATTGAGTAGCTATACTTTGGCCAATAATGACAATATCTCACTTTAAATTGATTAGGTTTAATAAATGAACAAAAATAGTCAGAAAATGCTGTTCTAAATTGCAACATTTAGAGAAAATTTAAAAAAACAAAAACAAAAAAAAAAATTAAGGAGGTTTTCTGAGATGTACCTTACTTCTTATTTTCTCCCTGAAAAGTTCTTCTGGGCCCAGCTACAGATCATGATATGTATCCTCCAAATAAGACATCTACTTTTTCAGAACTATAGCCAATTATGAAGTTTAGCTATTATAAAATGAATAAGCATTGCAGATGGAGCTTATCTAAGAAGAGTGAAAGTCCCTATCAAGTTGCTAATAGAATATTGAGGGAAAAATGTCATCTTTTGAAAAGTAAACTAGAGTGAAAGTATTATTTGGCTTGTTTGGTTAATACATTTTGCTAATTTGCCTATCAGCAGATGAGTGGATTATATGCCAAACTAAACAAACAAACAAAAAACAACAGCACCAACAGAAAGAACTCAGACCAAAAAAAGTTAATTAACATTGCCCCAAGACTGCCTACCTTCCTACTTCTTTTCTTCTTTTCCTAGTTAAAATTAGTTCTGGCCTGGGCAGCATTTCTCAGTGGTTTAGCATCGACCTATGAACCAGGAGTTCATAGTTCAATTCCCTGTCTTGGCACTTACCTGGGTTGCAGGCTTGATCCCCAGTAGGGGGTGTGCAGGTGACAGATCAGTGTTTCTCTCTCATCATTGATGTTTCTATCTCTCTCTCTCCCTCTCATTTCCTCTCTGTAGTCAAAAAAATAAGATATTTTTAAAAAATTAGTTATGAATGAAATTTTAAAGGAATATTGTGTAAAAACCTTATGAAGCAGCTTGATCTCAATCTCTTGCTGTCTATCGCTCACTCTCCATCTCTGTCTCTTTCTCTCTGTGTCTCTCTAACTTGCTACCTCCCTCTAACTTTCCCTCTTTTATCTTTCCTCTGTTTTTCTTTCCTAGCCCACACTGCCTCCATGTGTTCTTTCTCTTTTCCTATCCCCCTTCTCAAATGCAAAGCAAAACAATAAAAAAGAGAAAATAATCAATATGAATGCTTCAGTAAAAATAATTATTATAGCAGCGAATATTTACAAAAGCTTTATGAGGTCTAATCCACTTAAACCACACAATCCTCTGAGATAGAAATTATTATTGTCCCAATGTTATCATCCTTAGCTATTTTTGCTCTATCTGCCACCATATCTCAATAATTGTTTATTGTATGTTTGAATGAATAAATGAATGAATATGCTTCATATTGTTAGTTTGCAGATTTGATTTGCGAGATATCAGACAAACACATTTCTGGATATTTCCTAGGGATATATCTTGGGAAAAGATCTTATTGATGATTGTTTTCTATTTCTGTTGTTTTGGGGGGAAAACAGCAGCACCCACAGAGAACTACACAGGAACTTACAACCAGCCATTTGAAACCTAAATTATCAATTTAGAAACTAGATGATCCATAACAAATTCTTACCAACTTCTATCTTCTTGGTCTTTCCTTACATTTCAGACAATGAGTTAATTTTTAAAATATGTCTACCTATCTGAGTATTTTGGACAGTAATGTATTAACTTTTGGCCAACTGTTGAAATGTTATATTTTTAAGTTTCCACTGATGGTCATGTCAGATATTGTGTTGAAAGGATAAGATCATGAGGAAGAAGTTTAATTGGATCACAAAACTGCCTGCTTTCCTGGGTAAAAGGTAAAGACTAAGAAAAGAGTTCATTATGCTACAAGAAAGAAAGTAAGCTTTGGGTACAGAACTACAATTTTTTAATGATTAAGGAGAGAATTAGAAATGTATTCATAATAGTGACTTCATTTTAATTAGGGACTTCATTTATGCCCCAGCAAGCACTGTGAACTCATTAGGATATGTTGAGTTACAGTATGGCATGGTAGGTGATGAAACATGTAAGGGGAAATTAAAAAATAGAGTGTAGGGTATTAGAATACATAAGTGATGCTCAGTTGGCAGTGAAGTTGACATACACAGTTGCTTTAGAAAAAGGCAAAATAAAGTAAAATTAAATATCTCTCCTAGGAATGATTGCTTTAAAATCTTGAACATTTTAATTACATGTATCAAAACAGAAACATTCGGCTAGAAGTTAGTGGGAAATGAGAATTAGGATTCAAATATAGTTCCAAAGTAACTCTTTTTAAAAATTATGATCCAGTTAGTAAAGTTAAGATAAAATTTGTGCTATTAAAATTGCACTTGACTGCCAGATATTGTGAGAGTTTATTCTCTGATGGTTCATTTTGTTGGCATTAATAGAAGTTGCATGAATTCAAGGAGGATAGAATTCAACAGCAGAACAAAGCAACAGGCCACAGCTCAGTTTTGAGCGAGGAGCTCTTTAGAATTGTATTATACTGAATCACTAAAGAATGATCAAGTCTAGTTTAAGATTCAGTGAGGTGCCTGGCAAGGTATTTTAGTTGGTTAGAGTGTACTCACAATATGCCAAGATTTTGGTTTTGAATCCTGGTCAGGGCACATATAAGAACTGAGCAATGAATGCATAAATAAGTCAAACAACAAATTGATGTTTCTCTCTCTCTCCTTTCCTAATCTCTCTCTCACTTCCTCCCCCTCTCTGTAAATCAATCAATCAATCTTTTTTTAAAAGATTCAGTGAGCTAAGGAGCTAAGAAATGATTGTTGAATAAAAACTCAAATATAATTCCTGCATTCAATTTTATTTATGTAAATAGCAGACTTTCACTTGGTGTTATTATTATTATTTAAACAAAGCAGTGGACTTTAGCATCTTATATTTTCAGCTTATTTAGTGTTTACTTTCTTTGCAAAGTTGATAGAAGCAGTAGAAGTCAGAAATAATGCTCAGATCAGTTGCAGGATTTTCTCTAAGTTGTATATTCTCAAGTTAGATGCACTAAAAAAGATCCAGGAATTAATGAGTAGTTTAAATCAAGTAGACTGCTGAAAACAATCTGAAGGGAGTATGAAGAACCAAGGTGGGGCACACAGTTGGTATTCAGTAGGTATTATGCCAGACTGATCCAATGCATTGGCAAAGTTACATAATGGATTGAATAATAACATGATTTTAAGTACAACCTACATTTCCCCATTTGAATTTATTGTTCTTTTAATATCTCCATTGTTGAAAATATGGAGTGTTCCCTAAAATGTATACACACTTTAAGAGCTGGTAACTCACTTTATTTTCACTCCCTTTCAGATTTAACTGATTTGAAATAATTGGTGAAGCCAGACTAAGCTTAAAGCCAAGAAAATCTAACCTAAAGTGTCACTAGACTTTTTTTTTAGTTCTTACTTAGTTCTTACTTAATTTTATTAGGCTATTATAACTTGGTATCTAAACCAGACAAGGACTTTTTGACAAATTGTAAATAAATGAGATTTTTATATGTCATGTTCATAACAGCAGTATTTATAATAGCAAAAAAGTATAGGCAACTCAAATGTTCCTCAATGGAGGAATGGACAAAGAAAATGTGGTATATATATATATATATATATATATATATATATATATATATATACAAACATATATATGCATAATGAAATATTATTCAGCCTTAAAAAGGAAGGCAATTCTGACATATAACAAAATGGATGAACCTATGAACCTTGAGAACACTATGCTAGATGAAATAAGACAGTCACAAAAGGACAAGTAATCTATGACTCTACTTATATAAGGGACCTAGAAAAAAATATTCAAAGTGCCACTAGACTTTTTTATGGGAATACATAAAAACTAAAGTTCACAATACAGAATTGGCAAAAGAAGATGAATTGAGGGCACACAAATATCAAACAAAATGATTCTTGATGTTTGTGATTCCATTGCTTCATATTACCATCAGTGCCTGGACAAGAATGGTCATCAGTTTGAAACAGGCATCGACAAAAAATTTATTCATTTCTGTAGATTCTTTTAAATTTTGAAAATGACTGTATGTTAATAAACACTGGCTTTATAATCATTCAAAATGTGCATAAATTTTTTGGACACTCTGTAGTTTCCCTATTTTATGATGCCACTGGACTTGTGTTACAAAACTGTGATGCTAGCAGATGCTCTGAATCACTGATAAATGCTACTGTCACAACCTGGTGGCCGTTTTTAAAAACAGGGACGAGAAGGTCAGACATTTTCTGAAAATCCGACAGAGTTATTGTGAGCATAAAATACTTGTATCTATAGAATTAATTGTGAAAATCAGAAAATTTTACAGGTTGTCAAATGTGAGAGGTTAATGATCAAACTTGATTTGAAAATTTTGCTAAAATTCATGGAAGAGTCAGATTACAAAAGAAAAGCCATGTATTTACAGGGGACTTGATAATAATAGTAATAACAATAAAATAACTATTTGTGGGTAACATGTACTGCACCAGCTACTGTAGTAAGCACTTAACCACATTTATTCTTCACAACACAATGTCTTCTGTGTTACTTTAGTAATGTTATAACTGAAGAAATTGAGGCTTGAAGAGGTTAAATAGCTTACCCAAACTTGAGAAAGAAAAGAAAAATGACTTAAAAGGCAGAAACAGGGTATTATTTTAATCCTGGTGTAAACATAAGGACCAAGCTTTAAGAATTACCTACACTGCCGAAATGACTTTTTCTACTTTTAAAATATTAAAACACAGCAGATATTGCTATATAATACATATTAGAGACACACATTGAAAAACTAATTTTCTTAAGGATTAATTGCTATATAGGAGCCCCAAGCTTTTTCTTCTTTTAGTATTAAGTTCCATATAGTTAGCTCAAAAGAAAGTGCTTCCTTCCCTGTTTTTCTCTTCGCCTGAAGTTTAAGTAGTTCTTTATTTAACAGGATGTTTCCCTGTCTTCCCTCCACCCCAATACTTTGTTTTCTGTCTTGTGATCTTATTGTGTGTTTCATTTTCTGGATAATGGAAAGACCAAGGAAGAAAAGCCAAAACAAGCTTAGGCTCAGGTGAGAGGAGTAGTGTTAGTGACGTAATTAAGGAAAGCCTGGCCTTGTTTGAACAAAGACTATTGTCCCAGAAGGCCCTGGAGAGCTATAGGTAGCCTTTGGGGGGGGGGGGGGGGCGGGGGGAGAATGTATAGCTAAAATTATTGACCTCCTGAGGTCCTTGGTACTCCCAGGATGGTTTTCAGAAGAAATGATGGGATCATATCCTTGGCCTCCCAGGTCAATTTCAAGGTGCCTCCTGCCTATTTAAATCTCTTGAAGCTTCAGGCTCAATCATTGCCAATCATTGCCTGCTGGTCACAGGTTATTTCCTCTTTTTATTTAAGGACACTGATATCCTACAAACTTTAAGAGAAAAATTCAATCCACCCAGTTTTCAAAGCAGAGTTCAGCTTTTCAGAAAACCTTTACTGTTTGAAATCATGTCCACGAAAAAGACCTTTGTGGATGCATTTCCAAGCATGGGTTGCTGAGAGCCCTTGGTTCAGTATTACCTATTAGTTTAATTTCTCTAAGACATCTCCAATGCAATTGGCTTTGAGAGCTTAAAGGCCGGGCTCAGGAAAAGGTCACACATTTTATAATGTGTACTGCACACATTATTTTGTAAAGGTACTGCACATATAAAATAGCTATATTATTTATAATTAGGCTCATTTTAGGTAGACATTTAAAATAGTGGTATTTTCATCAGAAGTCATTTTTTCCCCCCAATGTTCATTGAGCTGGGGGAAAGTGCAGATAGAAGTGAGTTCAGTTAGCTGTATTTCATGAAACCCTGGGCTCCTTTGTATATTATATTACCAACATTAGTAGAAATGACTCATTGGAGTTCATTTTACTTCTATAAATGGCATTCTAAAGAAAGTCGAGGTATATGTGTCTATATGAGGTATATTTGTCAACAGCATGTCTGTGGACTGTGCTGCTGGGAAGTTGAACGTGGAAATGCAGAAAGTTTGGAGGGTGGAAAGTTCTGGAATATCACCACATCTATGAAAACAACCACCGGGCTTGCTATTGCTTACAAAGCATTTCATTGAGATCCTCCAATGTACCCAGATTTAGAGACTCTCTCTTTTTAGCAGCACCCTGGAGAATAATACCTTTTCTTTTTCTATTTCAAAATTCCAAGAGATTTTGAAGTTCTTAACTGGATGCATTGATGATAATATTCTGAATTTACAGTACCTTTTAAGTGTCAGTACTTTACAAATGACATGGAGGGCTCACTCAGCAAAGACTATGCTATTCACTGAAGCTTTGAGATACTCAAATAGGCAGAAGGCACCTTGAAATTGGCCTGGGAGGCCAAGGATATGATCCCATCATTTCTACTGAAAACCATCCTGGAAGTACCAAGGACCTCAGGAGGTCAATAATTTAGCTTTACTTTTTTTTTTTTTTCAAAGGCTACCTATAGCTCTCCAGGGCCCTTCTGGGACAATAGTCTTTGTTCAAATAAGGCAAGGCTTTCCTTAATTAAATCACTAACACTACTCCTCTCACCTGAACCTGTACACTATCAGAGTTTAGACCTTTATCTGTGAAACCTGACCCAGTCAGAGTACAAGGCAACTTTGCTTCAGGCAGAATTTGTAATACATTGGGAGTGTATTCTTTTTCCCAGTCTCTTATCAGATGCTGACTTATTTCTTTTCTTTTTGGAGTGGATTTCTTGAAATTTTCATAACTATGGTGTGAAATGTTGAGTGTGAAGGAAATATTTTATTTTCAAATGTCTATACTTTCTATATATACATAAATTTTAATTCATTAAGAAGCCCTGAGCCATTCAAATTTTACTCAGAACACAGACTGTGCACATGAATCTTTAAATGTGGTCTCTCAAACTTTCAATATTACTTTCTCTTGATTTTAAAGTTCTTTATACAGAGATATATTCAAAATACATTTTCTAGGTACAAAAGAATCCTGGAAAAGATATACTTTTGAATTTATAGTAACATGGTTCCCTTTTATAATTTTTCAAATGAAAAATAATAAACTAAAAGATGAAATTTATCATCTGTAAAATATTTTTTTTCAGCTCTGATGATGCCTTCAGTAAAGTTAATTTAAATTATCGCACAGAAAATGGACTGTCTCTGCTTCATTTATGTTGCATTTGTGGAGGTGAGTGCTTGAAGCTCAATACTTTATAAACTAGTTGTACATATACTATATGGTCAGTGATTTGAGCTGCTTAACCATCTACAAGAGAATTCTATTTATACTCAATTTTCTCTTTTGTTTTGCCCCCACAGCTCTGAAAACCTTCAGTTGAAGCAGTAAATACCAGGCAGATATTCCAATTGATTTAGCTCTGAGTTTGTTTCATTGTGCTTCTACCCTGAACCAAGTCACTCAGCTAGCTTGCTTAGCATTCCAAAGAGCATTTTGCAATATTGGGCATTCCAGTGAGGGATTAGGTTAAGTTTAGAAGTACTTAAAGCAGGGTTTCTCAACCTTGACTCTCTGACATGGTGGGCCTGACAGTTCTTTGTTGTGGAGGGTAGTCCTGTGCATTTTATAATATTTTAGCATCATTGGCCTCTACCAACTGGATTCCATAGCACCTCCCCAGTGGTGACAACCAAAAATGTCTCTAGATATTGTCAAATGTCCCTAGGAGAGCAAAATCACGCCTGGTTGAGAACCACTGACTTAAAGCATTCCTCAAAACATTATCAAGCAATTGCTTCACAACCTGCAGTAAGATATGTGGAAGGTAATAAATGCCAAGGATAAAATCTCAAAGTGAAGACTGATCAAAGAGAAGATTAAGAGTTTAATTTGGCTTATGTTTTGTTTTGTTCACCAATGCATGCATCCCTAACACCTAGGATTGTAACTGGCATATAGTAGGTACTCAATAAATTTACTTAATTAATGAATTGATAGTTAGTATTTACTTTTGTTAATTCAAACTAACATTCATTGAACTCAGCTTTTAAAATAGAACACTGATGTATATGTATTGACTTTCATCAGATCTCTTAACCATTTCTGTTTAACCAATTGCTTAGACTGCTCTGATCCAAATAAACTTGACTGCTAATGATGTTCTGAAGATTCCTGTACAACTAAATTTTTATCTAAGCTTTTTCCCTAATAGTTTATTAAGATGATTTTTCATGTTTTTATGTTTTAAAACCATGATGATGAGAGCACTAAATTAAAAAATGTAACACAAATGCATTAAAATGCACAGCATTGATGCGAAGTTTTGTAAGTGTTATAGAAATGTTCACTATTAAGTAAGGCTGTCAATTAATAGAAAACTTAAAAAAATGGCCCGTAGAATGGCAATCTGACCCTGTCATACATCAGTGTGACATTTATCATTAAAGAGAGATTTTAAAATCACTTAGTCTACCCCCTCAACAATTTAACCTTTTAAAACTTTTCTCTTTAAGGCAACAAGTCTCATATTAGAACCCTTATGTTAAAAGGGCTCCGCCCATCTCGACTGACAAGAAATGGATTTACAGCCTTGCATTTGGCAGTTTACAAGGTACAGCATTTTTGTTCCAATAAGTATTGTATGAGAACCAAGAGTGTGTGTTATCTTTAGGCTCCTTTTTTTGTTTTCCCCCCTCAAATTAGTAATGATGGAAAACATTAACAGTGACCGGAATATTACAATACTGGATGGGCTTCTTGCTCTTTATTGAGTAGGCTTCATCTAAATACCAGACACATACTCTTTTTAATGCTTTCTATATTTAACTCATTTAATTCTCACAAGAACTTCGTGAGGGAATACTATGGTCTCCAAAGTTACATGGCTAGGCAGTGGCGAGCCAGGAATGAAGACCTGGCACTCTGGTTCCCCCGCCAGAGCTCCTTATCAGGAGACCAAGCTGTCTCTGTACAGAAGGGGATGAGGCTGCATTTGAAAAATTCATGAAAGAAGCACATTGAAGTTCCATTCTTTTTCTGCATGTTTTCCTTCATTAAAAATAATAAATAATAATAATAATTATATATATATATATCTGGGGTTCCCTTTAGTTCCTTTTTTTTTTAATTTTCTACTTTTGCTCCAGTCATTTATTTCCTTATATCAGTCCCAGGTTCCGACCTAATTTCAGTACCTGATAAGAAAGTAAGTAGAAAAGTGGCTTGGAAAAACTGAGGCCCTCAGTATTGAGATAGATTTTTCAGATTTTCATAAATACGTACTTATATACATACTAGAGGCCTGGTGCATGGAATTCGTGCACCCTCTCCAGTCTGGGACCCCTCGAGGGATGTCCTACTACCAGGATCGGGCCTAAATGGGCAGTTGGACATCCCTCTCACAATCCAGGACTGCTGGCTCCCAACTGCTCGCTTGCCTGCCTGCTTGATTGCCCCTAACTGCTTCTGCCTGCCAGCCTGATCACCCCCTAACCACTCCCCTGTCAGCCTGATCGACACTTAACTGCTCCCCTGCTGGCCTGATTACCCCTAACTGCCCTCCCCTGCCAGCGTGGTCACCCCTAACTGTCCTCCCCTGTAAGCCTGATTGCCCCCAACTGCCCCAATTGTCTACCTCCTGTATGCCCCAAACTGGGGACCATTCCTGCAACTCAGGTATGTACCCCAACCTGGAATGGAACCATGACCTCCTGGTTCATAGATCAACAATCAACCACTGAGCCATTTTTAATTCAAACCCATGTTTGTCTGGCTCATAGACTTAGATCCTTTGTAACCATGCCTATCAAAAACTCTGTTTTTTATTCATGGTGATTCATAGCCTGGAAACTGTTGTCTTTTTTCCTGATATATATATATTTTCCTTTCTGAGTACATGTATTTGATTGCAAAATTGAGATTTTTATTTCAACTATCCTAAAATCCAGGACCCAAAACATATGTTTTATAGTTTCTGAATCCTCCATCTTTAGATCAAGATTTCTCTGTCTTGATACAACTGGCATTTTATATTGGATAATTTCTTGTTGTGGGGCACTGTCCTGAGATTGTAAGATGCTAAGCAGCATTCCTGCCTGGCCTCTCTTGTCTAGAAGCCAGTAGCCATTTCTCCCATTCCAGCTGTCAACACCAAAAGTATCTCCAGACATTGCTCCTGGTGGTGGGGGAGGGGGGGGGGACTCCTCACTGCGAACCACTAATTTAGAAGATAAAGCAAATTGATATTTTTAAAATTCAAGTTGCCTTTCTGTTGGAACAAATAGTTTCTTGATTAGAGATTGCATTTTCCCCAAGTGGGAATTTTTTAAGATAATAATAAGTAAGTTCTCAAAGAAAAAAACAAAATTCTGAAGAATAAAAAAGGAATCTCACTTTTTGCATACTTAACTAAATCTTCCAGTTGATTGCAACTTTTAAATACCCCTAGCTTTTTGGCTTAGTGGATAGAGCATTGGCCTGTGTACTGAAGGGTCCCAGGTTCGATTCTGGTCAAGGGCATGTGCCCAGGTTGTGGGCTTAGTCTGCAGTAGGGGGTGTGCAGGAAGCACCTGATCAATGATTCTCTCTCATCACTGATGTTTCCATCTCTCTCTCTCTCCCTCTCCCTCTCTGAAATCAATAAAAATATATCTTAAAAAAATAAATACCATTTAATCCTTATTCCTCAATTCGAGGAACTAGAGAACATTTATACCCACAAATTAGAGTATCGTTAGGATGGATTTCTTTATGCTCACATTTCTTTTTAATAACCACATATTTCATAGTCTCTTTCTAAATTAACCTGGTCTCAATAAACAGTTAATAGGATAACTACAGATATTAACTTATCCTTCAATTCTTACATCAGACAGAACTGTTTCCTGAGGAACCGTCCCTGACCCAAGTCTCGGTTAGGTGCTCCTCCATTGTGTTCTCTTTGCACCCTGTACTTGGCTTAGAATACTGTGAATGCATCTAGATTTTATTACCTGGTTACTTCTCTACATCTTTTTCTAGGTTAGGGGGTCACAGTCTTCCATGCCTTCAGGAATGAGGCAGGTAACATAAATGAATGCACATGTTAGATAATATGTCAAAGTTAAGTAGGAATTAGCACTTAGATTCAATATTTTTGAGATGGAAGAAGTGGTAGAGACTATGCAAGTTAGATAATTTATACCCCATGTAAAGAGAGCAGTCCATATTCAGATCCAGCTAATCATTGCCATGTAGGAATGTAAGCCCAGTGTTGCCCAAAATTTCAGAGAGTCAGAAATTATATAAAGTTTCCTGATATTTAAATGTTGGCTATTAATTCAAAATTTTAGTTATAAAATACTATGCAGGGTAATATACATCTGTTCCCCAGTTTGTAATCTCTGATAGAAATTATGAATACTATTAAAGTCAGGGATTAAATCTAAATGCTTATCATCTTAAAAGTATAGTAAAAAAAAAAAAAAAAAGAAAGCATAAAATGGATTAACAATAAACAGAGTTAAGGAAATGGAGGCTATGAGTATTGATTTCTTTTCCAAAAAGCAAAAGATTAGTCATTACTTTTTAAAAATCTTTATTGTTTTGAAAGTATTAAATAGGGCCTCTTCCCCCCCCCCCCATTAACCTCTTCTGGCCCTCACCACCCCATTGGATTAGTCATTATCTTGAGGCATGGCAGGGTCACAGAAAATTTTTTACAGCAGTGTTTTTCAGTCTTTTCGGTCTCACCTCTTTGGATAAATAAAATAAGTAAAATTTTAAAATAAAGAAACTAGAAGGGAAAACAAATTAAAGAAATTATAGTATTCAATTTGCTTTTCAAGCAGCATGTGTTTGCATTCTGACAAACTCCCCGAGATTCTGATTTAGCCCCTCCCTGTGAAATCATCACTGTATTATTGAATGCGAGGACAAGTATATTCAAAGGCCAATGGGAAGCATCCACCAGAAGAAAGTGACTAGGGGAAACTGGAAAGTAGAAAGTGAAGGTTCAGTGGCGGTGTTAAGAAGAAATAGGTCAAAAGCAAATTTAGAGGCTTTAGCCTGGAAAACGTATAAGCACTTAATCTAAGAGTATGTTCCTTCCCTTTCTTCTTCTTTTTTTTCTTCAAAATTTCAAGCGAAGTCAAGTATTCCCATCACACTAAAACCTTTAATAATTGATATCTTTTGTGAAGATAAATGCAGAATTATTTCAACAAGAGGCATATGTAGGTGTGAACTTCATGAACAGTTATTTTTATACTGATTAATGGATCCTTTCATTGGAAATGTCTATGACTCATGAGGCAGGTCTAGTCCATTAAAATCTAATGCCTGGGACTAAATACATTTCATACTGAAGTTCTGCATGCTCCCTTGTCCTAGAAGAGACCTTAATATTCTCTTGACTACAAAACTGCTTTTCTTATTTTTCCTCTTACCAACATGAACAGGCTGTGACAATTACTGTGCTGGGTAAATTGGGTCAATGAAGAAAATTACTTAGAAATGCACATCCTATCTAATAAAGAGGGATTATGCTAATTGACCCTCACACGGTCACAAAGATGGAGGTACCCACAGCCAATAAGGAGGGGATATACTAATTGACTGCCATGCCCTTAAAGTTGGCGATGCCCACAGCCTCAAGATGGCTGGCAGGGGAGGGCAGTTGTGGGTGATCAGGCCAGCAGGGGAGGGCAGTTGTGGGGGACCAGGCCTGCAGGGGTGGGCAGTTGGGAGGGACTGGGCCAGCAGAGGAGGGCAGTTGGGGGGGGGACTGGGCCGGCAGGGGAGGGCAGTTGGGGGTGATAGAGCCCGCAGGGGAGCAGTTAGACATCAATCAGGCTGGCAGGGGAGTGGTTAGGGGGTGATCAGGCTGGCAGGCAGAAACAGTTAGTGGCTGATCAGGCAGGCAGGTAAGCAAGCGGTTGGGAGCCAGCAGTCCTGGATTGTGAGAGGGATGTCCGACTGCCGGTTTAGGCCCAATCCCTGTGGGGTCCCAGATTGGAGAGGGTGCAGGCTGGGCTGAGGGACACCGCCCCCCCCCCCAGTGTACAAATTTCATGCACCAGGCCTCCAGTTATTAAAATATTTCTTTGTATACCAATATTTGTACATGTGGAAACTCAATCTTCTTTCCAAACCAAGTTCAACTCTGCCATGTGACACTTCAGGAAACATCAGAATAGAATCTACTTATATAAAAACTCAGGGTGGTGTTCATCACGACCAGAACTGCCGTGGCCAAGGGGAAGGAAGTCAGTCCTGCAGGGGTTGTCTTGGCAATGACTGCGCCCTCCCCTGAGCTGTTTCCTGTAAGGGTGGGGTTTGAGGCAGGAACCCACCCTGGAAGCGTGGAGGCAGATCTTTCTAAAGTGTGCCCCATGGCAGCATGGTCAGGGGTGAACCTGAGTGGGGGTGGCTGAAAGGCTTAGAAAAGACAGACAAGAGAATGAAAGCCGGGTCTCAGTGGGACGCTGCTTCTCTGAGAGACAGCGACCACGCCCACAGCCATGCCTTTATTTTATAGCAGATGCTACGAGGCAAAGTAAGGGCGTGACCAAGATGTTTACAGCATTATCCTGGGTTTCAGTCCTACATGCACCTGAATTCTATCAACCCTATATCACTCAGGCAGGTGGGGCCATGTGTTCGGACCATAGGTTCAAGCTTACAACTACAGCTGTTGGCTATAATTGTGGTGGGAGGGCCCTGCCCTCCAAGCTGGGACTTGCACATGGCAATAAGAGGACTGTGCCCTCTCATCAGTCCAGTTGTGGCTCCCCACAATAAAGTTTTAATTCTGTTTCTTTGTTACTAATGTTGTGACCCCACCCCATAACCAAGAAATAATTTCCGGAGGATGAGGCCCAAGAATCAGGATTTTAAAAAGATTCCCAGGTGATTCTAATGTGCAGCCAAGGCTGAGAACCACTGCTATAGATAATATTAAAAATATATCTAAATGTGCAATTCTTTGTCCAAAAAATGAGCATGTTCAAAAATTAAATGAAGAAAATTTGGATATACTCAATGGAGATTTTCACACACATTTGAGTGATGATTCCATTGATTCCACAGATGATGCTGAAAAGGAAAATTTTCCCATCGAATTTCTTAATAGTATTACTCCTTCGGGAATGCCATGTCATAAATTAAAATTGAAACTGGGTCAATCATCATGCTATTGAGAAATCTGAATAGTAAATGGGGTCTTTGTAATGGTACCAGATTTATTATCAAAAGACTAGAGGCCCGGTGCACAAAAATTTGTGCACTCGGGGGTAACGGAGTCCCTCAGCCCGGCCTGTGCCCTCTCGCAGTCTGGGACCCCTCAGGGGATGACCACCTGCTGGCTTATGCCCGCTCCCCGGGAGATTGGGCCTAAGATGGCAATCAGGCATCCCTCTGGCAGCCCGGCAGCCCTCGGGGGATGTCCACTTGCCAGTGGGGAGCAGATCTAAGCTGCAGTCGGACATGCTTAGTGCTGTTGAGGAGGCAGAGGGGCCCCCATCACCACCGCTGTACTGGCAGCCATCAGCATGACTTGTGGCTGAGCAGAGCTCCTCCCATGTGAGAGCACCCTGACCACCAGAGGGCAGCTCCTGCATTGAGCGTCTGCCCCCTGGTGGTCAGTGTGTGTCATAGTGACCAATCATTCCCAGTCTTTCTGCTGTTAGGGTCAGTTTGCATATTACCCTTTTACTATATAGGATAGAGGCCTGGTGCATGGGTGGGGGCTGGCTGGTTTGCCCTGAAGGTGTCCCGGATCAGGGTGCAGGTCCTGATTGGGTACCTGGCCAGCCTGGATGAGGGGATGATGGCTGTTTGCAGCTGGTCGCACCCCCTTCAGGGTGGGGGTCCCCACTGGGGTGCCTGGCCAGTCTGGGTGAGGGGCTGAGGGCCGTTTTCAGGCTGGCGGGTGACTGAAGCTCCCAACCTCTCCTTTTTTTCTTTTTTATTTTTATTCTTGGATTTATTTACCTTCTATGGATGTCACTGGAGCTGAGAGCTGGCTTTAGCTCTGAGGCTCGGCTCCAGCTCTGAGACCTTGGCTGCTGAAAGCAGTTTTCTGGGCTTTGTTTGGCTTCTATAATTGCAACATTGTTTCTTAGACTGAAGCTCAGAGTCTGGCAGCGGCAGGTGGGGAACCTTGGCTTCCTCCATCACTGGAGCAAGCAAGCCTCCTGTTCACTTCAGCTGTGTGGCTGCCAGCCGCAATCTTGGTTGGCAGTTAATTTGCATATCGCCCTGATTAGCCAATAGGAAGCGTGTCGTAAGATGGTTAATTACCATGTTTGTCTATTATTAGATAGGATTACAACCTAACATTATCAAAGCTGAAGTATTAACAGGATCTGCAGAGGGAGAGGCTGTTCTGATTCCAAGAATTAATTTGTCCCCATCTCACACTGGCCTAATTGATTCGACGACGGTTTCCTGTGATGCCAACATTTGTGATGACTATTAATAAATCACAAGGACAAACTCTAGATAAAGTAGGCATATTCCTACCTGAACCTGTTTTTGCACATGGTCAGTTATATGTTGCTTTCTCTCGAGTTTGAAGAGCATGTGATGTTACAGTTAAAGTTCTAAGTACTTTATCACAAGGGAAATTAGCAAAGCACTCTGAAAGTGTTTTCACTCTTAATGTGGCGTACAGGGAGATATTAGAATAAGTTTAAGCACTTTATCAGTCATTGTTTGCATCACTGTTGCTTTTATATCATGTTTTTGTTGTTTTCATATCATATTTTGTCATTTTTATATCATGCCTCTGTTGTTGTTATATCCTTTTGTTGCTGTTTATTAATTTATATATTATTTTCATATACATTTTACTAATTTCCTTTCTTCTCTCACATTTCTATTATAGAGAAAGGGCAAACAGCAATATTAAAATATCTCTGCTAATTAATTCCATTTTTTTTATTTTTTTTTTATTTTTCATTGATTTTTTACAGAGAGGAAGGGAGAGAGATAGAGAGCTAGAAACATCGATGAGAGAGAAACATCGATCAACTGAGTCTTGCACATCTCCTACTGGGGATGTGCCCGTAACCCAGGTACATGCCCTTGACCGGAATCGAACCCGGGACCCTTCAGTCCGCAGGCCGATGCTCTATCCACTGAGCCAAACCGGTTTTGGCTTAATTTCTTTTTTTAAATAATATATTTTATTGATTTTTTACAGAGAGGAAGGGAGGGGGATAGAGAGTTAGAAACATCAATGAGAGATAAACATTGATCAGCTACCTCCTGCTCACTCCCCACTGGGGATGTGCCTGCAACCAAGGTACATGCCCTCGACCAGAATCAAACCTGAGACCCTTGAGTCCGCAGGCTGATGCTCTATCCACTGAGCCAAACCGATCAGGGCAATTAATTTCCTTTTAATGTGCATGAATTTTATGCACTGGACTACTAGTCCTATATATTATAGAGGTAATATGCAAATTGACCCTCACTCCATCACACTGTCAGAAGATGGCTGAGCCCACAGCTGAAGTAGGGTTCCCGTAACACAAGATGGCTGCACCCACAGTGAGGTGTTGTTCCTGTAACAAGCTGTGATGAGCGATCAGCAGGGATCTGTGGCTGCATGGCGCTAGGCTGGGACAGGGGACCTGAGGCTGAGTCCCCCGCCTGGTGGGGCTTCACGGGGGACCTCAGGCTGTGCCCCTGTCCCGGCTTCCCAGCCGGGGGACCTGAGGGTGCATCAGGGGACCTGAGGCCATGCCCCCTGCCCAGTGACAGTCTGGGGGACCTGGGTCACGCCCCCCACCCAGCGGGGCTTGATGGGGGACCTCAGGCTGCACCCTCTGCCCCTGCAGCTGGGCTGGGGGACCTGAGGGTGTCTGGGGGACCTGAGGCTACACTCCCCACATGGCGGGGCTTGACAGGGGACCTGATGCTCCACCCCACACCTGGTGGGGCTTGATGGGGATGGTGCCGGCTGGTTCTGGATCTCGCCCAATGGGGGTGGGGCCAGCCGGGTCTGGTTCTCGTGCGATTTCAAGGTGCACGTGGGTGGGCGGGGAATTGACTCTGGGTCCCATGGCGTGCCCCAGACTCTGACAGGAGGAAGATTTCATGTAGATTTTACTAATTTTCTTTCATCTCTGACACTTCTATTATAAAGGGCAAATAGCAAAATTAAAATATTTCCTCTAATTAATTCCCTTTTCATGTGCATAAATTTCGTGCACCAGACCACTAGTATTACAGAAAACAATATAGCTCAACTCTGAGATATTACAGATAAAAAAAAAAAATGAGTTATTTCATGATTAAACATATTTGGGAACAGAGTGGACTGAGACATAAGATGAACATTTTAATAGAATTAGGTCAATCTTAGGGGTAATGCATTTACTATCTACACTAATAAAAGAGAAAAATGGTAATTGGCGTACGGCGATACCTTTTTCATTGGCTAATCAGGGCTATATGCAAATTAACTGCCAACTAAGATTGGCAGTTAACTGCCAACAAGATGGCGGCTAATTTGCATATGTAAGCACAATGCAGGGAGGCGAAAGGGAAAGCAGGAAGAAGCCCCCTGCCACTGACAGTGATCTGAAACCCATGGGGGAGCTAAGAGCTGGGGGGCAGGGCAAAGGCGGCCCTGGGGCCGCCTTTGCCCTGCCCCCCAGCCATGATTGGAGAATCAGGCGCCTTTTCCGCCCTGGCCAGTGATAGCAGGAAGTAGGGGTGGAGCCAGCGATGGGAGCTGGGCACGGTCGAAGCTGGCAGTCCCAGGAGCTAGGGGTCCCTTGCCTGGGCCTAAAGCGAAGCCCACGATAGCGGCTCCCCCCGCTGCCACTGCAGGTCCCCGCTGCCTGGGCTGGACGCCTAGGCCAGAGGTGTCAGGCCTGGGCAGGGGTGGAGCCTGCAACCGCGGGGAGCTGGGGGTCCCCTGCCCAGGCCTGACACCTCTGCCGGAGGCCTCAGGCCTGGTCAAGGGGCCGATCCGGTGATTGGTGATCGGAGGGTGATGAGGGTCAACTCCTCTAGCTGAGGTATCAGGCCTGGGCGGGGGGCGGAGCCGGGGATTGGGGGGATATGATGGTCCCCTTGCCCAGGCCTGAAGCCTGGGTCAGAGGCGTCAGACTTGGGCGGGGGGTGGAGCAAGCGATCAGAGGGAGATGGGGGTCCCCTGCCCAGGCATGATTCCTGTGCCAGAGGCCTCAGGCCTGGGCGGGGGCCAGAGCCAGTGATCGGGGGGAGATGGGGGTCCCCTGTCCAAGCCTGACACCTCTGGCGGAGGCGTCAGGCCTGGGCAAGGGGCCGATTAGGCGATCGGAGGGTGATGGGGGTCAACGCCTGAGGGCTCCCAGTATGTGAGAGGGGGCAGGCTTGGCTGAGGGACACTCTCCCCCCCACACACACCTAGTGCACGAATTTCGTGCACCGGGCCCCTAGTAAATATATAAACCTATACTCATAAGGATCTTGAGTTTACAAACATTTGCACATAAATAATGCCATTTGATCCTTCTTATAGTACTATACAGCAGGTATTAGATCCCCGTTTTAAAGGTAAAAAACAAAGAGTTAGGGCTTTCACATGAAAGGCAAAATATTGAGCCCTAGCTGGGTTGGCTCAGTGGATAAAGTGTCAGCCTGCGAACTGAAGGGTTCTGGGTTTGATTCCGGCCAAGGGCACATGTCTGGGATGTGGGCTCGATCCCTGGTGGGGGGCAAGCAGGAGGCAGCCAATCAATGATTCTCTCTCATTATTGATGTTTCTATCTCTCTCTCCTTCTCCCTTTCTCTCTGAAATCAATAAAGAATTTTTTTTTTTAAAAAAAGAAAGGCAAAATATTGGGAGTAGAAGAGTCATTGGGAATTGAGGCTAACTTGTCATATTGAGAAAAGCATAGGATTCAAAGTCAGAAGACCTAAGTTCAAATCCAAGTTCAATTTCAATTTCAATGTACATTAAAGAACAATATTTTATGCTATGCTATGCTATGCCAGTTGAGTTCTTGTAAGACAGACTCTTAAAGGGACTTGAGAGTGCAAGAGATTTATGTGGAAAGATCAGCTAAAGCTCTGTGGAAAGTCAAAAATGAAGCATGGACTTTGAAGTCAAATAGACCTGACTTTGTATCTAGCTGCAACACTTACAAAATATTTAGGTTTCTACAAGTAACTTAAATTCTTTGATCCAAACTATCAATAGTTATAACATAGACATAATACAATTGGACCTAACATGAGGTTAGGGGCAGCAAGGCAGTTGAAAATTTGCATATGACTTTGACACACCAAAAGCTTAACTGCAGTTGGCCCATTTCTTCCACAAACTCAAGCAAGTACAGATTGAAAAAGCACTTTTGATTGGGGATCTGTCTTGTGAAGTCATGGTTGGGAATACAAAAATACTGTTTTCTGTCCACCACTGGTTGAATCTGAGGATGTGGAACTCTGTGAATCTGAAGGGCCAACTGCGTTTGTTGAAAAAAAAAAAAATCCACATTAAGTGGACTCCTGCAGTTCAAACCATGTTGTTCAAGAGTCAACTGTAATATTTATCTTCTGGGTAAGTTGGGGAGTTTGAAAAATGTGATGTGGATAAAGCATTTTACATCTTAATAAGTAATTTGTAAGTAACAATGATTGTTTTGTTATATTCTCTTTAGCATGGCTTGGTAAGACAAAAGTTTTATTTTTATAGTATTTAGTGAAAAATTGTTTAGATCAATCAGAGGTCAACCTGAGAAATCCAACCAAGATTTGAAAGCATAATTTAGTACTTCTAATTTTTGACCTCACCATTTGACTATGCTAAAGGAATCATAACATACATTATTTTAATTCTACAAATTTTGGCTAAATAAGGAGAAAATACAAAGACAGTAGAAGAAAAGATGAATGTGTGTTTACTAGAATATGCCTGATAGATAAATATGTTATATGCTTCATGATTTACATATAATTTATTTTAATTTAGTTTAGTACAGTGCTTACCATAAGGTATACATTCATTAATAAATATTTGTTGAATTAAAGAGTATCTATCTTTCTACTGATTTATAAGAGTTCTTCATATATTAAATATACAAACCATTTGTCTGTTTTATGTGTTGTGACAATTTCTCCAATTTGTCATTTATCTTATATTGTGTTTTTTTAATACTTTCATATGCTCAAATTTATCACATTTTCCTCTATGTAAAAACACACACAATTCTATGCTTAAAAAGACCTTCTCCACTTCCCTGCATTTAAATGCCTGCTCATCTGCAGGGAAAAATGTTTTAAGGTAATGTCTCTCCCATTTATCTCAGAGACTGTTCATGTCTTTAGCCCTCACCATTCAAAATTAAAGGTTATTATTGAGTTTAGATTTAATGCCTATGAATTTTTTCTGCAGGAGGGAGAACTAGTCAACATTTTCTAATTTCCAGTACTGGTTCAGAGTTTTCCTCTGTTTTATTCATTCAGTGTTTTCAATGGATAACTAATGAAGTACAGGAAGTAAAGAAATGGTGTGGTCGGGGGGCGGGGGGGGGGGGCATAAAAAGAAAGGTGAAAGAAGAGCTAAATGGTGGAGTCAAATCACTAACTTGGAAGTTTCCCTGAGTCCCAGACTTCTATGTCCAATAGTAAGGAGTTTCACTGAATATTGTTTGGCAGGTATCTTTTAAGTGCTTTCTATGTATTGTCACATCAGTTGTGGATACACAATTTATATGTATATCACATTAGGTTGAAACAGTTATTGTTCCCCCTTTTTTTTATAACCAAGGATATTACTGTAAAAGGGTTCTATAACTCACCCCAGTTTGCATAGTCATTAGCAGAGCTGGAATTCTAACTAGGGAGACTTATTCTAGTATGTACAAACTTAACCCTGCATTGTAATTATCTCAAACTTGTAAAAAACAAAACATTTATTTCTACCTCAGAAACTACTACTTTTTAGTCTTCTCTAACTCAATATCATGTCATTCCCCAGCTATCTATTGCACTTGAAAAAAATCTGTACACCTAATACCATGGCCAGTGAGACCCTACAAGAGCAGATGTCTTAGATTTCATCTTGAACATTATTCCCCCCCCCACCCCCCCGTTTTAATCTTCTACTCAACAATGGCTTTCAAATGCACTAAGTTTATCTCCATTTTAGGATTTTTACACTACTCCCTATCTTGAATGCCCATTGCTGAAATTGTGGCTTGGATTTCTTCCTTTTGGTATTGAATATTCATCTCAAAGACCACCTCTTCAGTGAAGCTTTCCCTGACTACTCAAATTAAAGTAGCCTACTTTTATCACTTGCCTGTTTTATCTCATAGCCATTGGTACATCACATACACACAGTAAAAGTATAAGCTCCATGAAAGCAGGGATTTAACTGTTGTACTCACTGTAGTGTTTCCCCTACTCAGAGCAATGTTTCACACACCATATAGTCTCCATAAATATTTATTGAGGGTCTAAAAAGTTTATTGAAAAGGAGAATGATGAAATCAAAACTGTGTGTGGGAAAACTTATCTGGTAGCCGTGTAGAGGAAGGACTACAATGAGAAAAGGCTTACTCAAGGAGACTAGTAAGAGGGCTATGTAAAGTGGAGGGTGATAATAGAAATAAGAAGAAATGTGATAAGTGTTATTGAGTTAATATCAGCAATAGCTAAAATTGATTGAGTTGAAGGGGCTCAGTGTCATTTAGAATAAGAAAGTGCCATAAATATAAATAAGGAATGCCAAGAGATGACAGATGACCCTGAGAAAATTATGAATGGTATTCACAAAAGCAGTTTTGAATTTCTAATTTGAGATGGCATTGGTAGGCAGGATACATGAGATTTGAATTTATTAAAGATAAAGTTATCAGATTGTGTAAGAATTACCAAAGATGAAATATAGAATGAGAAAGGACTAAACTCCTAAATCACTAACTTTTTGGAGACAGTGACAATGAAGAGGCAAAGAAAAGGAAAACAGAAATATATATGGCTTTATGAAACCAAAATAAAGAGGGATTTCAAGAAGATGATCTGACTACAGAGATGAGGGAGATTATTGACATTTGATTTGGTAAACCAAAATTACCTCTTGAAGCTGAGGAGATGGATTCAGAACAGTGATGAGGTCCTAATGTTTCAAGTGAAAGAAACAGGAATGGTTATTTCTCTTGGTTATAGAGGGTAAGAGAAGGGAGTAGTATGAGAAAAAGCAAAGGGCAGCGAGTAAGGAGTGTGGTGAACTCTGTTGGGATTTATGCAAGATTTGGGTCTACATAGCTAAGGATTACTAAAGAAATGAGGTCAGAGTTGTCAGTAGTGAATATCAATAACTTTTCCCAGAAAACAAAGGAAAGGATAGAGATAAAATTAATTACCTTGACTTCAGTAAAAAAAATAATAATAAAAATTTGTTGTTGTGTTATTTGGTTTTTGTTTAATAGAGAAAACAAATGTCTCTAGACTGAGCAGTAGGAGCCAATGGAATAGTAAAAGAAGAAGAAAAATTTATTTAATTTTCTTGGTAGAGCAGATGTGCAGAGCATAAGATTTGGAAACTACTGGCAAACCTCATTTCATTGCACTTTGCTTTATATTGCTTTGCAGATTCTGGTTTTTTACAAATTGAAGGTTTGTGACAATTCTTCATCTAACACGTCTGTGGGCACCATTTTCCCATTAGGGTTTGCTCACTTCATGTCTCCGTGTCACATTTTGGTAATTAAAAAATATTTCAAAATTTTTCATTTTTATTACATTTGTTATGGTGATCTGTAATCAGTCATTGCTTTGGGGAATGAACTGTGCCTATCTGTGTAAGACAGTGAACTTAATCGCTAAAGGTTGTGTATGTTCTGACTGCTCTACCAACTGGCTGCTCACTACTTCCTCCCTCTCCTCAGGTCTCCCTATTCCCTGAGGCAAAAACAATATTGAAATTAGGCCAAGTCATAACTCTCAAATGGCTTCTAAGTGAAGCAAGCGTTGCAAGTTTTTCACTTTTAATAAAAAACTGGAAATGATTAAATTTAGTGAAGGATGCATGTTGAAAGTTAAGATAGGGCAAAAGTTAGGCCTCTTGTGCCAGCCGTTAGCCAAGTTGTGATTGGAAAGGAAAAGTTCTTGAAGGAAATTAAAAGTGCTACTCCAGTGAACACACAAATGATAAGAAAGCAAAAGAGCCTCATTGTGGATAGGGTGAAAGTTTTAGTGGAATTATCAGGCCCGGGCAAACAGTGTCAGTCAGCTTGACGGAGACTCAGATATGGCACTCACCTGCAGGCTCTTCAGGGGGAGGGCTCAACAAAGGAACAATGGTCTCTGCCAGCACTTCTGTCTGAGAGAAAGCTGCCCCTCCTTCTATTGCCCCAGTGCCAGACAACTCAGCTCCTCCCCACGTGCTCCTGGTGCCTCTAACTTTGGAACTCAGAGTGACTGAGTCTGATTAAGTCCCTGTGTGAGCCTTTTAAAAGGAATGCCTAGGAGTCCAACTGCCCTCCTACTCAGCCACAATTCCCTCTGTTTTTTTACAGATAGAAGTTATATGTTATTCTCTTCCTGCCACTGAAACCGTCAGCTGGGTGGGCTGGTATGGGGCTGGAACCCCTCGCTCCTCCGGTAGGACCTCTGCAGCCGAGATGTCCCTCCAGATTTTTTATCCACCACATGTGGTGTGGGACCAGCCCAATCAGCATCTCCATCCTCCTACCAGTCTTAATGTGGCTTCTTCTTTATATATTCAGTTGTAGGACTTCTGTTCAGCTAGATTTCAGGCTGTTCTGAATGAAGGTTTTTCAGTAGGTTAGGTGTAATTTTGAGGTAGTTGTGGAAGGATTTCAGTACTACATTTACCTATGTCACCATCTTGACTGGAACCCCCTAAACTTTGTTTTTTAATGGAAGAATTTTCTTAACCAGCAGTATTTGAAATGATATGTATATGCATAAATGCAGTGGCCAATCCTGTGCCTACTTGACATTCTTGCCACTGAGTATGTTTGAGATGTTAATGGGCCAAGTATTACAGAACTTGTGGTTTGAATTCTTACTTTGAGGGAGAGGGTTAAACATAAGAACTTTCTTTGCATACCCTTCCATATCTGGTGTTTTAAGACTATGTGACCCTCCACATCACTCTTTTGAGTGTTCTGATTCATAAAATTAGGGTTATAAAAATAATTTTTCATAAAGTTTTTTTAGAAATATTTCATTTTTTTAGTTTAATATGTTTTTATCAACTATTTTTGAAGTTCTATCATGTACCAGATATAAAAGGTTAATTACATAATGGATTCAATTAGTGGTAATTGCTATTAATATTATTAAAAAGTTCCATGTCCCTTCAGAGATAGAAACGCAATGCAAATAATAGTATAAATAACATAAATATTACTTTGTCATTTGAATAATTTATTCTCACAAGCTCCAGTGATACTCCCAACATTTTCACTATTATAATGAGTCAAGTTAAGAAAGACACTATTAATTAATTATATATAGAGCCCAAGACACATACGCAGTAGAGAAGAAGCAATTACTAAGCTACCATGAAATAGCCCATGGCAGTCAGTTCAACACTGCAGTCACTAGAGAAAGGACATTTATTGGAGTGACCTACATGTAAGTTGGGATTCAATTTGCAAGAGCCTCACCATAGGTAAATCTCCTTTCTGTCTTTCATGGTCAGGTGGTATAGGATTGTAACTGAATGGCCTGTCATTTGTTCCTACCTTTCAACCATCTGAGAGCTGCTGCTCCTTGATATAACAGAAATCACTTAGGTTTTCTTTGGGTACCTAAACTGTCAGCATTCAGACCTGCTATTAGTATAAAGGTAACACTAAGGATGTGTTTCTTTACAGGATAGTGCAGAATTGATCACTTCCCTGCTTCACAGTGGAGCTGACATACAGCAGGTTGGGTATGGCGGTCTCACTGCCCTGCATATTGCTACAATAGCTGGTCACCTGGAGGTAAGTCACACCTTAGTTACCTGTATAAGTAAACCTGCCTCTTTGTATTCTTGTTCACATACCAGCTTCTTTTCAAATACTGGCTTCCTGGAAGTTGTTTACTTTTTAGCAACTAAACCCACTCATTTATTTTTTTGGATCAGATTAAGCTATAAATGTTCTTTTGATAGTCAATTCAATCTACTTTATGACAGTGTAATAAAACATCAGTTAATATAAAAATGGCTAGATACACAGAGACTTTATAGCAGTAAGAGCCTAGGTTTAGGAGTCAGACAGTTCAGTTTCCATCACTTACTGTTTACCTCACACAAGTTACTGTACATCAAGACATCTATCTATGTTTTCTTCATTTATGAAATAGGAATAGTAAACAACCTATTGTAATGATTAAATTAGATAATCCATGTAAAGCACTTTGCCGATTGTTTCATACAGAGTAAGGACTCAATGAAAGATTATTCATTGTGCACTAGATACTGATCTAGTTGTTGAAGTGACATAGCAAGAAAGACAGGCAAATACTCATTATCTTAGAGTTTAGTTGTTGGGAATGAGACAGACAATAAAGAAAGTAAAATATTGCCGAAACCAGTTTGGCTCAGTGGATAGAGCATCGGCCTGCGGACTGAAGGGTCCCAGGTTCGATTCCGGTCAAGGGCATGTACTTGGGCTGTGGGCACATCCCCAGTGGGAGATGTGCAGGAGGCAGCTGATCGATGTTTCTCTCTCATCGATGTTTCTGACTCTCTATCTCTCTCCCTTCCTCTCTGTAAAAAATCAATAAAATATATTAAAAAAAAAGAAAGTAAAATATTATACAATGTTAGTAGTGAGTACTAGGAAATAATAAAATGATGTAAAATGAAAACAAAGTGATGAAGAAGTAGGCACCATTTTATAAGCTATAATAGAGGCCCAGTGCATGAAATTTATGCACCAGTTTGGTCCTTAGGCCTGGCCGGCAATCAGGGCCGATTGGGCCTTCCAGCTGCTGGCCGGGGCCTTCCTTTGTTTCGCATTGCCCCCTGGTTGTCAGTGCACGTCATAGTGAGTGATAGAACTCCCAGTCTCCTGGTCAAACTCCTGAGGGGACACTTTGCATATTAGCCTTTTATATGTATAGATAGTGATGCTATGTATCATATATATATAATTGCACATACAGAAACCCTGAGGTAGAAAAGAGCTGGATGTGTTTGAGGGACATGAGTGAGCCAAAGTTATTACTGTAGTGTGAGCTGGAGGTGGAGTGATGGAGATGAGGTCAGATTTCACACTGCAAGGCTCTTACTTTCAATAAGTATTAGCATATTAATAGCAAAGTAGTTTTCTTCATGTTGACATTTTCACTCCTTACTATGTCATCTTATTTCCCACAAAATAAACCTTTTTAGTGACATTCATTGTAAGTATTAGGGAATTTGTGTTAATTAAGAGAGGGGAAATCCATATAGAGTCACTTAAATATAATCTTTTTATAAAAAATAAACCAATTGAGGCCAGTGATAAAGTAAATAAAAGGTAAGTATCAAGAAGCCTGAGTGGAAGAATTTTTGATGTAGACCTTGAGTGCTAGTGAAACACCTTCAAGCTCTGAATGCCAGGAAAATGACAGAATATTTTTTGTAAAGCAAAATCCTTTTTGCCTGGTGCTAAATTAATTACATATGCAAGTGCTAGATCTAAAACAGGGTCAATAGCAAGGTGGTTAAGAGCTTTGTCTTTTCATCTCCTACTCAAATAGCTCTTTCCTTGCTTTGTAATCATAGTTTGGAAGGAACTATCATATTGATTCTACAAGCCTTAGGGAAAATTCTACTAATATAATTCCAAATTGTTCTCTACTTTTTTTTTTGCAATTCTCCATGGGTTCTCTATCCTCCTTTACAAGCTGTTGTAACATTTAATGACTTTTAATGTCACTCATCAATGGTGCATAAAACAGGTGTACATTTATTAGGCTTTATTCTCTTCTTATCTAATAGACTAAATAAGTTATAGATCAGATAATAAAAGATAACGGTATCCGAAAATCCTCATATTAAAAAATGCAGAATTTTTTCTTTGACTTATTTCAAAACTATTAATTGTAATAAATAATCAATTTCAATGTGTTTTAGTTGCCCTCATAGTCATTCATTCATTTAATAGATATTTTTGAGCCTCTACTTTTTTCATAGCATAGTCCTAGAATATGGGAACGATACAAGAACATATGACATCGTATTTCCCCCTAAGCACCTTATAATGTAGTTGGATACACAAAATGAATACCCAGGAAAAATTACATAAGCAATTTAAAAGTAAAATAACAATCTATATATATAAAAACCCAGCAGCCAGAATGCCGTAATGACCAGAGCAACCGGTCGCCATGACAACCACTGTGGCCAGCAAACCGGCTTGATTGGGGGCTGGGGCTGGACAGCCAACCTCCCTCAGCAATTCCCCCCAGCTGGCCCCTCCCCTGATTGGCCTCTGCCACCCGGATAAAGGGCGGGGTGGCCGGCCAACCCCCCGTGACCCTTTCCCCCTGGCCAGTCCCACCCCCAATTGGCCTTCCCCACCCTGATTGCCCGCAGCCCCTCCCTTGACAGGCCCATCCCCTGATTGCCCCCCCCCCCAATCAGGGGCAGGGCTGGCTGGCCAGCTGCCAGCAGCCTCTCCTCCCAGCCCCGATGGGCCCCTACTACCCTGATTAGCTCAGCGGCCCCACCCCCCAGCCAGCTCTGTCCCCCATCAGCCCTCCCAATCTGATCATGGCCCCCCTCCTCCAGGCTGCTGGTCCCTGATAAGTCACTCCTACCCCACTCAGGGGCTGGGCCAGCTGGCCTACTGCCCACAGCCCCTCTGCATGGACGGCCCACCCCAATCAGACCCCCAAACCCAGATCAGCCCATGGCCCCTCCCCCCAGGCAGCTCCATCCCAGACGGCCCTCCCCCCCCCACACACACACCAATCAGGGGCAGGGCCCGCCAGCCAATTGCCCACTACCCCTCCTCCCAGCCTTCCCGGCCATGATCAGGCCCTGATAGGGTGGTTCAGCTGGCCAACCTCCCACCGTCTCCTCTTCCCAACAGGCCCAGCCCTGATCCACCCTGATTGGAGCCAGCAAGATCCCACCCATGCATGAATTCATGCACTGGGCCTCTAGTATAGTCATAATGAAGGAGGATGAAAGAGCCAAAGACCAGAGTCAATTTAATAATTAGGAATAATTAGAAATATGAATGTCAAAGAATACAAAATTAGAATGTATCAATGTGAACTAAAAGATTTAAGAAAGGACTTATGAGAGGGATTTAAAAATGGGCTGAGCTTTGAAGAGTGGTGAGAGCTGAACAGAGGAAAGAGGAATTATGTCCAAAATGTGAAGGAAAAATGATCTGAGCATATTTAGGTGAAAGTGAATAGAACAATAGCATGAAACATATTATGAAGAGTCCCTGTAGGTAAATTTGGATGTTAGAAATGGACCAGACTAAGGAAACTGATAATGGAAGACTAAGGAGTATAATTTAATTCAATAACAAATTATTATGGTTTACAATGTATAATACACAAGACTAGATGGTATGGTAGGTTAATAGAACACAGAAGCTCCCACTTTTTAAATACACTTATAATCAATAGGATTTTTCTACTAGGAAATGGGGAGCCATTGAAACATTTTCAGCAAGAGAATGATTAGAGATTTAATAAATAATGTGTTGAAGAGGATTTCATTGACCACAGTATTTAGTATAGATTCCAGAATGACAATATGATGTTTAAGCAGACAGAGAAAAGGGTTTGGGTAAAGGGTTCAATTTAGAGCAATAATCAATTAGTTCCAGACATGTAAATTTACTAATTAAATGTTCATTAATAATTTATAAATATACAACTGGTATTCAGTGGAGAAGCTGAGACTTGATTTAACTTTTTAGAAATCATATGTGCAGAGGTTATATCTGGAACCATAACAATAGCTGAAAGGTGCAAATTGGGTCTAATAAATGGCCAAAGATCGAGACTAAGAGAATATCCACAGAGACCTGAAGAATTAGTGAATAGCCATTGAGGAAACAGAGCAGGATGGGTCAGAGTGGTATAAGGAAAACAAGGGTATTGTAGTATCACAATAATGCAGTGTAAAGAGAATTTCAACAGATAAAGGATCCTGGGTATCAAATGGTACAGAGAGGTTGAGTATAGTATACATATAGTATTTATTTATTGTATCAACAATTTATGCTTTTTCCACTCCTATTTTTTTTACTCTGCTTGGGGGGGATGGTGACAGTGGAACAGTGTGAGTTTCCTTTCATTAGTAGTCACTTTCTTTTATTGCCTACCTTTCTCTGTAAAGCAATAACTGATGCCAAGTCTGATAGGCCTCTTTGTCTGCACATATCAAATTCAGACCCTCCATTAGTGTCTCAAGTGTGTTTGTCCTCCCATATCTGTGAATTCTATTAAACAATTTTACAATAAAATTTACATTGACTAGGCAGCTGTCTCCTTCAATAATAGAAGAGAATGTGCTGCGGTTTCCTAGAAATGCTGACTGCAATTGCAATTGGAGACTCAGATTTAGATTTACTGTGCTTTGAAAAGCAGCAAATATTGGTTCTCCTGGCTCTCAATACTTCTCCCTGACTGATTTATGCATCTATCAATACATATGCATATGCTGCTTTATGCAAGGCCCAACATCCTGTTGGCAATCGATAAACATGTGTTAAACCCTCTTCTCCCCTTTGAGTTCAGGGGACATGTGCATCATGTGCTCTCTCAACCATGAAGATTAAAAAATATTAGCTTGCCCTAGCTGGTTTGGCTCAGTGGATATAGTGTCGGCCTGTGGATTGAAGGGCCCCAGGTTCAATTCCAGCCAAGAGCACATGCCTGGGTTGTAGGCTCCATTCCCAGCACTGGGTGTGCAGCAGGCAGCTGAACAATGATTCTCTCTCCTCATTGATGTTACTATCTCTCTATCCCTCTCTTTTCCTCTCTGAAATCAATAAAAATATATTTAAAAAACTATAAAAATAAGAATATTAACTGACATTTGGTAGTGCTTTATTATTCACATGCAATTGTCATTTGGTTATCCTGTGGGACAACTACCATTAGACTCAGTTTCTCAGTAAAGAAACTGAGGATTAGAGAAGTTAAATGACTTCCACAGGGCCATTTAGACAATAGATACATGAGATGGATAGGACTCAACCCTGGTTCTGAAGTCTTGTAAATAAAAGAACAGTTCCTCCCTTGTGACCCTTGTATGTATTGCTAAAACAGAGCTTACATCCATAGGACACAAATAATATTCAGAAAACAAAACATAAACTTTCTATATTACTATTTAAAGGCTAGACATTGCTACATATACAACAACAACATTAATTGGTTCAAGAATAACTTAATATGGCACTTAGTATATGGGCACCAAAACCCATGTAGATATAATGCATGTAGGTGAGCATATCACACACACCTATACACACATACACATATACTGTGTGAACACTTTATACACAGTCAAATAACTCTTTAAAAGTTGTTATACTTGAGTGTGTCATTGTGTCGTTTTTGCAGTTATCAGAAGACCAAGTAGCAAATAGAAAAAGCATGTCAGAAATAATGCAATATATCATGCAAAGGTGTCATGGAGTATTTTATTTTCCACAAAAAGGCATAGTTTTATATACACTTTGTGGAGGTCAGAGTATTATTTTAATAGGTGAATTCATTCTATCCTACCTTATTCCACTTTCAGATTGTAAACACTTATCCAAGCACTGCTTTGGAAATGCTTCCCAGTTGTTATATAATTTATTTCTGATTTCAAGGAAATGCATTGATGTTGTTCCAGTTCATTCTTAACTAAATAATGTAAATGTTTTAGGAGAGAATTTTGTTTACCAAGAAGCTTCTGACTCTTATAATGGCTTTAGTTTTTCCCCCAAAGGCACAAACAAGCAGATGCTTGGAATTATAAAATAAAATGTGGTCTCTCTCTCTCTCTCTCTCTCTCTCTCTCTCTCTCTCTCTCTCTCTCTCTCTCTTAAAGAGATAACTTACTCATGAGTTTTACAATTAAAACGTATCAGATCTGCCTCCAATCCTATGAATAAGTGATAGTCCCTTGTGAACTTCGTTTGGAATCAGAACTAATAGTAAAACACACACACACACACACACACACACGCACGCACCAGTTGTATTTAATAGCTTTGAAATGATAATGGCGTACCAAGCATATCAATTGACTTAATCCTCACTTGGGATTTTATCTGCATATTCCTTATGAGAAAACAGAGGCACAGAGCAGTTAAGTAACTTGTGCAAGGTGACAGCTAATAATTTGTAGAGCAGGTGTTCACACGCTGTCAAGTGTCAGGGCCAACTCTCACAGTGATGTACTGCCCTTCTAACCTAGGTATTTTATATTTTTATTGCTAATGTAAATGACATTGTATTTTTTAATTTTTATAGTTTATTTATAAAAAGTGTATTGGTTATTAATTTTTAATTTTATAACCATTGAACTTACTGATTTATTGTTTCTATAGATTTTTAGGTGAGTCTTTTGGATACTTCTGGTTTATAATTAAACTTCTTAAGTGCAGTAATAATTTTTACTTATTTCCAATAATTAAACATATTACATTTCTCTTTCCTAATTGCTTTGGCTGATACTTCCAGCACAATTGTCATTCTTTAGTTGAATCATCTTGGTTTCCCACAATGACACAATCAATCATGGCACATTTTTCTCCTAGCCTGCTATTGAACTTGCTTTGCTAATGTTCACAAGCGAGGTTGGTCTATGGGCTACTTTTTTGGATCATTATATTGGTTTACTAGGGTTTTCAGAACAAAACGCCACCGACTGCATGACTTACATAGTTTATTTTCTCACAATTTGGAAGCTAAAAGTCTGATATCAAGGGGTAGGCAGGTTGATTTCTTCTGAAATTCTTTCCTGGACTTGCAGATGACTGCCTTCTTGTTGTGTGTTCACCTGGTTGCATCTGTCCATGTACATGCCTGGTATTCCTCTGTGTCCTAATCTCCTCTTCTTATAAGGACATCAGTCATATTTTATTAGAGACCACCCTAACTTAATGACCTCTTTAGAGGTCCTATCTCCAAATACAGTCACATTCTGAGGTACTGGGGTTCAGGGCTTCAATATATGAATTTGACATAGATGGGGAAACAAAATTCAGCCCATAACAATAATCTCTGACAGCTTTTGGAATAAGTGCTGTGCTGGATTTGTGAAATGAGTTCAGAAATCTCTCTCTTTCTCTCTCTCTCTCTCTCTCTCTCTCTCTCTCTCTCTCTCTCTCTCTCTCTCTCTCTCTCTCTCTCTCTCCCTCCCTCCCTCCTTCTCTCTCAGATTTAGGAGTGTAACTCTATCTCATTTCACAACATGCTGCACTGTTAATAACCTTTTATCTGATAAATCTCCCTAAATTTTGCATACAGTAAAACAAATCCTATATGACCATTGTGGGCTGCCATAATTCAGGTGCAAAATGTATAGCAAGGGCAAAATATACCAACTAATAGACATCATTGTAAATTTTTGTAATATCACTTCAGTGAATGCCATTAATGGTTGATAGGTATTCTAACACTAGTCATTGGCATTAATTGTAAACTTGTTCTGAATAGTCATTTGCAGTCCCATGATGTCACATTTTGATATACCTTCAATATCAAATGGTTACACCCACAACTACTAGTAAACCTTTATTGCACACACAGTCTTAAATAACCAAGACCTGATTTAAGAACACAACATCTTCTGTGGCATTCAAAAATGGTTCTCTCAGAAGTTGAAACCAGAAACTCTGTGCCCTAATTACTGAATGGGTCCTGAGTTACAGAATTCTGTTTATTAAGGCAAGGAGGCAGGCTCCTACTGTCCAGGCTTTTGGTCTGGAGATTGAGAGAAGATCATAGATCATGCATTGTAATCAGTAATTTTATGATTTCAGAGCAATGCCTTAAGCATGTTTCAATTATAGGAATGGTGTAAGAGGACACTAGCTTGAGTGTTACTTTTATGTTTGGCACTTGAGTCTTTGCTAGAGAATCTATTAGCTACTCTTAAACATTAAGTATTGCTCTCAGGGTGAGGTAAAAGAGCACAAGCAGGAAAAGCTTTGTAGGCTAATAAAAATGTAAATGAGAGGTTCATCAGCTTGTTACGCTGGAAAATGATGAAATAAACATCACCTGAGAAATTAGAATCAAAGATTATTGTTAATCTAATCAACCTGATGAGAAATTTCTTTGTAACCATTCTGTTTTATGTGAATTTTCCTCTTTATGCCAACCCTTCTATGCACTGAATTAGATTCTAACATTCTAGGTCCTCTATACATTAAAAAAGAGATGATAGATAGATAGATAGATAGATAGATAGATAGATAGATAGATAGATGATAGATTGATAGATGATAGATAGATAATAGATAATTTGATTTATCTATTTGTCATATATTATTTATATATTAATCATGTTATATAATGCATCAGCTAGGCAGAAAAATTCATGTTAGATGTTTGTGACAAAAAGAGACAGTTATATATTTTAACGCCACTCTCCCTGATGGGAATTTGAAGGCTTTGTTTTGAATCAAGGTGTCTGTTCCTTGCTCAAGTCATATCCCCAGAGTTTTAGAGCCTCCAAGCTCCCTGTGTCTCAGGAGGGCAGGAAATGATTACTCTTTTTCCCCCTCAATTAGAAATACATCAAATGATCAATATTTTATACCTGACCTTCTAATATAGTAGTAAAGTACACAGTGAACACTACTTACTTTTTTTTTCAGGTATGTTTCATTCTGGGATGGTATTTAGGGAGTAGAGGCTTTTAAGTATTTTATCTTTTCTGAACTTTGTGTGAGTTATTCTCCTTGATGGCTCCCTTTGGTGGATCTCCAAAGAACCTTTAAAAACTTACTGAGGTTGCAGTGGTGGGAGTGAGAGGCTAGAGCCCCCATGACTGGCTCTCAGCAGCGTCCCTTTCTCACAGCATCTCTTATGAGGTGTCCTTCAAAGGCACTTAGCACCTCTGCCTCTTATCACTCACTCTTGCACAACTGAATATCAGATCAATTTAGCAATTATAAAGCATGGAACCAGTAAGGAAGGCACACAAAGCCTACTAGAGTTACTCTCAGAAGCAATTCAAGTGTAACTCCTTGAAGCATCTTTAACCTTGCTGCCCTCTTATCTTGCTCTGTGCCCTGAAGCAGGCTACTAACCAACTCTCTTAGCTATGGGCTGAGCTGTCTCCTAATGACTGCAGATCTCCATACCTGGGAAGGTCCTGCCAGGAGTTGAAGAATCATTCTCATAATTCTTTCCTGAAAATATATACATTGAGCTAATCAGGAGACTTGGGGAAATTTTCAAATTAAATAAGACAAAGAACAATGGCTGCAAATCTTTTGTCTAGAACTGTCAAGAATATTCCTGTTGGTTGCCAATATGGTGCTTCAGTTTTCTTTACACCCATATTGTCCTTACTCTCCTGGACTTAATGCAGTAGTATTCTGACTTATAAGACCTGTCTCCCAATCTGTTATCGTTCACTTCATTCTAAACATTCTTGAAAATTTATCAGCTTCTCTGAAGCATGGTAAAGTCACCCCTCTGACCAAGAACCTTGCTGACCCCACAATATACCCAGCAGGGAATTAAGTCATAATGATCCAGCTCACCTATTTTTTTCAACCATGAATGCTCATGCTCTTCATCTTTCAATCAATGATCTAGACTAAGTTAACTGTTCCCCATGTATATGTCCCTTTTCATATACATTTTTATCACACTATAGTTTCATTATAGTTTGCCTCTCCCACACATCCTTAAACTTCAGCTGAAACGACACCTTCATGAAACAGCTGGATCCCACTAGCCTGAAGTATTTCCATGTTCTCAACAACCAGAGCCCTATACATTTTTCATAGCATCAACTCTGCTTGTTTTATAAACATGGTTCTATGTGATTTTTTTAACATTATGCTTTCCATACAGTAGGCTTTTAATAAATGTTTGGTGAGTTAATAGGTTAATAATTATTCAAGAGTTGTTTCAGACAAAAACTCTTGAATAGAAATTATACACAATGAGGAAAGTTATTTCTCCTCTCAATAAAAGCCAAAGAAGAGTTTATAATAATAACATGTATTAGAAAAGTAGCTTACAAAATCACAGGTAATTTTCATGAATAGCTTCATACAAATTATTCTTATAAAATCTATAAAGTAATGATCAAGTTTTGTCTTGAATTTTTTCTCTCTGCCCATTCAGTATCTGTTTTGACCTATATAAAGGAGAAATTTGGACATAATCCAATGATGAAGTTTAACCATTAACAAAAGGGTTACAGGGCTTAAATGTATACCACTCCACAAAAAAGAAGTCCAACATACACAAAAGGAAGCATCATTAGTCTTTTAGACCCATATGTCTCTATCTATGACTTGGCTGCACTGTCCTAATCTCCATTCTAATCAATAATGTTGTCTTCAATCTAACATGAGAATTTTCTCTCTGGCATAAAATCAGTTACTTGACTCAGAGACCTGTGCTATCACACGGTATCAACATTGATAGCTTGTGATCCATTTATGAACTGTCAAGATAAATAAGGATCTTCAGATTACTTATACCTGCTTTCTTCCCCTTCCACTAGCCTCACACTTAGAGAAATACTATATGTCTATTCCCTCTCCAACTTGATTTTATATCTTTTATCATAATAGGTTGCCAAACAGAATACACAACTTATACACAGATTATACTTAGAAGGGTTGAAAATGTGTTGTTTCAATAAAGGATGGTCATTTGGTTTAGATGCTGACAATCTCATGAGCAAATGTGATAACATAAAATTTTGAAAATCCAGTTGACAAGCTCTGTAATTATAATATTTTATAGTAAAAGTCTTTGGACTTTTTAGTTTGATGTCTTACTGTTTCCATTAGATAGTTGCTCCTAACTTTTCTGGCCATCCCTAGGAAAGAAGAAATCGCCTGTGAATTAGGCAAACTTAATAAATTGCAGCTAAGCAATCACTCTTTGAGCCCCTCCCACATATGATAATACACCACGTATGCAATTACAGGGGTGCATTCTTTGCTTGAGATATTGTGCCATTCTATATTCCTTTTCTTTTTGCAAGAGAGCAAGTCTGAGCCCTCACTGGAACTCCTAAAATTGTTGAGATTTTGTCTAATTTAGGTAACTAAACCTTTTATATCTCTCTGAGCTTATATAACATTTGCAATTAAACAAAACCCAGAACCAATATGTGAATAATACATTTGCATTTGAAGTCTTCTGTCAAAATTTTGATGAAATCTTCCTGCATTTCAGGCCTTAAAATTTTGCATATGATCCAGCAAATCCACGTCTAGAAATTTATTCCTTTTAAATAATAAGAGATTGAATTGCAGAGCTGCCCATGTAAAAATCTAAATGTCCAGCCATAAATATTGTTTAAATCAAAATGGTGCATGGGTACAATGGGATACCACGCAGTCATTAAAACATAACATTTTTACAATACTATATGTTGACCTGGGAAAAGGCTCACAAGGACTTTGTTAAACACATATAATTTTATTTCAACTTTATTACTACATTTAAATTTTTCTGATCTTATTACTAGAGTGGATACATTTTCTTAAAAATTTAAGTTCTCACAAATGGCTACAGAGTTAATGGCTACACACCTCTCCCCACTCATTGCTACTCAAAGATGAACACTGTCACATTTTCTTTCAGGTATTTTCTGCTTCTTTTTTTTTTTTTTTTTCAAAAATGGGATCACACTAAATGCTTTTGTAACATTTTTATTTAAAAATATTTTAACAGCTTTTTAAATGGGCAACAATATTTTAAAACTTTTAAAAAATGTTTTACTGGGGTGACATTGATTAATAAAATTATACAGGTTTCAAGTATACAGTTCTACAATACATCATCTGAATATTATACTGTGTATTCAACACTCCAGGCCAAGTCTCCTTCCATCACCATTTATTCCCCCTTTACCCTCTTATACCTTCCCTAACCTCCTCCCATCTGGCAATACTGTTGTCTGTGTACATGAGCCTTTTTTTTTTGTTTGTTTAATTCCTTCACTATTCTCACCCAGACCCAAACCCCCTCCCCTCTGACAGTTCTCAGCCTGTTCTCTGTATCCATGAGCTTGTCTCCACTTTGCTAGTTTATTATGTTCATTAGATTCCACGTATAAGCAAAATTATGTAGTACATGTCTTTCTCTGACTGGCTTATTTCACTTAGCATAATTCTCTTCAGGTCCATCCATGCTATTACAGAAGGTCAGATTTTCTTTTTTTTATGGGTCAGTAGTATTCTGTCGTGTAAAAGTACCACAGCTTTTTTATCCCTTCATCTACTGATGGGCACTTGGGCTGCTTCCAAATCTTGGCTGTTGTAAATAGCACTGCAATGAATATGGGAGTGCATATATTTTTTCAAATTAGTGTTTTGGGTTTCTTTGAATATATTCCCAGAAGTGAACGTGCTAGGTTATAAGGCAGTTCCATTTTTAATTTTTGAGGTAACCTCATACTGTTTTTCACAGTGGCTGCACCAATCTATATTCCCACCAGCAGTGCACCAGGGTTTGCTTTCTCCACATCATCGCCAACACTTGTTTTTTTGTTGATTTATTGATGATAGCCATTCTGCATTTATGTTTATATCTATTTGTGATTTTAATTTGTATTTCTCTGATGATTAGTGATGTTGAACATCCTTTCATATGTTTATTGACCATCTTTATGTGCTCTTTGGAGAAGTGTCTATTCAGGTCCTTTGACCATTTCTTAATTGGATTGGTTTTTGTTGTGAATTTTGCTATTTTATTTTTGTAATTTCTTAAGATAAATATATAGCTTAACTCATTGATTTTTTGCCATTTTCTAGCATCTTTTAAGTGTATACATTTCAAACCTCTATTTTGGCTATATTGTTCAAGTCCTGCTATATCATATTTCATTATTATTCAGTTCAGAATATTTTTTTTACTTCTACTCTGAATTCCTTTTTTACCCACATGTATTTAGAAGTAAGTGTCTCACTTTAAAAACATTATTTTTAATTTATATTTTTTTATTGATTTTTAAGTTAAGTGGTCAAAAAATTCTTTCATTTTGTATTTCAGTATTTGAAATGTATTGAATGTTGCTACATGGACCAGTATATAATTAATTTTGTGAATGTTCCCCTGTGTTCTTGAAATGAATATGTATTGTGCAGTTGTTTTTTACATGTTTTGTATGTGCCAATTAGGGCAAGCATTTAATTATGTCTTCCATATTTTTAATTAATTAATTAATTAATTTATTTATTTATTGGCTTAGTCCATCAACTAAAGTTTTAAAATATCCTACCATGATTGTGGATGTTTGTTTTGTATTTTAACTCCATAAGGTTTTGCCTAAAGTATTTTGATGCTATGTATTGTTATGTATGCAGAAATTTAACATGATTATAGATTCCTGAGAGAATTGATTATTTTCTTACAATAAATTGAAATTCTTTGTCTCCAGGATTGCTTTATTTAACCCATGAAATCTGATGTTTTCTCATATCAATATAGTAATATCAACCTTTCTTGCTTCGAATTTATTGGGCATATCTTTTTCTATCTATTTACTTTGAACCTTTATAAATATTATGTATTAGCAGTATCTCTTATAAATAGCATATAGTTGAAGTTATTTTATCTTACTCAGATACTATTTGTTAAAAAAATTTTATTGATTGATTGATTTTAGAGAGAAAAAGGAAGGGAGAAAGAAAAACATTGATTTGTTGTTCCAGTTATTTATGCATTCATTAGTTGCTTCTTGTGTGAGTTCCCTGACCAACTGAGCTACCCAGCCAGGACCAGCTATTCATTATTTTACCGTAAAGATTCATCTCTTTGCATTGTGTTTTATTTCTTATACATTTATAGTTAAATCCATCAACATATTTTATACTTCCATTTTTTTCATCATGTTTTATGCCAACAATTGTCTGTATGTGTAATGGTCTATTTCTGGACTCTTTATTCTGTCCTTTTATTCTATTTGTTGCATGTCAAAACTACTCTGTCTTCATTGCTGAAGCTTTATAATGAGTTTTGGTATCAGGTTTAAATGTGCTTTTCTTGTTCTTAAGATTTTCTTTGCTATTTTGGTCTTTTATTAAATTCCATTATACATTTTAAAATCAGATAGTCAATTTTTGTGATGTCTTTTGATACAACTATGCTTTTAAATATACTTTACTCTCATATTCAAAATACACTAATTTATTCCAACATCCCTTCAAAGCCACATTCCATTACTATTTTATGCTGAGATTCCAGGATCTCATTAAATAAATCAGGTCTAAGTGTGGATGGAGACTCTTGAATTCAGTTTCTCACTATGGTTTATCTCAGTCTGAATGCCTATGAACTAGAGACAAGTGCCCTGCCTCCCACACACCCAGCATACATTGGCGAAATAGGCATAGACAATCATGATAAACACACCTGTTTGAAAGTAGAAAATGGAGGCACGCAGCAGATAACCTGATATGGGTGTCGCAAACACCACAATATAGTCAGGTAGTGTAAATAGTAATGAATGGTTGTAGTGAGTAGGCTCTTGGTATTTTATAAAATTTGGAGGTAAGCATTTTAAAGTAATAAACCATTGTGTGTGTAGGTTGCACTTAAATGTAAATGCATATCTACAAATTATTAGAATTTTTATAATGCTATATGTTATGCTAAATTTTCTGAACATTAAACTTTGCAAATTAAATCATCTAAATTTTTAGAAGTATCATAAATCTGGATTAGATCAGGTCCTAGGCATTTAGCTAAATCATCTTCTACTCTAGCTTTCTTGCCACTTAAATCTTTAAATCAAATCATAATTTTATACTTATCAAGCTGGGGCCATAAAAACTAAGGCTCTTCTCCCATGTACTATATAGAACGTGCTTCCCTTTACCTATGTGGGAGACATGTGAGGAAATAATACCTAGAATAATACCTAAAATCACCTAAGTAGTAGACATCTCACAGATGATAAAATGCCATAAAATATTTTAGTTGTTTTCATTTTAATGCTGAAGGTATCAGGAAGAATCCATTTTGGCTTATAAAAGAACATCAGTATTTCTTCTAACAGTGCCATAAATAAGACATCAATTGACAGATTTATTGTTGATCTGTGTTTAATATAAACTTGTTTTTAGAATATCGGAAAAGTGGTGAGAGGAAGCTTGACAGCTTTGTAGAGATATATGGTCTGAAACTCTGTAGTATATCACTCATTTTAAATTAAGACTTGATATTATTCTTTCTGAATTATATCAGAGGTGGAAAGAGACAGAGAGGGGTCCTGTTCTTCAGAGAAGGAAGAAACAAAAAGAGACCCTCTTGAATCATTGATTTTGTGAAACATTTTAAATTATTTGCCACCATAAATGTATCTTGAGGTGTACTGACAGGTGGTGACCTCATGTGTTTAGATGCTTATGGTTACGGTATTTTGCACCTTTATGACAGAACATTGATGTTTATTTCTTATTTAGATAATTATCAATGTATAAGTTTGTATCTGTCTATCTTGGTATTTTATGTGAGCCCAATACTTTGCAAAGATGTATTAAATAAATAGACTTTAACAACCAAGAAATACTTTTTTGATACTTTAGATTTTCATAGTAGCAGTATATCATTGGCTAAACTATTGGGAAGCAATAAAACATAAAGCCACCTATCTGTAAAGACATGTTTTATTGAGTGTTTTCAATATTCCAGTTATTTTCTAAATACTAAATTGTTACTTCATTATTTTTCTTCACATTCAAAAATGTTTTTCAAACTTTATAGCTAATTTTGTAACTTAGAGTTCTATATATTTGTTTCCATTTAGAATTTACTCTTTTGGCTATAGAACTATATTCTTTGCCTTATCCATTTTGTGGGCGGGATTAAATGGAATCTGTCATAATTTTCAGAAAGCAAAAATGTAAGCAACCCATTGGACATCTAGGGACATGGTAAGAAAGAGAAACATTTCTGAGAAGATGCATTAAATTCAAGTTGTGAACCACAAGACTTGTTTTTGTGTGATAAATTAAATCTTATCTTTCGCAACAGCATGTGTGGACCTAGAGATTATTATGCTAAGTGAAATAAGCCAGACAGAGAAACACAAATACCATATGATCTCACTTATTATGTGGAATCTAATGAACAGAATGAACTGATGAACAAAATAGAAAAAGAGGCATGGAAACATGGAACAGACTGACAGTTATCAGAGGGACAGGAGTTGGGGTTCTGAATGAAAGAAAGTGAAGGGATTAAGCAAAAAAAGCATATGTATATAAAACATAGACACAGACAACAGTGTGGTGATAGCCAGAGGGAAAGAGCTGTGAAGGAGGGGAAGGTGGGCAAAGCGGGGATAAATGGGGACAAAAAGAAACTTTGCTTTGGGCGATAAGTGCTCAATGCAGTGTGCAGATGCTGTTTTGTTGAGTTGTACACTTGAAACCTGTATGGTTTGTGAACCAATATCACCCCCCCCCATCCATTAAAATATTTAAAATAAAATAAATAATAACAAAAACCTGGCACATTTACAAATTCGTATAATTCACAGTGTATTTAAATAGCTATATCAGAATCTCAGCTGTCTGTTTTCTTTAAACGCAACTCATATCTGACCTTCAGCCAATGTTAGTTACTGTTCCTGATAGAAACTCCTTGAGGGGAATTACAGAATTATCACTTTAGTATTAGAGCTAAAGACTGAAGCACATAGATGGTTTGCTATAGGGCAGTGATGGCAAACCTTTTGAGCTCGCGTGTCAGCATTTTGAAAAATCCTAACTTAACTCTGATGCCGTGTCACATATAGATATTTTTTGATATTTGCAACCATAGTAAAACAAAGATTTATATTTTTGATATTATTTTATATATTTAAATGCCATTTAACAAAGAAAAATCAACCAAAAAAATGAGTTCGCGTGTCACCTCTGACACGCGTGTCATAGGTTCGCCATCACTGCTATAGGGCGAAGTGAAAGTCAGGAGAGTGCCTGGAGAAGAACATAGAGGTATAAAATCTGAAGGCCAAAGCTTTGGTGCCCTAACTTTAGTAAAGAACATTCTTCCATTAAGATCTTGGAATAGAATTGAGCATGTTTATTCATAATTCCTATCTCAGTTTTTAGCAGACACCAGTCATGAGTCAGTATATCTATTAATTAAAAGTATAGATTTGCTCTGGAGGCAAATTTAGATTTAAATCTCAGTTTTGCTATTTCTTACCTTGTTGGCCTTAAGTGGTGATTGCTTTAGCTCTAACCTTAATTTTTTTTCTAACATAAAGATGATAACAGGATTTATTTTGTATATTTTTTGAGAAATTAATGTGACTAAAGAGGATTATACTGTGACTACTATTGATATATGAGGGTTCTGTTTTCTTTATTTAGCATAAATTTGCAAGTGTGATTGTGAATTTCTATGGAAATGTATACAGGAGCATTGTTAAAAATATGACTATAAAATTTACTTTGTGTTAAGAACACTTAACATCAGATTGGTCATCTTAACAAATTTTGAGGTTCACAATATCATATTGTTATCTGTAAGCACTATGTTGTACAACAGGTTTGTAGAATTTATTTAGCATAACTGAAACTTTATACCCATTGAACAAAAACTCTCCATTTATCCTACCCACTAGCCCCTGGCAACCACTATTGTATTTTGTGCTTATAAAAATTTGACTACTTTAGATACATCAAAGTAAAGGAACCATATAGTACTTGAACTTCTGTGGTTGCCTTATTTCACTGAACATAATGTCTTCCAGGTTTATTCCAAGTTGTTGCAAATGGCAGGATTTTGGTATTTTTTAAGGCTGACTGCTATATTGCATTCTATATAACATTCTCTTATATTCTAACTAGAGTCCCAGTGCATGAATTTGTGCATGGGTGAGGTCCCCTGGGGTGGCCTGCTGGGATCAGGCAGAAACCCGCAGTCCAATTCCGCCTGCTGCTCCTGCTCATCCCAGCTCCACTAGGCCTGCTGTGGGCTCGCACCCAGTCAATTGTGATCGGGAGAGGGGCATCCTAAGGAGTGGGGTGGTGAGCAGGATGCAATCATCGGCCCTCCAGGTGGTCAGTGGGACGCCATTGCTGGCCCGGGATCCGTATCCGTCCTGCTGACATTCACGCCAGTTGTTAGGAGATACCTGGCACCACTTTTATATCGTTTCTTCAATGCAGAATGTCTAGGGAGGGGAAGCAGCCACAGTGCCCGAGGCCAACTTCCAGGAGGCTGGCAGCGCTGTCAGGATCGTGGGATCATGACAGCGGTGCAGGTCTGCCAGTGCCTGGCCCATTCTCCAGAGATTGGACCTGCAGGACTACTGAGGGAGTGAGTGGCTGACACTCGGCTGGTGGGCCACAGGGACGGTCAGTCAGCTGAGCAGTGCTCCCACTGTGGGAGTGCACTGATCACCAGGGGGCAGCTCCTGTGTTGAGTTTCTGTCCCCTGGTGGTCAGTGTGCTTCATAGTGACCAGTCAACCAGTCGCTTAGTCGTTCGGTTGCTTAGGCTTTCATATATATATAATGTATATTATCTATGCTAATAAAAGGGTAATATGCTAATTAGACTGGATAGAGTGAGGGCCTAGGGCAGGCAGCCACGGCAGCCAGCAGCAGGCAGTGGCAGCAGCAGCAGGGTGATGGGGGCGGTGCCTTCCCCTGATCGGCCTGGTTGCCTCCTGCAGAAGGAGGCCAGACTGCAGCTTCGGCCTGCTACCTACGGGGAATGGGCCTAAACCATTAGTAGGACATTTCCTGAGGGCTCCCCGACTGTGAGAGGCCAGGCTGAAGGCCCCGCCCCCCAGTGCACGAATTTTTGTACACGGGCCTCTAGTCTGTTATAATACATCATATTATAATATTATGGGATATTCATTATGTTATTTATAATTAATATAGTATACATACATATTATACTCTACAATAATATAAATATGATATTAAAATGTGTATTTCTCTCACATTTTTTTAAAATAAATTTTATTGATTTTTTACAGAGAGGAAGGGAGAGAGATAGAGAGTTAGAAACATCAATGAGAAAGAAACATTGATCAGCTGCCTCCTGCACATCTCCTACTGGGGATGTGCCCACAACCAAGGTACATGCCCTTGACCAGAGTCGAACCTGGGACCTTTCAGTCCGCAGGCTGACGCTCTATCCACTGAGCCAAACCGGCCTTGGCTCACATTTTCTTTATCTATTCATCTGTCAGTGGGCATCTGGGTTGTTTCTATAGTTTGGCTATTGTAAATAATGCTGCAATGCAGGTGGGAGGACAAGTATCAATTTGAGACATTGACTTTGGATATACCCTGAAGTGGGATTGCTGGATCATATGGTAGTTTCACTTTTAATTTTCTGAGAAACATCTTGACCAGCGGTTCTCAACCTGTGGGTCGCGACCCCTTTGGGGGGTCTAACGACCCTTTCACAGGGGTCGCCTAAGGCCATCGGAAAACACATATATAATTATATATTGTTTTTGTGATTAATCACTATGCTTTAATTATATTCAATTTGTAACAATGAAATTGGGGGTAACCACAACATGAGGAACTGTATTAAAGGGTTGTGGCATTAGGAAGGTTGAGAACCACTGATCTAGACTGTTTGACATAATTGCTGTACCAATTCACATTTCCACACACAGTGTACAATGGTTACCTTTTCTTCACACAATTATCAACACCTATCTTTTGACTTTTGATCATAGCCATACTGAGAGGCATGAGGTAATATGGCACTGTGGTTCTGATTTGTGTTTCCATGTTATTAGTGACGTTGAGCATCTTTCATATACCTGTTGTCATTTGTGTGCCTATTTGGAAAAATGTATATTCACATTCCTTGCCCATTTTAAATTAATTTTTTCTTTTTGCTATTGAGTTGTGTTAGTTCCTTATATATTTTAGATATCATTCCCTTATCAGATATATAGTCTGTAAATATTATCTCCCATTTGGTAGCTGTCCTTTTAGTTTTGTTGTTTCCTTTGCCTCTGCCTTCCTAGTTCATCTCATTGGGCCTGCTAAGCTCTTCTGAGAAGACTCAGGGTTGTGTTTTTTTAGGAGCAATCCAAACCCAAGAAGACATATTTAACAGCCTCACCCACATTTTACCTGGTCCCTTACTATGCAATTGAGAATATTTCAGTGACCTGGACTCTGGAGCCTGGTATTCCTCTAATATTTGTATATTTGGTACTTCTTTCACCCTTATTTTGGGTAGCTTCTGTGCAGCCTTCAAGTCACAGTTTAACCCAAGCATTTCTCTTTGGGGAAGTTGCTCCTCCACCCCCCATCCAGTACCTCATCCCTGCCCCATGATGCCAGGTTTATCTCTAGTATATCTCTTTTAGTATATTGACACTAGAGGCCCAGTGCCCCAGTGGGGTCCCTCAACCTGGCCTGCAGGATCAGGCCAAAACCAGCTCTCTGACATCCCCTGAGGGGTCCCGGATTTTGAGAGGCCACAGGCCAAGCCGAGGGACCCCACCGGTGTACTATCAGAGCTGGGGAGGGATACGGGAAGTTGGCCAGCTGGGGAGGGATCACGGGAGGGCTCCAGGGCATGTCTGGCCTGTCTTGCTCAGTCCCGATCATCTGGACCCCAGCAGCAAACTAACCTACCTGTCAGAGCGTCTGCCCCCTGGTGGTCAGTGCACGTCATAGTGAGCAGTTGAGTGGCCTTAGCATATCATTAGCATATTATGCTTTGATTGGTTGAACAGCCGACTGGATGACTGGACACTTAGCATAGTAGGCTTTTATTATATAGGATTATATGTTAATTTGTCTTTCACCCTGGAAAATAAACTCATTAAACACAGGACCGGGAATCTTTATCTTCTATGTTTGCCACGATTTTCAACCTTTTCCATCTCATGGCACACATAAACTAATTAATATTATTCTGCAGCACACCAAAATATATATTATGTTGCTTTCCAATCTGATAAAAGAAAAAGGTATTATTTTGACTTATTCACACTAGATGGCTATTTTTGTGTTGGCTGTTTTCATTTTTTTATTTGACAATCTAAGGGAAAAAAGGTCAGTGTTCCTGACTAAACAGTCAGGTATTAGATGTTTTCAAAATTCTTGCGCACAGCAGTTGAAAATTGCAGCATTAGGCACTTACAAATGAATAAGTGGAAGACTCAATTAGGATTTGTCTGGAGGCATAATTTTCTCACAGCAATTCCCAGGCCTGGCTTTCTGTTTAAGCTCTTCCATTCCTATCTTCATCTTGTCAAACTTCTCCCTCAACCTGGAGTCCTGGCTTCTAGAGCTTAATAATCTTAACTGATTCCCCAGAGGATAGTCATCTGCCTACTGGAGAATAGCAGCGCACTCAAGACTCCCAACTACTGGGCTTCCTCCATGGATTCAGACTGTAGGGTTACCCCCTCAGAGCTAGACTTGCCTTGCTTTCAGACATGGAACCAGGCATGATTTGTATCCTTTGCCATCTCAGTACTTGCTCTCTCCTTGTAGGAGTCTTCTTTCTCTCTCTTTTTATAGGGTAATGTTCTAACCCAAAAGCTGAGGAAATGAACATTTCTAAAGGATTTGCTTTAGTCAACTCTTTTGCTTATTATCATACTATCTTATTTAATCCTCACATAAATGTATTGATAAAGAAATTGAGTCTCATTTAATCATCATATAAAGCAGTGATGGTGAACCTATGACATGTGTGTCAGAGGTGACACGCAAACTCATTTTTTTGGTTGATTTTTCTTTGTTAAATGGCATTTAAATATATAAAATAAATATCAGAAATATAAGTCTTTGTTTTACTATGGTTGCAAATATCAAAAAATTTCTATATGTGACACGCACCAGAGTTAAGTTAGGGTTTTTCAAAATGCTGACACGCCAAGCTCAAAAGGTTCGCCATCACTGATATAAAGTATATTAATGAAGAAACTGAGGATCAAAGAGATTAACTTTTAAGTATCAAATTCTAAACCAGGCTATCTGACCCAAAAGACTGAGGGTGTAAGGGGAGGGAGCCTGCAACCCCAGGCATGTGCCCTGACTGGGAATCAAACTGTGACCTTTTGGTTCATAGTTCAATGTTAAACCACTAAGCACCTTTGGAATGATTACCTCAGGGAAGCTAACAGGAGAAAGTCCATTGTTTATGTATATCCTTCCATATTTCCACTTCTAAATTTGGCTTTTTTTTTCCCCAAAAAGATTCCTCCCAACATTCCTCATTGATAAGATAAATCTTTTGAAAATTATACTTCCTGTTATCTTTTATTTTTCATTTGTCTTTGGTGAAAGGCTAAAATATTAAGGGTATATTTCAAAGGAATTTAAAAAGCAAGAAAATGTTTTCAAGATGTTTTCTTTATTAATTCTGATTAGGACCTCATTTTCTATGGCACTGAAAAATATTACTTTTAACTAAGTAACAGAAAATTTTGTTAAAAAAATTTGCAATAAAGAGTCACTTTTTTTGTCATTTGTTTATATCTTATTTGTTGCTATGTCATTTTTTTCCACTCCTGTCCTCAAACGTAAACAATTATAGTTCCACCTATTACTTCCTTCTTTGTTCAGAACTTTTATATTATTGGTCTGCTCAGTTTGTACCTGAACTGGCTACATAATTTGCAGATCTCAGTGAAAAAGAAAAGGAGCTCCTTAATTTTTAAAAAATGGGATAATTTCAAGAAAGTAATAGTAGAGCATTAAAACAAACATGGGACTATTCTTAATATGGGGTACTGTGTGAATGTATATGTTGCACACTGTGATGTTGATCCTACTTCCTATATAATTTCTTAAATATTGTTGAAAATGTTCTTAGCAAGAAAATAATTGAGGAGAAACCAAGATGGCGGCATAAGTAAACACCTAAAATTGCTGCCTCGCACAACAACTTCAAAAATACAACTAAAAGATGGAACGGACATCATCCAGAACCACAGGAAGGCTGGCTGAGTGGAAATTCTACAACTAGAAGGAAAGAGAAAAGCACACTGAGACTCAGAGGAGGTGTGGAAGTAAAGTGCAAGGGACGGAGGCGCACGCGGAAAGGGCTGGCAACTGAGGACGAGGGAGTCACAAGCTCCTGACTCCTCTGAACTCCAGTTCCGTGCAAGTCTCTGGGGACCCAGACTCATATGGGGAGAAACTGGACTGTCTGGCATCAGGCGGAACTCGAGGGCAGCTTTCTCTCAGAGGTGCTTGCAGCGATTACTGTGGGACACTGAGACCCTGGGCCTCTTAGGGCAGGACTGAGGATCAGCCATAGCTGCTTGCTCTGCCCTGTTGATTCCCTGAGACCCCGCCCCACCCAAGCTGTGCACAGAGGCTTTTGCATATGAATGGCCTGGCCCTTTGCAATCTAAAATTACCTAACAAACTGTAGCTGGGTCAGAGAGACCCAGAACATCCAAAAGAAGGCCCAAGGCTCCACAGCAGCTTACATTGCTTCAGAGCTGGGCCTCATCTGGGCACCTCTAAACCCCAAACAAAGAATAAGAATCTGCAGATCTCTCCGTAACTCCTGCTGGGTAGCCTCAGGTTGAGGCTAAATTAGCACCTCCTTAGAGATCCAAGAGCCAGTGTACCCAGTGGTCAGAGTGGGACCATCCAGATTACAACTCCTCAGATCCATTAGGGGGCAGATTCAGAGAGCACCAAAGCTCCACTGAAGCAAGTCTTACTCCATAAGGTTGTCTCCAGCACAGAAGCTCTCCCACCATAGACACAGCTGAATCTCACAGCCAATTGGCCTGGAGGAGGTCAATTCCTCCCACTGATACCAGCAACAATCAAAGCTTAACTACAACAAGACTGTGCAAAAGCCCACAAAGTGGTGCACCAAGAATGTCCACCTCAGGTAATTGGGGAGGCTGAGATACTGGGCCCTATAGGACACCTACCACACAAGGCCACTGTATCAACACAGGGAAGCAGCCAAAATGTGGAGACAAAGAAACAGGTCACAAATGACAGAAATGGAGGAAAGCAAACTACTGGATATAGAGTTCAAAACCACGGTTATAAGGTTTTTCAAGAATTTTCTAGAAACCGCCGATAAATTTAGTGAGACCCTCAAGAAATCTAATGAGATCCTCGAGGTTATGAAAAAGGACCAACTTGAAATTAAGCATACACTGACTGAAATAAAGAATCTTAAACAGATCCAACAGCAGACTGACTAGAGGATTGCAAGAATCAAGTCAAAGATTTGAAATACAAAGAAGCAAAAAACACCCAACCAGGAAAGCAAAAAGAAAAGAGAATCCAAAAATATGAAGATAGTGTAAGGAGCCTCTGGGACAACTTAAAGTGTACCAACATCTGAAATATGAGGGTGCCAGGAGAAGAGAGAGAGCAAGATATTGAAAACCTATTAGAAGAAATAATGACAGAAAACTTCCCCTACCTGGTGAAAGAAATAGACTTACAAGTCCAGGAAGCACAGAAAACCCCAAACAAAAGGAATCCAAAGAGGACCACACCAAGACACATCATCATTAAAATGCCAAGAGCAAAAGACAAAGAGAGAATCTTAAAAGCAGCAAGAGAGAAATAGTTAATTACCTACAAGGGGGTACCCATACGATTGTCAGCTGATTTCTCAACAGAAACCATGCAGGCCAGAAGGGAGTGGCAAGAAATATTCAAAGTGATGAATACTAAGAACCTACAACCAAGATTACTTTACCCAGCAAAGTTATCATTCAGAATTGAAGGTCAGATAAAGAGCTTCACAGATAAGAAAAAGCTAAAGGAGTTCATCACCACCAAACCAGTATTATATGAAATGCTGAAAGGTGTTCTTTAAGGAGAGGAAGAAGAAGAAAAAGGTAAAGATAAAAATTTTGAACAACAAATACATATCTATCAACAAGTGAATCTAAAAACCAAGTGAATAAAAAACCTGATGAACAGAATAAACTGGTGAATATAATAGAATCAGGGGCATAGAAAGGGAGTGGACTGACACTTCTCGGGGGGGGAAGGGGTGTGGGCGGTGCAGGAAGAGACTGGACAAAAATCATACACCTATGGATGAGGACAGTGGGGGGGGGGGTAAGGGCAGAGGGTGGGGTGGGAACTGGGTGGAGGGGAGCTATGGGGGGGAAAAGAGGAAAAACTGTAATAATATGAATAATAAAGATTTAATTTAAAAAAAGAAAGAAAATAATTGAAATCAAAATTAAGTGAAAGACTGAGAATAGAAAATTTATATGTCTATACTAATAATAGAGGAATATGCAAATTTTCTGGGACACCATCACAGTAACAGTAATGATCAAACAGCAGGCTGTGTGGGGCGACAAGGCCAGCAGGGGTGTTAGTGAGGGACGACCAAAGGACTGAACAGCAGGCTGCATGGCATGACCAGGCCAGCAGAGGGGGCAGTTGGGGTGACCAGGCTGATGGAGAGGGCATTTGGGGGCGACTTGGCTACAAGGGGGCAGTTGGGGGTGACCAAGCCAGCAGGGAGGGCAATTGGTGGCAACCAGGCTGGAGGGGGGCAGTTAGGGGTGACCAGGCCAGCATAGGGGGGCAGTGAGGGCTACCAGGCCAGCAGGGAAGGCAGTAAGGGGCAACCATGCCAGTGGGGGTGGCAATTGGGGTGACCAGGCTGGCAGGGGGGCAGTTGGGGGTGACTAGGTGGGCAGGGGGGCAGTTAGGGGCAACCAGGCCGGCAAGGGGGGGCCAGTTAGGGGCAATCAGGCTGTCAGGCAGAGGCAATTAGGGGTGATCAGGCTGATGGAGGAGGCATTTAGGGACAATCAGGCAGGCAGGCAGGTGAGCAGTTAGGAGCCAGCAGTCCCAGATTATGAGAGGGATGTCTGAAAGTCAGACATCCCTCAAAGGGTCCCGGATTAGAGAGGGTGAGGGCTGGGCTGAAGGGATCCTCCCCCCACCCCCACCCCCACCCCATTCACTAATTCCGTGCACCATGCCTCTAATATTTGTATAATTGTCTGTTTTTCTTAATTTGATTAGAATGGGGGTATGCCTTTAGTTAAATAATAATGATGATACTACACAGAGTCTTAAGCTGTATGTTGTATTTTTCTGGCTGTTAAAATTATTTGGGTCATTCACAGTTTGCACTTGAGAAATATAGCAAAGGAAGAGAAAGCAATTTGAAATTTGTGTTTTAAGTCTCTACCTCATTGCTTATTCACAATCACAAGTTTCCTTTTATTAAACTTCCAATAATTGTGACCAAAGCACAAGCATATTAAAGGATATTTCTGAAAAGGAGACACAATTCAATGGAATCTCTATACTATATTAATGCTGCATGTGCTCCATGATTTACAAACAAATTACTCATGGAAAGAAATTAGGTTTTGTTTTGATTTAGTAATGGGAATGTGGCTTCTAGTGAAAGAGGGCTCATACTGGCAATTTTACAAATAAAGGTGTCTTTTGAGAAGAAAAAGTAATCAGAGACATTGAAGATTCCATTATTGTTCTAGTTTAATTAAATACTTTCCTAAGCCTAGTGTTTAAAAACATACATTTTCAGACCAGCAAACATTTAAAAGTTATTTTAAAAATATGTAAATAAATAATATATCTTTGTGTATTTAAAATTTATCAAGTATTTCCAAGCAGAAAATGTATTATTGTTGCATATTTCAGTCAAATAATTAACTCCTACATTTTTATATTACACTGTTAGTAAACTGGACTGAGACTTGATTTGGTAAGTACTGTATGTAGCTTTGGTTCTGTCAATGTATATTTGATAAATATGACTGAATTTTAGCTTTTAAAAAAATTAAATCCAAAAGAAAACAAGATTGCTTGCCCCATTATTATTGTTTTCCTGAGGCAATTTTGCAGCTATGATTATAAATAAACTTCTATTACCAAGTCTTATTTCCCAAAAGACAAGGAAAAAAAATCCATCATTGGTTCTCCCCTGTGTGTTTCATAGTTTCTGGCAACATGTAAACTTTAAGAGATCTTGTACCCTCTTTAGGTTTAGACTTTTTGAAGCTCATCTTGACTTTCTAGGAGTTTCTACATATTTTTCTTCGGGGAAATTTAGAATGTAGAAGATGTAAAAAAGTGACCAGGGAAGAGCAAATTAAGTTAATAAATGTTGATTGAGCACATATACAACAGAACATGGGCTAGCTGTGGTAGAAATTGAAAGTATAAAATATGACTTTGAATGTCATCTAGGAGCTTGCAATCTATTTTCAAAAATTGAAATATGTAACAATATACATTCATGTTTTCTTTTATTCAACATTCTGCAAATGAGGAGCTAATAGGTTTCCAAGATCTGGGTTCGACAATAGTAGTTTAATGGTGAGTAATATTATTTACAATTCCTAGCCTTGTGGAGCTTATGATCTGGTGGTAAAGGTAGACAATCAAATACTCAAACAAGCAAACCTAAAATCGCCACTGTGATAAAAGCTACGAAGGCCAACATGGTGCTATGTCTAAAAGAGAGTAATTCGGTCTCCATTTTTTTGCCCTTTTCCTTCAGCCTGTTCTTCTGACAGGGCAGCCTGTGTGAGCCTTTTAACATGTGTATCAGATCATGCCACTCCTCTGCTCCAAAGGCTTCCTGTATCCTTCAGAGAGAAAAAGTTCTTATTTCCTCTCCAAATGTACTTCTCACTCTTCTTCTTCACCCTTACCCTTAAGTTCCCCAAACATACCAGCCATACCCCTGCCTCAGGGCCTTAGGACTGCTCTTCTATTTAGATAGTTCTTCCTTAATAACTGAATATCTTTGTTCCCTACCTTTCTTGAAGTCCTGGTTAGAATATAATTTTCTCAATAAGGTCTTTCCAAATCATCTCAATTAAATTAAAACATCAAATATCTAGAACTCTCTAATCTCTTCCTCCCTTTATATTTCTCTAGTATTGATCACTGTACAACATAGTTTATCATTTATTTACTTTATTGTCTACCTCCTGAGCTAAGTTATAAGCTCAATAAAGATACAGGCTTTATATTATCCTATTTCTAGCACAGAGCCTGCCTGGCATATAGTAGAAATTAATACCTATTGAAGAAATAGTCCATATTCATGAATGCTCAGAAAGAATCTCTCAGAAATTTGGCTTATAATTTAAGGACCCAAGTAGATGTTAATTAGCTAAAGAGAAGAAGAAATAATAATGATACTAGCAATGGTAGTAAGAATTTTATTTAGTACTACTACTAAGCCACTTACATATATTAACTGTTTATCCTTGGCTTTTCCAGACTTGCCCCTGTTACTCCATAGTGGATGCAAGAGGAAATTAACAAGGAACTTTTTAAAAATACACATTTGTAGTATCTAGAGATTTGATTCAGTCATTCTAGGGAGGGTATTTGTAATACATTCTTTTTACAAGCCTCAATGTGACTCTAAAGGATATTAAATCACTTGTCTTGATAATTAGTTCAATGAGCCTAGAGGTCTAAAAAGATTTCATTAGACGAAGTGAAGTAGCTTTTAAAAAGTGGAGAAACTGCCCTTGTTGGTTTTACTCAGAGGGTAGAGCATTAGACTGAAGGGTCCCGGGTTTGATTTTAGTCAAGGGCACATACCTTGGTTGTAGGCTCAACCCCTGGCCCTGGTCGGGTGCAAGCAGGAGGCAAGCAATAGATGTGTCTCTCTCACATCGATATTTTTCTCTCTTGTCTCTCCCCTTCCTTCCACTTTCTCTAAAAGTCAATGGAAAAATATCCTCAGGTGAGGATTAACAAAAAACAAACAAACAAACAAAAAAACTGGTAGAACTTGGCAAGTATATGTTCTGTGCCTGGTACTGTTGGATGACCAAATATGTTTGAGGAATGAATGAACTGATTTATCTTTCCTTTCTTCCTACTTCAAATCCCAAGCTCGTATCCCCCTCTATAGTTTTCTGTGTCTTCTCCAAACAGAATTTATCATTGATACCTCCTTTATTCTGTTAGCCCCCACATTATCTCCATTAAATCCATATTTACCTTATATCACAGTTATTTTGTTTTGTTTATCCCACTTCATGTTTCAGTGCCTTTTAGCAATTAATGCTTTTGACCCCCAGAACCTAGCACAGTGCTTAGAATACATAGGTACTCAAAAATATTTGCTGATGTCCTCTTCCCACAAGTGGGAAGTAGTTAACTATTTTAATGTAGATGTCAGTTCTACATTAGTAGTGAATTGAGAGGTATAATAGTATGTTAGCTACCTATTGCTGCATAACAACAAAATTTTACCCTAAAACTCTGTGGCTTAAAACAGCAAACATCTATTGTCTTGCAGTATCTTTAAGTCAGGAATCTCAGGGTGTGTTGGCTGGATCCCCTGGCGTAAGGTCTCTTACAAGGTGTCATCGAGTGGGGCTGAAGTAATCTCAAGGACCAAGGGAAAGCATCCACTGAGTTCGTTCAATAAGTTTGAAAACAAACAAAATGCAAAACTGCTTGAAATGATTGGAAAGCTTGGATCTTAGAGCAATGGTTTGGGGCTATAACAGTATAGTATGCTTAGTGGTTATGCATCTGAGTTCTGGAATCTGCTTGCCAGGGATTTTTTGTATCCAGGTTATACCATTTGCTAGCCATATGATGGGATTCAGAACTTGAGTCCCATCCAGAATTGTTCCTTGGCTCTTTATTTTTCTGAAGCCAAAACTGCTTGGGCAGAATTGATGCTGTACTTCTTATTATTTTTATTGCAGACTTCTACTTTTAGCCACCATAAATATATCTTTTTTTAGTACAACCAATGGGATGGTTATTGCATTAACCACCATTACTAGTATGTCCACTGTTTTCTGTCCTGATAATAGGTCTCTGATTAGATGATGTGTTTTCTTCATTTTAATAAATGCCTTCTCTAGAAAGAAAATTACCTGTAATTGATCTCTATAACTGCCAATGCATAGTGTTTTATAATTAGTTAAAACATTTTTACAACTGTGGATTTACTAATGTAATTGTGTTACTTATTTTAAGTTCTTGCAGACCAACATTTTCGATATATTTTTAAATAAAGAGCCTGTGGGATACAGTTGATTACCCGTATTTTTATATTCAAAAATAAATTAATGTAGTATTTTGTAGTTCACCAAATAGTAAGTTTTCTGGCTTATTTAATGAGGAACCTCAAAAAAGGGAGTACTATATATTTTATGTATGTGCTTGTAACAGGACTAACCCTTGACCTGACACTTAACTGTTGATGTATTTTTTGTTTTTGTTTTTAAATTCCAGCTGCTGAAAATTAATTGAGCATTGATATAGTTTTTAGGAGTTTTATTATTAGTCTCATCTAAGAGACAAAAATATGTATGTGTTTCTTCTTATGTTCTATAAGTTGACTCCAACTCACTTTCAAAGTATTATTTCGAAGTTGATTTTTCATGAGGAGGCAAATCACTTGTTTTCAAAATGCTTTGGCAGAAGGGTTTCTTTGGAGAAAATGGAAGTAGTTCACCAGTGGGAAGTAGTTAACAGGTGACTTGAGTTGGTGAACAGAAGTCCTGAGAAAGCTGGTTGTCAGGTGATATTTGTTTTTCTCTTTGATTATGATATCCAGTTTGGGGAGGAACATCAGTGAGAGGGAGCCTAATTTGTACTCCAATTTTCAAACCTCTACAATTACAATATAGTGAAAAATGTTATATGTTTGGAAAACTATATAAATAAATCTCATAAGAAAAAAATGTGACTTTTCAAATGCATAGAACATGATGTTTTCATAACATGGTGAGCATTTGAAGCCTGTTTTCTCAGCCAGGGATTTAAAAATAAGACCCTCGCATAAGGAAATGCTGTAAAAAAAAAAGATATATAAAGAAGAAAATAGCACTGCAAGGTGATGATTAGCTGGAAGGCTCATAAAATTTTGCCCATCTTATCTTTTAAAAATATGTCTTCCATTGGCTTCCTTAACAGGCATTTCTTTGTTCTCATTTTTCTTCATAGATGACTCTTCCCTTTTTGCTGGCTCCTTTGTTTACCATTTTCTAGCCGTAAATATCCCACAAGTAACTCCTCTTACCTTACAGAAGTAATGCTATCTCCTGTCTTCAATTATTACCTCTATAAAATAATACCACATGTATTTCCAGCCTTCTTATCACTCTTCTTCATCCATTAGTTTTCCACTTATGTTCTCATCATTTCCTAAAAAGTGATAAGTGTATTTAATTGATGGAACTCCTTTATTATGTGTATATAAGTTAATATATACCTAAGTTTTATTTTTACAACTTAAGAATATGGACCTTCCCTTTAATTTCTTTGATAATATTATCTTGTGGAATCATTTTCTGAGTAATTTTCAGGCCAAATTTAATTTTAACCTGAAATAATATGAGGAAGATCACAGAAGAGAACCTCATTTCTGTGACAGCCTGCAGAAACTATTTTCCAATAGGTTTTTGTATTCAAATATTTAATTAGAGCTATGTCAGATTTTTTTAAAAAAGTCATTACAAAAATATTCAGCTAATGTTATAAGTGAAAAACTCTGTAGCTACAAGAGAGAGTGTTCTCATCTAACATTTGTAATGGGTATTGAGAAGTAAATATATATATATATATATATATATATATATATATATATATGGAAAATTCTACTGAAATTAGAGCATAATGTCAAAAGAAGTACTTATTAAATCTAAAAATGCTACCATCTGAAATTCTTTCTAAGTAATATACACCTTTATACAAATGGATAAGCAATCATTGGTATCTTTAATTGGCACAGCTTTTGATATTCATTTAGGAACTTGTAAATTATATTCACATCTTGATTAAGGGAGTGGCCCCAACTGAAACAGCTTGTGGTGTCTGATAAGAATGCAATGAATGGCCAAGGGGAATTGGAAGAAACTTGCTCTTGCAAGTAATTAATTTGAGAAACATTAACTTTAGATGATGTTCTTACTTCCGCAATTCATAAAGGAGAGAAAGTTTTATCTTCACACTCATCTACCTTTATAGGCTTCCTCTTCTACAGTCATCATCTGTTGATAACTTCTTATCTACCCTCCATCACCAGATCTCCCAGATGCTGAATCACATGATTCTACCATCTTAATAACTCTAAAATACATTCTCTCTCTCCAGGCCACTACCACTACCTCAACTCATTTTACCCTTATCTGTCTTTTCTTAATTTACTGCAGAACCTGTTACATGATTACCCTGCTTCCATTCTTGCTCCCTCCACAATTCATTTGCTATATTATTACTAGAAGGATCTTTTTAAGATGCAAATCAGAACATACTTTACTCCTACTTAAAATCTCTCTGTGAGTTCCTATAAACTAAAATTTTAGAAAGAATGCTAAATTTTTAGTAGTATATAAGACTCTTCCAGATCGGTAATGTACAACTCCTACTTAGAATAAGTTTTAACTTCATTTTTTTTTCAGTCAACTATGAACAATTTATATAGTCAGGATCATTCTTACTGGTAATGTTGCCTGTGTGGTCATTTTTGAAAATTCTTGAAAAGTAATATAAACCAAGAGCTGTATCCTCTACAGGACTATTTGAGATGGCAAGGCAAGGAATTGCTGGTTGGCCTCAATAACACAAGAAGAAAAACAGCATGGAGTAGGATGGTTCTTTGGACTTCCATAGACTTGAGGATAAACTTTAGAATAAAGTTTCAGTTGGGGCCACTCCCTTAATCAAGATGTGAAAATAATTTACAAGTTCCTAAATGACTATCAAAAGCTGTACCAATTAAAGATACCAATGATTGCTTACCCATTTGTATCAAAGGTTTATATTACTTAGAAAGAATTTCAGATAGTAGCATTTTTAGATTTAATAAGTACTTCTTTTGACATTATGCTCTAATTTCAGTAGAATTTCATATATATATACTCCTTGATACCCATTACAAATGTTAGGTGAGAATGCTCTATCTAGTAGTTACAGAATTTTTCACTTATAACATTAGCTGAATATTATTGTAATGACTTTTTTAAAAAAAATCTGACATAGCTCTAATTAAATATTTGAATACAAAGTTCCATATCCTTACAGGAACTTTATTGTTTGGAATAATTTGGAACTTTATTGTTCTTATTTTCAAAATGGGGTTATTGATAACAATTCCATAAGATGATTGTGAGCATTAAATGAGAAAGATGTGCTTAGTTAGATATTCTCATAGCACACATTCATGAAATATTTGTTCTCTTTGCTTTCTAATGTCTTATTCATCTTTACAAGAATCAAAAAGGCAAGTAGTAAAGATGAGGTTAATGCAGGGGACCATATCAACCTAGGGTAAAGGTGCTTGGGAAATAGAGTGAAAATACATAAGAGGATTATCAGTTGCCAAAGAAGGTAGGCCCTGTGTTGGAGGAAATCTGGGAAAACACATGCAACTGGAGAGGCAAGTTTGTGCATGTGTGTATGTGCGTGTACACATGTGTGCTATTGAAATAGTAGTAGCAGTAATAGTCAGAAAATGTATAGCTCAAGATATCTCAGAGCTTCCACTTACTGAACACTTACTATTATGTACCAAGCACTGTGCTAAGTGCTTTGCATGAAGTAACTTAAATACAAGGGGATTTGAGCAGACAATGAAGATCAAAAGGAAACACAAGTGTCAGTGTGGAAAGCGCAACATAAACACTTAAGAGATAAACAGAGAAAGAGGCACCCCTATGGAGATAGAGAGCAAACGCAAAGAACATGATGTCAGTCAATCTAAGAAAAAACAGAATATAAAGGAACAGACAAATAGGAACAGATGCTGGAGAAATATTAACATAAGGAAAAGACTAAGAAGTGTCCATTGGAATGGGCTACTAGGAGGCTTTTGATGTTATTTTTGAGAGACATTTCCCTGAAGTGGTGAAGTCTGAAGCCAGATTGAGGTGAGCTGGAGAGTGAATAGGTGGTGAGGAAAAGGGGACAGAAAGTGTAGATTACTCTTAAAAGAAAATGGTAAAGATTAGGCGAGACAGCAATAGTTTGTGGAGACAATTGAAAACTGGTTATTGAATGTTAGAACTGGAAAATATCAAATCTAAAGCAAGTTGCATATTAATGTCTTTGGGCTCATTTTGTATTCATGATGCATACATTTTAGAAAACATTTTCCTCTAAAACTTTGCCAATACAAATTTTCCACTAAGGAAAACAATGGTATAAGCACAAAGCGAATGAGATAACCCTGAAAGCAAAGAAAGATTTAATTTCAAAATATATATACTTATTTAAGTTCACTAGGCATAAGACACTGTATTTATTTTTGGCAATTTTTACTAAGATTGATTGCCATTTTACTTCATTGATAATTTATTTTATTTTATCTTTCTTGGGACATTTAGTTTCTCTTAATATGGTCATTTTCTATCCTTCTTCATCAATTACAATGACTTTCATGAAATGAAGTATAGAGGGAGAGCTACATGGGACCAAATCAAAACAGCTAAAGTCATCCTGTAGAAAAAAAAATTCAGCAAAAAGAACAGTGGGGGTCTTTACGCTTACAAGCATTACTTTTAGAATCCCTGAAATTTTAAATAATAACTTCTGTCTATTTCAGTTAGGAGGATTAAATTTCAGTGCCTCTGGTAAAAAGTTATTTAACCTGGAGTCAAAGCTTCTTTACTTCATTGAGACAATTTTAGAATGTGAAAAGAAAAAGTTTAAAATTGTATATAATAGTGATTTACCCCCAGTGATAATTAATGGAATAAAGTGTAAAGATAAGTAATATAAGCATTCAGAGAAAGAAATGCTCAATATGGTAAAGTATTTGCAGAAGGCTCTCATGGAGAACATGGGAACTGAGTGTGGCCTTCAGACTGGGTGTGTGGCTGACAGAGAAAGAGAAGGGAGGCTTTCCAGGAAGAGGAGCGGATGTACAGTAAGTGTTGAAGTTACAACCTGGAACTCAAAGGGACTCCACTTGGATCTTTTTGGGAGTCAACTAGTAAATAAAAATATCTATTAAGGGTAGTTTATGTAGTAATTCCCCTACTCTCAAAATAAAGATTTCTGATCCAATTTCTGTGCTCATAAAACCACCACTTCATGGGAGGTATTTTATGGTGCTTATCTTTCCATCAGTAAAAGGTACCAAGTTACTAACCTATATTTGAATCTGATTCTTAATACTGATATATGTGTTAGTTATACAAATATAACCATTATACAGTTCATTTCCTTAAGGAGTTTAAAGATTATTAAGATAGCCTTTCTGACCCTGCTGGTATTGTTCAGTGGTGGAGCATCGGCCTATGAACGAGTAGGTCATGGTTTGATTCCTAGTCAGGGCACATGCCGAGGTTGTGGGCTCGATCTTCAGTGCAGGGTGTGCAGGAGAAAGCTGATCAATGATTCTCTCTTATCATTGATGTTTCTATCTCCCTTCCTGAAATCAAATATATATGTGTGTGTGTGTGTGTGTGTGTGTGTGTGTATATATGGCCTTTCTGTTATAAGAATTGTTTCTAGATTTCTAGATTACAATTTTGCTAGTAGTTTTGCTATCGGTGAGGTTCCTCAGTATCCCCACCTGTTATTGGTGGAAATGGAGAGCCATGGGAATGTGAGATATTGTGGAAAGCTATATTGATGATGAAACATTGGGGGAGTTTCCCTCCAATGTCCCATCTCCCTCCATCTGGCCATGGAAAACGTCCCATTTTGTCGTCAGTAGGGCTAAGATCAAAGCCACTATCCAGAGTTTTTCACTCCATATTAAAGTCCAGTCCAGTTCAGCATCTGGCTAGATTAGCTTGTGTTCCCAACTATAGTCTATTGCCTGTGGGGTCTACATGGCCATGGGCTTTGCAACTTCTAGAACTACATGGCAGACTAGTGCAGGTACTGAGCAAGTGAGAAACAAGAGCCTAAACGTCAAGAAAAAGACTTGCAGATTTTGACTGGGAGTTTTACTAATGAATCCTTCAGAATTTTATATGCTTGCATTGGTTCCACCTCCCCCCACCCCCGAGCCAATCCATGGTTCCCCAAGCTAGAGTGACAGGCAAGTAAGCACCTTCCTATGTGACCCTGAATTTACTGCACATGCATCCATTCCCTTCCCCCAGTGATTTGCAGGGAATGGACTGGTGGTTCCCTGTGGAGCATGAAGTTGCAGCTTCTTGGTGAACCTCCCAGATGACCATGTTTATAATGTCTGGCCTCCCCTTTGCTTGCTTCCTATTACTAATATTAATAACTAGCTCTTTATGATGGTAACAATCTTGTTTTTGAAGAACAAAAATAAAAACTATGTACTTTCTTAAAAATTGTAAGGCAACAGGAATTTTATGCCCTACAGAAATCCTAATGAGATCATTTATTTTAAGATTCCAATCACAGGTCCTGCCAGTTGGGGTCTGCTAAAGGTTAATGTAAAGTAAATGATCAATATACATCTGTTGAATTGTATTATTTAAAATTTCTACCACATAATTAGTTCCTAGTTTTTAATTATTAAATTCCCTTATGACTAATGGTAGATATACATTCCATTTTTTTTTACTCGAAATACAGTCCAATTCAATAGTTATTTGAATGTCTACCACCTACTTAGCATAATGGCAAATAAAGGAGATTCAGTCTGTAACTTCATGTGGTTTCATATAGTAGACAGTGAAGTTTATTTACCAACTTTTGAAGGTTCTGGAAACTTCCTTTAACTTTTTAAGGTAAGGGAAGCATGAATAAAATTATTTTATATATACATTTTCCAACCTAAGTGTTAATATGAGTGCATTTGTCTTAATCGCATGATAGGTATATTTGTACATCACATCTACACTAATAAAAAAGAAGTATGTAAATTTGTCATCACTCCACTACACCCACCAGCCAATCAGGATGAGTATGCAAATTAACCCAACAAAGATGGCAAGTTAATTTGCATACACAAGTGCTGAGTGAAGACTGAAGGCTCCGGCCTGAAAGAAGATTGAAGACAACTGAAGACTGAAAGGCTTGGCTTCCCTGCTGCAGCCAGAGTGGAGAAGCCAAGCCTTACTTCTGTGGCCAGAACGGAGAAGCCTAGCCTCACGGCTGTGGCCAGAACGGAGAAGTCTAGCCTCAAAGCTTGGCTTCTCCTCTGTGGCTGGACCAAAGGCCTGGGTCCTGGGTCCCGGAGGAAAACTGGTGCTGGCAGCCAGGGGAAGGAAGGCCTATTGCGCGAATCTTCATGCAATGGGCCTGTAGTTATGTTATATTACCATAAGATTTCTGGGAGATGCCCATAATGATTCCAAAAATTATACAAATCAATAAATGCATTCTACTCATAAGTAACATGAAATTATTCAAATGACTCCAATATGCATTACTCTCAATGGTTAAATGTCTCCTTACATTTTAAAACAAACTCAGTAAAGCATACAATAATGACTCTATGGTTTCATTAAAGCTTACATTTTGACAGTTTCTCAGAAAGTCAACACTTCATAATTAATAAACATTCAGCTAAAGATTAACTTTCTGAATGACTGAATAAGTACAAATTTAGAAAGAAAAAACATTGCTTTGGACTACTTATTGAAGCCTAAGAGCTGTTATCCATTAGAATGAAAGTTAGTTCTGGAACCCTGCCTAAGAAATTGGCTCTATAATGTTAACATTAGAGATTCTTTTTTGCAATAAAATATCATGCTGTCTATTTTATGCTATATTTAAAATAAGAGAATTTATAAAAAGCTTCATTTACCTTGATCGTTAGTGACCTCTTTTAAAGGATCCTGAGATTGAATTTACAGGCATGTGAAGTCTAAGATACAAGTGCTTGATACAAAAGGCTCTGGCATTCATTTTCGAGCTGAATCTATAGGGCTTCTAACTGAAAGAATGCTTCCTCTTATCTGAGTCAGTTCATCTACTTAAAGGTTAGTGTTAATGAGATCAAGGTCACATGAGGGGCTTGATGAAAAGAAACTTTGAAGTCAAATAGACCTAGATTTGAATCCCAGTTCTGGCCCTTACTGCTATATGACTTCATAAGTTACCTAGTCTTCAGTTTCTTCACCTTTAGAATGAAATAGCAGCACCTATCTTTCTGTGTTTGGGGGGTAGAACAGTTAAAGGATACTCCAGGTACTATTTATGCACTTAGTTCAGGGTCTGACACATAATATGTCCTCAATAAATGTTAATTATGGTCTTAATTTTGTAATAGAAAAACAATTCACTTTACACATTGTATATTCTATTAATCATTAGTCACCAATATCCAAATATCAACAAAAACATTACCCTGAAAATGTATAGAAGTGTAGACACCTGCTTATATTTTGGGACTCACCAGAAATTTTAGATGATCCAACAAGAATTCCTTATCCCTTCTTTGGCAGTAGTAATCAGTTCTAATACTATCCCAGGGATTGAATAATCTCTGAGGATAATCGTGTTAAAAAACAATTTTAGCTCAATAAATTTTGTTTGATACAGGAATAAATATATGATGAATGAATGAGCTATTTTTTTAAAAATATATTTTATTGATTTCAGAGAGGAAGGGAGAGGAGAGAGATAGAAACATGAATAATGAGAGAGAACCATTGATTGGCTGCCTCCCTGCACACCACCCACCAGGGATTAAGCCTACAACCTGGGCATGTGCCCTTGACCAGAATCAAACCTGGGACCCTTTAGTCTGCAGGCCAACCCTCTATCCACTGAGCCAAACTGGCTAGGGCATAAAGGAGCTATTTAAAACTGTGGAACACTCAGAAACAAAGCTTGAGGCAAGTGACTAAAGATTCACTTCCTTGTTGGCAGTGACTTGCTCCATGAGTTTGAGAAATTTCCTAGTTCCTTGGATGCTCAGTTTCTTCCTCTTTAAAACAAAGGTGTTTGACATATAATGTCCATGATCTCCTCTAGTTCTGTGGGGCTGTGATTCTAATAGGCAAGGAAACTTGACTTAAAAAACAGTTTGTTTATAGAAACAGAAAGCGTATTAGAGCAGGGGTGGGCAACCCCTGGCACGCGTGCCAAACATGGCACGCCAGTAACTTTTGCTGGCACGTGAAATCCTCTCTTATAATCTTCCATTTAAAATTTTTTTCTTAATATCGACTTTTTTATTTTTCAGATAAATTCAGTGTAGGTGCATCTTAGAAAAATAAATAATTTTACATAACAAGTTATCTTAAAGACCATAGACATGGATTGATGAGAGAAGGGAAGAGCAATTTCTATGCCTCTGCCTTAACTCTCCCTGCCTTCCTATATCTGACCAGTGTTTTGGTTTCATCCACATATGCTTGTGAATCTTTGTTCTCAGTGGTGAATTTTGTTAAGTCTCGTAATAGGAGTAGCCTGATGGATGAAAGTAGTAGCTCGTGCATATCTCTGAAGGTCACGAAATATAAACCTGATGTAAAATCTCTGTCATCAGTGATGCAGCAGCAAAAGTCCCACTGATAATATCAAACGGAGTCATAAAGTTTTCTGTCGGACTATCAGTGTACATGTATACATTAAAAAATAAATGTATTTTTCATCATCATATACTGTGTTTTTGTCGCTGGAATGAATTTTATTATTTCTTCAAGGTTCTTCACATACGTACACCTTAAGAGATATCAAGTAGGCGTAACATGGTCTCAAAAAATTAGGGTTGGCACGCAGAAAAATTTTGAGTCAGAGATTTTGCTGGTTTTGGCACGCACTCACGAAAAGGTTGCCCACCCCTGTGTTAGAGGGTAAGTCCATTGAGCTCTTAGATCCCATCTTCCTAATATGTCTTTTCAGTCTAATAGAATTTTGAAATTTCCCAAATGTATATTATTTGGCCAACTGAAGAATAAACAGTGCATTAGGAAAATCCACAATTAAAATGAACACATCTTAAGAAAATTATTCCAATTATTTTTTCAGAGAAGAGAGAGTTAGAAATGGGTCTTGGGAATAGAAGAAACCTGAAGGTTTGTTGGTGACCTATAGCTTTTTATAAAGACACCTTGGCAACAGATACTGGTAGTGTTTTTCACTTGCTCATTCATTCATTTGTTCATTCATTCATTCATTCATTCATTCATTTAACAAATGCTTAGTGAATGATTAAAGCACTTTCTCTTTAGTAAGGGTGATAAGGCATTATATAAATTCTTAAAATTTTCTAAATGGCATGAAAAAAGTTATATGAGATTTGAGAGAAAGACAAGTCAGTTGGGAGGAAGCAAGGGAAATCAAAGAAATTTTAGAGGAAATGGCATTTAGCTTGAGTGTGTAAACATCTGTAGATTGGACAGAAGAGAATTCCTGGCTGAGGAAGTAATATGAACAAAGACTCAGAAGGAGCAGAAAACAAATACAGTTTGATTATACAACTGGGTTTATGAAGGCGAGAAATGGAAAATAACTAAATAAGACACCATCAGATTGAGAGGACCTTGAATGCCATATAAAGGGTTTGGTCTTTATTTTCTAGGTAAAAACAAGCCTTTGGAGGTTTTGGAGAAGTGAGTTAGAAGAAAAATGTGTTTCAAGATTCCTGAAGAAGAATGTATGGTGGTTGTAAATTGAACTTCCATAGGCAGGTTCCCCAAATAAAGCTCCTGAGCTCTCTTTCTTTTCCAGGCTGTTGATGTGCTGCTGCAGCATGGAGCTAATGTCAATGTTCAGGATGCGGTTTTCTTCACCCCATTGCACATTGCAGCATACTATGGGCATGAACAGGTAAGTATTTCCCAAGGCTGGGGGACCACCTGAGCGCTTTAGGCTTTCGTTGAACTGTTCTAGCTTCAAAGAAAAGATATTTAAGGTATTCTTTGAATTATTTTTCCATATTCTTATTAGCTGCATCCTTGAGGAAATTGTAGATCATTAGAAGCATCGCAGTTGCTGAGTTAATCATTTTTACTGGTTATTTTAGTAAACAAGGGAGGCTAAGAGCACATTGGTAGGTGTACAGCCACAGTCAGCCTGAGTTTGATAAATTCCTAGCTTTAATACCATGTGATCTTCAGTTTCTTCATCTAGATTCTAGAATGAGGAAAATATGAACAGAATCTACCTCAGAGGGTTGCTGTTATGATGAACTATTAAAGTGTTTGGCAAATGCTTAATAAATGTCACTGTGTTGATGCCAATGATGATATCAGTAAAACAAATCACAAAATCCTTTCCAGCAGTTCTCTGAAAAAAATAGATTATTCAGAAATTGCATTTCCCTTTTTCTATTGTCATGGGATATAGAAAGCTGAAAAACATCGCCTGAAATATGTTCTAGTTTCCAGAACCTGTGAATGTAACCTTCAAAGGCACTTTGCAAGTGTGGTCAAGATAAGGACCTTGAGATAAGAGATTATCCTGGACTATCCGGATGGTCCTGCTATAATCACAGGGAAGTAGGAAGTCAGAGTGACTAACAGGAGATGTGACAATGGAAGCAAGAGGTTACAGTCATGCAGGACGGGCCGCAAGCTGAGGAAGCCAGGCAGCCAACAGAAGCTGCAAAAGCAAGGAAATGAAAGCCTCCAGAGAGAGTGCAACCTTGAATTTAGACAGCTGACCTCTAGAACTATGAGAGAATAAACCTGGGTTGTTTTAATCCCATAAGTGTGGTAATTTGCTATCGTGACAATGGGAAACTGACACTGGAATAACCTAGATAAACAAAAAAACAATCACGAACAGTGCTTTAAATATATCATTTCCTTTAAACACGATTATATAACAAGCACATATTTATAACACTTGATATTCTGTAATAAAGTAATATGTCTAGAATGACTTAAAGTTTACAATGTACATTCATTTAATACATAATTTTATTTAACCTTCACGTCAATCTTGTGAACTTAAGATGTAAGTGAGCTCATACTATAGAATAGGCACTGTGATGAGACCTTTATGTGGATTTTTTTAAAAATTTAGCCACAACCTTGAACTTAGCTGTCATTTTCCCCTTCTTATGAATGCTGCACATGGCACCCACTCAGGTCAGGGAGCATGCCAGAGTTATGCAGCTAATAATAGAAAACCTGGAATAGGTATTCAGGCCTGTCTTATCCCAAAGCCCATATTCATTCTGGTGTACCAAAGAGTCTCTTGCTATTTCTCTTATACCAATGAACCAAATCATGAAGTCCAGGCAGTTCATCTAGTGTTCAAGTTAGAACCCAAGGACAAGTGCTCTACCACCAAAGTTCATTGATCTTCAACCTTAGCATATTGAAAATGTGGTGAAGGTCTGGGGCAAGGGGTGGGTGCAGACTAAAAGGGATAAGTGGGGAAAAAAGGGGACGTCTGTAATACTTTCAACAATAAAGATTAAAAAAAAAGACACAAATTTTACACATTGCTTTCAAACACTGCCCTTTAGCCATACTCAAAGAACTAAATAGAATCAAATAAAATGGAAGTATAAACATAATTGGGAAATCAAAACTGACACAATCTTTTGACATCCCACTTTCACTCTTCCTCATTATATATTCTAGATCACTAATCTGACTCCATTTTAGAGTAGGGTGATACCTTTTTACCGTTGTAGAGGTCATTCCACTGTATTGCCTGAGGATCCCAAGTTGAAAATCAAACTTACTTCTGTCCCTGTGCTGTTCTAGTCATTCTGCCCTTATTTTCTATTCTAGCTGGCATGTGCTTGGACACTCTCAGACCTGTGAAGTGTGACTATAGCCAGGGAAGACTTCTCATTTCACTGATGTGCTGCACATAGGGCACCGGAGTGCACTGGAGAGCTGGGCACTGAAAATGCTTTTGAAAGTACAGGGTCCAAAAGCCCAGGAGATGAAAAAATCCCATACTTTTCTGACTTCAGGCACAGGCAGCATATACACAACACATGTTATCTGTAGAGTAGTTCTCTTTGGATATTAACCTCATCACCCAGCAGAACTCTAAAGAGCTTTTATGCATGTTTGGTGTAGAGCTAAATTTGTTTACTTCCCCTGAATATATAGTCACAGACTTATACAATTATGCTAAAATGTGGATGGTCCTTTTACGATAAAGGACTCGCTTTCTGTATGCAAAGACAGCACATAAGTAATTTATGGATGCTACCATCATTTGCTAAAATATGCTGACGGGAGAATGGCCCATTCAATATATAAATGTGCCTGATGTGCCATGTTCCTTCCCATTTGTTTATTTACTTATTTTTAAGTAGAAGAGTAGATGTTTTGTACCAAGAGCAATATTTCCTAGGTATATAATAATACTGCTTAATAGACAATCGATTTTGAAGATAGTTTAAATCTGTCTATTATAAAGTCACATAATCAGAATTTATGGAGTCTGTGTAAGTGGAAATATCTGCTTAGGAGTGCAAGGTTCTTGAGATTAAACTTCTACTGCTCTTATTTCTCCTGAATTAAATATCGGTCTACCCATAAGCCAACAAAGGGACAAAGTATCCATGTTTCACATTGGTGCTCTCACTTCTGCCAACATTTATTAATAGGCACTTTTCTAAGTGCTTTATAAGTAATAAGTCATTTAATTTTTTCAACAACTCTATGAGATAGAACTATTATTATTCTTATCTTAGCAATGAAGAAACTGATCTTTCAAAAATGGAATAATTTATTTAAGGTGACATAACTAATAAAAAAAGTCTAAATTTTAGAACCTTTGTTGCTTACCCACTACACTTAATAGGAAGTTTCACCACATCCCAGTCAGCTAGCTAATATTTTTGCGTGGACTTTCTATCAAATATGTACCATATTCCTGAGAGGATTCTACCCAATACATGTTTATTTGATGCCATATAGAAAGTTGAAATAGTTTTAGAGCTTAAATTCACTGTTATGCTTACACCTCAGTGGTCAGGACAAGTGAGGGGTCCTCCCATAACTGTCATATTAAATAACTTACTTCTGGGGGTCACTGTGGTGACTGCTAAAATTCTCAGGGAAGGAGGCAACGTCAGGTTTAGAGAAATTATTTGGAAGATTCCTAAGTGAATATGTAAATAATTCTAATGAATCCCAATTACCTGAAACAGCCTCTGGCCAACTCCTGACTTGTTAAATACCTCGTCTCTCTCCATCCCTTTGGATGTGATCTCAGCATACTGGGGAAGATTCCCAGGGCTAGGGCAGCTATCTGTCATTTACAAAAAATCCAGAAAAGGACCCAGAAGTCCATTAGCAAGATGACCATGAGTGACCTATGAATGGAGGTGCTGTGAAAATCAAGAATCAAGGGAACACTACTAGCTCTAGCCAGAAGGAGACTTTCCAAAAAAATTTTCAGTAAATTATGGGTGAATTCAGAGAGGATTGTTTATATACAATGAAGACCCCGCCCTAAACATCTTGTTAGGTGATATAATAATAAATTCTTTATTTTTAGGCCAGCTGAGTTAGGATTTTCTGCTATTTTCAGGTAAAAATAACTTAAGAGACGGCCTAAATAATATGTCTTCTTCCATATTGCCAAAAGCTTTGCATGATTTTTTGACTTTTGATACTAATTTCAAATGAATGGATCCTTTAGATAACCCGCCTCCTTTTGAAATTTGGTGCTGATGTAAATGTAAGTGGTGAAGTTGGAGATCGGCCCCTGCACCTAGCAGCTGCAAAAGGATTCTTTAATATTGCAAAACTCTTAATGGAAGAAGGCAGCAAAGCAGATGGTAAGATTATATGTTTAGAAGACCTTTGCCCTCTTATTTACTGGAAAATATCTTAAAGAAGATTAATTCTGTCCTTATGCAATAATTTGTCCTGTAAGTCATAATTTATTATACTTAAAATATTAACTAAATCTATGTGTTCATTCTTCTTTATACATTTTAGCTCAATTCTTAATATATTAGGTGCTGCAGTTAAAAGTAGTGGGGTTGTCCTATTTGTTGGACAACAAATGATTCCTATTTGTTGTTATTCACTAATCTTTTCCTTTATTGAGATCAAGTTTATATACAGAAAATTTCTTAAATCTTAAGTGAATATTGACTTAACTGACTATTTACTTATGCAAACACCCATGTAAAAACCAGCCATGTCAAGTTATAGAATATTTTCATCTGGAAGGGTGAGCTCTGGAAATTTCCCTTGTGCCTCCTTCTGAGTAAATAGCTTTCACCACCAAAGGTAATCAATATTTTGACTTCTGTTGCCATAGGTTAGTTATTTTTCTGTTCTGGCAGTTAATAATTTTGTGACCACCTTCTTTTGATCAACATTATGATTTTGACTTTCATTTATATTGTTGCATGAATTATAGTTTGGAATTTAAAATAGTTGTTATTTTTCAATTATAGCGGATATACAATATTATATTAGTTTCAACATGTAAACAACATTAAATTAGTGTACAACATGTATATATGTATGTGTATATATGTATATATGTATATATGTATACACACATATATTTATGAGTGAAATTTCCAAATCAGAAGGTATGCACATGTTTAACGTTTGAAGAAATTTCAGTTTTCCAAAGTGTCAGTATCCCTTTTCACTCTCATATCAATATATGAGAGTTCTCTATATCTCCCCTAATATTTGATATTACTATTATTTTAAATGGAAATGAAATTAGAGTGTGATAAATTTTGGGGGAAATAGCTTTAGAAAATGACCTAAAGATTTTAGATGCAGTTAATAGAATAGAATTTCCTGCAACTTTATATTTTTTAAATTATAAAATGAGTTTTTGGAAAATTGATTGAAAGTAGAGCATGAAAAAAATTTCCTTTCTCTTTCTTTTTCTCTTCCTCATAAACTTTACTTTGACACAGATTCCCTCAGAGTTACATCTTGTCATTAAATTCTCTCAGGCAAATCCAACATTCTTTCACTGACCCCCAAGAGACCTAATTAAAAGCCCAGCTGTAAGAGCTGCTGGCCTTTGCAGCAGAAACGATGCACATTTATAAAAGGACAAGGTTGTCAAAGCTCTAGAACTTCCCGTTCCTTGGTCCCAAATTGAGACTGATATTCGGCTAATAAAGCTAACCAAAGTTTTCATTTACTCATAAGGAAAACACAGAGGCTCCCAGACACAGCGCTGAGGAGAGGCTAAGGAAGTTTCCAGTTCCCATGTTGGAAACAGAGCCATTTTATTTTGTAAAATCTAAGAAACCTAGTTTGTGTCATTTTCTATGAGCCGGTGTGCGATAACTTAGGCATCTTTATCGCATTAGCATAAACAACCGTGCTGCCCGGACGCAGGGCAGGCTGTCCCTGGAGCTTGTTAAGTAGTCTCTGGGGTTCTGTTAGCTTAGAATAGGCAGGGGTACACCTCTGTGAACCACTGAACACATAATTGTGTTTTTTGAAACCGCCTCACTCTTCCAAGGAGCCAGGAACTGCTCATTTTCCCCCTTTTATTGTCAATGCCTAACTGCTTTTTACTCATCTTCGTAACTCCAAAGCTCAGTGGTGTCAAAATGAGTGTCATTTATGATCAGCATGTCTCCAGAATCAAAGGACTCTTCTACAAAAGGTACTGAAATGTGTACTGCACCTGAATTCCCCCTACATCCCAGCCTCATGTGATATAATTATAAGCATTTTCTTTCTGATTGACACAAGCTCTACATGCCTCCTACTCAATCATTTAACAACTCGAGAGACAGCATGACTCAGATTTTTAAATATATTTTTTCAGATTATCTTTTAATACACACTTGATATTTAAGTCCCTTTTGCACTTCAACCAATTGCAAAGAATAAACCGGAAGATCTGTTATGGTGACGGACATTACACACTTATTATTTGCTAGTTCACTGATTCCAAAATGTAGCTAAGCCTCCAGTTGATCTATTTATTTACCACAGGATCTTCTCTATCATAAATGGACATAGGAGGAAGAATAAATGAATTACCCCCACAAGGAGCACAGTATGAAATCTGATACTTTCAGTATGTTTCCTTGGTAACAGAATGTCACAAATGAAAATAAATTTGGGTTACAAAATTAGCCAAAATGCAATTCTGAAAGTACCCTCTTCTGTTCAACATGGCTGGGAGGCTGACCTACTCAGTCATGTATCTTTTAAGTCTCCATCTTTTTTCTTATATCTCTCAGGGCAATGAAAAGGGATAAATGTAATGCTTATTGAATGAGATGGAAAAGGTCAAAATATTGTTGAACTCCCTAAGAAGAAAATGGTGATACATTCGTCACAATCTTTAAAATTCAGGATGTTTAAATTTGTTATCCTCTGACTGTTAAAATCTATAGTTCTTTTAACATGAAACTGAATATTGTAGAAAGTCATAAAATTTCTAGGACATGGTCAATAAGAGGAAGTATTTATTCTTTAAAGTATACCTTGTCAGAAATATTACACAGATTTATTATTGAAAATCTAAGACACACGTGGGAATTGCTTTAGAGAGCTAATAGTATGTGCTAATATTGCTGGTTAATATGAAATTTTTTGTTTTATCTTTAAGATCAAAAAACAGACATAAGCAAGTAATAACATCCATTCACCCATCCCTTTATCCAATCTTTCTTTCAAAAGACATTACTGAATACATATTCTCTTAAAAGTGGAGTAGACACTAAGTATTTTTCAAATAACAATGATTCACAAATATTGCTTTGCTTAAAATTTTACTTTATTTAAATATTTCAATAAGATGTTAAGTTAGAGAAAATAGAATATCATTCATATATCCAATTTCCTCAGAGAAGATAAAATAACATATACTTTTCTTATTCTTGCAAATTGGTCCAAGACAAAACTAAGTAAGTCACAATGACTGAAGCATAAATATAAGTGTATACATCTAAGCTCTGTACCTGATCCAGATTTCTCCAGACTTGTCCCTTTGGTTGGCATTTATATATTCTTTGATGGGAACAATATCTAGGCCATTACAGGTAATTCACCAAGTGGATAATCTACTTTGAAGTCTCTCAATTCAACTATAGAAGAATAATGTTGGGTGGGGCCAGGGATGGCCAAAGGCAAATTATGAATTAATAGAAGATTGTGCTTCATTCTGTTTTACAATGTCCCCTCTGGACCTCAAGAACTCTTATGTGACCTCCAGATGCTCTGGACTCCCTACTGTCCTCAGGCATCGACTCACAGTATTGACTTTCCCTGGCTTCCAACAGGATGTGAACAAAGGAAAAGTATCATAAAAAGGAAGATAATCAAAACAACTAGAAACACTCTTCTGAAGGAAGGACACCCTTCTGAGTCACTCATTAATAGAAAGGAATCAAAGATTTATTTTTCAGTAACAGCTTTGGGAGGAGGAGTTCAGTGATTTTGCTAAAGAATTTCCCTGTGGCTTAATATCTTGCAGGAAAATAAAATGAGAGTAATTATCTAAAAATATAGCAGCTACAAGGACTAAATTCATGTTCATTACATTTCAAATGGTGATTATAATATAATAACAGTACAGTAGTAATGAACTAGTACTTACACATTTTTAAATTAACTATTTTCTTCCCTTTTTTCCCCTGTCATTCATCATTAAATTTTTTCCCCTTTGATTCTTTTGGTTCTATGAACAATTTGTATATATATGAGGATTAATTGGGTTTGTTAAGGACTATCATTTTCTATCCTGAATAAAGCACTCTGTACATATTTTTAAATGGCTATAGACCAGTTGATTCAGTTATTTTAGTTTTAAAAATTATGCTAAAGCTAATCCAGAATTGGTGTTCAGTTATTATTACTTTAGTCCTGTAATTCTTGAAAATCCAACTAGCTTTTAAGTTATATGAGGGTATCAACTCTATGCATTTATAGCTTATTGGTCTTAGCACTTAGCAAATGTCTTGGAGGGAAATTAGTAAAAAGGAAGAGAAGACATTTTTATTAAGTGCCTAATATGTGATAGGCATCATGCTAGAAGCTTTCCAATTATGCTCTCCTTGAATCCTTTCAGCATCCCTGCAACAATTGTGTTATTACATCTATTGCTACTGAGAAGAAATCAATACATCTGACACCTGGCACAGTGCTGGTGCCTAGCGATCATTTCAGACTTGTTGAGCAATGAATAGGTATCAGTCAGGTCTTCTCATCTGCAAGCACTGGAAACTAACTTTTGCTAATTTATAAGAGGAGTATGTTAAGGATATCAAGCATAGTGCAGAACCTTCCCCAAGACAAGGTTGGAAAGCGAGGTCCGGAATCCTCATAGTGAAGAACGATATCCCAAATCACACTCCACAACTAGTCCTATGAAGATACACGGCCACCCTGCCTGGCACACACAGCACCACTTGCGGTTCTGGCACCAGCAATGCAGGGCACTGAGTCTGGGGCTGGATCACTCCTGCTGGAAACGGGCTGGCGCTGCTCCGCCAGTGCTGCATTGCCCAGATAGCTCCGCCAGTGCTGCGTTGCCCAGATAGCTTCGGCTCTGCGTTGTTCGTGTCATCAGCTCCAATGTCAGAGTCTCATATAAGGTGTGGGTTGGAAGAGCCTATAGGTAAGTGTCCAAGGGCACTATTGAGAGTGAAACGGTCACTATGAAACATTATGCTAGACTAACAGGCCTAAACCAGGACATATGGTCACCCTCTGCCAGTCCGGTTCCCTCCCTGCAAAGGAAACTTGGAAATATTTTCAGCTTCTATGATAGAACATGGTTTTGGCCTCTTTTCGTACAGGGAATTCACCAAATGTCAGAATAGGTTATAAGGCTGGGTGGGCCGAAGAGAAGGACAAATGCCCACTGCTGAGTGAGCAATTGAATGTTAAGTAACTGTCCACGGTAATGGGATTAATGAGGTCTGCCTCACTCTAAAGCTCATTGGTTTTTATCATACCTGGTCTGTATACCATAATGTGAACATTCTCAGTTAAGGGTACATCGGAACGTCCCAAACAGTGTTGTAAACATACTGAGAGCTAGGCCCCTCCCTAGCTTGTTAAACCGAAATCTCGGAAATGGTGCTCTGGCCAGGAGCTATAATTTTTAACATCCTCTAGAGGAGGAGAAAATCAATTTGAAAGGAGATACTCGTGGAATTAAAGCCATGAGCACCTTTTAGGTGCATATTAGTTTCCTGAACTATTCCATTGTGCAAGGTAGATTTGATTAGATGAGTTCCATAGAATTTATGGGAACTAGAAGAAAGCCTGCTTAATGTGGTAATAGGCAATAGAATATAATTATAACTTTTTAAATTGGTTGCACTTAATTTCCTTTATTATTATCATTAATTGGCAATTTCTAGGAGTCTCTCAGGCACTTAGGAAAAATCCCTGACACTACCCATGAGAAGGCTAAGGAACAAGGGCTTCCAGGTGACATACCTTTTTCTCTCGTTGATGACAGTGAATGCTCAGGACAATGAAGACCACGTCCCACTTCATTTCTGCTCTCGCTTTGGACACCATGATATAGTGAAGTTCCTGCTCCAGAGTGATTCAGAAGTCCAGCCTCACGTTGTTAATATCTATGGAGACACCCCTTTGCACCTGTGAGTATTATGTATAATGCTATAGGTCCTCCAGGTATTTGGCATGACCTATTTACTGTGATCAGAACATGTTCTTTAACCCTAGGGCATGCTACAATGGCAAATTTGAAGTCGCCAAGGAAATCATCCAAATATCAGGAACAGAAAGTCTGACTAAGGAAAACATCTTCAGTGAGACAGCTTTTCACAGGTAAATGAATATTTAAATACAATAGCCACTACACTTAGCGGACACCCTATGGCACCTGCAGTTGTGTACATACTGCAAGAACAAATAATGGCAGATGTTGCAATCAGAGAGCGAGAGCAGAGGGTGGGCGAGACAAGGATCCCAAACTATAAGCACAGAAGATAAGGTAGAGGCAGATGCTGCAGTTAGTACAACAGATGGGGCCTGTGCCAGATGCTGCATTCCTGGCAGCAGCCCCAAAGACAGGGACTGATGTTGCCAAGGCAACAGGCATATCAACATCTGTAAGCATATTGTTTCGTTTCCACTTCACTCCACAGAAAGCTGCCAAAAGGGGCAGTGCCCATCGTCCTCCTCCTGCAAGAATCTCATTACTGGAATTCATTAGCATTAAATGTGACACTTTTTTACTAAGCACATAAACCTTATGTGCAAATGTATCTCCCTATCTAAGACATCCATCTGTCAGCTATAAAAGCTTAGTCAGGGTGGCCAGTGAGAGAACTAGGAAGGCATTAGCTCCTTTCTAACCATCTATGAGAGTCCTTTACAATATGCTTTTTGCTCTAGAAAAGCATTCTGAAGGAGCAGCTGGATTTGGAATAGTTGCAACAAAGAAGGAAAGAAAGGAGGGAGAGGAGGAGAGAGGACAGGGAAAGGTAGCTAATAACTCAGAGCTATAACTTCCTAAAGTGTCCATAAGGAACAGATTTAAAACCTTCATTTTTAGCAGGTGACCATCCTATATAATAAAAGTGTAGTATGCAAATTGTCCACTCTATCAGGAGTTGTCCAGGAGTTTGACCAGAGGGCGGGGCAAGGGTGGGAGGCCCCAGCCAGCAGTTGGCAGCCACTAGGGACCCTACCACTGCATGAATTTCATGCACTTGTCCTCTAGTTTGGCTATAAAAATAAAAAGAGTAATTTTAATTTAGTAAAACTTGAATATAAGATAAGATACCTGCACATTTCAGATGTCTTGGCCAGTTTATAACCTCTAAAAAATAAACAAAATAAGCCTGGGACTCTATATTTGCGTAGTGTTTCTATTCCACTATTACAGTGGTAAATAATTAAATGAAGAGGCCCTTTTTCATACTGCACTAAAGTTAAGCTTGTGCTTCTGCATTAGGTATCAACCTGTCAAATTCCACTGGAGTTCCAGATTTTTCTTAGCAACCAAGAGTTCCAGGAAAAGGGAGGCAAAGAAAACTACCACTTATGGAGTGATTATATGCCGGATTATTTGTGTCTGTTATCTTATTTAAACCTCATAACTATTTTACACAGTTGGATTACCCTCTTTTACAGATGAGAAAAATAGAGGCTTAGAAAAGCTAAGTAACTTGCCAGAAATTCTTATGGCTAGAAAATCATGTAATAAATACCTTCCTAAAATCCTGTACTATTTTTTTATATATTCATGTTCTAGGACCAAAATATTTTGTCTGTTTTCTATACCCTCTGTAACAGAACATATTCAAGAACTTTTTGGATCCTACCTTCAGTTGAAATGGATCAGTAGGATCTGTCACTGAAGGGACAATTAGCAGAACTGATATGTACAGGTTCCTGGTGTTCCCTTTTCCCATAGGTCATGCTTGTTAAGCCTGATACCTCAGGCTAGTTTTCAAATCATTTTGCTACTCAGTGCACATAAATTGGAACCAACTCTAATCAGAAGATGATTGTCACTTCCAGAGGATTGCTTATCTGACAAGATTAGTGAAGTTGCGTTAAAAGTATGTTCAGTTGTTTTATTTTTGTGCAAGCCTGTGGCAATTAGAAATAACATGATGTTTTTATTCTAGTCATTTTAAGCATAAAGTAAACTTCCCTTTTACATGAGAAATTTACTCAATTCTGAATTATTCTATGTACAAATCACAGTGCTTTGTATATAGCAAGCACTCTATTTCTGTTATTGTTTTCATATGTATATTTAAACATACACATATGTATACACAGACATATAATATTATGGAAACTATTTATAATGCAACTAATCAATGCTGGTAAAGTCTATTGTAGTGAGATGGTAGCTTTTTATTCACTCAATTAATTATTCAAGAAAGATTAATTAAGAACCAGCCTTGTGTTGGTACAGTAGGAACATTAAGATGACAAGATTTCTTCTCTTCTTAAAAGAATTCTGTTGTAAGGTATCAAGGTAAGCAGAGGTACTCCTATAAACACCTCAGCATCTGGAGTAGCCTGGGTAAATCGAGGCTGTATTTATTTTCTAGGGTGGCCATAACAAAATGACACAGACTCTGTTGCTTGAAAACCAGATGTTTATTTTCTCACAGTTCTAGAAGCTGGAAGTCCAGATCAAGGCATCAGAGGGTTTGGTTTCCCCTGAAGTCTCTCTCCTTGCCTTGCAGATGGCCACTTTCCTCCTGTGCCATCACATGGTTGTCTTCTGTTTCTGTAACTGTGTATGAATCTCCCCTTCTTATTAGGATACCAGTCATATTAGGTTAGGACCCACTCTAATGGTTCAGTTTTTAACTTAATTACCTATTTAAATTATATGCCTTTAGATATGGTCACATTTTAAGGTTTTGTATGTTGGAGTGTCAGCATATTAATTTGAGGGGCATGCAATTCAGCCTACAACAAGAGCTTTTTATTTTTTTTATGGTATATTTTTTGCAGCGCTTGTACCTATGGCAAGAACATTGACCTGGTTAAATTTCTTCTTGACCAAAATGTTGTAAGCATCAACCACCAAGGAAGAGATGGGCACACAGGTAAGGCTGTGGTGAGAGCGTCACTAGTTTATGAAGCATATCCAAAACTGTCAAGAAAAGTAGTATGCTCAAGAAGAAAGGGGGCGGTGGGAGTGGTCCACCCCAGTGGGGAGGGATATTTTATCAATTACATCATTTAGAATTGAAGGTGCATGGTGATAACAAAAAGCACCATGTTTGAGTAGTTTCACTGTTGTGCTAAAGTATCTCCAGTCAATGAATTCCTTGTGCCCTGCACCAAAAACAGACAAACCACACTGCTCTCCCCTTGGTTGGATGATCGAGAAAAATACTTGATTGGGTCTTTGTTCTTTGATATATAAAAAGATGCCTACCTTTGTTCTTGGTAATTACAATGGATATAGGAATACTAGGAATTGTGCTAAACAAAAAGGCAGTCTATATAGAAGATCAACTAGAATAGTACACTTCTTTTGCCTAAAGTATATCTTATTTGCTCAATAATGGAATTAATTCGTTATCAAAGAAGTAATTCCTTCCTTTGTATCTCTGGCAACAAATCTATTATGTGGTAATGACTGTCTTTTGAAAATTGGGATTGTTTTCCTCTTTTTTCCTTTTGCACTTTCATTCTATTCTATTATAGGATTGCACTCTGCTTGCTACCATGGTCACATTCGCCTCGTTCAGTTCTTACTGGATAATGGAGCTGATATGAATCTAGTAGCCTGTGATCCCAGCAGGTCTAGTGGTGAAAAAGATGAGCAGACATGTTTGATGTGGGCTTATGAAAAAGGTATATTTTTCATCATTGCATCTCTCTAGTAATACATGGAACTGTGTGCATAGTTTATGGCATCAATAATTCTTTTTTTGCTTGTATGATTTGTACACTCCCATTTCTCTGTAAATTATATTTGAGTCACTGGAGACTTGCATCAAAGAGTCCAATAGACCATCAGTAGAGAACACAACTCCTGAGCTACAGATGAACAGAAGGCATGCTTGGTATTGGCACTTTGTAAAGAGAATGACCTCACATTCCTAGATAGTAGAGAAACAAAATCGTGATGGGTAATGACAGTTACTCTCTTAGAGTAGATATAGAGCGAGTCTTTATCTCTTATACTGGGGAAATTTTTATGTGAATACACATTTTTTAAAAGGAAATAAATGCAAAGAAAGAAAGGGAATGTTTGTCAGGTCTGCTAACAATGCCTCTACTAGAAAAAGTAATGTAGCTAATGATTAGTGTTTAAGTATAAACTTACTGGAGTGCAAACTGGTGCAAGCTTGGGCTATGATGGTAGAATACCTGGGTTTAAATCAAGCCATGTTCTTTTATCTTGAGCAAGTTATTTATTATTGCTGAACTTCAGTTTCTTCATCTGGAAAATGAGGACAACAACAACTCCTCTTTTGCAAGATTGTAAAGAGTAAATGAGATAGTATGTGCAAATTGCTTACAACAGTGTCTGGCATAAATGAGTACCTAATAACTGTATTTTAATAATGATAAAATTGGTAATAGCAGTAGTATAGAAATAAAGATGATTAATAACAAATTCTTCATTTTAAGGGAAAGGAAACTGGAGACAATTAGAAGGTGAACAAGCATCTTTGTCATTGTTATTAAGATATATTGTGTCTTAGAAGCAAGCTGTACATAAGTGAGCTCTATACACATGAGGCCCTATGGCAGTGGTTCTCAACCTGCTGGCCCTTTAAATACAGTTCCTCATGTTGTGACCCAACCATAAATTATTTTCGTTGCTACTTCATAACTGTAATGTTGCTACTATTATCAATCATAATGTAAATATCTGATATGCAGGATGGTCTTAGGCAAAGGGGTCGCGACCCACAGGTTGAGAACCATTGCCCTATGGAGTTTAAATTTTTGGAGGACATGGAACAATAGACATTGTAATTGAGATCAGAGAGTTACACTAAATGCTGTAAAATATGTCAGAGTTTGATGTCTGCATTGCCTTATTAGGAAATTTAAAGTATGTAAAGAAGTGTTTTCATCTTTTTAAATGCTAGAATCTTAGAAGTCCATATTAAAGGGAACAATTACTAAACTGGAAGATTTATCAGGCTACCTGAAATAAAACATGAAAGTCCATTATTGAAAGGGGAAATGGAGTTTGATGGATAGAAATAGGCAGCTATTATAAGAACATAGACAAGGAGAAAGAAAAACATACAGGTTTGAAGATTTCTAGTAAAAAAAAAAAAGACATAGTAGTTACTTTAATAGAAACAAGTGAACAAATGTGGAATAGTAGGGACTTTGTAGATATACTAGTAGGCCTGCTATTTTTATTTGTGTTGTATAAGTACATACACACATATATGTTTGCACATTGTAGTTCAATGAATTTTCACAAACTGAAATCACTCTAGTATACATATGAAGAAATGCATCATGGCTAGCACCCCAAATCCCTACTTACATTCTCTTCCAATCACTCCTCAAAAAGGGTACCGCTGTCTTCATGGGGCATATATTAGCTTTATGTATGTATAAATGGAATGGAATGCTATATATGTCTTTGTGTCTGGCTTTGTTTGACCAACAGTTTGTAAGATTCATTTATATTGTTGCAGATAGTTGTAGATCATTCATTCTCATTGTATAGTATAATGTTTTGCAACTATATCACAATGTCCTTATTCATTCTACTCTTTAGGGGCATTTGAAGAATTTTCAATTACAGATTATAAAAAATACTGTTGCTGTGAGCATTCACGTACATGTCTTTTGATAAGTATCTGTAAGCATTTCTGTTAGCTGTAACGACCTATTGCTTTGTATAAAAGATATTTCAGGTAGTTCTATATTTGAGTATCAGTTGGAAAATCTTACATATCCTGAGGCTTCCAAAGGCCTTACTCATTTCTAGTTACTCAACACGTCACATTTATTTAAATGATTCTCAGTGTCTCTTAAGAAATTTGAGTTTCAGAGAAAGATTATTTACAAAGCATTAGTCTTCTGGAAGATAGCTCAGAAATAGCTGCTGCAGCTAGCTCTTCACAGGTGCTGGCTTTGTTTGTGTTCAGTTGATTGAGAATGATAGTTGAAAACTGGTTTTATTTTATGTTTTTGTGGATCCCCACACTTTATAAAACAATAAATCATGGTATAAGCTCCTAAGAGTTCCTACCAAATGACAACAATATTCCTTTAGCTTAGAGGATTTAGCCACTGGTCTCTGCAACATATGCCATGCTTGTTACTCTTATTTGTTCAACTAATTTGCTAGGCCCCAGTGTTGCATTTCATTATTACCATGAATTTTAACAAATTGAATGTTAGTGCTCAGGAGACAGATGGATGGTTTGGATATGTTCTTAGGATAGAACAAATCAAACCAACAAAATGAAATTGTTGCTATTTTCTCTTTCTGGAGAAATGTTGCATCATTTTCATGTGTTCAAGGAGGATTGAAATGGCCTTCTTAAAATATTGTCAACAGTACACTGTCCCTGTTTTATTTAGATAAAGAAATGCTTAACTGTGGTACATATACACAATGGAGTACTATGCTGCGGTTAAAAAAAAGGAACTCTTGCCTTTTGCAACAGCATGGATGGAACTGGAGAGCATTATGCTAAGTGAAATAAGCCTGTCAGAGAAAGATAAATACCACATGATCTCACTCATTTGTGGATTATAGAGAACAACATAGACTGATGAAAAAGGACAGACCCAAAGACTGAGAAACAGCGATCAGGCTATCAATCCCCAGAAGGAAAGTAGGGGAGGGCGGGGGTAAGGGGAAGAGATCAACAGAAGGACGTGTATACATGTATATAAGCCAAACCAATGGACATGGACAACGGGGGGATGGGAGCATGAGTTTGTGTGTGGGGGGGAGGTTGGGGGTTAAAGGGGGGGATGAGGACACATTTGTAATACCTTAACTAATAATAATAATAAAAAAAAAAGAAATGCTTACCTCCCTAGCCAGTTTGGCTCAGTGGATAGAGGCATCGACCTATGGACTGAGGGGTCCCAGGTTCAATTCTGATTGGGGGCACATGCCCGGGTTATGGGCTCGATCCCCAGTGGAGTGCATGCAGGAGGCAACCAATCGATGATGATTCTCTCTCATCATCGATGTTTCTATCTCTCTCTCCCTCTCCCTTCCTCTCTGAAATCAATTTTTTTAAACAAAGGAAAAGAAATGCTTTCCTTTCTTGCTTAGAGAGGGACTCAATAAATTAATGGATGTGGCATACCAAGGATTTCCCTGGGCAAGTTGGAGATGGAGAAGAAGAAGCACTAAAACTTCACTTGGAGTTTCTTCTTTATACAAAAGGAATTATGTAGAAATGGCCCCATCCCAGGGCAGATAAACCAGGACTGATAAACCAGAAGGGACCTCATAACCAAGGTCTATCTATTTGATGAATTTTGGATGGGTACAATTTGAATAGCTCATGCTAGTCTAGCCTCTCAGTAGGAAAACTGAGGATATTTTTCAACAACATTAACTGCTCTTTGAATTATTCTAAGACAAGTTTTCACCTGACCCAAACAAAACTTTCAGTTGATCTCTCTGATATTCTGATATAGCATGTTGAGGGGTGCTTTGCACTGTTGGAAGAGTTATCTTTTTCTTATTTATTTATTTATTTATTTATTTATTTATTTATTTATAATTTCTTTATGGATGAAGGTATTACATATGTGTACTTATCCCTCCATTTCCCCCAACCCCCCCACTCATGCCCTCACCCCCCTGTTATCTGTGTCCATTGTTTAGGCTGATATGCATGCATACAAGCCCTTTGGCTGATCTCTCCCCGTTATCCTCACCCTCCCCTACCTTCCCTCTGAGGTTTGATGATCTGACCAATGCTTCTCTGTCTCTGGATCTGTTTTTGTTCATCAGTTTATGTTGTTCATTATATTCCATAAATGAGTGAGATCATGTGATATTTATGTTTCTCTGACTGGCTTATTTTGCTTAGCATAATGTTCTCCAGTTTTATCCATGCTGTTGCAAATGGTAAGAACTCCTTTTTTTTACCACAGCATAGTATTCCATCGTGTAGATGTACCACAGTTTTTTAATCCATTCATCTGCTGATGGGCACTTAGGCTGTTTCCAAATCTTAGCTATGGTGAATTGTGCTGCTTTGAACATAGGGGTGCATATATCCTTTCGGAATGGTGTTTCTAGTTTCTTGGGATATATTCCTAGAAGTCGGATCACTGGGTCAAATGGGAGTTCCAATTTTAGTTTTTTTAAAAATACATTTTATTGAATTTTTACAGAGAGGAAGGAAGAGGGATAGAGAGTTAGAAACATCAATGAGAGAGAATCATCGATCAGCTGCCTTCTGCACACCCCTTATTGGGGATGTGCCCGCAACCAAGGTACATGCCCTTGACAGGAATTGAACCTGGGACCCTTCAGTCCGCAGGCTGATGCTCTATCCACTGAGCCAAACCGGTTAGGGCCATTTTTAGTTTTGTGAGGAAACTCAATACTGTTCTCCACAATGGCGGCACCAGTCTGCATTCCCACGAGGGTTCCTTTTTGTCCGCATCCTCACCAGCACTTGTCATTTGTTGATTTGCTGATGATAGCCATTTTGACAGGTGTGAGATGGTACCGCATTGTCATTTTGATTTGCATCTCTCAGTTAATTAGTGACTTTGAACATGTTTTTTTTTTTTTAAATATATTTTATTGATTTTTCACAGAGAGGAAGGGAGAGAGATAGAGTTAGAAACATTGATCAGCTGCCTCTTGCACATCCTGTGCCCGCAACCCAGGTACATGCCCCCGACCGGAATCGAACCCGGGACCTCTCAGTCCGCAGGCTGACGCTCTATCCACTGAGCCAAACCGGCTTCGGCTTTGAACATGTTTTCATATGTCTCTTGGCCTTCCTTCTGTCTTCTTTTGAAAAGTATCTATTTAGGTCCATTGCCCATTTTTTGATTGGGTTGTTTATCTTCCTTTTGTTAAGTTTTGTGACTTCCCTGTAAATGTTGGCGATTAAACCCTTATCGGTGATAACATTGGCAAATATGTTCTCCCATGCAGTGGGCTTTCTTGTTTTCTTGATGGTTTCTTTTGCCATGCAAAACTGTCCTTATTCACAGATGACATGATGCTGTACATAAAAAACCCTAAAGACTCCATCAAAAAATTATTAGACTTAATAAATGAATTTGGCACTGTAGCAGGATACAAAATTAACGCCAAGAAATCTATGGCATTTCTATACACCAATAGTGAACATACAGAAAGGGAGACTAAAAGAGCAATCCCATTAACCATCGCACCAAAAAAATAAGATACCTAGGAATAAACTTAACTAAGGAGGTAAAAGACCTATACGCGGAAAACTACAGGACACTGAAAAAAGAGATAGAGGAAGACATAAACAGAGGGAAGAACATATCGTGTTCATATATTGGTAGAATCAACATCATCAAAATGTCCATACTACCCAAAGCAATCTATAGATTTAATGCACTCCCCATTAAAGTACCAAGGGATTGCCCTAGCTGGTTTGGCTCAGTGGATAGAGCATCAGCCTGGAGACTGAAGGGTGCCAGGTTCAATTCCGGTCAAGGGCACATGCCTGGGTTGCAGGCTTGATCCCTAGTAGGGGGCATGCAGGAGGCAGCCGATCAATGATTCTCTCTCATCATTGATGTTTCTATCTCTCTCTCCCTCTCCCTCTCCTTTCCTCTCTGAAATCAATAAAAATATATTTAAAATACCAAGGGCATATTTCACAGACCTAGAATAAATTTTCCAAAAATTCATCTGGAATAAAAAAAACACCCGAATAGCTGCAGCAATCCTGAGAAAGAACAAAGTAGGTAGGATCTCAATACCAGGTATCAAGCTGTATTACAAAGCCACTGTTCTCAAAACAACCTGGTACTGGCACAAGAACAGACATATAGATCAATGGAATAGAATAGAGAACCCTTAAATCAACCCAAACCACTATGCTCAATTAATATTCGACAAAGCAGGCATGAACATACAATGGAGTCAAGACAGCCTCTTCAATAAATGGTGCTGGGAAAATTGGACAGATACATGCAAAAAGATGAAACTAGACCACCAACTTACACCATACACAAACATAAACTCAAAATGGATAAAGGACTTAAACATAAGATGGAAAACCATAAAAATGTTAGAGGAATCCACAGACAGCAAAATCTCAGACATATGCGGAAGCAATTTCTTCACTGATACTGCTCCTAGGGCAATGGAAACCAAAGAGAAAATAAACAAATGGGACTACATCAAAATATCTTTTTTCTTTTTTAGATACTTTCAGAAAAGAGCTGAAAGTGGGATCAGATATGAAAAATACTTTCCATTTACACAGCCTTTTTTTAAAAAATTAAATTTAATTTTTTTTCAATTAAATCTTTATTGTTCAGATTATTACATTAGTTACTCTTTTTTCTCACCATAACTCCCCTCCACCCAGTTCCCACCCCACCATCCGCCCTCACTCCCTACCCACTGTCCTCATCCATAGGTGCACGATTATTGTCCAATCTCTTCCCTCACCCCCACACCCCTTCCGCCCTACCCCAAGAATAGTCAGTCCATTCCCTTTCTATGTCCCTGATTCTATTACAATCACCAGTTCATACTGTTCATCAGATTATTTATTCACTTTATTTTTAGATTCACTTGTTGATAGATGTGTATTTGTTGTTCATAATTTGTATCTTTACCTTTTTCTTCTTCCTCTTCTTAAAGGATACCTTTCAGCATTTCATATAATACTGGTTTGGTGGTGATGAACTTCTTTATCTTTTTCTTATCTGTGAAGCTCTTTATCTGGCCTTCACTTCTGAATGATAGCTTTGCTGGATAAAGTAGGCTTGGTTGTAGGTTCTTGGTGTTCATCACTTTGAATATTTCTTGCCACTCCCTTCTGGCCTGCAAAGTTTCTGTTGAGAAATCAGCTGACAGTCATATGGGTACTCCCTTGTAGGTAACTAATTTTCTTTCTCTTGCTGCTTTTAGGATTCTCTCCCTGTCCCTTGCTCTTGGCATTTTAATTATGATGTGTATTGGTGTGGTCCTCTTTGAATTCCTTTTGTTTGGGGTTCTCTGTGCTTCCTGGACTTGGAAGTCTATTTCTTTCACCAGGTAGGGGAAGTTTTCTGTCATTATTTCTTCAAATAGGTTTTCAATATCTTGCTCTCGCTCATCTTCTGGCACCCCTCTAATTCGGATGTTGGTACGCTTGAAGCTGTCCCAGAGGCTCCTTACACTATCTTCGTATTTTTGGATTCTTTTTTCATTTTGCTTTTCCGGTTGGGTGTTTTTTGCTTCTTCACATTTCAAATCGTTGACTTGATTCTTGCGCTCCTCTGGTCTGCTGTTGGGAGTCTGTATAATATTCTTTATTTCAGTCAGTGTATGCTTAATTTCTAGTTGGTTCTTTATCACAACATCGAGGGTCTCATTAGATTTCTTGAGGATCTCACTACATTTATCGGTGGTCTCACCAGTCTTCTTGAAGATCTCACTACATTTATCAGCAGTCTCACCAGTCTTCTTGAAGATCTCACTACATTTATCAGCAGTCTCACCAGTCTTCTTGAAGATCTCACTACATTTATCCGCAGTCTCACCAGTCTTTTCGAGGGCCTTATTAAATTTATCGGCAGCTTCTAGACCGTTCTTTAAAGACCTTAAAAGTGTTGTTTTGAACTCTATATCCAACAGTTTGCTTTCCTCCAATTCTGTTGTTTGTGTCCTGTTTCTTTGTCTCGGCATTTTTTATGCTTCGCTGTGTCGATAGAGTGCCTTTCTGTGCTAAGTGTCCCAATTACCTGAGGTAGACACTCTTGGTACACCCCCTTGTGGGCTTTCCCCAGTCTTGTTGTAGTTAAGCCTTGATTGTTGTAGTTATCACTGTGAGGAGTTGACCTCCAAGCCAATTGGCTGTGAGAATCAGCTGTGTCTGCAATGGGAGAACTTCTGTGATGGAGACACCCCTCTGGGGCTAGACTTGCTTCGATGGGGCTTTGGTGCTCACTGAGTTGGCCCCCTGAGTGTGTCTTTTATGGTTCCATGGAGCTGCAAACTGGATGGTCCCACTCTGACCTCTGGGCTTCCTGGCTCCTGGATCTCTAGGGAGGTGCTAATCTAGCCTTTGCCTGAGGCTATCCAGCAAAAGTCTCCCTGCAGGGCTTGGGCAGGGCAGGTCCCATGGGATCAACAGGGTGGGGTTAGCAATTATGGCTGCTCTCAGTCTTGCCCTCAGAGGCTCTGCTTCTCAGTGTCCCAATAATCGCTGCAAGCCCCAGGGAGAGAAAGCTGCCCTAGGGTTCTGAGCGATGCCAGACAGTCCCACTTCTCCCGTATGAGTCTGGGTCCCTAGAAACTCCCGCCCGATTGAAAACGACAACTGCACCCTTAGCCGCCAGCCCGCTCCGCATGCACTCCACACCTTAGTATTTTACTTCAGCACTGCGCCTCCTCTGAATCTCGGTATGTTTTTCTCTTTCC